>NC_045797.1:41867187-43238759 GCF_009873245.2 Balaenoptera musculus
TATACCCTTCTTTTTGTTTGTTTGTTTTTAAGCTCTGTGTACTTTTACGGACTTCTAAAATTTAAGATGTGTTTGATGTGAATCTATTTTCAACAGTTAAGCTAGGTTGGCACTTTAGATTTTCAATTTCATGGCCTTCAACTCAGAGGTTTTCCTGAATTATCTCCTTGATAATTTCCTTTCCTCCATATTTCCTTACTATCTCTTTCTTAAATCATTATTTTTCAATTAGTGGACCACTTGGTTTTCCTCTAATATCTTTTCTCTTTTATTTTCTTTCGCTTTGCCTTTTGCTCTACTTTCTGTGAGATTTCTTAAAGTTTACCTACCAATCCTGCTATTATTTTATTATGCTATCGTATTTAAAATGATATTTTCAAGAGCTTTTCTTTTGCCCCTTGTATTATCCTGGTCTAAGTTTGTGGCTGCAATTAAGTCTCTCTTCTTTCTGTTAACGTTAATTATGGGATTTAGTTTTTAACATTTTAAAATTAATTTATATTCTTCTAAGTGTTCTTTTTGAGTAGATTCTGTTTTGACAAAGTTGCTTTTATTTTCTTATTTATATTAAAATTTTTAATCTTTATGTTTCCTCAAAAGTCTGCAAACCCATGATTGGGGCTGATGCAATTTTGAGCATGTGTGAGAAATGCTCAAGAATATTGCTTTTTCATTTAGTTGGGGAACTTCAAATACCTCTCTTTTGAGGTCTTTCCACTGAGCCAGTCATTTTCTCTAAGACTTTGAATACCCAGTATGGTTAGTTGCCAATATTCTTGTAGCAAAGTGGAAGAACAGGGTCAAGAACCTCATCATCTGCTGTTCACGTGGTTTTTAATTCCTCTGTTTTCAGTACATTACAGTCACTTTCAACTTGGTCTATTCTTCTCCAGAAAACCTCTGTTTTATCTCCTTCAGCAAATGAAACATCATTCTTGCAACACTGAAGGAAAATCAATTGGCCAGCTATACAGACAGGTGAAGGAGATTCAAGAATCTGTTTATAAAACAGACTTTCAACAAATTGTCATTTCAGCCTCTCCCTGCTATCCTTCTCTCCTTCAGGCAGCCCAGACAGGTTAAAACCTTGCAAAGAAGGTCTACTTTGCTCTCTCCAGTTTGAGAGAGGGAACTGGGCACTGGGCTGCCATCTCCTCCAGGTTAAGACCTTAGCATGCTAGGGAGAGGGTGGGGCAAAGGCAGGGAAAAAAACACCACAAAATTCCTACCTTTTTGAAGGTGGGTTTTCCTTGATTTGCCATTTGCATGGTTGCTATAAGCCTTTGATTGACCCAGGCTTCTATGAGGATACTTCAGCCAATTTCTGGTTGTGTTTGATGTTTCTGTGGACACGAGCTTGGAGTTTCTTAGTTCACCATTTTGCTGATGTTCTGTAGAACCAACTCTTGGTTCCTTTTAAATAGTTTTCAAATCTCTAATCAAAATACTTTCTTTTAATTTCTTATATATTTTTTTCCATAATTAATTTAATGTCTTTGTCTAAAAAGTCATTATTATAGTTCCTGTGATCTTTCTCTCTACTAATTTGTATGTTGATTTCTATCAAGTCTTGCCTCCCTAAAACTCTTGTTGTTTTTAAAAATTGAATTCTAGATAGTATATAAAAATTTGTGAATATGATTTCAATCCTACAGTGTTATCTTTATTTATTGAGGATTTACTTTGCTTCCTCTGCTTATGAAAGACAGCTAAACAGGGGCAAATTCAATCAAGGGTCAAGAAAACTCAAATTGGGGCTTTATGAGGTCTGATCTATTACTGATTCCTCTTTGCATATAGGGAGAGTGCCTTCAGGATCTCACTCAAAGCTCAGATTATTTACCAGTATTCTATTTTTGTTTTTAGCATGTCTCAAAGTCCAATTTTTGTCTCTCTAGCCCCCAAGACTCCTAAAAGTGCCTAATTTCTCACCCTCTCAGCAGGCATTATGATAATTAAAAAAAAAAAAAAAACTGCAAGGCTCATTTCTCCAGGTTTTCTTCCTCCAGGATCATGCCCCTACGAATTATAAATGACACCTTCAAAGACATGTTTTATTTATTTTATTTGTAAAAATTGCCTATCTTTTTTACTTTTTCGTGGTGGGAAGATTTGACCACCATTGCATTTGATTTTGAAAGCTTTAGAAAAATGCATTAGATATATCATTTAACTAGCCATAAAAATCTCCAGAATATACAAAATTTCTAAAGTTCAGATTATTTTGAAAATTCATAAATAAATTATTTATATTTTTTATATTGAAACTATATCCTTAGGGATTCTGAAATATAACTAATAGAAACATCTCCGTAACGGTCCCTGTTGAGTCAGAGAGTAGTTATTAATATTGATTGACCTCTTTCTTTCTAAAAAGTATCCCAGTATGGATGATAAAGTGTATGGTCACCTTATGTATCAAAATAAATAGATAAATAGATTTCACTTAATAACTTTATGTTGCCGGAAGCTAAATGGAAATATTTAATTTTGAGTATACAGATGTAGTATATTGTGAAATACATGTTTTAAATGTATGGACAGTTGACTATATCACTTTTTCTTGTTTATTATGTCATGCGTCTCATCATCTTTCAATGCTTTTGCTGGCTACCCTTAGTCATTAGGAAAACTGATAAATGTAAGGTTTTATAGCTTTTTAAAACAAAATATAAATAACATTAGATACTTACATTGTATGTAATGATAATAAGTAAGCGATATTTTTAGTTTTGTGTGCATGCGCAACCAAGAAGTTGGGGAAAAGTCTCACAAGTGAATTTTGCTAGTATATGATTTTATTGCCTTAACTTTAATTTTGGGGACATATGTTTTATCCTACATTACATTTTATTAGAATTCAACCATTTCTTAAAACAAAAAGCATATAAAGAGCTGTATACATAAAGATGCATCCAATCCCCAAAGACCATAAATACTTTATAGAGTCATGAATCAAGTGGTTGATATTTCTTGCAGGGTAAAATGGTTCAGTTCAAATTTTTAAATGCACTTGAAAAAAACCAATCAGTTTCTGAGTGACTCTCAACCCTGGTTTTACATCAGAAATATGTACAGATTTGTGTGTGTGTGAGAGAGAGAGAGACAGACAGACGGACGGATGACATTCTTAGGTGTGCTGTGGAGACATGTTACTTTTTTAAAATTTACAGGTTCTCTCTGATGTGCATCCACAGATGGAAGTGTCTGTAGCATGAGCGTGTCAGGTTCAACTCTTCCACTGAGGCAATTGGCCACAGGTGAGAAGACATTTTTGAGTCAGATGAACATATTTTTCTGAACACAGAGGTTGTTCCAATAACTAAAGTGAATCATCTAACGTCTGTGTCACAAAACCAGGTGCCCAAGCCTGATTTGAGAAATCCCAATAAAAGAACTCTCTCTTATTGGGAGTTTAAGTAATTAATCTTATAAGAACACATGCACATACACAAGAACACAGAGGTAGAAAGTTGAATCTAGAGCAGTGAACAGAAACACAGACTATGATGGGAGAAGCAAAAGGAGAGCGAGTGGGGGTGAGAGCAAGAGTGAGAATGAGAAGAGAGCTCTTAAGCATAATATAGAGAGCATCAAATACCCACATCTTATGGGAGGACATGATAATCATATCTCCGGATCTGTACTTGGGTCAGGAGTCTTGCAGTTATAACAAGGAAAGAAGGTGTTATTCTAGGAATTTATAAGGACTGTATGCAGCTACCTGACCAGCTTGGGGCGTATTTTTATATTCTTGTGTATTTTTATATGACCTGAAGTAACCTGAGTATAACCTATTTTTTGCAACTTGAATGACACTAATAACAGAATTCATAACAGAATTATGAATGAACATGTCTTTAAAATTAGAAATGAGTGTTATGTGGGAAGAGTAAGAGGTAACAGATGTGAAAATACCAAAAGGAAGCAATATTTAAATGAGATATTTTACATTTTAAAGAGACTCTGTCTTCATTTAGAATAGAAAAAATTTATGTTGCTTTGAAATAAATCACTGGGTCACAATTTTAATAGATAAAATATGATAGTTCTGCCTCAAAAATATGTCCTTCATATCACTTCTATTTTTCATTTATACTTTGCCATCCTGGTACAAACTACATGGTCTATTGCAGCAGACTTATCAGGGGTCTTATGCTTCCTCTCTTGTCCCCAAAGTCTATTATACATATGAGAATGAGGGTGATGCTTTGAATTTACTTATCAGATTGTATCACCCCCAGACATAATACTCTCCAATTGCTTGACATTTACGGTGGAACAACCTACAGACTTCTTGACCATAGCCTGACATGCACTCCCTAATGCAGCACCTGCCCTCCTTTGTGACCTAAACTCATACAATTCTCTCCTTTTTCCTGACATTCTGGCCTCACTGATTGTTCTTTCTGTTCTTAACACATGCCAACCTCATCACTGCCTTGAAGGCTTTGCTTTAGCGTTTCTATTCTTTCTCTAGATCATAGCATGGCTGGTTTCTTCTCATCATTTAGTTTCCACAGAGAAGCCTTTCTGATCACCTTATCTAAGGGGCCACCCATCTCGCCAGAAACTCTCTATCCCCTTATACTTTTGGTGTATTCATAGCATTTATTATTATTTGAATTTATTGCATTTATTTTTCATGTGTTTAATATATATTTTCCTCTTCTAGAGTATAAACTCCAGTAAGGTTGGAACCTTGTCTATCTTCTTCATCAATACAGTCACCTTCCTAGAATTATAACTACATAATCAAAGTTTGATAAATGTTCCTTAAATGAAAAGCATGTCAGAAATTAGTTGGCTTATATATGTACCTGGAACTGCTTTTATAGGCTTGTTTTTCCCACTGCATTTCTAATTCCACTCTTTTTTTTGTGTCCTTCATAGTAGAATTGTTTACCTTCTTCATGACACTAAGGTATTCTAGTATATTGAAAATGTGATTCATTGTGTACAAGCCTTTTCTTAAATTTTTTTTTTCCCCACAGAGCACTATGTTATAAATGGGATATATTGCTTTCTAGGTTGATGTACAAATGTTAACTTGGGACATCTTTTCATTGTTGTCCTGGGTTAAAGTCACTGCTTCTTACTTTCCAAGCCTTTGTTTCTTTCTTCTTCTTATTTCTTTCTTATATTCTTCTTTAAAGAAAGATACTCAAATACATCTTATAAAGTTTTATTTCCTTGTTCAAATGATTGGAAAGTCTAATTGAAACTTCAAGTCTAATTGAAACCAGGTAAACAAGCTATTTATGATAATATAGAACCCATTGTGACAGATCTGTGTTGCCTGTGAGAAAATTTCAAACCCGTCTTTTGAAATGTTTGTATCAGGGAGAACTTTTTTGTGGCAGCTTTAACAATCTTCTCAATACTTTCCCTTCTGTTTTCATAAGATTGCTTATTCACTAAATGCAATGGCAGTGCTCTTCATAATTAATAAGCTCTTCTCTGTAAAAGCACATGTTGTCAAGGCCCCAAAGAGTAACATAGATTTTTTCCTGGGAGTCAGCCTGAATTCTTCAAATCTGGCAAATGTGAACCAAACCAAACTGTAAAAATGCAGTTCTATCTAGTTTGTATTCTATGGAAAATCTCCCTGCTCTACTCCTCTCTTTCTCTCTGTACCTCACCAGCACCCCACTGTTGGAACATGGTACTTTACTGTAATTTCTTGTCTAGTATCACTATCTAAAATTTTTCTTCAAACGTTTAAATTCTGTGAAGGCAGGTACCAGGCCAGTTGTACTTACTATCTACAGCACTGAACATAGCCTTCTGAAACATAGTAAATTTTCACAGACTATCAACTAAATGATTTAATGAAGAAAGAATGGTAGGTAGATAGGCTAACTCTTGCTGTTTTTCTATTTTGTTTGTTCTGACTTTAGCCAGTGTATCTTAGAGACATTCTCCTGGTGGGATATTTAACAGTTTAAAGAAAATGTTACCCATGGACAAAATGTAAATCCAAAGGCAGGAATTCAGTAATTATTGAAAGCAGCATTAAGCCCACCAGTGTTAAAGCTGAAAATAATTATCTTTTGATGCCTGTGATATTGCTAATGTGAAAATGTGGAGAGTGCCAAAGCATATGGAGAAATTCAGAGAAATATAATTTAGTAGTAATCCTGTTACTATTTTATGTGAGGCCTTGTATTATAACCTCATTAGCTCGAAGAGGATATATTCAGGACATGTTCTTCTGAATCAGAGTTCACATAGGAATAAGCAGGAAAGCCCAACACCTCTTGTATAACACGTTTCTGCAGATGGTGTTGGTAGCGGTGCTCTTCTCTTCCACCTCCCTTTGCTCCATACAGAAGGCAGTTTATAGATGGTATTTTGCTAGTCTCAGGTCTCCAATGAGTATTCATCATAGCAGACATTTTCAAGAGGATCATTGCATCCTTAGCCGTTCATTGAAGGCCCCTAACGAGTTAGCTGACACAAAGAGTTGGGAAAACAACTTACCTTGCCAGCAAATGGGATCAGATCTGTCAACAATACCAATTTGCCCCACATGCTGCAGCACCTGCTACAGTAAAAGAAGATATAATACAATTGCTATTGGGAGAAGATGTCCAACCAGGGACTACAGCAGGAGCTTCCACAGCTGTTGGCAGTGGAAATCTGTCATCTTCTATCTGTGCTCAGTGCTTTGAGAGAGTCATACACATGACATTCTCATAGAATTAGCAATGCCTTCCTTTGAAAACTTTACCAACACGTACTTATAAGGAGACATATTAAGAATTTCAATAAAACTCTGTGATGCTACTGAACCCCTAAAAAAGAGTTGATAGTTTGGTTCATTCAGTAATCAATCAAGATTGGTCTGTATTATCAAGTCTACTAAGATAATTATAACATAACTTTTCATGTGTTTACGTCGAATTTCCATCATTAGGTCATAAGCAACTTCAAGGTTGGGTGTGCCTGATCTATATATATATATGTGTCATCTATACCATCTGACCTTTCAACTAGTGTATGCTCAATATCTATATGTTCACTAGATTTTTTTGTAGAAACATATTCTATGACATTCTTTTATGTTTATAACATCTGAATTTGATTAAGCCATGCAACCTGATTGTCAGTATATCTGATACCAAGTCTTACGTGAAACTGATCCCCTCCTGTGCTTGGAAAGAGGAACCACATGATTTGTTAAGCTTGAGATTTAAGCTAATACCTAAAATCAAGAGATTATTTTAAGGGATATTTTAAATAACTGCTATGGCCCCAGTCCAGCAGACTGAGAATATAGCTATAATACATCACTGATGGAAGGATTTAATTAAACCAAATCCGTAATATCTTTTATTTTCCATTTCCCACATAAGCAAGTGAGTTTTAAGATGAAATACAAAGTCATTAAAGTCAGATGGTGGAAACAGATCTTGGTTAGCCCCTCCACCACTGCTTGATAGGCCTCTGATAGATTTCTTTGCTGTACTCTCCTCACCTGCTTATGGCAGGTGTGTCACTATACATCTAGTTTTCTTACCTAATGCTTTTAGCAAATGATCTTTTTTTTTTTTCTAGTGGGAAAGTATATCATGCATTTGGCTGCAAAATAATGGGAAACATTTTTATCTGAAATGTCCACCTATAGCAGAAAAATCACATACAACACAAACATCCAAACTCTCTTGTTAACAGAAAAATAATATAATAAATATCAGACTTATCAGATATCTTATTATCAGATATCTTATTATCAGATATAATAAATATCAGGCAGGAAACTTGCTCAGTCTAAATCAACTACAAGGCATCTGAAGTGTAGAAAATGTTAGTCAGGGTAATGCCTGGTTTAGATATCTCTTTTTCTTTCCTTGATTTGATCTGGATCATCATCAGTGGGACTTCTAATTTGCTCTGAGACCAAGCAAACTATGCCAACCTACTTAAAAGATCACCACTCCCTCAATTGCTTAGGAAGGTTTAGGCATCAGAACAGCCACAGCAATAAAAGCTCAAGAAATATTCAAGCCTTCAAAATAAATGAGTGTTCCTTTTTCTTCAATTCCTCTTGTAAAGTAATTTTGGTCCCTTGCTCACTGCCTGTCTCCAGTGTTGCAGTACCATGGATATCTATGTTTTCTCCCTGGTCACCACAATAGGTCCACCGCTCTTGTGCACATAAATTTTTATCTTAGTTTGGAGCATTGCCCTATATATATATATATATATATATTTAATTTTAAATATTCAGAGAAGTTTTTCTTCCCCTAGAATGTAAACTCTTTGGTTTGGGACTTGTTTCGTTCATCGCTATATTTCAAGCTTTTCAAATAATTCCTGGTATGTAATAGATGCACAGAAATAATTATTGAATAAATCATTGAATGAATGTATGAATGAATGATTTCTGGGTTTTTTTAGTTATATTTTGGGTGTTTAGAGAAGGAATGTGGTTTAAGAATATAAGTGTCTGTTTAGGCAATTAAACTTTTTGTTTTGGGTTTTCTCCAGCAAATCAAGGATTACTTAATGCCTTGACCCTGTTGTAGAGAGATATCAAGAACAGAAGAGAAAAAATTTGGGCTTAGAACAGAAAATCTGGTTTTCTTTGTGTGTGTGTGTGTGTGTGTGTGTATGTGTATTGCTCCATGGATTTCAAGCTTCTAAACTACACAGCTACTGGGATGCATGTGAGGGTGCAATGGGTAAACTACGTAAAATATTCAGCCCGGGGTGGTAGAAGGAAATTTTATGATTTTATTAATATTTAAATTTGTGAGTTTTGCAGATGAGTTTGGAAGTATATTCCAAATAAATTTATTTTAAATTATAGTGTTGGAACTACAGAATCCAGTTAAAAAGAAAGAACAAAACTACAAAGGATTGGGATAAAATCCTAGGAAACATCTAAATTGTGTAGGTTCTAATTCCATTTATACACAAAATATAACCTGCCAATCAGGAGAAAGATTCCAGTGACTGACATCAAATCACCAGACCGACTGTTCAGATCCAGTAAATGCACTGGCTCTTTCATGACTTGGCTCAGCCCATCTTAACGTCCTACAACCCTGGCTTCTTTTTGAGGAGACATTGAGCACTGCTTACTAAGAGAGGTCGCTGAAGTTTTGGTTAATTTTCTACAGTGCTAAATACAAAGCAGCAGTTAAAACTTCACATATACAGATATTTTAAGTAAATTGAATATGGTATTGATTGGATCTGTAACCTAAGTACATTTACCATCCCTTGTTTTTCTATTTTGTTTTAATCCTTAACAGATGATACGGAATTCATTATGGCTCAGCCAGAATTACAGCAAATTTTTCCTTGTCACCAGAACAACATTCTTAATTCCTTAGATAGTGAGTGAACTTTGAAACTCTCTTACAAAAGACTTAACTTTTAAGAAGGCAGTTGTCAGAAGATGCATTTAAGTTTATTCATCATTTCTGTCTCATTCTGTCATTCCAGAGGAAGGGAATAATAAATTAAAAGCTCTATTATTCAACAACTATTTATTGAAAAGCTATGATGTGCTTGGCGCTAGGCTAAGGCGGTAACATAAAAAAATGGAGAGAACTTTACCCCTAAATATACACGTTTTACTGTGAGATGTAAATATAATAACATATACTTAAATATATATCAATACTAAAAGCTATGATAGAAATAAGAAAAAGGAGTTTAGAAGAGTGACTAATTCCCCTTTAAGACAAGGGTGAAGCCAAAAGAAGCCCAGCTGATTATTAACTTTTTTCAGCACTATTTGCCAAAAATGAAAGCGTCATGTTCCAAAGTTGCTTAGTTGCAATTGTCTTTTTATTGCAAAAGACGATAGGGTTACTTTGCATGAAAAGTTATTTAATGACTCAAAAACACCATTATTTACAGTTGTCCCTTGAACAACAGGGGTTTGAACTGTTCACGTCTACTTATACAAAGGATTTGTACTGCACCATCCAGGGTTAGTTGAATCCACGGATGCAGAATCATGGATTGGAGGGCTAACCATGGTACTTGAACATCCACGGATTCTGGTGTACACGGTGGGTCTTGGAACCAATCTTCTGCAGATGCCAAGGGAACACTCTGTTTTCCACTTAAAGGACCCATTAGTTGACTCATTAAGAAAATAAGATGTCCAAAGACATACCTGGAATGTGAAGAAAAAGCACAGGATTAAAAATATTGTTTAAAGGGCATTTGATAAAAGTTAGCAACACATTTCTAATAAAAAAATTAAATACAACACAAAAGTGGGGCTTATCAAACTGTAAGAAAGGCTGTTTACTAACAATAGCAGCAAATACTGTCCCAAAACTCTAAGTCCACTTCAAATAATATCAGAAATTAGGCCAAGATGTCAGAATCATGATTATTTGACACTGATCATAGTGAATATAAAAAAATTAATTTTCCTAACTGGAAAATTTATCTTGAAATTTATAAGAAAGAATAAATACCTAATATTTGATGGGAAAAATAGGGGAATGAAAATAGTGACCATGTATAAAAAAAAGAAAATTAGATTGTATAGGTATAGCTGATTCACTTTGTTATAAAGCAGAAACTAACACACACCATTGTAAAACAATTATACTCAAAAAAGATGTTAAAAAAAAAAAGCTACATTAAAAATTAATGTGATCGTGATGTAAATTTGCAGTTGATAAATTGTTCAGTGGAATCTACTAGTGTTCAAAATTAGATACCAGTATATATGTGGCAATTTATTTATATATATATATTTTAATAAACTTATTTATTTATTTATTTATTTTTGGCTGTGTTGGGTCTTTGTTGCTGTGTGCAGGCTTTCTCTAGTTGCAGTGAGTCGGGGCTACTCTTCGTTGTGGTGCACAGGCCTCTCACTGCGGTGGCTTCTCCTGTTGTGGAGCATGGGCTCTAGGTGCTCGGGCTCAGTAGTTGTGGCTTGTAGGCTGTAGAGCGCAGGCTCAGTAGTTGTGGCGCATGGGCTTAGTTGCTCCACAGCATGTGAGATCTTCCTGGACCAGGGATCAAACCCGTGTCCCCCACATTGGCAGGCACATTCTTAACCACTGAGCCACCAGGGAAGTCCCGTGTGTTGCAATTTAAACATAAGAATTTGAATGTTTTATTTTCAGTGAGCAATGCATGGTTTGTTTAATAGAAGTTTTAAAATGGAGGGGCCATTTCTTGGGAAGAAAATACCATATTCAAACACTCATTCCAATAACATTAAATAACGTCTGATGCTAAAGTATTTACAAATTACAAAGAAAGGAACAAATAACCTGGTAGAAAAAAACAGGAAAAAAAAGTTGAGACAATTTGGAAAAGAGCAAATGACCAACATACAAATGAAAAGATACTCTTTCTAGCCAATGATCTGAAAAATGCAAATGGGTATAACATTGCATACCACTTTACATCTATCAGTAAACATGTTGGGCTTCCCTGGTGGCGCAGTGGTTGAGAATCTGCCTGCCAATGCAGGGGACACGGGTTCGAGCCCTGGTCTGGGAAGATCCCACATGCCGCGGAGCAACTGGGCCCATGAGCCACAATTACTGAGCCTGTGCATCTGGAGACTGTGCTCTGCAACAAGAGAGGCTGCAATAGTGAGAGGCCCGCACACCGCGATGAAGAGTGGCCCCCGCTTGCAACAACTAGAGAAAGCCCTCACACAGAAACGAAGACCCAACACAGCCATAAATAAATAAATAAATAAAAATAAAATGACTAATACTCTTATTAAAAAAAATAAAAATAAACATGTTGATGGAAAATAAAAGAGTACTGTTGGTAGTAAGTACTGTTGGGAGGATGTGTAGAAATATATGTTCTCACGTTTGTCTGATGGAACTGCAAATTGTACAACCTTTTGAGGGTATCAGGAAAGACTGATTGAAATTCAAAACATATATACCTTTGTATATTTTGGAGATTAATCCCTTATCAGTCACTTCATTTGCAAATAGTTTCTCCCATTCTGTGGGTTGTCTTTTCGTTTTGTTTATGGTTTCCTTAGCTGTGCAAAAGTTTTTAAGTTTAATTAGGTTGCATTTGTTTATTTTTGTTTTTATTCCATTACTATAGGAGGTGGATCAAAAAGGTATTGCTGCGATCTATGTCAAAGAGTGTTCTGCCTATGTTTTCCTCTAAGAGTTTTATAGTATCCAGCCTTACATTTAGGTTTTTAATTCATTTTGAGTTTATTTTGGGTATGGTGTTAGAGAATGTTCTAATTTCATTCTTTTACATGTAGCTGTCCAGTTTTCCCAGCACTGCTTATTGAAGAGGCTGTCTTTTCTCCATTGTATATTCTTGCCTCCTTTGTCATAGATTAGGTGGCCATAGGTGTGTGGGTTTATTTCTGGGCTCTCTGTTCTGTTCCATTGATCTATATGTCTGTTTTTGTGCCAGTACCATATTGTTTTGATGACTGTAGCTTTGTAGTATAGTCCAAAGTCAGGTCGTCTGCTTCCTCCAGCTCCATTTTTCTTTCTCAGGATTGCTTTGGCTATTTGGGGTCTTTTGTGTTTCCATACAAATTGTAAAATTTTTTGTTCTAATTCTGTGAAAAATGCCATTGGTAATTTGATAGGGATTCCATTGAATCTGTAGATTGCCTTGGGTAGTATAGTCATTTTGACAATATTGACTCTTCCAATCATGGTATATCTTTCCATCTGTTTTTGTCATCTTTGGTTTCTTTCATCAAAGTCTTATAGTTTTTAGAGTATATGTCTTTTGCCTCCTTAGCAAACAGCCAATGCAGCTCAATATCAAAAAAACAAACAAGCCAGTCAAAAAATGGGCAGATGATCTAAATAGACATTTCTCCAAAGAAGACATAGAGATGGACAATAGGCACATGAAAAGATGCTCAACATCACTAATTATTAGAGAAATGCAAATCGAAACTTCAATAAGATGTCACCTCACACTAGTCAGAATGGCCATCATCAAAAAGTCTACAAATAATAAATGCTGGAGAGGGTGTGGAGAAAAGGGAACCCTCCTACACTGTTGGTGGGAGTGTAAACTGGTACAACCACTATGGAGAACAGTATGGAGGTTCCTTAAAAACCTAAAAATAGAACTACCATATGATCTAGCAATCCCACTCCTGGGCATATATCCAGAGAAAACCATAATTTGAAAAGATACATGCACCCCAATGTACATTGAAGCACTGTTTACAATAGCCAGGGCACGGAACCAACCTAAATGTCCATCGACAGAGGAATGGATAAAGAAGATGTGGTACATATATACAATGGAATGTTATTCAGCCATAAAAAAAGAATGAAATAATGCCATTTGCAGCAACGTGGATGGACCTAGAGATGGTCATACTAAGTGAAGTAAGTCAAGCCAAGACAAATATCAAATGATATCACTTATATGTGGAATCTAAAAAAATGATACAAATGAACTTATTTATAAAACAGAAACAGACTCACAAACGTAGAAAACAAACTTATGGTTACCAAAGTGGAAACAGTGGGGAGGGATAAATTAGGAGTTTGGGATAAATATATATACACTATTATATACAAAATAAATAATCAACAAGGATCTACCACATAGCACAGGGAACTCTACTGAATATTCTTTAGTAACCTATATGGGAAAAGAATCTGAAAAAGAATGGATATATGTAAATGTGTAACTGAATCACTTTGCTGTACACCTGAAACTAACACACCATTGTAAATCAACTATACTCCAATATAAAATAAAACAAATTAAAAAAATAAAGTTTGGGTTTGAAAAAATTAAAATATTTAAAATACCTTTTAAACTATTAATCTGTCTTCTGAGATCCCATTCCATGAAAAGAAAACCACTGGTATTTAAGGTCATAGGCACAATGATGATTATTTCAATATTGTTTCCAGTGACAAAAATGTGGAAACAAAATGTTGTCCACCAATTACAGAAATTCTTGAATACATGATATGTCCACGTGGTAGAATATTAAATCAATAATAAAAAGAATGAATTTACAGCTATGGTCATTTACTGGAGGAATTTTCTAAAATACTTATCAGAACGAAAATTAAGATGCAGAAAAATATACATAGTGCTATACCATTTCTTATAAAGAAACAATGGCAATAACACCTGTATATTCATGTGCATGTGTGTGTATGGTTGATTTTACTGATTATAGATTTTGTTTGTGTGTGAGAGGAATATTTTCATTTATGTGTTTGTGTATGTGTATAGATACATAGATACATATATATTATACATACATATGTTTTCTAGAAAAAAGGGGATATTTGGGCTTAGTGGTATTTGGGGTTGGGGTGAGGTAGTAAGCTGTGTAGGATGAGGGAAGAAGAGGAAAAAGTGTAGCCAAGTAGAAAATGAAGAAAATGATAAAATATCCAAGATATATATTATTTTTATGGATTTATTAAAAATTTAAGTATATGTATATGTATACATTTTTAAAGTAATTCTTAAAACAATTGCAGATTAGAAAATAGCTAAATTACATTGATTTGCAATTAAATCCTCGTGAACAGGGTTTAATGAAACATGTATTGGTAGGCAGTGAGGACTGTGGTTTGTATATAATCACTAGGGGTATTTCAGTTCACAAATTCTCATGGAGCATAGACCTCCCTATTAGATGAAGCTCATATTTGAAAGAGATAGTCTGTGAAATTGTTCTCCCAATGCTTGGCAGTTTATACGCATTCAGTAAATGATAACAGTTCCTCAGGAAGTTAATATCTGCGCACTGGACTTTGGCTTCTGATAAAGGTCAATTCATATCCTAGTTTAGCTCTGCACAACTTCTGTCAACTAGAGTAAGATATTTGAGCTAACTTTAAAATTGTCATCTCTTTGTAAAATGAGCATCATGATGCTTAACTCTTCTGCCTATATTGATGATTAAACTAGATAACAGAGGGCTTGGTATAGAGGAAGTGTTTAAAAAATACTCCTGTGAATAGGGCCTCACAATATAGAGTGGTGGTACAATGCTACAGTGGTGAAAAGCGCTTTCCAATGTCTGATGAGATGTATCAAGCCAAAGTAAACTGACAGGTGTTATACATGAATTAGTTTTAGGGTGTGGCTTTTGTTACACAGAAACTAGTGAAAGAGAGCTGTGAACCTTCTTTCAAATGTTCTTCAATAGAAATTCACTTATTACTCAGTAAACTTATCATAGGAGCACCTCATTTTAGGTCTGCAACAGAATCAAGTCTGAGAGGTGTTTGTTCTAACAGGATATTACCGTCATTACTGGGGTGTCAGAACGCTGAGTTGAAAAACTCTAGATGTATAAAGGAATGAGAGAAAAAGTACTCTTGGATGTTTGCCTTTTGGGATTTCATTCATTTCCTTTTCATGCAATCCTGACATGTTGAAATATGACACGTATGACAGACTGTGGTAATATATGTTATCATGATCTGAAGAGTGAGAGAGAGGGGGAAATATGCTCACTTACAGTCTTCTTCACACATCAGGAATGTCTGTTGTTGGCACTGGTGTCTCAGCTCATTTTTACAGGCACTGGCAAGTCTCTCTTTAATCTCTTATTTGTACCATCTGTGTAAATGATGGTTTAAGAGCTGTATGTGTGACTCCTATATTACCAATAAATTGTATATATGTACCTTGAACAAGGTGAAAATAAACAAGATGGGGAAAGGTAACTAACTGGACTGGAATTGAAGAATTTCTGGTTTCTTATATCTGAAACTAGCTATATGACCTAAGGGGTATCTATTATAGTCATTGCTCTTTGAATATATATTTTCTCATTGAACCCTTACAATTACACTTCAAGGGATATGTTGCTATCCTCATTTTGCAGATAAGGAAACTGAAATGAGGTAGGTTATTTGTTCCAAGTCACATAGTTTCTGAGTGGTAAAGATGGTATTTGTACCTATGACTGTCTATGGCCACAGCCCTAGGTCTTTTCTTGACAAACTTAGTCTTCTCTCCCCTCAACTCAGTTTCCTCTTAAATTAAACAAAAGAAGTAGGCTAAGTGAACTCTTAAGTCCCTTTTTGACTGTAATTCTATGATTCATAGGGGTAGAATTTGGTTGTGTCGAGTTCTCTGAGAGCCTTAGAATAAGGGGCTTTGTAAAACAACAGAGGAAAAGAAGAGAAAGTGTTAAACATTTAAGATTTACTACTACCTCTTAAAGCAAACAGTTTTTCAGAGTGGATGTTTCTCTTTTATTTTTGGACAATTGGGAATTGCAACAGATTTAAGTATCATTTAGAAGTTTTTGCCTTTTGATATGTTACATGAAGTAGTTGTTCTTAGGTGAAGGAAGATATTAGAATAACCTTACTTTCGTAAATTTTTATACTAAAATTCACATCTTAATGCACTGTCCTATACAGTAGTCTTACAATAGTTAAAGGAAATATAAAAACTGGGAAAATTAGTTTAAAAAGTCCTTTCTAATAAAAAAAAAGAAAAACAGGAAAATGGCCATTTTAGGATTGAAGCCAGATCATATAATTCAGTTTCTAAACATGATTAGATTTCCTTACATAGCCTGGGAAAAATGAGCCTGAAATCGAGGCAATTACAGAATAAAACTTTTTTTTTAAAGTGTCTTTTATGGGGCTTCCCTGGTGGCTCAGTGGTTAAGAATCCGCCTGCCAATGAAGGGGACATGGGTTCGAGCCCTGGTCCGGGAAGATCCAACATGCTGTGGAGCAACTAAGCCCGTGTGCCACAACTACTGAGTCTGCACTCTAGAGCCTGCGAGCCAGAACTACTGAGCCTGCGTGCCACAACAACTGAAGCCCGCATGCCTAGAGCCGGTGCTCCGCAACAAAAGAAGACACTGCAATGAGAAGCCCGTGCACTGCAAGGAAGAGTAGCCCCCGCTCGCCGCAACTAAAGAAAGCCCATGCGCGGCAACGAAGACCCAAGCAGCCAAAAATAAATAAATAAAATAAGTGTCTTTTATGTAAGAAAAGGTCCTGAAAGGACACCATCAAACTATAAAATACTTCCTGCCCAAAGTAATCCCATAAGAAATAGAGCTTGACTTGTGATAAGAAAAAACAGAAAAATGGCACTATCTTACTAAAAATACCCTGTACAATAAGGGAACATTTAGTAAAAGGAGTAACAACTGTAATCATAAGTTACAAAAGATGCTTCATTTCTTTATTCTGTCCTATACCTACAAAATAGTTGCTATAACTAGTGGCATTTATCTTAAAGTTTCGAAGAAAAAAAGTATTGCCTTGTCTTTCTTTTTCATTCTTCCTATTTGTCTATTTTAGTTAAAAGTCTACTTATGATTACATGTTAAACTCTCACATGGTAGAGTGGTGTATGTTTTCCCATATTTATTTCTTTGTCAAATCTACATTCAGTATCCCTGTCTCTACAGGAAAAATGAAGAACAAACTGAGCAGATTTGGTAAATTGAATTATTCTTCATGTTTCCCTGTATCCAGGACCCAGTTCCTCATCCATCCTGTATCCAAGTCATGTGCCATATACTTTGCAGCTATTTCCATACAAAGGGTGACGTTTATTTCCCTACCGTTTAACTTTGAGTTCAGCCCCGAGACTCTTTTCAATAAAATGTTGCATTAGTACCAGTGTGCCACTTCAGAGTTCATGTGTGGCTTCCGTTTGTGTGAATAACTTCTGCCCTGGCCATGAGAAAAACTCTTGCACTAGACTGCTGGTTCCAGGAGGAGAAAGAGAAACATGAGGTATAGAGGGGTTGACTGATGTAGGCTAGGCTTGGGCTTGGCAAAATATATATATATATATATATATAGAGAGAGAGAGAGAGAGAGAGAGAGAGAGAGAGATAGCCAAGCCCAGCCTACCTACGTCAGCCAACCCCCAGTGGACCCAAGATTAGTGAGAATTAATGATTGCTATTTTAAGACACTTAGCGTTTGAGTAGTTTGTTATAAGCAGTATTTGCCAGCAGATATATGTGAAATCTGATACATGAGATGACTACACACACATAAATACACAGTTAGCAACTACTGTTTTTTCATGACAGTAGAATTCTTACTTGAGATCTCAGAGCTTTCTTCAACTCATCTCCTTAACGTGCATTGGCAGGATGAACCTGAACATGGAATGAAGTCAAGTTTTCTCTTACTTTCCACTAAATAGCAGGACTGCTTGTTATATAATAATAAGTATGTCAATCTGTTGTATACTCTCCTACAGAAGAATTACTTTCCTGTAATTCTCCTTCTTGACACATATCATATTTGTAATAAAGTATTAATTTGATTTCAATTTCTGCTTTGCCCAGTGGGATGAATAATAGCTAAAAACCACAGGTGGGCTTTAATACTCACACAATGCTATGAGGAACTCAATATCACCATTTGACAGATGGGGAAACTGAGATCCAGAGATGCTAAGAAAATTTCCCAACATCACACGGCTGGGAAGTAGAATAACTTTAGTTCAAATCCAAGCAGACTGGTTCCAGAACCCTTGCTCTAAACCATTGATAGATACCACATGGTTTTGGAAGTCATCTATCCCTAACACTTTGCCCAACATGTGACATGTAGGTATGGAGCAGTTGTTGAAAGGTTTAACTGTGCATACTTGAGCTAAGGTGGCATATACTATGAAGAGAGGAGAGCTAACATGTGGAAGACAGTGATATTACTTCATTTGATTAACTTCTTTTGAGGACAACCATGAAGCAGCCACCGGTGCATGTACTGACAATTTCCAAGCTGGCAAAAAGAGACAGACATGGTCCCCACTCTCCTGGCGCAAATACTCTAGTGTTGGAGATGGAAATGAACAAGAAGTGCTGATTGCAAAATATGAAAGTGCTAAGAAAGAAGCAAACAAGGTGATGATAGAAAATAATAGATCTGAGCGAGAAACATTTTATGTTTTTGGTGGTCAGGGAAGGCCTCCATTGAAGAGGAAACATTTAATCTGAGACCTGACAAGTGGAGGAGATCATCGCAGGCGGAACGGGTATGGATCCTGAAGCGTGAAAGTGCTACCATTCCCCTTGCTCTAGATCATTGCTGAAACTTCCCAAAGCGCTGTCCGCTTTCTGTATAATTTCCACACTGTAGCCACAGTGATCTTTCTCAAATTGCTCTCTGGTATTTTAAGGAGGAAGAAAATACTATTTAACAAGGCCTGCAAGTTTGGCTTCTTCCTTTTTTTGCAAAATTCATCTTGTTCTCTTTTGCTTTCTGCCCTAGTTATCTGTCCTTCTATCTTTGTGTCCCTGTCATGCCTTATCATACCTTAAATCTGCACATTTACATGCATAGTTTTCTACTTGAGCCCCTGTTTTTTAGATAATTTGTGCTAAAGAATCTGTATCCCAAGGAGCCTTGCTTTCTCTCCTAACCACATAAAATTCCTATTTGAAGATATTCATAGCACTATTCATTACTTTTCTGTATATTTGACAGAGTTAACATTTTATAGCTGTGTATGTGTGTGTGTGTGTGTGTGTGAGTGAATATTGGATAAATGTAAATTTATGAAGTTAGGAACCATGTCTTTTTTTATTTAACATCTTTATTGGAGTATAATTGCTTTACAATGGTGTGTTAGTTTCTGCATTATAACAAAGTGAATCAGCTATACGTATACATATATCCCCATATCCCCTCTCTCTTGTGTCTCCCTCCCACCCTCCCTATCGCACCCCTTTAGGTGGTCACAAAGCACCGAGCTGATCTCCCTGTACTATGCAGCTGCTTCCCACTAGCTATGTGTTTTTACATTTGGTAGTTTATATATGTCCATGCCACTCTCTCACTTCATCCCAGCTTACCCTTCCCACTCCCCGTGTCCTCAAGGCCATTCTCTATGTTTGCATCTTTTTTCCTGTCTTACCTCTAGGTTCTTCAGAACTTTTTTTTTTTTTTTTTTTTTTAGATTCCATATATATGTGTTAGCATACGGTGTTTGTTTTTCCCTTTCTGATTTACTTCACTCTGTATGACAGACTCTAGGTCCATCCACCTCACTACAAATAACTCAGTTTCGCTTCTTTTTTTTTTTTTAACATCTTTATTGCAGTATAATTGCTTTACAATGGTGTGTTAGTTTCTGCTTTATAACAAAGTGAATCAGTTATACATATACATATGCTCCCATATCTCTTCCCGCTTGCATCTCCCTCCCTCCCACCCTCCCTATCCCACCCCTCTAGGTGGTCACAAAGCACAGAGCTGATCTCCCTGTGCTATGTGGTTGCTTCCCACTAGCTATCTATTTTACGTTTGGTAGTGTATATATGTCCATGCCACTCTCTCACTTGGTCACATCTTACCCTTCCTCCTCCCCATATCCTCAAGTCCATTCTCTAGTAGGTCTGTGTCTTTATTCCCGTCTTGCCACTAGGTTCTTCATGACCTTTTTTTTTTCCCCTTAGATTCCATATATATGTGTTAGCATACTGTATTTGTTTTTCTCTTTCTGACTTACTTCACTCTGTATGACAGACTCTAGGTCCATCCACCTCACTACAAATAACTCAATTTCGTTTCTTTTTATGGCTGAGTAATATTCCATTGTATAATGTGCCACATATTCTTTATCCATTCATCTGTTGATGGACATTTAGGTTGCTTCCATATCCCGGCTATTGTAAATAGTGCTGCAATGAGCATTGTGGTACATGACTCTTTTTGAATTATGGTTTTCTTAGGGTATATGCCCAGTAGTGGGATTGCTGGGTCATATGGTAGTTCTATTTTTAGCTTAGTAAGGATTGCTGGGTCATATGGTAGTTCTATTTTTAGTTTTTTAAGGAACTTCCATACTGTTCTCCATAGTGGCTGTATCAATTTACATTCCCACCAACAGTGCAAGAGGATTCCCTTTTCTCCACACACTCCAGCATTTATTGTTTGTAGATTTTTTGATGATGGCCATTCTGACCGGTGTGAGGTGATACCTCATTGCAGTTTTGATTTGCATTTCTCTAATGATTAGTGATTTTAAGCATCCTTTCATGTGTTTGTTGGCAATCTGTATATCTTCTTTGGAGAAATGTCTATTTAGGTCTTCTGCCCATTTTTGGATTGGATTGTTTGTTTTTTTGATATTGAGCTGTTTGAGCTGCTTGTATATTTTGGAGATTAATCCTTTGTCAGTTGCTTCGTCTGCAAGTATTTTCTCCCATTCTGTGGGTTGTCTTTTCATCTTGTTTATGGTTTCCCTTGCTGTGCAAAAGCTTTTAAGTTTCATTAGGTCCCATTTGTTTATTTTTGTTTTTATTTCCATTTCTCTAGGAGGCGGGTCAAAAAGGATCTTGCTGTGATTTATGTCATAGAGTGTTCTGCCTATGTTTTCCTCTAAGAGTTTGATAGTGTCTGGCCTTACATTTAGGTCTTTAATCCATTTTGAGTTTATTTTTGTGTATGGTGTTAGGGAGTGTTCTAATTTCATACTGTTACATGTACCTGTCCAGTTTTCCCAGCACCACTCATTGAAGAGGCTGTCTTTTCTCCATTGTATATTCTTGCCTCCTTTATCAAAGATAAGGTGAGCATATGTGCGTGGGTTTATCTCTGGGCTTTCTATCCTGTTCCATTGATCCATATTTCTGTTTTTGTGCCAGTATCATACTGTCTTGATTACTGTAGCTTTGTAGTATAGTCTGAAGTCAGGGAGCCTGTTTCCTCCAGCTCCATTTTTCTTTCTTAAGATTGCTTTGGCTATTCGGAGTCTTTTGTGTTTCCATACAAATTGTGAAATTTTTTGTTCTAGTTCTGTGAAAAATGCCATTGGTAGTTTGATAGGGATTGCACTGAATATGTAGATTGCTTTGGGTAGTAGAGTCATTTTCACAATACTGATTCTTCCAATCCAAGAACATGGTATATCTCTCCATCTGTTTGTATCATCTTTAATTTCTTTCATCAGTGTCTAATAGTTTTCTGCATACAGGTCTTTTGTCTCCTTAAGTAGGTTTATTCCTAGGTATTTTATTCTTTTTGTTGCAATGGTAAATGGGAGTGTTTCCTTAATTTCTCTTTCAGATTTTTCATCATTGGTTTATAGGAATGCAAGACATTTCTGTGCATTAATTATGTATTCTGCTACTTTACCAAATGCGTTGATTAGCTCTAGTAGTTTTCTGATGGCATCTTTAGGATTCTCTATGTATAGTATCATGTCATCTGCAAACAGTGACAGTTTTACTTCTTCTTTTCTGATTTGGATTCCTTTTATTTCTTTTTCTTCTCTGATTGCCGTGGCTAAAACTTCCAAAAGTATGTTGAATAATAGTGTGAGAGTGGACATCCTTGTCTTGTTCCTGATCTTAGTGGAAATGCGTTTAGTTTTTCACCATTGAAAATGATGTTGTCTGTGGGTTTGTCATATATGGCTTTTATTATGTTGAGGTAACTTCTCTCTATGCCTATTTTCTGGAGAGTTTTTATCATAAATGGGTGTTGAATTTTGTCAAAAGGTTTTTTCTGCATCTATTGAGATGATCATATAGTTTTTCTCCTTCAATTTGTTAATATGGTGTATTGCACTGATTGATTTGCGTATATTGAAGAATCCTTGCATCCCTGGGATAAACCCCACTTGATCATGGTGTATGACCCTTTTAATGTGCTGTTGGATTCTGTTTGCTAGTATTTTGTTGAGGATTCTTGCATCTATTTTCATTAGTGATATTGGTCTGCAGTTTTCTTTTTTTGTGACATCTTTGTCTGGTTTTTGTATCAGGGTGACGGTTGCCTCGTAGAATGAGTTTGGGAGTGTTCCTCCCTCTGCAATATTTTGGAAGTGTTTGAGAAGGATAGCTGTTAGCTCTTTTCTAAATGTTTGATAGAATTTGCCTGTGAAGCCATCTGGTCCTGGGCTTTTGTTTGTTGGAAGATTTTTAATCACAGTTTCAATTTCAGTGCTTGTGATTGGTCTGTATATATTTTCCATTTTTTCCTGGTTCAGTCTGGGAAGGTTGTGCTTTTGTAAGAATTTGTCCATTTCTTCCAGGTTTTCCATTTTATTGGCATATAGTTGCTTGTAGTAATATCTCATGACCCTTTGTATTTCTGCAGTGTCAATTGTTACGTCTCTTTTTCCATTTCTGATTCTGTTGATTTGAGGCTTCTCCCTTTTTTTCCTGATGAGTCTGGCTAATGGGTTATCAATTTTGTTTATCTTCTCAAAGAACCAGCTTTTAGTTTTATTGATCTTTGCTATCGTTTCCTTCATTTCTTTTTCATTTGTTTCTGATCTGATCTTTATGATTTCTTTCCTTCTGCTAACTTTGGGGTTTTTTTGTTCTTCTTTCTCTAATTGTTCTAGGTGTAAAGTTAGGTTGTTTATTTGAGATGTTTCTTGTTTCTGGAGGTAGGATTGTATTGCTATAAACTTCCCTCTTAGAACTGCTTTTGCTGCCTCCCATAGGTTTTGGGTTGTCGTGTTTTCATTGTCATTTGTTTGTAGGTATTTTTTGATTTCCACTTTGATTTCTTCAGTGATCTCTGTTTAGTAGCATATTGTTTAGCCTCCATGTGTTTGTATTTTTTACAGTTTTTTTCCCGTAATTGATGTCTAGTCTCATAGCATTGTGGTCGGAAAAGGAACTTGATAAGATTTCAATTTTCTTAAATTTACCAAGGCTTGATTTTTGACCCAAGATATGATCTATCCTGGAGAGTGTTCCATGGGCATTTGAGAAGAAAGTGTATTCTGTTGTTTTTGGATGGAATGTCCTAGAAATATCAATTAAGTCCATCTTGTTTAATGTGTCATTTAAAGCTTGTGTTTCCTTATTTATTTTCATTTTGGGTGATCTGTCCATTGGTGAAAGTTGGGTGTTAAAGTCCCCTACTATGATTGTGTTACTGTCGATTTCCCCTTTTATGGCTGTTAGCATTTGCCTTATATATTGAGGATTCCTATGTTGGGTGCATAAATATTTACAGTTGTTATATCTTCTTCTTGGATTGATCCCTTGATCATTATGTGGTGTCCTTCTTTGTCTCTTGTAATAGTCTTTATTTTAAAGTCTATTTTGTCTGATATGAGAATTGCTACTCCAGGTTTCTTATGAGTTCCATTTGCATGGAATATGTTTTTCCATCCCCTCACTTTCAGTTTGTACGTGTCCCTAGGTCTGAAGTGGGTCTGTTGTAGACAGCATATATACAGGTCTTGTTTTTGTATCCATTCAACCAGTCTGTGTCTTTTTGTGGGAGCATTTAATCCATTTTAGTTTAAGGTAATTATCGATATGTATGTTCCTATTACCATTTTCTTAATTGTTTTGGGTTTTTTATTGTAGGTCTTTTCCTTCTCTTGTGTTTCCTGCCTAGAGAAGTTCCTTTAGCATTTGTTGTAAAGCTGGTTTGGTGGTGCTGAATTCTCTTAACTTTTGCTTGTCTGTAAAGGTTTTAATTTCCCTGTCGAATCTGAATGAGATCCTTGCTGGGTAGAGTAATCTTGGCTGTAGGTTTTTCCCTTTCATCGCTTTAAATATGTCCTGGAACCATGTCTTTTTGTAATTACCATTATATCCCCAGTGCTTTGAACAATGCTTGACACACAGTAAATGATTAATACATATTTATTTAGTTCCTTGAGTAAATGTTATTGAAGTATTCTAGGCAGGGGAGTTATATAATACAATATATATTTTTAAATGATCACTTTGGCTGCTTTGATAAGAATGGATTAGAGATGGGCATAAGTGAAGAAGGGAGCTTGTTAACAGGCTGCTGTAGCAGTCCAGGTGAGAGATAGTTGTGGGTGGGTATTGAAGAGATAGAGCAGATCTTAAAAATTAGCTGGATTTCAGATGATTTGGGAAAAAAATTTGAAGGTTTACTCTTATTGGCTGAGGATGATAAGGAAAGAAATGAATTAAGCATAATTTTAGATTTCAGAGAGCGAAGTAATAATATTTGTGGAAATGAGGAAAAGTCATATGGATGGAACAGTTCTGTTATTGGGGAAATTAAGAGTGTTTTTCACTATGTTGAATTTAAGATGCCTTTGAAACATTCGAGGGACAATGTCAAACAGATAGTTGAATTGATTTATCTGGATACCCAGAGGAAAATACTCCAATGCAGATATACATTTAGATATCATCAGTATTTAGATTTCATTGAAAGTCATGGAAAAAGGCAAAATCATATAAGAAGAGAGTGTTATAAAAGAGAGGTTTTGGCTGATTCCTGAAGAAAATTTATATATATTTAGAAATAAGAGATAAGAGTTTCAAGAAAGACAGAGTAGGAAATAATTTCAACAAAGGATGCTGAAACATCCAGATAGCCATATTGCAGAAAATAAATTAAAGGAACTTTGATTTCTAGCTCTCATTATATAAAAATTAATTCAAACAGGATCACAGACCAAAAGAAAAAAGCTAAAGTTCTAAACATATAGAAGAAAATATAAGAATATATCTTTACAACTTTGGCTTAGGTAATATTTTTTAGCCTGCATACATAATACAATACATTTATAAGTAAAAGAAACTGATAAATTGGACTTAATTAAAATTAAAGCATTTGTTCTTCAAAAGACACCATTAACGATTGAATAAGCAAACCACAGATCAGGACAAAACATTAACAATTTATATACTTGACAAAGAACTTGCAGAATATAAAAAGAAGCTCTACAACTTGGTAATTAAAAGGCAAACAGTCCAATTTAAAATATTGGGAAGACTTCATAATATTGGCACAAGATACTTCACAAAAATGTTCTAATGACCAATGAGCATATAATAAGATGCTTAATATCATTAATCACTAGGGAAAAACAGATTAAAACCACAACCACTTCATACTCATTAGAATGGTAAAATTTTGTGATTGACAATACCAAATGCTGGTGAAAACATGGAACCAGAACTCTCATACATTCCTGGACAGGATATAAAGTGATTCAGTTACTTTGGAGAACTGATAGGAACTTTCTTGTAAAGTTAAACATATGCTTATTCTATGACCCAGTGATTCTGCTCCTAGATATTTACCCAAGAGAAATGAAAAATATGTCCACAGAAAACTTATACTTAGATGTTCATAGCAAGTTTATTCACAGTAGCCAAAAAATTAAAGTTGAGGTGACCACTAATAGGAAAAAAATATAAATTTGTGGTATACAAAATATTTAATGTGGTAGGCAGAATTCTAAGATGAACTCCAAGATTCCCACCTACTGATACACATGCCCTGAATAGTCCCCTCCCCTTGAGTATGGGCAGCTCAGGTGAATATGATGGGATCTCATGCTTGTGATTAGATTGTATCTTGTGGATAGGTGAAGGGATTTTTGTAGGTGTAATTAATGTTTCATATCAGCTGATTTTGAGTTAAAAAGGAAATCTTCCCAGATGTCCCTGCTTTAATCAGGTCAAAACACTTAAAAGTAGGACTGGGCTCTTTCTGAAGATATAGAGGTGTTCTCCTGTTGGCTTTGAAGAAGTAAGCTTCCATATTATGAGATTTGTGAGAGATCCATGTGGCAAGCAATTGCAAGGTCCTCTAGGAGCTGATAGCAGACGCTGGCTGACAGTCAATGGGAAAATGGAAACTCAGTCCTACAGCCACAGAGAACTGAATTTAGCCAACAGTCAGTTGAGCTTGGAAGAGGACCCTGGCTTCAGAAGGAAATGTAGCCCAGCTGACACATCTGAAACTCTGAGCAGAGTACTCAGCTAAGTTGTGACTCAACTCCCGACCCATGGAGACTGTGAAATGATAAATGAATGCTGTCTTGTGCCATTAAGTTTGTGGTAATTCGTTACAGAGCAATAGAAAATGAATACACTTAGCAAAAAAAAATATGACTTATAGACAAAACATACATAAGTCTCAAAAACATTAGTGAATGAAATCAGGCACAATAGATTACCTATTATATTATTTCATTTATGTAAGTTTCAAGGACGGGTAAAGCAGATTTCTAATGATAGAAATGAGTACAGTGGTTGTTTCCAGAAATGGAAAGATTGACTGGAAAGGAATACAAGATGACTTTCTGGAGTGTATAGAAATATTAGTAGTTCAGTGTCTTTGTTTATATTTGTCAAAACTCATTGAACTGTACACTTAAGATTTGTGCATTTGACTCTATGTAAATTATACCTCAATTTAACAAAAAAGAGTGCTGATAGTGTCAAATGTAGCTAAGAGTCTAAGACAAAAATAGAAAAGTGCTTATTGTATTTGGCCTTCTCAGATACTTGGTGAACTTGGTAAAAGCACAGTCTGCCCAAAGTGCTGATAAAATTAGATTAGAATATGTTGTAGTGGGAATAGAAGCAGAAGAACTTGAGCCATTGTATATAGACAACTCTTTCGAGATGTTTAGTTATCAAAGGGCAGTAGAAGATGAGGAAGTCTTTTGAGTATAAATGTGAAATAAAGGGAGTGTGTGTATTTCAAGATGGTAGATCCCAGAGCATGTTGGAACTGATCAAGTATAGACGAAAAATTCATCATTGCAAGGTTTAGAAGGAATATATAAATGGATGGATTACTTGAGAAGGTCAAATTAGATGATCTTCAGAGCATAAGTGAAGGCAAAACCTGACAGAAATAAAAAAAGAAATGTATAAATTAAAATTGTGTTGGATAATTGATAAAATAAGTAGACAAATTGTTAGTAAAGATATAGAAGACATAGAAAGCATTTCAAAGAAATTTACCTAACTTACATTATAGAGCAGTCCCCCAACAATATCAGAATACACTTTCTTTTTAGTTTTTATTATTACTATTTTTTAATGTTAGGTAGAAACCTAATTAGTTATTTATTTATCTATCTATTTTTACAGCTTCTTTTTAAACACACACAGAGCATATGAAGATGAAACCTATACTGCGATATAAAGCAAATCTGAATAAATGCAAGGAGATTAAAATCGTAAACAGTATGTTCACAAACCACAGTAGCATGGAATTAAAAATAATAGACAGCTATCTGGAAAATATCTACATATTTGGAAATTAAACAACACACTTCTAAATAAATCATGGGCCAAAGAAGAAATCAAAAGGGAAATTAGAAAACATTTTGAAGTGAATAAAAATAGAAACACAAGATTCTTATTCCAGCTAAGCTGGGATAATTGTAACTAAAAACTTTAGAAAAATGCATCTGCAATCCTGTTGGTTCAATCTTCTGATTAATACAAAATTCTACTACTTCTCACCACCCCACTACTGCCATGCTAGTCTAAGTTGTCATCATTTTTGCTTACATCTTTGTAATAGCCTTCGCTCTGCTCTTTCTGTTTTTTGTACTTCCCCTACACACACTATCCCACTCCACAATTTTAGTCAAACAGCATCTTGAGTGGACCTTGTGAGATGTATGTCAAATCATATTATTGCTATTTTCAGAAATAGTCAATGATTTCTTGTTACTCTCACAGTTAAAATGATGAAGGTCCAAAGAGGCCAGTAGAACTTGGCTCATCATTGTTTATCCAACCTATTTTTACTACTCCTTCCTTTCTTGACTCTTATTTTGTCTCCTTGATGTTTCTTTTCTTTTTCCATTTTTTTTCTTGTATTTATACCTTCAAGGGCTTCCCACCAGCTTAGAATAAAATTTAAAAATGCTTATCTGTAAAGGCTCTACCTGATATGACTTTTGTTTACCTCTGTGACCTCATTCCCTCATCCCCCCCTGCTGCCTATCTCTCTCTCTCTCTGTCTCTCTCTCTCTCTGTCTCTCACACACACACACGCACACACTATGTCCCAGACACCCTGAACTTCTTCTCATTACTTGAACACACCAAGTACGTACTTTCCTGCCCCTATGACTTTGTCCTTGCTGGTTCCTCTGCCTGGAACATTTTCCTCTCATTTCTTCATATAGGCCAGTTCCTTTTCATCTCTCAGGCCTCAGCCTTAAAGCAATTGCTTCCGAGAGGATTTGCCTGTCCAGCCCAGCTAAAGCTGCCCACCCTCCAAATACCATCCAGTAACTAATCCACTAATTTCATTTGCTGTGGCACATATGTGCTGAAATTCTTTTATCCCATCATTTCTACATTATCTTTGTCCCCTATTGGACTCTGAGCTCCAAGAGCAGAGACCATATCCGGTTGTTCATCCTGATATTCTCAACTCAGAATATGTGTACAGAAAATATTTGTTGAATAACTGAGTGACAGATGGAGAAAATGAAATAGCAATAATAAATAAATAAATATGGTGTTCATTGGATTCCCAGTTCCTTCACTTGAACAAGTTAGAACAGATATTTTTTCCCTCACCAAAAAAAATGAGTGAAAATACCATATCACTCCAGCAAGTTTGTAGTGAAGATTTCAGGAAAAGCCTTGTCAAATGGGCCTGGAGCAGTGATTAATACTTAAAAGTATCTCAACTGCAAGGGAGCTTAGAGTTGCAATGAAAGGCTGAGAATCTGGGGTCAGACCACTTGAGTTTGAATTGTGACTTTACTACTTCCTAGCTTTACATCTTTTACCTCTCTGTGGCTCAGTCTGTCTGTGTATAAATATCTGAACTTACTATATAGACTTACTGTGGGGATTAGATGCCTTAGCACATGTAGAAGTCTCAGAAAAATGACTAACAGCTGTAAATAGTCTAAAAGTGTTTGATAAATCTGCTTGGTCTTCCTGGAGTCATCAAGGAAGTATGAAGGATGCTAGTAATTAACAACTCCTGGCCCTGGTTCTGGTGCCAGCCCACTCATGCCCAACGTTGCCTAATGGAATAGATGAACAGGGTGAATACAGCTTTGGGATAGTTTTCCCTGAGCCCAAACTTCTGAGTCTCTTCCCCATCCCCTTCTGGGCCAGCAACTCCCCTGTTCCTAGCCCCTGTGTGCATGTGCATTGATTACAGAGCAGCTGGAAAGCTCAGCAGAGCTAGCTTCTAGCCCAGCTGGACCAAGGAGACCCCCCCAGCAGGGCACACCATAGGTGCTTCAGTACTTTATTATGAAAATATTGGACTTATGTAAAAGTTGAAAGAATTCTTTACCTTGAAAATCCATATATCCACTAGCTAGATTGTTTTATTAACATTTCTAGACATACCACATATTCAGTTCATCTGGTTTGTGATCCATCATTCATCTTGTTTTACATATATTTCAAAACAAGTTGCAGATACCAGCACCCTTCACTCCTAAACACTTCAGCATGAATATCATTAGCTTGATGTCAGTATCTGATTAGCATTTTAAAAATCTTTTCTTTTGACGTTAAAAATATCCTACAAGGAAATATTAAATTTATTATGCCTTTCAATGAGTTTTCACAATTGCATACAACTGGGTAACTAAACCCCTATCAAGACATAAAATGTTACTATCACCACAGAAATGTTCCCAGTCAACCTTTAACCCTATTCCCTGATAATAATTCCCATTAGCCCCCTCATAGATTAGTTTTATTGTTCTAGAACCTAAAATAAATGAAATAATTTGGACAAGGCTTCTTTTACTCAGCACAGGTTTTGAGTTTCATTCATGTTTTTTCATGTTTTGCATGTTCATTTTTATTGCTGCGTAGTATTTCATTATATGACTATACCACAGATTATTTTTTATCTGTTCACCAGTTGATGGACATATGTGTTTTCTCCAGTTTTGCTTTATTATGGATACAGCTGCTTTGAACATTCTTGTACATATCCTTTTGTGGATGTATGTTTTTGTTTCTCTTGGTCACATCTAGGATGAGAATTGCTGGGTTACAGGGTAGATCTATACCTAGTTTTTTAAGGAAACGAAAGACTTTTGTCAAAGTGGTTATAACACATTCCCTCAACAACGTACAAGAACTCCCATTTTTCACTTCCTCTTCAACACTTGGTGCACACCATCTCAAGGATTTTGTACTTCCTGTATCCTCTGTCTGGTACGTTCCTCACTGTGGATTGTTCACTCACATACTTCAGACTTCTGGAAGTCTTTTTCTCAGTGCAGCCTTCCTTTGCTATCATACTTAAAATTACACTCAGCGCACCCACCCGGCCACCCACCAACAACACTATCTCCCTTACTTCTTTAATTTTCCCAGAGAATTTATGTACTTGTCAGTTTGTCTATCCACCCTCCCCCTCCAGTGAATTGTGATCTCCATTATAACTTGTAAATTTTGCTCTTTCTTCCATATGTTTAAAAAGAATGTGTATTCTGATATTGTTGGGTGGATTGTTCCATAAAGTGAAATGTTACTCTTGCATTCCTTGTCTCTGTAAGCATTCCTGGCTCACAGTAAGCACTTAATATATATATCTGTTGAGTAAATGAATATATAGAAACACTTGTGGAGTGGATAGAAGCACAGCAAGACTCTCTGTATTTGCAAAAGTTTACTTTCATTTGTAATCAAAAGTCATCTAGGCACAAATTTGAAATACTTGGGTTAAATCTGATGACTTGTTTCAAATTCAACTAGAATTTGTCACTCTTTTCCTTTGCTTGAACCTAAAAAGGGACAACAGATGAGATAGTAATTCATCATGACTGATGGTATATGCTTCAGTGCCTAGCAGTGAAGGAATATCTTTCTCAAAGCCAACAATGAAAACTTTCAAGAGAAGTAGATTTTCTTCCAGACTAATTTTAACATCCCTTAGAATGTCTGGAAGACTTTCATGGTAAAAATAAAAAGTCTGTGAAATGTTGTAGCCCCTACCTCATTATATATTGTGTATCACTCATACAGAGGAAACACATATGGCAGCTTAATTGTATATTGTTTCTTGAAATTGTTTTAAGATCCACTTATCTTCCCAGAATTCTTTGCCTTGTTAATGAGATTCTCATTTGAATATATTGAGAAAAGTTTCGGAATTGGTCCAGCTGTTCAGTGAAACACTATTAAACTGTTACTTCTATCTTTTTTTCTCTGTTTTATTTTCTTTTGAGTAGATCATAGCTTTGACTCGTTTCCATCAGAGTAAGCCCACAAGTTCTCAAAGTAGCCTTGATAGGAATATATATGTTGGGTTTGCTTTAAAGATTGTTTACATTATTAAATACAGAAGTCCATCTACTTACAAAGTGGTTAAGTTCTAAAAGACAGTTTGCAAATACTTTTCATTTTTAAGTTCGCATAGTGTCCAAAGCAGGGGAGACAGGGAGTTAAGTTTGCAGTTCATGGATATACTGACGCCAATTAGGAAGTCTGTTGTCTCTTTAAAAAATAGCTTTTTAAAATATTTAAAATTTAAGTATTTATATAAAACATAGCTTTTTAAAATATTTAAAATTTTTCTTCTCTTCCTTGATGATGTAACAGCAGTGACGCTTTAAAATCCTTAATGTGCTTTTCTTATTTGCCTTTGTGAACTTTTATCCTTGGCCCTTTTCTGCCTGAGACATCTGTTACTTTGGAGAAAAATGAAGATTTATAAAAGAAAGAAATAGGGCCTATTAAGGAAAGAATGTATAGAAAACTACAGTGGTATTTAAAAGTATAAATAGTGGCATTATTGAACTTGGGTAGATTTTCCAGATCCTTTTTCTTTTTTTCCTTTCCTTCAAAGAATATCTAGGATCAAGCAATGAAGACTCATCTCATAGTTTGAGCCACAGTGTAGACAAGATACCCATTTGCCTAGTACATCAAGACTGTAGAAGGAAATCATAACTTAGAATTAAAAGGGAAAGCCAATTTCCATTTCTGATGATTATGGGAAGATGGAAGAAGAGAGAAGCAGGAGATAACATAGGTATCCTTAGGAAATATCTAATTTGAAAAAAAAATTAGGATTAAGTCCTATGAGAAGACTGGAGTTTCACGTACTGTGGATAAGAATTGGACAAGATTTCAAGCAATATTTATTACAAGCAGGTCTTCAAGGAGCAAGTTAGACCAAAGACTTAAATGCTTTAAAAAGGAGCACACTGCGTGTTTGGGGAGGTCGGTGCTGGTGTGTTTGTTTATGGCGTAGTCATTTGATTACTGCAAGGCTAGTGCTCATTTCAAGTTTACATGAGCAAATTCAATTTTCTAAACTAGATATGATTTACAGGCTTTGTGGTTATCACATGTCCTGCTGTTAAGATTACCTTTTAGAAGATTAAATAATATCTTGATATTAAACTGCCAAATGACTTGAAGGGACTTTTGCCCTTTTATTTTTGAATGAAAGAATATGTAAGGAACTATAATCACCATAAAAAGAAATGGAGCATGCTTAGCTTTAATTTTAAATGAAGTCTTTCTCTCAGCAGTACCCTTTGTTCCCTGTGCTTCTGAGATCATCAGATTGTTTATAGCATAAAACTCTGCTATAACTTTCATAACGGTAACATGGATTAAGATGTATTGTCATTGGGTCCAGTCCCCTGCCACCTCCGGAAAATGAGGGCTGGGAGTAGGCTAATGTTCTTAGCCTGTGAGGCAGGTAGGATGTGAGAAGGAGAAAAAGCAGGCAACTCTGTCTTGTGAAAGAGGAATCTCCAGTATTCTCCAGGCTCAGTTTTCCTGACAAGGCTAATGAATTGGATATAGGTTGAAGATTTAACACTTACAAACACAGCATAACCTGTCAAATTTGAATTTCAGATAAATAACAAATAATTACTTAGTGTAAGTATGTCCATGCAGTATTTGGACATACAAAACTTATGTACATACAAATACAAATACAACATACAAATACAAAACTTATTTGTCACTTATCTGAAGTTCGTATTTAATTGGGCATCTGGTATTTTTCCGTTGACCCTAACTGGATGCTAACTGACCAGAAGATTCTTAGGATTATTGCCCCTGTCCTTCAAATTACACTGGCCGACCACAAGCCCCATAAATATCCTCATGAATGTTTGATCACTTTCCTTTTCTGGCTGCCGCTGGGAGAGGAGCCGCCTCCAAGTCCACGCATTTGCAATGAATGGTCCTGTGGAACTGCTCCAATTTCCTGATCAAGGAGAACAGACATAGGGCACCCACCCCAATAATCTGAAGGTCCATAATTCTTTCCGTTACAACCGGCTGATGGACCACAAGACTGTGGTGTGGAGCCGGCAGCAGGTGGCAGAAGTGGCCTGGAGGTGGTGAAGTGGAGATCTGGCCCTACAAAGCCCACCACCTCCTACATGCAGACCACCATCAACAAGAACTCCCCTGCCACCTGAGAGAGAGAAAAAAAGACCATATTCATGTAACATTTATTACAGTATATTTGTTATAATTGTTCTATTATTAGTTATTACTGTTGATCTCTTAGTGTGCGTAATTTATAAATTAAACCTTATCATAGGTTTGTATGTACAGGAAAAAACATAGTGTGTGTGTGTGTGTGTGGGTGTGTGTGTATAGGGTTTGGTACTATCAGTGGTTTCAGGCATCCACTGAGAGTCTTGGAACATATCCCCGGTGGATAAGGGGGAACTATTGTACTATGTCAAAAAACAGGAGGCAAAACACTGAAGGTACATTTCTGTCCCTACGACGTATATGAAAACTCTTTTAGATTATCTTACTTGATAAGAATTGAAATGAAAGCATTTTGGGGAGTGGAAGTTGGCAAGCTTTTTCTGTAAAGGGCTAGACATAAATATTTTAGGTTTTGTTACATAGAATCTCTGCCACTTATTGAAGAGGCTGTCTTCTCCATTGTATGTCCTTGCCTCCTTCATCATAGATTAGTTGACCATAGGTGCATCGGTTTATCTCTGGGCTTTCTATCTTGTTCCATTGATCAATGTTTCTGTTTTTGTGCCAGTACCATATTGTCTTGATTAGTGTAGCTTTATACTATAGTCTGAAGTCAGGGAGTCTGATTCCTCCAGCTCCGTTTTTTTCCCTCAAGACTGCTTTGGCTATTCAGGGTATTTTGTGTCTCCATGCCAATTTTAAGATTTTTTGTTTTAGTTCTATAAAAAATGCCATTGATAATTTGATAGGGATTGCATTGAATCTGTAGATTGCTTTGGGTAGTATAGTCATTTTCTAAATATTGATTCTTCCAATCCAAGAACATGGTATATCTCTCCATCTGTTGGTATCATCTTTAATTTCTTTCATCAGTGTCTTATAGTTTTCTGCATACAGGTCTTTTGTCTCCCTAGGTAGGTTTATTCCTAGGTATTTTATTCTTTTTGTACAATGGTAAATGGGAGTGTTTCCTTAATTTCTCTTTCAGATTTTTCATCATTAGTGTATAGGAATGCAAGAGATTTCTGTGCATTAATTTTGTATTCTGCAACTTTACCAAATGCATTGATTAGCTCTAGTAGTTTTCTGGCGGCATCTTTAGGACTCTCTATGTATAGTATCCTGTCATCTGCAAACAGTGACAGTTTTACTTCTTCTTTTCTGATTTGGATTCCTTTTATTTCTTTTTCTTCTCTGATTGCCGTGGCTAGGACTTCCAAAACTATGTTGAGTGAGAGTGGATGTCCTTGTCTTGTTCCTGATCTTAGAGGAAATGCTTTCATTTTTTCACCATTGAGAATGATGTTTGCTGTGGGTTTGTCATATATGGCCTTTATTATGTTGAGGTAGGTTCCCTCTGTGCCCACTTTCTGGAGAGTTTTTATCATAAATGGTTGTTGAATTTTGTCTAAAGCTTTTTCTGCATCTATTGAGCCAATATGGTTTTTCTTCTTCAATTTATTAATATGGTGTATCACATTGATTGATTTGCGTATATTGAAGAATCCTTGCATCCCTGGGATAAATCCCACTTGATCATGGTGTATGATCCTTTTAATGTGTTGTTGGATTCTGTTTGCTAGTATTTTGTTGAGGATTTTTGCATCTATATTCAGCAGTGATATTGGTCTCTAATTTTCTTTTTTTGTAGTATGTTTGTCCGGTTTTGGTATCAGGGTTATGATGGCCTCATAGAATGAGTTTGAGAGTGTTCCTTCCTCTGCAGTTTTTTGGAAGAGTTTGAGAAGAATGGGTGTTAGCTCTTCTGTAAATGTTTGATAGAATTCACCTGTGAAGCCATCTGGTCCTGGATTTTTGTTTGTTGGAAGATTTTAAATCACAGTTTCAATTTCATTACTTGTGATTGGTCTGTTCATATTTCCTGTTTCTTCCTGGTTCAGTCTTGGAACATTTTACCTTTCTAAGAATTTGTCCATTTCTTCCAGGTTGTCCATTTTATTGGCATAGAGTTGCTTGTAGTAGTCTTTTAGGATGCTTTGTATTTCTATGGTGTCTGTTGTAACTTCTCCTTTTTCATTTCTAATTTTATTGATTTGAGTCCTCTCCCTCTTTTTCTTGATGAGTCTGGCTAATGGATTATCAATTTTGTTTATCTTCTCAAATAACCAGCTTTTAGTTTTATTGCTCTTTGCTATTGTTTTCTTTGTTTCTATTTCATTTATTTCTGCTCTGATCTTTATGATTTCTTTCCTTCTTCTAACTTTGGGTTTTGTTTTTTCTTCTTTCTGTAGTTCCTTTAGGTGTAAGGTTAGATTGTTTATTTGAGATTTTTCTTGTTTCTTGAGGTAGGCTTGTATAGCTCTAAACTTCCCTCTTAGAACTGCTATTGCTGCATCCCATAGGTTTTGGATCGTCGTGTTTTCATTGTCATTTGTCGCTAGGCATTTTTTGATTTCCTCTATGATTTCTTCAGTTATCTCTTGGTTATTTAGTAATGTATTGTTTAGCCTCCATGTGTTTGTGTTTTTTACGGTTCTTCCCCTGTAATTCATTTGTAATCTCATAGCGTTGTGGTCAGAAAAGATGCTTTATATGATTTCAATTTTCTTAAATTTACTGAGGCTTGATTTGTGACCCAAGATGTGATCTATCCTGGAGAATGTTCCATGTGCACTTGAGAAGAAAGTGTAAACTGCTGTTTTGGGATGGAATGTCCTATAATTATCAATTAAATCTATGTGGTCTACTGTGTCATTTAAAGCTTCTGTTTCCTTATTTACTTTCATTTTGGATGATCTGTCCATTGGTGTAAGTGAGGTGTTATAAAGTCCCCCACTATTATTGTGTTACTGTCGATTTCCTCTTCTATAACTGTTAGCAGTTGCCTTATGTATTGAGGTGCTCCTATGTTGGGTGCATATGTATTTATAATTGTTATATCTTCTTCTTGGATTGATCCCTTGATCATTATGTGGTGTCCTTCCTTGTCTCTTGTAACATTCTTTATTTTAAAGTCTATTTTATCTGATATGAGTATTGCTACTCCAGCTTTCTTTTGATTTCCATTTGCGTGGAATATCTTTTTCCATCCCCTCACTTTCAGTCTGTATGTGTCCCCAGGTCTGAAGTGAGTCTCTTGTAGACAGCATATAGATGGGTCTTGTTTTTGTATCCAGTCAGCAAGCCTGTGTCTTTTGGTAGGAGCATTGAATCCATTCACATTTAAGGTAATTATCGATATGTATGTTGCTATGACCATTTTCTTAATTGTTTTGGGTTTGTTTTTGTAGGTCCTTTTCTTCTCTTGTGTTTCCCACTAGAGAAGTTCCGGTAGCATTTGTTGTAGAGCTGTTTTGGTGGTGCTGAATTCTCTTAGCTTTTGCTTGTCTGTAAAGCTTTTCATTTCTCCATTGAATCTGAATGGGGTCCTTGCCGGGTTGAGTAATCTTGGTTGTAGGTTCTTCCCTTACATCAATTTAAATATATGGTGCCACTCCCTTCTGGCTTGCAGAGTTCGTGCTGAGAAATCAGCTGTTAACCTTATGGGAGTTCCCTTGTATGTTATTTGTTGTTTTTCCCTTGCTGCTTTCAATAATTTTTCTTTGTCTTTAATTTTTGCCAATTTGATTACTGTGTGTTTTGCCATGTTTCTCCTTGAGTTTATCCTGCCTGGTACTCTCTGTGCTTCCTGGGCTTGGGTTGCTCTTTCCTTTACCATGTTAGGGAAGTTTTTGACTATAATCTCTTCAAATATTTTCTTGGGTCCTTTCTTTCTCTCTTCTCATTCTGGGACCCCTATAATGCAAATGTTGTTACGTTTAATGTTGTCCCAGAGGTCTCTTAGGCTGTCTTCTTTTCTTTTCATTCTATTTTCTTTATTCTGTTCCACAGTAGTGAATTCCACCATTCTGTCTTCCAGGTCACTTATCCATTCTTCTGCCTCAGTTATTCTGCTATCGATTCCTTCTAGTGTAGTTTTCATTTCAGTTATTGTATTGTTCATCTCTGTTTGTTTGTTCTTTAATTCCTAGGTCTTTGTTAAACATTTCTTGCATCTTCTTGATCTTTGCCTCCATTCTTTTTCCGAGGTCCTGGATCATCTTCACTATCATTATTCTGAATTCTTTTTCTGGAAGGTTGCCTATCTCCACTTCATTTAGTTGTTTTTCTGGGGTTTTATCTTGTTTCTTCATCTGGTACATAGTCCTCTGCCTTTTCATCTTGTCTATCTTTCTGTGAATGTGGTTTTTGTGCCACAGGCTGCAGGATTGTAGTTCTTCTTGCTTCTTGACAGCATTTTAGAAATCATTGAAACAGATTTAAAAATATCTAGATAAGGTAATTATGATACTGAAAAAGCTAATAAAAGTGTATATGTACATTTTTAAAGACTTAAGACTTCAAATTAAGCTCATATTTAAAATGAGGACCAAGATTATTTAAAATTTAAAGTATGGGCAAAAGGTTTGAACAAACACATCACAAAAGAAGACACCAGGAAGACCAACAAGTATAGTAAAGGGAGATTAACTTTTGTTAGTTTTCAGAAAATGCAAATTAAAACAGGACCTAGTTATTACTACATGGCCACTAGATTAAAAACTTAAACAGAAAATGGTGCATGTTAGTATAGATGTGGAACAATTAAATTCTCATACAATGCTAATGGTTGTATAAATCAGTATGCCCACTTTGCAGATGATTTGACCAAATATTCTTGGTGGCAGCCTAAACCAACAGTGGAAAATAGGGAGCTCAGGTGACTGTGGAAGATGTAGCCCTGGAATAGAGTGATAGGGATTATTTATTTTAGAGTCTTATGTTGCCATGACTAATTGAAAAATGAATTATTAAAACAACAAAGGAGAAGTTAGGTCTTTGCAACTTGTCAAGTACAAGGGAAACCTTATAAGACTATAAGCAGGTTTTGCAGCAAAAACCTGTGGGACAAAGGGAGTGAGATGATATACTCAAAGTGCTGGAAGAGAAAAAAGCTGCCAACAAAGAATATTATATCCAGCAAAAATATCCTTCAAAAATGATAAATAATTAGCAATGTTGAGCATCTTTTCATGTCCCTGTTGGCCATCTGTCTGTCTTCTTTAGTGTAATTTCAATTTAGGTCTTCTGCCCATTTTTTATTAGGTTGTTTGTTTTTTTGATACTTACCTGTAAGAACTGTTTGTATATTTTGGAAATTAATCCCTTGTCAGTCGCATCATTTGCAAATATTTTCTCCCATTCTGTACTTTCTGTTTTCATTTTGTTTATGGTTTCCTTTGCTGTGATTAAGGTTTGAAGCACACCAGTAAGAATGGCCGTCACCGAAAGTCTACAAACAATAAATGCTGGAGAGGGTGTGGAGAAAAGGGAACTCTCCAGTGTTGGTGGGACTGTAAGTTTGTACAACCACTATGGAGAACAGTATGGAGGTTCCTTAAAATACTAAAAATAGAGTTATCATATGATCCAGCAATTCCACTTCTGGGTGTATATCTGGAAATGATGAAAACTTTAATTTGAAAAGATACATGTACCCCAATGTTCATAGCGGCACTATTTACAACAGCCAAGACACGGAAGCAACCTAAATATCCATCGACAGAAGAATGGATAAAGAAGATGTGGTACATATATACCACGTGGGGTATTACTCAGCCATAGAAAAGAATGAAATAATGCCATCTATAGCAACATAGAGGGACCAACAGATTATCATACTAAGTGAAGTCAGTCAAACAAAGACAAATATCATGATATCACTTATATGTGGAATCTAAAAAAATGATACAGATGAACTTATTTACAAAACAGAAATAGACTCACAGACATAGAAAACAAACATGGTTACTAAAGAGGAAAGGGTGGAGGAGGGATAAATTAGGAGTTTGGGATTAACAGATATATACTACTATACATAAAATAAATAAACAACAAGGACCTACTGTATAGCACAGAGAACTATATTCAATATCTTGTAATAACCTATAATGGAAAAGGATCTTAGAAAGAAAATATATATATATATATATAAAACTGAATAACTTTGCTGTACACATGAAACTAACACATTGTAAATCAACAAGACTTCAATAAAAAATGAAGGAGAAATAAAGACTTTCTCATATAAACAAAAGCTGAGAGAGTTCATCACTATTAGGCCTACCTTTTAAGAAATGCTAAAGGAAAGTTGAACCAAAGAGATACTAAACATAAAAAAACATGAACATATAAAACTGGCTAGTGAACATGTAGACAAATACAGAATACTGTGGTATTGTAACTGTGGTATATAAATCACTATTAATTCTGGTATAGAAGTTAAGAAACAAATGTATAAAAATAACTATAACTATTAAATATATTAATAAATATACAATAGAAAAAGATGCAGTTTGTGATATTAATAACAAATTACAGGAGGGTGTTACATAAGAGTCTAGAGTATTTGTATGTGATTCAAATTAAGTTGTTATCACCTTAAAATATGTTGTTATAACTATACAATATTTTATATAAGCCCCATGGTAACCACAAAGAAATTACTTATAGAAGATACACACACACACACACACACACACACAAAAATGAGCAAGGAATCAAAGCATATCACTACCAAAAAAATCAACAAAACCCAAAGGAAAGCAGTAAGAAAGAATAAGAGGGACAAAAAAGCTACAAGGCAGTTGGCAAATAATTAACAAAATGGCAATAGTGAGTCCTTCTTTATAAATAATTACATGCAAATGTGTTAGACTTCCCAATCAAAAGACATAGAGTGGCAAAATAGATATTTAAAACAAAACAAAAGATCCAATTGTAACCAAGAGAGAGCAGGAGTGGCTATACTTATATCATAAAAAACAGACTTTAGGTCAAAACTATCAATAGAGACAAAGAAGGGCATTATATAATGATAAAAATATCAATCCATCAGGAAGACATAACAGTAATAAGTATAGATATATCTGCATTCAACATCAGAGCACTCATATATATAAAGCAATTACTGAACTGAAAAAAGAAATAGCACTGTAAAAATAATAGGAGGAAACAGGACTTGAGTAACATTATAGACCAAATGGACCTAACAAACATATACAGAAGATTCCACTAAACAGCAGCAGAGTACACATTCTTCAAGAACTCATGGATTATTTTCCAGAATAGATGACATGTTAGGTCATAAAACAAGACTTAACAAATTTAAGATTGAAATCATACCAAGTGTCTTTCTGACCTCAGTGAAATGCAATTAATAGCAGAAGGAAAACTGGAAAATTAACTAGCAATTAATAGCAGAAGGAAAACTGGAAAATTCACAAATATGTGAAAATTAAACAACACCTTTGAACAACCAATGTGTCAAAGAAGAAATCAAAAGGGAAATTAGAAATTATCTTGATACAAATGAAAACATAATACAATATACCAAACTTACGAGATACAAGATAAGTACCAAGAGTGAAGTTTAATCCAACAGACACCTATATTAAAAAAGAAGAAATATCTCAAATAAACAATCTAACTTTATACTTCAAGGAACTAGAAGAAAAACAAATAAGTACAAAGTTAGCCGGAGAAAGGAAATAAGCTTAGAACAGAAATAAATAAAATAGAGGATCAAAAAATAAAAAAACAGAAAAATCAACAAAACTGAGAATTAGTTTTGGGGAAAGATCAACAAAATTGACAAACTTTTAGCTCAATTAAGAAAAAAAGAGAAAAGATTCAAAGAAAATTATAAATGAAAGAAGAAGACATTACCACTAATGTCACAGGAATTACAGGGGTTATGAGAGACTAATATGAACAATTATATGTTAACAAATCAGATACCCTAGAAGAATGGATAAATTCCAAGACTAAATCATGAAGAAATAGAAAAACTGAACAGACATAACTAGTAAGGAGATGGAATCAGTAATCAGAAACCTGCCAACAAAGAAAAGCCCAGGAATAGATGGGTTCACTCATAAATTATACCAAACATTTGCAAAAGAATTAATGCTAATTCTTCTCAAAGCCTTCCAAAAATATTAAGAGGAGGGAATGCTTCCAAATTTGTTTTGTGAAGCCAGCTTATCTGTGTACCAAAGCCAAAAGAAGACACTAGATGAAAAGAAGACACTAGAAGAAAAGAAAACTAGAGACTAATATTCCTGCTAAATATAGATGCAAAACTCTCCAATAAAATGCTGGTAAACAGAGTTCAACAGCTCATTAAAAGAATCATATACCATGACCAAGTGGGATTTGTTCCTGGAATGCAAGAACAAAAGATAAATATCACATGATGATCTCAAGAGATGTAGGAAAAGCATTTGATAAAATTCACAGCCTTTTAAGATTAAAAAAAAAAACACTTAACAAACTAGGAATAGAAGAAAATCACCTCAACACATTAAAGACCATATATTAAAAGCCCACATCTAACATCAACTCAATGGTGAAAAACTGAAAGCTTTTCTCTAAAATCAAGAACAAGATAAAGATGCCCACTCTTGCTACTTCTCTTTAAAATAGTACTGGAAGTCCTGGCTAGGAACTGGGAAAGAAAAAGAAAGAAAAATCAGAAAGGAAGAAGAAGTAAATTTCTCTCTCTTCACAGATGACATGATCTTATGTGTAGAAAATTCTAAAAATTCCACAAAGATACTGTTAGAACTAATAAATGAGTTCAGTTAAGTGGCAGGATATAAAATTAACATACAAAAATCAGTTGCATTTCTCTACACTATCAATGAACAATTTGAAAAGAAAATTAATAAAACCTTCAGGTTTACAATAGCATGTAAAAGAATAAAATACTTAGGAATAATCTTAACCAAGGAGGTGGAAGACTTGTACACTGGAAACTACAAAACACTGCTGAAAGAAATTAAAGACAAAAAAATGGAACGATATTCTGATTTGTGAATTGGAAGACCTAATATTTTTTTTTTTTAATTTATTAATTTATTTTTTTTTTGCTGTGTTGGGTCTTCATTGCTGCATGCAGGCTTTCTCTAGTTGCATCACGTGGGGGCTACTCTTCATTGTGGTGCGTGGGCTTCTCATTGCAGTGGCTTCTCTTGTTGCGGAGCATGGGCTCTAGGCACGTGGGCTTCAGTAGTTGTGGCACACAGGCTCAGTAGTTGTGGCTCACAGGCTGTAGAGCACAGGCTCAGTAGTTGTGGCTCACGGGCTTAGTTGCTCCACAACATGTGGGATCTTCCCGGACCAGGGCTCGAACCCCTGTCCCCTGCATTGGCAGGCGGATTCTTAACCAGTGTGCCACCAAGGAAGCCCCAGACTTAATATTGTTAAAATGACTATACTACCCAAAGTGATCTACAGATTCAATGCAATCCCTATCAAAATCACAACGATATTTTTTACATTTATATTAAAAAAAATCATTAAGTTCATGTGGAACCACAAAAGGCCCTGAATAGCCAAAACAATCTGATAAAAAAGAGTAGAGCTGAAGGCCTCACACTTTCTGATTTCAAAACATATTGCAAATCTACAGTAATCAAAACAATATGGTACTGATATAAAGACATACAAATAGACCAATGGAACAGAATAAAGATTCCAGAAATAAACCCACATGTAAATAGTCAAATGATCATCTATAAGGGTACAATATATTCTTTCCCCCTGTGTACAGGGGGAAAGAATAGTTTCTTTAAAAAGTGGTGTTGGAAAAACTGGGTATCTTCTTGCAAATGAATGAAATTGGATCCTTATCTTACTCTGTACAGTAAAATCAACTTAATATAGATTAAAGACTTAAACAAAATATCTGAAACTATAAAACTCCCAGAAGAAAACAGGGGGAAAGCTTCATAATATTGGTCTTGCCAAAAAAAAATAAAGAAAGATTTCTTAGACATGACAACATAAACACAAGCAACAAAAGCAAAAATAGGCAGGTAAGACTACATGAAACTAAAAAACTTTTACAAAGCAAAATAAACAATAAATAGTGAAAAGGCAACCTATGGAATGGAAGAAAATATTTGCAAATCATATATCCTGATAAGGGATTAATACCCCCCAAATATAAGGAACTCCTAAAGCTCACTAGCAGAAAATCAAAGAGCTGGATTCAAAAGTGGGCAAAAGGCTTGAAGAAATATTTCTCTGAAAAAACATACAAATCACCAACAGGTAAATGAGAAAATACTCAACATCAGTAATGGTCAAGGAAATGCAAATCAAAAGCACAATGACATCATCTTATGTTGATGAGGATGTGGAGAAATTAGAACCCTTATGTATTGTTGATGGGGATGTAAAATGGTGCAAACACTATGGAAAACGTGGAATTTCCTCAAAAAGTTAAAAATAGAATTACCATGTGACCCAGCAGTCCCACTCCTGGGTATTTATCCAAAAGAACTAAAATGAGGACCTCAAAGAGATATTTGACTTCTATGTTCATTGCAGCATTATTCATAATAGCCAAGAGATGGAATAACCTAAGTGTGCATTGGTGGATGAATGGATAAAGAAAATTTGGTACATACATACAATGGAATATTATTCAGCCATAGGAAAAAAGGAGTCCTCTCATATGCTACAACATGGATGAACCTTGTGGACATTATGCTAAGTGAAATAAGCCAATCACTGAAGGGCAAATTCTGCATGACTCCACTTATAGGTATCTAAAGTAGTAAACTCACAGAAACAAGAAGGAGAATGGTGGTTCTCAGAGACTGAGGGGAGGGAGAAATTGGGAGTTGCATTTCAAAGACTCTTGAATTTTAATCATGCAAGAAAAAAAGTTCTTGAGATCTGATTTACAACACCGTGCTTATAGTTAACACTACTGTACTGCATACTTAAAATTTTAAGACTGTATATCTCATATCATGTGTTGTATTTTTTTTAACTACAATTTTTTAAAAAAGTAAAGCATTTGAGAAAAGCAGTTAATAAAGGAGAATGATCCCTAGGCTGGAATTCACCACAGTCTTCATGGAGTTAGTTATATTACGGCATTTCTCAAAGGAAAAGTAAATGTAGAGAAGGGGAAGTTGGAAGAAAGATGTCTGTAAATGTTAAAAGTAAAGAAACAGTTGGAATTATGTAAGCTATGAATGAGGAATGCTAAATTACAAATTTTATGTAGGTGTTTACTAATACATAAGTTAAAGGAGAGAGGTTAAAGGCAGGTTGTGAAGCTCCTAAATTGTTTGAATTTTATCTTAAACAAAAGAGAGGGGCATTTAAAAGGGTTTTAGAGTAAAAGGTGACTATATATTTCCCTTAATATATAACATATTTATGACATATGTATACATGTATGTGTATATGAATATACATGTATATATAAATGAATTTATATAAATATACCTTATATAAGATTATCCTTTAATGAGAAAAAGGTAGAGATATCAGGAAACATCAAGAAGTTTTCCTAATGAAAATGCTGTAACAGAACTTTGAGATATGCTTGTAGGAGTCAAGCCACCAGGCACTATAGGTATCAAATACTTTATTCTCGCAAGTGCTTTCTGAAGTAGTTGGTTGTTAAGCAAAGATAAGGATGTAAAGCAGAGAGTATACTATTACTGAACATGTCTTCTTTAGGAATTCCTGGCAAGAAAGAGCAAACAAATGTAATTTATTTAAATACAGGATTCTATGAGATATTTCTGACCTTTAAAGCTTTTAAAGGTTCCAATATGTATCTTACTCAGAAAACTACATGTGCGGAAAGTATATCTAAATGTGTTATGGGAATGATAAGCTGAAGCCCAATGCTAATATGACATGGGGATACAAATATCATTTTATTTGCATCTCTCCTTTGGGGAACATTTTACATACAAAGATATTCCAGAGACTAAATGTAGATACAAGGGGAGAGAGAGAGACATGCTGCAAGGGCACCACTAGGCAGTATAAGAATGCCCCCTGAGCCATGGAGACTCAGTGGACTTGCAGCCTATGTTAGGAGCTAAAGAGACAACTAGCAGAGTAATGATTCAAAGTCTGGTTCCCAAAGACTTTATTGAACAATCTTAGTACAGCATTTCAGAAATAGGGAGCAATAATGTATTAATAAAATTTCAGATTTTTAAAAAAAATTTATTTATTTATTTTTGGCTGTGTTGGGTCTTCGTTTCTGTGCGAGGGCTTTCTCCAGTTGCGGCAAGCGGGGGCCACTCTTCATCGCGGTGCGCGGGCCTCTCACTATCGCGGCCTCTCTTGTTGCGGAGCACAGGCTCCAGACGCGCAGGCTCAGTAGTTGTGGCTCACGGGCCTAGTTGCTCCGCGGCATGTGGGATCTTCCCAGACCAGGGCTTGAACCCGTGTCCCCTGCATTGGCAGGCAGATTCTCAACCACTGCGCCACCAGAGAAGCCCAAAATTTCAGATTTTGTTTTCTTATTTACAGGGTTCTCCTCATATTACTTGAGATTGAAAATATCCTCTCAGTGGATTTACTTTCTTAAGGTATCTTTCAATATCCTATCTGAACTCTAGAAGTTTAGGAGAGAAACCATCATAGACCTTTTAAAAATTTTATTCTGAAATAATTTTAGACTTACAGGATAGTTACACACATAATAAAGGGAATTTCCATATGTATATTGTTCACCCAGCTTTCCCTAATGTTAATGTCTTAGAAGCCATTTAAAACTATCAAAAGGAGAAATTAACTTTGATACAATCCTATTAAATAATCTACTGATCTTATTTGAATATTGCCATTTTTCCCATTATTGTGCTTTTTCTGACTCTGAATCCCATCCTGGACCTCACATTCTGTTTAGTTGTCATGATCTCTTCCTTCAACCTAGGACAGTTCCTCATTTCCTTAGTTTTTTTTTTTGTCTTTCATGACCTTGACACTTTTGAAGACTCTAGGCCAATTATTTGTAGAATACCTCTCAATTCAGGCTTGTGCAATATTTTCTCATGATTAGGTTATGCATTTTTGGTAAGAACACCACAGAAATGATATACCCTTCTCAGCACATCATTTCAGGAAGGGCATAAAGTCAATATGTCTTATTTCTGGTAGTATTAATCTTGATCACATGGTTAAGGTGGTGTCAGTCAGCTTTCTCCACTGTAAAGTTATAATTCTTCTTTTGTAATTGACAAGTCTCTCTTGAGGAGATACTTTAAGACTATCCAAATGTCCTGTTTCTCATAATACTCCTATCCAGTTATTTTATCATCCATGGATAGTTCTTGCCTGCCACAACTATTATTGTGGTATTTGTCTAATGGTAAATTTCTATTTTGTTTATTCCTCCTACATTTGTTAATTGGAATTTCCTATTTAAAAAAAGAGCAATTTTCCTCCTGCATTTATGTAACTATCTATTTATTTTATTCATCCATTCATTTATACTAATATGGATAAATGCATATTTATTTTAATTTATTTCTTGTAATCCAGTATTATCATTGTTTATTTTGTTGCTACCTGTGTGCCAGATTTAGCCATTGGCAGCTCCTTTGATTTGGCTCCTGTGTTCTTTCAACATGCCCCCCATTTCTTTTTGTGTATGTACTTTTTTATTGCCAATTCAAGATGTTCCAGGGGCATGTTGTACATTTCTGTGCCCCATCTCTGACATCAGCCATTTTCCAGGGAGACCTAGTTCCTTTTATTGGAGAATAGTATTGAGAAGCCAAGGTCTGGGCTAAGTAGTCCTTTTAGAGATTTTATTGTTGAGACTTCAAGTCAGAAACATGTGGTCCTTGATGTGAGTCATCTTCAGAATAATACTTTCCAGAATTAAAACCTTAGAAACTTTACAAAAACACTAAATGAGTGTGTGAATGTGACTCAGTGTGAGAAATTTACAATGGCAAATAAAACTCAAAAAGGTAGTAGAAATCCATTACGGGAACTATTTGTCTTCATTTGTAAAGGAAGAAAAAGTCACTGAACTGATGATATCAGAGGATAGGAGATGGGTAAGACCTAAAACAGGGCACATTCTTACATTAGAATGTAATTATAGGTTAATATAAAGGACTCTATTAGTCACTAAAAGTTTAGGGTTCTCATCCTTTCAGTGAGAAAATAGAGAACATGATATTACTGTGAATATGCAAGTACCAAAGGCTTTTAATATTGTGGTCCCTAACACTAAAATGCTAGTTGGTGAACATTTTTTACATCAATATAAGAAAAATAAAATAGTGTCAAGACTATTTTCACGACTCTCTGAATTAATGAACTCATTGAGTAACAATAGGTATATTAGAAAACTGTGGATAGTCATAGATATTAGACATTATTTAGAAATTATGATAAGTCAGGGCAAGTAAAAATTTTAGATCATTACCATTTTTAGAGCTTTGCAAGTATTTTCCCTCTCTCTGGCAATATATATATATATATGTATATATATATATAAATATAAATATATATAACTTATAAGAAAGACATTTTACTCATTTAAAATCTATTTCTGAAAAAATACAGACTACCTAAACTCAAAGAAAACAAAAATTATTGTGGGACTTAGAATTTTAGTGGAAATATTTCCTGAATTATTTGTACTTAAGTTCATATCCTACCAATATTCTCCTATATAACACAATTCTCAGACTTGAGGTAACTCATTTTTTCTAGGAGTGTATTTATTATCAGTGTTGTTAGGAATATCGTGATATTTTACTATCAGAAAACCTGCTGTAATCACTGCTAGTTTTGTGTACCAACTGAGAATGCTCCAAAATGACACCATTGTATCCATTGGTTGAGTGTTCTCTGATGGGCATGTGACATCTAAAATGCCAGGGCTTGTATTCAACACAACTCGCAACTTTATTTGGCACCTTAGATTCACCTGAATTCAACCAAATGACAAAATTATGAAAATATATTGCAGTTCATTGTTAATTAGCACACAATCTCTGAGGGAGATTTCAAATTCTGAGCTAAGATACATGTACAATTCTACCAAACTGACAATGAGACTTGTCAATCTCCAGCCATCAATCAGGCTAATGTGTTCTCTTTATATTACTGTCCCATGACTAATGTTAAGATGTAAAATTCAAATAAAGATTTTAAAGGAAAGTACACAAAATGTTAAAAAAATGAGGTGGAAATGAATTATTTGGGAGGATATTCTGCTTAAAAATAACTGTAACACATGAATCATATTTTTTAGAGAATTTCTTGTCAAACTCATCAACTTCATTCTAAGAGTCTCTTCATATTGTTAAATCTGAGGAATTCTAACTTTAAGAATTTAATAGTTTGTGTAATTGTAGGTATTGTATAACTTGAATCATTGTGATTTCCATTTCACATACCAAAATATAGTGTTTTTAATTTCATGATATACTTTAATCAACTTTGACCTTTGACAGATAGGAAAATTATTTGTCCAGCTAGTCATTTACATCTATTCCTCCCTTCCCTGTCTATCACTGGAGAGTGGTTTTGTGGGTCAGGTGCGGTGCAGAAAATCAGGCCTCTTCTTCTGACTCAGGATTGAATCATAAATGGGCATATAATCTTAGAAATTCTTTAGTCCAGTGTTTTAGTCTATGTGCCTTTGGAAGTAGTAAAGTGAACTGTTTGCAATGTACTTTTTGAAAAACAATTAAAATTATGCATTTTAATTATAGTCATAAGATTATGCTTAACAGTTATAATTATGAGAAATTGTAATGCTGTATGAGACAGCTGTTGTTAATTATTTTTCTTCTTTTGGTCAGAATTTAAATCAACTCAGAGATAACATTGGAAACTCTCTTTGTACTTTTCTATGACTTTAATTAAAACAAAAAATAATCAGGGAAATGGAAAATGACCACTTAATAAATGAAATTTTTTCCTAGACAACAATTTTAAAACATGAATGCTTTGGGGAAAATAATAATAATTTTAAAAGGCCCTGGTAGTATTCACATGTGCTCTAAAATAAACAAACATTTAAAACCAACCGTGATGTGGTGGGAAACAAAAATTGAATACAGATACTAACAAGTGAACCTAACTGCATTACAAATGAATAACACATCCACATTGAATGGAGTGGAGAAGTCAAGAACTAATATAAGTAACTGTGGAAAATACTGTAAGTAAAGATAAACTCTGGTCAGTAAAAACGTTTTTCGTAGGGGTATGATTTAGCAATTCTGAAACTATTTTATGTGTATGCTAAAAACTTATAAGTAAGAAAATGTAGTGTAGATGTAATGAAAGCCAGATTTCTCATTTCTCACTTTTGGAGAAAGAATTTCTAAATATGGAAAGAAGGGAGGCTAGAATGAACCACGTGGTGTTGCATTTAAGTTGGAGGTATCAGTATAAATTCATGGTTTTTGATAGATTAATAGGCAGAACAATAGACATGGTGTGTGTTTGTGTGCATCCACCCATGCAGGGGTTAGTACACAAACACATATTTCCTAGTTCTGTCTATTAATATGGCCTAGAAGCCATGACATCCCAGTAGCAATTAGCATGCCAAGGATCCAGATCTTGGTTTATAAACCCCATTCTCCAGTAAAAGGAACTAGGGCTCCTTGAATAACTGTTTGATTCCAGAACTGGGGCAGGAAAATACAAGAGGAGTCTGAAACTTCTTCTCATCCCAGAAAGTAAGAAAGTGTTACAAAGGAAAAAAAAAAAAAAAAAAAAAGAAAAGAAACAACACAAGAGCCACCCTGAAGGAGCCCTAATGGACAAAACTGGAATAAGTTTCCCAACAGAATAAAAAGTGATAGTATTGGAATATAACTCATAGAGTAAAATACATATTCATGTATCCTTACTAATGTAAATAAATAATCAGATTAACTAAAAAATGGGGGAAACATGACAAACCTTCCTTACAGTAGAATTCTAATGAAAACATATAGAAGGAAGAAAGGAAATAAAGGATCATCATGAGGCAATAACTACAGTCATAATTGTTACAGACAAAAATCCACCAATGAATACTAAAATTAGGGAAATCTTGGGAAAAGGTTTGAGGAGGAAAAGATTTACATAGTCTCAGGTATGCCCCCCAAGATACTTACCAACTACAAAGGGAAGGACGGTAACTTTATATTGGAGAAACCCAGCGGATACCATCTTAACCTAGCGATCCAGGTAAACATCACTAGGAATAAGACATACTGACATCACGAAGCCCTTGATGTGAAGCACTGAGAAGGGTACAACATTGTTTGTAGTATTTTTGATGACAATGTATAACCTCAAACTGTGAAAACACCAGATGATCCCCAATTTATGGGCATTCTACAAAATTGTTGATGAATACTCTTCAAAAGTGTCATAAGCATGAAAGGCAAGGAAAGCTGAAGAACTGCTACAGATTGTATAACAAGTATAAATAACAACTAAATATAATACAAGATCCTGTATAGAATGCTGGAAAAGAAAAATTACATTAGTGGAAAGTTGGTGTAGTTTAGCTAATAACATTGTGTCAATGTTAATTTCCTGTTCTCTATCATTTTACTATGGTTGTGTAAGATAACATTAGAAGAAGCAGCACGAGAGGTAGAAGAAAACTCTTTGTACTACTCTTGAACACTTATGTAAGTCTAAAATTAGTTTTTAAAGTAGTTAAATAAAATTTTAAAAGGAGCTTTGTAGTAAAGAACTTGGGGACCAATGTCTTCAACCTCCTCATTTTGCACATTAGAGGCCCCAAAATATTAAAGGATTTATCCACAACACAAAGTTTGGGGGAAGTTAAGATGAGATCTAAGGGTGTTGTCAAGTTTTCTGGGAACTTCTTTCCTCTGGTCCAACACGTGAAAATGGAGCTTTATTCCTTAGAAATTGGTAACTGCTGGTCAGCTTGTCTAAATTAGAGCTTCCCGGTTTCAACTCCCTCAGTGTTTATGCAATGTGAAGATGAATGCCAAAATTGTTTTCACTACCTCATGTCATACTGACAGTTTACAGTATGCTGAATAAATGTGGCAGTGACAAAAATGCTTTATCTCAAGTAGTCTTGTTTGTATATGTTGAAGAGTTAGTAAAGCTACCAGACTTTATCAATTTAAGAAAAAAGGGGCTTCCCTGGTGGCGCAGTGGTTGAGAATCTGCCTGCCAATGCAGGGGACATGGGTTCGAGCCCTGGTCTGGGAAGATCCCACATGCCACGGAGCAGCTAGGCCCGTGAGCCACAATTACTGAGCCTGTGCGTCTGGAGCCTGTACTCCGCAACAAGAGAGGTCGCGATAATAAGGGGCCCGCGCACCGCGATGAAGAGTGGCCCCCACTTGCCGCAACTAGAGAAAGCCCTCGCACAGAAACGAAGACCCAACACAGCCATAAATAAATAAATAAATCCAAAGTTTAAAAAAAAGAAAAAAAACCTAAATTTATAGACAAGATATATTTAATAATATTTATCCACATTAAAAGAGTATTCAGGGACTTCCCTGGCAGTCCAGTGGTTAAAACTCTGAGCTCCCAATTCAGGGGGTGCAGGTTCGATCCCTGGTGGGGGAACTAAGATCCCACATGCTGTGCAACGTGGCTAAAAAATAAAACAAAAAAATTTTTTAAAGAGTATTCAACTTTTGAAATGTGAATATCAAGCCCCTTTAATTAACTCAGAAAAATATGTTAGATTTATAAAGTAGTCAGTTGCACAGGCTAGGAATACATCTATTTAAAAAATAAAGACAGGTTTATATTTGCATTTTTCTTTGGTCCCAAGACATCAGCTAAGACTTAAAGAACTCTCATTTATCTTTAGAAAAGGAAAGAACTATTTACCTTATAAAGCTATCTTCGTTCCTCATTCATTAATTGTCCAGTTTAGCACTCACTCAGTGAATGAACGTTATCTTCAGGCCCGATACTGATTTTCTGAAATTTCTTTATTATTCTGCATATGTGCTTTCAAAGTAGCAATTAACAAAAACAATAAAATAAAATATCAAAAATGTTGAAGGTGGAAACAAGAAAAAGTGATTAGCTCCCACATGTATTCTTACTATTTATAGATACAGGTTGTTGGGCATCTGTCTCCAAGCTGAAAATCCCAGAAGGTTAGTTAGCATCAGAACTACTCTTGAGAGTTACATTTATGGTATGAATTGAGTTAGGCTGGTCAGAGCTGTCTGTTCCCATATATTTCCCACTGCTGAGTTATCCATTACCTGAGACTCCAACATGAGAGTTTTGGAGATAGTACGTATCAGTGTTGAGAAAAGGAAAAGCTTATCTGGCAGCCTTGGGTTTTGGGTTGTAGAGTTTTCACCAATAATTATTTTTGTTGCTTTTTGAAAAACCTTTATTTTATATTGGAGTATAGTTGATTATTTTTGTTGCTTTAGACATGGAACTTTATATCTCTTATTCTCGATTCCCCTTCTGATAAAGTTTCTTTGAGTTTTATCACTCTACCCCTAGCACTCTAGAAGATGCTGCTAAAATTCACAGAGTCATTCTTCCTAGAACTTGCATGACTCTGTCATGATGTTACCTTTCCATCTTCCCAGCCATGGATAAAATTCATATGCCAAATTTGAAACTAATTTTAAATATTTGTATGGATTCTTAAGTGCAGTGAAAAAGGAATGAGGTTTTGTGGCAAAACTCTCTTACCAAAAAACATACCTTTTTCAGAGATAATATATCCTCCACTTTACGTGTTTTACAGTTTATAAAACATTTAATACATACCACTGAAGCTTCTAAATAGCCCCAGTAGATATTAGAATGATTTTATGGAAGCTGAAGACTAGTGAATGGATGCCTAGGATCATCCATTAGTAAGAACTGGAGCTCATCCAGCTACTATGCTTTCCATTATATCGCACTGTCTTATGGACACACCAGTTATTGTAAGTTATTTGAAAGACAGAAAGCTCTGAAATCACATATTAGCTCTTAGGATTTTTGGGGGTTTTTTTAGTATCTGTGCTTAATAATAAATAGATGGAAGAAACGAAGGAGACAAATATGACTTGACATTTTATTTTGTTTTAGCCCGGTGCTAAAATGGTGCTTCCTTTGGATATTTCTATCATCTCCTTGCAGTATTCATACGGAATTAACAGTGGTAGGTTCGAAATTCTTTTATAGGAATACCTCTCTTGACTGAGGTAAAGAAAGAGAATGGCTATGAATGAACATACTTGAAAGTGAACAGCGCATTTTATGAGACTTGAAATACATCAAACCTAAGGTGCCTTACTTCTGAGACTGTTCATGAAAGGACCTGAGAAGGCTGAATGAGCCTTGTATATGACCAAAATTGAATCTGAAGAAAAGCTGTCTAAACTTGTCATTGACTACCACATTTCTAAAGTTAGAAAAAGTGAAAAATGTGATTGTACAGAGTCTCATCCTGAAATCCTAGAAAATGACAATTCTTAGGAGGTTTAGGGAGGTGGCAAGGGAGAAAGATGGGTATAGGGAACAAAGAAAATCAAAGTAAAACTTCTTAAAAATTAGAAAATGTTATTTTAGGTAAGAGAATAAATTGAATCTTTACTCAGGGACTCAGCATTAATAAAGCTGATTAGTCAAATTAAAAGCCTTTGGTTTTGGCATCACAATCACGTAGATATGGGATAAATCCTAACTCACAGTTCTGAGCAACTTCTTAATCACTTTAAATATCGGTTTCTTTACACAGTGGGAATATGAGTTTATTAGAAATGATGTTTTGAAAATTAAGGGAAAGGTATGTAAAGGAAGTAATACATTGCTCTGGCAAATCTTTTATTTTTAAGTAAAAAAATTTTACCAAAGTTCTTACTAATAAAACTAGGTCATCTATATAGAATATACACACACATATATATATATATATATATATATATATATATGATGAAGAAGGGAGTAGGGGGAATTTCTTTTCACCATGTATGATTTAGTTAAGTTTAAAATTTGTACCATGAATATATATTGCTTCTTGAAAACAGTGATTATTTTTTAATTAAGCAAGATTATTATAGACATAAATCTTATATCTAGATCTCAAGAATCTATAAAATAATCATTAGAAAGAAATATTTCTATGATTCCCCTTATAGAAGTAGTATAAAGGAATAAATGGCCTCCTATTTGCACTGTTTTTCACTTATGTCCCAGCTGAAAGCCTCCCATCAATTTAGTACAAATCAGTATCTGAAAGCATTTTGTAAAATCCTTATTTTTTCATTTAAAATTATCCTTAATCATTCTGAAAAGCAAATACTTTTATTATTCCATTTTCCAGATAGGTATACTGGACTACAAAGATACTAATTAATTTGTTCAAAATCACACAGTAAATAAAAGGGGTGGGATTCAAATTTTTAAAACTTTTAAAATTTTATTATTTTTTAAAAATAGACTTTGTTTTTTAGAACAGCTTTATGATCACTGCAAAATCGAGCAGAAAGTATGGAGATTTCCCATATGCCTTGTCCCCAGGCATGCGTAACTTCCCCCATTATCAACACCCCTCACCAGAATGGCACATTTGTTATAATTGATGTACCCACATTGATATATCATAGTTACCTAAAGTCCATAGTTTACATTAAGATTCACTCTTGGTGTTGTGCATTCTATGGATTTTGGCAAATGTATAATGAAATGTATACATCATTATGGCATCATACAGAGTATTTGCACTGCCCTAAAAATCCTCTGTGCTTCACCTATTCATGTCTCCTTTCCCTCTAAGCAACTACTGAACATATCCATAGTTTGTCTCTTTTCTGAATATCATATAGTTAGAATCATACAGTACGTAACTTTTTCTTTTTTTAATTAAATTTATTTATTTATTTATTTATTTATTTATTTATTTAGGCTGCGTTGGGTCTTTGTTGCTGCGCGCTGGCTTTTTCTCTAGTTGCAGCGAGCAGGGACTACTCTTTGTTGCGGTGCACGGGCTTCTCATTGTGGTGGCTTCTCTTGTTGCAGAGCACGGGGTCTAGGTGCGCGGGCTTCAGTAGTTGTGGCTCGCGGGCTCTAGAGCACAGGCTCGGTACTTGTGGAGCAAGGGCTTAGTTGCTCCGCAGCATGTGGGATCTTCCTGGAGCAGGGATTGAACCCGTGTCCCCTGCATTGACAGGACGATTCTTAACCGCTGTGCCACCAGAGGAGTCCACTGCGTAACTTTTTCTGATTGGCTTCTTTCACTTAGTAATATGCGTTTAAGTTTACTTCATGTCTTTTAATGGCTTGATAGCTATTTGTTTTTAGTGCTAAATAATATTTTCTTGCCTGGATGCACCACAGTTTATTTATCCATTCTCCTACTGATGGGCATCTTGGTCACTTCCAGGTTTTGGCGTTTATGAATAAAGATGCAGTAAACATCCATGTACAGGTTTTTGTGTGGATATACATTTTCAACCCCTTTGGGTAAATACCAAGGAGTGCATTTGCTGGGTTGTATGGTAAGAGTATGTTTAGTTTTGTAAGAAGCCACCAAACTGTCTTCCAAAGTGACTGTATCATTTTGCACTTCTACTGGAAATAAATAAGAATTCCTGATGCTCCATACTTCATCAGCATCTGGCGTTGTCAGTTCTGGGTTTTAGCCATTCTGATAGGTGTGTAATGGTATCTCATTGTTGTTTTAATTTGCATTTCCCTAATGATATATGATATGAAGCATCTTTTCGTATGTTTATTTGCTATCTGTAACTTTTAAATCTTTTTGACCACAAATCTGTGCATATTAAAAAAAAAAAAAGCATGTGCCAGCAGATGTGAGGAATTAACTCCCAGAATTAGAAGTGAGGGGCTGGCTGACATCAGGGGGCTGAGTGGCTGTGTGCAGAGCAGGCTGGAAGTGAATGCCAGAGGACTTGGATCTCAGCTAATGGATAGTATTCCAGTTACTGAACTTTCAGCAAGTGGACCTTTTGAAAGTCATGATCTTCCTTCAAAATATTTTTCTTATGTGAAAAATTAACTTTTGCCCAGTCATCCTCTTGAATTATTAGAAAAAAAACTTTTCAGCTTGTTATGTACTGAACAGTATTACCCAAATTCATATATTGAAGCCCTAACTCCCAAGGTGACTGTATTTGGAGATAGGGCCTTTAAGAAGGTACTTAAGATTAAATGAAGTCATAAGGACCCTAATCCAATGACTGATATCCTTAGAAGAAGAGGAAGAGACACCAGAGATTTACACAAAGGCCAAGTGAGGACACAATGAGAAGGCAGCTGTCTGTGAGCCAAGGACAGAGACCTTAGGAGAAACCAACCCTGCCAGCATCTTGATTTCAACCTTCAGAATGTGGGAAAATAAATGTCTATTGTTTAGGCCACCTAGTTGGTGGTATTTTGTTATGGCAGCCCCAGCTGACTAGTATACCAAAATAAAATGCTCAATGGAAATAAAATGAATTAATCCACATTAAGAAACATCCAGGGTCTATTTGCTCTAATAGAATTACAAATGGAATTCAGTGCAGTGGAGCATGTTCAGAATCTTCCATTTTTTCCTAGCTCAGATCTTTCACTGGATATGTTGAGGGGTAATGATGAAGCTATTGGTTTTCAAGATATTTTTAATGATCCATCACAAAATGATGTAATGAAAGAACCCCACTTGATGGTGGAATATAATTTTGGCTTACTATAATAGAGGTGTGTGGTTAATTAAAGTAGAGGAACTGCACCTTGTTTATAGTTGTCTTTTTACTGTAATTTGATGTATACAATATTAAAAGTACTGACACATGAGAAGTTTTGCCAAGAAAATATAAATTCTGCTGCTGTGAAAACACCTCTACCAACAAAATATACACTAAAAGCATGAAGCCTCAAATATGACATTTTTATCCGATTTTAAATGATTCAAAACACTTAGCAAATGACACAACAGTGAAAGGAGCACAGTTATGTTTTCTTGTCTCAAAAACTTTACTTATATATATTTATATCATGTTGCTTTGCATATGTATTTTAAATTATTTATTGTATAAAACTTTCACCATATATAGAAATAGAAGAGCATAATAAAGTACTTCACCATGACCCATCATCAACAATTATCAATACCTGGCCCATCTTGTGTTATATACTCCTACACACTTTCCTTTATCTTATCATTTCTGGAGCAGATATCAGATGTATTATTCCATCTGCAAATATATCAGTATGTTTCTCTGAAAGTTAATAGTTTTCTTTTTAAAGATACCCATGATATCATTATTATTCCAAAAGTTTAACAATAGATGCTTAATATCAGAAAGATCCAATCATTGTTTAAATTTTTCCAACTTTCTCACAAATGCCACACTTATTTTTATATGTTGTTTTAAAAATCAGGAACCAACTAAATTCTAAACATTTCAATTAGTTGACATATCTCTTAATTCCCTTTTAATATAAAAGAGCAAGTGGCTTGTTGCCCACTGCACAATGGAAAGACCAAGTACTGAGGCAATAGTCTTTTCCAGAAAGAAAAGCCTTTATTGCAGGGCGGCCAAGCAAAGAGACAAGAGGCAAAGATCAAATCTGTCTCCTGGATAGGCTGTTGACTGGGGTATTTATAGTGGAAGCAGGGAGCAAGAAGGGGAGGGGGCCAGGAAATGATTGGTGGAAAGCAAATTGTAAGTTTCTAGAGTTCTCTGTGCAGGTGTAACCGTTCTTCAAACCTTATCGTGGGTTGTATGTGCAGGGTTCATTATGTAACATGTGGTAGATTTTAGTCATTTGCGGTCTAAAGTTTACTATGTCATTCTAGTCCTTCAATGTGCCTGAACCTGTGTGATGCTTAGTCAGGGCCTGTCAGCAAGTTGTTTTCTTGTCTGTGGTTTCTCTGGTCCTCTGCAAAACAAGCTTGGTATTCTTGATGTATCATTTTGTTTCTACCTTATGGGCCTTGTAACTTAGAGGGCATGGTTTCTGTTTCTCTCCATCTGTCTCATTTTTAGGGCTTCCTGGGTGCAGTGGTTGAGAATCCGCCTGCCAATGCAGGGCACATGGGTTCGAGCCCTGGTCCGGGAAGATCCCACATGCCGTGGAGCAACTAAGCCCATGTGCCACAACTACTGAGCCTGCGCTCTAGAGCTCTTGAACCACAACTACTGAAACCCGCGCGCCTAGAGCCCGTGCTCCACAACAAGGGAAGCCACCGCAATGAGAAGCCCGTGCATCACAATGGAGAGTAGCCCCTGCTTGCTGCAACTAAAAAGAAAGCCTGTGCACAGCAACAAAGACCCAACACAGACAAAAATAAATAAATAAATTTATACCAAAACTAAAAATAAAAAGATTACTTGCAACGTATCTGTTGAATCAGAAACAAGGTTCTTTGTTCAGCAGTTTCCTACAGTTTAGCTTTTGCTGGTTGCACCCCTCGTGTGTCCCTTTAACATGTTCTTTTTTCTTTGTTGGAGGAGTTATTGAGAGGTCATGACCAGCCGTTGACCTGCAAGTTGGGCCTGGGCAGTCAGAAGCTCCTCACCCGCTCCTCTGTCCTTGGAATATATGTTCCACCCACTGTTCCCACAGCTGGAGCTGTTTTCAAGGATGCAACCTTGAGGGAGTAATGTGCTGTTGAGACCATCTGGACAGTGTACATGACTGAACCCAGTTAAAGCCTCTATGTCAACTTTTAAGATTCTGGTGGGCAGGTGTGAAGATCTACTTGTCTTGAAGCTGCCCAAAACAAACCTGGTAATTAAGTCCCCTTGCTTATTAAACCTGCCACCTACCAATCTGGAGTGGTCTGCCTCTTTCTTGGATCTCTTTTTGCCTTCCATGTATAGGGGCCAGTTTCAGATTTCACCTGGTAAATTCCCAAGTTTGCAAACCAACACTCATATATATTTTTCTCTTCATTAGAACTGGAGGCTTGATGTGATTAGATTTATTCATTTCTCTTTTTGTAGCAATGCTATTTCATAGTGTTGTGTTTATCTAAAATGAAGCACATAATACCTGTTTTTCTTGTTTTCTGATGTTAACAGTTGTTGATCAATATCTAAATTAATTCATTAGAGTATATAAAATGATAGTACATCTATCATATTTTTTTATTATCTGAAATTCTCCCTTAAAAATAAACTTCTCATGTGCTATGTCATTAGCCAAAAAAACCCCCCAAAAAACCACAACAGTTATGGCAGAAAACAGTAGGGTACATATTTAATTTTTTACATTTATTTCACAACATAATGAGTCCATTTACCAGCATCTTCAAATGATGAGCAATTAGCATTTTTTTAACATCATGATGAACTGGTGTATTTAAATCTATTTTAGGTATTTAAATTATCTTATTTTTGATGCTCAAATTTTTCTATCTTCACCCAGTGTGAGATTCATCAGTTACTACTGAGTCCTTTGGCATGACTCTAGCAGTGAGTTTGAGATTTTTATTTTTGCTATCTAAGGTAAAAGCTTGTTTTTCCATGCAGACATTATACAGTTCCTGCCATTTTTAAGGAACTTTGGTTCATTTTATAGGAAAATGGTATATTAAGACCAAAGTCTGAGTACTGGAAATATTCTTTGCTACCAGGTTGCCAGTGTTTTAAGAACTTTCCAATGGATGTGGATTGGAAAAGTACTTTTTAAATTTTATGTTTAGTGGTTGCATTTCAATTTAATCGTGTTTTATTATTACTAAAATATTACACAATTAAAAATCAAGCTTGTAAGACTATATTAAAATGTGTATATATATGCACATATATATGTATATATTTATCTGCTTCAACCTAATTCCTGGATACCTTAGGTAAACAACTAGAAACAGTCTTTCTCTATTTGTTCTATTTTGTAGTATCTCTTTTTCTCTCTTTCTCCCCCTCTCCCCTGCTTCCTCTTACAGAATGAGGAAAGTTAGAAAACTTATTATGGCAGTATAATTGAGAAATGATGGACCAGGGTGGTAGCAGGTGTTGAAAAACAGTCACATTTGGAATATATTCGGAAGGTAGAACCAGCAGCATTTGATGATGGATAGATTGTAAGTGTAGAATAAGGGAATGAGAGAAAACAAGAGTAACCGTAGTTTTTGGCATAAGCAACAGGGTGAATGGACATGCCATTTACTGAGATAGGAAAGACTGGAGGAGAAATACATTTGAAGGGGAAAGGGATTGAGAATTATTTGGACTTGTCAAGTTTGATATGCCCATTAGATATCCAAGACCAAATATCAAGTACAGTTAGAGCCCCCAACCAGAATGTAAGTTCCAAGAAGATAGCTATTTTTGGCTGTTTTGTTCACTACTATATCTTCAGAGCTTAAAAGAGGCACATATTAGATGTTCAATAGACTTTCACTGAGTGAATAAGCAAACAAGTAAATGTGAAAAAAATATGTCTTAGAACTTAGCAAATATGTCTCTTCTTATTCCAAACTGATACCTCTCCAGTCCGTGTAATTTTAACCTTCTATTTGATCTTTACACAGTTTCAGTTAAGACCAATCATGATACAGTAGCCCTATTTGCTTATTTATCTCTCTATTAATTAGAATAGAAGAGATAAATAAGCAACAGGCAGTGGACCTTATCAGTCAAATTAACTATTTAGATTTCAGTCCTTTATTATTTTTATACTTGGTAGTTTGTCACCTAATATTTGTGTCTTTCCAAGGCCAAATTTGAAAGACAAAGAAAAACAAATGAAGGCTTTGTAAAGGGTTAATGGGTTCTCACTTTGGTCTTGACTGTAGTTAAATATCAGTCCCTGGGTGTTTCATAGTATGTGACTAGGACATAGTAGCACAAGGTAGCTTTTTTACCTACTCAGATTATCTTTGGCCTTGCTCTGTCGGTATAAGACGGTTTTCTGTGTACTGTGTCCTATTTTAAGGATTTCATGAAGCTTATACTTGTTTTGCAAATAATTTCTGAGGTGACTACGAAGATGACACATTTATTGTCCTTTAACTCTGGTTTTCTTTGGGAATTCCCTGGCAGTCCAGTGGTTAGGACTCAGCGCTTTCACTGCCGGAGTCTGGGTTCTATCCCTGGTTGGGGAGCTAAGATCCTGCAAGCCGCGCAGCATGGCCAAATTAAAACAAAACAAAACAAAAAAACTTTGGTTTTCTTTTTGGCCTCAGAATTTTTCGGAGAAGTGCCTTATTGTCTCTACTATCTTGCCAAAGCAAATGTTGGAAAAAATGAGGTTGGCATTTATTCTAGATGACTCATTACATCATAAAACTGGATTAGCCCTTGCAGACTTCGCAGTGAAGACCAAGTCATTATTTTTAAATTGTAGCATGGGTGGTCAGAGATGGTAACACTCAGGTATGTGTGAACAAGAGTTCTCATTTAGAAGGACAATGTGAATTATCCTTCTAAATGAGAGAATGTGAATTATATGCTTTAATTTAACATGGTTTATAGGTGCTTTACTATGCTGTGAGTTTGAGATCCTAGGTTTCATTTGCTATTACTTTGAATTGTTTTCAATAGAAGCTGCTGTGGTACTGATTTATACCTAGTTTTATCAGAATTTGTGCAGAATCCTGCAGAATTTTTTCTAGGTACTTCTGAATGTAAACTCTACAGTCATGAATGAAGTGCTATGATAATATTATGCCACTATGATTGTATTCATTATTTAAGAGTATGCTATAATCAATACATTTTGAGCTGAATTCTGAAGAAAAGTTTTTAAAAATTGTCTATTGTATAAATTCCTTTCTCAGACATGCAAGTTAATCCAGTAGTAATGAACTTGCTATAAGGAAGTTTATACAGCTGGTTATTCAAAATTTCAGGAATCTTCTCTGTATTTATGCTACTATCCAATTGTTCAGAGTGTATTAAATTAATATTTTAGGTTATAGATGCATTTTTCAGCCCTGTAAAGGTCTTGGTAACATAACCTTTTTTATGTTTTTCCCATACATATTCCTCTGAGGTATAATGTAAAATTATTTGTTAACTGCAAACCAAGTAGTCTATCCTTCTAGAAGTCTTTTTCAAGCTTTTTTTTAGATCTGAGGTCAAACACCTCTCATAAGGCTTGAATCCCTAAGATCATTATACTGCATTTAAAAATTAATTTAATAATATGCTCATTAATTACAGCCTTTTATTTTAAACATTTTTCATGTGAGCTCAGACCTTTTTACAGTGAAGAAAAGTACAATTTTAGGTAAATGCATTAGCATATGAGGAGAATGCCCAAGGGTGGGAGGAAAATAAACATGAATATTGAGACCTAGAGAAATTTGCCAAATCAAGTGGGAATTCGAAGAAGAGTAATAGTAAAAAAGAGAAAAAATCAAGAGGAGACATAAGACAAATCTGATTAGGTTGATCTTTTAAGGTGAAGGCAAGAATCCTGTCTGTTGTGGTTCTCAGCAGAACATGGATTCTAGTTTTTATAGTGCTGAAATTTGGGGGTTTTTTTTTCTGCTAATGAAGATCAGCCTATGTATATTAGTGGAGACTGGGATAATGCAAACATAAATTTGCTTGTTTATTCTATCTTCTTCCCTGTCATATTGTTACAGAGAACTAAATGGGATATGTATAACATCTCATTTTATTTATTTTATTTGCCCTCAGAGTAGTTTCTAATAAAGAATGAAATGACTAAAAATACCTAAAATTTTTTCTTGAATAATTTAAATAGATTTATAGAGAAATATTTGTATTTGTAGTTTGCAAATGGATATTATTTTCTAAATTATTACACTCCTGCAATGTGCTGTGTGCTTATGTGTGTTCTTTTTGTTTTCTTGTTTTTGGCTTTTTTGCCCCTAGGCCAAAGAAACAAAAACAAAATTATAGTTGTGGATGAAGTTATAATCCTGCTAATATCATATGGTTATGATATAAAGAAGCATGAATTATTGTTTTTCAACTGTTTAGGTTTATTAAGTTTATGAACTATGGAAAAGGAAGTATAGTACCCACAAACCAAGGTAGGGAAGTTAGATAAACTTAGTAGTTGACTCTTCAGTGAGGGTTAACTTCATTGTTTGTTAAAATTTAAGTAAAAATGCACATTTTACACATAACCATTTATGAGACACTTGATAACTCTCACCACATCTTCTTTAGAAAATAGAATTGACAAGAAAAAAAGGATGAAAAAGGGGTGAGTTTAGGACATTAAGTTACTAGTTTAAAAATGGTTTTAGATGTGGTTACTGACCATTTCCTCTCATGAGCAATGATTAAGCTGCAGATTATATTAAAAATATCACCTTTGAAATTATTTTATTGCCTTCATATGTTCTTAGAAGTGAGTAGGCTGATTAAAAATGGGTATTTCAACTGCAAGATTTTAGAATTATGTAATTATTTACAGAGACACTTAGGGTGACCTTTCACTATTGGGATGAACTGCTCTCTGATATTAATAAGAATAAGTGATTTAACCTGCCAAAGAAACCTGATGAAAGAACTTCAGAAACTGTAGCTTTCTAAATCCTTCAAGGTTTATTAGTCTCTGTACCCTGACACAGCAACAAGCTAATAACTATAATGTACTACCTTCCAGTGAAGAAGGTATTTAAAAGCCAAATAGCCACAAAAATAGCTTACAATACATTAGGAGAATGAGAATTTTTATAGTACAGTACAAACATGTAATCCAAATGTTGCTCATTAGTTCTAATACTATTAACTAAAATTGGAACTAAGCCAGATTGTGAAATCGGTGCTGATTTAAATAGAGTGCTAGACAAAAGACCTCTCAATTTTGGGAAGTGATATCTATCCTGATGCAGTACCGGTGTGAAGGAAGAACTTTGGGGGGAAAATAGAATATTATATTTGAAATATTTTGCAGATTTAAAGTATAGTCATTTCATTAGACATCTATAAATCAAGATAGTCTTTCAATAGAAAATTGAGTCACTCTTCAGTTGAGGGAGGGACCTACTTGTAAACACAGCAGTAGGGAAATGAACCCCCTAGACTTCCTAGAGGCTCTGTATGCTTCAAATGGTGTCAGAGTTACCCCAGGGAGGTGACCCTCAGAGCAACTTGCACCTTGCTGCAGTTTTCAGCATAGGTCTATAGAAGAAAAACATCTTGAGGAGGGAGGTATAATGTAGTGGGTATTCATTTGGCAGAGGATTTAAGCTGTCTCTTTATTGGGAGTAAGAATGCTAAGGGATTGAAATGTATGACTTGCATATGAGCCCCTACCTCCTTTGACAGCCTTCCCCAAACAGAACACATTGAGATTTAAAAAAAAATTTTCTGACCCCAGTTTTTCATAGCATCAAAAATTAACTTGTTTACAGTAAACTCAGAGGAAAGGGTGTGGCCAGAATAGTCCAAGGTCTACTGCTCAAATTTCCTAGAGAATGGTAAATAAATTTTGGCAATGATAATGAAAAGTATGAACTAGGTAACATTCTTAGCACTTTACATATGCTAACTTATTCAGTCCTCTCAATAACTTTCAATAGAAGAAGAAACTAAGGCATAATGTAATTAATAATATGCCTAAAGACACAAAGCAGCAAATCCAGCAATTCAAACCTAGCAGGCTGGTACCATGTCCTCAGCCTTTAATCACTGTTCTATACTGTCATATAAGAGCTTTCCTTCTTTCACCTTATCCTAGTTCAAAAATTCTGAAGTTAATTCATTGGCTCTTTCTCAGACTCAGCATTCTGTAATATCTTCATTGCAATGGAATATAGAAATGCATTTAAAGCTTTAAGATGGCTTCTGAGGAAGATCATATCAGTTCAATTATGTTTCTTTGAACACTACTCCCATGAAATGAACTGTGAAAATATTTAGAAACATTTTTAGGTCATAGCCTCCTATATATTTAAAGCTTATGGAAGTAGTATGAGAAAGAAACTTGTACAATGTTGTATAACCCAGTTGTTCACATTTCATTTGAAAAGAGACTACCCTCTACTTTTTGGAGAACACTTCATAAGCTCTGGAGAAACTGATTTTCCCAGAAACAACAGTTGAGAAATAAATACTGGTGGCCTCTGGAAATAGATCAAGTGCTGAGTGGCTTAAGGTATCCTATGCTGAAGTCAAAGTACTTGGAAATGATGGCTGTAGAATCTCTCCTAGTTTGTCTGAGTCATACCTCATACATTGATACTATTTTAAACATTTCCCCTCAACTTTTTTATTTGCCAATACACCTTGCTGTAATTGGAAATATTTAGGTACTTACTTCTGGTCCCTGCTGTGTTTCATTCCATTTGCGGAGGGAAAGCCATCAGACAGCCAGAAAACACTTTGCTTTAACACACCATCTGCAGCTTACATCTGGGCACTGCTGGTTGTTTTGATCTGTAACAATACCAGCTGTAGAATGGAACCAAGGAATACAGTATAAAAGGTCATTTGGCCCTGGATCTTTTCCTCCAACTATGAGTTCAGAACACAAGTCTATTTAAGGGTTAGAACAACAGTTGGCAGTTTTTATTTTACCATCATTTACCACCCCAAATTATCTAAGGTGAGGAGCTCCTGTAAATGTTTTCCATTTTTATCTTTGCCTAGAAAATTTTGCCTTTCAAAAGCAAGTTTTAAGAATACTAGCAACTAATTGTTGCATTGGAAGTCTAAATGTTACTGTATAGCAACTGAAATTATAGCATTTGGTATGTGGAAATAAACAAAACCCACCCAAATGAGGACAAAGGATATTTATTCAGAGCTTGCTATAGCAAAGGATTCAACTACCATCAATTGTTTGGCAAAGACTCAAAGTTAGGCAGGGTAGTGGAAAAGATTTATAGTAAAAAAGAGAAGACTTCAGGTAGGCTCTGATTAGAGGTTGTTGGCATGGGGAAGAGGGAGGTGGGCTAGCTAGAAGTGGGATATGCTATGTAATTGGGTTGGGGAGCTTATTTTACTTTCTCTGGTTGGTCCTAAGTTGGACAAAAGTGGAAGTGGGAAAAATAGGGAAGCTGGCAATGACCTAGTCTTGACCATTCTGGTATGATTGCTGCAGAGGTTGCAGGTCCGAGTTCTATTGGCATATGTTCGTTTATGGTCTAGCCATTTTCCGTTCGTATATTCAGTATCTCAGGAATCACAAAAACCTAGGTTTACATCTTGACTCTGTTTGTTGTTAACTGTGTAATCTTGGGTAAAGTATTGCTCTCCAAGCTTTAGTTTCATCCACATATGAAATTAAAATAGTAATACTCATTTTATAGGGTCATTGTGAGGGAAAATTGAAATTGAAAAAGAAATCACTATACGCCTCAAACATAGTAATCAGTCAATCAATCAAAGCTCTTGTTGCTATTGCCATGCTAAAATGTCCTTTTAAAAGTTCATTTTGAGCAACTTCAGTAAGATGATTCTCCTTTTCAAGTTACTGCACTTGAAAGCAGGAGGTTATTGTCTCTAAAGTATTCACAAAGTTATGGATATTGATGATGTAACCTTGAACATGCCTCGCCTCCCAGCCTTTTCATATCCCTTCTCTGAACCACTCAGATATTAGGAATGAAACCACCTCTTCTTTCTTTGAGGAATTTGAGTGAAACTCCTACGTCTTCCTCATTCTATTTTAGTTCTAGTAGTCTGGTTTACATTCAACTCATTTCATTAATCTTTCCCCAGAGAACTTTATAGAGAACTCTATTTTGTTTTATAGCTCTAGTTCATTCTTCTGTGATTTACTAATGTCTGAATATGAAAGTTACAAAATAAATAAACAATTTCAAATTATATTGGCACTATAAATATTTTTCCTTGCCATGGAAACCATGTGCTATGATTACATTGATTTATTTATGGTTCAAATACTCTTACTCAATGAAAAATGAGCCGTGTCAAGTTCAAATAAATTTTTCTTCTTTTACACTTCCCTAATAGATTTTAGCATATTCTCAATTTTTTCCAAGCTCTCAATTGTACAAATTTTTCTATAGAATATTATTTTCCCATGCAGAGACTTCTCTTCCTGAATCCTCTATCCTCTGCCAATTCTGGGCTCATGTAGCCTAAGCCTATTATCCTTGGGTAACTCTCTTCTCACTGTTCTCCTATGTGGTGTTTTTAGCTGCTTTTCTATTATGCCTTCTTCCTTGGTTTGTATCCCAGAGTATACAAAAGGTGTTGGAGAGATGGCTTTCAGTTTTTCACCATTGAGTATGACGTTAGCTGTGGATTTGTCACATATGGCCTTTATCATGTTAAGGTACATTCTTTCTATACCAATTTTATTGAGAGTTTTTATCATAAATGGGTCTTGAATCTTGTCAAATGCTTTTTCTGCATCTAGCAAAATGATCATATACTTTTAATCTTTTATTTTGTTAATATAGTGTATCGTGTTAATTGATTTGTGGATGTTGAATCATCCTTGCATCTCTAGAATAAATTCCACTTGATCATGGTGTATGATCTTTTTAAAGTATCGTTGTATTTGGTTTGCTAACATTTTGTTGAGGATTTTTGCATCTATGTTCATCAGAGGTATTGGCCTATAATTTTCTTCTCTGGGTAGTGTCCTTGTCTGGTTTTGGTATCAGGGTAATGCTGGCCTCATAAAATGAGTTTGGAAGTGTTCCCTGCTCTTGAATTCTTTGGAATAGTTTGAGAAAGATAGGTATTGAATGTTTGGTAGAATTCGCCAGTGAAGCCATCTAGACTTTTGTTTTTTGGGAGCTTTTGATTACTGTTTCAATCTCCTTACTAGTTATTGGCCTATTCAGATTTTCTATTTCTTCATGATTCAGTCCTGGAAGGTTGTATGATTCTAAGAATTTATCCATTTCTTCTAGGTTGTCCAATTTGTTGGCATATAGCTGTTCATAATATTCTCTTATAATCCTTTGTATTTCTGTAGTATCCATTGCTATGTCCCCTCTTTTTTTTTTTTTTAAGAAATTCATGTTCTTTTATTTATTTATTTATTTATCTATGACTGTGTTGAGTCTTCGTCTCTGTGCGAGGGCTCTCTCTAGTTGCGGCAAGCGGGGGCCACTCTTCATCGCGGTGCGCGGGCCTCTCACTATCGCGGCCTCTCCCGTTGCGGAGCACAGGCTCCAGACGCGCAGGCTCAGCAATTGTGGCTCACGGGCCCAGTCGCTCCGTGGCATGCGGGATCCTCCCAGACCAGGGCTTGAACCCGTGTCCCCTGCATTGGCAGGCAGACCCCCAACCACTGCGCCACCAGGGAAGCCCGTATGTCTCCTCTTTTGTTTCTTATTTTATTTATGAGTCGTCTCTCATTTTTTAGTGAATCTAGCTAAAGGTTTACAAGGATGCCCACTCTGCCCACTCTTACTCAACATACTATTGGAAGCCCTAGCCAGAGCAATGAGGAAAGAAAAAGAAATAAAATGCATTCAAATTGGAAAAGAAGAATTAAAACTGCCACTATTTATGGATGACATAATTTTATTTATTAAAAACCCTAAAGATGCCACCAAAAAACTTTTAGAAATAATGAACAAATGTAGTGAAGTTTCAGGGTGCAAAATCAATGTACAAAAATCTGTTGCATTTCTATACACTAATAATGAACTAGCAGAAAGAGAAATTAAGAGAACAATCCCAATTACAATCACAACAAAAGAATAAAATACCTAGTAATACATTTAACCAAGGAGGTAAAAGATCTATACACTGCAAACTATAAGACATTGTTGAAATAAATTGAAGATGACACAAAGAAATGGAAAGATATTCCATGATCATGAATTGGAAGAATTAACATTGTTAAAATGTACATATTACCTAAAGCAATCTTCAGTATACTCCCTATCAAAATATGAATAACATTTTTCACAGAAATAGAACAAAGAAATCCTGAAATTAATATGGAACCACATAAGACCCCAAGTAGCCAAAATAATTCTGAGAAAAAAGAACAAAGCTGGAGGTATCATGCTCCCTGATTTCAAATTATTACAAAACATCATGTATTAGCAGTAATCAAAACAGTATGATACTGGCAGAAAAACAGACATATAGATCAATGGAACAGTATTTGAGAGGCCACAAATAAACCCACACATATATGGACAATTATATGACAAAGGAGCAAAGAACATACAGTAGAGAAAGGATAATCTTTTCAATAAATGGTTTTGGGAAAACTGGACAGTCACATGTCAAAGAATGAACCTAGACCACTATATCACAGAAATATACACAAAAACCACCTCAAAATGGTTAAGGACTTGAATGCCAGACCTGAAACCATAAAACTCCTAGAAGAAAATATAGGCAGTACTCTTTGACATTGGTCTTAGTAATATCTTTCTAGATATGTCTTCTCAGGCAAGGGAAACAAAAGCAAAGATAAATAAATGGTACTACATCAAACTAAAAAGCTTTGACACAGTAAAGGAAACCATCAGCAAAATGAAAAAAACAGCCTACCGAATGGCAGAAGATATTTGCAAATCATATATCCAATAATGTATTGATATTCCTAATATATAAAGAACTTATACAACTTAACAACAAAAAAACAAACAGCCCAATTAAAAAATGGGCAGAAGATCTGAAAACATTTTTCCAAAGAAGACATACAGATGACCAATAGGCACATTAAAGAATGTTCAACATCACTAATTATTAAAGAAATGCAAATCAAAACTACAATGATATATTACCTCATGCCCCTTAGAATGGCTATTATCCAAAAAAGGCAAGAAATAACAAGTGTTGGCAAGGATATGGAGAAAATAAAACTCTCATACACTGTTGATGGGAATGTAATTGGTGCAGCCACTAAGGAAAACAGTAGGAGATTCCTCAAAAAAATAAGAATAGAACTACCATACCATCCAACTATTACACTCTGGGTGTTTATCCAAAAAATACAAAAGCACTAATTCTAAAAGGTATATGCACCCCTATGTTCACTGCAGCATTATTTGCAATAGCCAAGATATGGAAACAACTAAAGTGCCCATCAACTGACAAATGGATGAAGAAGATGTGGAATATGTATACAATGGAATACTACTCAGTTTAAAAAAAACAAAATGAAGTCTTGCCATTTGCAACAACATGGATGGATTTTGAGAATATTATGCTAAGTGAAATAAGTCAGATGGAGAAAGACAAATACCACATTATTTCACTCATATGTGGAATATAAAAACAAAATAAATGAGCAAGCCAAACAAAAAACAAACACATAGATACAAAAAAACAGAGTAATGGTTACCAGAAGGGATGGAGGGTGAGGGTGTGGCAAAATGGGTAAAGGGGATCAACTGTATGGTGATGGGCAGAAACTAAACCTTTGGTGGTGAGCACACTGTAATGTATACAGAATTTGAAATATAACACTGTACAGTGAAACTTGTATAATGTTATAAACCAATAAAAAGAAAATTTTAAAAAATAACAAAAATAAAATAATATAAAAAGGTGACCTTGCATGTCTGAAAATATTTTAATTTTTTCATTTCACTTAGTTGTGATTTTTAATGAATATGAGGATGAGTTGAAACTTTAGGATGACAACAATTTAATTCAGCAACTGGAAAGCATTCAAGATTGTACCTTTCAATATCAGATATTGCTAATGAAAAGTTTGATGGCAGTTGATTCTTGTTTTTCCTCTCCCACTTTCCCCTACCCTAGGAAATATGTAAGCTTTTCTCTTTATAATATAGATTTTCCTCCATTTCACTTTTCATATACACTTGGAGGGTCCTTTCAAACTGAAGATGTGTTTCCTTTTTCAGTTTTGAGAGACTTTCTTCTATTATTTCTTTGATTGTTCCATTCCTGTCTGGTTTCCCATTTTTCTTCATGAAACTATTTTCAGTCACATTTTTTACTCTTTTGATTGATCACTAAACCAGAGGTTTGCAAAACATTTTATGTCAAGTGCCAGACAGTAAATACTTCAGGCTTTGTTAGTGAAGTGGCAACATCAAGGATATTGTGTGGTGCTTACATAATAAGAGAGAAGCTGTAGCTCTGCCCACTCCCATTTACCTGTGATAGATCCCATTAAGTGGCAGGCATGCTTTGACTCAGTTGCTAAACACTGGATACACTTTTGGGATGAAGCACAAAGAGCCACTATTCAGAGAGGAAGGAATGTGGTGGATGAGGTAAGTGAGGGTGGAGCAGGAAGCCACCTGAGTTTCATTCACTGCCTCAGTGATACCTAATCCAGGTGTGCCCTTCTCTTTCTTAGGAGAGCCCAGCTATCTCAACTTGGGAAGCTGGCTGGAGATGAGGAAATTTGCTGATTCTCTGAGTCCCTAACTGAAATTCCACCATTTGGTGCTTAGTAGTTGCCAACTACAGTGTCCCCCACATGCAGGGGGTGACCAGTCCAAAGCTTGAGCACTGTTGTGCTTGCTAGCTAGGGACGAAGGCAGGAGCTGGAAGTGGAGTAGGAATGGGAGCAGAGGGAGATGCCCTGGCTTGGTTTCTGGGACTCAGAGTGCTAACCGCCTTGAACAGTGTTCAAAGGCAAACTGAAAATGGCAGTAGGCCATAGTTTGCCACCCCCTGCACCAAACTTTCATTTTCTTCCTCGTATGTACAATTTCTTTGTCAGGTTCTGGAAGAATTTCTTTTTTATATTTATTTGCCCTTTATTCAGCTTTCTAGTTCCAATTGCAATTATGTTTCCAAGATTACTTTCTTATTCTGAAACTGTTATTTGTTTTTGTTTTTTTTTTTTGGTGCTTATTTGGGATTTATGAATTATCTGTCTTCATGAATCTCTCTAAGAATAATAGCTTTCATGTGTCTAGGATTGTCAGATTATTAAAAAATAAGAATAAATAAATGAATAAAAGTTTTAAAAATACAGAGTACCCAGTATTGCATGGGACATACTTACACTAAAAAACAAAACAAAACAAAACAAACTTGTTTATTTGAAATTAAATTTAACTGGGCATTCTATATTTTATCTGGTAACCCTTCTTCTGACCCTGAGATATTTCAGTTTCCTTTTCAGTTTACTTTATACCTTCAAGAAATTTATTGAAATATCTTGTTCACTGAAAGCTCTCTTCAGGTTGCCTTTATTTTTGTAGGCTTATGTTTTATTTTTATCCTTTATTATCCTTTAAATGAAATTCAGGGAAAGAGAAAAATAAAGGTGTTTGTGTAGACTTTTAATGTTGAAATAGAAATGCTTTCAAACAACCCCCAAAAATACTGAGTGGGACTATTCACACTACAAATATTTTTTAAATGTTTAAGATTTTCATAAGTTTTAATAATCACTTTGTGATTTTGACAGTATTATATACCCAAAGTCTAAATCATCCATTTAATTTATTTAAAAGAATAGATTCCATTTTGTTTTAGTCTTTTTCATATTTATCTTCAAAAAAGGAAGGCTGATATGGCTTTCATCATAATAGTGATACTTAAGAGACTGAGACCGAGTGGCTCAGGACTCAGTATCTTCCCAGCCAAACACAGTAATTCTTACAGAAAGTATCAATAATGACACTTCTAATGTCTTAACAAAATCAACTCAACCATTGTCTCATCATACAGATCATGAATTTTCTAGAAATATATATAATATTTTATTTATTTTAAGATGCAAAAATTATACTTTTTCTGAAATTTATATATCTCATTATTAATATCAAGAGGAAACCTTTTCCCTTCCATAAAAGGAGTATATTGTAATATAGTCATCTTATTTGTACATGTGCACACTTAAACCATATATAAGAAATATTTTTATCCTACTAGAACCACGATTGATTTATTTTCTTGGTGATACCAAATGGTATCTCAAATTTGAATTTTTATTTTCAGGTTGAAAAAGAAAGCAGTCTGTGACATTTGAAAACTGTTCTAGCACTCACAGCTAGGCCATGTTATTCTATTAGATATAAATAATTTCAAATAGTACTAATCTCAGACAAAGTTACTCTGAGACCAAGATAAATGAGACAAAGCAAGACCACTTCATAATTTTGTCCAAGCACAGACAGAAACAAAGCCACTCTGCCACCCAGAAAACACCAAATGCCTCCTTCTTGGCCAAAATGAATAACTATTACTTATTTATCAATGACAACTTTATCCTCTTTCTAATCTTCTCTTCCTGTAGATAGAATTTATTGAGATAACTCATCATAGAATTGCCCCTGCTTTCTGATAGTAACCAATCTAGAGATAACATACTTCTGTAGACCGTCCCCCAAATCGCCAGCTAAAGCCTAAACCCTGTAATAAGTATTTTTAACACCTTCTTACCGAGACCCCACTATCCCCCATGTGTGTGTTCTGTCTCACTACAATGAGTATTAAACCCAACTTGCCTAACTGCACATGTGTTCCTGGCCATCTTTGTCTAAAGCACATTGAAAATTGTTATTTGAAATGTTTTTAAAACATTATATTCTGATGTAATATTCAAATAAAATTATGATATTCTGGATCACCTTTTTTTTTTTTGTATCCAATTAAAGGCATTAGGAATCACTATATATCTTAGGTTAGATAATAAAATCTTTAAGGTAAGCAATGGTTGGAGTCAGGATAGGCTATGCTATGCTGAAGAAACAAAGAAAGTCCAGAATCTCAGTAGCTTAATAATGTTTACTACTCTCATCCTACCTTGTGAATCAGCAAGGGGTTCTATTCAATGTAGTGATTTAGGGACCCAGGATGTTGGCAACTCATTTTTGACACATGCTTCTGTGGTCACTAAGGTCAGGAAAATAGGACATTGTGAAATGTGCAGTGACCACTAAATCTTCTTCCCAGAGGTGACACTCCTTACCTATCAAGATTACGTGGCACAGTTGCACACTTAGTCTTTTTTTCTCTGAACAATTTTGTCAGACTCAGAAAACTAACTTGGAAACACCTAAACCCATTCAGAAGTTTTAAATAACACTAGATGACTAGGTTAAAATTTGTATTTACTTTTGCTGTGAGGCTGAATTTTATTGGACTTATTTGACTTTTATTTTCATTTTATTTGACTTCTTGCTCAAAAATTGATCAAAAGCCTTTTTTTCCCTCCTAACTCTGTAAATCCCTACCTCTCTGGACTTTCTTCTGTTCCCTTTCAATACTGTTTGAAAACAGCATTTATTTCCTGAATTTACATGTATCTATTATTATCTGGTCAGAAGAATCCTGTAATCACCAACTTATGATGTTTAACATACTGTTTTCCAGCCTCTTCACCTAAAGCTATAAGCTCATTGGTACGTTATCTATCTCTTAAGTTATTATAAGTGAGAATTTTACCAAGTGTTTTGTAACTGCCTATCACTGATTATCATCCTCCCATTCTCTAAAAACTGTTGTCTCACCAATCACCATTCCTTGTAATGGTAACATCCCATGCCTTGAACAAAGTTTTGTATCAATCAAGATAAATTTGCTATGCTTCTGGTAATGAATTGTTCCAACATCTCAGTGGCTTAAAACAACAAAGCTTGTTTCTCACTCCTTATCTTTACATATGAGCAAGGAGACACTGACTTTAGTGGCCATTTGGGTGCCCCAATAGTAGGAAAATATAATGTTGGGAAGTCTATACTTCTGTCTGGGAAAAAATGTTTTATTTATATTCATATTTTCTTGGCCAACCCAAGTTACATTGCTATACCCGATTTCAAGTCAGTGAAGAAGTGGACTCCTACTGTGTGCCCAGAGGGGAAAGAATCAGAATACTTATGTACAGCTCAAATGACTACTACAATGGTGAAACCAATTATTAATCAGATTCCAAACACCTGTTAGTCAAAATCCTACCAATTTTTAAGAAGGACAGTTTAACATTCAGAGATACATAATTAAATTAAGGGAAGAAAGTTAAAGGAACAAATGAAAGGAAGCAACAAGATTAAGAAGGAAATTCAGAAACAATTCTATTTTTTTCCAGTTTTCTTTGAAATTATATTGTCAATTTTCTGATGTACTAGTGCAGGCATCATCAACTTTTTTTATAAAGGACCAGATAGAAAATATTTTAGGATTTGTCAAGTGTACGGCTTCTGTCTTAATTCTTAACTCTGTATTAAAATGCAAAAACAGCCATAGACAATATGTTAATGAATAGGTGTGGCTGTGTTCCAATAAAACCTTATTTACAAAACCAGATGTCATGTCAGATTTGGCCCGCAGGCAGTATTTTGCTCACCTCTATAATAAGAATCTGTATGCACGCATATATTTTGACAAATGTGGTGTCCACTAATAACCAAACAGAGAACAATAAAATCTTTGTTTTAACTGAGGTATTGTTGATGTACAATATTATATGTTACAGGTGTACAGTATAGTGATTCACAGTTTTTAAAAGTTATACTCCATTTATAGTTATTATAAAATATTGACTGTATTCTTGTGCTGTACAATATATTGTTGTAGGTCATTTTATACATAATAGTTTGTACCTCTTAATCCCCTATTCTTATATTGCCCCTCCCCCTTCCCTCTCCCGACTGGTAACCACTAGTTTGTTCACCATATCTGTGAGTCCTCTTCTTTTTTGTTATATTCACTACTTTGCCATAGTTTTTAGGTTCCACATATAAGTGATATCATATAGTATTTGTCTTTCTCTATCTTGCTAATTTCTTTTTTTATATAAATTTATTTATTTATTTATTTATGGCTGCGTTGGGTCTTTGTTGCTGTGCACGGGCTTTCTCTAGTTGTGGCAAACAGGGGCTACTCTTCACAGGCTTCTCACTGCGGTGACTTCTCTTGTTGCGGAGCACGGGATCTAGGTTCACGGGCTTCAGTAGTTGCAACACTTGGGCTCAGTAGTTGTGGTTTGTGGGCTCTAGAGCGCAGGCTCAGTAGTGGCACATGGGCTAAATTGCTTCTTGGCACGTGGGATCTTCCTGGAACAGGGCTTGAACCTGTGTCCCTTGCATTGGCAGGTGGATTCTTAACCACTGCGTTACCAGGGAACTCTCTGTCTTACTAATTTCACTTATCCAAATGCCTTCCAAGTACATCCATTTCCTGCAAATGACAAAATTTCTTTCTTTTTTCAACGCTGAGTAGTATCCCACTATATATATTTATATATCTATATATCTCTCTATATATCTATATATATATATCTCACATCTTCTTTCTTCTTTATCCATTCATCTATTGATGGACACTGGTAGACACTTAGGTTGCTTCCACATCTTGGCTATTGTAAATAATGCTGCTATGAACACTGGGGTGCATGTAACATATATCTTTCCAAATTAGTGTTTTTGTTTCTTTTGGAATTGCTGGGTCATATGGTAGTTCAATTTTCAGCTTTTTGATAAACCTCCATACTGTCTTCCACAGTGGCTGCACCAATTTACATTCCCACCAACAGTGTAAGAAGGTTCTCTTTCCTCTGCATTCTTGCCAACATTTGTTATTTTTTAAATTAAAAAAAAATTTTTTTTTTGATGGTAGCCATTCTGAAATGTGTGAGGTGTTATCTCACTATGGTTTTGACTTGCATTTCCCTGATGATTAGCTATACTAGTGCTCTGGTGGTTTGTCTTCCTACTGTAGGACCCCCAGACTGAGGAGCCCTACATGGGGTTCAGAACTCTCACTCCTGTGGGAGAACCTCTGCAGTATAATTATTTTCCAGTTTGCATGTCTCCTACCTCAGCTGTATGGGGGTTGATTATATCACGAGTCTGCCCCTTCTACATGTCTCCTTGTGGTTCCTTCTTCATGTCTTCACTTGTAGAAAATCTTTTCTAATGGGTTCTGGTCTTTTTCATTGATCAAAGTTTTGCAAAATTCAACATCCATTTATGATAAAAACTCTCCAGAAAGTGGACATAGAGGAAACATACCTCAACATAATAAAGGCTATATATTATAAACCCACAGCTAATATCATACTCAATGGTGGAAAGTTGGAAGCATTTCCTCTAAGATCAGTAACAAGACAAGGATGCCCCCTCTCTCCACTTGTATTCAACATAATATTGAAAGTCATAGCCACAGCAATCAGTCACGAAAAGTACATAAAAGAATTCAATTTGAAAAGGAAGAACTAAAATTGTCACTGTTTGCTGATGACATAATACTATACATAGAAAATCGTGAGGACACCACCAGAAAAACTACTGGAGCTCATCAATGAATTCAGTAAAGTTGCTGGATAAAAAATTAATATACAGAAATCTGTTGCATTTTCATACACTAACAACGAATTCTCAGAAAGACAAATTAAGGAAACAATCACACTTACCATCACATCAAAAAGAATAAAATACCTAGGAATAAACCTACATAAGGAGGCAAAAGACCTGTATTTGGAAAACTATAAGACACTAATGAAAGAAATTGAAGACAACACAAACAGTTGGAAAGATGTATTGTGTTCATGGACTAGAAGAATTAATATTGTTAACATGACCATACTACCCAAGGCAATCTACAGATTCAGTGCAATCCTTATCAAAATACCAATGGCATTTTTCACAGAACTAGAACAGATAATTTTAAAATCTGTATGGAAACACAAGAGACCCCTAATAAGCAAAACAATCTTGAAAAAAAAAGAATGAAGCTGGAGGAATCACACTCCCTGACTTCAGACTATACTACAAACCTACAGTAATCAAAACAGTATGGTACTGGCTCAGAAACAGACACATAGATCAATGGAACATAATAGAAAGCCCAGAAATAAACCCACACATTTATGGTCAATTAATCTACGACAAAGGAGGCAAGACTATATAATGGAGAAAAGACCATCTTTTCAATAATTAGTGCTGGGAAAACTGGACAGCTACATGAAAAAAATGAAATTAGAACATTCTCTAACACCATACACAAAAATAAACTGAAAATATATTAAAGACCTAAATGTAAAACCAGAAACCATAAAAACCCTAGAGGAAAACATAGGCAGAACACTCTTTGACATAAATTGTAGCAATATTTTTTTGGATCTGTCTCCTAAAGCAAAGGAAATAAAAGCAAAAATAAACAAATGGGACCTAATTAAACTTAGAAGCTTTTGTACAACAAAGGAAACCATCAACAAAACAAAAAGATAACCTACTGAATAGGAGACAATATTTCCAAATGATATGACCAATAGAGGTAAATATCCAACATATATGAACAGCTAATACAACTCAGCATCAGAAAAACAAACTACCCAATTTAAAATTGGGTAGAAGAACTGAATAGACATTTTCCAAAGAGGAAATGCAGATGGACAATAGGCACATGAAAAGATGTTCAGAACAATGGAATATTTATACTTTGAATGTAAGCAAGGCTTACCCTGAAACTTTAATTAGACTCCTGAAGAAGAAAGTAGTATGTAATTTTATGGATAAAAATATAAAGTTTGGGGGTAGTTAAAATGTATGTACATAATTTTTGTACTCTCCATTGAAGATATTATTAATTCAGTAGTGAACCTTCAAATTAAGTGAGTTCTGTGATGAAAGAAGTATGGTATTAATATGCTATACAAATAATATTCAGACACATACATTGAGCATGTAATATAATAAGGGAGACAAAAAGCCAGGTTTATAGGTCTCTTAATGAGTATGTGAAAATAACTTTCTCTCCCCCATAAACTCTCTGCAACTGATATGTAGGTGAAAAAGCTCTTTGATGGCAGATATCTTCCTTCACTGTAAAAATCCATGTAAAATTATGGTCTTGTACAAATGTAAAATATTCATTCTGTTCTGCCTTACAGAGACCAGATGTCTATGAGTCCATGGAAGAGAAATGAAATTGAAGCACTTAGACATATTTGGGAATCTAATTTAGCTGTCTATGTTATCAGAGTCAGTGGCTCTAACTGAATAGATTGGGCAGTGAAGCATATTTGTTATAAAGAATGCTAAAATGATCAAATTAGCCATGTATTGATTTTTAGAATCAGGTCTAATTATGCAGTACTTCTCTCTGATAGAACTTTGATTTGGTAATAGCATACATGATTAACAGTGATAAGGAGTGAGTTCTGTTTTAATGATTTATTTGCATCATTCTAGACTAAGAATAAAGACAGATGAGATGGCTTGGGAAATCAGAAGCCAGTACAGAAAATCATGGAATAATTGTTTCAGTAGAGTATGAAGATAACTTATGACCTAGGGGTTCTCCCTTGTGTTTGTATAGAAGGCACATAGAGGAATATTTATAGTAGTATGGTCCATTTTAACAAAAAGCCAGTAACAAAGTGTCCATAAATAACAGAATAGATAAGTAAATAATATATTCATGTAAGAAAATGAATCTACTGTCATTCACTGAAAATGAATCTACAGTCTACTTTAGTAAAAATGAGAAAAACTGCAATTGTTGCATTGATATGAATTATTAAAAATATAATGTTGAGCTAAGGATGCAACTCATATAAGAATATTTACAGTATGTTTTCATGAAATTAAATTTTACAAGCATCAGAATTAAACAAAATATTGCTTAGAGATGCACAAATAAGTGGAAAACTATAAAGTAATACAAAAAAATAATTGATACTGAAATTAAGATACTGCTTAACACAGAGTGGATAAATGAGATAAGATTGAGAATAATAATATAGGGAACATCTAAAGAATATAATTTTCTATGTCTTAACTTGTCTGAGTAGGTGAGTGTTTTTAAAATTATTATTGTTATAGTGTGTGTGGTCTTTTTATGGCTATTTCACAATTAATAAAAGTGTAGTTTCTGACACTCTGAACTGTTAATATATTAGAAGCAACTATCCTTCCATAAATTAATTTCAAGGAACATCAGATATGTGAGTCTTGTCTTGATCAACTGCCCTTTCCACATACACACATACACACATACACAGACACATCAAACCTACATTTTATTCCCTGGTCCTAAATGCAGTTTTAGATAATTAACAATAAATATCAATTTTCCTCTGTTGCAAAACTCAGTGTAAGCAGTCAATTGACCTAATTGATTAAAATCACATTTTCTCTAGATAAAGTAATTCATTCCTCTATATAAGCCCAAGGGAATAAACATAGTAAATCTTGTGCTATAAAACCAGTGAGGCAAGCATAATATGTGTAAAGTTTATGAAACCTAGCTTAGAAACTATGCATTAGGCTTGCGGGGGAGGCTTGGATTGACTTGAAAGAGCAAGACAGTTAGAAAAAAGAAAAATCTCAAGAAGCCCAAATCCTTGGAGAAGCAAGATGAAAAGGGAACTGTATTTACTCACTGGAAAGGACTTATTATATATCTATTATACGACAGGAAATGTGCTGATTTTAGTGTAAAAATATGTAATGATAGATCTGATGCTTGCCAGGAATAAGAATTAGGATGGATAGCGATTTCTTCCCCAAAAATTAACCCTAGAGAAATTATAGAAGGGAACATAGAATCCAGAAGACAACATCACAGCCAGCGGAAGTTCTTCTAGGGAGAGAAAGCTCTTTTGAACTGGGATTTGAATGCTCCAGTTTGGTGCAGCAGTTTGCTCAGTAGATATTGAGAACATAAATTTCTAAAAAGCTAGTTCAGTTATTGTTCTTCTCCAATATGCCGTAAGGGAGTTTTCCTCTTCCACTTTATTGCAGAAACTTGCTCGATTACCAACATTTTTGGACAAATCTTGCTTGGGTATGAGGTTGGTTAAACAATTAGGACTGAGTATCCCTCACTCTGCCCCAAACAACTAGAGTTGGTAAAGTTCAATCTAAGAAGACTTTGTTTTCCCAGATGCTGAATCTCTCTAATGGTTTGAAGGAATGGGGTGTATTAGAAGCAGAAACATCAGAATATATAGATCAAGAGTTAAAAATAAGCAGAAAAAAACAAGCATAATAATTATGTTAAAGGAGATTTTAAAATATTGACAATATGAAACAAAAAGGGCAAGATAAAAATACTGGAATGAATATTTAATGGTAGGAATAATAAACAGAGTAGATATAGGGAATAGAGGGACAGATACACCTGAATTAGTAGTAATAATTAAAATTAGATTGAGGAACTATCCCAGAAGGAAACAAGGAAGTAAAAGAATATTGAAAATCCAAAAGAAAAGTGAAAAAAATTTTTAAACACATTCACAGGAAGAAATATTTTAGGAAATGCAAGATAAATTTCCTGGAGTTAAAGAAAAATGAAAGATCTCAATGTTACAGGGCCCACAAAACGTCAAAAAGAAGAGAGATAAGGACATTATTTTAAAAAGAGCTAAATAGAAATGCCAGAACTGAAAAGTACACTACATTAAATAAAATTAATAGAAGGGACAAAACAAAGCATCCATTATTAACAAAGCGTCCAAAATTAAGAGAATTAACAAAATTAACAAAGGGTTCACAATTAACAGAATGGACCAAACAAAGGCAGATGAAAAAACTATGCAATCTGCAAGAGAGGGTAAAAATAAACAGAGCCTCTGTAACTCATGGGATGATATCACTTAGTGAACATACCTATACTGTAATTGGAATCCATAACAAAGAGAAAAAATAAGCCCAAAGAAACATATGAAGAAACAAAACAATGTCTAAAACTTTCTCAAATTCGGTAAAACCATAAACATAAGAATCTAAGGTACTCAGTAAAACCTAAGCAGTATAAATAAGAAGAACATAACACCTCAAAATAACATAGGCAAATTACTGAAAGCTGACAAAGAGAGACAGAGATATAGGTGGATGACAGATAGATAGATAGATAGATAGATAGATAGATAGATAGATAGATAGATAGATCGATCTTGAAAATAGCCAGAGTTAAAAGACATGTCACATATGGAGAACAGGGTAAAATGATGGCTGTCTTCTCATTGGTAGCAGTGGAGGCTGGAAGACAATGGAATGGTATCTTTAAAAGGGATAAATAGCATAAAAAGCTGTCAAAGAAGAATTTACATCCAGTAAAAATATCTTTCAAAATTGAAGCGCAAATAAAGATGTTTTCAGGTAAATGAAAGGTAAAAACTGCTACTAGCAGACCTGCACTATAAGAAATGATACATGAAGGTCTTCAGGAAGAAGAAAAATGACGTCAAGTGGAAAATAGGATTTTGAGGGTTGACCGAAAAGGACTGAGAATGGTAGATATGTGGATAAACATAAAAGACTATCTTTTAAAAATTTTTAAAAGACCACTTGCTTTCTGCTGCAAAGTGTGTATCAAAACAATACAAAAAAACCTGGTTGAAGATTAAATGGAATTATACTGATTTAAGATTTTTACATTTTACATAATGTGGTACAATATTAACTCTAAAAAGACTGTGATGAGTTAAGAATTAATATTATAATATCTAGACCAACCACTAAGAAATAATGTAATGAATGAGTGTAGCTAAAAATGAAATACTAGATGAATACTAATATCCAATTATCCCAAAAGAAATCAAGAAAAGAGGGAGAGGAACAAAAATCAGACAAACAGAACAGAAATAAGTAGCAAAATGAAAGAACAATACACACATATACCAATAAGTAATTAAAATGTAAATGTGCCAAACATTCCAATTAAGAGGCAGAGATTTATCAGATTTGATAAGAGGAACCCAACTCTATCCTGTAAAAAACATATACATTTTTTAAAAAATTTTATGTTATTTATTTATTTTATACAGCAGGTTCTTATTAGTTATCTGTTTTATACATATTAGCGTATCTATGTCAATCCCAATCTCCCAATTCATCACACCACCACCACCGTCCCTCCCCTCTGCTTTCCCCCCTTGGTGTCCATATGTTTTTTCTCTACATCTGTGTCTCTATTTCTGCCTTGCAAACCGGTTCGTCTGTACCATTTTTCTAGACTCCACATATATGCGTTAATATACGATATTTGTTTTTCTCTTTCTGACTTACATCACTCTGTATGACAGTCTCCAGGTCCATCCACATCCCTACAAATGACCCAGTTTTGTTCCTTTTTATGGCTGAGTAATATTCCATTGTATATATGTACCACATATATAAATATACTTTAATATAAAACCAAAGATAGATGGAAAAGAGGATCAAAAAAGATATACCACACATACATCACACATAAGATAACTGCTATATCCATGCTAAATAACAGCAAAGTAAGCCTCAAAATGTATACTTCCAGAGATAAAAAGGGACAGTTTTCAACTCATCATTAGGAAACAATAACTGTACATGTATGTGCACTTAATAAGAGAGATTCAAATGCATGAAGTTTTTACAAATTAGTGTTTAGATACATGCACCCCAATATTCATAGCAGCATTATTTACAATAGCCAAGATATGGAAGCAACCTAAGTGTCCATCAACAGATGAATGGATAAAGAAGATGTGGTATAAATATATACAATGGAATATTACTCAGCCATTAAAAAAAGAATGAAATTTCTCCATTTGCAACAACATGAGTGGACCTGGAGGGTATTAGTGAAATAAGTGCTTAGTGAAATAAGTCATACAGAGAAATACAAATGCTGTATGATTTTGCTTACGTGTGGAATCTAAAAAACAAATAAATATAGCAAAATAGAACGAGACTCACAGATATAGAGAATAAACTAGTGGTTATCTGTAAGAAGAGAGATGGGGGGAGGGACAAGACAGGGGTAGGGGATAGAGGAACAACTACTATGCATAAAATAAATAAGCAACAAGGTTATAGTGTACAGAGCAGGGAATAAAGCCAATATTTTATAATAACTTTAAATGGAGTATAATCTATAAAAATATTGAACCATTATGTTGTACAACTGAAACTAATACAATATTGTAAATCAATGATACATTAATTTTTAAAAATGCGTTAAGGAAAACTGACACAGATAAACAGAAAATTACACAAATATACAAAGATACTGGGAGATTTTAACAGCTGTATCTGTTTTTCCAGGAAGTAGACACTGAGATGGAGTTAGAAGTGCAAAGGTTTTACTGCAGAGTATCACCTATAAAATGCAAATAGGAGAAGCAATATCCGGCAGAAAGAGGTATCAAACTGTGAAGCCGATCTCTCTTTCCAGGCAAACAGGAAGTCCAGAGCAAAGACTGACTGTTAGAGGAATCTCACATTAGAAGAAATGACTAGGATAGGGCCTTGTGTTACATTCCTGCTCAGCCATTGGCTGGGGCAACCTTGATGAGTATGACTTTTAAAGTGCTTAGGCAGACCTAAAAGAGTTAATATCTGGTAATCACAGTCCTCACGGCTGTGCATTGTGTCCTTTAATGAACAGGAATCTGAGAGGCACATCTTTTTTTCTGCCATAACAGCCCAATATCAGTATTTGTAGAACAGTTAAACCAAACAAGTGAGTTAGGATAATAGAATGTGTTCACTATGCTGTGAACATATAGCATGTGTATCAAGATATACCATATATTGGGAAATGAAATAAAGCTCAATATTTGGCAAAAAATTAACCTATTACAGGGTATGTTCTCTAACAGCAATAGAATTATATTAGAAATCAGTAACAGAAAGATATCTGGAAAATTCCAAAATACTTGAAAATTAAACAATATACTTCTAATTAACCCATGATTCAAAGAAAAACGGGAAACATTTCAAACTAAATTATAATGAAAATATAACATATCAAAATTTAGGGTATGAACTAAAGCAGTTATTATAGGGAAATGTTTGGCTTTAATGTCAATATTAGAAAACAGAAATGTTCTAGAATCAGTGACCTAGGATTTCACCTTAAGAAGTTACAAAAAGACTATCAAATTAAATAAATAAAAAGTAGAAAGAAGGAAAAAAATAAAATAGCAGCTGAAAACAATAAAACTGGAAACAAAAACAAAAACCCAAGTCAAAAGCTGGTTCTTTGAAAAGGTTAATAAAATAGATAAAACTCTAACAATATCAATTGCCAGTATCAGGAATAAGATAAAAGACTTCCCTATAGATACTACAAATGTTATAAACATAGCAAGTAAATATTATGAGCTACTTTTTGCTGACAACTTCAACTAGTTGAAATGGACAATTTATTATGAAATGCATTTATTAAAACTGACAAAGAATAAATAAAAATCTGAATAAGTCTATTAAAGTAATTGAATTAATCATCAAAAACCTCTCCGAGAAAACTTCAGGTACATACAATCTTATTGGTGAATTTCTTCATTATTAAGGAATAAGTAGTTCCAATCATACACAAACTCTTTCAGAAAATAGAAGAGGAGGACACATCTCTTAATTTGTTTTACAAGGCCAGCATAACCCTGATAGCCAGAACTGGACAATAAAATAAAATTATAGACCAACATTTCTCATGGACAGAACACAAAAGTCTTCAATAAAATATTATTTAAAAGAATCCAGCAAAGAATAAGTGATAAAGCACAACAGAGCAGGCGGGATTTATCTTACAAATGTAAGGTGCTTTAATAACAAGAAAATCAGTCAATGTACTTTACCTAACTAACAAAGTAAAGAAAAATGTATGATCATCTTCATAAATGTGTTAAATGAAAGCATTTGGCAAAATCTAACAGCCATTCATCATTTTAAAAAATTCAGCAAAGTAGGAATAGAAAGAATCTTTCCTAATATGATAAAAAGGATCCGTAATGCTCTCTCCCTAAAATTGGATAAAGGAGAAGATGCTTATTACTTCTACTTAGCATTGTACCGGACGTCTTCTTGAGAACAACAAGGCAAGAAAAAGAAATGAAAGAAATAGACTGAAGTGAAAGATGTAATACTGTTTTCATTCACAGATGACCACACATGGCTGTAAAAAGAAAACCCTAAAAATCTGTAAAACAGCTTTTGCATCTAATCAATTAATTTAGCAAGGTCATAGGACACTAGCTCATTAAACAAAATAAATTGTATTTCCATATACTCAATGTATTGTACGTATTGAATGGTGTCCCTCCCCCCAAATTCATGCCACTCAGGACCTCAGAATGTGACCTTATTTGGAATTAGGGCCTTTGCAGTTAATTAGGTTAAGCGATGGTCATACTGGATTAATGTGGGCTCTAAATCCTACAGTTAGTTTCCTTATAAGAAGATGAGAGGACACAGATAGACACACAGAGAAGAAGGCCATATGAAGATAGAGGTAGAGATTGGAGTTAGGCTGCCACAAGGAAGGAACCTCCGCTGCCCCCAGAAGCTTGAAGAGACAAGGAAGGATTTTTCCTTAGAGCCTTCAGGGGGCGTCCAGCCCTATTTACACCTTGATTTCAGACTTCTAGGGTCCAAAACTGTAAGACAATATATTTCTGGTGATTTAAGTCACCTAGTTTGCAGTACTTTGCCAGGAAACTTATATACCAGGAGTAAAATTTTTAAAATAAAATTAGAACATTCTATGTACACTAGTATCAGAAAATGCAAAATACTTAGAAATAAAGTTTTTAAATGTGTGAAATTTCTACATGGAAAACTACATAAATCATTACTAGGAGAAATTAAAGAAGATAAGTAAATAGATATGATATGTTTGTGGATTGGAGAACTAAATATTAAGATGCCAGTCTCTATAAATTGATCTGTAAATTCAACATAATCTCAATAAAAATCCAAACAGACTTTTTAAAAATAGAACTTGACAAGTTATTTCTAGAATAGATTTAAAAGAGAAAAGAAAAAAGAGAAAACAAAATTTTATGTGCAAATTTGAAAATAATATTAAAGTTGCAGGGCTTACACAAAACAGGTAAGCTTATCCAGTGTGCTATTGGTATAAGGATAGACAAAGTGATGAATAGAACAGAATAGAGGCTCCAGAAATAGACCAACATGTATCCTGTTGATTGATTTTTTTCTACCTAGGTGCCAAACCAATTGAAAGAGGAAGGGTAGTCTGTTCAACGGATGTGAATGGAAAAGTTAAATAAACATAAAGGGAAAATTTTAAAAAAACATCATCATATCACAAAGAAAATTTAATTCCAGATGTGTCATAGATATAAACACAAATTAAGTCTAAAACTTGTAGAAGAAAGTCTCTGTAAGAGAATATCTTTGTGACCTTGGATAGACCAAAGATTTCTTAGAAGACAAAAAACACTGTTTAGAAGAAGAAAAAAAGTATATTGGACATAAAATCCCTTCTATCTAAAAACATTGTTAAGAATATGAAAATGCAAATTACAGACTACAAAAAAATTTGCAATATTTATATCTGACAAAATACTATATATATGTTTTCTCTCCCTTTTAATAAATAATGAAAACACAAATAATGTAATTATATTGATCAAAAGACTTGTGGCCCCAAAGCATGGGAAAAGGTGCTTAACATCTTTAGTCTTCATGGGCATACAATTAAATTTTAAAATAAGAAATTATTTTACATCAAATAGAATAGTTAAAATGTAAAAATGTGCAACACAAAATTTTGGCAAGGACATGGAATAGTTGGAACTCTCAGTCTTTGCTTGTAGGAATGTAAATTAATGCAATTACTTTGCCAACCTTTTGGTCTATTTTTATAGTGTTAAATATATACCAACCCTATGACCCAATTGTTAGATAAATTAAAACATATATCCTTAAAAAAAGATTTGCGCAAGAAAGTTCATAGACGGTTTTCATTTTTTAAACAATAGCCCAAAACTGGAAATAGTCTAAGTGTCCATCATTCAGAGAATGGATAAACAAATTGTGATATGAAGTACTAATAAACCCAACAGTGTGCATGAATCTCAGAAGCCTAAAACTGAGGGGAAGTGGCCAAACACAGAGTGTATACTGTAGGATTCCATGTGTATGAAATTCTGGAACATTCCATACTAATCTGTAGAGATAGAAATAAAAGAGATAGAAATAAGAACCATGGTTGCCTATGGAGAAAGAGAGATTGCTTTTAAGGGGACTCAAGAACACTTCCTAGGCTCTAGGCTGATGGAAAGATAGATAGATAGATAGACAGACAGAGGTGCTAGTTACGTGGATGTATACATGTATCAAAACTTATAAAATGGTACACTTAACTCCAAACATACACATACATGCTCACACATGTACACACTCCAGTTTATTAGATGAATCTGACAGCAAATCCTGATATCTCATTTCTATTCCTTTTCTCAGCAGTACTTTTTTATGAAAGTTAAAACAAATTGAAATGCAAATCTATTTCCAAGGGTGCCATATTAGTGGGTCGTATCCTTTTTTCTGGTCTAATTGAAGCTTCACACAGTTCATACCCTTTTGGAGTTACTGATCCATAATTATGCCCCAAACATCACGCATTTCAACTGATTGGCATTACTTATTTCTTAATCATTGAGGCCCAATGTGTAGAGCTCTTCATGAGGTTCCCTTTTATATTTTGTTTACCACATACCCACTTAGCTACAGGGCATATTGAACCCCACCTGTGTTTGGTTTTAGCTTCCTCTACTTCTCTCCTCCCCTGCAATTTTGGCTGATTAGTAATTCCAGCTAGTTCACAGTCATTTTCTTTCTCTAGATCATTTATAGAGATTAAAATCAGCAGAAGTCCAAGGACTAATTTCAGCAGGACTCCAGATATGTTCTCAGTATATAAGTGTTTGTCTATTAACAAGGAAATTAGGTAAAGGAAAATGTCTACTTGGGTAACTGTTGATGGGAAGGAGAGGATTATGTTCAAGAGTTGACAAAATGATATGTGTCCAGAATCCATAGCAACAAAGAAACTCTGCTGTTCAAACCCTAGGTTAAAAAGGAAGCTATTTGGGGAAGATAATTTTTAAGGTAGAGCATTCAGGTACCCAAAATCAGCAGAGGGCAGCGTGATCACTGTGCGGACAAGCATTTTATTAAAGATGTGGGAGATTAGGCTACCACAGAGAAAAAGGTGTTGATGGAGTTATCAGGCAGATTTTAAGATGCTATTGAAGATCTTGCAGAGTATGTGCAATGGACAGCAGGGCTTATCTGATACTGGATCAGCTTTTCTTGCAGCTCAACAGAGTTATTTAATGTCTTTAATACTTTAAGAAAGTAGAAAAAGGCTGTGCATTTTAAACAACCTCTCATATGGCTCTCAGCCTGACTTATACAGGCTCTCATGTATCAGAGTGTGGCATGATTTATTAAACCATATTGCTATTTGTGAAATGTGTTCAGTTATCCAAGATAGAAGATAAAAGTCTTCCTTTTATGTTTCTATCCATTTCTAACCACCAAAAGTCTTTGATTCTTCCCTAAAATACTTCTCAGATCATCCTCTTCTCACCAACCCTACCACTACTACCTTTGTTTAGAACCTAACTCATGTCTCATAAGATCTACTGAAAAAATTTGAAATTTGTCTTCTTTTACCAATGAAACATTTATTTCACAGAATGTCCAATAATGACAAAGCAGATAAAGATAATGCTACAGTTACTACTGCTTCTGCTGCCTACTGCTATATAACACCAACAATAGGCAAAGTGCTTCATGTACACTATTTCAATTCTCCTGGAAGACAAATGGGATAATATTCTTATCTTTTATTACAGTTGGGGAAATAGAACATTGAGTAATTTATTCAACTTTAGGTCACACGTATCTAGTAGATGGGATAATATATTGTATTAGTTTCTTATTATTGATATAACAAATTACCCTAAACTTAGTGGCTTAAAACAATACCACATGTGTTATCTTATAGTTTCAGAGGTTAGAAAGTCTAAAATGGGTCTCAGTGGGCTAAAATCACGATGTTGAGCTTTTCTGGAGAATCTGTAGTAGAATCTATTTCATTGCCTTTCAAGTCTGCAGAGACTGCCCTCATCCCTTAGCTTTTACCCCTTTCCATCTTGAAAGGCAGTAATGGCCTGTCACGTCTTTCTTACCTTGCATTTATTCTGACACTAACTCTTCTGCTTCCCTCTTCCACATTTAAAGGACCCTTGTGATTACGTTGGGCCCACCTGGGTAACACAGAATAAGCTCTCATTTTAAGGTCAGCTGGTTAACAACCTTAATGACGTCTTTCCATGTTACCTAACATAGTCACAGCTTCTAGGGATTGGAACATATATATCTTTGGGAGACCATTATTCTGCCTAATGCAAATATAAATTGAGGTCTCTCAGATTCTGCATTACTAATCACTATTCAATTTTAGCAGTACATTCTAACAGAGAAATATGATTGTGTTGTACCCCTGATTAATGACTCTATATTCCTTTAAGATAAATTGTTAACACAGCATGTGAGGCCCTTCATAATTGAGACTCTACGTATTTTCCTAGAGTAGGTTTTCCACATTCCGCACCATGTTTTATGTATAGCCACACTGACATGCTTACTTCCCACTGAAAGCACTGGTTTTTCCTTCCTGCACAAATGTGTACACTCTAATTTGTGTACCTGTCATATCCTCCATTTTTTCTCCACCTAGAAACTCTTTAAGGATGGAACTCAAGCATCAGTCCTTTTATAAAGCCATCTTTGATGTTGTGGGGAGAGTATACCTCCCTTCAATGTGCTCTATTAGAATTGTGTGTACTCCCTTTTTATAAAGTGTAATTTTCACCCTGATTTTTATTACATATATAGGCCCCTCAGTGAAGTCTGGGGGTATGGAATTAAGGGCCATGTCTTTTTGCCTTTCTTTTTTTGGAAACAGAGTTCTTAGAAAATGGTGGGAATAAATAAAAGCTAAGTGAATAAACAAACCCATGAAATAGATAATATGTTATGTCTCTAAACTTTTTATTTTTAAAGTTTTAAATTTTGTTTCTACTTGTAACTTTTGTAAACCCTTACAAGGGAGAGAAAAGCTAAATCAAATTTGAAAAAGCAATCCATGAACAAATAGGGTTTGTTTTTACCAAGTGACCATTTAGTACATAGATGTGTACATAAAAATACATATTGTGTGTGTGTGTGTGTGTGTGTGTGTGTGTGTGTATGGTCTCAAAATACTGGTAAGGAGAGTCCAACATATGATTTATGTATGAATGTATAATATTTATAGAAAAGTATACAATTCTAACAGGTAAAGTACTATAAATTTTATACAGTAAGTTTCTCTAAGAAGTCCATTCAAAGAGTTAATTCTTATTTTTTTGTATCTTTTTCCAGATACAAGTTTACAATGTCAGAAACTATTTTCATCCAGTTTAAGTTTTGAAATTTTTAAAATAAGGATCTTATGTAATTAAATGAAGACCACTCAAATGAGGATAAGCTGAGGCTGTTTGTTCAGAGCTTGCTATAGCAAGAGAATCAGTCACTATCTTTGTGTCTGGCAGAGGTTCAAAGGTAGGCAGGGGAGTGGAAAAACTTCTGAGTGAAAAAGGGAAGGATTTAGGTATGCTCTGAAGATTGTTGGCCTGGGGAAGCTGGAAGTCTTTTGCGTAGAAGCAAAGCATCTGATATGATTGGTTTCGGAAGCATATTCAGTTTTCTACTTGGTCCCAAAGTAGAAATAGGGCCAAAAATTAGGGAAGCTGACAGTTACTAAACAAATTCTGACCAGTATGAGTATGAGTTAACTGCTGCAGAAGTATGGTTTGGTTTCCTAGACTGGTTGCTGCAGAAACTGTGGGTCAGATTTCTGTTTCCATATATGATCTGAATATTTTCCATTTGTATATTCAGTCTCTCAGTACCTTTTTTGGTCATTCTCTAGCTTGTGAGAAGTCGAGCAATTCAGGAAAAGCCAGTAATGCAGATCTTTACCACTCAGAGATTGTTCAGTCATCTCCATAGTCAACTCTGTCGCAAGATGTCCTTGATCTTTTTGTTGTTGCATCATCATAGCAATCATCTGAGGAGAAACCCTCTGTGCAGAAACATTTAAGACTCTGGATAGAATTCACTGGACCAGCAACTTGAACAATATATAAAAAAAAAGTAAGCAAATTATAATAACAATCCCTATAAGATGCCTCAGAATAAGGACCCCCAGTTGCTCAACCCAGGTGAAGAAAACAAATACCATAGGCCATGAAGATAAACCCTAGACAACCAAGTAGCTTTTCCCTAAGGTGATGCATAACCTGTTCTATCTTGTCTGTTCCATTGATCCAAGCACAGCAAGAAATATTGCAAAGGCACAGATGCCACCACAACTAGCCAACAAAAAAACCTGGAGAAATGTGATTGTCCATCATTACTTATGCCAATGAGTTGAGTGAGACTGATCATTTTTCCAGGTGAGGCAGAGATGATATCATTAATAACTTCTCCCAGAGTTAGTGATACGTTTCTTACAGTCTTTTCTGTTTGTATTCATACTACTGATGGGAACACTGTACTGATTCTTTGCATAAATAATAAGGTAGTAATTCCCTCAGGTAGACTGCCTGAGTAGTCAAGGGTGGCCTCATTGTGGAGCTTATATCTGAGCTGCAATTTCTAGGCTTGGTGATTTATAAAATGAGGATCTTAGTGTATAGACAAGTCTTAGAATATTATTCCTAATGGGCATGAGGTGTTATTATGGGCAAACAGGATAGGTGCCATGGCATCAAAGGAAATAGTATCCAATAGAGGCATGTGGAGATACAGAAAAAAAAAAAAAGTGTTGTTCACAGTGCAAGACTGGAACGAAGGCCTTACATTAGCTGGGTTACATATATGGACTTCTGTTAAATTTTTCCAGATGGCAAGTATTTGCTCATTGTTCTCTGAACATTGTTGAATTCAAATTTAGAGCTGTTTCTTGTCTGGTCAATAGATTGTAATAGTTTGGTTTTTATCTGGGAGAGAGAGACACTAACAAAACAATGGTTTGATTAGTTTAACATCATTTGTTCATGTTAAGTGAAAATAGAAATGCCATTGGCTATAATTCCTTATGGTCTCATTTGATGAGTCCAGCATTGCCCAGAGGTTTTTTTTTTTATTTATCATTAGGGCCTTGTGAATAGATGGCAAATTCAGCTGTCAGCAAGACTGAAGTCAGTGGCGTTAGAATGAGAATGTTCTAAATTAACAGTTTTAGTAAGGAGGGAAGAAAAGAGGAAAAGGATCACTATGAGTGGATGACAAACAGGGATCTATAGGAAATGAGAAGAATGATTATGATCAAGCATATGAAAGAGAAAAAAGAATTAGATATGAGTGTTGGTCACACATATTGGGAAGAAGCTGTTTACTCTTTGAAGTCATTCACTTGTTCCAAAGATCTTGGATCAGCTGTCTGCTTTCAAATATCAGCTGCTTCTAGGGGATCTCTGCCAGTTCTCAGCTTGAGGTTCCCTGTTGGAGTAGACTTCCAGTTGTGAAGAAATTGAAATTTCTTCTCAGTTGTGAAATTCAAACCCAAGGTTTGATTCCCTGGAGTTTCCTTGTATTTGTTCTTCCCAATACCTGATAAAGTCTCTCCTGAAAACGTTCAAGAACACATTTTCTCTGATCTCTCCTCCAACAGATGAAATCTCTTCGTTGGCATTCATGAAGAGTCTGTTTAGGAAGATGTGGAAAGGCAGCCTTAATGTGTACAGTACATGGATATAGTACATGAACTCCTTTCAATATTTTGCCCTGTCTGCATGCAGTAGGGCAGAGGCTAGTGTCAGAGATAACTTTCCTAAAGGCATGGCCTACCAGCTACCAATTCATTAGTGGATAACTGATATGTTCCTTCGACTGTGGCCCAAATGGCTATAAGGTATAGTGCTAGTACCTTTGGCCAAGGGAACTCAAGGATTTCTGAAAGTTTTGCTGATTTTAATTTAAGTATGCTATTGATCCTTCCAACCTTTCCAGAAGATTTTGGGTGGTAAGGAAAGTGTAATTTTTTGAGCAAGGGCTAACACTGTGTGTGCATGTGTGTGTGTGTGTGTGTGTGTGTGTGTGTGTGTAGGGTCTATGATGAGTTTAAATAGTATTTAGTCTGTCAGGAGAGAATGCTTTTCTCTCCTTAGATAAGTCATTCCCTAAATAATGAACTGTGTTTTGACAAAATTGTAATTTATCTTTTGAGACTTTTTGTCCCTTTTCTGATAAGACAGAAAAAATGAGTGGAATCTTTTCTACAGGCTTGTATGTTCTCTGAATAATGTGGAACATCTACCTATTGTATCAGAACTGAATAATAGAGGTAAAGTTAGATCTTTTAAGTCCTGATGGAGGATGTGGGGAAAATTGAAGGGACAACCACCATTCTACTCTTTGATTCTATGAATTTGAATATTTTAGATACCTCATAAGTGGAATCATATAGTATATGTTCTTATGTGACTGACTTATAGTCACATGTGGTTTTAGTGGTGACCCATAGCAGAGTTTTTCCAAATGTGGTGAGAACAACAAACTCAACAGGAAGTGGGCTGGGCTTGAACAACAGTTGTATAGGGCCTATGCCTGTGTTCTCCTTTGTGATTTTCCTTTATATGACAAACAAAACTTCTGTACAACCCCCCGCCCCCCAATGGATGCACAAAGGGATGACATTAAATGGCCTGATTCCTCCAAGGATGCCAGCAAATAGGAATGTATAACAAAACCCAGGAATCTTACTGTGAATAAATAGCCAAGAAACTCAACACAACTAGAGTATTTCCTATAGTGTCTGTCAACTGATGAATAAATAAAATGTGCTGCATAACCATAAAAGGAGGAAGCTATACATGCTACAACAGGAATGAACCTTGAAAACATTATGATAAGTGAAAGAAGTCATCACAAATGACCACTCATATTATGTAAAATATCCAGAATAGGCAACTCTATGGAGACAGACAGTTCATGAGTGGTTGGTTGCCTAGGTCTGGGGCACATAGGATAATTGTGAGATAAAATTGGGGCTAAAGGATATGAGGTTTCTTTTTGGACTGATGAAATCTTCTAAAATTGATGAAGTGACAGTTGCACAACTCCATAAACATTTAATGTACACTTTAAATGGATGAATTTCATGATATGTAAATTATATCTCAAAGAGCTGAAAACCCCACAGATTTCTGGTCCTTACTCCTAGAATAGAATCTCTGAAAACCCAAAGAAAAGATAGAATCAGTAGGCTTGAAATTACACCAATAGAAATAATCAGATTTATAGAAGGGAAAAATGACTTTTTAAAAAATGGACAGATCCTCAGTAACTTGTAGGAGAATTTTTAAAAGCTAATAAATAGGTAATTGCTGTTCCAAATGCAGAGGAGGAAAAAAAAACTGTTTTGAAGAAATAATGACTGAAAACTTATCAATTTAGGTGAAATATATAAATTTACAAAATTTACAGATTCAAGAAATTCAAGAAGTTGCCCAAACAGGATAAATTCTAAGAAAAAAATGCTCAGACACATCATAATCAAATTATAACTGTTTAAAAAACAAATGCAAGAAAAAACATCATGAAAGCAGCTAGATTTTAAAAATGACATCTTAAGTATAGGGGTACAAATTACCAAATTATGGTAAGACAACCTGTTTATTTGTTTGTTTACCCCATTAGAGTACACAATAATGGGGGCTGGGTCTTTGCTTTCTCTGAAACTCCAGGAAGTAATACGATGCTTAACACAGGGTAGATAGAGTACATAGATGCTAATTTGAAGATTTCAAGATCTATCTAGCATTACCACACTAATATAGCACTTCAAACAGGCACAATAAATATTATTTACAGAGACTTAATGTGATCAACATTCTCTGCCCATGACCTATTTTAATCCTCTTAACTGTCATGCAAAGTGTCATTTGCATTTTATCAAGCTCCAGAAATGGAAAGGGTTTAAGAGTACACAATACTCAGTTGAGCAAAAATTTATTTGCACACCTGTCTGACTCCAACATTCGTGATCCAAGTCTAAAACCATTTTCTACACCTAACTGCCCTTCAAGTTCTTTTTTTTTTTTTTTTGATGCCCTAGGGCTGAAAGTGGAAATGTTTATTTCATACCCAGACCAGCACCTGACTTTAATCTGAGGAGGGTTTTGTTTTGTTTTGTTTTGTTTTGGTGTTTTTTTTTTTTTAACATCTTTATTGGAGTATAATCGCTTTACAACGGTGTGCTAGCTTCTGCTCCACAACAAAGCGAATCAATTATACATATACACATGTTCCCACATCTCCTCTCTCTTGCATCTCCCTCCCTCCCACCCTCCATATCCCACCCCTCTAGGTGGTCACAAAGCACCGAGCTGATCTCCCTGTGCCATGCAGCTGCTTCCCACTAGCTATCTATTTTACGTTTGGTAGTGTATATATGTCCGTGCCACTCTCTCACTTTGTCACAGCTTACCCTTCCCCCTCCCCATATCCTCAAGTCCATTCTCTAGTAGGTCTGTGTCTTTATTCCTGTCTTACCACTAGGTTCTTCATGCCCTTTTTTTTTCCCTTAGATTCCATTTATATGTGTTAGCATACTGTATTTGTTTTTCTCTTTCTGACTTACTTCACTCTGTATGACAGACTCTAACTCCATCCGCCTCACTACAAATAACTCAATTTCGTTTCCTTTTATGGCTGAGTAATACACCATTGTATATATGTGTCACATCTTCTTTATCCATTCATCTGTTCATGGACACTAAGGTCGCTTCCATGTCCTGGCTATTGTAAATAGAGCTGCAATGAACATTGTGGTACATGACTCTTTTTGAATTATGGTTTTCTCAGGGTATTTGCCCAGTAGTGGGATTGCTGGGTCATATGGTAGTTCTATTTGTAGTTTTTTAAGGAACCTCCATACTGTTCTCCATAGTGGTTGTATCAATTTACATTCCCACCAACAGTGCAAGAGGGTTCCCGTTTCTTCACACCCTCTCCAGCATTTATTGTTTCTAGATTTTTTGATGATGGCCATTCTGACCGGTGTGAGATGATATCTCATTGTAGTTTTGATTTTCATTTCTCTAATGATTAATGATGTTGAGCATTCTTTCATGTGTTTGTTGGCAATCTGTATATCTTCTTTGCAGAAATGTCTATTTAGATTTTCTGCCCATTTTTGGATTGGGTTGTTTGTTTTTTTCATATTGAGCTGCATGAGCTGCTTGTAAGTTTTGGAGATTAATCCTTTGTCAGTTGCTTCATTTGCAAATATTTTCTCCCATTCTGAGGGTTGTCTTTTGGTCTTGTTTATGGTTTCCTATGCTGTGCAAAAGCTTTTAAGTTTCATTAGGTCCCATTTGTTTATTTGTGTTTTTATTTCCGTTCCTCTAGGAGGTGGGTCAAAAAGGATCTTGCTGTGATTTATGTCATAGAGTGTTCTGCCTATGGTTTCCTCTAAGAGTTTGATAGTGTCTGGCCTTACATTTAGGTCTTTAATCCATTTTGAGTTTATTTTTGTGTAGGGTTTTAGGGAGTGTTCTAATTTCATACTTTTACATGTACCTGTTCAGTTTTCCCAGCACCACTTATTGAAGAGGCTCTCTTTTCTCCACTGTATATGCCTGCCTCCTTTATCAAAGATAAGGTGACCATATGTGCGTGGGTTTATCTCTGGGCTTTCTATCCTGTTCCATTGATCTATGTTTCTGTTTTTGTGCCAGTACCAAACTCTCTTGATTACTGTAGCTTTGTAATATAGTCTGAAGTGAGGGAGTCTGATTCCTCCAGCTCCATTTTTCATTCTCAAGATTGCTTTGGCTATTCGGGGTCTTTTGTGTTTCCATACAAATTGAGAAATTTTTTGTTCTAGTTCTGTGAAAAATGCCAGTGGTAGTTTGATAGGGATTGCATTGAATCTGTAGATTGCTTTGGGTAGTATAGTCATTTGCACAATGTTGATTCTTCCAACCCAAGAACATGGTATATCTCTCCATCTATTTGTATCATCTTTAATTTCTTTCATCAGTGTCTTATAATTTTCTGCATACAGGTCTTTTGTCTCTTTAGGTAGGTTTATTCCTAGATATTTTATTCTTTTTGTTGCAATGGTAAATGGGAGTGTTTTCTTAATTTCACTTTCAGATTTTTCATCATTAGTGTATAGGAATGCAAGAGATTTCTGTGCATTAATTTTGTATCCTGCTACTTTACCAAATTCATTGATTAGCTCTAGTAGTTTTCTGGTAGCATCTTTAGGATTCTCTATGTATAGTATCATGTCATCTGCAAACAGTGACAGCTTTACTTCTTCTTTTCCAATTTGGATTCCTTTTATTTCTTTTTCTTCTCTGATTGCTGTGGCTAACACTTCCAAAACTATGTTGAATAATAGTGGTGAGAGTGGGCAACCTTGTCTTGTTCCTGATCTTAGTGGAAATGGTTTCAGTTTTTCACCATTGAGGACAGTGTTGGCTGTGGGTTTGTCATATATGGCCTTTATTATGTTGAGGAAAGTTCCCTCTATGCCTACTTTCTGCAGGGCTTTTATCATAAATGGGTGTTGAATTTTGTCGAAAGCTTTCTCTGCATCTATTGAGGTGATCATATGGTTTTTCTCCTTCAATTTGTTAATATGATATATCACATTGATTGATTTGCGTATATTGAAGAATCCTTGCATTCCTGGAATAAATCCCACTTGATCATGGTGTATGATCCTTTTAATGTGCTGTTGGATTCTGTTTGCTAGTATTTTGTTGAGGATTTTTGCATCTATGTTCATCAGTGATATTGGCCTGTAGTTTTCTTTCTTTGTGACATCTTTGTCTGGTTTTGGTATCAGAGTGATGGTGGCCTCATAGAATGAGTTTGGGAGTGTTCCTCCCTCTGCAATATTTTGGAAGAGTTTGAGAAGGATAGGTGTTAGCTCTTCTCTAAATGTTTGATAGAATTCGCCTGTGAAGCCATCTGGTCCTGGGCTTTTGTCTGTTGGAAGATTTTTAATCACAGTTTCAATTTCAGTGCTTGTGATTGGTCTGTTCATATTTTCTATTTCTTCCTGGTTCAGTCTCGGCAGGTTGTGCATTTCTAAGAATCTGTCCATTTCTTCCAGGTTGTCCATTTTATTGGCATAGAGTTGCTTGTAGTAATCTCTCATGATCGTTTGTATTTCTGCAGTGTCAGTGGTTACTTCTCCTTTTTCATTTCTAATTCTATTGATTTGAGTCTTCTCCCTTTTTCTCTTGATGAGTCTGACTAATGGTTTATCATTTTTGTTTATCTTCTCAAAGAACCAGCTTTTAGTTTTATTGATCCTTACTATTGTCTCCTTCATTTCTTTTTCATTTATTTCTGATCTGATCTTTATGATTTCTTTCCTTCTGCTAGCTTTGGGGTGTTTTTGTTCTTTTTTCTCTAATTGCTTTAGGTGCAAGGTTAGGTTGTTTATTCGAGATGTTTCCTGTTTCTTGAGGTAGGCTTGTATTGCTATAAACTTCCCTCTTAGAACTGCTTCTGCTGCATCCCATAGGTTTTGGGTCGTCGTGTCTCCATTGTCATTTGTTTCTAGGTATTTTTTGATTTCCCCTTTGATTTCTTCAGTGATCACTTCGCTATTAAGTAGTGTATTGTGTAGCCTCCATGTGTTTGTATTTTTTACAGATCTTTTCCTGTAATTGATATCTAGTCTCATAGCCTTGTGGTCGGAAAAGATACTTGATACGATTTCAGTTTTCTTAAATTTACCAAGGCTTGATTTGTGACCCAAGATATGATCTATCCTGGAGAATGTTCCATGAGCACTTGAGAAAAATGTGTATTCTGTTGTTTTAGGGTGGAATGTCCTATAAATATCAATTAAGTCCATCTTGTTTAATGTATCATTTAAAGCTTGTGTTTCCGTATTTATTTTCACTTTGGATGATCTGTCCATTGGTGAAAGTGGGGTGTTAAAGTCCCCTACTATGATTGTGTTGCTGTCGATTTCCCCTTTTATGGCTGTTAGTATTTGCCTTATGTATTGAGGTGCTCCTATGTTGGGTGCATAAATATTTACAATTGTTATACCTTATTCTTGGATCGATCCCAATATCATTACATAGTGTCCTTCTTTGTCTCTTGTAATAGTCTTTATTTTAAAGTCTATTTTGTCTGATATGAGAATTGCTACTCCAGCTTTCTTTTGATTTCCATTTGCATGGAATATCTTTTTCCATCCCCTCACCTTCAGTCTGTATGTGACCCTAGGTCTGAAGTGGGTCTCTTGTAGACAGCATATATATGGGTCTTGTTTTTTTATCCATTCAGCCAGTCTGTGTCTTTTGGGGGAGCATTTAATCCATTTACATTTAAGGTAATTGTCGATATGTATGTTCCTATTCCCATTTTCTTAAATGTTTTGGGTTTGTTATTGTAGGTGTTTTCCTTCTCTTGTGTTTCTTGCCTAGAGAAGTTCCTTTAGCATTTGTTGTAAAGCTGGTTTGGTTGTGCTGAACTCTCTCAGCTTTTGGTTGTCTGTAAAGATTTTAATTTCTCCATCAAATCTGAATGAGATCCTTGCTGGGTAGAGTAATCTTGGTTGTAGGTTTTTCTTCTTCATCACTTTAAGTATATCCTGCCACTCCCTTCTGGCTTGCAAAGTTTCTGCTGAAAGATCAGCTGTTAACCTTATGGGGATTCCCATGTGTGTTATTTGTTGTTTTTCCCTTGCTGCTTTTAATATGTTTTCTTTATATTTAATTTTTGATAGTTTGATTAATATGTGTCTTGACGTGTTTCTCCTTGGATTTATCCTGCATGGGACTCTCTGTGCTTCCAGGACTTGATTAACTATTTCCTTTCCCATATTAGGGAAGTTTTCAACTATAATCTCTTCAAATATTTTCTCAGTCCCTTTCTTTTTCTCTTCTTCTTCTGGGACCCCTATAATTCGAATGTTGGTGCGTTTAATGTTGTCCCAGAGGTCTCTGAGACTGTCCTCAGTTCTTTTCATTCTTTTTTCTTTATTCTGCTCTGCAGTAGTTATTTCCACTATTTTATCTTCCAGGTCACTTACCCGTTCTTCTGCCTCAGTTATTCTGCTTTTGATCCCTTCTAGAGTATTTTTAATTTCATTTATTGTGTTTTTCATCATTGCTTGGTTCCTCTTTAGTTCTTCTACGTCCTTGTTAAATGTTTCTTGCATTTTGTCTATTCTATTTCCAAGATTTTGGATCATCTTTACTATCACTATTCTGAAATCTTTTTCAGGTAGACTGCCTATTTCCTCTTCATTTGTTAGGTCTGGTGTGTTTTGACCCTGCTCCTTTATCTGCTGTGTGTTTTTCTGTCTTCTCATTTTGCTTATCTTACTGTGTTTGGGGTCTCTTTTTCACAGGCTGCAGGTTTGTAGTTCCCGTTGTTTTTGGTATCTATCCCCAGTGGCTAAGGTTGGTTCAGTGGGTTGTGTAGGCTTCCTGGTGGAGGGGACTAGTGCCTGTGTTCTGGTGGTTGAGGCTGGATCTTGTCTTTCTGGTGGGCAGGTCCACGTCTGGTTTTGTGTTTTGGGGTGTCTGTGGCCCTATTATGATTTTAGGCAGCCTCTCTGCTAATGGATGGGGCTGTGTTCCTGTCTTGCTAGTTGTTTGGCATAGGGTGTCCAGCACTGTAGCTTGCTGGTCGTTGAGTGAAGCTGGGTCTTTATGTTTAGATGGAGATCTCTGAGAGATTTTCGCTGTTTGGTATTACGTGGAGCTGGGAGGTCTCTTGTGGACCAGTGTCCTGAAGTTGGCTCTCCCACCTCAGAGGCACAGCCCTGATGCCTGGCTGGAGCACCAAGAGCCTTTCATCCACACGGCTCAGAATAAAAGGGAGAAAAAATAGAAAGAAAGAAAGCAAGAGGATAAAATAAAATAAAATAAAGCTATTATAATAAAAAATAAGAAAAAAGTTATAAAGAAAAAATTTATTTAGAAAAAATTTTTTTTAATTTTTTAAAATAAATTTATTAATTTTTTATAATAAAAAATAAGAAAAAACTATTAAGAAAAAAATTTTTTAATAAAAAAATTTTAATTTTTTAAAATAAAAAGTAAGAAAAAAATTATTAAGAAAATTTTTTTTTTAATTTTTTAAAATAAAAAATAAGGAAAAAATTATTAAGAAAAAATTTATTAAAGAAAAAAATTGATTAAGTAAAAAAGAAAACAAAAACAAAAACGGACGGACTGAACCCTAGGACAAATGGTGAAAGCAAAGCTATACAGACAAAATCTCACACAGAAGCATACACATATACACTCACAAAAAAAGGAAAAGGGGAAAAATTAATATATCCTGCTCCCAAAGTCCACCTCCTGAATTTGGGATGATTCGTTGTCTATTCAGGTATTCAACAGATGCAGGTACATTAAGTTGTTTGTGGAACTTTAATCTGCTGCTTCTGAGGCTGCTGGGAGAAATTTCCCTTTCTCTTCTTTGTTCACACAGCTCCCGGGTTTCAGCGTTGGATTTGGACCCGCTTCTGCGTGCAGGTCGCCTGAGGGCATCTGTTCCCCGCCCAGACAGGATGGGGTTAAAGGAGCAGCTGCTTCGGGGGCTCTGGCTCACTCAGGCCGGGGGGGAGGGAGGGGTACGGAGGAGGCGGGGCGAGCCTGCGCGGCAGAGGCCGGCGTGACGTTGCACCAGCCTGAGGCGCGCCGTGCGTTCTCCCAGGGAAGTTGTCCCTGGATCACGGGACCCTGGCAGTGGCAGGCTGCACAGGCTCCCGGGAGGGGCGGTGTGGAGAGTGACCTGTGCTCGCACACAGGCTTCTTGGTGGTGGCAGCAGCAGCCTTAGCATCTCATGCCCGTCTCTGGGGTCCGCGCTGATAGCCGCGGCTGTCGCGCACCAGGAAACAAAGAGGCAAGAAAAAGTCTCTTGCCTCTTCGGCAGCTGCAGACTTTTTCGCGGACTCCCTCCCGGCTAGCTGTGGTGCGCTAACCCCTTCAGGCTGTGTTCACGCCGCCACCCCCAGTCCTCTCCCTGCGATCCACCCTCCGAAGCCCGAGCCTCAGCTCCCAGCCCCGCCCGCCCCGGCAGGTGAGCAGACAAGCTCTCGGGCTGGTGAGTGCTGGTCAGCACCGATCCTCCGTGCGGGAATCTCTCCGCTTTGCCCTCCGCACCCCTGTTGCTGCTCTCTCCTTCATGGCTCCGAAGCTTCCCCCCTCCGCCACCCGCAGTCTCCGCCCACGAAGGGGCTTCCTAGTGTGTGGAAACCTTTCCTCCTTCACAGCTCGTTCCCACTGGTGCAGGTCCCATCCCTATTCTTTTGTCTCTGTTATTTCTTTTTTCTTTTGCCCTACCCGAGTACGTGGGGAGTTTCTTGCCTTTTGGGAGGTCTGACGTTTTCTGCCAGCGTTCAGTGGGTGTTCTGTAGGAGCAGTTCCACGTGTAGATGTATTTCTAATGTATCTGTGGGAAGGAAGGTGATCTCCGCGTCTTACTCTTCCGCCATCTTGCCCAGCGCCCTCCTCAAGTTCTTAATTAACTAACGTCCTTGGATGACGTTTAAGAAAAATATACTCTTTAGCATACCCTGCCTTAAGGGAACTTCTTTCAGTAATGTTCCAACGTACTTGAAAAATTGTATCTTGGAAATTGTTATATTCTATTTAAAGCAGTTTTGATTTTGATGTTTTAATGGTCCCAACAGTGGGAGATTAAAAATCTATTGTTGACTCTCCTGCCACATAATAGCTAAGGCCAATAAGTGATACACTTTTCTTTTGAAGCATTAGAGCTCTCTGCATTTATAAAGTAATCAGAAAAGAAAGGGAGAAAGTAGAATTGGCAGCTGCAAATTAGGTGGCCATAGCCTCTTTGAGAGTGAGAGTTGTTCCCAAAATGCTTTGCTTAAAAAAAGTGGTTTTTTTTTTTTTTTTTAAATCCTGTGGCTTTTTCTCTTCTCCTTTACTTGCAGTGTCTCAAGTAGTTGCTCAGTTCAATTGCGACTATCACGTGCATCTTCATTCTCTAGATTTTGCATCAGCTTCTTGGAGGCTGCTCATGTGTTATTGACAGAAACAACGTATGATACCCAATGTGTGCCACTTTATAAGCAAAGGGCTTCAGGACTCTATCTGCCCCAATAAAGAGATGTACCCCAAACAGGCAAACATTCTAGGAAAAAACATATAGAAGAGAGAAGTTAGGATTCCAAAAATCAGTCTGGATAAGTACTATTTTAACTGAGAATATGAGCACTATTTAACTCTGAGGGTTAAAAGACCATGCTGATTTCATCACTATGTAACTCTTTGTTTCTTTGGATTTGGAAAGAATCATTGAAATTGGTTTTATAAATCAAACTAATTCTTGGGAAGAAATAACTTTCATACTCCTATAGAATACCCTGGTTAGTGACAGGGTTTACGAATAGCTAATAATTACCATATCTAGAAGGTGATATCTCTCTATTCCTTGAAAGGAAAGACTAGAACATACAATGTTTACATTTTCTTGTTTGTAAAATTTTATTCATAATGGTATCTATTACAGAGGGTTGTAAGGTTAAGCAAGTTAGAAAATGTAAATGCTAGTATTATTATATGATTGAAATAAGTAATACATGAAATAACATCAGAAAACCAATAATTTAATAAAATACTTAAAATAATAACAATTATCAAAGGGCAAGTATCTCTAAAAAAATAATTCAGAAAACCAAATTGCACATTGTATAAAAAAACCCTCCTGATTAAACATCAGTTGTTTCAATCAGGTGTTTTAAATTTCTCTAAACACAACCTTGAATCTTCATTTAGGATAAAATTTAATATACACCTAAAATACATTTTCTGTTTGCCTTCTTCAAAAATTAAACTTATCTAAATTGAATACTTGAAGATTTATAAAACAGCATACCTCTTTCTCTTCTTCTTTTGTACACTATTTATGGCAATTCATTCCTTAGAGAAGCATAAGGATTTCTAAAAAATTAACAAATTGAGTAGAGGTGACACACCTTTACTAAAGGATTTGTCTTGCAGTTTTGGGGAGTAGCTTTCATGTAAAATTCCTCAGTAGTTGATACTTAGGACCTAGAAGTTTCCATGTACCCAAGTGCCTGAATTTCTCTTTATAAGTGAATCTTCCTAAGTTTTCAATGTCGGTTTGAATTTGCTATTTCAATTTCTGAGGCCCAGTGTTATTCTCATTATGCTATTTTTGGTACTTTAACCAAAACATATTATTTTCTTTGCCCCTGAGTCTTCCATCCTCCTATGTCCTGCCCCAGTCTTAGCCACCTGGAAAATTTACATTCCATCAGTGATTACATTCTCCACTATAACCCATTGCACTTGGTACCTATCTTCTTAATGGCAAAAATACTGTTTCTATATTTTGTTTTTATATACGATTTTCTATTTGACTATTAGTTGTTTGATGAAAGGAAGGGACCACATTTAAAATTTTTTAATATATTTTTTTCAAATCTGCCAAACCTTTCCATATATTAGGAGCTCATGGTAAAGATAGCTAATAACCTACCAAACATCCATTCTCTTTACCAGACTCCAAATTTGATCTTGGTCCATTGTTGCTAGAAATGAATGCTACATTTCCAACGATGTTGAACGTAGATGTGGTCCAGAAAACATGTGTTGGGAAGGAATTCTGGGACGGTTCTTTCAATGGATCTGACTCAACTGAGAGGAACATCATTTTTACCCCTCTTTTTTTTTTTTTTTTTTTATTAGACTGGAAATTCAGATGTGATAACTAGAGCTTCAGCAGCCATCTTGACCTTGAGAATGGATGCCACATGGTAAGAGGTGAAGTAGACTGTTAGATGAAAGAGACAGATCCAAGAGGCTGTAAAGCTAAGGTAGGAGCCCAGAGAGGGCTACATGCATTTTTTTTAACATGAGAAATTAAGTCTTTGAGTGATTAAACCATAATTTTTTGGTATTCTGTTACTCAGTCAAATTCAGTCTAAAATTGACACAGCACTAAGTTAAAAACAAAAAAAAAACCCAAAAGTGTTCAATGTAACATTCATTTCTTTATGTGTTCAAGATAAAAGAAAAAGGCATTTTGAAAATAATGGCATTTTAAGTACGTAATCTTCACCTGGTTGTTTGAAAAAATAACAAAAAATTAACAAATCATCCATGAAAATATTAACATGGCAACATTGTGATACATGTGCTGTCCCTTGACAGAGTTGACTCTGAACTTTGAAAATGATCTCTTTTGGCTTTTAGAACGCTATCAGCACCAGCAACAACTTACAATTGTATGACTTTTTCTTAATGTGCCTCTTTGAATCCTCTTCCTTCATACCCCTTCAAATGCTACATAGCTCCTTAGAGTTTTATTCTTGACTTTTCCTCTTCCCATTTGTTATACTGTTTCTGGGTGAGCTTCTCAGCTGACAGAACATCAACTACTGAATTTATGGGTTTATGGGTCAAGACCCAAACCTGTATGTCTAATGAGCGTCCTTTAGGAATTTCAAAATCACCACTGGTACAAAGATCTCATTAATTTCTACTTTCATTCTCTATCCCAGCCTCCTCAATCTGCTTCTCCTATAATGTCCCTCAGTTTGATAATTTATACCACTGTCCTTACCTAAACTAGAATCTTAATCTCTAATTTTTTTCTTTCCCATTCATGACTAATCAATCATTAATTGCCACCTCAGAAATGGAGGCTGGATTCTTTACTTCCTCCCTACCTAACAGGCTTTTGAATTAGATTATTGATCCTGAAGCAGCCTCATTACCAACTTCCTGCCACTTATTTCTCCTTCTCATAGTTCATTCTCCAGTCATAGCTCATGGTACTACTGTCAATTATCTTTTTAAAAATAAATACATAAATTTTAAATATGGTCATGTGTATTGGCTGCTCACTGCCTACGAGCCAATGTTCAGATTCTTTGTCTTGTCAGGGAAGGTCCATCATGACTTATCTTCAGTGATAGGTTCTATGCCCCAGCCTAACTGAACTTCCTCAAATACACTGTGTCCTTTCACACTTTCTAGAACATTCTGTTGCCTCTGCCTAAAGGTTCTTCTCTTTTCTTTTTCTTTTCTTCTGTCTATTGTGCTCTTTTTCATAATTCCAAATTCATATTAAAGGTTGCTTTCCCTATAATGCCTTAATCAGTTCTACTAAAGAGTTGGTTATTTTCTTATCTGTGGTACCCTAAACTCGAGGACAACATTTAGGAAACTTTAGCATATAGTTTATGAACTATGAATTTGTGAATTTGTCTCCCATACTGAACTTGAGGTTCTTAAGGATGTAGGCATTTTTTTAAGTATTATTTCTCATATTTTCCTGAGATTTAAAAAAGATGCTCAACATGTTAATTAAAAAGATCCTTTTTTTCTACATGAGGGATAAAATAGAAATGTAGTCAATCTTTAGATTTATAAGACAGACACTCAGCAGTGGTGTACAGGGATGTAAATTGTTCCTTAAAACAGATTTTAGAAGATTTTTGCTGGCCAACTCTAACATATAAAGGACACATAATCATTGAGATATGTTGCAACTTTAGAATGGACCTACAGTGGGTATCTATAGCCTTTATTAAAACAAAATTCATTCAGATTATCTCACTTTAATGACTTCATGCCTAAGCCCACCACTCTTAAAACAAATATGTCAGAGTAAATTGTACCTATGGGTAAAATCTCTGTGAATAGTATGGCATTTCACTGTCCATGGAATTTAGATGGGTCTTTTCATCTTAGTTTCAAAGTTTGAAGAGGTTGATCTATGAGTTTTACTTTTGTCTACACTGATTGTATTGCTCCTAAAAAAGACTACATTTTTAGCTTTGAAGTCTAGATCCTGATTTACCCAAAGAAGAGGATAAGAGAAACTGCTTCAGTTGGGTTTTCATTTACAGAACAACCTGACCTGATTTTAAAGCTGAGTGAGTGGGAAGGAGATAATTTTCAATCCCTGTTAATGCCATTTGGATGACTAGGACACTGTCCCCCTAAAACTGGAACCAACAAAAACTTCACAAAATCCTAATAGCAGTCATCCAGTTATGTTTTCAATCATACCATGTATCAGAGATAGATTATAAGAAAAAAAAACAGACCGTTAGTAAATCTTCATGCCCCTTTCCCAAATCGGTCAGCTCCTCTGTAAAATATAATGATTTCCTCAATAACAACCCCTGCTGTTTCTTCTCTAAGGAAAGTTTGCAACATCAAAATGAAAATAAGTAAGAAATCAAAATGGCTGTAACGTTCTACCAGATATGAAGTTAAACTTGTTCCTCAGCTTGATAATAATATGACTTCTTTCAAGGAAACACCAATTTTACAAGTAGATAACTTTGGCTTCTAAAAGTAGCATTTATTACACCAGAAATGTCCATGTTTCTCTTTTCACAAGAGATACTACTGTGTTGGTACTACTATATATCAACACCCATACTGTACTAGCTAAGGGGCAGAATAATCATTTGTCTTAACAGCTATTTGAAATAGTTAATATCAGAGATTTCTGCCCCATAAATTGAAATATTGAAGATAAAAGAAAATAAAAAATAAATAATGTTGATAAATATATTACTTGCATTGTCCAGCCTCAGTTACAGTGCTCAGTTATGGAAATATATCTTGATTAAATTTTATTTTTAGTCACATAATAGGGTGCATTATGAATGCCAAAACTGTCTTGAGCTGTATATTTTAAGAAGCAGCGTTTTGGAAACACATGTAGAGTTTTAGCTTAGGAATTGTGCTTATATGTATGAGCATATACGTGATAACCTTCAGCAAATGCCAAAAATAGCAAAATAACATATTTATAATATCTTAATGTTAGATTTTATTTTTATTAATATAATTGATACTTCTTGTCATTTTAAGTATTCATCCATGGAATTACATTTTTGTCTTATATGAATAGTGTGAGCCTTCCTTAATAAATAAAAACTTATAGATTGATAGACTGAATAGGCAAATGGATGATGGTCAGACTATATATAAAAATAGAACTCTCACCCATAACCTTCAGCAGCCAACCCACAAAGCCAAACCATGATCTGCAACAACCAGTCCAGGAAGACAGACAACAACCCCTGTAGCAAGTAGCCCCAAATGGCCAGGACTTCATGAATAAACTGACAGCTTCCCTAATTTCTGCCCCCCACGTCCAGCTTAGGACCGACTGGAAAAAGTCAAATATACTCCCCTAAACAATTACATAGGATGCCCCAATTTTAGTTAGCCTTCCTCCAGCTTCCCATGCCAACAGCTTCCAATCAGGGCATACCTGAAGCCTTCTCTCTTCTTTTTTCTACTGAAGCCTTCTCTCTTCTTTTTTCTACTATAAATCTTTCCCACTCCTTTGTCTTCCTTTGAGTCTCTGTCAAATTCAAGTAATGGTGCCTGACTTCCTTTCTATAGCAAGGTCATTTAGATCATCTTCATTTATTTACATAAGATTATTGAAATCTCTTATTTCCCACTCTGCTTCACCAGTGTTAAGTATCTACTGTAATAAATTCATTGGTTGTAATTTTCATAAATGCTTTTAATAGTCTCTCTCTTTATAGTTTTATATCATATGTGTATATCTGCGAGTATTACTTAGTATGGCTTGGCAGGTTTTTAAAATTCATATATTTATTATCATACAATTATCATTCTTAATTTTTTTCAATCTTTGTTATGTTTCACAAACTCTCCGTGTTAGTAAATGTAGCTGATTTAAACTACAGTATAATATTGAAACATATAAAACCCATTTTTCTATTAATGGACATTTAGATTTTTCCATTTTTTAAAAATTGTTAACAAAGCTGTAATAAATTTCCTTACACGTTTCTTCTTGTCCACATTTCTCTTATATGTGTTAATATCTAAGTTTATCTCCATAATGTTAAAAAATCACCTGTACAGCCAGTGCTTCCAAGTAAGCACAATCCTGACTTTCCTTTTTATTTTTTTTAAATTTTTTTGCTCTTTAGTCACTAAATCTATGATGTATTTATTCCAATGGTAGCATATTTTCTAAAAACAAAACTAACAATTGAACAAATGTGTCCCAGTGCCTGTGCAAGTGCAGATGCCTACAGCAAGCTGAAATCTTATATAAAAAAAAAAAATCTCAGATATGCTTGACAAGTGAATGTCCAGCTGTCGTCACCCTATTCCACTGCCATACCCATTTTTTCTTACTGCTTTTCAGTTGTCAGGAGGCACTGATTTTCATCTAGTTTCAATAGGGCTTCAAGTCAATAAGGTAAAGGTTGGGAAAGATTATGTCAATGAAATCAGCTTAAAAGATTGCAGTGTGTATTTCTCAAAAGAAAGCAATTTTCTGGGGACTTTATAGGTCTTTGTATCTGGTTTTCCTTTAAGGCAATAGTACTGACACATGAAAAACTCTCCATATCCCACTTTATCCAGTGAATATGAACTTGCTTATAACAGAACTTATTTGTGGTATTTTATCCAGTGAAAGATTTTAAAGGCTCATACGCAGTCACGCTTTAGTCTGGGGTGGCCATACACAGAAGCCACTGCAGAGAGCACTTTGGTTAAACGTCATTGATAGTTTGCTACAGAAGAAGAGAGAAGGGAAAAGTAGTATATAAGAGACTGAAATTGTTCAAAATTCCCATTATGGAAGTACTGAAAATTAAATTAACAAGCTTAGAAGTAAAGTTTCGATGTCATTAAGTGTAAAAAACTAGTTAATTTTTCTGTGTTAGAGATATGTATTATATACCTCAATAATATTGATTAAAATAGTATTTTGATTCTTTGTATCTTTTGCATATTTATATAGCTATTTCTATCTAAACATATAAAGCATGTGAAAAACAAAAACGCTATTTTAATCAATATTACCAAGGTATATAATGTACATATAATATATTTGTCTTAAACATACGGTTTGATGAGTTTTGACAAAAGTGTACACTCCTATAACCACCACTGCAGTCGGGATATAGAATATTTTTATCACCCAAGAGAGTTTTCCTGTGCTCTTTGCTATCCCCCAAAGCCCACTTCATACCCTGTTCCTCCACCACTGGCCTCCTAGCAATCATGAATCTGCTTCGTATCACTACAGATCAGTTTCTCCATTCCTAGTCTAGCACACAAATGGAATTTTACAGTCTGGGCTCCTTTGCATCTGGCTTCTACTAGCATGCTTTAGCAACTCAAATGTGTTGTGCATGTACGGTAGTTTGTTTCTTTTGATTGCTGAGTTGTGTGCCATTATATGGATATACCAGAATTTGTTTATCCACTCACTAGTCCATGGACATTTGAGTTGTTTTCAGTTTGGGGCCAATATGAGTAAAGGTGCTATGCTTATTTAAGTATAGGAATTTCCATGAACATAGTTTTAATTTTATTTTTTTCTCTTGAGTAAATACCCGTGTGTTGAACTACTGTGTCACGTGGTAATTGTATATGCAATTCTATGTGAATCTGCCTGTTTTCTAAAGTGGTTGTACCATTTTATGTTTTGAACATCAGTGAATGAAAATTCCAGTTACTTCACAACATTCTTGACAACACCAGGTGTTTTTAGTCTTTTTAATTTTAGCCATTATAGTAGGTGTATAGTGGTTTTAACTTGCATTGTCCGAGTTGTAATTGTATTGAACATCTTTTCATGTGCCTATTGGCTTACATATCTCTTTTTGGAAGTACCTATTCAAATATATTGACAAATTTACATACAGTGAAATTTACTTGCTTTGCTATAGTGTTCAATGAATTTTGACAAAGGCGTACAGTTGTATAATCAATACCAGAATCAATATGTAGAACAGTAGTATCACTGTAAAAATATCCTCATAATATCCCTTGATTGTCTTTTTGACCAATTTTAATTGGGTTGCTTGTTTCCTATTTTTGAGTGGTAGAAGATAAAAATATATATATATATTTACTATATATATACATATATATATGTGTATATATATACTGTTCAAGAAACCAGTCCTTCTACTGAAATAAATATTGTAAATTCTTGCCTTTTAATTTTTTAATATTGGCTTTTACAGAGCAGAAATTTAAATTTTGATATTCAGTTTAACATTTCTTTATCCTTTACGGTTTGCACCCTATTTAACAAACTAACCTGATTTTGCAAAAATAATATCCTATGTTTTCTGAAATAAGTTTTATAGTTTTAGCTTATATACTTTTATATTATTTAGAGTTTTTGTGGGGAGGGAGGTCTAACAAGAGGTAAAATCAAAGTTGTGTTTTTTTTTTTTCAAATGGATATCCAGTCCGCTTGCCTTATTCCCTGTCGTTGAGAGAAAGCTTTCAGTGTTTTATCATTAAGTAGATGTTCACTATTTTTTCTTGGTAGATGCTGTTTGTTTTTCTACTTTTCTGAGACTTACAATAAATAGGTTTATAATTTTGATAAATGCTTTCTCTGCATCAATTGAGATTATCATATGGCTTTTCTCCTTTATTCTGTTAATGTGGTAAATTAAATTGACTTGGTTTTCTAATGTCAACCTGACCTTTCATTGCTAAGATTAATTCCACATGGCTGGGTTCAATTTGCTATTATTTTGCTAAGGATATTTGAATCTATATTCATGAGTAAGTTAGTTTATAATTTTCTTTTCTTATAATGTCTTTGTCTGGTTTTGACGTTAGGATAATACTGGCCTATTAAAATAAGTTAGAAAACATTCTTTCCTCTTTTTTTTCTGAAAGAGTTTTTGGTAGGATTATTATTATCTTTTCCCTAATGTTTAACAGAATTTCTAGTAAAGCTATCTGAATTTGGAGTTAACTTTATGCCTAGGTCTTTAATTGTAATTCAGTATCTTTAATTTATTTATAGGCCATTGAGATTTGCATCTATTCTTGAATAAGTGTTACTAAAGGAGTCTTTCCAAAAATGTTTCTATTTCATATAGGTTGTCAAATCTCATTGAATTAGACCATATTTGTTTAGTGAAATTCCTGATATGTTTGGGTTTAAGTATGTCATCTTGTTATTGTTTTCCTTGTTTCCCAGTGTTCTTTGTTACTTATATTTTATTTTCCTTGTTTCTTTTGATTATTTTTATTATTTTATCATGAAATTACTTTTGATATTCTCTAAATATTCTTTTGCTATCATTATAATTTACAGTGATGTTCTGACTTTAATCTTGATATGGTCATTTGGGTCTTCTCTATTTTATTTTTCTTAGACTAGATAGATATTTATCAATATTATTGATCTTTAAAAAAATCTGCTTTTAGTTTCATTGGTTTTCCTCTTTTGTCTACTATCTTAATGATTTACATTTTTAACTTTATTATTTCATTTCTTCCACTAACTAAAGTTTTATTTGTTCTTCCTTTTCTAGTTTCATATGGCAGATGCTTAAATGATTGATTTAGACCATTATAATGGTTCCCAATATAAATATTTTGAGTTATGAATTTCCCTCTAATCACTGTGTTAGTTTCATCTCACAATTTTGGTATTTTGTGTTTCAATAGTGTTCAATTCAACATATTTTCTAATATCCCTAGTGATTTCTACTTTGATCCATGGGCTGTTTTACAAGTGCTTTTTCTGCCTCCAAATATGTGGAGATTTTCTAGGTGTCTTTTTGTTATAAATTATAATTATAATTTAATTCTATTTTGGCCTGACTATATTGAGATTTGTTTCATGAACTAGTGTATATGTCCTGTGAATGTTACATGTTCACCTGAAAGGAATGTATATTCTGCTTACTGTAAATATATTTGAATTACCATATTATCCTCTACATGGAATATAATAATATTATTTAGAGGGTACTGTGATAAAATTTTAGCAACATTCTTTCTGTACTCTTTTCCATCTCTTGTACTATTATCATCATACCTTCTACTTCTACATATGTTATAAAACACATGTTATGTTGTTGTTATTTTTGCTTTAAACAGTTAGTCATCTTTGAAGGCAAATAAAGATAAAATTGTCTTCTGTTCCTCATATATTTACCATTTCCAGAACTCTTCATTCATGTATAGAACCAGTTTCCATCTGATGTCATTTGCTTTCCACTAGAAGAGCTTCTTTTAACATTTCTTGTAGTACAGGTCTGCTGGAGAAAATTTTTCTTTATTTTTCTCTTCAAAAGATATTCAGAAGATTAATGAACCCTTTAGAGAAGGTTTGTTGAGTTTGTCTGCCATAGTTTTATCACTTTAAAAATATTGTTTCATTGACTTCTGGATTACTTTGTTCCCAAGAAGAAGTTGCAATCATAATATGTTTTTCCCTGTATGTAATGTGTCTTTTTTCCTCTCCCTGTTTTTTAAATACTCTCTTTATCATGGATTTTTATGCAGTTGATCTGTCCTTTCTTCCTTTCTTCATATTTTGTCATTTTACTAGCATAATGTGGTGATATTATTATAATAACAGAATAAAAGTGTTCCCTCCATTTAAAAAAATACTTCACGATATTATAGCATGACCTTGAATTCCTCAAAGAAAATTGATCTCCTTTTATTCTTTCTCAGGAGAATTAGCTGCTAAAGTGAACATTTCAACAAGAATGAAATGAAATGAAAATAGCTTTTCATTTTTTGGAATTTTATTCCTTTAACTAATTTGACTCTAATTAATGACAATCACCAGCTGGATAACCTGTGTTTTTCACTGTTTTCAAATGTATTGAGATCTCTCAAAATGCATGGGATTTTCAGTTTTAGGTTGGAAAAGAGAATGAACACTATTATTGCAATTAATGTATTTCCAATTGCTCAGAGAATTTTAAAGCCTCTCTTTGTATAACACCAAATATAAGTAGTGTGATTCGAAAGGCCCTCCCAAAACCACTCCACCTAAATGACAGTTTTAATAGTAGTAGCTTGTCACCATGTATTGGGTGTATCAATGACTCCCATATTTCTTATTCATGGTGCTTATTCATGGCACGTAATACAAGAAGTACACAGTTTGTATCTACCCTTATTACTTTGGGTTCAATAGGTGGAAAACTGCCTCCTTCACAGTAGAGCAGAGAGGAAAAGCTGCCCTATCTATTAGTGGAAGGGTTCCCAACCCCCAGGCCGCAGACCAGCAACAGTCCTTGGGTCCGAGGCCTGCTAGGAACCAGGCCGCACAGCCGGAGGTGAGCGGCGAGCAAGCGAAGCTTCATCTGCCGCTTCCCATCGCTCCCCATCGCTAGCATTACCACCTGAACCGTCCCCTCCCACCCCCACCTCCATGAAAAAATTATCTTCCACGAAACTGGCCCCTGGTGCCAAAAAGGTTGGGGACCGCTGTATTAGTGAATCATTGGAGTCAACTGACAGAAGGTTGCCTGTATTGTCTTAGACTGAAAGGGAATTATATAGGTTGCGGAAAGAATCCCAATTCAGAGAGAAGAATGTGAGAAATGATATATTTATTACTGTCCTATTGCTGTTGTAACTGTTAGTGGCTTAAAACAACACAAATTTTTCTTACAATTTTGGAGGTCAAAAGTCTGAAGTCAGTTCCACTGGGCTAAAGTCAGCATGTCAGCAGCACTGGCTGCTTCTGGAGGCTCTGGGGGGAGAATCTGATTTTTCCCTTTTCTAGCTTCTGGGCGATTCCTGCATTCCTGAGCTCATAACCTCTTTCTTGCATCACACCAATCTCTTGTTCAGTTACCACATTTCCTACACCTCTTCTATAGTTAAATCTCCCTCTTCATTGATTTTATAAGGACACTTGCGGTTACATTGAGGGCCCAACCAGATAATCCATGCTAAACTTTTCAAGATCCTTAATTTAATCATATCTGCAAAATCCCAATTGCCATGCAAATAAAATTCATAAGCTTCAAGTTTTAGAACCTGGATAACTTTGGAGGCCATTATTCAGGCTGCCACAGTGTAATTCTATCTTTGCCTAAATACGGTAGGATTTTTCTCCCATAAAAAATTATTTATATAACATGACTTGTGATTATTTAGTAAAGTAAGTATAATCCCCAAAACACTTTTTAAAATTTGCACTATCTATAACTAAATAATAGTTAAGTCATGCTTTTCATAAAACTTGATCTTAATTTATCAAAGTGGAATTGGCATTTTACTGACATATCTCTTCTCAACACTTGATTAACTGTCCCATTTTTCAGTGCCATTTCAAATTTAAACCAGTTATACTGGCCCACCCAACTCCAATATGATCTCATCCTAACTTTAATTACATCTGCAAAGACCCTATTTTCAAGTAAGATCACATCTGAGGTAATGAGGGTTAGTACTTATATATATATATATATATATGAATTTGGGGGACACATAATTCAACCCATAACAGACTGTGAGATGGAAAACCGTTGACTTAAACCAGCCCCTGTCTTTTATAGGTGAGAGAGTGGAGCCCAAGCAGGTTTGAGGCCCTAGTGAAGATCACACAGTGAGTGATACAGGTCTAGCTGATGTAATAAATCAAGACTCCGAATTCCCACTCCAGGGGTCTTTTTCTGTTATTTGAATTGACTCTGTTTTGGATAATTAGGAAGAAAATCTGACATTTCTTATCTGATTTCAGCTGGTGCGTACTCTGGATATGCAAGTTTTAAATAAGTAGCAGAGCCTGACTTTAACATTATCTGACAAGAATTTCAGCCCAAGAGAACGCTGTGAGATTACTTCATAAAAAGAATCTTGGCAGCTCATCCCATCTCAATTGTAATTCCAAAGAAATTGCCCATCAATTTTATATATGTCCTTATTTGTGCCAAACAACTTTATCATGTCAGACGCAGCAACAATGATTAATTTACTTATACTGCACTCAATAAGCCATCAGGGTAGTATCTCACCCTTTTTTTCATCTACAGTATTTCTAGAGAGTGCCTTACTCACTAAAACTTTCCCAAGTTTAATAAAAATGTCCATTATAAAAACGATTTAGCAGCTTAAAAGCATAGTCCTGAGAGCTATCTTCAGAAATTATCAGAAACCTTGGCATAGAATTCAGACAGATAATAAGGATTTAAAATACTTTTCGTGTGACTGCATATTAATTTGAAATGCCTAGTAAGTGGCACCGACATTATTTAGATTCCTTCCATCATCACTTTTCTTTCTATGGCAGTTAAAAAATCAAGAGATTTATTTATAGAGGTCAAAGTTTGTGTTGGTTTGTAATTTACAATGCTCAGTATGAAGCTAGTTAATACTATACAGAACAACTGGGATTGTGCTGCCTGGAACTTCTAAGTACTTTTCAGAGAAACAGCATAGGCCTAAGCAAAATTAGATTTCAGTTGGTGTTGAGACCGAAAAAGTATCTCCTGACCCTCAGTGTAGTTCTCTCCCTACTCCATATTCCTTATGAATGAAACTGGGAGCATGGAGGGTAGACAGTAACTTGTCATACTCAGTGTCATGGGGAACCAAGGATGCAGTGGGATTCAGGCTCATTTACGTGTTTATTTATTTATCTTTTCCTCTATGGTACCCAAGTTTTTCTTATCAAACTGTGAAATTAGATTTGATTCCTATCGCAAGTCAAATACTGGGGAGTGTTAAGAAACTTGGTACAACTGCAGAACTCTTCATCATTTCAGGTTTAAATTTGGATAACCATTAGGATAACCCAAGGATAACCCATCTGAATACATCACACCAGTGAACTGCACTGAATAAATTTACTTTCAGTTTTCAGTAGGATAGCTTACTCATTTTTTAAAAATACAGATATTACAGAGTAACATTCTCCAAGTCAGAAAAATAAGGATCTTTTTAAAAAGTTAAGTACACATGTTTTTCTTAATATCTTGAGTTTTGAAGTGTTGAAAATAATTAAATGTTCAAAATCAAATTTTGATCAGTTTTAGTGATGTTTTTAATGTAGAAAATTGGCATTTTCCTGAAAATGGTATGTAATTATTAATAGTATTTGCTGCTTAGGAATAATAATTCAACAAACTAAAATATTTTAATCAGAGAAGATAGAGAACCGTAGGGGAACAAAATTTGCCACCCCAAAATGTCTCTAGCATGCAGATTATTTTGAGCTGAAAATAATCAAAGCCCAAAGAAAGGCTCAGGACAACACTTTGAGCTTCCCCCTAACTGCCTCAAAGAACACAGACAGAGGATGAGAGTGATCACCATAGATATAATAACTCTAATATGAACTAGATGTGTAGACAGGGAGGAACCTAGCAAAGTCTGTTTGTTAAAATTCCTCTCTGTGTCCCATTGTCTCTGCATGGCCCAGAAAACATTTGTTTACCAGACACTTGCTTTTCCATCTTCATGTGAATTTCCTTTCTCCCCTGTGAAGTCCCAAACCGTTACCCCCAACATCTTTTTGTCTTTAGCTGAAGATGGTGTTTAAGGCGATGGATTCAGCCATTTTGGCACGTTATTCAGTTCTCCTGGGTCTCTTCCATGTAAACAAGTTATTAAACTTCTGTTTGATTTTCTTCTAATAATCTGTCTCACGTCATTTTAATTCTTAGATCAGCCAGAAGAACCTAGAAGAGTAGAGGAAAATTCCTTCCTCCTTGACAGAATGTTCCCACACAAGCACCCTCAAGTCAATTAAATATCATGAAAAAAAATAACTTTTATTTAAAATAATGTCTTGAATTTTTGAAATATCTGAGATTAAATTATGAGAAAGACAAATCTTTTCATACCTAAACAATATCCTTTGCTCATTTTTTTTTGTCGACAAGTAGAACTTTTCTTTTTCTCTTTTCTTCTTTTTTAAACTTTCATAGAACAACAAGTAGGTGTAAACTCCAGGCTGATAACTGTGCTTGCCAATAAACAGCATTTGCAAAATATATCACAGTTGTTCATTTTCCTCTGAAAGTCCTTTGCCCTCTGTTCTTTAGGAAATCGTTTTCTTACTCTCTGCCCAAAATGGGAAATACCTAAGAAACCTGTAGAATTATTTCCCAAGGAAGTTCCTTTATATATATAGCTTGCAGAAACTGTAAAACAAAGAATGTTGCCCACTGTCCAGTTCTACAAGAATTGAGTCATTAGCCCCTACAGTTACTGACCTGTAAGACACCCTGAAAGAAATTCAAGGCAAAGATAAGGATGAGGCACTCTATGCTCTAGGAAAACAGGCATTACTGTCCCACAGATAACTAGAAACATTTCAGGAGAAAATGTTTATGAACCTGGATTCTTATATCTTCCCATATCTAGAACAGCAGTGAAATCACTAACAGAGATATCTGCTCCTCCTGACCAGCAATAACCTTCTACCAAGATGTGTGCTTGATTGCACGCACCCCTTTGCCAAAATCAGACGTATATACTGGTCTGCCCCACCTCCAACACAGACACTTCTTTGGAGCAGCTCCGATGCCTCCTGGGCTATCGTCCTCAGTAAGTCCCCAAATAAAACTGAAATTCACAGCTCTCACTTTGTGGGGTTGTTTTTTCAGTAGACAAAACAAAAGTGTGAATGCTGTGAGCAAGTAAAATGTGATTGAGTAGTATTCCTCAGGTATTTTTAAAAATATTTAAAACTGCAAAGGGACATAAAATTTACTCAGAATCGATTTCTTAGGAATATATGGGAGCTAAATTTCTTTCCAAAACTCATAAATTTAAAATTTCCCCTGATGAGTTTTGAGAAATGCAAATACTATACTGGAGAAGCAGAATAGATTTGAGGAGTGGGAAAACTTAGGGAATTTACTTAAAAATGTATCTTGAGTGTGACCTTGACTGAGTGAAGTCATATAAAAGGAGTTAAGTCCCTTAAGAACTGTCTAGCTGGTTTGTCTCTACCAACTCTGGATGTGATATAACCCAAGTTGTTTTCAGCCTAGATATTGGAACTGCCTCATTAATGGCTGAGACATTAAAAGATCAGAATAAATGACCCCTAGGGCCTTCTAATCACCTCTCCCATCTGATCCCTACTTCCAGCCTGGCGGTGGTAGATCCATTGTCAATTTAAACCATCGTTGCCATAAGCATTTTGAGATAGTTAGCATTATAATTGTTCAAAAATGTTCAATTTTCTGTCGGCAAAATGTGGCTTATTTTTTCAAGATAACAAGGCACATGTTTTTTTTTTTTCTTCCCCAGTGTAATTTCAGGAAGCCTTATATTTTAGGAAATCTTTGTATTTCTTAAAAATCTTTGCTACTTCTTCCAACATTGATATATAGATAGGCTTGTTGGAGAGAATAGAGGTTTATTAACCTTGCTCTCATCACTTGAAACTCAGACAGTCATGTAACTGTTGGCGTTTGGCAAAGTGGATGTAGAGCGTACAAAGGAAGTGACAAGGAAAATGATAGAAAGCTGGATTAAAAAGGAAGAAAACTTCTTCCTTCAAAACAGAACGCCCTTGAGGGTGTTGGAGCTGTATCAGATTGAGAAGGTGATTTCTTAAAGTTCTATTTTTGGTTTCACCTTACCTTGGAGAATGACAAAGGCAAAAGTGGGTGTTGTCCTATACACTGAGAATTTTCTTAGTGTATTAATTGATGTTCTTTGGAGTGCAGGTATCAAAACCCATGTGAAATAATTTAAACTCATTAGAGAAATTTATTTAAACTTGCAGGGGATGTCTCACTGAACCAAAATATAGAGATAGAACTAGGATTTCTTTTACTATTAAATGTTTTTGTTTACTTAACACTGTGTCCAGGAAATCAATCCATAGCAGATCATGTGGATCCTTGCAGTTATTTTAACAGCTGCATAATTCTTGGCTGTGTGAGACCCATCCCAGTGTTTGTACCCAGCCTCCTGTGGATGGGTACTGATATTTTCCCAATATTTGCTCTTACATATAATGTCATCACAAATACCTTGTGCATGCATGTGTTGTTTTATAGTGTGTAGTATATATTTAGGATGAATTCTTAGGAGTCGGAAAGGGTAAGTTTGCATTAATTGTCAAATCCCTTCCATAGGTATGGTCCAATTTTCTACTTCCACAGGAGTAAATTAGGCTACTTCTTTCTTCATAGCCTTGCCAACAGAGTGTGTTGTTTAGCTTTCAATATTTGGCTAATTTTAAGAGAAATTGTATCTGCACATTTTATTATGAGCAAAGTTGGATGTCTTTTCACATGTTATGACTGTAATTCTTATTTGGTGAACTGTCTTCACTATTTTGTGTGTCCGAGGGCCTACTTTTCTATAATAATTTTGGATTTGGGGCAGTTTTACCTTTATTTTTAAATGCTCATTATATATAAGGTAAATTATCCTGTTAATCTACTTTTCATGTGATATTTGTTGAAAATAGTTTTCTCTCAGTTTTTCTCTTTTCCTTATTAAAAGGTATTCTTAAGTGGTTAAATTATCCATCTTTTCTTTTATGGCTTCTAAATTTTTAAAAATACTTTATTTATTTATTTATTTGGTTGTGCCAGGTTTTAGTTGTGGCAGGCTCCTTAGTTGTGGCTTGCTGGCCCCTTAGTTGTGACATGCAAACTCTTAGTTGCGGCATGCATGTGGGATCTAGTTCCCTGACCAGGGATCGAACCCATGCCCCCTGCATTGGGAGCGCAGAGTCTTAACCACTGCACCACCAGGGAAGTCCCTATGGCTTCTAAATTTTAACAAAATATTAAAATGTCTTCCCCTACCCAGGTTATAAATTATAATTTTTTTTTGCTTTAAATATATATATATATACTGTGGTAAGAACACAACCTGAGATCTACCCTCCTAAAGAAACTTTAAGTGTAGCACAATACACTTGTAAAATACAAATACTGTATTTTTAACCATAGGTACAATGTTGTACAGCAGATCTCTAGAGCTTACTCATCTTGCTTAACTGAAACTTTATGCCATCTTTGATTAGTAACTTCCCATTTCTCTCTCCCCCTACCTAGCCCCAGCCACCACTCTTCCACTCTTTGATTCAATGAATTGACTATTTTAGATAGTCCATATATGTAGAACCATGATTTACATTTATATCTCAGATCCATTTGGAAATTGTTTGTTACTAAAAACAGGTTAATAATTTAAGCTAGACTCCACTGGGCAATTCTTCTGGACTTGGCTAGGATCACTGATGCATCTGTACCCAACTCCCTGTTCCTTGCGGGACATTTAGTCTTGTCCAAAATGTCCATAAGACATTTGGTCCATGCCAAATGGTTTTGGACAGAACCAAATATCAAGGACCTTTTGGTCTGGCTCATATGTCTTATGGACATTTTAGACAGGCCAAATGTCTGCTAATTCATTCAACGCACTCAACTGGGGTTGTTTACATGGTAACTCAGCAGAGTTCTAAAAGTATAAACAAAAATGTGAAAAGCATCTTCAGGCCTGGTTTCAGAACTGATGCAATGTTGCCTCCCCTCAATTCTATTTGACTTGTCAAAGGAGGTCAAAAGGCCAGTCCAGTTTGAGGGGTGAAAAAATAGTCTCCATTTTTGGTGGAAGTAGCAGAAAAATTACATTGCAAAGAGACATGGGTTTAGGAAAGGAAATAATTTATGACCATTTAATTTATGACCATTTAACACGTTAGTTTAGTGCATAACTAGGGGCGTGGTGGACCCAGATCCTACTGTTCCCAGACCCAATTGTGCACATCTTTTTCCAACTATGTGTTCAGTAATGTTGCATGGAATTATGTTGATTACTGTAGGGCTGATTGCCATAGTAGGAGTATTTACACCATGGTAATCAACAAGTGCTATAAACCAAGGCTGCCCCCCATCAAGGTGGTTTATCAGCATACTTCTACAATATAAATACTCTTCTAGAGATTTATCTGCACGTATAGGTGCATATATATATTTCTTTTTACCAAAATTACATCATAAATATATGTTCTGTCTTGCAATCTGCTGGTTTTGGTCAATAATTTTCACCATTTCATTTAAATAAAATTTCAGATCAACCATATTAAACATTTTTAATTGACATAAAATATCTTTTTATACCTGATTATACCTAAAAACTATATGCAGTGTGAAAAATTGTTAACTCTTCCCAAAAAAGATTTTGTTTATGGTTTTTAAAATGTCAGACACTAGAACCATTTCTATCATAGCACAGCAAAATTTGGCCTCATTGTTCTCTTTCAGACATTTTGAACTCCTGACCGAGGTTTAAATTACGTTCTTTTTGTATCTGAGACAGTGTTGAGTAGTGGTTAATGTCTGAGGATCCTGAAGCTAGTTCGCTGCTCTGCCACTCTCTAGCTCTGTGATATTAGACAAGTTATATAATCCTGCTGTTTCTCGTAGAGTTACTTTATGTGTAAACTGGGAATGATAAATACCATCACTAATTGATTGTAAAATGCACATTTTTCACTTTCTAATGTCTTTTTTATAGCTCACAATCAATGTAGTAGTTTATTTATCAGCTTCGTTTTCTTTCTTAGTGCATATAGAAACGGTATATCTTAGATCTTGCAATCAATGGTACAGTGGTATCTTAGATTAAATAAGTTATGATAAAGTTATGTACTTTCTAGAATGATGTTATCTTTAAATATATATATTGCAAGAGAGAGAGATGAGCCTAGAACATTAGCTCTAACTGTTTTTGTTATTGATAATACTGATGTAGGGATAAATGAGAGCTTTTTAATAGAAATTTTCTCAAATTGATCATTAAGATCTTATGATTTGTTGAAACAATTAAAATTTTAACAGCTATTAAATTCAAATTAAATTGAATTTTTTGGAGAGAGATATATACTATTCTCTTTTGAGTCATAAAATTAACTGTTTTTAAAAAAATAAATAATTCTTATGTGGATTTCTAAAAGTTGTAGGAACAGGTCAGCAAAGACAAAACACTTACCAAAAGAACACTCCTGCAGGTATTCTTACAATATCACTGAGGAATTCACACTCTAATTAGTACCACTGATGATGATTTAAAATTGTAAATTGGGCACTGTTAATGAAGGTGGTAACTAAATTTAACTATAGGATATTTAGAATAAGCATTTAAAATGAAATATGATTTTAAATTTCAATACTGAATCAATAATAAAATATCTTTTTGGCCATCAATTTAAGGGTGGTTTATTAATCTTGACAACATGACTAATGATTCAATTATTTTATGTTTTAAATTATAAAAATATGTTGAGAATTGCAGGTTTGGTGAACTAAAACATTCAACCAATTTTAGGAAACCCATGAGAGAGTACACAGAAAGTTAAGCTAGATCATTTTCTAGATTTTAAAATAAATGATTTTATTTTATTTACAATCTTAAAAAAAATTGATGCATTTTATTCATTTAGAGCTTTATATGATTATCTTTAAAATTATGGATAACCCAATCAATCAGTTGATTTAAGTAAAAACAGAAAAAGTATAATCAAACTAGTACCTTGGGATCATGTTAGGCAAAATAGAAAGAGGATTAGATCCACTTAGAGGATAGTTGACTCGTCTCAAGTTTTTGGCATCCTTTAGACATGTCTCCCATTACTGGAATTATTACCCTTAATAATGAAATATAATTTTCCCAAGTGATTTTAATGGTAAAATGATTTCAATTGCAATGGTAAATAATAGGATCTGAAGATCCAAGCTGTATAAATGAATCTATGACAAACCATTTACTAACAGCAATGAGTTTTATGGAGCAGTTTCAAAGTAAGAAAAAAAAAAAAAACTGGCAAATGAATTGCAATAAAATCTATGACCTTTCAGAAATTCCTGGACTCACTGACTCTCCTGGACTCAGCAGCTTCTGAGTGCATTGTTGGTGCACTTTAATGCACTCACCAGGAAAAGGTCACTGAAAATAGAAAAGCACATTCAATTGCACATGTCCTCATGTTAATTTATAAATTCAGTGACTTTCTATCTAGGAAAATTAAGAAAAAAGAAACATATCAAAGGTCAAATATATGAAAGAAAAATAAAAATATAGACTCATTACTTTTTTAGATTAATATCTGAGTGGATGCAACAAAAGAAAAGCAATCATAAGGAAAATTTGTTTTCCTTTGGTTAGCCGGGGATGTTACTTAAACAAAGAATCATCACACTACAGCTTGTGTTTATATTTCCATCACTATAAGATGTTATTTCTTTCTCATTGATCTTTTACTAATTTGAAATGCCATTTCAAGAATACTTTAAAAATAGGCAATTGGAAAGCACTTCTGGTGCAGTGCTTTTATTTTACACATGAAGTAATAAAGTTACATGAAATGAAATTACCTTCACTGTGTCATAATCATTCTTAGCTGTAAAGGCAGAATGAATACATAACTTTTCTGAATTCAAGTTCACTGTTATTTTTGCTATGTGATTTTGCCCCCTATGGATACAAATTACACTCTTTAGCATGAAGATATTTCCATTCAGCTGTAAAACTTCAAAATTCTTGGAAGAGGTGGTACATAGAAATGTTCCAGAAAACAAGCCCAGAAAAAATTGTTTCAAAAAATTTGATGCTGGTCCTTTTTATCATATAATTTAATCATGCTAAACCCCAGACTTCTCATCCAAACTAAAAGTGATTACTTTGAAAGCCCTGTTAAAGTATAAATTTTAGGATTCTTATCATCTTCTGGAATCTACACAAGAGGTCATGGATGCTTGTGAACATGACCTTATAGTTCATGTTCTATCCATATTCCTTTTGGTAAACCAAGTTTAATCCTTTCTGAGAGTGCTGTCAGACAAAGAATAAAGATTCTCTACAATGGTCTGTGAAACAATGCTATTACTATATAGTTTGTTCACTCATAGATTCTAACTTAGGGAAAAAAAAAAAAACCTTCGGATTTAAATGATTAAATTAATATGTGCCACATGGAAAGAATCCATAACTAGAATTATAAGCAAATAATCATATTTTGTTCAATAAAGAATCATAGCATTTGTAGACACATTGAACTGCTTTTACATGAAACTTTTTAAAATGCTTTATGGATTTGTGTCAAACCATTAAAAATATAGAGACTATGTAAATTCAGTGTTTGATTCTGTTTCCATGAAGTTCCAAAGTTTCCATAGTATTGATACCTAAAAATATATATAGTTAATTCTACTTCAAGGTATTTAACCATCCTGAAAGTTAATTTTTTTCTTTGTAAAATCAAGAGAATAATCATGTAGTGAACAAATTTTGTGAGGTGAGAGTCCTTCTCTGAGAACCTGGTTTGGAACCGCATGGTTTGCGGAAAACGTCAACTTGCCTCTGGACCTTATTCACGTAAACTCTGGCTCTGTGAGATAATCTTAGCCCATCAAGTCTGTAAAAAGCACAAAAGCTGGGGCAGAGAGTGTAGGGGAAATATAATTAATAGCAAAATCGCTTGTCAAACAGAAAATCTCTCCAAAAAGTAGCAGAGGATGAAAACAATTTTATTATTGAATAAGCATTAAACCGAAATGTGATGCTCATCACAGGCAATCCACTGAAGAGATCGACAAGACAAAAAGAAATGACCACTTCATATAGTCAAGCCGATACAACTTACTGCATACATTTTTCAAAATAAACAATAGTTAATCCTCAAGTAAGAGGTCTGGACAGCATCATCTGTCACACGTAGTTCATCCTAAATTCACCTGGTAATTGGGGGAGCCACCTGTGTTTGCTAATTGCCTTTATCCAAAGAAAACATAAATTACTTATATCTCTGAAGGGAGGTAGGTTTGAAGCCAGGGGCCGGCTGAAGTTAGGCTCCTACTCTGCCACAGAAACTGGAAGATGGGGCACTATCTTCCTTCATGATTACATTTTCTAATTTTTAAATTAATTTTATTGGCGTAGAGCTGATTTACAATGTTGTGTTAGTTTCTGCTGTACAGCAAAGTGAATCAGTTATACATGTGCATATATCCACTCTTTCTTAGGTTCTATTCCCATATAGGTCATTACAGAGTATTGAGTAGAGTTCCCTGTGCTATACAGAAGGTCCTTATTAGTTATCTATTTCATATACAGTAGTGCGTATATGTCAATCCCAATCTCCCAATTTATCCCTCCCTCCCTTTCCCTCTTGGTAACCATAAGTTTGTTTTCTACCTTTGTGACTGTACTTCTGTTTTGTAAATAGGTTTATTTGTACCTTTTTTTTTTTTTTTTGGATTCCATGTATAAGCTATATCATATGATATTTGTCTTTCTCTATCTGACTTATACTTCACTTAGTATGACAATCTCTAGGTCCATCCATGTCGCTGCAAATGGCATTATTTCCTTCTTTTTTATGACTGAGTAATATTCCATTGTATATATATATATACACCACATCTTTTTTATCATTCCACCGTCGATGGACATTTAGATTGCTTCCATGTCCTGGCTATTGTAAATGATTACATTTTAAAGAAATGTCTTCCAAGTCCTTGAGAAAAAGCGTTGTAAAGCTGGCAAGATATTTATCTAGCTTTTAAAAAGATATACAGATATTTCAAAGGGGCAGAGAAAGAATACACAGTAACAAGTTTTCTAAAGCAAGTGCTCTAAAACATAGGGATTTGGGGAGAGTTTCTTCCCCTTTTGTTTGCCAGGAAAATTTTTTATTTTTAATTTGTATTTGTCCTTACAAGAGGGAGAGACTATTGTAGGTATATCTCTTTTATATAATACTTTATATGTTTTGTTGAGTTGTATCTTTTTGAACCTAATCTGAAAGATACTTGACTTAAAGTTATAAATAGAGCATTTTTGAAATAAATTTATTCTGTTTTTTGCGTTTCTGCATTCAAAGCTTTATTTGTTATATACATTTAGCTTTATAAACTATACCCTTTTTTGGGTAGTGTTTGCATGCATCTGCATATGTATGAAAGAGTTATAATCTGTGTTTCTTTCTTCATAACACATCAGGAGGTCTATTCCTGGCCTCCACATACAGTCATCTGAACATGATTGGTACAGAGAATCTTCCCACTTTTAGAGTGGACTTGATTGATGGTCATTATAAAATAAATAAATAAAACAATCATTTACAAGTGCTGGTAAGTAATATGGAACTCTAACACCACAATCGCATTTTCTATTGAAACCAATGTATTACCATTACATTATGAGACTTATTTTCTACTGTGAGTTTAAAACATAATCCAAAGAGAATGTTGAAGTAATATTATTATATTTTTAAAAAGCACTTTGAACAATAACATTAAAACTGAAATGAGTGAAACATTCTGATCCAAGTCAAGGAAACATAACCATTTGTGTAAATCCTTGTATTTCTTAAAATAAAATAAAATGGCATATTAGCAAGGAGATAAATATTAGATAAGTAACAATTATAAATCCATAATCATATTTCTGGAAGAAAGAGGAATAATTAATCCTTTAAAAACAACGAGGCTCTAGGTCACTTTTGAAAAATCACAAAAATAATATAGTGTTCGTGGGAGGGAAAGGTTTGGCAAGAGGCAGCCAGGAAATTGAAGGAGAGATGGGAGAGAGACGGAAAGATAACCGTTTATCAACAGAAGCAGCAGCAGCAGCAGCATTGTGTAATATTCATACAGTAGAGTTTAAGAATACAGTTTGATAAATTTTGACAAATTCAAACATTGTGTCACCCAGAAATCTATCAAGATATGGAACATTTCTATCACTCAGAAAAAAAGTAGCCTCCTACCCATTCACAATTTATATCCTACACTCTTAGAAGCAACTACTGTTCAGATTTCTATCACCATAGATTAGCTTTGTCTGTTCTAGAAGTTTATGTAAGTGTATCATACCATATGTACTTTTTTGTACTTTGACTTTTTAGATTCTGCATCATATCTATGATAGTACCATGATATATTTTATTGCTTGTTAATATTCTATGAATTCATTCCTCTTTATTCCATTCATTGTTAAGTAGTATGTCATCGTTTGAATATACGACAATGTGTTAATACATCTTCCAGTTGAAGGACTGTTTCCAGTTTGAAACTATGACGAATAGGACTACTATGAAGATTTTTATAAAAGTCTACTTATGGACTATATTTTAATTTAATTTTCTAGCTTAAAATCTAGAAATGAAATTGCTGCATCATACGTATAGGGTAGGCGTGCATTTAAATTTATGAGTCACTGGCAAGCTGTTTTCCAAAATGATTACAACATTTTATACTCCCAGAAGAAATGTATGAGACTTCCTTTTGTTTCATATCACTGTCAGCATTTGGTGCTATCATCTTTACATCTTAGACATCCTAGTGCACAGGTAGTAAGTATATAATGATATAATGATATCTCTTTGTAGTTTAAGTTTGCATTGCCTTGATGCCTAAAAATGTCAGTACAACCCTTTTGTCAGATATATGTATTGAAAGTATTTTTTCCCAGTTCTGTATCTTGCCTTTTCATTTTCTTAATGGTATTTTTTCCTGAGAAGAAATTTTGAATTTCAATGAAGTCAGATTTATCAATAAAATTTTACGGGTGTTCCTTTCTCTGTCCTGTAAAAAAATATTTCTGCTTACCCTAGTTATTTTTCCCTAGAATTTTTATAGTCTTAGCCCTTACATTTAAATATATGAGTGACATCAAATTAGTTTTTTCCCATGGTGTAAGGTAGGGGTAGATCTTTTCTGACTCATGACCTATTTATAAATGCGTTGCTTAATTTCTAAATACTGGGGGATTTTCCAGGTATCTTATCTTTTATTAGTTTCAAGTTTAATTCATTTTTTTCTCAAAGAACATTCATTGTATATTTTCATTTCTTTAAAATGTGTTCAGACTTGATTAATAGCCCAGCATATGACCTTAGTGAATGTTGCATGTGCACTGAAAAGAGTGTCTTTTGCTAGTTTAGGTCTAATATTGTATAAAAGTTTGGTTAAGTTGGTTGATAATGCTAATCCAAGCCTCTATATGCACATATTAAATCTTCTAAAATAATTTTTGTCAATTACTGACAGAATATGTTGAAATTTACCACTATTATGCTGATTTTGTCTAATTCTCACTTTATTTCTTTCAGTTTTTGCATTACATAATTTAATCTTCTGTTATTAGGATTGTGCACATTTAGGAGAGTTATAGCTTCTTTTTTTTTTTTTTAACCTGTACATGATTGTTCACAGAAGCTTTATTTGTAACAGTCCAAAACTGGAACAACCCAGATGTCTTTAAATGAATGAACAGCTAAACAAACTATAGTACATCTATACCATGGAATACTACTCAGCAATAAAAAAGAATAAACTACTAAAGTACACAACAACCTGAGGAATTTCCACAGAATTATACTGAGTGAAAAAAAAGCCAATCCCCAAAGGTTATATACTGTATATTTCCATTTATATAACATTTTTTTTATTGGAAGAATGCAAAATGATTTTAATATGCTTCTATTTAAATACAAAGAATCAATTCATAATTTGTTTTTGTGTCGCTAAAATAGGGGTTGAAAGGTTGAGATGCATATAAGAGAATTTAACACATTTCCTTCATTTTTACAGCAGCATTGATTATAAGATGTGATAATTTAGTAGCAGTAGTTTAGAGAAAAATTACAATAAATGAACATATTATTGATGTATCTAGATTTCATAAATGTTAAATTATAAACATACATTATCCATAAATATAGATGTACATGCATGTGTGCATATGTGTATGTGTATATGTATATGTGTGAATACATACACATATATGTATATATGTGTATCTAGAGATACAATTTCTTCTACAGGAAGAGGAATATAATCAATGGTGTGTTTATGTGTGTGTGTGTGCATTTGAGACCACCAACACTAAGAAAAGGAGCCCTGATTTGTAGCATTTTTCCAGTTTCCATGGTGTAAATACTCGTACCACAGATCACTTCTAGCTACTGCTACTATTATGCACAAATGGGAAGAGCAAGAGATGTATATATACGTATATGTGTGTGTGTATTAAATCTCCTAGAATCAATTGCTTGTTATTCTAGATTTGCGCCACGTTAAGGAAAGAGGAGAAACACTGCTTAGTATGAGAATTCTGTGGGTGTGCTCTACACAGTTTCAAAAGTAAAGCACATAGAATGGAACTTAAGCACACTTGCTCTTTGAAAGAACACTGCTTAACATAATGATTAACATTAATTGCACATGTTTTTATCTAGAAAAATAAATTTAATATAAGGTATTAATGAAAAATTCTCAAATTGGCAGCTTACTTTATCAGTGTGATCTTTGAATGTTCTTGTAAGTCATAGAAGGTTGTCTGCTTCTGCATGACCTCAAATGAGTTTTGTTTTGTTTTGTTTTGTTTTTTTCCAATCTGACTAGTGTGTTTATTCTTTTTCTCACACACACACACACACACACACACACACTGTATGTTATTTTTACAAGAGATGAATAAACTGACACCAAGCATTGTAAATGGATGACCACAACAAAAGCAACAATGATTGCAATTACCAAACATGAAACACACTCATACTATGTCATAATATTGACATTCAGTCCAGTAATTCTCCACTGTAACAGCTCCTTTACTTTGCAGTGAAAATTGATTTGTATATTTTTTGCTTCTGAGTCCTTGTGGGATTTTTTTTTGTATTCAAACAGAAAGTCACAAAAATTATAATCATCCTCATCAGTTCACTCAGTCCCATGTAATTAATTTTTTTATCTTGATCTTTTGTTAGCACTTTTATGAATTCATCAGTTTTCCATTAGAGTTCTGAAAATGCTTATTCATTCAGTTCAGCAGTATAGTCAGTTACCAGAAAGTTGTACATGTCAGAGTCTTTTCCATGAATTCCTTGAAGATGAAACCCTTTTATAGGAACATTTTTGCAAAAGCATCAGACTACACCCAGAACTGTCTGTAAATGACAAAAGACTTAAAAATGACCACGGTTAAAGATTTGATGAAAGTTCATAATAATGCAATTGACAAGGAAATTTAGTTATTTCTGAGATATACACTTTAAAGTAATAACTAGAATTATGACTTATAACATTATACCAGACCATATAAGATTTTTAGAAATTTCGTGTAATGTCTGAAACATTTATATTAACATATTTCCATACAAATAACCCAAAGAAAGTTTAGTATTAGTTGTTTTTTGTTTGTTTGTTTTTTTATACTTCAGGTTCTTATTAGTCATCAATTTTATACACATCAGTGTATACATGTCAATCCCAATCGCCCAATTCAGCACACCACCATCCCCACCTCACCGCAGTTTTCCCCCCTTGGTGTCCATATGTCCATTCTCTACATCTGTGTCTCAACTTCTGCCCTACAAACCGGCTCATCTGTACCGTTTTCTAGGTTCCACATACATGCGTTAATATACGATATTTGTTTTTCTCTTTCTGCCTTACTTCACTCTGTATGACAGTCTTTAGATCCATCCACGTCTCAACAAATGACTCAATTTCGTTCCTTTTTAAGGCTGAGTAATATTCCATTGTATATATGTACCACATCTTCTTTATCCATTCATCTGTCAATGGGCATTTAGGTTGCTTCCATGACCTGGCTATTGTAAATAGTGCTTCAATGAACATTAGGGTGCATGTATCTTTTTGAATTATGGTTTTCTCTGGGTATATGCCCAGTAGTGGGATTGCTGGATCATATGGTAATTCTGTTTTTAGTTTTTTAAGGAACCTCCATACTGTTCTCCATAGTGGCTGTATCAATTTACATTCCCACCAACAGTGCAAGAGGGTTCCCCTTTCTCCACACCCTCTCCAGCATTTGTTGTTTGTAGATTTTCTGATGATGCCCATTTTAACCGGTGTGAGGTGATACCTCATTGTAGTTTTGATTTGCATTTCTCTAATAATTAGTGATGTTGAACAGCTTTTCATGTGCTTCTTGGCCATCTGTATGTCTTCTTTGGAGAAATGTCTATTTAGGTCTTCTGCCCATGTTTGGATTGGGTTGTTTGTTTCTTTAGTATTGAGCTGCATGAGCTGTGTATATATTTTGGAGATTAATCCTTTGTCCGTTGATTCGTTTGCAAATATTTTCTCCCATTCTGAGTGTTGTCTTTTCGTCTTGTTTATGGTTTCCTTTGCTGTGCAAAAGCTTTGTAGTTTCATTAGGTCCCATTTGTATAGTTTTGTTTTTATTTCCATTACTCTAGGAGGTGGATCAAAAAAGATCTTGCTGTGATTTATGTCAAAGAGTGTTCTTCCAATGTTTTCCTCTAAGAGTTTTATAGTGTGCGGTCTTACATTTAGGTCTCTAATCCATTTTGAGTTTATTTTTGTGTATGGTGTTAGGGAGTGTTCTAATTTCATTCTTTTACATGTAGCCATCCAGTTTTCCCAGCACCACTTATTGAGGAGACTGTCTTTTCTCCAGTGTATATCTTTGCCTCCTTTATCATAGATTAGTTGACCATAGGTGCGTGGGTTTATCTCTGGGCTTTCTATCTTGTTCCATTGACCTATGTTTCCATTTTTGTGCCAGTATCATATTGTCTTGATTACAGTAGCTTTGTAATATAGTCTGAAGTCAGGGAGTCTGATTCCTCCAGCTCCGTTTGTTTCCTTCAAGACTGCTTTGGCTATTTGGGGTCTTTTGTGTCTCCATACAAATTTTAAGATGATTTGTTCTAGTTCCGTAAAAACTGCCATTGGTAATTTGATAGGGATTGTATTGAATCAGTAGATTGCTTTGGGTAGTAGAGTAATTTTCACAATATTGATTCTTCCAATCCAAAAACATGGTATATCTCTCCATCTGTTGGTATCATCTTTAATTTCTTTCATCAGTGTCTTATAGTCTTCTGCATACAGGTCTTTTGTCTCCCTAGGTAGGTTTATTCCTAGGTATTTTATTCTTTTTGTACAATGGTAAATGGGAGTGTTTCCATAATTTCTCTTTCAGATTTTTCATCATTAGTGTATAGGAATGCAAGAGATTTCTGTGCATTAATTTTGTATCCTGCAACTTTACCAAATTCATTGATTAGCTCTAATAGTTTTCTGGTGGCATTTTTAAGATTCTCTATGTATAGTATCATCATCTACAAACAGTGACAGTTTTACTTCTTCTTTTCCAGTTTGTATTCCTTTTATTTCTTTTTCTTCTCTGATTGCCGTGGCTAGGACTTCCAAAACTATGTTGAATAATAGTGGTGAGAGGCGACATCCTTGTCTCTTTCCTGATCTTAGAGGAAATGCTTTCAGTTTTTCACCATTGAGAATGATGTTTGCTGTGGATATTGTCATATATGGCCTTTATTATGCTGAGGTAGGTTCCCTCTCTGCCCACTTTCTGGAGAGTTTTTATCATAAATTGGTGTTGAATTTTGTCAAAAGCTTTTTCTGCATCTATTGAGATGATCATATGGTTTTTATTCTTCAATTTGTTAATATGGTGTATCACATTGATTGATTTGCATATATTGAAGAATCCTTGCATCACTGGGAAAAATCCCACTTGATCATGGTGTATGATCCTTTTAATGTGTTGTTGGGTTCTGTTTGCTAGTATTTTGTTGAGGATTTTTGCATCTATATTCATCAGTGATGTTGGTCTGTAATTTTCTTTTTTTGTAGTATCTTTGTCTGGTTTTGGTATCAGGGTGATGGTGGCCTCATAGTATGAGTTTGGAAGTGTTCCTTCCTCTGCAATTTATTGGAAGAGTTTGACAAGGATGGGTGTTAGCTCTTCTCTAAATGTTTGATAGAATTTGCCTGTGAAGCCATCTGGTCCTGGACTTTTGTTTGTTGGAAGATTTTTAATCACAGTTTCAATTTCATTACTTGTGATTGGTCTCTTCATATTTTCTGTTTCTTCCTGGTCCAGTCTTGGAAGGTTATACCTTTGTAAGAATTTGTCCATTTCTTCCAGGTTGTCCATTTTATTGGCATAGAGTTGCTTGTAGTAGTCTGTTAGGATGGTTTGTATTTCTGCGGTGTCTGTTGTAACTTCTCCTTTTTCATTTCTAAGTTTATTGATTTGAGTCCTTTCCCTCTTTTTCTTGATGAGACTGGCTAATGGTTTATCAATTTTGTTTATCTTCTCAAAGAACCAGCTTTTAGTTTTATTGATCTTTGCTATTGTTTTCTTTGTTTCTATTTCATTTATTTCTACTCTGGTCTTTATGATTTCTTTCCTTCTGCTCACTTTGGGTTTTGTTTGTTCTTCTTTCTCTAGTTCCTTTAGCTGTAAGGTTAGATTGTTTACTTGAGATTTTTCTTGTTTCTTGAGGTAGGCTTGTATAGCTATAAACTTCCCTCTTAGAACTGCTATTGCTGCATCCCATAGGTTTTGGATCGTCGTGTTTTCATTGTCATTTGTCTCTAGGTATTTTTTTATTTCCTCTTTGATTTCTTCAGTGATCTCTTGGTTATTTAATAACGTATTGTTTAGCCTCCATGTGTTTGTTTATTTTACGTTTTTTTCCTTGTAATTCATTTCTAATCTCATAGTGTTGTGGTTAGAAAAGATGCTTGATATGATTTCAATTTTCTTAAATTTACTGAGGCTTGATTTGTGACTCAAGATGTGATCTATCCTGGAGAATGTTCCATGTGCACTTGAGAAGAAAGTGTAATCTGCTGTTTTTGGATGGAATGTCCTATAAATATCAATTAATTCTATCTGGTCTACTGTGTCATTTAAAGCTTCTGTTTCTTTATTTATTTTCATTTTGGATGATCTGTCCATTGGTGTAAGTGAGGTGTTAAAGTCCCCCACTATTACTGTGTTACTGTTGATTTCCTCTTTTATAGCTGTTAGCAGTTGCCTTATGTATTGAGGTGCTCCTATGTTGGGTGCAAATATATTTATAATTGTTATATCTTCTTCTTGGATTGATCCCTTGATCATTATGTAGTGTCCCTCCTTATCTCTTGTAAGTCTTTATTTTAAAGTCTATTTTATCTGATATGAGTATTGCTATTCCAGCTTTCTTTTGATTTCCGTTTACATGGAATATCTTTTTCCATCCCCTCACTTTCAGTCTCTATGTGTCCCTAGGTCAGAAGTGGGTCTCCTCTAGACAGCATATAGATGGGTCTTGTTTTTGTATCCATTCAGCAAGCCTGTGTCTTTTGGTTGGATCATTTAATCCATTCACGTTTAAGGTAATTATCGATATGTATGTTCCTATTACCATTTTCTTAATTGTTTTGGGTTTGTTTTTGTAGGTCCTTTTCTTCTCTTGTGTTTCCCACTTAGGGAAATTCCTTTAACATTTATTGTAGAACTGGTTTGGTGGTGCTGAATTCTCTTAGCTTTTGCTTGTCTGTAAAGCTTTTGATTCCTCCATCGAATCTGAATGAGTTCCTTGCCAGGTAGAGTAATCTTGGTTGTAGCTTCTTTCCTTTCATCACTTTAAGTATATCATGCCATTCCCTTCTGGGTTGTAGAGTTTCTGCTGAGAAATCAGCTGTTAACCTTATGGGTGTTCCCTTGTGTGGTATTTGTCGTTTTTCCCTTGCTGCTTTCAATAATTTTTCTTTGTCTTTAATTTTTGCCAATTTGATTACTGTGTGTCTCGGCATGTTTCTCCTTGGGTTTATCCTGCCTGGGACTCTCTGCGCTTCTTGGACTTGGGTGGCTGTTTCCATTCCCATGTTAGGGAAGTTTTCGACTATAATCTCTTCAAATATTTTCTCGGGTCCTTTCTTTCTCTCTTCTCCTTCTGGGACCCATATAATGCGAATGTTGGTGCGTTTAATTTTGTCCCAGAGGTCTCTTTGGCTGTTTTCCTTTCTTTTCATTCTTTTTTCTTTATTCTGTTCTGCAGCATTGAATTCCACCATTCTGTCTTCCAGATCACTTATCCATTCTTCTGCCTCAGTTATTCTGCTATTGATTCCTTCTAGTGTAGTTTTCATTTCAGTTATTGTATTGTTCATCTCTGTTTGTTCTTCAGTTCTTCTAGGTCTTTGTTAAACATTTCTTGCATCTTCTCGATCTTTGCCTCCATTCCTTTTCCGAGGTCCTGGATAATCTTTACTATCATTTTTCTGAATTCTTTTTCTGGAAGGTTGCCTATCTCCACTTCATTTAATTGTTTTTCTGGGGTTTTATCTTGTTCCTTCATCTGGTACGTAGCCCTCTGCCTTTTCATCTTGTCTATCTTTCTGTGAATGTGGTTTTTGTTCCACAGGCTGCAGGATTGTAGTTCTTCTTGCTTCTGCTATCTGCCCTCTGGTGGATGAGACTATCTAAGAGGCTTGTGCAAGTTTCCTGATGGGAGGGACTGGTATTGGGTAGAGCTGGGTGTTGCTCTGTTGAGCAGAGCTCAGTAAAACTTTAATCCGCTTGACTGCTGATGGGTGGGGCTGGGTTCCCTCCCTTCTGGTTGTTTGGCCTGAGGCGACCCAACACTGGAGCCTACCTGGGCTCTTTGGTGGGGCTAATGGTGGACTCTGGGAGGGCTCACGCCAAGGAGTACTTCCCAGAACTTCTGCTGCCAGTGTCCTTGTCCTCACGGTGAGACAGAGCCACCCCCCGCCTCTGCTGGAGACCCTCCAACACTAGCAGTTAGGTCTGGTTCAGTCTCCTATGGGGTCACTGCTCCTTCCCCTGGGTCCCGATGTGCACACTACTTTGTGTGTGCCCTCCAAGAGTGGAGTCTCTTTCCCCCAGTCCTGTCGAAGTCCTGCAATCAAATCCCACTAGGATTCAAAGTCTGATTCTCTAGGAATTCCTCCTCCTGTTGCTGGACCCTCAGGTTGGGAAGCCTGACATGGGGCTCAGAACCTTCACTCCAGTGGGTGGACTTCTGTGGTATAAGTGGTCTGCAGTTTGTGTGTCACCCACCCAGCAGTTATGGGATTTGATTTTATTGTGATTGTGCCCCTCCTGCCATCTCATTGTAGCTTCTCCTTTGTGTTTGGATGTGGGGTATCTTTTTTGGTGAGTTCCAGTGTCTTCCTGTCGATGATTGTTCAGCAGGTAGTTGTGATTCTGGTGTTCTCGCAACAGGGAGTGAGCGCACCTGATTTGAATTTTAAATTAAGGTCTGTTAGAATCCAAAATCCTTTTTTTTAACATTTATACTGGTGGTTTGGGAATGTTTTATGGCAAACTATTTGCTTCATGAAATCTTCAGGATGCCTAATAGTTTTGTTTTATTTTGTTTTGTTTTTTTGGTATGTAGAACAAATACTACTAGTTACTCAACCTGTGCTTGAAATAGAGATGGAAGGCCACATACATTCTGGCCAAGTCCCCACCAACCCAACACTGGATGAGGAGTAAAGGGATATGTATGGGTCATAGACTTCCTTTGGTTACAATTTGAAACCATTGCACTACATTGTGTGCCTTGTAAGTACTCTCTGAAGTTACTGTAGATGTTTTGACTGTGGAAGAAAGGGCTAAGTGAAGACACCATAGCTACTCAAACAAGTTTTTAGAAACCATAAAGTTGGATGGTTATTTTCGGACCTTGAGGACCTGCAGTTCTAAAGTGGACTTCAAGCTCTAGCCACAGAGCATGAAACTGAGTGTGATACAAGAAGCGAGTCTAGTGTTGATTTAAAATCAAAGCAATGCGGGGTCCAAATGAGATATCATCCAAAAAAGAGTTGGTAGAGAGACAGAATCCAGATACATGGCACAAAAATGGGGATTAATAAGGCCAGATCAAAGCAAGTGATATTAGGAAGTAAGAGGTAAATAGTCCCATATGTAAGGGGGAGATACCCAACCTAAAAGCTATTCTGAAAGGCAAGAGTGGGTAAGGAGCTTATATAGATAAAAGGACTCTCTTGAAGAATTGTGTTGGAGGAAATCTCACATTCAGTGGCAAATCAGATTAACTTCTGTAAAATTCTCACATTTATTTTATAATAATTGACCTTTACTTTATATATTAATATTGAACTCTTTGTCAATATATTTTTCCTTACTAATATTTTGGACATATTGGAAATTTTCAAGTATCAGGTTAAATCATACACAAATTAAAAGGCTGTTCTGCTAAGATGCTATGAAATAAGAATTTTTCATACCAAAGACCAAGAAACTTGTAGTGTTAATTACCACCCACAAAATGTTTTAAACAATTTTTTCAATTGAAGTATAGTTGATATAATAACAATATTAGTTTCAGGTGTACAATGTAGTGATTCAACATTTTTATCAATAATACTCCATTTAAAGTTATTGCAAAACAATGCCTATATTTCCCTGTGCTGTACAATATATCCTTGTTGCTTATCTATTTTATACATAGTAGTTTGTATCTCTTAATCCCATACACCTATCTTGTCCCTTCCCCCATCCATCTTCTGGCTGGTAACCATTAGTTTGTTCTCTTATCTGTGAGTCTGTTTCTGTTTTGTTATGTGTATTTCTTTGTTTTATTTTTTAGATCCCACATAAAATTGATAACATAGGGTATTTGTCTTTCTCTGACTTATTTCACTAAGCATAATACTCTCTAGGTCCATCCACATTATTGCAAATGGAAGAATTTTATTCTTTTTTATGGCTGAGTAATATTCCATTGTGTGTGTGTGTGTGTGTGTGTGTGTGTGTGTGTGTGTGTGTGTGTGTGTGTATACATATATGTATATATATATGCCATATCTTCTTTACCCATTCATCTGTTGATGGACACTTAAGTTGCTTTCATGCTTCCATATCTTGGCAATTGGAAATAATGCTGCTATAAACTTGGGGTGAAAGTATCTTTTTGAATTAGTGTTTTCCTTTTCTTTGGATGTATACCCAGGAGTGGAAATGCTGTATCATATGGTAGTTCTGTGTTTAGTTTTTTGAGGAACCTCCATAGTGGTTTCCATAGTGGCTGCGCCAGTTTACACCAATAATGTATATGGGTTCTGTTTATTCTACATCCTCTCCACCATTTGTTACTTGTAGACTTTTTGATGATAGCCATTCGGACAAGTGGGAAGCGATAATTCATAGTGGTTTTGATTTGCATTTCTATAATGGTTAGTCATTGTGAGCATCTTTTCATGTTTTGTTTATCTTTTATCTTTTCAAAACACCAGCTCTTGGTTTCATTGATCTTTTCTTTTTCTTTCTTTCTGGTATTTTTGGTCTCTGTTTTATTTCTTTCCTCTCTGATATTTATTATTTCCTTCCTTTTGCAGACTTCTGGTTTTGTTTGTTCTTTTTCTAATTTCTTTCAATGGTAGTTTAGGTTGTTTATGTGAGATTTTTCTTTCAGAACTTCCCTTTTAGAACTGCTTTTGCTGCATCCCATAAATTTTTTTTGATTCCATTTTTATTTATCCTGTGGTATATTCTGATTTTCTCTTTGATTTCTTCATTTTTCTTTTTTAGTAGTATGTTTTTTAGTCACCACATGTTTGTGTTTTTCCAATTTTTCCTCCTGTAATTAACTTCTAGCTTCATACTATTGGGGTCAGAAAAAAATGCTTGATATAATTTCTGTCCTCTTAAATTTGTTGAGACTTATTTTTTGGCCTAGCATTCCGCGTGTACTTGAAAGAATGTGAATTCTGCTGTTTTGGGATGGAATGTTCTGTAGATATCTATTAAGTCCAACTAGTCTATTGTGTCATTGAAGACCTCTGTTGCCTTATTGATTTTCTATCTGGGTGATCTGTCCACTGATGTCAGTGGTATGTTAAAGTCCCCTACTAGTATTGTATTACTGTCAATTTCTCCCTTAATGTCTGTTAAAATTTGCTTTATATATTTAGGTGTCCCTGTATTGGATGCATATATGTTAACAAGTGTAGTATCTTCTTGTATTGATGATCCCTTCACAGTTATATGATGACCTTCTTTGTCTTTTGTTATAGGCCTTGTTTTAAAGGGTATTTTGTCTAATATGAGTATTTCTACCTCCACTTTCTTGTCAGTTCGGTTTGCATAAAATATCTTTTTCCATCTTCTCACTTTGTCTGTAATGTGTCTTTAGCTCTGAAGTGTGTCTCTGGTAAGCAACATACAGACGGCTCTTACTTTTTTATCTAATCACCCACCCTATGTCTTTTGAATGGAGCATTTAGTCCATTGATGTTTAATTATTAATAGTTATATACTTATTTATATACTTATTGCTATTTATATACTTATTGCTATTTTTATACTTATGCTATGTTTTCTTGTTGTTTTTGTACTTCTTTGTTCATTTCTTCTTCATTTTGTTTCTTCCCTTGTGGTTTGGTGATTCGCTTTAGTAGTATAATTGTGTTCCTTTCTCTCTAGTTTTTGTGTATCTATTGTAGGTTTTTGGTTTGAAAATACCATGGGGTTCAAATATGTTGACCTACAACTATATCTACCTTTTTAAACTGGTAATCATTTAAGTTCAAGCACATTCTAAAAGATCTACATTTTTTACTTCTTTCCACATATGTTGGAAACATGTTTGTGTTTCCAACAAAGACACATGTTGTGTCTTTGGTGTCATATTTACATCTTCATCTTTATCACACATTCATTCTTGTAGTTATAGTTGATTTTACTTTTTTATATTTTAATCTTTGTACTAGCTCATTTAAGTGGTTGATCCTAGCCTTTAATACATATTTGCCTTTCCTACTTCAATTTTTCCTTTCCTATGGACTCTTACTTATTATAGCTTTTTCTTTTCCATTTAGAGAAGATCATTTAACATTTCTTTTAGGGTAAGTTTAGTAATGGTGAACTCTTTAGTTTTTTGCTTGTCTGAGAAGTTCTTTATCTCTCCTTCAATTCTAAAGTGTAATCTTATTGGGTAGAGTATCCTAGGTTACAGGTCTTTCCCTTTCAGCACTTTGAACATAAAATGTCACTCTCTTGTGTCCTGCCAAGTTTCTGCAGAAAAATCAGCTGATAGCCTTTTGGGAATTCCCTTGTATATGACTCTTTGTTTTTTCCCTTGCTGCCTTTAGAATTCTCTCTTCATCTTAAAATTTTGCCATTTTACTTATGATATGTCTTGGTGTGTGTCTGTTTGGGTTCATCTTTGTTGGGACCCTCTGTGCTTCCTGTACCTGGAAAACTGTTTTCTTCTTCAGGTATGGGAATTTTTTACTTATAATTTCATCAAATACACCTTTGACACTTTATCTCCCTCTTCTTCTTCTGGGACCCCTATATTCTAAATGTTGCTATGCTTGATGTTATCCCAGAGAGCTCGTAAACTGTTATCACTTTTTAAATTTGTTTTTTTTTTTGCTGTTCTGACTGGGTGGTTTCCATTATTCCATCTTCCAGATCACTTATGCATTCTTCTATGTCACCAAGTCTGCTATTAACTCCTTCTAGTGTCTTTCCATTTCAGTTATTGTATTCATCAGTTCTGGTTGGTTCTGTTTCATATTTTCTATTTCCTTGTTACAGTTCTCACTGTGTTCATCTATTCTTTTCCCTAACTCAGTTAGCATTCTTATTACTTATGCTTTGAATTCTTTATCTGGTAATTGTTTATTTCTGTTTCATTATTTGTTTTCTCAGGGTTTTTTTCTTGTTCTTTCAATTGAGATCAATTCCTCTCTCTTCTCATTTGCTTAACTTTCTCTGTCTATGAAATAAGTGAAACAGTTACCTATTGTGGTCTTCAAGTGGTGTCCTTGTGTGGGAGTATCCATATGCAGTCTGCATGTGCCCAGTGGCTTTGGTGGGAGAGCTGTGTAATCTCCCTTTTCCTCTGAGTCCTCTCCCAGGGACACAGGTCCCAACCTCATTACTTCTCTTCCTATGCAATTCTGTGTGGATCTTTCTTATAGCCTTGGTTGTACAGGAGTATTTCTGCCAGTTTCCAATTAGTTTTCAGTGAGAATTGTTCTGCATATATATATATTTTTGATGTGTTCGTGTGAGGAGGTGAGTTCCATGCCATCTTGATCTTCTATCTCTCCACAAGATGTTTTAATGCTGGGGCTGATTATATTATAAACCTGTGAGTCCCCATGAAATTCAGAACATTTTTTATTTCGCATTGTATCTCTCTGATTACTTTGTAAAAATATTTAAGCCAGTGTAGGAATCTGAAAATAGTTTTGATCTTGCAGGGAAGCAGAAAGCTCAGCTCAGCATTAGCAAATGGGCAAAACAATTAAATATTTCTAGTCATATACTGTGACTAAGGGGAGATAAAGAGAGGAGCTTGTCTGTCAGCTTTCTCTCTGCTGGAGGAGGAAAAACTAAAGAGTTGCAAGGTTAGGCTATTCTTTATTATTTGTATGCACACACACACGGTGTAGCTAAGATCTGAATCCGGAAATTGCAGGATTCCAAAAATCATATTTTCAAGTGAGGTTTCAATTAACTTAGATCTTGGTAGATCAAATACATTTGCAACTCAAAATATCATTAAACTAGTTTCATTAAGACTTAGAAATATTTTGCAGCTCAGTTTGAAAAGAGATTAAATCTATGTCTCATTAATGTAAAAATCTCACCTTGTTTGTCTTTTGATGAAGTGACATGAATCAGTTCTCTCTCCTAGTGTTGAGTTTGAAGTTTCATCCTTCATGTGTCAATCAAGTCAGCCCTAAAATGGACCTACAAGCTGCATCTGGTATCTCTGCCTAAAAAACTGTTTGTTGAATACGTTGACTTCATTAAGCAATGAAAGGGGAGCTGTGTGCTTTCATTTCTATTTGTCCATTATTATAGGGCATGTGGGAAAATAAGAAAGTTCAATAGGCGTGGGATCAAAGTTGTATTTCAGAACATGCTGAAGATGATAAGATTTTGGTTGGAGTTTGGAATACATCTAATTCACAGGAGGAATTTTAATAGTATATCCTTTTATATATGTATGTGTGAGTGTGTGTGTGCGCATGTGAGAGAGAAAGAGAGACAGGGAGGTTGAGAGAAACTTTTACTTAAAACATGTTTCCCATGGGGAGGCCTTCAAGATGGTGGAGGAGTAAGACGTGGAGATCACCTTCCTCCCGACAAATACATCAAAAATACATCTACATGTGGAACAACTCCTACAGAACGCCTACTGAACCCTGGCAGAAGACCTCAAACTTCCCAAAAGGCAAGAAATTCCCCATGTACCTGGGTAGGACAAAAGAAAAAAAAAAAACCAGAGACAAAAAAATAGGGACAGGACCTGCACCTTTGGGAGGGAGCTGTGAAGGAGGAAAAGTTTCCACACACTAGGAAGCCCCTTCACTGGCAGGGATGGGTGGTGGGGGAGGGGAGCTTCAGAGCCACAGAGGAGAGCACAGCAACAGGGGTGCAGAGGGCAAAGCAGAGAGATTCCCACACAGATGATTGGTGCCAACCAGCACTCACCAATCTGAGACGCTTGTCTGCTCACCCGCTGGCGTGGGTGGGGGCTGGGAGTTGAGCCTCGGGATTCAGAGATCAGACCCCAGGGAGAGGACTGGATTGGCTGGGTGAAGACAGCCTGAAGGGGGCTAGTGCACCACAACTAGCCAGGAGGGAGTCAGGGAAAGTCTGGACCTGCTGAAGAGGCAAGAGACCATTGTTTTGGGGTGCTCGAGGAGAGGGGATTCCTTCCCCTTGTGCCCACAAAAGGCAGAATACTGCCTAAGCGAGGTCCAGAGACAGGCGTGAGCCACGGTTATCCGCTTGGAGCCCAGAGAAGGGCAGGAAATGAATGCTGCTGCCGCTGCTACCAAGAATCCTATGTGCGAATACAGGTCACTACCCACACCCCACCCAGGAGCCTGTGCAGACTGCCACTACCAGGGTCCCGAGATCCAGGGACAACTTCCCCAGGGAGAACGCACAGCACACCTCAGACTATTGCAATGTCATGCTGGCCTCTGCTGCCTCAGGCTTGCCCCGCATTCCAGTTATGACTACCGTACCCCTCCTTCACCCCAGCCTGAGTGAGTAAGAGACCCCTAATCAGTTGCTGCTTTAATCCCCTCCTCTCTGGGTGGGGAACAGATACCTAAGAGCAACCTACACTCATAGGCGTGGCCAAAACCACAGCTGGACCCCAGGAGCTGTGTGAAAAAAGAAGAGAAAGGGAAGTTTCTCCATGCAGCCTGAGGAGCAGCGGATTAAATCCCCACAATCAACTTGATAAACCCTGCATCTGTGGAATACCTGAATAGACAATGAATGTTCCCATAATTGAGGTGATGGACTTTGGGAGCAACTGTAGACTTGGGGTTTGCTTTCTGTGACTGATTTGTTTCTGATTTTTATGTTTATCTTAGTTTAGTTTTTAGTGCTTGTTATCATTGGTGGATTTGTTTATTGGTTTGGTTGCTCTCTTTCTTTCTTTTTTTCTTTATTATTTTTAAAATTTTATTATTTTTTTCTTTTTTTTTCTTCCTTTTCTTCTGAGCCATGTGGCTGGCAGGGTCTTGGTGCTCCCGCCAGGTGTTAGGCCTGAGCCTCCGAGGTGGGAGAGCTGAGTCTAGGACATTGGACCACCAGAGACCTCCTGGCCCCATGTAATATCAATCAGCGAGAGCTCTCCCAGAGACCTCCATCACAACAGTAAGACCCAGCTCCACCCAATGGCCAGCAAGCCCCAGTGCTAGATGCCCCACACCAAACAACTAGCAAGACAGGAACACAACCCCACCCATTAGCAGAGGGGCTGCCTACGGTCATACTAAGTTCACAGACACCCCAAAACACCACCAGATGTGGCCCTGCCCACCAAAAGACAAGATCCATTCCCACCCAACAGAACACAGGCACCAGTCCCCTGCACCAGGAAGCCTATTCAAGCCACTGAAGCAACCTCACCCACTGAAGGCAGACACCAAAAACAACGAGAACTACAAACCTATAGCCTGCAAAAAGAAGATCCCAAACACAGTAAGTTAAACAAAATGAGAAGACAAAGAAATACACAGCAGATGATGGAGCAAGGTAAAAACCCAACAGACCATACAAATGAAGAGGAAATAGGCAGTCTACCTGAGAAAGAATTCAGAATAATGGTAGTAAAAATGATCCAAAATCTTGGAAATAGAACGGAAAAAATACAAGAAACGTTTAACAAGGACCTAGAAGAACTAAAGAGCAAACAAACAATGATGAACAACACAATAAATGAAATTAAAAATTCTCTAGAAGGAATCAGTAGCACAATAACTGACACAGAAGAATGGATAAATGACCTGGAAGATAAAATAGTGGAAATAACTGCTGCAGAGCAGAACAAAGAAAAAAGAATGAAAAGAATTGAGGACAGTCTCAGAGACCTCTGGGACAACATTAAACACACCAACATTCGAATTATAGGGGTCCCAGAAGAAGAAGAGAAAAAGAAAGGATCTGAGAAAATATTTGAAGAGATTATAGTGGAAAACTTCCCTAACATGGGAAAGGATATAGTCACGCAACTCCAGGAAGCACAGAGTGTCCCATACAGGATAAACCCTAGGAGAAACACACCAAGACACATATTAATCTAGCTATCAAAAATTAAATACAGGGGCTTCCCTGGTGGCGCAGTGGTTGAGAGTCTGCCTGCCAATGCAGGGGACGCGGGTTCGAGCCCTGGTCTGGGAGGATCCCGCATGCTGCGGAGCAGCTGGGCCCGTGGGCCACAATTACTGAGCCTGCGCGTCTGGAGCCTGTGCTCTGCAACGGGAGAGGCCGCGATGGTGAGGGGCCCGCGCACCGCGATGAAGAGTGGGCCCCACTTGCCACGACTGGAGAAGGCCCTCGCACAGAAAGAAGGCCCAACACAGCCATAAATAAATAAATAAATAAAGATTAAACTTTAAAAAGAATATTACCAAAACATTCCGAGAAGCAACTGGCCCTGAATCTGATCAGGGACCACTTCTAATCTCTTTAAAAAAAAAAAAAAAAATTAAATACAAAGAAAAAATATTAAAAGCAGCAAGAGAAAACAACAACTAACATACAAGGGAATCACCATAACGTTAACAGCTGATTTTTCAGCAGAAACTCTGCAAGCCAGAAGGAGGTGGCAGGACATATTTAAAGTGATGAAAGGGAAAAACCTACAACCAGGATTACTCTACCCAGCAAGGATCTCACTCAGATTTGACGGAGAAATTAAAACCTTTACAGACAAGCAAAAGCTAAGAGAATTCAGCACCACCAAACCAGCTTTACAACAAATGTTAAAGGAACTTCTCTAGGCAGGAAACACAAGAAAAGGAAAAGACCTACAATAACAAACCCAAAACAATTAAGAAAATGGTAATAGGAACATACATATCGATACCTACCTTAAACGTAAATGGATTAAATGCTCCAACCAAAAGACACAGACTGGCTGAATGCATACAAAAACAAGACCCATATATATGCTGTCTACAAGAGACCCACTTCAGACCTAGGGACACTTACAGACTGAAAGTGAGGGGATGGAAAAAGAAAGTCCATGCAAATGGAAATCAAAAGAATGTTGGAGTAGCAATTCTCATATCAGACAAAATAGACCTTAAAATAAAGACTATTACAAGAGACAAAGAAGGACACTACATCATGATCAAGGGATCAATCCAAGAAGAAGTTATAATAATTGTAAATATTTATACACCCAACATAGGAGCACCTCAATACATAAGGCAAATACTAACAGTCATAAAAGGGGAAATCGACAGTAACACAATAATAGCAGGGGACTCACCACCCCACTTTCACCAATGGACAGATCATCCAAAATGAAAACACGTAAGGAAACAGAAGCTTTAAATGATATATTAGACCAGAAAGACTTAACTGATATTTATAGGACATTCCATCCAAAAACAACAGAATACACTTTCTTTTCAAGTGCTCATGGAACATTCTCCAGGATAAATCATATCTTGGGTCACAAATCAAGCCTCGGTAAATTTAAGAAAATTGAAATCATATCAAGTATCTTTTCCGACCACAATGCTATGAGACTAGATATCAGTTACAGGGAAAAAATCTGTAAGAAATAGAAACACATGGAGGGTAAATAATACACTAGTAAATAACAAAGAGATCACTGAAGAAATCAAAGAGAAATAAAAAACACCTAGAAACAAATGACAATAAAAACACAACGACCCAAAACCTATGGGATGCAGCAAAAGCAATTCTAAGAGGGAAGTTTATAGCAATACAATCCTACCTCCAGAAAGAAGAAACATCTCAAATGAACAACCTAACCTTACACCTAAAGCAATTAGAGAAAGAAGAACAAAAAACCCCCAAAGTTAGTAGAAGGAAAGAAATCATAAAGATCAGATCAGAAATAAAAGGAAAATAAATGAAGGAAACAGTAGCAAAGATCAATAAAACTAAAGGCTGGTTCATTGAGAAGATAAACAAAATTGATAAACCATCAGCCAGACTCATCAAGAAAAAAAGGGAGAAGACTCCGATCAATAGAATTAGAAATGAAAAAGGTGAAGTAACAACTGACACTGCATAAATACAAAGGATCATGAGAGATTACTACAAGCAACTCTATGCCAATAAAATGGACAACCTGGAAGAAATAGACAAATTCTTGGAAAAGCACAACATTCCAATACTGAACCAGGAAGAAATAGAAAATATAAACAGACCAATCACAAGCTCTGAAATTGAAACTGTGATTAAAAATTTTCCAACAAAAAAAGCCCAGGATCAGGCGGCTTCATAGGTGAATTCTATCAAACATTTGAAGAAGACCTAACACCTATCCTTCTCAAACTCTTCCAAAATATAGCAGAGGAAGGAACACTCCCAAACTCATTCTGTGAAGCTACTGTCACCCTGCTACCCAAACCAAAGATGTCACAAAAAAGGAAGCTATAGGCCAATATCACTGATGAACATAGATGCAAAAATTCTCAACAAAATACTAGCAAACAGAATCCAGCAGCACCTTAAAAGGATCATACACCATGATCAAGTGGGGTTTATCCCAGGAATGCAAGGATTCTTCAGTATGCGCAAATCAATCAATGTGGTACACCATATTAACAAATTGAAGGAGAAAAACCATATGATCATCTCAGTAGATGCAGAAAAAGGTTTTGACAAAATTCAACACCCATTTGTGATAAAAACTCTCCAGTGAGTAGGTATATAGGAAACCTATCTCAACATAATAAAGGCCATATATGACAAACCCACCCCACAGCCAACATTGTTCTCAATGGTGAAAAACTGAAAGCATTTCCACTAAGATCAGGAACAAGACAAGGTTGCCCACTCTCACCACTATTATTCAACATAGTTGTGGAAGATTTAGCCACAGAAATCAGAGAAGAAAAAGATACAAAAGAAATCCAAACTGGAAAAGAAGAAGTAAAACTGTCACTGTTTGCAGATGACGTGATAGTATACATAGAGAATCCTAAAGATGCCACCAGAAAACTGCTAGAGCTAATCAATGAATTTGATAAAGCAGCAGGATACAAAATTAATGCACAGAAATCTCTTGCATTCCTATACACTAATGATGAAAAATCTGAAAGAGAAATTAAGGAAACACTCCCATGTACCACTGCAACAAAAAGAATAAAATACCTAGGAATAAACCTACCTAAGGAGACAAAAGACCTGTATACAGAAAACTATAAGACACTGATGAAAGAAATTAAAGATGATACAACCAGATGGAGAGATATACCATGTTCTTGCATTGGAAGAATCAACATTGTGAAAATGACTGTACTACCCAAAGCAATCTACAGATTCAATGCAATAACTGTCAAACTACCAATGTCATTTTTCACAGAACTAGAACAAAAATTTTACAGTTTGTGTGGAAGCACAAAAAACCCTGAATAGCCAAAGCAATCTTGAGAAAGAAAAACGGAGCTGGAGGAATCAGGCTTCAACTTCAGACTGTACTACAAAGCTACAGTAATCAAGACAGTATGGTACTGGCAAAAAACCAGAAATACAGATCAATGGAACAGGAGAGAAAGCCCAGAGATAAACCCAGGCACATATGGTCACCTTATTTTTGATTACAGGAGGCAAGAATATACAATGGAGAAGAGACAGCCTCTTCAATAAGTGGTGCTGGGAAAACTGGACAGCTACATGTGAAAGAATGAAATTAGTACACTTTGTAACACCATACACAATAATAAACTCAAAATGGATTAAAGACCTAAATGTAAAGCCAGACACTATAAAACTCTTAGAGGAAAACTTAGGCAGAACACTCTATGACATAAATCACAGCAAGATCCTTTTTTGACCCACCTCTTAGAGAAATGGAAATAAAAACAAAAATAAACAAATGGGACCTAATGAAACTTAAAAGCTTTTGCACAGCAAAAGAAACCGTAAATAAGACGAAAAGACAGCCCTCAGAATGGGTGAAAATATTTGGAAACGGAGCAACTGACAAAGGATTAATCTCCAAAATATACAAGCAGCTCATGCAGCTCGATATCAAAAAACAAACAACCCAATCCAAAAATGGGCAGAAGACCTAAATAGACATTTCTCCAAAGAAGATATACAGATTGCCAACAAACACACGAAAGGATGCTCAACGTCACTAATCATTAGAGAAATGTAAATCAAAACCACAATGAGATATCACCTCGCACTGGGCAGAATAGCCATCATCAAAAAAATCTACAAACAATAAATGCTGGAGAGCGTGCACTGTTGGTGGGAATGTAAATTGATATAGCCGCTATGGAGAACAGTACAGAAGTTCCTCAAAAAACTAAAAATAGAACTACCGTACGACCCAGCAATCCCACTACTGGGCATACCCTGAGAAAACCATAATTCCAAAAGAGAAATGTACCACAATATTCATTGCAGCACTATTTACAATAGCCAGGTCATGGAAGCAACCTAAATGTTATTGACAGATGATTGGATAAAGAAGATGTGGCACATATATACAATGGAATATTACTCAGCCATACAAAGAAATGAAATTGAGTTATTTGTAGTGAGGTGGATGGACCTAGAGTCTGTCACAGGCTGAAGTAAGTCAGAAAGAGAAAAACAAATACTGTATGCTAACACATATATATGGAATCAAAAAAAAAAAAAAAGGTCATGAAGAACCTAGGGGCGAGACGGGAAAAAAGACACAGATGTAGAGAATTGACTTGAGGACATGGGGTGGGGGAATGGTAAGCTGGGACAAAGTGAGAGAGTGACATTGACATATATACACTACCAAATGTACAATAGATAGCTAGTGGGAAGCAGCCGCGTAGCACAGGGAGATCAGCTCGGTGCTCTGTGACCACCAAGAGGGGTGGGATATGGAGGGTGTGCGGGATGCGCAAAAGGAAGGGATATGGATATGTATGTATACATATAGCTGATTACTTTGTTATTCACTTTTTTACTAACACAACATTGTAAAGCAATTATACTCCAATAAAGATGTTATAAAAAATAAACAGTAAAAAAAAGTTTCCCTAATTAGATGAGAAACCTGAAAATATAAGAAATTGTCTCATTTACTATTATATTCTCAAAAATTACAAATACCACAGATATAATAGATAATAAATAATATTTAATTGAATAATAGTAAATATATTATGTAAGAGCTGTGGAATATAATTACAATTACATTCATTCTTCCATTAATACAAGGAAATTTTTTTAAAAAATCAATTAATATTATTATCCATCAGTTTCTGTTTGACTGTGGATGGGGTTCAGATAATCCAGATCTAGTTTTGGGTAAGACGTTGCTAATTTTTCCAGTTAAAGCAGGAAACAGGCACCATGACTCATTGGTTATGTCTTGTTTTTATGCATTCTATGCTGAGACATTTTTGCTTTATCAGTAGCTCTGGTAATTCTAGAGGGCTGTTGACATCAAGCCTCCCTCATCTCTAATTTTTCTCAACCATGTATCTAGTTGTTGTCCATTTTTAAATGTCTGAGTAGTATTCCATTGTGCAGATACCCCACATTGTGTTTATCCATTCACTTGTTAATGGACATTTGCCCCATTTTCATTTTTTGTATATTGTGCATAAAGTTGCTATGACCATTCATATATCAGTCTTTTGGAGTACACATGTATTCATTTCTCTTTTGTACATAGCTAGGACTGAAGTTGCTCCTTTGTATACTATACATAAGTTTATGTTGTGAGGAATGAAAAACTGTATTCCAAGTGTCCGTAATGTTTAATCTTGTTTTCCCACCAGCAACATATAAAAGTTCTAACTGCTGCAAATCCTTGCCAACATTTGGTACTGTCAGTCTTTGTAAATTTTATTCATTCTAATGGGTGTTCTGTGGTGTATCTTTATGTATAAATAATTGCAAGTCATTCTTTTCAAGTGCACAAGAAATATTTACAGAAATTGATGAAGCTGACACACATGAAACAAAATGCATTTCCTTATCTCTGGTCATACTCCCTCTCCTGAGATCTATCTAATCTGCTGTCTACACCAGCTTTCTATGTTTACTGCATGGTACATATGTTTCTAATTACTTATATATGTGTTGGTGTACATTTTTTTTTTAATTTTGAAATATTGGACCTGACAAAAAAATTTGCAAAAAGAGTACAGAAAGTTCCCATATACTCTACACCCAACTTCCCCTAATGTTAACATTTTTGCATAAGTATGGTATGATTAGCATAACCAACAAATTAATATTGCTATATTACTATTACTAAACCACGTACTTTTTTCAGATTTTGCCAGATTTTATAGTAATTTTGTTTTCTGTTCCAGGATCAAGTGTAAGATCCCATAATGCACTCATTTGTCATGTTTCCTTAGTCTCCTCCAATCTATGACAGTTCCTAAATCTTTCTCTGTCTTCCATGACCTTGATATTTTGAACGAGTATTGATCAGTTGTTCTGTAGACTGTTCATCAATTTGGGTTTAACTAATGTTTTATCACCATTAGATTGAAGTAATGCATTTTTGGAAAGAAAACCAGTAAGAGGTATGCCCTTCTCATGCTTTATATCAGGGGTTACATCCTGACAACACACGAGTACTAATGTTAACCTTGGTCACTTGGTTAAGATAGTGTCTTCCAGGTTTCTTCACTGTAAATGTATTATTTTCTCCTTTGTCATTAATAAATATCTTGAGGGAGAAACATAGAGATGATGAAAATATCTTGTTTCTCCTTTAATTTTGCCAACGAATTTTAGCATTCAGATTGGATCTGGACTACAAAGTGATTACCTTGATATTTGAGTAATGATTTTCTATTTCCCTCATTCTTTCTACATGCATTAATTGGAATTATTCTGTAACCTCAATTTATTTGCTTATTTATTTATAGCAGTAGAGGTTCATAAATATTTATTTATTTTCTGAGTCACAATCCAATGTGATCATTATTTAATTTTTTGCTCAAAATTTTCTAGCTTTAGCCTTTGAAAGTTTTTTAGGTTGTTTTCTGTGCCATTTCAATGTCTTCATACTTTTTTGAACATTTCCTTATTTTCAGGCACTGTAATGTGCTCCAGACTCATCTCAAACTCAACCACGTCTTCAAGAATTCTTGATCCCTTTTATTAGAGAATGACTTGCCTTTTCATTCACTTAACAGTGTTTCATTCACTTATCCATGCAACAAGTGTTTGTAATTTCGGTGAAATCCCATTTCTCAATATTTTTATTTTATGGGTCATGCTATATGACATAAAACAAACACAGTTTCTAATACAAAACTACAAAGATTTTTCTCTATATATTCTTCTTGATGTGTTAAAGTTTTAAATTTTAAAGTTCAGTCTATGCTTCATGTTTATTTAATTTTTGTCTAAGTTTTGAGGTATATATTGAAGTTGAATTGGTCCAGGACCATATGTTAAATAAATAAATTTTTCTTTACTTAATTGCCTTTGCATCTTTATAAATAAATAGCTGACTGTATTTTGTGTGTCTATTTCTAGGATGTCTAATCTGTTCATTCATCTATAGGTTTTTCTTTTTGCCCATAACACCATATCTTGACTACAGCAACTTTTTAGTGAAACTTAAAATCAGAAAGTGTAAATTTTCCAAATGAATTTTTCTTGTTGCACTTGTTTTGGTAATTCTGGTTACTATCTCTTTCTGTATAAATTTTGAATTGAAGTATAGTTGATGTGCAATGTTTCAGGTATACAGCAAAGTGATTCAGTTATACATATATGTGTATATATATGTGTATATATGGGTATATATATGTGTATGTATATACATATATACTTTTTCAGATTCTTTTCCATTATAGGTTATTACAAGGTATTGATTATAGTTCCCTGTGCTATATATACAGTAGCTACTTAATGTTAATCTGTTTTATAAGTAGTAGTGTGTATCTATTAATCCCAAATTCCCAATTTATTCCTACACCCCCTTCCCCTTTGGTAAATTTTTTTTCTATGTCTGTGAGTCTATTTCTGTATTGTAAATAAGTTCATTTGTATAATTTTTTATATTCTACATTTAAATGATATCATATGATATTTGTCTTTCTCTGTCTGACTTACTTCATTTAGTGTGATAATCTCCAGGTCCATCCATGCTGCTGCAAATGGCATTATTTCATTCTTTTTTATGACTGAGTAACATTCCATTTTGTATATATACTGCCTCTTCTTTATCCATTCATCTGTCAGTGGACATTTAGGTTGCTTCCATGTCTTGGCTATTGTCAGTAATGGTCCTATGAACATTGGGGTGCATGTATCTTTTTGAATTAGAGTTTTTATCTTTTCTGTATATGCGCCCAGGACTGGGATTGCTGGATCATATGTTAACTCTGTTTTTAATTTTTTAAAGAACTTCCATCTCCATAGTGGCTCCACCAATTTACATTCCCACCATCTTCTTATATAAATTTAACATAAGCTTGTCAATACTGCAAAAATGCCTACAAGAAATTAAGTTGGGTTTTCATCACTCTGTAGATCCATTTGGAGATATTGACATTATAAAATGTTAATGATTGCAATCCATGAACTCAGTATAGTTATTTATTTATTAGAACACCCTTGATTTCTTTTTTCAGTTTTGTAATTATCAACGTGCAAATCTTATACATATTTTTTTAATACCTAGATATTTATTTTTCCAGGTGCTATTATAAATGTTACTTTAAAAAATCAATTTCCAATTATTCACAGCCCTTATTCATAACTGAAACTGAATTTTTCATATTGACTTAGTACCCTGGGGTATTTCTAAATTCATTAAACAAATTTAGGGCTTTTTATAGATTTGGGGGATATGTAAATACCAGGCCTTACATATAGAGAGATTTATTTCATCATTTTCATTCTGTATGCCTTTATTTCTTTTTCTTGTGTTATTTCATTGGCTAGGATTCAAAACTAGTGAGAGAAATTTTTCTTGCCTTGTTCCTGTTCCTAGGGGAAATGATTACTGATTCTTTACTCAGTTGTGTCAAGTCTGTGATAAGCTTGTTGAATACGATTCATCAGTTTTTACTGTTTTTTATTTCTACCATTTTATTAGAGTTATAGTTTGCATCAGGCTGATGCAATTTCACATTTGTTCTTGCATGTTGTCCATCTTTCCATCATGTTTTTTAACATGTTAATTAGAGATATTTAATAGTCCCTATGAGGTAATTCCAACTTCTGGGTCACTCCTGAGTCTGTTTTTATTGATTGCTTTGTCTCATGGCAGTGTGTTACATTTTTGTGTGCCTTTTAATTTTTGTTGAAAAATGGACAGCTTTTGTAAGATTGAAAGCCTGAGGTGAATCATTTTTGTTATTGGCTATGTGGATATTTTTACTTCTGGCCCAGGGCCATCCTATGTCCGGATAGAAATTTATTTACATTATAATAATGGAATAAATTAATGAATGAGAATTTCTGCAAAATGTTAGTTGCTTCCTGGATGCCATAAGCAAATATGAAAGCTTGCATTTCTTTTAATATTTCAGTTAGATCAAGAGGAAGCTCACAAATGAAAATATAGAATATTGTTGATGTTAAGCATTATATTGTTTACTCTTTTAACTCCAGAAACTAGCCCATAGCCTGGAATATTGTAATTGGCTAATAAGCATTGCTGAATGAACAAGTGAATGAATGAATGCATGAACACATGACCACACAAAATAGCTCACAGCCTGGAGTATTGTAATTGGCTAATAAGCATTGCTGAATGAACAAATGAATGAATGAATGCATGAATACGTGACCACACAAAAGGAATAGATTGTTGCTAGATTTTGGAGGCACCTGAGTGACAGATTCATGAATTAGGATGATTTGACATCTATAAGTTTAATAAAAGTATTAAACCACATAGAACAACATGAAGTTCTCATTTCAAAGCTATTGGGCTGGCCAAAAGGTTCCTTCAGTTTTTAAGTACAAATAAAAAACAAATTTTTCATTTTCACCAAGAACTTTATTGAACAACATATTCACCGTTTTGTCCCACTACCTTCTGCTATTTTTCAGGCACCTTTATAATTCCCAAGACGTGTTATCTTTTTGAGCAAAGAACTGTTCCATGTGCCTTTTACAGTCTTCCAGAGAATTGACATTTTTCTATTAAGAGAATTTTGTAAAGACCAAAATAAATGGAAATGCCAAGGTGCAATGTCTGGTGAATACGGCAGGTTAATCAGAACTTCCCAGCCAAGCTGTAACAGTTTTTGCCTAGTGATCAAAGAAACATGCAGTCTTGCGTTATCCTGATGGAAGATTATATGTTTTCTGTTGACTAATTCTGGATGCTTTTCATCGAGTGCTGCTTTCAGTTGGTCTAATTGGGAGCAGTACCTGTTGGAATTAATCGTTTGGTTTTCCGGAAGGAGCTCATAATAGAAGACTCCCTTCCAATCCCACCATATACAAAACATCACCTTCTTTGGATGAAGACTGGCCTTTGGTGTGGTTGGTGGTGGTTCATTTCGCTTGCCCCACGATCTCTTCTGTTCCACATTATTGTTACAGTATCCACTTTTCATTACCCGTCACAGTTTGTTTTAAAAACAGAACGTTTTCTTTACGTTTAAGTAGAGAATTGCATGTGGAAATACGGTCAAGGTTTTTTTGGCTGAACTTATGTGGAACCTGAACATCAAAGCGATTCACATAACCAAGCTAATGAAAATAATTTTCAGTGCTTGATTTGGATATTTTGAGTATGTTGGCTATCTCCCGCTTGGTATAACGTTGACTGTTCTCAATTAATGTCTCGATTTGATTGCTATCAACTTCTAGATAGATGGTGTCTACTAGAGCCATCTTACAGGAAAAACCAAATGAACCTTTTGGCCAACACAATACTTTACACTATTAGGAAACTATGTTAATTACATCTGTGTAAATATCATAAGTCAAAGAAAAAGAAACCATTCCCTTATACAGGCATACCTCATTTTATTGTTCTTCACATTATTGTGTTTCGTAGACACTGTTTTTTACAAATAGGAGGCTTTTGGCAACCTTGTGTCTAGTAAGTCTATTGGTGCCATCTTTTTCCAACAACACCTGCTCACTCTATGTTTTTGTGTCACATTTTGGTAATCCATACAGTATTTCAAACTTTTTTATTATTATTATATTTGTTATGGTGATCTGTGATCTTTGATATTATTACTACAACTTGCTGAAGGCTCAGATGATGGTTAGCATTCAGGGCAATAATGTATTTTTTAATTAAGGTATGTGTATTGTTTTCTTAGACATGCTATTGTACACATAATAGACTATAGTATATTGTAAACATAACTTGTATATGCACTGGGAAACCAAAAAATTAATGTGCCTTGCATTATTGCAATATTAGCTTTATTGTGGTGGTCTGGAATTGAATCCGCAGTGTGTATGAGGTATGCCTGTACATTTCCTTGGAAAGGATTGAGAATGATTTCAGAATTTCCGTAATATAGAATATTTAGGAGACTCTTTGTAACGCATCAAAAAGGAGTGAGTTCTTTAATTTAACCCGAAGAAATGTTTTAATATTAAAGAGCTACCTGTGTGAAAATATTAGTGCCAAGAAAGTAATTTGATTTCTCATGGAAAGACCTAGTGAGATATTTGGAAACTGGAAAAAGAAAACACAAAAACTAAACTTAAAAAAGAAAAAAGAAAAAAGAAAATTCAGAGGACAAAGCAAGGATAAAGACTTATAAAGAGAAGCATAAATTATAAGCAGGATCTTTTGATGTCTCTAACTTGATTAACAGGAAATAGATGCAATTTTTATGTTCTTCAAGACCAATAAAAGAATATGCTTCTATGAAATAAGGGGGCAAAGGATTGAGTCTATCAACTGAGGGAGAGAACATGGAAAGAGACCTCAGCCATGTGAACTGGGTTTCATATTTTTCTATGTTAGAAATATCTAAAAGCTCCTACAGTATCATACACAATTTCTGGGCTTATATCAGAAACGGAAAGTCAAAGACTGAAAGACAAAGCATCTCTCTGAATGCAAATAAAATGATGCACTAAATTAAATGAAAAATAATAAAATTCACTTCCTAAGTGCTTCTACTTTGTTCTTACTTAAAATAATCACTTAGTTTTTTAATTAACATTTGCTCAGTCATTCAGCAGATTCATGTTGGTCCCCTTTGTTACAGGAATTTTTTTTTTTTTTTAGCCGTGCAGCACGGCATGAGGGATCTTAGTTCCCTGACCAGGGATCCAACCCATGCCCCCTGCAGTGAAAGTGTGGAGCCCTAACCACTGGACTGCCAGGGAATTCCCTATTATAGGAATATTTGATAATTCTTTATATTATATTCAGTAATGGCTGTGACTACCAAATTAAGTTTTATAAGTAAAAGATAATAAAGCAAGTGATTAATTTAAAGAGGAGATTATAATTAGAATCATGGACCAAATTTTGGAAAGATTTCAGGTATCCACCATTTATTTAGCTTATTGACAATCTTGTACATATTTTTCTGGAAAACAAAAACTTTGGCAAAAAAAATGTTTCAGGGGAACTGATTTTGATTGATATACATGGAGAGGAACTTTTGTCTCCAAATTTGCATCAAATATATATGAATGAAGGAAAAATACTTCTGTTGCCACACATTATTTTATATTTAATACTTGAATAAATTTATCTATTAAAATCCATTAGAGTGTAACTTCCCTATGTGCAGACATGCTTTCTTATTTGACACTTCATAGCAAACAATGAGTTCATTCACTTCGGAATGTGAATGGATAAGAAGGAATTGAAAAAACAATTTGGCTCAACCTCATAATATTCTACCAATACATTAGATTTTCGTTGTGCTTGTTATAAAATAACAATAAAACTGGTTTCTTTTTTGTTGTTATTTTCTACACATGCTTGTGCTTCTTAGGAAAAGAAAGTAAGTCAGTGGTAGCATAGGTATCTGAACTTTCTAGAAAATTGCTTATTTGTTAATTGATGGTTTTAAACTTAAAAAAAAAAAAAAGATTTCCCTCTCAGTGGTGTGGACTTTAGGAAATGGATGGTAACTCTTTCTGGTTATATTATACAACAAGGAAATATAAGAAATGTGGAAACAATGTTTCTATGGTAATTATACTTCTAATTCTTATTTAGATGCCAGGAACACAATTTTCCCTCCTTATTTTCTGGCATAGAGACCACTCACTCCCTTCCTGAGTGAAATAAGGTTCCAGTTCTCGATGGAAGAGTCAAGATCTAATATAATACATGTAAGCATGGAGGAGGAGAGATTGAGGGAAATGGAGAAAGAATTGGGGAGAAGTAATGATGGAAAACAAATCAATTGGTGTCACTGCTCTTACTCTCTTAGAATCACAAAATGTTAAATAAGAAATAAATTTCTTATTGATGCACTTTTTATACAGTATCTCATGTAATGATAACTAACACAATCAGATCTGAGCATCTTCTTGCTAATAAAGATTTCATTAAGATGGAGAAAAAGCTAAGAGAATTAATGTAAATTCACACAGAACCCATAGGATGCAAACCCAGGACATATGATGCAACACTGTCCTCTGCAATGCTGTTAAATTATATTAGTTGAAGGTTAAGACAGAGTAGGTAGTAGAAATTGACTTTTCTCCCCTGAATTGGTAATTCAGATTTTGTATACATTCAAGGGTTCACCTGACATCCTTTCAAGGAATGCCCTCTCCCTCAATGTGAGATATGATGAGAAACATGAATAATTTCCAAATGGAGTCCTGTCTTTAAGAAGTTAACAATCTCTATTTAAGGATACAATATTTAGACAAGTAAAACATTAAACAACAATAAAAATGCAAAGAGCAATTCAAGAAAACAGCACAACATGTGACAACAAAAGCATAATTAATTGTGAAATGTGTTGGCCAGAAGACCATGGATAAGAGATTTCAGAGGTCAGTACTGTTTGTTTCTGAGTAGTGAAATCAGGGAAACTTGTTTGGAAGGGATGGAATCTAAACTGGGCATTTAAGCCAGAACTCTCCTACACTGCTGTGTCAGGGAAAAAGGGGGAATGTGCACTGTATAAAGTGATGGCCCAGTGTTTGTTCAGAAGCAGTGAAGCACTAAGTGTTTGTGATAGAGTGAATATACACAAGTTGGTTTACTCAACAAGGAACCAATTTCTGGAGGGCTCTAATGCAAGGAAGCACCTTTTGTGTGTTTTTTCATGATTATACTGTTACTGAGAAATGTAATGGTAACAAATTGCTGAGAAATGTCCTCTTGAAGCTATTTCCCATACAATAGCACAGTTACAAACAAGAATATTTTCTGGGGGTGGGAAGGTGTGGACATTTTCTTTCTATTTTTACTTTTTAGTGAGATACAACTGACATATAGCATTGTATTAGTTTCAGGTGTACAACATAATGATTTGATATTTATACATATTATGAAATGATGACGACAATAAGTCTAGTTAACAATACTCACCATAGACAATCACATTTTTTTTTCTTGTGATGAGAACTTTTAACATTTACGCTCTTAGCAACTTTCAAGTATACATTACAATATTATTAACTATAGTCACCATGCTGTATGTTACATCCCATGACTTACTTTCTTATAGCTGAAAGTTTATACTTTTTAAACCCCTTCACCCATTTCGCACTCCCCCCACCTCCTGCCACCAGTCTGTTCTCTGTGTCTGTGAGCTTTGTTGATGTTGCTGCTGCTGCCATTGTTTTTAGATTCCATGTATAAGTTAGGTCATTGATATTTGTCTTTCTCTGTCTGACTTATTTCACTTAGCATAATTCCCTCAAGGTTCCTCCATGTTGTGGCAAAAGGCAAGATTTCCTTATTTTTTTTTTTTTTTTTTTTAGATTTCCTTATTTTTAATTGCTGAAAAATACTTCATTGTGTGTGTGTGTGTGTGTATATATATATAATCACATAAAATACAAATTTTGTATATTGATTTTGTATCCTGAAACTTACTGAATTTGTTTATTAGTTCTAACAATATTTTGGTGAACATTTTATTTTTAAAGTAAACTCATTGAAGTGTAACATGCAGAAAAGTCGACAAATCATAAGTTCAGCATATATAAATTTTTACAGAGTGAAAACATCTATGTAATCAGCACCTAGATCAAAACCAAATCTTATAAGCAGCACAGAAAATTCTAATGCATTTCCAAGTGCTTAAAAAAAGGTAATCATTCCTTGGACTTCTCTTACTGTAGAGTAGCTTCCTAATTTCTGAATCTTATAAACTGAAATCATACAATATATGCTCTTCTTATCTGTTTTTTTTTACTCAAGAACACTGTTGCATGTAGAAATAATTCCATAATTTTATTGCTGAATAGTGTTCAATATATTACTATGTACAGTTTATTTATCTTTGCTATTATGGAGGCTACAAAAATTCTATGAACATTCTTGTACATGTCTTTCAGTGTGTTCATGAACATATTTCGGTTGGGTATATTTCCAGAGATGAAATTTTTGGGTCATAAAATTACCTATATTCATCTTTATTATATATTGCCAAATAGAATTCCAAAGTGGTTGCACCTATTTACATATCTCCAAAGTGTCTATGAGAGTATAAATTTTTCTCCTTTCTTTATACCATTTGATATCATCATTCTTTTGCATTTTTGATATTCTAGTGGTTGTGTAGTGATATCTCATTGTATTTTTAATTCATACTCTAATGATGAATAATGAAGTTGAGCATCTTTCCATATCTTTCCTGGCCATTTAGATTTTTTGAAGTTCCCATTAAATATTTTTGCCAATTCTCTAAATTGGGCTTATTGTTTTACATTGATTTGTAAGAATTTGTATGTATTATTTGAGTTCTTTGTAAGACAAATACATTGCAAAAATTTTCTCCCACCTTATAGCTGGCCTTTTTTATTGATGAAAAAACTTTTGAAGAACAAAAGGTTTCAGTTTAAATGAAGTTCAATTTATTGTTCTTTTTCTTTATGATTGCTTTTGTTTGCTGTTCAAGAAATATTTACCTACTCTGAGATGATATAATTTCCTATATTTTCTTCTAGAAACTTTTTTTTACCTTTGACATGTAGGTTCACAATCTAGCTGTAATTAATTTTTGTGTATAGTGTGAGGTAGTTTTTTCCATATGGATATCTAATTGTCACAGCATCATTTCTGAAAAAAAATCATTTCCCCATTCTAATTCATTGTCACTTTGTCAAAATTAAAGTCAATTTATAAGTGAGTCTATTTCCAGAGTCTATACTATTCCATTGTCTATTCATCTGTCCTTATACCAATGTCATATCATCTTAACCACTAGAGCCTCATGATGATCTTTGATATTCGGTTGTATAAATCCTTCAACTTTATGGTTCTTCTTCAAGATTGTCTCAGGTATTCTTGCTCTTTTGTACTTCCAAATAAGTTTTAGAATCAGCTTGGCAACACACACACACACACACAGACACATACACACAGAGTCACAGACAAATAAGCTCCTGAAGTTTTTATTGTGAGCTTATTCAATTATAATAATTTCTTTAACAACTGAAATATTTTTAAGATTGACTTGTTCAATCTTTTGAACATGTTATATCCTCCCATTTATTTAGTTCTTTTTATTATTTTTCTCTGAGTGATATTTTGTAGTTTTCTTTGTAGAAGTCTTGCTTATTCTTTATCATATTAGTTCTAGAGAGTTGCCTTTTTAAAATCATAAAAGACTCCTAGGCTCATTTTGTATTTTATCTGTCCCATCTTAGAATCACAATTTTCTCTAAGGAACCCTGATTCCCTGTAGTGAAAAATAATATTTAGAGACCAAAGGAAATACATTATGTAGTGTTCTCCTTTTCTATATACATTACTTCCTTCTCCAATAGTAAAATCTTGTCTACCATTATCCTCAACATATTTCCTCATTTAATCAAATTAAAATACAAAGGAAATTGTTTCAAAATTTCTAGTCCATACCAGTGTATAAAGCAAACTTACTAACTTCTAACTAGAGTTCAACAGGTTTTTTTTTAACCATTCCTTTTTTAGGTAAATTTTACATTTGGTATAAACCACAATCCTAACAAAATATAGAATATTTTCAACACCCTAGAAATTTACTCCCTGACTCTTCACAGTTAATCATGCACCTGAGGCAAACACTTTTTTTTTGCCATATGTATATATAAATACACACACACACACACACACACACACCCATTGGGCACTCTTTTGTGCCTGGCGTCCTTAAACTAAAATTATATTGGTCATATTTATTCATGTCATTCTGTATACCATTAGCTTGCTCCTTTTTTATTGATTAACAATATTCCGTTGTATTGATATACCACTGTTTATTTATCCATTCTCCTGCTTATGGATATTTCCAGTTTTGTGCTATTATGAATTAAGTTGCTACGCACATTCTAGCCCAAGCCTTTGTGTGGCCATGTATTTTGATTTTTGTTGGGTAAATATTTAGGAGTGGGCTTATAAGGGAATAGAAAAGATGACAAGTTAGTTTACAAGACATCACCAAAACTATGTCCAGATTAGTTCTAAAACTTTACTCTCTAACCAGCAATTGTAAGAGTTCTATTTGTTCCACATCCTCAGCAACGTTTGATGTTTTTATTTGTTTTAAATTCTAATGAGTGTGTAATAGTATTTCATTGTGTTTTTGCATTTGATAATTTTTGAAGCTATTCTAAATGGTATCATTTAATATCTCATTTTCAAAATTTTTTGCTAGCTTATAGCCAATTCAGTTGATATATTTTTGTACATTGACATTGTATCCCACAATTTTGCTCAATTATCTTCTTAATTATTATAATATATCTATAGATACTTTGAGATTTTCAATGCACAATATCACATCATCTGCAAATAATGGCGGATTTATATTTTGCTTTTACTCTATATACATTTTATCAAACAAGATTTCTTCATTGGAAGACTGCAGCATTTGAAACATCATCTAGAAAGCAAAAGAGTGCTTTACAATTTATTTTCCCCTTTCATTATTTCTGTATCAGCATGGTAACATTTCTCAAAGAAAAAACACATTTAAAATGAAAAGAAAAAAGAGTAGTTGGTAATGAAGAAATCTGTCTTAGGAAGGCCTAAGGGAATCACCCAATGCATAGTTCTTTGTGTCCTTAGAAGACAGGATGACAGATGGCAGAAAAATCTGAGGTTTTCTTCCTGAGATCTGGGCTTCAGGGGAATCCAAGGGCTTCCCCTCCAGGAAGATCTGATGATGACTGATACTGACCAAGAGATGCGCAGGGTTAAAAGAGCAACAATACAAATACCGGAAAGCTGTACTCAGAGGCTATGAGCTATCTATACTTCTTGAAAGAAACCCATCTCATTTATTCTCCGGAGTCAGAGCCTGTCAGAAAAATCTTGCACAGTTAATATTATACGGAGAGACAAAACCATTGGAAACACTTGCAGGTAGGGGTTTTACCTCAGAGATTTTGTAAATCCAGAGAAAAATATTGATCAAAGCATGCAAATTTGTTATAACCTATTTTTATTGTTGTTAAAATCAAGAGGCCATATCTTTAAGCAACAATTCTGAATATTCCATCAAATTACCATGCCTTTTATAGAAAAGAGGTTTGCACTGAATGAAGGAGAGCAGCTATAAGTGCAAGTAGACAGTAGCCATACAGACACTATTTCCCATTCACAGAGATGAGCTTTTCTTCTTACACCTACTGATTACAGATATCTACAAGAAGTGGTCTATTGTTTAGAGATGTTGATGTCATTCACCTGTTCAGAGGTAGAGAACAGAAAATCCCCACATGTACAGGACATCTAAGAGGCCATGACCATTATTCTGACTTCAGATATGTTAGACTAAAACTTGTGCACACCCATTTTTAAAAATTATTGCTTGCCATGTTCTCTGTATTCAACACAAATAGCACATCAATATACGTACTTAGTTGAGTAGTTGCCACAATGAATAATATCTATATCGCTTAAGACAAACACAAGTTATTTGCTTATAATTCTGTAACTTGGGCTGGAATCAGCTGGTTGGTACTTCTGTTGGTCTTGTCTGCAGTCTCTCTTACAGCTATTGTCATATGATAGCTTGACTGAGGCTGGATGGTCCAAGAGAGTCTCACTCACATGGCTGGTGGTTACTTGTACCTGCTGTCTGGGATGCTTTGGTCGCCTCCATTTAGACCCTCCAGCAGAATAGCCTGCTGGAATACATGGTGGTAGCAGCATTCTGAGAGGGCAAATACCAATGCTTAAGCACTTATCAAGCCTCTGCTTGCCTCAGGTTTGCTGATTTGTCATTGGCCAAACCAAATCACATAACCAAGGCCTGAGTCTTGAAGTGTGATGTAGATACTGGGAGGTATGATTCATTGGAAGCCATTGATATAACAGTCTACTCTGATGGCTCAGTGTAAATAAAATCATGGGTTATTTTTCTCATTTATTCTCTTGATTTCATTTATCTTTTAATATTTTTTGGAAATAAGTTTAGATTTACAGAAGAAGCCAAAAAATGTACATAGAGTTCCTGTGTACTTTTCACTCATTTCCCCTAATGTTGACATCTTACATAACCATAGTACAACTGAAAAAACAAGAATTAACCATTAGCACAATATTATTAACGAAACTGCAGTCTTTATTCAGCATTCATTAATTTTCCTACTAACATCTTTTTTCTCTTTCTGGATCCATTCTAGGATTCTATATTATTCCATCTCCTTAGTTTTCTCCAGTCATGACAGTTCCTTAATCTTTCCTTGTCTATCACGACCTTGAAACTTTTGAAAAGGCCTGGACAGTTATTTTGTGAAATGTCTCCCGATCTGGATTTGCCTGACGCTTTTTCATGAGTGAATTAAGCATGAACAATTTCAGCAAGTATATCACAGAAGTGAAGTTGTGCCATTCTCAATGCATCTGTTAGGAAGTATACGATGTCAGTAAGTAATGATATGGTGGTGATATGAACTTTGCTCACTTGGTTAAGATGGTGTCTTCCAGGTTTCTGAAAATATGTATCTTTTCCTAAACACAGCCCTGGAATCAACTAGTTTTCCAGGAGAAAGGAAGACTGAGTTTTAAAAAAATGCTATTAACTCTTTCCTTCTCAATTTCTTAGTGTAGTCTCACAAAATACGGGGTAATATAATTCATTTTCCTCAAATATTTTGTATTTTACCTAGAAGTATTGTCTTACAATACTTTTTATATTTGACTATTTCTACTGAGTGAATTGCCCCTCATCTTAAATTTCAGTAAATTTTCTCCCACCCATCTCTAAGATTTTTCATGATTAGTTTCCTTCCCTCTGTATTTTTAAACATCAGTTAAGATACTATCAAAGTTCACTCAGTTAAGTAGTACAAGATATTTACTGATGAGAAACATGCATCTACAGTTTAGTGGCATGACAGACCCTTGCAACACTCTCAGATAGCAACTCATCAAAATAATTTTTTTTGGTGTTTTGTGTCTCAGCATGTTTGCCTTGCAAGCACAGGCACTGACTTGCTTGTTTGTTCTGAACTACATTTCAAGCATGTTTTTGTGATAAACAACCTCGGCAGATAGAAATAGTGTCAGGCTTGTTAACTGACCATTTATAATAGAATTACCTTGTAAGCTCAGTGCTCCTTTCCTGTAATGTAACCCACTGTATGTAGAGGCGTCGTTTGGCCCTCTTTGCATTTTCCAGTAAGAAGCTGGGCCTCGGGAAATGACACAAGAAAATACAAATACACTTGATAATCCTATTGTTGTGAGTAATAAAGTCCTTTTTCTCTGATCTAGGAATATCATGGCTTCTAGTAGGGTAAAATCTCAGATTCTGCACAGGTATTTTTACCTGCCTATGACTTTCTTTCCTCTCTATCTCTGGCACCCTGTTAAAATGAAGACAAACATACATGGAGGAGATATTAGTATCAGATGGGAATGCCAAACTGTGGGGAAGACTGGTTAAAATAAATGAGTGGTATATTTAAAAAACAGAGGTGAAGCATTTGGATTCATGGGGAAAAAAAGATGCTTGAAAGTATGTATTTGCGCCCAGAATGCAATAAAAACTCAGCTACCTCCCAATGAATATGTTATTTTATTCTCTATGAGATTATATTGCAACTTTATTTTGATTAATTATTTTTAATTCTCCAAATAGTATTAGAATAAATGCTAATGAATAAAAGTAAACAGTATAGAATTTGATACTGGAGTTATAGAACTACTTTATTCTTTCTCAACCCAGCCTACCCCTTCAGCAGTGAACACTGCTAATGACAGTGTTTACTTTTGCATAAAAATCGATAGGAGTATAGGTGAATACATACAATTTTAGTTAACATTTTAAATACAATTGGGGTCATGCTTCATATAATTATTTTTTCTTCCTAATATAACAGATATCTGGATAATCTTTAATGTTAGTATATTTGGAGCTACCTCATACTTATACCTCATAATTGCTGCTAACCTATAAGTGAACTAAATATTGCTCAATATATTTAACTATTCCTCAACCTATAAGCACTTTATTGTTCACTCTTACCAATGGTGATACTATGAGTATCTCTTTTCATATGTCTTTACACATATATGTAGGAAAATTTTCTAGAAATGTATTTGCTGCTAAAATGGTGTATACTTTTTAATTTTTATGGATACTACAACATAATTTTTGAAAGAAAATTGTATCAGTTTATACTCTTACAAACAATGGTTTAGATCATCTATTTTCCTTCTTCTTTCTTACCCACAGAGGATAATAGCAAGCCCTTTCACCTATTTTAATCTGTGAAAACGTTTTAGGTGAACAGTGTATATTAACAGCTTTAATTTATATGTCTCTGATTACTAGTGAGATTACTCATCTTTTAATATGGTTATTGGCCTTTTAATTTATTTTTCTTTTTTACACTGTCATTTGCCTTCTTTGCTTATTATTTTCTTAATTCAATATTCCCCTTTTTCCAAAAACAAGTAATTAACATTTGAGTACATTCTATTTGTAAATTGTTGTACTAAGTAGAAGAGGGAAGCCTCTATTTAATTCCTGCCTCTCCCCAAATATGTGGACAACTGCTCTTCTTTCCAGAGTTACCCTCTATCAACTATTTGATGTGCATCTTCTTGGAGTGTTTTATATTAATTTCCCTGCACATACATATATTCATGTGTGCACACACAAACACACACATGAGTGCATTTGATAATGAGATGATACCCTTTGCATTATTTTGCAATGAACCAACTCATTTAATCTCTTCATTTGGTTTTACTGACCCAATATAAAATTTAATGTTACTTGCCAAGTACTCTATTAACTAACATTTATATGTTTCTCAATTTTTCACTACTATGAACAATGCTAAAACGATAATCTTTGATCATATATTTACATGCAGACATTCAAGTACTCCTAAATAATAAATCCTAGCACTAGAATTCCTTGTACAAAGACTTTGATATTTTAAAATCAGATTGTCTGTGTATAATAATAATTTTATTTTTTCAAATAGTTATGATAATTTTAATTAATTCTTGCCTTAATATGAGGTCTGGAACGTCCAGTACAGTATGTAATAAAAAATAGTGCTACTGAGTGCCTTTATTGCTGCCTGATTTTAAAGGTAATAATGTGTTATTTTCTAGTAAGAATAATGGTTATTCTAAGCTGTTTTTCTAGATATCATATTATTGGTTTAAGGAAATTTCATTATTTACCTAGAATTTTTGTCCCAAATTAAAGTTGACATTTATTAAATGAGTTTTGTGCATCTATTTAGATGATGATATGGCTTTTATTTGTAGTTTTGCTGATGTAAAACTATCCTTGAATTTCTCAGATAAATTCAACTTGATCTGGGTTTGTTTTTTTATACAGTGCCATATTTTTGTTTAGCATTTCCATTTATTTACATGCATGAGATTGATGTGGACTTTATTTTATCTTACTTTAGTCACTGGTTTTGGTATTCTGATGTCATCAAATTAGTTGAGAAACATTTACTGGTTTTCTAATATATGAAGATTTTATATGATTTTGCGATGGTCTCTTCTTTGGAAAATTTGGTAGAATTCCATTGTAAGACTACCAAAAATAAAATGTAAAAATAAAATATAAAAGCAAATTAAGTTTGATGTTAAAATATAAAAAGCACGTAAGGGAAAAAATGAAATACACTAGGGCTTCCCTGGTGGCGCAGTGGTTGAGAATCTGCCTGCCAATGCAGGGGACACGGGTTCGAGCCCTGGTCTGGGAAGATCCCACATGCCGCGGAGCAACTGGGCCCGTGAGCCACAATTACTGAGCCTGCGCGTCTGGAGCCTGTGCTCCGCAACAAGAGAGGCCGCGATAGTGAGAGGCCCGCGCACCGCGATGAAGAGTGGCCCTCGCTTGCCACAATTGGAGGAAGCCCTCGCACAGAAACGAAGACCCAACACAGCCATAAATAAATAAATAAAAAATAAAATTAAAAAAAAAAAAAAAAAATGAAATACACTATATAGTTTTTTTTAAGTGATTATAAAGAGCTTATGACTTGCATTAAAATTGTGAGAAAGTGTATTCTTTAAGAAGAGACTTAGGGTTTAAAGCTACACAGTCCTGGATTGGAGTCAGACTCCAGCTCTCTCTGTGACTTATTACATTATTTAGCTTCTAAGTCTTGGTTTTCCAAAGTGTAAAATAATATTACCTTTAAGGTATTTGTGGAGGTAAAATGAAATAAACAGTAAAACATCTGTCACAGTTGTGGGCACATAGGATGTACTCAATAAATGTTAGGTTTTTCCCTCCTTTATGTTTTTTTTCCATTACAGAAGTCTGAATTAATGCTGTGTTTAGTCTCACAAGGTGCTGATGATTATTTTTATTTTTATTCTTTTATTTTTTAAAATTTATTTATTTATTTTTGGCTGCATTGGGTCTTCGTTGCTGCACGCGGGCTTTCTGTAGTTGCAGCGAGCGGGGACTACTCTTGGTTGCAGTGAGCAGGCTTCTCATTGTGGTGGCTTCTCTTGTTGCGCAGCATGGGCTCTAGGTGCGTGGGCTCAGTAATTGTGGCGCACGGGCTTAGTTGCTCCGCGGCATGTGGGATCTTCCCGGATGGGGCTCGAACCCGTGTCCCCTGCGTTGGCAGGCAGATTCTTAACCACTGCGCCACCAGAGAAGTCCCCTGATGATTATTTTTGAGAGGCAAATACCATGCATCAGGACTGTTTTAGGTCATTTGAATTGTTCATCCAAGGCTTCTATTGAACCTGTGAAAAAGTGAAGACACACTTGTTACCAACATGGCATGTTGTGATTCAGCAATCTGCATTTCAAAATTAAAGGGGTTGGAACTTCCTGGGTGGCACAGTGGTTAAGCATCCGCCTGCCAATGCAGGGGACATGGGTTCGAGCCCTAGTCCAGGAAGATTCCACATGCCGTGGAGGAGCTAAGCCTGTGCGCCACAACTACTGAGCCTGTGCTCTAGAGCCCACGAGCCACAACTACTGAGCCCACGTGCCACAACTACTGAAGCCCGTGTGCCTAGAGCCCGTGCTCCGCAACAAGAGAAGCCATTTCAATGAGAAGCCTGTGCACCACAACAAAGAGTAGCCCCCGCTCGCTGCAACTAGAGAAAAAGCCCGTGCGCAGCAATGAAGACCCAGTGCAACCAAAGATAAAAAAAAATGTTTTTTAATTAAAAAGTAAAGGGGTGAGTGGAGCAGAGTTTATTGCTTACCCTGAAGACTTGTTCCTTATGCTCCAACCCTACAATTTTAGGAGTTTCCATTGACAATATTGTGAACTTTTATATTGCATGTAGAGGTCATGATGAACTCCTCTAAAGGCATTCTTTGATGGAATCAATTTTGACACCCACATTGGCTCAAAACAAGACCCTAAGCAATGAGAATACATTAGTACAGGTCACTAATATAAATAGAACAGCTTCTCATATCATTTCTGCCCATAGCACAAAAGGAGGAGAAATCTTGAAATAAAATCATGACCAAAGAAAAAGTAGTATTTCAGAATATCATCTTATGAGTCCAAATGTAGTCAATCCTGTTTAAATGGGTGTTTGTAGAATCCACTTCTCTGCTTCCCGATTCAAATAAGAAGAATGTAGATTGCTGAAAATAAAGGGCCACCTTGAGAGAATATACCATCTAAAATTCAGCTCGATCATGTACTTTATTAATTCTTCAGTAGTATTTAAATATGCATTTGATTTTATTCTGCATTATATATCATTATGTCATGTATTATGTATCATATATTTTTACTCCAGAACTTCTATTTGGTTCCTTACCAAAATTTTCTTATCATTTTTAATGGTTTCTTATTAGTTGTTCATCATTTCTTTCCTTTGTTGTTTCTTCAAAGATACTTAAGGTAATTTTTACCCTTTATATATGGAAGTTATTACATCTGAAATACTCTTACTCATAATTGTTGGTTAGCTCCTGCATTTTGTAATTCTTTTTCAGTTCATATCTTATTGAATCCATTTGTGGGAGCACTAAGGAGTCTGAGTTGAGGGTACTTCCTACAGAGAGGTTCTGTATTTGTTTCTGTCAGGAGTTAGGGGGCATATTTTTCAGAGTTGGGATCATGTTTTTATATTATTTTTGTCTGTTATTATTAATTTCATCATTAATACTTTCTCATATTATAACTACTTCTACATAAAGATACTTTTCAATGGTTAACATTCATAATGTGAGTGTAACAATTAAGCATTCTCTTTCTGTTGAACATTTTGATCGTTTTCACTATTGTAACTAACTTCACAACAGTTGCCTTTATTTATGAGGTTTTATTTAGAGATGTTTCCTTATGTTGGATGGAAAATTACTGGGACAAAAATAATGAAGCATTCTCAAGTCCTTGATTGTCAAATTGCTATTCAGAAAGGTTATAGCAGTCTTTTAAAGTTATAGCAGTCTTTAAGCAGTGTGTCAAAGTGCCCATGAGAGCTTATCTTTACCCTGATTCTCTGATTGCTAACTTGTAGGTGAAAAAGGGCATATCATTATACTTTAATTTTTTGTTTGTTTATTTCTAGTGATGTTGAGCATTTTTCATATTTGGTATCCATTATGTATTTTTTTCTTTTGTTAGAGAATCCTTGGTCAGTTGTTATCTTATTTAACTTTATTTTTTGTTTCTTTCTTTATTTATTAACCTAATCTTTTCTCAGATCTTGATGAAAAGTTCAAGGAAAACCAGTTTAAGAATTTAGGAAACCCTGGGGCTTCTTTATTCCATCAGTGCACACTATGCTACTTATAAGTTTAGGCTTTGGGGATTTTAGTTTGTATTATATGTATTTAGTTTTATGTAGGTAAGAAGCTATGTGCCTAAATCAAGATATACCCAGTGGTTGAATGGTTGGGTAATTTTTTCCAATGAAAATGTATTTCAGTTGAAGTAACCATTCCAATTTTATTATGACTAAACCCAAATTTGTTAAATAATGTACTTTCTTAGTCTATCAATATTGATGTTCTGAAATGAACATGATACTTACTAAATGATCCTTTTTACATTTGCATATTTTCACATTTTAAACATTAGTCTCCCCAATCCAGGGATCAAGTAAAATAACAAGATAACTGGTTTCCATCTCTGTAACGATACTAGCTATCCAGTGTTAAATAAACTGGTTCAGTAGCTTGTGAGATACATTGATATATCACACATAAACACCCAAATACTATACTGGTTTATTAACTGAATGCATGTTGTGCTTACATGTATGTTTGTATATATGTATGTATATAGTAGCATATAAAACATATGCCTATGTAAATGTGATAGGATGTAAAAATATATGTGTGTGCACATCAATATTTTTGACTGGAAGTTACCTATTATTTTCCTGTTGTCTCAGAATTTCAGATTTCCTAAATGCTTGAAATTTAAGTGCTAAATTATCTACTTGTGGCCTGGTAACCAAGTGTCAAACCAGTTTTGTAGCATGTGGCTTATCTCATCATTTAGGGTGCTTCCTAGGTCATGAAGATGGGTCAGGAGAGGGTTAGAGAGAATTTATATAATGAGAGTTATCAGAAAGCTGAGCCTTTTCCTCTCTCTTCAACCAAGCCAAACGAAGGGGACTTCAGAGAACCATCTGAAATGTTTGACAAGTGTTGCCAGAGTTTGAGAGCCATAGGGAATATACATGACTCACATCTCAAAAAGTCTAAAGGCAAGGTATGGCTAGTGCAGCTTCTGTTGGCAGAGTAGAGATAGGATGAAAGTAAATTTTATTTTATTTTCGCTAACGGGAGAGGTCAGGGACCTGGCTCTCATGGGCTAGATGTGGCTCCCGTTCAGGGAGCCGTCATTAGTCATCTTGGGAGAGAACCCACCTAAATAGGTACTCACTGGGTGGAAACAGAGAGAATGTCTGAGTGTGGTAGGCTGTGAAAATCTAGGGGCCAAGAGAAATCATAACATCTTCTGGAAGGGTCTTGGAGCACATAAGAGACCTAAAGGTTGAGGTCCCAATTTGAAATATCTCAGAGGAGAAAAAAAGTTTTCATATGATATCTTGCCACATGAATGGGCATCCATGTCCATGAAAATCCTAGCAGTCAAGTAAGATGACACCTCTCAAAACAATAGCCTACCTTATACAGAGGCTAGACCCTCCTGGAATTACTCAGGCTGTGCTGCTTGGCTGTGGGTGGAGTCTTTGCCTGTAGAGATTTTTTAAATCATGGAAGGGGGAAAAGCAAAGAAATAAAAGAACAAAATCAGAAATAGAAAAAAAAAAAAATAGTGAGAAGCATTTATCCTTAATCTTAATTGATATTTCTCACCATGTTATAACCACTTTGAGAGATCCATACCTTGTTCTTTTCTCTCTCTCCCTCCTTACCCACACCTGCCCCTTCTCTTTTACACAGTATCAAGTTAAAAACACACTCTGTTCAGGGCACATCATGACCTTCAATTCCTGAAAGGGTCCTCTCTGTTAATTTTGAAACATTAGGGCATCAGGGTCTTTTCAGATATTTATGTTCTTATTGATTTTTAGCTTAATTTCAATGAGGTCAGAAAACATATTCTGTATGAATTCAAAACTTTGAAATATGTTGCCACTGCTGTATGGCCCAGCAATGTATGATTAATCTTTGTAAATTCTCCATGTGAGTGTGAAATAAAGATGTACAATCTGAAATTTCTAGTATATAAGTCCCCAGTTTCTTAAAAATATTCTGTCCTTGATGATTTCTAACATTTTTATCAATTACTGAGGAGTGCATGATTATTAATTTTTATATTTCTTCTAGTAATTTTTAATTTTTTTCATACGGAGATCATATAGAGACATGTAAATTCAAAATAGTTTGTTTTCTTGATGAGATAAACTTTTTAACGTTTGAAATGACCTTATAAATCTCTACAAGTGCTTTTTTCTGAAGGTCATTTTGCAATTATTAATGTGGGTATCTTTACCCACATGGTATCTTTATCATTTATTTCACCTTTGAATGTTTTAGATGAATTTATGATAAAAAGTGAGATTTTTAAAATCCAGTCTGATGATCTTCATCTTTTGATCAGATCATCAGAACATTTACACACAATGGAATTATCAAAATATTTGGTGTATAGCTTTATCATACATCTTGTAATTTCTAGTTGCCCTCACCAGTTCCTTGCTTCCTTTTTTCATTTCTTGCCTCATTTTAGAGTAATTATTTCTGTAATTACATTTTTTAATCTTTTTTTGTATGGAAATTACACATTCTATTTTTATTATCTCATGACTATATATAAAATTATAATATGCATAATTATCAAATTTAAGCTTAATTGAAATATTGTTTGTGTTCTTTGTTTTCAAACTAAGCTTTCCTTCAAAAAGGAAGGCTATGAAAAATCAGTTTTGAACATCCAATACTAAGTAATTCTGTATTAATGAACCCTTCTTTAATAATCTTTTAACATCAAACTCCATTCACCCTGGAGGTGAATGGGGAAACTTTGGCAAAATGACTAATATAAAGAATTGGATAAATTTAATTGCAGATCTAAAAGTATAACAAAGGTGGGTATAAAAGAGTAAGAACAATACACACATGATACATGCTCTGATAAAGTGGGAAGAACACAACTTAAAAAGTGGGAGAAGAGAGGAAAGTGAATGGGAAAGTAGAATTGCATTGTTGATTATCACACAAGTAGGAGATGGGAGTAATGCATGAGATTTTAAGTGGATGCACCATTAGAAAAATTCTAGTTAAGGCAGACTGGAACTGAGGAAATTATATAAAGATGGCCTAGGTGTGCCACTAGAACAACAACAAAAAAATCATAAATGCCAGAAGAAATACAAAACAGAACATTTAAATTAAAAAAAAAAATCAGACCACATAGTGGAAGACAAACAGAAAATGTCACATAATACAAAACATAAACATAATACAAAATATAAAATAATCTGACAGAACAGGAAACAAACAGATCTATTTTATCAAGACATGTAACTCTACTTATCTCACCTTTTAAAAGAAAGGTGTTCTACGGCACATGAAGCAAAATCCAGCCCTCTGCTATATAAAAGGGACATACCTTAAACAAAAGCATTTAAAAAGGCTAAAATTAGAGGATGACAAAGAAGAACCAGCAAATGCAAAGCAAAAAAAACAAAAAACAAAAAAACAGGGGTGACAAACATAATATCTGATATCTGGCAGGGCTGATTCAAGCAAAGCATCATTAACCAAGACAAAGAAGTACAGTTTATAGTTGTAAAGGCTAAGTTTACAATAAAGATATATAAGAGTTATGATAAGGGTGGGACTTAAGAATACCATTCTTCATCAAAACAAACAGCTAAAAAACTCCTAAATATAATTTAAATTATACCCTAAATAATTTAAAGGTATATATTAAAGATATATATCCCCCTGTGCACCAATGCTAGAGAATTAAGCTTCTTTTTAAAAACACATGGAATATTCATTAAAATAGACTATGTATTTATGAGAAAAAACCCTAAGTTTCAAAAAAAGTACAAAAAAAGAAACAATGAAATAAAACTAGAAATTAGTAATGAAATAAAAATAGAAAACATAAATTTTAAAAGATAGTGGCAACAAAAGGACTGGAAATTATAAAAGGCACTCATCTTCAGTTTCCAGAAGTCTACAGTATCTCAAGTTTCCTGAGGGTCTATTACCCATGCCCCATAAGTCTGTGAAACCTCAGATTAATATAAGAAGTTTGGGTAGATGCTTTTCAGGGATAGCTTCTGATGGAAGAAATTTTTATATATTTGAGGTATGGGGAAGTTATTCTGGCCTATCAAACGTACATTGTATATCTGCTTTAACCATTAAAGAAAAGAGTGCATTGTCAAGAAGTAGGTAATGTCTGTTTTAAAAATAGGGATAAAATAGAGAGGTAAATGCCTCCCTTCCTGGGATATCAATGCTAGTACTCCTTAGATGATAAGGCTCCCTTCCCAGGTGCTACGGTCGTACTGACTTGCAGTGTACAGGCTGATGTGTGTTTTTTTTTTTTTGAAACTTTAAAGGAATTTACCCCTGTCATGTTTGATGTTCTTTGTTCTGACAAGATATATAAATGCTAAACATCATGCTTCTTCTGAACAATTTATCATAGCTATCTGAGAGCCTGTCTCTCAGGCTATAGTCCTCAGTCTGGCTCCAATAAAACTCTCTTCTATTCTTATCGTAGGTTATTGATTATTTCCATCAACACTTCAATACTCAGTTGTCCTTTCTAGATACCTATTTTCACATATATCTTAGTCTAATAATTCCTTACTCTCTTGTCAGATTTTAAATGTTTTAAAGATTTTTCAACTTTATCATTTTTAGTTGTTTTGGCAGAGAAACTGACACAAAGACCTAATTCTCTTGTATTTACTTTTTCTTTTGTATCAGTATGGACATTCAAGAAAGAGATATTTACGCATTATCACCTAGTTTCCATATGTATTAAATTTTTTCATTTTTAATATTTTTCATTATTTCCTTTTTGAGTTTATCATTCCCTATTTGACTATTTGATTTGATAGTCATCTGAATTTTTATACTTTTTCAAATCAATATATCCCATTTGTTCATTTTTATCTGCTTGTTATTTTTTTCATGTTTCCAATTTTTCTCTTATTTTTCTCAGAATATTCATTGTCCTTTGTTTGAACTTTTGCTTTGGCTGGTCCTTTAATTCAGCCTACCCTGTGTTTTAGACTCAACTCATTTACCTAATCATATTCTCTTGGCTTCAGTGTCTCTGAGACCCTTGACTAATTGCTCCATCTCATCTGCCTCCATGATGGCAAGTCTTTTTAGCCATGCTTCTTAGCTGTCCAAAATGGACCATCTGCACACCAGTAGTTTCTGACTATTCCAGTGACTTCTTCACTCAAGTGAAATACCACATCCAAATGCATAGGGTATAGATTCTTAAGCAGTTGGTGAAAAGGCCAGGTGATGGAACCTCAAAGTGTGTGGGGAGTTGACTTCCTATAAGTAAATGTTTGATCAGTTGGAGATAGAAAAGAGCCAGTACCTAAATCCGCACTCCCTTCCTTTTTCTGATGAAATATTCCAACTTACAGCCCATATGAAACTTCATATGGTGGCCCAGAGAGTGAAAGTACCAAGCCTAACCCTTTCATAGTTTGTGTGAGACAGTGACCAGTGCAGAAATGCACCACCTTGTGTTTGCTTCCCACCCTTACCCACTTTATTACTCTTTTCCTTCATTCTTGCTGCATTGAAATTGCACTTCCCATTAAGAAGTTGGAGTGTAAGTCTTGTTTCAGGCTCTGTTTTCTTGGAAGCCTGAGCTAAGACAATTAGAAGTGTTTATAGAAAACAGAATCCCAGGCTGATATTTTGGAGCCCAATTACCTACACCTGTGAGAGCAGCAGGGACTCTGATACCCTGATAAATGGGATAGTAATCTGGCATTCAATAACATCACAATTTCTTAAGCTTTCACAAGTGATTGATTCAAATGAGGCACAGATGGAAGGTAAGATTTTGAGGGATCACATCTATTAGAATGACCAAAATCTGCAACACTGACAACACCAAATACTGGAGTGTATGTGGAACAATTGGAACTCTTATTCATTGATGGCGAGAATGCAAAATCATACAGCCACTTTGGAGGACAGTTTTGTCCAATATTTCAGTCTTCTGAGAAAAAAAACACAATACGTATGCATATATGGGCTGTGAAATATAAACTGTGTAATTTTAACGATTCCACATAAGAGTTAAATGTTTTATGTTTGCATTTAAGACTGTGATTGCACAATATAAAGATAACTAGAAAAATTCAACCCAAAATTTAGATGTTTACTTTTCCTTACTTTAAATGACATTAAATATCAAATAAAACCCTGATAAGTAGAGAGCTAGACTGCAGATGAAAGGAAAAAGCCATGTATTTTAGTATTTTTAGTGGCACTTTCCCCCTACTTTTTGAATAAAGAGCCGTGCATTTTCATTTTGCACAGGGCATTACAAATTATGCAGCTGGCCCTAACTTGTATGTGTATCTGTTCTTTATACCTGTACTCTTACTTAACTGTCAATATTTTTTCATCCCTTCCCCCACCAAGAACCAATTGTTGCCACCTTAGGGATACTCTCACACCCATTGAAAATGCATGCCCTAATGCTTCCACCAGTATCTGCGGCCCTTTGCCAGAATCTGAAAACATTTTGAGGAGTGTTTGATACGGGGTCCGAGCTGTCACTGACATCAGAGACACAAACTACCATTTTTGTCCTCTGAGTTGAGTAGGAATTTATGGAGGGTAAATGGATATACCAACATGGTCAGCATGGTAATGCGTCACATTTATTTGCTTCCTAGACTTAGCTGCCTCAGTTCCCCTTGCCGTCACTCTCATTGCGCTGAGATTACACATTACAGTAGTGTTAGAACATAAGTTTTCCCCAAACTCTATTTTGTAGGGCAGCGGTCCCCAACCTTTTTGGAACCAGGGACCAGTTTTGTGGAAGACTGTTTTTCCGAGGGGGGGGCGGGTGGGATGGTTCAGGCGGTAATGCGAGCGATGGGGCGTGATGGGAAGCAGCAGACGATGCTTCGCTCACTCACCTGCCGCTCACCTCCTGCTGTGCGGCCTGATTCCTAACAGGCCGCGGACCAGTACCGGCCCACAGTCTGGGGATTGGGGACCCTTGTTGTAGGGGACCCTATTATATGTTACTTAGTTTCTTGCTTGTCTTCCATGGAGCTTGAAATTTTACGGGTGACACATTATTTTTCATCTTCACCTCATATTTCCTTGCCATTTTCAGCTTTCAAGACCAATAATGTACCTCAGGGAAGGTGCTAAACCCTATGACCTAGCTTCTCTTCCTGGTCTTAAGAAATGGAGTGACAGGAAAGCTCCAGCTAAATGATGCAGATTGAATTTTGTTTCAAGCCACGGAGGATGTAGAAAAGAAAGTTCTCAGGTGTGAGCCAGCTTACCTACACTTGTTATAGTGATGCTTGGATCCAGGGATGCCCTGATGTTTCCCTGTCAAGCTGGCTGTCTGGTCTGGCATTGCTGCTTTCTTAACCTGTAATTATGCAATGAAATAGGCAATGTGGAACAAAACAAGGGAGAGGAAAGGAAAGTGTTTGCATACCCTTTTCCATCAGTGACATTTTCTCCTTTTCTAAGATACTATTATCTTCCACACATTCTGCTTCCTAAGGGGATTCTCTTCCTGCCACTTTTTAAATTTTAATTGTTGTTAGATTCTGGGATACCAGAGACTTCCTCTTACTTCTGTGGACTCACCAGGATTGGGTTATATAGGAAAGCCCACACTAGTTTTTCAAAATGAAAAGTCATTGAATTTTAAATTTGTAAATATCGAAGCAAAGGGGCAGGGCAAGTTAATTTATAATGCCATGCTCACTTTCTTTTTCATTTCAATTTTTGCCTAAAAAAAGATTCATATTAAAATGAGCTTACTTTTTTTTTTGACTTAGTTTTGTAATTAGATGCTTCATGGTTAATCAACATATTTCTGCTGTCATGACATTATGATACAATTTAATATCAACTAAAGGAAAGCAGATTGCTTCATGAATGCTTAGAAAGTTAATACTTGCTCTTTCAATATAATGTTGTAGCAGAGAGTTAAATGCCAGAGGTTCAGCACAATTCCATTTCAATGTAAAACAACTAATTAAGAAATAATAATTGACACAACATGATAACAAAAATCAAGAGCAGAAAACCAAAACATATGTATCTGTTTTAAAAAATGCCTCAAATCCCAGTATAATATCTGTTATAAACTCATTGTATGGGGATAAGCTATAATAAATCAAAACAATCTTCATTTAAAATGACAATAAACTTTAAAAAATATGTTCTAAAGAAAAGATGTTACGATAAATAAGGAAACATTAAGTATTAACTATGGAATATTTGAGATACCTTGTTTAAAAATGCCTTTATTACAAATCATTTTCTTCAGAAGTATAACGCTTATCAGGAATTATACATCCTAAGATTAACATTTGAGAAAATAAATAAAGGAAGCCTCATTTAAAATAAAATTGAGAAGCCCTGAAGAAGGAGCTCTCATGCACTACCACTCGCCCCAGCTGGAGGAAGGAAGAATTTCTCTCTTGCCCAGCAACAGCCCAGCCAATGAGAAGCTGTCACCACCCTGGGCTCTGTGAAACAGCCCCTCCCAACTTGCTCTTTCCTCTATAAAAGCAAACCTGTCTCCTAGGTTCTTAGGACTTGCCTATGGTTTGGGATAGTTTGCTTGTCCCAAATCGTAATTCTCTGCTATTCTTGACTAAACTCATTTTGCTGGTAAAATAATTGACTCTTTTGTTTTTTTAAGGATTTCATATCCTTGCAGAATCTCAGTATGATTTCTATCAGTCAAAATCTTATATCAGAGATCATTTTAAATCTATAAACATACATAAACATAATATAATTGTAAAATTATTATGGTGGTTATTATAGTAATCAAAAATTTCTATTCTAAATTAATTTCTCTATGCTATGTAGCAAGGCATTCTTTATATATTTCCAGTTACCATCCATCTATCATGTTATATTGATTAAAAATTAAATTTTTGTTTTAATACTACCTTACAGAAGCAAATTGGGAAGGCACGTCAGATTTGAAAAAATCATTCACTGCATTTCACTGACAAATCCACAGGGATTTTGCCTTATTTTTGATTTTGTGTTACCTATTCATTATTTTCCACATTTAACATGTATAGTTGATATTGGCTTTATGAAATGCTGAGCCATCACTATATGTAGCTAAAATAGCATCAATTGTAGTTAACCAATTGGTTAAGTTATTTTTAACACCTTACACTGTCTTTAAACTAGTGAGCAGAGGCTCCTTTTTTTTTTTTAACACCTTTATTGGAGTATAATTACTTTACAATGGTGTGTTAGTTTCTGCTTTATAACAAAGTAAATCAGTTATACATATACATATATCCCCATATCTCTTCCCTCTTGCATCTCCTTCCCGCCCACCCTCCCTATCCCACCCCTCTAGGTGGTCACAGAGCACTGAGCTGTTCTCTATTAGGTCTGCGTCTTTATTCCCGTCTTGCCTCTAGGTTCTTCATGACCATTTTTTTTTTTTTTTAGATTCCATATATATGTGCTAGCATACGGTATTTGTTTTTCTCTTTCTGACTTACTTCACTCTGTATGACAGACTCTAGGTCCATCCACCTCACTACAAATAACTCCATTTCGTTTCTTTTTATGGCTGAGTAATATTCCATTCTTTATATGTGCCACATCTTCTTGATCCATTCGTCTGTCGATGGACACATAGGTTGCTTCCATGTCCTGACTATTGTAAATAGAGCTGCAATGAACATTGTGGTACATGACTCTTTTTTTTTTTTTTTTTTTTTTTTTTTTTTCTTTTTTTATGTTGAGGTAGGTTCCCTCTATGCCCACTTTCTGGAGAGTTTTTATCAGAAATCGGTGTTGAATTTTGTCAAAAGCTTTTTCTGCATCTATTGAGATGATCATATGGTTTTTATTCTTCAATTTGTTAATATGGTGTATCACATTGATTGATTTGCGTATATTGAAGAATCCTTGCATCCCTGGGATAAATCCCACTTGATCGTGGTGTATGAACCTTTTAATGTGTTGCTGGATTCTGTTTGCTAGTATTTTGTTGAGGATTTTTGCATCTATATTCATCAGTGATATTGGTCTGTAATTTTCTTTTTTTGTAGTGTCTTTGTCTGGTTTTGGTATCAGGGTGATGGTGGCCTCATAGAATGAGTTTGGGAGTGTTCCTTCCTCTGCAATTTTTTGGAAGAGTTTGAGAAGGATGGGTGTTAGCTCTTCTCTAAATGTTTGATAGAATTCACCTGTGAAGCCATCTGGTCCTGGACTTTTGTTTGTTGGAAGATTTTTAATCACAGTTTCAATTTCATTACTTGTGATTGGTCTGTTCATATTTTCTGTTTCTTCCTGATTCAGTCTGGGAAGGTTATACCTTTCTAAGAATTTGTCCATTTCTTCCAGGTTGTCCATTTTATTGGCATAAAGTTGCTTATAGTAGTCTGTTAGGATGCTTTGTATTTCTGCGGTGTCTGTTGTAACTTCTCCTTTTTCATTTCTGATTTTATTGATTTGAGTCCTCTCCCTCTTTTTCTTGATGAGTCTGGCTAATGGCTTATCAATTTTGTTTATCTTCTCAAAGAACCAACTTTTAGTTTTATTGATCTTTGCTATTGTTTTCTTTGTTTCTATTTCATTTATTTCTGCTCTGATCTTTATGATTTCTTTCCTTCTGCTAACTTTGGGTTTTGTTTGTTCTTCTTTCTCTAGTTTCTTTAGGTTTAAGGTTAGATTGTTTACTTGAGATTTTTCTTGTTTCTTTAGGTAGGCTTGTATAGCTATAAACTTCCCTCTTAGAACAGCTTTTGCTGCATCCCATAGGTTTTGGGTCGTCGTGTTTTCATTGTCATTTGTCTCTAGGTATTTTTTGATTTCCTCTTTGATTTCTTCAGTGATCTCTTGGTTATTTAGTAACGTATTGTTTAGCCTCCATGTGTTTGTCCTTTTTACGTTTTTTTCCCTGTAATTCATTTCTAATCTCATAGCGTTGTGGTCAGAAAAGATGCTTGATATGATTTCAATTTTCTTAAATTTACTGAGGCTTGATTTGTGACCCAAGATGTGATCTATCCTGGAGAATGTTCCGTGCGCACTTGAGAAGAACGTGTAATCTGCTGTTTTTGGATGGAATGTCCTATATATATCAATTAAATCTATCTGGTCTATTGTGTCATTTAAAGCTTCTGTTTCCTTATTTATTTTCATTTTGGGTGATCTGTCCATTGGTGTAAGTGAGGTGTTAAAGTCCCCCACTATTATTGTGTTACTGTCGATTTCCTCTTTTATAGCTGTTAGCAGTTGCCTTATGTATTGAGGTGCTCCTATGTTGGGTGCATATATATTTATAATTGTTATATCTTCTTCTTGGATTGATCCCTGGATCATTATGTAGTGTCCTTCCTTGTCTCTTGTAACATTCTTTATTTTAAAGTCTATTTTATCTGATATGAGTATAGCTACTCCAGCTTTCTTTTGATTTCCATTTGCATGGAATATCTTTTTCCATCCCCTCACTTTCAGTCTGTATGTGTCCCTAGGTCTAAAGTGGGTCTCTTGTAGACAGCATATATATGGGTCTTGTTTTTGTATCCATTCAGCCAGTCTATGTCTTTTGGTTGGGGCATTTAATCCATTCACGTTTAAGGTAATTATCGACATGTATGTTCCTATGACCATTTTCTTAATTGTTTTGGGTTTATTTTTGTAGGTCCTTTTCTTCTGTTGTGTTTCCCACTTAGAGAAGTTCCTTTAGCATTTGTTGTAGAGCTGGTTTGGTGGTGCTGAATTCTCTTAGCTTTTGCTTGTCTGCAAAGCTTTTGATTTCTCCATCAAATCTAAATGAGATCCTTGCCGGGTAGAGTAATCTTGGTTGTAGGTTCTTCCCTTTCATCACTTTAAGTATATCATGCCACTCCCTTCTGGCTTGCAGAGTTTCTGCTGAGAAATCAGCTGTTAACCTTATGGGAGTTCCCTTGTATGTTATTTGTCGTTTTTCCCTTGCTGCTTTCAATAATTTTTCTTTGTCTTTAATTTTTGCCACTTTGATTACTATGTGTCTTGGCGTGTTTCTCCTTGGGTTTATTCTGTATGGGACTCTCTGCGCTTCCTGGACTTGGGTGGCTATTTCCTTTCCCATGTTAGGGAAGTTTTCGACTATAATCTCTTCAAATATTTTCTCTGGTCCTTTCTCTCTCTCTTCTCCTTCTGGGACCCCTATAATGCGAATGTTGTTGCGTTTAATGTTGTCCCAGAGGTCTCTTAGGCTGTCTTCATTTCTTTTCATTCTTTTTTCTTTAGTCTGTTCTGCAACAGTGAATTCCACCATTCTGTCTTCCAGGTCACTTATCCGTTCTTCTGCCTCAGTTATTCTGCTATTGATTCCTTCTAGTGTAGTTTTCATTTCAGTTATTGTATTGGTGATCTCTGTTTGTTTGTTCTTTAATTCTTCTAGGTCTTTGTTAATCATTTCTTGCATCTTCTCAATCTTTGCCTCCATTCTTATTCCGAGGTCCTGGATCATCTTCACTATCATTATTCTGAATTCTTTTTCTGGAAGGTTGCCTATCTCCACTTCATTTAGTTGTTTTTCTGGGGTTTTTTCTTGTTCCTTCATCTGGTACATAGCCCTCTGCCTTTTCATCTTCTCTATCTTTCTGTAACTGTGGTTTTTGGTCCACAGGCTGCAGGATCGTAGTTTTTCTTGCTTCTGTTGTCTGCCCTCTGGTGGTTGAGGCTATCTAAGAGGCTTTTACATGACTCTTTTTGAATTATGGTTTTCTCAGGGTATATGCCCAGTAGTGGGATTGCTGGGTCATATGGTAGTTCTAATTTTAGTTTTTTAAGGAACCTCCATATTGTTCTCCATAGTGGCTGTATCAATTTACATTCCCACCCACAGTGTAAGAGGGTCCCCTTTTCTCCACTCCCTCTCCAGCATTTATTGTTTGTAGATTTTTTGATGATGGCCATTCTGACTGGTGTGAGATGATATCTCATGGTAGTTTTGATTTGCATTTCTCTGGTGATTAACGATGTTGAGCATTCTTTCATGTGCTTTTTGGCAATCTGTATGTCTTCTTTGGAGAAATGTCTATTTAGGTCTTCTGCCCACTTTTGGATTGGGTTGTTTGTTTTTTTTGATATTGAGCTGCATGAGCTGCTTGTAAATTTTAGAGATTAATCCTTTGTCACTTGCTTCATTTGCAAATATTTTCTCCCATTCTGAGGGTTGTCTTTTCATCCTGTTTATGGCTTCCTTTGCTGTGCAAAAGCTTTTAAGTTTCATTAGGTCCCATTTGTTTATTTTTGTTTTTTTTTCCATTTCTCTAGGAGGTGGGTCAAAAAGGATCTTGCTGTGATTTATGTCATAGAGTGTTCTGCCTATGTTTTCCTCTAATAGTTTTATAGTGTCTAGCCTTACATTTAGGTCTTTAATCCATTTTGAGTTTTTTTTGTGTGTATGGTGTTAGGGAGTGTTCTAATTTCATACTTTTACATGTACCTGTCCAATTTTCCCAGCACCACTTATTGAAGAGGCTGTCTTTTCTACATTGTATATTCTTGCCTCCTTTATCAAAGATAAGGTGACCATATGTGTGTGGGTTTATCTCTGAGCTTTCTATCCTCTTCCATTGATCTATATTTCTGTTTTTGTGCCAGTACCATACTGTCTTGATTACTGTAGCTTTGTAGTATAGTCTGAAGTCAGGGAGTCTGATTCCTCCAGCTCCGTTTTTCTTTCTCAATATTGCTTTGGCTCTTTGGGGTCTTTTGTGTTTCCATACAAACTGTGAAATGTTTTGTTCTAGTTCTGTGAAAAATGCCAGTGGTAGTTTGATAGGGATTGCATTGAATCTGCAGATTGCTTTGGGTAATAGAGTCATTTTCACAATGTTGATTATTTCAATCCAAGAACATGGTATATTTCTCCGTCTATTTGTGTCGTATTTAATTTCTTTCATCAGTGTCTTATAATTTTCTTCATACAGGTCTTTTGTCTCCTTAGGTAGGTTTATTCCTAGGTATTTTATTCTTTTTGTTGCAATGGTAAATGGGAGTGTTTTCTTAATTTCACTTTCAGATTTTTCATCATTAGTGTATAGGAATGCAAGAGATTTCTGTGCATTAATTTTGTATCCTGCTACTTTACCAAATTCATTGATTAGCTCTAGCAGTTTTCTGGTAGCATCTTTAGGATTCTCTATTTATAGTATCATGTCATCTGCAAACAGTGACAGCTTTACTTCTTCTTTTCTGATTTGGATTCCTTTTATTTCTTTTTCTTCTCTGATTGCTGTGGCTAAAACTTCCAAAACTCTGTTGAATAACAGTGGTGAGAGTGGGCACCCTTGTCTTATTCCTGATCTTAGTGGAAATGGTTTCAGTTTTTCACCATTGAGGACGATGTTGGCTATGGGTTTGTCATATATGGCCTTTATTATATTGAGGTCAGTTCCCTCTATGCCTACTTTCTGGAGGATTTTTATCATAAATGGGTGTTGAATTTTGTTGAAAGCTTTCTCGTGAGCAGAGGTTTCTTAAATGGCTATCGGTGTTAAGGTCATTTGTGAAAATTATTCAGTCTTTTAGAAGATAATATGAATATAAAAATAAGATCAGTCAAAAATTACACTTAACTATGATTTCATCTATATTTTATGCCTTTTAAAAATGATTCCCATTTAAGTGCCTCAAACAAATGGACAAATAGAAACTTAGTGCTACCTGCATTTAGTATATGTTCATAAAAGATTAATGGGCAATTAATAGTTTCAGAGGACTTGGAGTTACTAACTTACCTGTGCTAACCTTAAGGTCATCAATCCTCTCCTTGTACATTGTCTCTGTTGCTTCTTCATTAATTTCACATCAACTAATTATACCATTGGATTGATGCAATCCTAAATAATGTCTAATTGCTGTTCACATCACTTTAAAAGTTTCAGATAAGAGAGTATTCAGGTTATTAGAATAGATGAGATGGGTTTCAATAAATGTAAATAAACTGTTTAATGTAAATTGAATATAAGAAAAACCACCAATTTGGTACAGTTTCCATGTATGTTTAGAAAGTTCTTAGAGTTTGGGAACAGGTCTATTATTCGTCCAATTATATAGTTACATGACTTCACCAGTGCCTTCTGTATCAGGTCTTTCCTAACTCTCTTTGGCCCATTTTGAATATCTACATTATTTGATATCTGTTAGGAGTATTTCTTAAATATGAATGTGCATAGAAATCACCTGAGTATGTTATGAAAATACAGATTCCATTTCTGTAGATCAGGGATAAAGCCCGAGATTTTGCATTTCTGACAACCTCCTAGGCAATGCTGGCATTGCTGCTCCATGGACCACCGTTTAAATACCAAGGTCCTTCAGCATTTATAGCCTGAATGACATCTTTTTTCCTTTTAAATTTTTCACTTATTTTTCATGTCCATTAAAAATATCTTCCAATTGAGATAGCAAATCACTCTCTTAAAATTATGAAAATTGCTTTTAAAATATTGCCACATCAACTGTATTAGTCTTGAGCATGTAATATTTGCTTAGCAAAATTTTTGGAAATTTTGGAAAATATCCACAAAACTTATTTATTTCTTCATATAACCAATGGTATGTCCAGCATTGTTTGAGGTGCTAAAGATAGAGTAGTAGAGACAGAGCCTTTGTCCTCGTGGAATTTACAGTCTGCAGTTAGACTCAAGGAAGTAAACAGGTTACTAGACGCTTTTTGATTACACCAGTAATTCAGAAATCACCCACAGTGTTTTACCACACAATAAAACAGACATGCACTTCCAATTTTCCTCAGGTTATGTTCAACTTTCTTATTAACATCCTACCAGTAGAAAAAGCAGGGTAATTTCAGTATTAAAAGGAAAATAGGTTAATCTTGGTCAAAATTAAGAGCATAAGAGTAGAGGATTAAAATACTTGGAAAAGATTATAAAATAATGAAAAATGTATATAAAGTCACTTAAAAGATTATGTACGATAAAAACATATAACCAGCAAGAACATACAACCAGCAAAAACAAATAAAAACAAACTTTCTAGAAGCTAAAAAGAGGATGAATTTAACAGAAAAATACTATTTTTGAAAAGTAATTTTCTATTTTGAAATGAATTGTAAGCTATGGCACTGTTAAAAACTGTGATATCCAAAAGGATATGCAATAAAATAAACAAAATCACTTTAGAAGGGGTTTTATTATTGTAATGTAAGATTTATAGTTTACATATTATTCTGAAGCTTGTTTTTTCCATTAACAAGACCCCCTTTCCATATATTCCATTTCTTTCTATTTATGGCAGCAACTTAATGTATCTCTTTAATTTCCAAATAAAGCATATTTGGAGTATTTTCTATTTTTAAAATATTACACTTGGTACTCAATTGGCAATCATTAACACAGTTGTCTTCTCCCATTTTTGTACTTCTATATAATAAATTCATTCAAGAAGAACATTAGTATTAATTTGTTAGGGCTGCCATAACAAGAAACCACAGACTGGGTAGCTGAAAGAGAAGAAATGTATTTCTCACAATTCTGGAAGCCAAAAGTCCAAGATCAAGATGTTGTCAGGGTTGGTTTCTTCTCAGCCCTTGCTCCTTGGCTTGTAGATAGGCATCTTTTCCTTGTGTCTTCACATGGTCTTACCTCTGTGTATGTCTGTGTCCTAATCCCATTGTCTCATAAACATACCTGTCATATTGGATTAGGGTCCATCCTAATGACCCTATTTTAACTTGATCATCTCTTTAAAGACCCTGTCATGAAATACAGTCTGAGGCACTAGAGGTTAGGACTCCAATATATGAATTAGGGCGGGGAATACAATTCAGTCTATAAAAATCTTCATCAAATGCTTTGTACATTTGATTATTTGCTAAATTTTATTTATGCTTCAGCAATATGGCACAAATTTTTATTCCAACCAGAAGTTTTTTCTCCTCCCTCTCATCTCTGCTTTTTTAGTAGTCATTTGTTTTTCTTTTCTGTTAATTGAACAGTTGTATTTTTATCCGCTACCAAATGATGGAGATGAGACCTTCTGCTGGAGGTAATGCAGAGACACAGAACATTGGTGATCACCTCAAGTTACCGCATTAGGAAGACTACCTTGGCAGTGTGTGCAGGGTGGATTGCATTGAGGAGAAACTTGAAGTGAATAGAATCTAGTTGCATAGCAATTGTCACCATCCATGTTTTACATAATGATGGACAGAAAGAGGTGGTGGCAGTAGAAATGTGAAGGAAGATGCTTATGGAAAAGGCAGCAGGAATGGAGAACAGTAGTGCTGGGATGGACTATATTGGAAATGATAATTTTGTTTTCTAAAACACACCTTGGAACACAAGATCACGTGTTTTAAGAGAGCTCAGGGCTTCTGATCACTAGTTATAAATTACTTAACTTGATGTTCTACCATGGACTTACAATCTCACTAGTTAGGAGTCCTAAGAAGAAGGTGTCACTGGTATTCAGTGGAAAATAAATTAGACAAGTGTGTGACATGTGAAAGAAGCATATCATGTGAAAGTGATAACACATATTGGGAATGTAGGAAGAGATTTGGAAGATGTTTTATAGTGTTTGCCTCAGTGTCATTTTTTTTTTTAAAAAAAAGCAAGAATATTATCAGGAATAATAAAGGAACTATAAAACAAAGAGTGGAGAAACCAGAACTCTGCTCTTAATGACAGTGTATACAGAGAGAAATATACTGAATTTGAATCCAGGTTCTGTAGTTTATTAGCTGTGTGAATTTAGATAGCTTATTTTTATTTTTCTGAGGTCTGGTTTTCTCAGTTATAAAATGGGTATTATATACTTAAATGTGTTATTGAATTGTATTAAATATTCTTTGTGAAATATTTAGAATGTACCACAAATGACAGCTTTTATTATTAATGTTACTATTATTGGCACTGCCTTTTTCTCACAGACTGTGATATATACAGCCTGTTTCCCTAAGTGTCATATAAGTTCTTTCAGAGAAGACTACCTACCTTAAATCAGTGTGCACTCTAGCCCTGATCACAGAGGTTTGTGCATGCTTATTTTAGAAATGATGATCTTGGAAGTACTACATTTAGGCTAAATGCAGACACGTGATGGGCTTAGAATGCAGGAGAATGTAAGAGAAAGCCCTGCAATGAAGAACCCAATACAACTGAAGACATTATTTTTAAAAAGTAACTTTCTATTTGAAATGAATTGTACGCCATGGTAGTGTTAACAACTGTGATGACTGCTCACACATTCCAGCAATCCTTGCTTGCTGCTACTGAAACATTTTTACTTACTTTGGTGAGAAAAGATTCATCACTTTGAATGCTGGGTCTCCTCTGAATTATATCACTCCCCAAATGATTAACAGTCACAGTTTTACCGGGTGTAACTGAAGATAGCAAATATTTTAATACCTGAATATTAATATTAATATAAATTTCCAGGGGTGTTCATACATCAAAGAAAGTAATCCTGAAAGCTGATATATTTAATTTCAGGGAACTCTGAAGATATTATGGTAACTTTTTTCAGCTCTGTGGCTTTGGAACTTTACTATAAATGTGAGGAAATGGGGTCCACATGTCAGTGAGTGTGTGTGTGTGTGCACACGTGCACCATGGAGATATATATATATACACACACACACACATACATATAGCAACAAAGTTAGGGTCATTATTTCAAGAAATGGTAAGGGCTTAATTAAATAGAACAATAATAGGAATTTTATTAATTGTAGGTAATTTCCCATACTAATTCTCGATATTAATTGAGACTAAGGAACAACTAAATCCTTCGGAGGCAAGCTCTTCTTGAGTAAACAAGTAGTAGAAGTTGTCTGGTACCACATAGTAGAATGATTTAAAATGATGACAGGAAAGAAAATAGTAATCAACAATCATTTTTCCTATGAAAATTAATTATAAATAATTTAATATCAATACAGATGAGAGTGAAAATGTAAAAAATATGATTTCTTGTGTAAAAAAGGGAGAAAAGTAAAGCCACCAAACATATCCCTTAAAATAGTTAGGAGAACACAGTTTCAGTTTCAAAACTTGACCCATCTGGATTCCTAGGAGCACAACGCTGATAAATATCTCCTTATTCAGATTATTATTTTTTTTTAATTAAAAAAAAAATTTATTTATTTATTTTTGGCTGCTTTGGGTCTTCATTGCTGTGCACTGGCTTTCTTTAGTTGCAGTGAGCGGGGGCTACTCTTCGTTGCGGTGCACGGGCTTCTCATTGCGGTGGCTTCTCTTGTTGTGGAGCATGGGCTCCAGGCACGTGGGCTTCAGTAGTTGTGGCACACGGGCTCAGAAGTTGTGAGTCGTGGGCTCTAGAGTGCAGGCTCAGTAGTTGTGGTGCACAGGCTTAGTTGCTCCGCAGCATGTGGGATCTTCCCATACCGGGGCTCGAACCCGTGTCCCCTGTATTGGCAGGCGGATTCTTAACCACTGCGCCACTAGGGAAATCCCTATTCAGATTATTTTAAAATAAAAATCATCTGATATCAATTCCCCTTTTGACACCAGACTGTATCAGTTAATTATTTCAGATCATCCCAGTCACTTTCTCCCAGAGAATGCTAATATAATTCTCACTAAAATATAAAATCAGTAGGAAAAAGAATGCAATCATCTTCAGAAGAAGCATTTGCCAAGCTTTTTCTCCATACTGTATTTTTTGAAAAGAAATTCAAATGGTGCTAGAAATTTTATTTTAAAGTGATTATATTTAAAAAAAAAAAAATCCTGCTCCTCTCTTGACCACTTAGGACCAAATTTCTCAATAAATTACATTTAAAAACAAAAACAAAAACCAAGATAATTTGCAAAATTAAGGCAGGAGATAAACTTAAAAAATCTGTATTCCATATTGTATAAATATATATTTTTCAATAATAGGGAAAAACAATTGGAGAAAGTTAGGATGATAAACCAGACAAATATTTCTCTCCTTACTGTTCCCTACCACACACATTGAATTTTGGAAATTTGAGTAACACTCTTAATAACTAAGCAGATCTTTCAGTATGTGATAACTTCTACATGTAAGTTTAATTAAAATAATTTTTATCCCAAAGCAAAGAAAACTGATGCTGTTATTAGGTAGCTAAATTGATTTTGAAACATTGGAAATTGTTCAGTGACCATAACAGGATTTCAGTTTAGGAAATGCTGAACTAGGTAGATTATTTTTAAAAAGGAGGTAGAGAGCAGGAACTTGTTTTATTTTAAAGTATCCAGGTAATGTATTTTTATGAAAAGCATTGATATGTATTTTGATATTGAGTAGTAGTAGTATATTCAAAACTTAATAGCTACTACTTCATGCTGTTAAATGATATACAACAAACATGACAGAACATCTCTTGGATCATGTTCAGTTATGATATTAAAGTTAAATAGACAAGGAAAATTTAACAATTTTAAGATTAAGATTTTTTTGATAGAAAAAGGTATCTAAATCACTTTTTTTTAACAGTATTTAGTTGTATAATACCTCAATTTGCAAACAATATTTTCAATGCATTCCTTATAGACTTTCTGTTAGTAAAAAACTCAAAACCTTAAAAGGATTCCTAGTATGACAGAGTGAGGAGCTCTGTAGACATGCCCTCCAGCAAAACTGGAGAAAATTATTAAAAATAAAATACCAACCATTAAAATATCTGGAAATGGTCTTAAGGGCATACAGCAAACAAAGAAACTTTTATTCAAGAAAATCTGCTAAAACTTGGTAAGAACAATTAGGTCTGTGACTCTTGAACCAAGGCATACTCTATCTCTCCCCTCTCTCAGTTCAGTGAGATGAAACTCCAACTCCAGGCTGGTACAACCAAAAACACAAGGCCCCCTTACCACCTATAGCTCCTAGTTAGAAGGATATTTTCCCAGAAGCTGGACATCAGAATTTCTCATCCTGTCCCCAGCTACTTGTTATTGAGGTTAAATTCTGGGAATGTGGAACAGTGAGATTGGAGGGTGCTTTCTCCCACCTGGTCCCCACTCGTGAGATGAAGTTTCTACCTTGGACATGACAGCACTGAAGATGCTAGGGCCTTGTTCTCTCTTGCCTTGACTTGTGGAGCAGGGATTCCATATCAGGAGTGGGAAGCAAAAGAGACCTGGGGCTGTTGCCCTCCCACTCAAACAAAATGTTCTGTTCCTAGATTGGGGGTCACTTGGAGAGAAGTACACTATTGTCCCACCCCCAGCACTAGAGATATGGCCTAAAGTTTTGGCCCAAGGAAGAAGTAGGCCATAGTACAGAGAGTTCTTAATTTCTTTTCAAAAGAAGTGACTTAATTTGCAACAGAGTTTGGAGAAGTTTAAATCTCAGGGCAGTCAAAAAACAGTGGAGACTGTCATGAAAGATAAGGATGAGATAGATTCATTGAATTCACTGAAGATATAAGCTAAGCTGTTGGCAGGCTCATTTGCAAGAGATAAATGAGGAAAGAGACAGCAGAGAAGAACCTTTCTGGGTGAAGACAAATATCAAATACTAACCATAGGACTATCTCTTTAAAGGAGTCTAGGTTTGATTGGATTGGTCTGTGAGCAAGTTATGTACTAGAGTCTTGTTGTCAACAGTAGACAACCAGCCAGTAATTAGTGGAGCTTAACAGATGGGTATGGATAAGGAAAGAGTCTTGCTGAAGGCAGTGTTACCCAAGGTGACTGTGGGCATAACCAAGGCTGTGTCCCCTGAGAAACAATATCAAAGTTTTTATACTGCAGGGAGAAATAGACTCCACCAAGGTAATCCAGCCAACCAGTCAGCTGGATTCATTATGGAAATAGATCATCTGGTTTTAAAACTCATATAGAATTACAAGAGACCTGGAATAGTCAAAACAATCTTAATAAAGAGCAAAATAGGAAAAGTCACATTTTCCTATTTCAAAACTTACTGCAAAGAAATATAAATCAAAACGGTGATACTTGCCAGTGTGGAACTGGCATTAAAAATAGACTTAAAGGTCAATGAAATAGAATTGAGAGCTCAGAAATAAATGTGTCTATGGGTCTAATACAATTCAATAGAGAACAAAATTTTTTCAAAAAATAATAATGGGACAATTGGATAACCACATGCCAAAGAATGAAATTGGACTGTTTTACCTCAGGCCATATACAAAAATTAACTCAAAGTATATCAGAGACCCAAATGTGAGAGTTAAAACTATACAACTCTTAGAAGAAAACATAAGAATAAATCTTTTTGAGCTTATATAAACAACTGGTTCTTAAAGAAGAACGACAAAAAATAGAGAAGTTGGACTTCATCAAAATTAAAAACTTTTCTGCTTCAATGAACACTATTATGAAAACTAAAAGACCACCCACAGAATGGGAGAAAATATTTGCAAATCATATATCTGATAAAGGACTTGCACTTTGAATATATGAAGAACTCTTACAACTAACTATTTGTGACCCAAGATATGATCTATCCTGGAGAATGTTCCATGAGCACTTGAGAAGAAAGTGTATTCTGTTGTTTTTGGATGGAATGTCCTATAAATATCAATTAAGTCCATCTTGTTTAATGTATCATTTAAAGCTTGTGTTTCCTTATTTATTTTCATTTTGGATGATCTGTCCATTGGTGAAAGTGGGGTGTTAAAATCCCCTACTATGATTGTGTTACTGTCGATTTCCCTTTTTATGGCTGTTAGCATTTGCCTTATGTACTGAGGTGCTCCTATGTTGGGTGCATAAATATTTACAGTTGTTACATCTTCTTCTTGGATTGATCCCTTGATCATTATGTGAAGGACACTTCCTTCTTTGTCTCTTGTAATAGTCTTTATTTTAAAGTCTATTTTTTCTGATATGAGAATTGCTACTTCAGCTTTCTTTTGATTTCCATTTGCATGGAATATCTTTTTCCATCCCCTCACTTTCAGTCTGTATGTGTCCCTAGGTCTGAAGTGGGTCTCTTGTAGACAGCATATATATGGGTCTTGTTTTTGTATCCATTCAGCCAGTCTATGTCTTTTGGTTGGAGCATTTAATCCATTCACGTTTAAGGTAATTATCAATATGTATGTTCCTATTACCATTTTCTTAATTGCTATGTGTTTGTTTTTGTAGGTCCTTTTCTTCTCTTGTGTTTCCCACTTAGAGAAGTTCCTTTAGCATTTGTTGTAGAGCTGGTTTGGTGGTGCTGAATTCTCTTAGCGTTTGCTTGTCTGTAAAGCTTTTGATTTCTCCATCGAACAACTAACTATTAAAAAGACAAACAATTCAGTTTAAAAGTGAGCAAAGGATCTGAATAGATATCTCTTATAATGTCTGTAATAAGACACTGAGCATATGAAGAGATGCTCAACATCATTAGTCAACAGAGAAGTGCAAATCAAATTCATAATAAGATACCACTTCACACTCACTAGGATGGCTAAAATCAAAAATTCAAATAGTAAATGTTAGTGAGGGTATAGAAAAATTGGAACCCTCAGGCACTGTTGGCTGAAATATAAAATAGTGCAACTACTTTGCAAAACAGTCTGGAAGCTACTCAAATGGTTAAACATAAAATTACTATATGACCCAACAATTCCATTCCTTTGCATATACCCAAGAGAAAGACTTATGTCCACCCCAAACTTGTACATAAATGTTTTCTGCAGCATTATTTCTAATAGCCAAAAGGTGTAAACAACCTAAATACCCATTAATTTATAGATATAAAAAAAATGTTGATCCATTCAATGGAATATAGTTTGGCCATGAAAAAGCAATGGATCACTGATACATGGTATAATGTGGATGAACTTTGTATAGATTATGCTCAGTGAAAGAATCCAGTCATGGAAGCCGGCATATCATAGGATTCCATTTATATAAAATGCCCAGAAGAGGCAAATCTGTAGAGACAGAGAGTAGATTAGTGGTTGCTTAGGGTTTGGCAGTATGATAGGATAAGCAGAGAGGGGTAGTAGCTACATGGTATAGATTTTGTTTCTTTAGGTGATTAAGATGTTCTGAAATTAACTGTGGTTATATTTGTGCTTATCTGTGAATATACTAACAATCACTGAATTATCCAATTTAAATGGGTAAATTACATGGCATATGAATTATATCTCAACAAAGCTGTAATAATAAATTCAAAATCTAGTCAACTTGAAATCCAGTTCAATATATGATACAACTTACTTTAGTGGAGTGTTAATGGAAATATTCTTGGTTGCACACATACATAGAAAACATTGTTTTAAAATTAAACAGGCATAAATAAGTGGAGAACACACTCTTAATACACATCTGATAATGCTGACTCTTATTTACATTTCACTTGTAGAAGAAATCAAACTCATTTTTGAAAAGCAACATCTACATTTAGCAATGCTTTATTGGATGGAGTCCAAACTGACTTTATAAAGCATTTTGCATAGAGAGCATATTCTCAATGAATTTAGACTCTGAACTCACACATACACAAAGAAAAAAAGAGATAAATAATAATTTTGCCACTGATATTTAAAGCTAAATCACAAATATATTTAACTTTTTACTGGGTCAGCTTCCCTATTATTTCCAATGGAAAGCTGTAGCGTTTTGGTATTCTTAAGAGCAAAGCTTTTGAGCATAACAGCTTTAATAACAACAAGAGGTAATCATTATTGAATGACTAGTGGTTACTGTTGAAAGATAAAATAGGCACATTAAAAAAAATTTTTTTTAATTACCCTTGACTTATTTATTTATTTATTTATTTATTTAGGCTGTGTTGGGTCTTAGTTGCGGCACATGGGATCTTTGTTGAGGCATGCGGGACCTTTTCATTACCGTGCGTGGTCTGCTCGGGTTTCTCTCTAGTTGCGGCAGGCAGGCCTCTCTCTAGTTGCGGCACACGAGTTTTCTCTCTCTAGTTGTGGTGTGCAGCCTCCAGGGTGCGTGGGCTCTGTAGCTGTGGTGCGCAGGCTCCGGAGCACGTGGGCTCTGTAGTTTGCGACACACAGGCTCTCTAGTTGAGGTACAGGAGCTCAGTAGTTGTGACGCATGGGCTTAGTTGCCCCGTGGCATGTGGGATCTTAGTTCCCCAACCAGGGATCAAACCCACATCCCCTGCATTGGAAAGCAGATTCTTTATCACAGGATCACCAGGGAAGTCCCTGGCACATTAAAATTTTGAAGAGTTTATTTCAGCAAATGTTGATTTCAGTTGGGCGGCATGGAACCAAAAGTGATTAGTAGCACTCCAGTTACAGGAGCTAGCTGCAAGGTTTTTATACAGAAGATGCAGAAGCAAAGCTATGCAAGGCAGTTATCTGATTGGCTATAGATTAAGTGGTTACACAATACTATTTGTGATTGGTTGTTCTTAAGTTTCACTTTCTCAGATTCCAGTGCTTTGCCTCTGGCTTAGGTTTTGGTTTGCTTACACAGAATACCAGGGCATCACTCCAAAGGCCTCCTTGATTAATTACTTTAACATTACCAAGCACTGTGCTGTCACTTTTGCTTGGATCCTCTTTTTTTACTTTGACAGTGGCAGAGTTTACGGTTTAACTTTGATGAGCTTCCCTTGTGATTTGTCATATCGGAGATACAGACTTTAATTTACTAAGGCCTAAGGTAATAAAGGAGTTAATTTAGCGCTTAGTGAGTAAAATGTGTTGGGACTTAAATGACACCAGTGTCTTATTCCTGTTGATCCACAAATTCATGCCTTGAACTGCCTTACATTGCCCACTCTGTATTTCACTCCTAGCTTTAAATACTGATGCCACAATTTGGGGTATATAATCTTCTTTTTTAGCCCCTCAGCATGCTGCCATCTGCACCTAGAACCATGAACTGAACTGTAACTTTTCTGTGGTAATTTAGACAGCCCATTCACAGACAAATTGTGATAATACAATTCCTGGCTTGATCTGTGGGAAATTATTCCATCTCCCTTCTCCTCATCCCTAACTGGTTTGTCTGCAAGATAGATAAGAATAAAGAAAGAACGCTTGTTCTTAGGGAAATAAAGATGAAGAACAGAGTCATTACCCACAATTTGTGTATGTTGGAAAGAAGCATTTTGAGCTGAACCATCTAATTTAAAGTTCCTTTTTAGAGTTGGGCAAATGAGAAATTATGGAAGTTGGACTATATCTATGGTTCATTTGTTTTCTTTATATAGATTTTTTTACTTAATATTGACTTTTATTGACCATTGTGTGCTCTGCACTATTATAAGCATATTAATATTAATCCTTATGAAGACTATGAAATAGATACTATTATCCCAAATTTATTTACTTTTTATTAATTAATATATTTATTTTTTGTGATTCAATAATTTTATGGATTATACTCCGTTTAAAATTATTACAGGGACTTCCCTGGTGGTGCAGTGGTTAAGAATCCACCTGCCAATGCAGGGGACATGGGTTCGATCCCTGGTCCGGGAAGACCCCATGTGCCACGGAGCAACTAAGCCCATGTGCCACAACTACTGAGCCTGCACTCTAGAGCCCGCAAGCCACAACTACTTAGCCTGCATGCCACAACTACTGAAGCCCACGTACCTAGAGCCCGTGCTCTGCAACAAGAGAAGCCACCGCAATGAGAAACCCACACACCGCAATGAAGAGTAGCCCCTGCTCGCTGCAACTAGAGAAAGCCCGTGTGCAGCAATGAAGAGTCAACGCAGCCAAAAATAAATAAATAGATAAATAAATTTATTTTAAAAAATAAAGTTATTACAAAATAATAGCTATATTTCACTGTACTGTGAAATATATCCTTGTTGCTTATTTAATTTATACATAGTAGTTTGTATCTTTTTAATCCCCTACCCCAACTTCCCCCTTTTCTCTCTCCACTGGCAGCCACTAGTTTGTTTTGTATATCTGTGAGTCTGTTTCTGTTTAGTTACACAAATTTGTTGGTTTTTTCCACATATAAATGATAACATACAGTATTTTTCTCTGATTCCTTTCACTAAGCATAATACTCTCTAGGTCCATCCATGTTGTTGCAAATGGCAGAATTTCATTATTTTTTATGGCTAAGTAATACTCCATCATGTGTATATACATACATATATATATATGTATATATATATATATGTCTGAGAAATTGTCTCTCTTTCCATTCTAAATGATAATCTTGCTGGGTAGAATATCCTAGGTTGCAGGTTTTTCCCTTTCAGCACTTTGAATATAACAAACCACTCCTTTCTGGCCTGCAAAGTTTCTGCAGAAAAGTCAGCTGATATCCTTATGGGGGTTCCTTTGCATATGCCCCTTTGTTTTTCTCTTGCTGCCTTTAGAATTCTCTCTTTATCTTTAAGCTTTGCCATTTTAATTATGATATGCCTTGGTGTGGGTCTGTTTGGGTTCATCTTGTTTGGGACCCTCTGTGCTTTCTGTACCTGGATATCTGTTTCCTTCTCCAGGTTAGGGAAATTTTCAGTCATAATTTAATGAAATATATTTTCCACCCCCTTCTCTCTCTCCTTCTTCTCCTGTTGTCTCACTCTCAATTGAGACCAGTTCCTCTGTCTTTTCATTTTGCTTAACTTTCTCTGTCTCTATAAATGTAGGTGAAATAGTTACCTATTATGGTCTTGAAGGGACATCATTATGTGAGAGCATCCCTATACAATCTGCATGTGCCCAGTGGCTTTTTGGATTTGATCGAAAAGAAGTCGTGTCTTTCCTCAGGGTGTGCTGGCAGCTATCACCTTGCTAGGAAGTGGGGCTGGAGATGGAGGGGCTATGGCCTGAGCCAGGTGTGAGGAGGGTCTTCCACTCTGCTCAGGGGCTGTCACCACCCCATTGAGGGAGGGGTCGGATCCCAAGTTGCTGGAGCAGAAGCCCTGAGGTTTGGGTCTGAGCTAACTCTGTTCCCTTCAAGTTTGTGCTCTCCCCTCTTCCAGCACCAGCACCCTTGACCCAGAGGGGAGCAACGCTGAAGCCTGTACAGGCTCTTGGCTCATGACAGTGCATGGGCTGATGTGGGCTGGCCGCAGATAGAGGTCCAGGCTGCCTCCAATATGCTTCTAGTCTGAGCTCCAGGAATGGCAGCCCCTTCTCATCTGAGGCTCTTTTGCAGGGCCAGTGTGATCTCTTGGTGTGTATCAGGGTGCGAGCTGTGGCGGTCCAGGTGCCGTCAGAGATAGGGACCTCCCATAATGTGCTGCCTGTGTAAGAGCCAGCAGTGGCCGCCCTTGCTGCACTCAGATGCAGCTCTGGGTCTGAGTCATTTCTTTGTCCCATGGCTGAACTCTCTCCTTGGTTGTGGCAGCCCTCACTCCAGTGGGGAGCTGCAAGTGGAAGTAAGCAGGGCTGGAACATTCTCTCAGCTCAGGCTCAGGCTCCTGCTGTTGTGGTCATGAGAAACCGGCAGCCACTGGGGGTAGTCCTCCATCTGCCCTCTTTGCCCTGTCTCAGGAGCACGTCAGCACTCATGTGCTCCTCACAGCGGAGCCCATGCTTCCCGTAGCCCTCCTGTTAGTCCCCACGGCTGCCCAACCAGCAAAGTGGGCTTGTCTTCTCTGTGTTGGACCCAAGGACTGGGGTACCCAATATGTGGCTTGGATTGCTCGCTCCCCAGGGGAGTCCCCAGGGGACTCCACCCATGTTTCTCCCTTTCCCTCAGAGTCCTGCCCCAGGGGCACAGGTCCTGACCTGATTGCTTCTTTTCTCTTCCTACCTGATTCTGTTTGGATCTTTCTTACAGCCTTGAATGTACTTGAGTCTTCCCGCCAGTTTCCAATTAGTTTTCAGTGAGAATTGTTCCACATATTGATGTATTTTTGATGTGTTCATGGGAGGAGGTGAGTTACACATCCTCCTACTTTGCCACCTTTTTTTTTGCTTTTTCAGTTGTCTCGTTTAATCATTTTTTGTTGTTGGTTTCATTTTTTATTTTTTTATTGATGTATAGTTGATTTACGTTTTAGGTATATAGCAAAGTGATTTATTATATATATATATAGTTATATATATATATATAATCTTTTTTAGATTCTTTTCCATTATAGGTTATTATAAGATATTGAATGTAGTTCCCTGTGCTATACAGTAGGTCCTTGTTTATCTATTTTATATATAGTAGTGTGTATCTGTTAATCCCAAATTCCCTACTTTGCCATCTTGTTTCTTGTTCTATCCCAATTTTATATCGAGATGTTAAGCAACTTGCCTAATGTCACCCAGCTAGTGAATAGCAGAACCAGCTGGCTCATTGAATAAAGGGTCATTAAATGGTAGTCATAAACCTGTACCATTTCTGGACATGGATATAGCATCATTTTCTATTTCTAGAACACAATATAACATCCAGGGCAACATTATGTTTCCTGTTTGGAGCTCAGAAATTATATTTGAAGGAAAGCATCCATCATGGAAAAAAATAGGCTATTTCTAGTATATTAAAAAGTGTTGCACAAAAATGTGTTTGGTTGTTTCAATGAATGAAAAAATTCAAGAACTAAAAGGGATCACAATCATGTATCTTAAGCAGTATGTGTCTAACATATATATGGAAATTAACAAATATTACTGCTTTTAACTTGACTACTCATGTTCTGAGTTAGCATACCTTTAAGCTGTTCTTTAATGATAGCTATGCATCTTTATATTAGAAATAAATTATCTGAAAAATGATTTAGGGATACAGTTCTTTCATAAAACTGTGAAGGATAGTAAAGTTACAGAAGGTAAGGAAAATTAAAAAGCAAAAATATAAAGTGCTTGAGATTCATATTTCTGTATCTCTATTAACAGAATGAGAATTAAAAGATTTTCTAAGTTTGATATGATAGCAATTAATAATTATATTTGGTATATACATTAATTGTATGACTTTTTCTTTTTAAAAAGTAAGGCTGATTCTTTTTCAACAATTTTTTTTCACTTATGAGACTATTAATCAAAATATGAAGTGAACCAAAATTACAAAATGATTATTTTAGGGAGGAGTATTATCTCTCATCTTAGAAGACTAATCTTACACGAGGAAAATGAGATTTGAGGGATGTATTTTTTATAATTTGCTTGGAAAAATTATTTATTATTTGTTATTTAAAATTCTGAATATGTCACAGACTGGTTTGTCAAAACTAATATATGCTTTTTCTAGAAAATGAATGTATTTCAGTGTAAAGCCTCTCATCTAAAATTATATTAGAAAAGAAAAAAATGTAAATAATATCTTGATAAATATATTATATAAAATCAAGTAGATGTTAAAGATTTGGGAGACTCCTTAATATAACTGACTTTCTTATTTAAATGCAATTCCTTATTCTTATTTCTAAAACATACATAAAATTAAATTGCTCTAAAATTATTGTTATTATTCATTGGAAATATATGATGACATACATTTCAGAATATTTGTATAATAACACAAGTATTAAAAGAGCTTGAATAGAGGATTGAAATGGAATGGACTACACATAAAAGCATAAACAGAGACTTCAAAATTCCATTTCTTTAATAAGGGCTTACTGTGATAGGCAATGCTTTGTGGTCATTTACAACTGGGAATGGTTCCTTCCATTAACCAAAGGTGGAAATATATGAGAAGAAGGAGGTATGGAGGGGAAACATTTTGAATATATTGATTTCTAGATATCTATGAAACATAAGGTGGGACAGTTCAGTAGGTAAATGAAAATATAGGTCTGGAACTCATGGGTGTAGTTCGATAAAGGGATAGATTTGAAATTTCTCAGTGTGTGGAAATTGAAGTGTAGATTGACTGTCTATTTCAGGTTTGGTAATTTTCATATGCATTGGTCAATATGTGAAAGCTAGCAGGAAGAAAATGGGCTTATAAAAAGGGATGGGCATTAGACTGAGGAAAAGAGATAGATTAGGGCACCAAGGGGCTCAATAACATGAAAGAGTAGCTATATTAAATACACAGAAAAGAGAGTTGGGAGAGGCTCTGTCACAAAGTGAGATTAGTTAATCTTGATGATGCTAAGTTTCGCGTTGTGCCATGCTACCCCGAATATATTGAAGAAATTCTGTCAAGGGTCTTAAAGAGTCTAAAATGTTGGAACTGCCATCTGATTGGGACATACAACGCAATAAGGTGGCAGACATTAGGGGGAAGAGGAAGACTTTGAATTAGAAATCACAGTCTGGGTGAATTGGAGTTAGTGTATGAAAATGAGGAGGTTTCTTATATGCAAATTCTGCAGTTATACACATCCAGTCTGACTATTGAATTAGCGAGTAAACTAGCTCATATTATTTTTTTGCCCAGTCTTATAAATGCAGAAATTTAGAATGTTCAGTTCAACTGTGGTTTAAAAAAAGGGTTTCCAACACGTTCTATATAACCCCTTCATAATCTAAGCCTGTTACAGCAAGAGCAGGATTTGTTGTGCAAAACTGCTAGATTTAAACAGTGAAATGATATCTGAAAGAAACTTCCCAACTATACAGAAGACCTACTTTCAGGATCTCTTCCTGATTCTAGTGAGTAAATATATCTTGATTGAAATGAAAGTTCAATACATTTGCTGTGCCTCTGAAGTTTATTAATAAGCTACTTCTTGCCAGTTAAATGAAAAGTATAAAAAGACTTTGGAAAAGTATAACACGTTTGAAAATCTCTTATTAACACCAGCTTCAGCGAACTGACTTAAAGTGAAAGGGCCTGAGTCTTTATTTCAAAAGTATGTTTAACAGAAAGGAAAGTAGAGCCAAATAAGGAAAAATATTACTTAAGATAACATACCTCATTTGAGTCACTATATATTTCTTACCATCTGTTAAACATAACAGTTTTAACCAGAGTAGAACTCACCAGAAGTAAGTGCATGTTTATTTCAGCAAAGAGATATTCCACCTTATATTCTTCAGATAACTGCTCATAAGTCACCTGTCCAGTTTATCATATGGATATTGACACAACATTAGACTTCACAGATACATTGGGAATTGCTGCAATTCTCAAACATTAGATGTGTGAGTGAGGGTGATAGGTGAGAAAATGAGGGAAAAAGAGATGTCCTAATGTATTTTGCCAATGCTCAAAAATGAGGAAGAGGATTTGAGTCACCCAACAGAGGAAGTAGATTGCCATTTATCTTTGATTTATCCCATCTACCACAGTTCACTTCAATTGGCCAAATATAGAGGCATGTCAGTCAACTGTCATCGATATTGTTAGATTGTTTTGTTACTTTGCATCAGTGAGAAAATTCTTCATCTTGAGGATCTTAGTTTGATTTCTGCTTTAGTAAATACTGGTACTATACCACTTTGGAGGCCAGTCCCTTAAAATTTGTTGTATTGAAATAAAATCTGAAAAAGATTATAGAAAACAATCACCAGATAGTGGCATCATTTCTAGACTATCTAACAAACTAAATTGCTAAGCTTATTTTAAAAAATCTGTCAAGATAATTTAAATTCTTAGTTGTGAAACAGGATCTGCAGTTCTGTTTATAGATATGTGGAGAGAACACTGCTTATTTCCTGACCTTCTATCAAACAGGAGAAATAGAAGTCGTTTGGAAAGCTTTTTCCTAAGGCAAGGGCTATACACAAAATAAAAGAGCAGCTGTACTTAGGATGACCCTGTGAGGTCCTTCCAGTTTTGTAACTCATCCCAAGCAACCCCAAGACCTAGAACGTGTATGCTAATATTATGCTATCAGTAGTGTCAGCATGACAAGGACAAAGAAGGTTGATAATCATCTGTGATTTATATGCAGAGACAGCCACCCAGAGCAATTACACTGTTTTGAGGCAATCTGCTCTTGAACAGTTTTAGCCAGATTTACTAGACATAAACATTCTATTTGTCACACTGTGTTCAACGATACTTTAAAATCATAATTCCAATGATTAAGATATTACCTCCACTTCATAATTTTCAAATTGATATGTCAGTAAATATAAGAAAAAGAAAAATAAACATTTTTATCATTTAAGCAGACAACTGATTTTTAAAACGTATTATTTAATATTTTAGAACATAGATGGGCTCATGGGTATCTGAAAACCTTGGTTTATTCTCTTTCCAAAATATTTTCTCCTGGTATGATTTCTTAACTAGCTTTAGCGTTTTTTTCCAGCTTTTTCCCCCCATGTACTCAAAGCTGAAAGTGACCATTTTTCCAGTGAATCATTATTTTTAAGTCAGACTGAGCATTTATGACAGTGAAGAGAAAACAAAAATTGGATAGTATTCCTTCAGGCTTGATACTTTTTGAATTTCCTTTTCCACTCAAGTGAGGTGAATTGGCAGGTGGGGAAAGATCTATTTGAAACATTTTATAAAATAAAAGCATTTCTGAGAGATTTAGCTATGTAGAAATATTTGGTGCTAAAGGGAATCATCTTTTCAGTCTTGTTTACTGAGTACTTAGCTCATATGTTATAAGCCTGTAAAAGTTATTAAAGAAGCTCTGTGAGAGTTTACAGTCTAAAAGAGGAGCTGGGACGAAGTGAGAGAGTGTCATGGACATATATACACTACCAAATGTAAAATAGATAGCTAGTGGGAAGCAGCTGCATAGCACAGGGAGACCAGCTTGGTGCTTTGTGTCCACGCAGAGGAGTGGAATAGGGAGGGTGGGAGGGACACGCAAGAGGGAGGGGATACGGGGATATATGTATATGTATAGCTGATTCACTTTGTTATACAGCAGAAACTGACACAACAATGTAAAGCAATTATACTCCAATAAAGATGTTAAAAAAAAAAAAAAGAGGAGCTAGTCAACATTGATAGAGTACTTACTCTATGGCAAGCACTAATTTAAGCACTTTACAAACATTAATGTATTTAATCCTTGTAACAACCCTAAGATGCAAGTATTATTAGTCACATTTTAGAGATAAGGACAGAGATACAGATAGTTTGAGTGACTTGCTCAAGGTCACCAACTATGTTAACATTTAGCTAAGCATGAGGTTATCTGCAGGAATTTGAGAGAGCTAAAATATGTAGCATCATTTTTTCACATTTCTGAATTGGAAACAAAGTGAGAAACAGATGTTGGAGTCAAGTGGACAAAAATCAATGTGTTGTTTATAATGCCTATGTTGAAGAACATGGGCATTAATTATGTTAGCCAAGGAGGGTTGATAACATTTTAACCCTAAATTGGACACACTTATCTAGTCACTATCCCTGGGGGTTTAAAAATCAATGATTTCCAGGGTCATCTGCCTGTAAAATATGTTATAAAAGAGCAGAACAGAACATATGTCCTCTGCAGGAAGGCAGATCACAAAAGAAGAAAAAAGAGCAAGGAGAAAGGAGGGAGGGGACAAACATAATATTGATACAATCTTCCTGTGTCAGTTTATTTTTTCTGTAAAAATCACCACAAACTTATTAGCTTAACACATCACCTATTTGTTATCTTACAATTCTGGAGTTCAGAGGTCCTAGAATCAAGGTGTTAGCAAGGCTACGTTCTTTGTGGAGCTCTAGGGAGAATACATGTCCTTGCATTTTCTAGCTTCTACAAGCCGCCTGCATGCTTTAGCTCATGGCCCTCTCCCTTCATCTTCAGAAGTTCATCACTCCATCCTCTACCTCTATTGTCACATTGTCTTCTCCCTCTGACACCTCTTGCGTGCCTTTTATGAGGACTCTCGTGATTACATTAAACTCACCCGGATCATCCAGGATGGTCTTCCAATCTCAAGATCCTTAATCACATCTGAAAAGTGCCTTTTGATGTGTGATGTGTGATGTATAAGGCAGCATACTCACAGTTTCCAGGGATTAGAATGTGGACATGTTTGGAGGGCAATGTTATGTCTAACACATCTCCTCAAATTCACCACTGGGAAGGAGTGAATAAAAGAGAAAAAGGGTAAAAATTGTTACTCTAGTGTGGCTCTCTTCAAATGGTATCATAATATTAGAGGAAAGAGATTCCCTCCCTAGTCAACATTTTGTAGTGTGTGGTTTCTTTCTCAGTGGATTTAGCCACTAAACTCATCCTTAATCAAAGCTAGTATTGTTTCTCTCAGAACAGGAAGTCATGAGTAGCTTTTACTTTATTAACCCAGTTTCCCATTGCCAGCTAAGTTGCTTTATGTATCTTTTTGGAACCATTAGCACTTATTCCATTACTAAAAGTGGGGTATTGAAGTTTTCAAGTATTATAATTGCATTGTGTATTCACCCTTTTTAATTCTGAGTTTTTACTTCATATATTTTGGGTTCTGTTAGGTGTACATAAGCTCATGATAGCCATACTTTCTTTTTTTCTTTTTTAATTAATTATTTATGTATTTATTTTTGGCTGCATTTGGTCTTCGTTGCTGTGTGCAGGCTTTCTCTAGTTGGGGGCTACTCTTTGTTGTGGTGCGTGGGCTTCTTATTGCAGTGGCTTCTCTTGTTGCAGAGCACGGGCTCTAGGCTCAAGGGCTTCAGTAGTTGTGGCTCGTGGGCTCTAGAGCACAGGCTAAGTAGTTGTGGTGCACGGGATTAGTTGCTCTGCGGCATGTGGGATCTTCCTGGACCAGGGCTTGAACCCGTGTCCCCTGCATTGGCAGGTGGATTCTTAATCACTGCACCACCAGGGAAGCCTGATAGTCATACTTTCATGATGGATTGACCCTTTTCACATTATATAATATTTTGTCTCTCTCTAGTAACAATAGGTACAAATTGCTGAATACTTACTATGTTCCAGGCACAGTTCTAAGCAAGTAGTATTTGTGCTTCATGTACAATTGCATTGTATTGAGACTACAAAACAAATTCTATTTTTTCTTTGGTTTCTTACTGAAAAATAATTTTCAGTAGCATTTTTATTCTTTGAGCTATTGAGGATGATATTAAATGTTTCCTTGTGCTGAAGTATTTTTCATATGTCTCATTTTGGATTATTTGGTTTATTTGTTTACTGATTGTTGAACAGCCTGAGGTCTATCCCAGACCCATGTTTGTCATCAAGTGAAGAATTGGGCTTCCCTTAAGCCTTGGTCACTGTTAACTTGTATATTGGCATTAGTCCCAATTTACCTTAAAAATATAGAAAATTTAATGATAGGATGCACTTCAAAACCAGTGCTATTAAACAGACTTCAACTAGATTACTTTTGCTTGTTTCAGCAAAGTTCTTTTCTGATAGATTTGGTCACTAAAAAACTGCCCAGTTTGCACAAACGAAAACTACATTTCCATCAAATACTATTATCAGTTATATTTCTCTTATTCTTTCCAAACTATGAAACTTTCTTTAAAAATCAACATTTCCTGTCCCTCATCCCTTCAAAATATGAGTAACACCACAAATCTACATTTAATTTCTAATGTGTGTGTGTGAGCATATGTATGCTGCAATCTAAAGATGAATACCTATGTAGAGATTTTGATGGATGTGAAATGGGTGAAGGTAGAGAAAATGATATTGTTCGTGCTGAATGAAAATGAACAAGAGGGATGGTTGTTCACTTCTCTGATTATTCTAAGACTGTAAGCTGGGAGACAGAGGTGGAGGAAGCTCTGTGTTTCCCAGTAAGACTTTTTCAATTTTGGCAATTCTGAGTCCTCTCAGGAACAAAATAAGTGTTTCCCACTAATTGTGATTCTAAATTCAGTTCTACATATCTCCTACCTGGAGAACTGTTTGCTAATAGGTTTACTTTCAGGCTGATTTTCCCCCCAGTCTTTTGCAATTTTGTCATGTTCTGTCCTTTACAGTTACTTTAATGCACAGGTTTATAAAGCATTTTTTGTCCCCATTTTTGAGATTCCCAAATTATTAATTTACCATGCTCAATTTTACACTTAATTTTGATTAGAGCCTTTCTGTGGTAATAAATACATTATATATATATATATGATTTATATAAAGTTAATATAAATTAATTTTTTTCTACATTTAGAACAGAGAGAAAATTTGTATAAATACAGTTTTAATTCACACTTCAGCTCTTTTGGCAACCAAATAGAGTAAATAATTTTAAATACAGTAGATCAAATTCATTAGGAAGTTATTGTCTGTTTCACCCAGACTAAGAAGCCCTAAATTAATATTTTTGTATTTCTCAATATTCTTTACTTTTAAAAAAAGAATGATTCTTTCATAGTATTGCAATATGCGGCTCTCTATCATGTATTATTTTTTGTGTCACAGAACAATAAAGCAGCATTTATCAGCAAACATTCATATGACTGCTACTGCCTCTGTCTTCTTTTCAGTACTAAAATCATCCAGAGAAAATAGACTCCAGGGAGAAAGTAAACAAATTATAGAGGAACGACACAATTCCTCAGTGCAAGTTGGCAGCATGGATTCTACATGCCAGGCTTGTTGCAGTCTGGTGAGAAATCTGTAGAGGAGCCATTACTCCTTGTCAGGGGTAGCATGAGCACCGTGTAAAAGGTTGATAATCATCCCTGACAAATTGAACTTACTATTTTATTTAAAAATAGCATTGATCATAGTAGGAGTGGATTTTCAGAGGGATAATATACAGGGTTGTCACTTTGTTCATATGGGGCAAGAAACAAAAAATGAAAGAAGCTGGATTTGAATTCATAAGCTCTGGATTTGAGTCCCAGATCTTATATTACTAAGTAGATGGGCAACATAATCATTCTTGATATTCAGATCCCTTTGTTGAATAAAGAAAATACTGATACCACATCATTGTGAAGACTAAAAACTCCCAGGTGATGAGGGAAATAAAGAACAAAGTACTGTTTGAGCTCCGTCGTGGGTGTGGTGCTATTGACAGAGAGAACATGCAAGAGTGAATATTAATATGGGGAAATTACATAGTATTGTTAGAAGAAAGTAGCCATTTAAAGTTGTTTGGATTTAAGTTATAGGTAATAGAACTCTAGCAAATAAATTTGGAAAAGAACATAGGTCCGGATCGTGAGTTCTCTTGAATGCTAGACTAAAGAATATTGATTTCATTCAATAAGAAATCAGAAATGGAAAGCTTTTCTGAAGAAAATGGGAAGCCAGAGACAGGTATGGTAAATAGGAGGTTAATATGACAAAAAAGGGAATCAGTCAAAAGGTTATGTTTGAGGCAAAGAAAGTTCAAGTGATCTTAGTGCAAGTGGGAATGGAGGTTTGAGAAAAATACTGAGGAGTTTGGAACTCAACGAAGATAATCATTCTCATTTATTAGGTGATTACTCAGTGCCAAGAACTCCACATACATTATTTAATCTTATCTTCATGACAAGCCTAAGAGAAGAGCTGGGGCTCCATTTCAGAAAAAGGTAACTGAGGCCCAAGACCACACAGTGGGGGCCCAGGGGAGCTGAGATTTGAACCAGGTCATCTCTCTTCAAAACTGGTACTCTTAGCAATTATGCTATTCTGGAACCCCATCACTCATAGGGAAGCATGAGAAAGGCAGAATTCTGACATCACAGCAGAAGTTTTCCAGCCTTAGTGACTGAGAAGATGCAGATGATAATCACAGAAGAATGGCATAGTAGGATAAAGGGAGACAAAGTGATTCTGTTTTTGACATTCTGAGTTTTAGTCCTTATGGATTATAAAAGTGGAGATGTCCAGCAAGCAGACAGAAATGCAGGATGAACTAGGAAAGGGACATGCTTTAGAGTTTTTTAAAAGGAGGTGATGGATGATTGCAGGAAAGGGCTTGACAAAAGGAAGTGAATAGAGGAAAAGCAGGCCAAGGGCAGGTCCTTGGGAAAAATCAGAAAGGCAATTATAATTTCAGCATGAAACATAAGCGTAATTTCAATCAGAGAATCTAAAGATCTTCTAAAGTAGCAATTCTCTCCTACTTGGAGAAGCCACGGCACTGCAGGGCACCATAAGCCTGTGAATCAATTAAACTCGAATTACAAAGTCAAATGGCATCTGTTCCCATCATGACATAAAACCTGCTAAGATGGAAAATTCTCTGGCAAGAATAAGCTAAACCTTTTATAAGTTGCTGTTCCACTGAGTGTTTTTCTTCACATAGTTTCAATAACATACAAGTAGATTTGGGGCTTGGAAGTATCCTTAGAGATTACCTGGTCTAACATCCTTATATTAAAAACGAAAAATCTGAGGCTCAGAGATGTGACCCCAGGTCACGAAGCTAGCTTTTCTAGTGGGTTCATATATATTTACACTCACTAAATGTTTGGGGACTGAGCAGTTTGTATTTCATGATACTTACCTGAGAGTATTATTGAGAAGAAGTACTTTATATAATGCATGGGCACAAAGTTTATTGAGACTATAATTTGTGTACATTTTTCTCTCCCTTTACGAAGAATATAGCCATCATTTTGTTTTGTTTGTTATTTTCCCCCAAGGACATTACAGTTGCAGGGATGAAAGCAGAGATTGCCTACAAACAAATAACTTTCATGTCTTTTCAGAATATTTTGAGGGAAAAGGGAGTGGTATCTTCAGTTGAGAGAAGAGAAAAGTGAAGTAAGGTAGGGGAAAAAAAGACTAGGAGGTGAGGTGAGAGAAACAGGTACGTAGGTACCTAAGTTCTGAGAGCACCTGTCCTCCACTCTCCTGAAGACCCCCACTGAGTCTCTGCCCAATAAGAAATGATTAATATTTTACAATTCTTCATTTTACCAAAGTTCCTCTCTGCTATTCTACATGGTCTCTCCAGACACCCTGCCCTCTATACCTGTTATTCCATAATCTAGGAATAGAAGTTACCTTTCCAAACCTCATTTTTTCTTCAAGAGAATTCTATATAGACCCAATAGTATTAATCTGGAAACCATAGAGTCTGAAAAAAATGCGTTCATATCAGTATTCCTTTTGTGATTGATGCAACACTAATTTTATTTTAAATAACTCTAATTTTAATAATGTTTTATGAAATTTATTATTACCATTAATATTTCTCCCAAATATTCAGGGAAGTTTATGTTTTAGGAAAGTAAACCATGTACTGTGGTAACAAATATCCACACCCAGGATTGCAGGCACATCTGTTCAGGAAGAACAGGAAAGCAATCCAAGATACAAGTCACTTCTTGTAAGGTGTCAAAGCAGTGATGTAAGCAACTTCCTTTGAGTTAGGGAAGTTGAATTAATGGGTATAAATAATAAGTAAATATAAATTTGGAAGAGAAAGATAATACTTTTAAAAGTTTCTAAAAAGAAAGTTTTTCAAAAGAGATGGGGCCAAACTAGATTTGAAAATTAATATTTTTAACCAAGGACAGATAAGAATGCTGAGTTTATGTTCGCACATTTAAGAGGGATTAACTTTTGTAAGGCTGGTTAGAATAACTGAGTAACTGAGGCAAAACTGAATTATATTTGAATACACTTTATTCTTAGGAATTAAATACAGGGAAGAGAATTTGAGAATCATTCAATACTATATAATGGACATGGTTCTTAACATAGGGTGCCACTGGGAATCTTTCAAAAAATATAGATCCCTAGGCCTCAGCTCTAAGCCAATTAAACCAGAGCCTCTGGAGATGGGATCCAGAATGGGTAATTTTTAAAACTCCACAGATCTTTCTCACAATTAACCAGGTCAAGTGCTACTCATCTTGAGACATTGAATGGGGTATGAGGGTGGGATCACAGGCAGAATAATGGCCTCCAAAGATGTTCACAAACTAATCTCCCAGAGCCTATGAATGTGTTACCTTACATGGAAAAAGGGACTTTACAGATGTAATAAAGTTAAGTGTTTTGAGATGGGAAGATTATCCTGGATAATTTAAGAGAACCCAATATAATCCAAGAGTCCTTTTAAAAAAGAGTGTCAGAGCCAGATATGTGACCATGGAAGCAGAAGCTGGAGTGATGCAGGGCTACGAGCCAAGGAATGGCCTCTACAGTGTATAAAAGGCAAGGACATGGATTCTTCCCTAGAGCCTCCAGAAAGATGCAGTTCTGCTGATTCATTTTAGACTTCTGAACTCCAAAACTGTAAAATTATAAATTTGTGTTGTTATAAGCAACTAGGTTTGTAGAATTTGTTGTAAGTAATTAAAGGAAACTAATACCTGTGGCTGCTTAAAAGAGTGAATACCTAAATGGTCATGATTCATGGTAAGAAAAGAATAAAGATGAACAGACATTGCTACTTTGAGTCCTTTGTATCACTGGTGCTTTACCACCTTCTCTTCCTAGTCATTCTAATTCTTTTTTCATGTATAGGTATTTTCTGTTATTAGGTAAATTGAAATAATTTCCTGTTTGTTTCTAGTCTCTGTAAACCCAAAGTGATTACTTGTGAAAATTTAAAAATATAAGCAACATGGATGGACCTAGAGATTGTCATACTGAGTGAAGTAAGTCAGACAGACAAAGACGAATATCATCTGATATTGCTTATATGTGGGATCTTAAAAAAATGGTACAAATAAACCTATTTGCAGAACAAAAATAGAGTCACAAATGTAGAAAACAAATTTATGGTTACCAAGAGGGAAAAGGGGGGTGGGATAAATCGGGAGATTTGGATTGACATATATGCGCTACTATATATAAAACAGTTAACTCATAAGAATCTACTGTATAGCACAGGGAACTCTACTCAATACTCTGTAATGACCTATATGGGAACAGAATCTAAAAAAGAGTGGATATATGTATATGTATAGTTGATTCACTTTGCTGTACAGCAGAAACGAACACAACATTGTAAATCAACTGTACTCCAATAAAAATTAATTTAAAAATAAAATAAAATATCACCATGGTAAAAAATTAAATGTATATATTAATATATATTAATTTTATATAAAATATTAATTATATATATATATATGTATAAGACAAGAATGAACCAGGAAGGAACAGAAAGTATGAAGAAGCCAATCACCAGTAATGAAATTGATCCAGTAATAAAAGACTCCCAACAAACAAAAGCCCAGGACTAGATGGCTTCACAGGTGAATTCTAGCAAATACTTAACGAAGAGTTAACACCTATCCGGCACAAATTATTCCAAAAAATTGCAGAGGAAGAAATGTTTCCAAACTGATTCTATGAATCCAAGATCACTGTCATACCAAAACCAGACAAAGATGCCATAAAAAAAGAAAATTACAGACCAGTATCATTGATGAACATAGATGTAAAAATTCTCAACAAAATATTAGTAAACCAACTTCAACAGTACATTTAAAGGATCATACACCATGATCAACAGATTTATCCCAGAGATGTAAGGATGATTCAGTAATCACAAATCAATCAGTGTGATACACCACGTTAACAAATTGAAGAATAAGAATCATATGATCATCTCAATAGATGCAGAAAAAACTTTTGACAAAATTCAATATTTATGACAAAAGTCTCAAGATAGTGAGTGTAAAGGGGACATACCTCAACATAATAAAGACCATGTATGGCAAGCCCACAACTAACATCATATTCAATGTTGAAAAGATAAAAACATTTCCTCTAAGATAAGGAACAAGACAAGGATGCTCACTCTTGCCACTTTTATTCAACACAGTATTGGAAGTCCTGGCCATGTCAGTCAGACAAGAAAAGGAAATAAAATGAAGCCAAATTGGAGAGGAAGATGTAAAAGTGTCACTGTTTGCAGATGACATGATACTACACACAGAAAATCCTAAATATGCTACCAAAAAACTACTAGAACTCATCAATGAATTCAGCAAAGTTAAAAATACAAAATTAATATGCAGAAAATCTGTTGAGTTTCTATACACTAAAAACAAGCCATCAGAAAGAAGAATTAAGAAAACAGTCCCATTTGCAATTGCATCAAAAAGAATAAAATACCTAGGATTAAAGACCTGTAGTCAGAAAACTATAAGACTGATCAAAGAAATTGAAGACTGCACTAACAAATAGAGAGATATATACCAAGTTCATGGATTGGAAGAAATAATATTGTTAAAATGACCATGCTACCCAAGGCAATCTACAGATACAATGCAATGCCTATCAAAATGCCAATGGAATTTTTCACAGAACTAGAAAAAATAATTCTAAAATTTGTATGGAAATACAGTAGACCATGAATAGCCTAAATGATCTTGAGAAAGAAGAACAAAACTTGTGGCATCACACTCCCTGACTTCAGGCTATATTACAAAACTACAGTAATAAAAGCAGTGCACAACGGGGAGGGAACCCAGCCCCACCCATCATCAAACAAGCAGATTAAAGTTTTACTGAGCTCTGCCCACCAGAGCAACACCCAGCTCTACTCAGCACCAGTCCCTCCCATCAGGAAACTTGCACAAGCCTCTTAGATAGCCTCATCCACCAGAGAACAGACAGCAGAAGCAAGAAGAACTACAGTCCTGCAGCCTGTGGAACAAAAACCACATTCACAGAAAGATAGACAAGATGAAAAGGCAGAGGGCTATGTACCAGATGAAGGAACAAGATGAAACCCCAGAAAAACAACTAAATGAAGTGGAGATAGGCAACCTTCCAGAAAAAGAATTCAGAATAATGATAGTGAAGATGATCCAGGACCTTGGAAAAAGAATGGAGGCAAAGATTGAGAAGATGCAAGAAATGTTTAACACAGACCTAAAAGAATTAAAGTACAAACACCTTGAAGAATTAAAGAACAAACAAACAGAGATGAACAATACAATAACTGAAATGAAAAATACACTAGAAGGAATCGATAGCAGAATAACTGAGGCAGAACAGATAAGTGACCGGGAAGACAGAATGGTGGAATTCACTGCTGTGGAACAGAATGAAGAAAAAGGAATGAAAAGAAATGAAGACAGCCAAAGAGACCTCTGGGACGACATTAAACACAACAACATTCCCATTATAAGGGTCCCAGAAGGAGAAGAGAGAGAGAAAGGACCTGAGAAAATATTTGAAGAGATTATAGTCTAAAACTTCCCTAACATGGGAAAGGAAATAGCCACCCAAGTCCAGGAAGCGCAGAGAGTCCCAGTCAGGATAAACACAAGGAAAAACACGCCGAGACACATGGTAATCAAATTGACAAAAATAAATGACAAAGAAAAATTATTAAAAGCAACAAGGGAAAAACGACAAATAACATACAAGGGAACTCCCATAAGGTTAACAGCTGATTTCTCAGCAGAAACTCTACAAGCCAGAAGGGAGTGCCATGATATATTTAAAGTGATGAAAGGGAAGAACCTACAACCAACATTACTCTACCTGGCAAGAATCGCATTCAGATTTGATGGAGAAATCAAAAGCTTTACAGACAAGCAAAAGCTAAGAGAATTCAGCATCACCAAACCAGCTCTAAAACAAATGCTAAAGGAACTTCTCTAAGTGGGAAACACAAGAGAAGAAAGGGACCTACAAAAACAAACACATAACAATTAAGAAAATGGTAATAGGAAAATACATATCGATAATAACCTTAAATATAACTGGATTAAATGCTCCAACCAAAAGACACAGGCTCACTGAATGGATACAAAAACAAGACCCATATATATGCTGTCTACAAGAGAGCCACTGTATGTGTCTGTAGGGACACATACAGACTGAAATTGAGGGGATGGAAAAAGATATTCTATGCAAATGGAAATCAAAAGAAAGCTGGAGTAGCAATACTCATATCAGATAAAATAGACTTTAAAATAAAGAATGTTACAAGAGAAAAGGAAGGACACTATATAATGTTCAAGGGATCAATCCAAGGAGAAGATATAACAATTATAAATATATATGCACCCAACATAGGAACACCACAATTCATAAGGCAACTGCTAACAGCTATAAAAGAGGAAATTGAGAGTAACACAATAATAGTGGGGGACTATAACACCTCACTTACACTAATGGACAGATCATCCAAACAGAAAATTAATAAGGAAACACAAGCTTTAAATGACACAATAGACCAGATAGATTTAATTGATATTTTTAGGGCATTCTATCCAAATACAGCAAATTACACTTTCTTCTCAAGTGCACATGGGACATTCTCCATGATAGATCACATCTTGGGTCACAAATCAAGCCTCAGTAAATTTAAGAAAATTAAAATCATATCAAGCATCTTTTCTGACGACAATGCTATGAGATTAGAAATGAATTACAGGGAAAAAAAACACAAACACATGGAGGCTAAACAATATGTTACTAAATAACCAAGAGATTACTGAAGAAATCAAAGAGGAAATCAAAAAGTACCTACAGACAAATTACAATGAAAACACGACAATCCAAAACCTGTGGGTTGCAGCAAAAGCAGTTCTAAGAGGGAAGTTAATAGCCATACATGCCTACCTCAAGAAACAAGAAAAATCTCAAATAAACAATCTAACCTTACACCTAAAGGAACTAGAGAAAGAAGAACAAACATAGCCCAAAGTTAGTAGAAGAAAAGAAATCATAAAGATCAGAGCAGAAATAAAGAAATAGAAGCACAGAAAACAATAGCAAAGATAAGTAAAACTAAAAACTGGTTCTTTGAGAAGATAAACAAAATTGATAAACCATTAGGCAGACTCATCAAGACAAAGAAGGGGAGGACTCAAATCAATAAAATTAGAAATGAAAAAGGCAAAGTTACAACAGACACTGCAGAAATACAAAGCATCCTAAGAGACTACTACAAGCAACTCTATGCCAATAAAATGGACAACCTGGATGAAAAGGACAAATTCTTACAAAGGTATAATGTTCCAAGACTGAACCAGGAAGAAATAGAAAATATGAACAGATCAAACACAGTAATGAAATTGAAACTGTGATTAAAAATCTTCCAACAAACAAACAAAAATCCAGGACCAGATGGCTTCACAGGTGGATTCTATCAAACATTTAGAGAAGAGCTAACACCCATCCTTCTCAAACTCTTCCAAAAAATTGCAGAGGAAGGAACACTCCCAAACTCATTCTGTGAGGCTACCATCACCCTGATACCAAAACCGGACAAAGATACTACAAAAAAAGAAAATTACAGATCAATATCACTAATGAATATAGATGCAAAAATCCTCAACAAAATACTAGCAAACAGAATCCAACGACACACTAAAAGGATCTTACACCATGATCAGGTGGGATTTATCCCAGGGATGCAAGGATTCTTCAATATATGCAAATCAATCAATGTGATACACCATATTAACAAACTGAAGAATAAAAACCATATGATCATCTCAGTAGATGCAGAAAAAGCTTTTGACAAAATTCAACACCAATTTATGATAAAAACTCTCCAGAAAGTGGGCATAGAGGGAACCTACCTCAACATAATAAAGGCCAGATATGACAAACCCACAGCCAACATCGTTCTCAATGGTGAAAAACTGAAAGCATTTCCTCTAAGATCAGGAACAAGACAAGGACATCCACTCTCACCACTATTATTCAACATAGTTTTGGAACTCCTAGCCATGGCAATCAGAGAAGAAAAAGAAATAAAAGGAATTCAAATTGGAAAAGAAGACATAAACTGTCACTGTTTGCAGATGATATGATACTATACATAGAGAATCCTAAAGTTGCCACCAGAAAACTACTAGAGCTAATTAATGAATTTGGTAAAGTTGCAGAATACAAAATTAATGCATAGAAATCTCTTGCATTCCTATACACTAATGATGAAAAATCTGAAAGTGAAATTAAGAAAACACTCGCATTTATCATTGCAACAAAAAGAATAAAATACCTAGGAATAAACCTACCTAGAGAGACAAAAGACCTGTATGCAAAAAACTATAATACACTGATGAAAGTAATTAAAGATGATACAAACAGATGGAGAGATATACCATGTTCTTGGAATGGAAGAATCAATATTGTGAAAATAACTATACTACCCAAAGCAATCTACATATCCAGTGCGATCCCTATCAATTTACCAATGACATTTTTTACAGAACTAGAACAAAAAATCTTAAAATTTGTATGGATACACAAAAGACCCCGAATAGCTAAAGCAGTCTTGAGGAAAAAAATGGAGCTGCAGCAATCAGATTGCCTGACTTCAGACTATACTACAAAGCTACAGTAATCAAGACAGTACGATACTGGCACAAAAACAGAAATATAGATCAATGGATCAGGATAGAAAGCCTAGAGATAAACCCACGCACCTATGGTGAACTAATCTATGACAAAGGAGGCAAGGATATACAATGGAGAAGACAGCCTCTTCAATAAGTGGTGCTGGGAAAACTGGACAGCTACATGTAAAAGAATGAAATTAGAACACTCCCTAACACCATACACAAAAGTAAACTCAAAATGGATTAGAGACCTAAATGTAAGACTGGACAGTATAAAACTCTTAGAGGAAAACTTAGGAAAAACACTCTTTGACATAAATCACAGCAAGATCTTTTTTGGTCTACCTCCTAGAGTAATGGAAATAAAAACAAAAATAAAGAAATGGGACCTAATGAAGCTTAAAAGCTTTTGCACAGCAAAGGAAACCATAAACAAGACGAAAAGACAACCCTTAGAACGGGAGCAAATATTTGCAAATGAACCAACGGGCAAAGGATTAATCTCCAAAATATATAAACAGCTCATGCAGCTCAATATTAAAAAAACAAACAACCCAATTCAAAAATGGGCAGAAGACCTAAATAGACATTTCTCCAACGAAGACATACAGATGGCCAAGAAGCACATGAAAAGCTGCTCAACATCACTAATTATCAGAGAACTGCAAATCAAAACTACAGTGAGGTATCACCTCACACCAGTTAGAATGGGCATCATCAGAAAATCTACAAACAACAAATGCTGGAGAGGGTGTGGAGTAAAGGGAACCCTCTTGCACTGTTGGTGGGAATGTAAATTGATACAGCCACTATGGAGAACAGTATGGAGGTTCCTTAAAAAACTAAAAACAGAATTACCATATGACCCAGCAATCCCACTACTGGGCATATACCCAGAGAAAACCATAATTCAAAAAGACACTTGCACCCCATTGTTCATTGCAGCACTATTTACAATAGCCAGGTCATGGAAGCCAGCTAAATGCCCATCGACAGATGAATGGGTAAAGAAGATGTGGTGCATATGTACAATGGAATATTACTCAGCCATAAAAAGGAACGAAATTGGGTCATTTTTAGAGACATGGATGGACCTAGACTCTGTCATACAGAGTGAAGTAAGTCAGAAAGAGAAGAACAAATATCGTATATTAACGCATATATGTGGAACCTAGAAAAATGGTACAGATGAACCGGTTTGCAGGGCAGAAATAGAGACACAGATGTAGAGAACAAATGTATGGACACCAGGGGGAAAGTGGTGGTGGGGGGGTGATGAATTGGCATTTTGGGATTGACATATATACACTAATATGTATAAAATTCATAACTAATAAGAACCTGCTGTATAAAAAATTAAATTAAAAATTTTTTTAAACAAAATAAAATAAAAGCAGTATAGTACTAGCACAAAAACTGACACATAGATCAATGGAACAGAATAGAGAGCCCAGAAATAAACCCACACTTATATGGTCTATTAATCTATGACAAAGGAGGCAAGAGTATGCAATGGGGGAAAAGACGGCCTCTTCAACCAGTGGTGTTGGGAAAACTGGACAGCTACATGCAAAAGAATCAAACTGGACTACTTTCTTATACCATATACAAAAATAAACTCAAAATGGGTTAAAGACTTAAATGTAAGACCTGAAACCATAAAAATTCTAGAAGAAAACATAAGCAGTATGCTCTTTGACAATAGTCTTAGCAATATTTTTTTTGGATATGTCTCCACAGGCAAGGGAAACAAAAGCAAAAATAAATAAATGGGAGTACAACAACTAAAAAGGCTTTGCACAGTAAAGGAAATTATCAACAAAATGAAAAGGCTGTCTACTGACTGGGAGAAGATATTTGCAAACAATATATCTAGTAAGGGGTTAGAAAGATATCAAAAATATAGAAAGAACTCAAATAACCTAATATGAAAAAAACAAGCAATTCGATTTAAAAAATATAGAAAGAACTCAAATATATAGAAAGAATATAGAAAGAACTCAAATAACCTAATATGAAAAAAACAAGCAATTCGATTTAAAAAATGGGCAGAGGACCTGAATAGACACTTTTTTCCCAAAGAAGACATGCAGAAGGCCAACAGGCACATGAAAAGATGTTCAACATCAGGAATCATCAGGGAAATGCAAATCAAAACCACAATGAGATATCACCTCACACCTGTCAGAATGACTATCATGAAAAAGACAACAAATAGCAAGTGTTGGCAAGGATGTGGAGAAAAGGGAACACTCACGTACAGTTAGTAGGAATGTAAATTGGTGCGACCACTATCGAAAATAGTATGGAGGAAATAGAGACACAGGTGTAGAGAACAAATGTATGGACACCAAGGTGGTAAAGTGGGGGGGGGGGGGAATGAACTGGGAGATTGGGATTGACATGTATACACTAATATGTATAAAATAGAGAACTAATTTAGTAAAAAAGAAAATGGTACGGAGGTTCTTCAAAAAATTAAAAATAGAACTACTATATGATCCAGCAATTTCACTCCTGGATTTTTATCCAAAGAAAACAAAAATACTAATTCCAAAAGGCATATGCACCCCTATGTTCATTGCAGCATTTTTTACAGTAGGCAAGATGTAGAAGCCACCAAAGTGCCCATGGATAGATAAACAGATAAAGATGTGGTGTGTGTGTGTGTGTGTGTGTGTGTGTATGCAACAAAAATTACTCGGCCATAAAAAAGAATGAAATCTTGCCATTTGCAACAAAATGCATGGACCTAGAGGATATTACATTTAGTGAAATAAGTCAGAGAAATACACATACTGTATGATTTCACTTATATGTGTAATCTAAAAAACAAAACAAATGAACAAACATAACAAAACAGAAACAGAGTCACAGATACCAAGAACAAAGAGGTGGTTGCCAGAGGGGAAGAAATGAAGAGATGAGAGAAATAGGTGAGGGAGATTAAGTGGTACACACTTTCAGTTACAAAATAAATGGGTCATGGGTATAAAATACATAGTGTGGGGAATATAGTCATTAATAATGTAGTATCTTTGTATGGTGACAGATCATAACTAGACTTACTGTGGTGATCATTTTGAAATGTGTGGAGATGTTGAATCACTGTGTTGTACACCAGCAAGTGACGTGGTGTTGTAGGTCAGTTATATTTCAGAAACAAACAAACAACAAACACATAAACTCATAGAAAAAGAGATCAGATTTGTGGTTATCAGAGGTAGGGGATTGGGGGAGGGATTGGATGAAGGTGGTCAGCAGGTACAAACTTCCAGTTATAAGAAAAATAAGTACTAGGGTTGTACTGTACAACATGATGAATATAATTAACACTGCTCTATGTTATAAGTGAAAACTGTTAAGAGAGTAAATCCTAAGAGTCCTCATCACTGTGTTAACAACTTTCTTTTATAACAAAATATTTTTTCTTTTATTTTTTATTTATATGGCATTATGGATATTCACTAATTTATTATGGTAATCATTTCATGATGTACGTAAGTCAAACCATTATGCTGTATACCTTAAACTTATCCAGTGCTGTATGTCAATTATACCTCAATAAAAGTGGAGGGAAAAAATGTATGTATATAAAAGGAAGATCTGCTAGAAGAATAGATCCACAGAAGAAGGAATACAAATAAGAGCAATTACTTTGCTGAAAGCCTTTGAGAATTTTCTCCTCATCTGAGCTCTTAGCTTGGCAAAAACAACAACAAAACAAAACAAAAACAACCAAAAAACATACTAACAGGGTGTCTGATGTGTAAAAGAACTAGCAAACGGTATTTCCTTTTATAGGAGACTCTCCAGAGATATCAGGAAAACTATCTTGGAATATTTTCACTGCCAAAGTATCTATTTCTCAAATAGTTCTATTGTAATATGGTATGGAAAAAAAAAATTTCAGTTTGGATAGGGCATGAGAATTATAAGTTTAAAGGTTGAGGAAAAACTCTGGAATGATGTTTTTAAGTTATTTCTGTGTCATGCTAATAGCTGTTTGGAGGAAGAGTGTAGCTGACTGATCATTCCCACTTCTTGTGCTTTTTAGTCATTTTCTTTGCTGTATTAGGAGTTGTTTAACTCATGAAAGGTTATGGGGTGAGAAAGCTTCTGCATAATGGAAAACAAACATCTCTGCTCCCCCGCATGCAGCAGGTTTCAAGAAACTGTGTTTGTAGGGAACAATCCTTCTTTGACTTAAGATAAAATAAAAGCAGAGATAGTTTTCAGAGGTTAGTAATGGCAGCATGAGTTCCAGATCCAGCACCAGAAGGACTGTGGAGGGAATGAAGAGTAGAAGATTTTTTTGTGTAAAGAGACAGGTGGAGATGTAGAAAAAAAAACACTAAGGAGAAAAGACAGATAGATAATACAGAATCTCAAGGTTCACTAGCCAAGCTACTGGTCCAAAAGGTGAGGCTGTTGCATAGGAAATGGCATATATGTTGCTTGTAGAGGGACCATGTCTAAGTATCTAGGAGCTGGTTGAGCAACTGTCATTAATAGATTCATCTGGTTATCTTATGTGCAAGGCCTTCATGTACCTCGACTTCTAGGTTTTCTAATAAACCATCAGACTTTATGTTGGTGAGCACTCTGAACTAATTGCCTCTGAAGACCTCTAAAATGTTCTCAAGTGTGGGAGCAATGGTAAACTAGAGGGGTTTTGAACTTGAATTAGGGGATTTTTATACCTTTTGTAGGGATCAGAGCCTGCTAGGTATAAAAATATAGATATGGATGTTGGTATAGATATAGATATTTATTTATAACTACATCTAGGTCTAGATCTGTATTTATATCAAAATATATAATGTAAATACATTTATATTAAAATTAATATAAATTAAAAAATTTTTTTAAAGTCTTATGCGGATGGCATAGGATTTCTCCAGAATCCTTAGTCTATATTGTTATACTCATATTGGGGGTTGCCATAAACTCCACATGATATCTTTTTCTACCATAGACACTATTTATGCTTAGAATCTACTGTGTCCTATGAGTCCCATTCCAAGTTGCAAGTTTTTCATGCCACCAGTTATATATGATTTAGCTATGGAATATGCTAACAGTATAGGCGATGCTGCTTCCACAACCCAGGTAAACCTACCAACCTATCAGGGATTGAACTTCCTTCTTTATGTTGGCGTGTGAGATGAAATGATCTGTTCTATACTTTAGAAGCAATGTTCCAACATGCTCCAGACCGCCATCCCCCTACAATTTCACTGATAGCAAACCCGTGAATCATCGTAGGGTTTATCTCCCACCTCCTGGGTCACATATGCCCTACCAAGCCTTCCTTTGTTCTCGCCATTTTCTGCTTGTATAGGTTTATCAGCATGATGTCTTCAACATAGTGAACTGATTTGATGTTCTACAGGATGCACACATGGTTTGGGTTTCTTCTGACCATATTATAACAGAGGATGGGAAAGTTAGCAAAGCTTTGCTGCAAAACCAAAAATGAACACTGCTGTCCATTCCATATGAATATTAACTGTTTCTGTTCTTCCTTTCTGATAGGGATGGAAAAAGAACGTGTTCAGGAGATAAGTGGCTAAATGCCATCTACATAATATGGTATCAGTCTTCTCTAGCCAAGATAACATATCTTCCACACTAACTTTAATTGGGGCTACTTCTTGGTTGAGTTGTAGTAGTCTACAATATTTTCCAGGCTCTGTTAGGTTTTGTGGGCCAGCCTAGTGAACCAAATGCAGATATTTTGGAGATACCACCTCTGCCTCCTTCATGTCTTTAAGGTGGTATCAATCTTTGCCATTTCTCCTGCAATATTGTCACTATCTTGTCTAAGTCGGTAGTGGGGGGATGTATCAGAGACTTCCATTTTGCCTTTTCCACCGTAATAGATTTTACCTTATTGGCTAAGGAACTAAGATAGGAGTTGCACTAATTGCCAGGAATGTTTGCTAAAATTATACATTTGACAATTGGGGAAAAAGACCACATGTGAGTCATGGGACCAGTGGACACATTTTGAGCTGAACTTATACCAGGACTTCATTTATTACCTGGCATCCATGTGTTTCTACCCTCACAGGGGGACTATGAAGATGGTTTGTGGTCTTGGGTATCAATGTCTACTTAGCTCTTATGTGCAACAATCCTCAGAATGTTTGGGTATTCCATTTTCCCCAATGCATGGTTATTCAAGTAAATGACTGCAGATCTCTTTGGGAAAAGATGAGGTAATCATTACAGCTGGAATGCTACAGGACGCTTCCTGTTGGGGATCAAATCTGTCCTTCATTCAATGGGTTTACAGTTGGAAGATTGGCTCACATCTGGATATTGGACAAGAGATTAAGGCATTTTATTAAGATGGCTGCCTTAAGTCACCTTCCTTGATCATACTTTCTTGATTTTTGTTGTTGTTGTTAGAGATTGAATGACTGGGTGTGCATCTATCCTGAACCCAAGAAAGCTGTGTTATATTAGCCATATCTATGGTTCTGTGCTTGCCATGCTCCTCTGATTGTCATTACAACCTTGCTGCCCATGAGAGTCAGTGAGCCTACCTTACTTTAAACTGTTAAGAGCAACCATCTAGACCCCATTATTTTGAGAACTTACCATCCCCATTCTTTTTTTTTTTTTTTATTTAATTTATTTATGGCTGTGTTGGGTCTTCGTTTATGTGCGAGGGCTTTCTCTAGTTGTGGCAAGCGGAGGCCACTCTTCATCGCGGTGTGCGGGCCTCTCACTATCGCGGCCTCTCTTATTGCAGAGCACAGGCTCCAGACGCGCAGGCTCAGTAGTTGTGGCTCACGGGCCTAGTCGCTCCGCGGCATGTGGGATCTTCCCAGACCAGGGCCCGAACCCGTGTCCCCTGCATTGGCAGGCAGACTCTCAACCACTGTGCCACCAGGGAAGCCCCCCCCATTCTTATACATGAGACCAGTTCTCAACATCTTCTCCCCATGAATCCTAGCTTACAGTTAGGCTGTAGGCTCTAACACTGATGGCTCTCTCACCAACAGCATATTTTTTATTACTTTGTTAAATCAAGTATCTTCCTGGCCCTCCTGCAAAACATATTATTCTGGTAGTTTTCCCAACCTTATATCATATAACCACTCTGGCATGCTGCTTTCTCTGAACCATTTCTTCTTTGACTATCATTTGCCATAGCAATCCTTTCACTTATTCAGGGCCACCATTTTCTCCAAGCTTCTACAAGATATCCTAGAAAACACTAGCACTATTTCCTTCAGTCTTTCTTTGAATGTTTTTTCTCAGAATATTTTCCAAAAACAATTCCCCTGTGTCAATAAACTCTCCCTTATATAATTGTATATTCTCTCTGAATTTAGCTCCATATGTATTTTCCCAGTTCTTCTACAAGACTGGTTGGCTTGAAACTGCAGCCTCTTGGGATATAGTCCCTTTCTCCCTTCACAGTCCTGTCGCTTCCATTGCCAGATTATAGTGTGGAATAATTCTAGCTATTGACCTATTTCCTAAGAGGAGATGGAGGTTCAGATCCTGAGAAGGGCACATGATGTCTTGCAGGAGAGAGGTTTTCTTCAAGACAAATGGGAACACCAACTACTAACAGAGAGAAGTGGGTGAGTTCTAGGGATCCAAAGAATTCAAAGGAATCTGGGGAATCAAGATTTTCAAGGGCATGAACCCAGATGATCCCATATCTCAGAATCCCGTTTTTCCCCAATCAGGGCTCTAAACTTGGCATATCAGATTTGTCTAGGTTGAGTGTTTAACCTTTCCTGGAACCGTGCCATTTGGTCCTGAGCTTCCTGTGTCCTCAGTATCTGGGAATAAAGGCTATTATATGTTTCCAAGGAGCCCCTCTAGCTTTCATGGTTAGCTTCTAATTGACAGTTAAGAACCCCTAGACCTTCATTTACTTTCTTCAGAGCATCATAACCCCTAGCAATAGTCATCCAGCTCCACTATCTTTATAAATACTATTTCTCTCATATTTCTGAAACACCTGGTGTATTGCACCTGCTAGTAAATTTCCATCTACCAGTTTACCTCTCCAGTTCACTACCAATAAAATTTTTAACAATTTCACTGATACCTTGTTACAGAAGCTTTCCAAGTTCCATCTACCACCAGTAATTTGGATTCTCATTGTGGGCTGGCTAGCAAGTGATCCTATCCATCTGCTTTACTAGATACAACTGTTGCAGGTCAAGTTACCCATGAAGCAGACTCTAAGGAGATTTTCATGTGGGAGGTTCAGTGGGCAGTACTCTTGGGATTAACGCCTGAAGGGAATGGAAAGGAATCAGATGTAGGCAGAGGGAGAACTTGGACTCTGACTAACCTCTTTCCAGCTCTGAAGCTGGCATAGATATTCAGAGTTGTCATGAGTTGCGGTAATGAGCCAACTCTTAAATCTTTGTATTAACCAGTTACTATATTTAGGCTGTCTGTGCCTGGTATGGGAACATGACCTTGAACAAGAAGGCTTTCTTCAGCAGAGGGCAATTTCTAATGGATTGACAGTTGAAGATTATTTGACAGCAGCACTCCCCAAACCTGGGTTAAAATATCCTTCAGTTCTGAAGTGTATATCTGGGCAACATAGCATAGGGTCCACAGCACAATGCTTGAGGCAATTAAATTGAAAACTACCATCAAAACCACCATAAAGCTCTATCTGTTTGTAAACATGTGATTCCAGAACAAGGAACCAAAAATACATGTTCCTTGTCTCAAGAGAAGAACTGTTGCCATAGCAATAAAACACAAATATGCCACCACTACTACTAGCTCTCAAATGATGGGTCCACTTGTGAAATGATTAGCTAGAAGAAATAAACTGGAACATCTTTCAGTTACCTTACAGTTTTCTCGTGACTAAGCTTTATCGGAAGCTGAAGTCTGGAAGGAAGGACAACTACAATTACAAATATATAGGGGAGTCACTTGCCATACACACTCAGATGTATATTTTTATTTCCTGTAGCTGCAGTTATTACCCTCACAATCCTCAGTCCCAGCCCTCTGCCCTCTGGAGGTAGGTATATAAAGTTTAAAATGAACTGAAACTTGGCAAGCAGTGCCATACAAAAAGCTTCGGCAAACGAAATTTGCTAAAATATTTTAACACCTGAGCGTTTTAAGAAAAAGTTAATAATGGCATTTTAGTTAATGACCATCACTTCAAACAAAATATCACAGTCCCTCAACTCCAGTTATATGTTTATGTTGGGGATGGAGCCATCCAAGCTGAAAATTACATTCTGTTTTCCTTAGAAGGATGTTTATAAGACTATATTCTCCCCTGTATAAAGTTTAAAAGGCGATAAAATCTCAGTTGCACTAATAAGAGTGAGAAACAGTGACATTTCTGGTCTCCCCTGAAAGAAAAGTGTCCATATATTTCATCAGGATGCATTTTTCACATATTAAACGAGTATTTCACTCACCTGGAGATATTATGATCACAGTCTCGTGAGATGACTTTTACCCACTTGAAATCTGTACCCTGACATTGTGTATAAGAAATAGGTATAATTTTCCTTATTATGAATTTGTAGTTTGGATTGCATTTTACATCCATCAAATGTAAAATGTGTGCCCTCTAATACATGGAAGCAGATCTCAACCCTAACTGCAATTAGCCTCACTTGGAGAGTTTCTTGTTTGTTTGTTTTTAATACTGATGCACAAGCCACACACCCTAAATGATTCTAATTCATTTGGGCTGGGGTGGCCTGGACACTGCATTTCTCCCAGGGTGGAGAAGCACTGTAACACAGAGTATGAATTACCCTTATAATGTGAACATTTAACCTAAAGCTTCAAAATATCTCTTGAATCCCCACAGTCTGATTATCTAATATCATTTGAAGTCTCAATAGATAGGATAACAAAACTGCAGATTAACTGCTACAAATTATTCATAATCATGCTTTTTGCATCATTCACTCTGGCTTTCTTTGCATTTCTCAACTTGTTCCTTAACCTTGAACTTCAAAGTAAACTTTGAGATAGAAATTAATCCACAGAAGAAATATCAAGGCAAGAAAAATAGGTTATCTTCTGAAAAATGTTCAATTCATCTGCACAGTAATACAGAGAATAGAATTTGGTTCTAGAAATTCATATGGTATATAGTAATGGGAAACCCAGTTTGCTATGTTTAAAGCCCCTAGTCCTCAGGGACTGTCATTTAAGTTTTACTTCAGACATATGCTACTTGGATTTCATGAAGAAAAATTTCATTCACATTCAATTGTAAGATTTTAGCTTTATCAAAAACTTTCAAAATAAAGAGTCGGTTTACTATTTAAAAAGACATCAGAGATGATTTAGTGCAGCTTCAGACTCAATTCTCATCTTAAATCTTGTTGTGAGAACCAAATTCATGATTCCCTCTTCTCTTCAAAATGTTAATATTTTTATAGGCCAGTGAAACAAATAAAACAAGGAATACTTAATTCCTAACTTTAAACAAGTATGTTTGGACAATGTTGTCCCATCCCTTCTTGTTCTCTGAAATCCACTTAGTGTGACAACTTGACACAACAATTGTCTTTATTGATAAAGTACATATCACCCTGGACAAACTTGTGGGTTTAAAAAATGTTCTTGTCATAGGAAAATTTATCCCTGGTCTTCTAACTGTATGTTCAGTCATATTTTATTATTTTGTTTTCAAAAGCTGTGGCTGCTAAAATTGATGGGCTGTACTGGTACCCACAGCATAAGCATCCTATTTCTTCAACCAAAGATCCATCACTTTATGAGGAGCATCACGGTGCGGGGGGGGGGGCGGTATGTGAATACAGAGTCTTTGTCACTCAGATGTGGGAAAGGAGAGAAGATGTGGAGGCTGGTAGGGATAGAGTATCTTTCTGACTTGTTCTCAAGTTTCCAAATCTGCTTTAAACAGTTTTTCTAGTTGGTCAGAAACCAAAGGAATAGAAAGGGGCAGAATGGTGAGACATGAAGTCAGTCTTCATTTTCCCAGAGAATATGAACTTCTTCACTAGGCAATGCTTCTCAAATGTTAACATGCATGTGAATCCCCAGGCAGCTTGTTGAAATTCATACCTGTTTTTTTTTTTAATTTTTCAAAATAATTTTTTAACACCTTTTTTGGAGTATAATTGCTTTACAATGGTGTGTTAGTTTCTGCTTTATAACAAAGTGAATCAGCTATACATATACATGTATCCCCATATCCCCTCCCTCTTGCGTCTCCCTCCCACCCTCCTTATCCCACCCCTCTAGGTGGTCACAAAGCACCGAGCTGATCTCCCTGTGCTATGCGGCTGCTTCCCACTAGCTATCGATTTTACATTTGGGAGTGTGTATATGTCCTATACCTGTTTTGACAGGTTAAAAATGGGGCCTATGATTTTACATTTCTAACAGGGGATGCTGAGGTTGCTGGTCCAATTACTCAGAACAGAACATCTGAATATAGTCTCTGTGCAAGTTTGCCCTCTCAACCCACCTTAGACCCATGTGCTTTTCCAAGACTAGTAGTCAAATGAAACAGAAGGGAACATTGGGCGTTTAGGGTTTGATTGTTTATTCTCTTGCCCTATGAGTGTGTGTATAAGGATCTGCCAGTCATCTTTAATTAAGCATCTCATTACTTCTGATTAGAGAAGGAAAAGCATTCTCTTCAGATTTCACTACCCTGCTCTACCTAGCTTATGCAGACCTTTTGTCATTAAAATATCATATTTTAGCAGGAAATTTCAAAGCATAATCTTCTAATGAGCTGGCGATGAAACTACTCTCTTAGCCACTGAAACAGCTATATTCAGAGTTGAATTAAGGTTTTGTCCATGTGTAAAGAAATGGAGTAAGTGACAAGAAGTTAATAGGTTCTGTCCCTAGTGGAGCAAACTAGCTGCTTTTTAAAATTAACCCTGAACCTTGTCCTCAGTCAGTAGTTAATGGAAGTGACAGATTGAATACTTCATATATTATTTATAACATTAATAGAAAAATAAAATAATTATTTCTTGGCTTCATCCCGTGCATGTGTTTTAACTCTCTGCTTTCATCCTTTGGAGAGTGCATTGAATTTGCGGAAGAGACTGTCAAAGAGACTAATTAGCACCAACATTTATAGAGTGCTTTGTGTGACCAGGCAGGCACTGTTTTAGGTATTAGCTCAGTGAATCTTCGTGAGGTTTGTACAATTACTTTAATTTCCATTTTAAAGATATTAAAATTGAACAGTTTAGAAACTGACCCTCTATTCCACAGCTGGAAAGCGTCAGGCAAGGCTTGAAACCAAGCGTTCTGACTATAGTGCCCATGCAAGTAACCACTCTGCGATTCTGGCTTGTTAAATTATATGGGTGCAAGGTGTGAGTTCAGAGGCCAGGGATGCTCCCCTCACCCAGATTCCTTCATCAGAAACCAAAGCTGCAGGTACCTTAAATTTATGTTCTCATTCATTTTCCTTATCAAATTTAGCACAAATTACCGAAAATTACTTACCCTCTTGGGTCCAGAAAAGTAACAACCTTGTATAAATCCAACCGTTCATCTCTCCAGTCCTTGCACCCACATTGCTAAACTCTGGAGGAAAAGATCAATTGTTTGTCCGAAAGCCACTGCACATTCATTGTTTCCAGCCTGAGTTGTATGCTCATGTTTTCTTAGAAACCTTTCCCTTCAATTGGTAATTTATATTATTGCCACTCTGTTCAGCCCTGTCACCTTACCTTTTTCCCACCATCAGCAAATGCCCTTGGCACACCTTAGTCCATTAGGTGTGAAGTCCCTTACTCTCACTTCACGAACATCTGTGTACATTTCTGCCCAATCAGCCTTTCTTTGCTTCCTTTTGGTTTTCTTGGAAATAATGCCCCTCCTTCCATCCAGACTTACCTTGTGCCTCTGCTATGGATCACAGCACCAACATTCTCCTTTCTCTGTCTCCATTGGTCTCTTTTCTCTGCAGCTTCTGTGCCTTCTATGCTCAAATCTCTCCCCACATTAAAAAAGCAAACGAACAAGAAACACTACGCTCAATCTTATTACCCTTTGTAACTAGGGCTCTATTTCACCCCTCACCCTCGTCAAAATTATTTTAATGAATATACACTTATTATCTATCTTTATATCTTCATCTCTTGTTTTCTTCTCAGTCTTTGGATTCATTGCTTTTGTAGTCTTCAAAATCACTAATGATGTCATACTAAAGTTTAATGAACATTTGCCAGTTTTTAATCTCCTTTAATTTCTTCAGCTTTTGGCATTATTACTGCTTCTTTATATTTTAAATTAACTCCTCTATTCTTTTCTAGGATAGCACTCTACCTGTTTTTCTTCTGGTAAGAATGTGCAATGGTGAAATTGGGAAGGTAAAGAAAAAATTTGAGGACGTGACAGTGACATATGTTGCGTTGATATAGTTCTGTAGAATATGAACACATGTAGGCCCAGTGGAATAGACCATCTGTTTTAGTTTTCATTATAGACTGTTGCTCTGACATCATCCTCTAAGTAACAGAGAATAATGTGAAACACCCTTATTCTAAATCCCCCTGTTCCTACAGTGAATACTTCATCCCTGAGAAATGGGCCCAGTGAAAAATAACCAGAAAGAAGAATATTTCATCTTAGGCAAAGTAATGCTTTCGATCCCATGTGACCTTTGAGTGTGTAGCAGTCACCTTCATAAGCAAGGTCAGAGAATTTGATAGCTGTGTTTACAGGGCAGCATGTAACACCTCCACGTGTAGCTAGCTGAAGCCAAAGGCCTTAGTGTGGAACCTAGGAGTGCCTTCCTAGGAGATATTCTTCCAATGGGAAGATCTGATAAGAATGCTTTCCAGAATTTTACATGTTCCTGAAGTTGTCTGTCACTTGAAGAAGCCAGTTTGATAGGTTAAATATCTACTTCTGAAAGCTTCAAATTGTTCACTAATTTCTTTGAAATCTCCCTAATCTTTCTTGATTTCTAGGCTTAGTTCTCTGCCTCAGCTTTCTCTTCAGTAAAGTGAAGAAAACATACATAGTGCGTACCTCAAAGGGTAGTTGTGAATAATAAATATGTAAATCTATTGTATGTGTTTATTACTATTATTATTTTGTACTTTCTAATTTCTGTCAACTTTATTTTGAGTCTCACAGCCATAAAAAATCATTGAGGAACATAAACTTTCTCCTACTTATTAAATTGATTCATTGAATGCACAGCCACAAACAAGCAAATAAACGAACATCTTTAATCTTACAAAATGAGAGACTAGGAATCTTGAGAGACTAGGAATCTCAAGTTACCTCAGGTTTCTCATGACTTGAGAGCAGGTAGGAAGGCTGCCTAATTCAGTTGTTGTAGAGCCTAAATGATAAATTATGTGATGCACTCAGTGTATAGAGTGCTTCCTTGTTTTAATTATAATAATTACAATAAGAAGAATCATCATTTAGTGCTGAGATTTCATTTTATTCTGTTTACCTTAACAGAAGTTAGTAGTGGTGGTGATGGGAGTAATAATAACTGAAAGAGTAGTTTATTTTATTGCTCTACTCTATCAGATTTAGAGAAAAAAAGTCAATTCAGTCTGGCCAGTGCCCTTCTTGTGTGCTTGTATTTTTTTTTTTTTTTCTTCTTATTGATCAGCCCTACTGTTCTTTTTCAGATGCTGTCTCGGTTTCTTAGTCTTCGCCTCTATACTAAATACTAACAGGCAGATTTTTTACAAAATTCAAAGGAAACACTCAACCAACTTCATTCATTGGTTTCATGCACATATACTATGTTTGAAATCATTTTCTGTGGAAATAAACCTTTTAGCCTTTTGAATGTTTAATGCTTCAAAAAAAATTACCTTGTTAAACTTCTAGACTTTCTTTTGCTGTCTTGGTGAAGGTATATTTCCTTTTTCTCACTTTGTGAAAAGTTTCAGGTGTGTGTGTGTGTGTGTGTGAGAGAGAGAGAGAGAGAGAGAGAAATTGGAGTGGAGGAATAGATTCTAAGGGTTAAATACTCAACATTACAGAGAAGGAATAGCTTAATACCAATTAGTAATACTAAAGAATTAGCAAAGACTTAGAAGAAGCAGCACTTCCTTCTACTTTTTCACAATTCCTATGTAGTACTTTGATTTCTTGCAGGTATCAACATTTGTGTTACTTTTTTGAAATCAGGTCAGAGTGTTTTTTAAATAGTTACTGCTTTAATTCAATTTTAGCAATATTCGTAGAGTGACAACTAGAAGCAAAATAACCACCATAAATAATTTCCTTTGAGATCCTATGGATAGCTTACTGCTGTAAACTTTAAAAAGCTGATAGAAAGGAGTATTAGATGGGAAAATTCATTTTCTTTAGAGCAGCATAATTTTCCCCCAATGTAAGATGTTTAACCTGCTCTGGAGCCAGGACGTATACAAAGTATTCACCCTGTAGAAAAGTGATTGAGTTTTTCCTACCAACAGGAATAAGAAAAGTTCATGCATTTCTAATTCCTTCCAATCATGTAGCATAGAATTATGTGGGGTAGAATAAATGATACCCTGCCTGATTTTATCACCTATATTTCCTTTCCACATTTGCTTAAACATGAATATTCATTACATGAAACATTCACAGAACAATTAACATTCAAATCCTGCAAATGTCTTAAAAAGTATAAATTTCTTAGGGTAAATGCCACGTTATGTAGCGAGATTTTTTTTCCCTAGGTAGTTCTATGGTTATTTTTTAAGAATTATTCTCCTTTTAATTTAAAGATATATTATTGTTCTTATTCCCAATATTTCATAATCACCCCTTCATATTTGCCTGATGTTTAAATTTTACAAAACACTTCTACTATAGTATCTCCTTATCTTCACACCATTTCCCCACTCTACTGTTTAGACTTTATATCAAGGTAACCATGTTCTGATTTGGCCTTCCAAGTCAGGTTTGGAGGATTTTGAGGGCATGGAGATACAACCTGCAATTTTGTTAGTTATTTCTTCCTGAAGTGTACTCAACAGGGAGAGTACTTTTCTTTTTACTCTTCCATTTTCTTCATTAATAAAAAGTTGGAAACCAAGATAATTACCACATTACCCTAAAGCTTATGTTCAAGAAGTAGTATAGTTTTCCCAATATATGTATGTATGATATGTGGGCCACAAGTCTTATGAGATCCTTACTTAATATTGGTCTATGTTGTTTTCCTTTTCTCTCTTTTTTGTTCTCCCTCCTCTTTCGCTGATGTTTCCTGTCTTCCTCTCAACACATTACCATTACTAAGTAACAGACGGACTGAATTTGTTTATCACAGCATTTCCAAACTTATGTGGTTTCTCATGATTCTATTAACATACCACAGAATTAATGTTCCCAAACACAGAGTATAGGTCTCATGCAAAACATTGGGCTAAACCCTAAGGTGAGTGCTCCAAACATGCTTATAGAAAAGGATAAATGTACAATTAAAAGGATACCATTAAAAGGATACATTAAAAATATCTAATGGAAAATAAATATCTAGTTTAGAGACACATCATTTTTCAGCATGGAGGTGTGTTGGTGAGCACTGAGAATTGAAGGATCAGAACATCTGGACCTCCCAACATATCCATCTGGATACTCTTGTTTTACTTTTTTTTCTATTGCTATTTCTATTTCTATTACTTGAGCCACCTGGGTCTCTATGCCATTGTCTAGACCTTCTGAGACTTACGAACCATACATCTTCTCCTTTAGGAAAGTGAGAAATCACTGGGTCCAGGGAAACAATCCTCTAATTCTTTCAGTATGTCTTTTCTTAAAATCCTTGAGCATATAAAGATAATTTGATTCCAACAAGTTTCATTACATAATCTCATTTTCTAACTGTATCTCTTTTTTTAAAATTTTATTTACTGACAATAAAAATAATCAACAGAAATGGGAGAAGGAAAGTAATGATTGTTCAACATTAACTTGTACCAAGCTCTACACTAACACTTTAAGCTATTTCATTTATTCTAAAATTTAGGGATTACTTGATAAGCATGCAGTTAGTACTGAAGATTTGAAAGGTAAATAATTTTATGCACACAAGAAATAAAAATCTTAAAATACTTCATACCTGTAATACAGTACCTATAATACAGGAGAATGATTATCATTGAATTATATTTCAAACTATGGCTTAAAATTTTTAATTAATGACCTATTTTTCAATTATAGCCAAATTTGTATTTCCAAGAATTTTTTAGTTAGGCTACCAGTAACTTCTTTAAGATAAAATATTTTCCTGGTTAATTTTAACCTGAGTCATTGGAGATTTTACATTGTATATTCCTGAACACTGTGGACTGGTGATAGGACATTAATAGCTTGAAGCACTGCAGCTTTACATAGGTTTCTAACTGGGAACTGTATGATACAAATTAGCCAGTTAATATCCTTTTATATAAAGGCATCAAATTTATATATTTATAATACACTTTATATAATATATTTTATTATATAAGATAAACTAAGGTATCATTTTCCAGGTAAATTGATGGATGCTCAATTCTGCTGGGAAACACTGGAGGCACATACCTCAGAGTTTTTGCAACTGAGATGTAGAGAAATAGGGTCTTTACCATATAATACCCATCAGTCCTTGGTCAGGAGGCTGTTTGCAGGAAACTTTAGTTCCCTGGTAATTCTAACCTGCCACCCATGTAGGCAGAGCATTTGACCCTTTCTTTCCTGGGTCAAAGAAAGTCCTCTGGCAACAAGGCGCAGGTGCTAGATGTTGGAAGATGTGCTAGAAGGTGGGCTGGCATGCAGGGAATAGGTGAGCACTCAGAGAATATGGTAAGGCATTGACAGGATGCTCTGATGTCTTCCAGAGGAAACATCCTTTTAAAAATGGGAAATAAATGAAAGGCAGTATTATGTAATAAATAATATATAGCAGCTGATAGACCAGAAATCAAATCCAGACTCTGAATATTCTGGCAGGCTAATCTTGGGAAAATAATTTCTCTCAGGCTGGGCTTCCTTATCTATAAGACAGAGAACATGGCACTTACCTTAAAATTTGTAAAACTTAAAAGAATATCTAAGAAGTCCTTACCACAGTATCTAGAAATCAATAACTAGCAAATATTAATGCATTCAGAAGGTAGTTGGTGTTTGAGATATTCTGTGTCATTTATCAACCTTATTCTAATGCAAGAAATCTCCTCTGAAGCATCTTCCTCTGGCAGCTGTTCAATCTGGACTTCAACCCTTCTAGTTACAGGGCATATCAGCCTAAAGAGTTTGTCCTTTCTGATTTGGGGCAGCACTAATGGCTAACATGTTCTTTTTTATGTTGGAACTGAAATTATTTCCCTAATAAATAGCCTCATAGATTATATTAAGATAAATCATTCCATTAATAAATAGCCTCAGACCCACCTCTAACATTTTTGTGAGACCTGTGGCATGACATCACATGGAGGATCACATGCCCTTTGTCTAAAAGCTACAATCAAACTAGCACAATTGATACATAAAATATTTTCTATTTTCCTGCTATAAAAAATATGTCTGCATAATGGAAAATGGAAATTTATGTATTAAGATACCATTTTTAGTGGACTGAAAGACAGCAAAATGTAAACTATAAGTAAACTTAATTTCATTATGTTTCTCTGGATATCTAATTAATGATGATTCAGTGGTGTTTGGATGATTAATAAATTAAGGTGGATATAATTCATAAATTATAATGTTTATTCTATGCAGTCATAACCTTCATTTTATCAACATCAACTGTTCTTATAATCACAATTTTAACATATTTTTTTCTTGACAGTAATACCACATTAGACAACTTTAAAAATGTTCAAATGGTCTTTAGATCATTTATTGAAATAAAGGTGTATTATGATTTTGTATTAGAGCTCAGAGAACAGATGTTGCAATCTTTTTTAAAGTCAATTTTATAGAGGTATACTTTGCAAAAAGTGGTACACTTTTTAAGTGTGTGCTTGATGAGTTTGACAAACATAGAAGGTCATGAAACCACAAAGACAATTAAGTTATTTGATATTTCCATCACTCTAAGAAGTTTCTTTATGCCCCTTTTTTAGATAAACCCCTCCCACTGCCCTCAGCCTCCAAAGGCTCTTATTGAGTTACTATAGTTCTTAGTTATTTTATAATCCAATAAGGAAAATTGTAGCCTACTGAGACAGTAGTCACTGGAATTGTGAATAAAATTCTTAAATTGAAAGTTAGTTTAAAAAAGGAATTATAGATTTTAAATAATATGCTCAAACTTTGTAATGGGGCAGCAAATAGTAAAGTATCATCATCATAGAAAATATTGCAAAGCATTTAAATTTCATCTCATAAATTGCTATCTCAGATTGCCATTTTTACCATCCTTAAAGCAGCGTATAGTTTCATAGATTATTGCTTGCATTCTTCTTTCAAAATTTCAATACTAGGATATTATAAAGAAGATGAAAATAGCAGTATGGTGCCCAAGTTGTTCCAGTTTCTCTTCATATACTTTGATCTATAATTGCCAGAAAATATTATTCTCTATAGAAATCAGTGTTGCGATTATTTGTACATTAATCTTATTCTTCATAGTCATGGGTATGCTGTTCATTTCCTTGTTCTAATTATCTTATTGTTTATTGGAACGTTACGTATGTTGCATTTTTTCCATTCAGTCTGATAACTTATTTTTTGCTAAACTTTTAATGATATTATTAAAAGTAAATGAGGATTTATACCAAATAATGTGAATAGTGCAAATTAAACTTTAGTTTCTGCCAAAGACCATGATTCACTCTTTATTTGGAGATCACTCTTGTTTCACTTTTTTTTCTATTGCATCTCATATCTTGTGTAAAATAAATCTAGTTGTTTTATTTTGATGATTATCTCTGGAACCACAGATTGGAGAAAGAAGCAAGCAAAAAAACAAAACAACACAACAACAAAAAAATGCTTAGCACAACCAGCCTAAGGTACTTCATTCTGTAAAACTTTATTGCATTCTTGCTATTGAAGAAGAATGATTCACCGGTTAAATTTTTTTCTGCTTTTACCCAAGTGTGTCCACAGCTGAAATTCTCTTTTTAGTTCAAAGCAGTGGCCTACAAAGGGGTTAGTAGCACAAGCTAAACCTCCAAAACCTTCAGCTGCAGCTGCCTTTTGTTTTGAAGATATAGGGCAAGAATATGGTGAAGAATTTCCTAGAGACCTGAAAGAATTAGTTACAAAACAAATGTTTGGGTTATGGGTTGAGCTGTGCCAGCACTGCATGCCAGATTCTGAGCGACAGGGGTGCCTGAGTATTCTCTAATACATTTATTTTGTGTGTATGTGATATGCAGGGCCTCCTAAATCACATGACTCAGAGCAGGGAAATCCCTTGAACGGGTCTAAAGATGATCTAATCTCACTTCTTTTTGACAGACCTTTAGTTTTGAGGATGGCTATTAATGTTTTCTATTTTCATAGCTGAACATTGCTAATTTCAGCTTTTCTAGTGAAAATGCTTGATTTACACCATAACCTATAATTTTAAGTAAGTAATAAACAACCATAAAGCTCCAGTGATTAGCACAAAATTTAGGAGGACTTTCCTTTTGTTCACTTGTCTCTCCATTTCCAACTTCTTTTTTTGGTACCTCCCCAGATTCCTCCTAAATCTATCAAGCCTGTCCAAAGAATGTTGCCACTTAGTCAGTGTGACTTATGAGCAATGCATTGCTGCCAGCACAGTCATCCAGAAGCTGTAACCTTCAGCAGAGGAGAACCTTTCAGAAGGGTCTTACAGCTTTACAACCACAGCTCAGATGTGGCCCTGGATATGGTGAGGCCAGCCTGGTGGCCCCTTCCCCACATCAACCTGGAGCTCACACGTTTGGCTGCCCCCTGTGTGGGTGGTAGGCAACCCCCCCTCCCCCGACAGCGAGGCGGGCAGCAGAGGTGTGGGGTGGGTGGTACCACTCTCTCAATTCACAGACGTGGCAGACCCATCTGATTGGCAGGGCAGTAAGTCATCCTATACACCTGTTCTTTTTAAAAACAGTTATGTATCTGTGCTGTAAACTCTCCTCTTATTGCATGTTGTTGAGCCATCACACTGGAACTCCTTGTTGGACCCTTTTTCTACCTGATTATTATTCTTAGCCACCTTCCAATTCCTTCCTGCCCTTGATACAGTTTCTTCTTTTTTCCTAACTATTCACAGTTCTCTTTTCTACGTACATGCAGAGAAATACATGTCTAAACTTTACAGATAGAAATATAACTAAATAGAAAAAGCATAACCCTTGAATACAACATCTTTCTTATTTGACATACTTTCTAGATATAACCACCATTCTGGTTCTCCTCCTCTCTACAGTCTTGAGGTTTTGACATCTGTTCTTTAAAATGTGGTTGCCAGAGCTTTAGCAGCTTCAGACATTGAAATTCAACATAAATTGGGAGCTAAAATCTCCCCATTTCTCTACACCGTATGTCTATATTTGCAGTCTCCAAACAAATTAGCTTTATGGAGGTAGCGATCCCATGTTGTTGCTACTATTAAATTTGTAATAAAAAATAGCTGGTAGAACTTTTTTCTTTTCATACAAATTGTTGTTAAAATAGATTTATTCATTGAAGTTTGGGTGTGATTAAAACAAGAATGTGGAAAGCATGGTGTAAGTGAACTAATAGCAAAACTGCAAATTTAGATGGGCAGCAATAAAATTCTTTATTAGTTCAAAGAAGTGAACGGGATTCTTTGCATCAGAGTCCCAGTGGGAAATGTTCTCAAGGGAGAAAGCCAAGTATCTGTTCATGTCCAGTGACAGGCCACTTAAGGAAGAGAGAGAAGATGTAGGGGAAGTTGCTGCATGATGGAGAAAGAAATCTTAGGCTGAACGGAATTTAGATTATGGTAACATGTCTTGAAAAGGAGGAAGGTAAGACAGACATGAAAGTTTGAGAGAAGATAGCTATTAGATGTGGTTATTATTTTAGGCTGGCCAGGATGGGCAACTGGGTGCAGGAGACTAGGAGGGAAGTTAAACACTGTGTTATGTATTATTATATATTAACAAGAAGGGAGGAAGCTGTGATCAACTAGTTTTAACAGTTTCCACAGTGCCTATGGTCATATGCAAATATATTGCACATGCAAATTTGTATCAGTATTTGAGAATAGGATGGGATTAAATCCGATTTTCAGATGATATCTTACACTAAGCCATTTCACCTTTCATGAAAAGACTTCACTTAAACCAGACACATCCAGAAATCCTTTTATAATGTTGAGATTTATCATGACATCATTTCAAACAGTGGAGAAACTCATAATGTTGGTTTTGCATATTATATTAACTTTTATACCATATTTCCTTATCTCATCAAGATGTTATTGTTGCATATGAATGAGGAAATGCAGGATATTAAAGGAAAGACATCAATCCAAAAGTTACTAGAATATTGGCTTGTGATAAATACCACTGCATAAGCCCTGAAAGCAGAACAAACCAAACTGAGTACATTGGCCTAGGTGCTCCTGGATTATAGACCAGCCCTGTTTTCCTACTAGTGTGCCAAGGAAAAGTATATGCTAGGGCTAACATTTCCTGCTGCACATGGAGTAATACTATAGAGATAGTTGAATAATCCATATGCAAATTAAAGGAAAGAGCAACTTGGTTATTAAATACAGACACTGGAGGTCTCTGGGATCTGTTCTCCTTGTAAAAATCAGGGAATCATCAGTGCTGGCTCCGAAGTGTATTCTTAGTCCCATCTTATATGACTGCAGTTATTCTTATTCATCTCACATTTTCAGATGTCGGGTCTCCAGAGTCTTAAATGATGCTGCATAACTGCTTTCTTGTCAGATGGCACAAAAAACTCATTCTTCAACAAAAGGAAAGTTAACTGCTTCTGCTCTGCTGAGACTGCATACCAGAACATTCATCTAAATCCACTTCATAGAACATCTGTCCAAATAATGTATACGGTGGTGAAGACCTGGAAGCTATTAACGCATAGCCCATTGCTGACCTCTTCTGTGTTTTTAAGGACAATAGGAGTCCATAAAGTGAGCTGTTAAAGAAAAAAATCTTTCAGGCCTCTATCATGCACTTCCAAATGGCTGTTAGAGCCTTATTCATCTCATCCTGAACCTCTTTGAGAACTGTACCCTCCCTTTTGAGACTGAAATCATATAAAGAGCATTTGTAGAAAAATGTTTACAGTCTGCTTCATGAGTCACCCAAAGATTTAAACTCAGAATATTGCCCAGATGGGTGTTCTCTTTTTCCTTTATCTTACCCAGTGATTGTCAACCAGGGGTGATTTTACCCATGAGAGAACATTTGCAAATGTCAGGAGACAGTTTTGATTGTCACATCCTAGTAGCATGGGGTAACACATTTAGTGGGTAGAAGCCAAAGGTACTGCTCAGCATCCTACAGTATATAGGACACCACTTACACACACACATACAGACACACACACACACACACACACACGACAAAAAATTATCTTATCCAAAATGTCAGTAGCATCACTGTTGAGAAACCCTAAGCTAGCCTTTTACATTTCTGCTCAGCGAGACCCACAAAACTTGTTTCTTAAGTGATGTAGCTCTTTTTTGCCCAACAATCAGTGTACTCAGTTTTCTTTACTCAGTTACGGTGATTGTTATATTTTGATTTGACAAATGAGGCTTAAACCAAAAAGATGTTTGGTAAGACATTGTTATGCATCAGATTTTTTTTTAATTAATTAATTTATTTATTCATTTTTGGTTGTGTTGGGTCTTCGTTTCTGTGCGAGGGCTTTCTCTAGTTGCAGCGAGCAGGGGCCACTCTTCATCGCGGTGCGCGGGCCTCTCACTATCGCGGCCTCTCTTGTTGCGGAGCACAGGCTCCAGATGCGCAGGCTCAGTAGTTGTGGCTCACGGGCCTAGTCGCTCCACGGCATGTGGGATCTTCCCAGACCAGGGCTCGAACCCGTGTCCCCTGCATTGGCAGGCAGACTCTCAACCACTGTGCCACCAGGGAAGCCCCAAATTCTCTAATTTGATACTAGGTCTTTTCAACATAAATGAGATTTCCTTCTTCTTAAACTGTTTTTCCAGTGGCTCTCTACTTTTGAGTAAGGGGTAGGATCAGAGTTACTTGAAGGGGAGAAGAGTTTACATACTACTGCCTTTCATCATTTACCCTGCTCTCCAACCCTGTGTCCTCTGACACTACCCCAGACTCTCAGTGAAAACCACTCCTCTTTAGAAATGATGGACTGTAGTACTCTTTTGAGAGTATGTTGTTTCATATTATTATTCTTTGTAGGTTATTGTCTCCCAAATCATACTGTAAATGTCAGAGACTTTATTCTATACCCCTTATCTACATTCTTGCCTAGTACAAATGTGCTAGAACATAAAAGTATATCAACAATAAATACTTTGTTGTAGATCATATGGATGAGGAAGTCCCAATCCAAAAAAATCTCTTGACCATCTTAGGATGAGATTTCCAAACTTACATATAGGCAGTTAAACAGCTTGACTCATTTTAATAAAAGAACTTTACAGCCTGACCCAGGATGAGAAATAAATGTGAGAGAAAACATTTTAGGTTTGACTGCATTAATATTTTATAGAAGCAAATAGGCAAATTATAGATTGATTTTATTAAACAGCACACAATCAGTGGCTATGAAGAATTTTGGCATCCAACAAGACTTTAGCTTCCTCAGGAAGCAGTAGCAAATTTGCAGGAAAAAATAATTCAAAATTTTAATTTCCTAATTTAAACAGTATCGCTCATTTAAGCAGTTTAGCTGATTATAATTATGAAAACATGCCATGTATTTAGCAGCAACTTGCAAGTTCTCCTGTGGTCCAGATCACTAATAGATTCAATGATACTCTTTTTCAGTATTAATGTTGAGATTTTTAATACATGAAACCACTGACACTGAGATCAAGCATTTCATCTCAGGAAAAAAAAAAATGCTTTCTCCTTTTCTATCAATATGACAGGCAGCAAAATGATTATTCATGGCTATTGCTTGACTATGCTGTCGAACATATTTGCTACTTTAATTAGGCCATCTTGAATTAACAGATGCAAATGCAGTTGGTAACCAAAAGGGTGGCTCCTTGTGGAATGATAGTGCTTTGCTTGAGACTCTCCCGCAGTCTGTGCTTTTATAGGGAAACAGTGATTATGCCTAATTTTACTCAGCTTGGAATACCAGGAGATCAAGGTGCAGATAGGGTACTTTCAGTTCACTTAATGTCAGTACTTACTGAAAGCCTTTTATATGTCAGGGACTATGTAAAACCAGGGAAACAAAAGATGAGTGAGATGCCACTGCTCTCAAGGAGAGCATGGTTTAGAGCTGGGATAAAGTACCATCTAGAATAGACATTAAGATGAGAATTGATAAGCAGGCAGGGAGGGGCTAGAGTTGATTCAAAGAGAGGAAAAGTCACTTTTGGACTGAGGGGAAATGTAATTTTTTTCTTAATCCCAAGTCAACTATTCCTGAGAAGTGCCCCCATTTGTACTCTCTCTCTCTCTCTGTCATAAAATTCTTACAGTTACAGGCATTAATGGGTATCAGGAACTATTATTAGATAGTGAGCTTTTACATTCTTTTTCCCCCCTCCCCTTCAACATAAAGTAGAAGGTTATTCTTTCCTTTCCTTCTCTTCAACTCTGTACCCCCATCTCTTATTCTGAGATTTAATTGCTCAGATCCCTGAGTTCCTGCTCAGCCTCCTTTACATACTCCCCACTCCCACCCACCCTGCCCACTGCTGTCAGGTAACATCTAGTACTGTCTTTGAAGTATGTCCCATATTCTGAACCTTTCTTACATCCAAACTCCCAATCCAAGTATCTCCCTACTATGCCCTATTCCCTCACATTCCAGGGTTCTGCTAGATGAAAACCAAATACTGTGATGTCACAATTTGTATTGATGGTTTAATCAATGTTCCCACATGACACATGTCTGCTCTTTGAATCTCTCTGAGAAAAATCTATAAGTAGAAAATCTCCCATTTTAGAAATTTTTTTTTTTTCTTAACACAGGAAGGGCATCTAGGCCCAGATAGGTCTCAGACTCATCATATAATATTGTCATTCCTCAAGTTCATCTTTGGTCAGCCTCATTCCCTATATGCACTTACATCTGTTGTTTAAGGACATCATAATGTTCCATACACACCAATGAGGAAGTGGATATATTTAGCCCATGAATAAAAACTACTGTAAAACTATTAAATTAAAATCTCTTCACAAACCTCCTCAGCCCTTGATCATATCCAACAAACATTAGCAAAAACTATTACTATTTCATATCATTATTAACACATATATATGTATTATACCACATCCTATCTTAGTTTCCAAAAAGTTATTTAAAATGTTCAGTAGCATAGGAAACAACTCTCTCACATATAGTGTTTCTCTTTCTCTAGGGATTTCAAAAGCCCCAGTAGGCCAAAATGTAACATATTAGTCTGCCTTGTATATACCAGTTATAGTCAATTACTGTTATTACAGTGAAATCAGCGGGTGAACAGTTTCTAAGACAAAATAGTTTCCATCCACTTCAGTTTGTGGGGAAAACAGTAGGCACCTTTCAGTAAGTTCCTGTGCTTGAAAATTGGACTTTTTATGCAAATGTAAAAAATATAATTAGTGTCTTTCAGAAATAGTAACACAGTGTCTCTGTTCCTGGGACCTTCCAGAGTCTTGTAGATTAGTGGTTCTCAATCTTTATAAGTAAATTAGAATATCCTGGGGAGCTTTACAAAATTACAGTGTCTAAGCCACACTCCAGACCAATGAAATCAGAATCTAAGAGTGGGGCATCAGCACTTTTTAAAGCTCCATTGAGGTCAAGAACTACTTTTCTAGAGTGACAACAAAGCAGTCATCCTAATGGACATTCTGGCCTTCGGCATGTGAGAAACACTAATAACACTGAGAAATGTGCAAGAAAAAAAATTCCATCCCCAGATGGAAATTGAAGAATAGTTGGTGTACCTGGCTTCTTAGCCCCAAGCATCTTACAGCGATGGGGAGATGAGAGAACTATGAGAGGCAGGTGCCAAACACAAGGGAGTGGAAGCAGCATATAAGTAGCTAATCAGCTAATGAGCAGAGAGAATGGGTGAGGTTGAATACAGTGACACAGAGAAGGGCAATCATTGCTGCTCACGGTCAAAAGCCACCTCCTTCATGACCCACAAAATGATGGGATTGAGTACTGATTTTTAGGATCAATTCACAGAGTAATAAAAGGTCAGGATCAAATGCAAAGGCTTTGACTTATTTTCAAAAGATTTGAAAATCATTATCATCCTATGAGGTAAATAGCACAGGGACTAAAATTATGGTTAACAGTGAGGGCCTGAGAGAAGTTTGTCCAAGATTACACAAAAAGTAAAAAGCAGCATTTGAAACAGATTTACTTAATCCTACTTCCACTATGTATCTACTATGCTATTCTGACAGTGAAGGAATTGATAGACTTAATTTCGCTATGTTAGAAGAAAAAATCTAATGTGCCTTACTTTAAATGTGTCTAATAAATACCTAGGTGAATGTGTTTCTGGTATAAAATCTGGATTGTCCATCTACGCTGGATATTGGTATTGCTATAAAAGGAATACTACAAAATCATAAAGCAGAAAAATAAAGGATAAAGCACCTAGTCCTTGAACTGCGGATAAATGTATCCGCAATGTATCTCTTATGTATTGGTGAAGTAGAAACACTGAGTTTATAAAAGTAAATCTAGATCTAGATTTTACACTAAAGAAACTCTAGGGGCTTCCCTGGTGGCACAGTGGTTGAGAATCTGCCTGCTAATGCAGGGGACACAGGTTCGAGCCCTGGTCTGGGAAGATCCCACATGCCGCGGAGCAACTAGGCCCGTGAGCCACAACTACTGAGCCTGCGCATCTGGAGCCTGTGCTCCGCAACAAGAGAGGCCGCGACAGTGACGCGCACCGCGATGAAGAGTGGCCCCCGCTTGCCACAACTAGAGAAAGCCCTCTCACAGAAACGAAGACCCAACACAGCCAAAAATAAATAAATTAATAAAACAAAAAGAAACTCTAAAAGTACCTGTTTGTTTTCCTGAATTATACTTGGGAGATTGGGATTTCTAGAATACTCAGCCCTGATTATTGCTAAGGGAATGCTATAGAATTAACTGCACGATTAGGTGAGATGAATTGTGCTCAGAAGAGCAATTATATATATCCCATCCTGCCAAATTCAATTCGCTTTTTAAACAGGTTTGGTCAAAGTGTGTACAGATCATCCATTTCACTTGGCGTTATCTACAAGTTTCTTATGTCCTGCTAGCATATTTTACAATAAATCTGAGCAATAGATTGTCAGTATCAAGTATGATCTTTTATTACTCACTTGTATCTTTTAGATTTCTTTTATAGATGAACCTTCTTGATAAAGAAACAGTGGCTAGAGGCAAAATGGCACAGGCAGCACTAGTTAGATGTCTTTGCTCTACCCTTCAAGGGACAGAAATGTGTCTGTGAAGTAGCTCCAAATTTACCATTCCCTATGATGTTTATTTGCATCATTTGTTTTCTAATTAGAATTTCCATGTCATATATTCATGTATTATATTTATCCTGAATATAAGATATAATTTTTCCTTTTTATCTATAATTAGACACAGATTTTTTTCTTCTTAAAAGTGAATTAAAAAATTAAAAGGACTTTCAATTTCCAGTACAGTATGTAAGAAGCTTGGAAATCACCACCCTATCCTAACAAGTAGAAAGCTGAACAAACAGAAAAATTAATAATTCTTCTTAGATATGTAAGAGAATGAGGTAACATGGCCAACCACTGCCCTCAAAATTGGAGAGACAAACAGGCAGATACAGAGCATCACAATTTACCAGAGCAGAAACCCACTAGCAAAAAGTTCCATGGGAACAGGTGCCAAGATAGGGAAACCTGAACTATAATTGACAAATTGCTGGAGGCTCAGTGTGGACAAGACTGAGATAAAAACTCCAGAGCGACCCAGTCATGGTGGAGAGGTGGTGGTGGAGGGGTATGTGAATTTTTATATTTTACTTCCTGGAGCTCTAGCAGATTCTCACAACAAATAGCAGAGAAAAATCCCCTTATGTTTCTGGAAGAGGGAGGGTAAAAGGAACCATTTTAAAATACACCAGGGCATTCTGTTCTTCTTAACAAGGTCTACCCTCAGGAGAAACTGTTTAACCAGAGCCTAACCTGCTGGGATTTTATCAGAGCTTAAATGACCTCAGGGAATATAAATATACAACTCCAACTGTCTCTAGCCATGCGTGTGGAGGAAAGTAAATACCCACCTCCAGCCAACTCAACCCATTCTATCCTACATGAGTAGGAGGTGGGGAAACTGAGAAGCACTTGTGAGGTTCATTGTCCAGAGGCATAGGCTCACTAAAAGACTGAGACCTAATTATAAGACTATAGAATGCTGCCCCTTCCCCCACACCTTATCACCACATTACTAAAGGCATATTTACAGCAGTTCCTTTTACCCAATGCATCATGTCCAGCTGTCAAGAAAAAAATTACAAGGCATACTAAAAGGTTAAAGAACACAGTTTGAAGAGACAGAGCAAACATTGAAACCAGACTCAGATATGACAGTGATGTTGGAATTATCCAACTGGAATTTTAAAACAACTATGATTTTAAAACAACTATGATTAATATGCTAAGGGCTCTAATGGCTAAGGTAGACAGCATGTAAGAATAGACAATGGGAGTAGAGAGATGGAAATTCTAAGAACCAAAATATATACATATATATACTAGAGATCAAAACACTGTATAGAGGGGCATCCCTGGTGGCGCAGTGGTTGAGAATCTGCCTGCCAATGCAGGGGACATGGGTTCAAGCCCTGGTCTGGGAAGATCCCACATGCCGCGGAGCAACTGGGCCCGTGAGCCACAATTACTGAGCCTGCGCGTCTGGAGCCTGTGCTCCGCAACAAGAGAGGCTGCGACAGTGACGCGCACCGCGATGAAGAGTGGCCCCCGCTTGCCACAACTAGAGAAAGACCTCTCACAGAAACGAAGACCCAACACAGCCATAAATAAATAAATTTAAAATGCACCTCATTAAAAAAAAAAAAAACACTGTATAGAAATAAAGAATGCCTTTGATGAGCTATTAGTAGACCAGACACAGCTGAGGAAAGAATTTCTGAGCTTGAGAATATCTCAGTAGAAATCTACAAAACTGAAAAGCAAAGAGAACAAAGACTGAAAAAGCCCACCAACAACAGACCAGAATATCCAAGACCTGTGGGAAAACTACAAAAGGTATAGCATACATGTGATGGGAATATCAAAAGAAGAAGAAAGAGAAGGGAACAGTACATATGTTAGAAACAGTAATGACTGAGAATTTCCCCAGATTAATGCCAGAAACCAAACCACAGATCCAGGAAGCCTGAAGAATAACAAGCAGGATAAAAGCAAAAAAAAAAAAAATTATACCTAGACATATATTAAAACCATAGACTATCAAAGGTAAAGAAAAAAAATTCCTGTAAGAAGCCAGAAAAAAAGACCTTACCTACAGAGTAGCAAAGCCGAATTGTCCTTAGAAACCATGCAAGCAAGAAGAGAGGGGAGTGAAATATTTGAAGTTTTGAGAGAAAAAAACACCAACCTAGAACATTTTACCCTGCAGAATTATCCTTCAAAAGTGAAGGATAAAGACTTCTTCTGACAAACCAAAATTGAGGTAATTTGTTGCCAGTTGACCTGCCTCATAAGAGATGTTCAAAGACATATTTTAGAGAGAAGGAAAATTATATGTTAGAAATATGATCTACATAAAGAAAGGTGAAGGTAAAATAAAATCTCTTATTTTTCTTATTCTTAATTGATCTAACAGAGAATAGTTTGCTCAAAATAATAATAACAACAATATATTCAACTATGTTTATGTATGTTTTCTATGTAGAAAATCTGAAGGAATTAACCATAGCAAAAACCAAAAACAAAACAAACAACAACAAAAAAAACCCAGCCCTAATAAGTGATAATAGCAAGGTTAGAGGGTACAAGGTTAATATGCAAAAGTCCATTGATTTATTATGTACCAGCAATGAACAAGTGGAATTTGAAATTAAAAGCACAAGCATTTACTTTAGCACCCTCCAAAATAAAATACATAGGTATAAAACTAATGAAATATGTACAAGATGGACAACTATAAAACTCTGATAAAAGACATTAAAGAAAAACTAAATAAATGGAGTGATAGTCCTTGTTCCTGGATAAGAAGACTCAGTATTGTCAAGATGTCAGTTCTTCCCAACTTGATCTATAGATTCAGTGCAATCCCAATCAAAATTCTAGCAAGTTATTTTGTAGATATTGACAAACTGATTCTAAAGTTTATATAGACAGGCCAAAAAATCAGAATAGCCAACACAATATTAAGGTATAGAGCAAAGTTGAGGGCTGACACTAGCCAACTTCAAGACTTACTCTAAAGTTGAAGTATTCAAGCCAGTATAATACTGGCAAAAGAACAGATGCATAGATCAATGGAACAGAATAGAAATCCTAGAAATGTAGTCAACTGATCTTTAATAAAAGAGCATAGGTAGTACAATGGAGCAAAGGTAGTCTTTTCAGCAAACAGTGTTGGAAGAACTAGATGTCCACGTGCACATGTTAATAAATGTAGACAGAGACCTTATATTAGTCACAAAAATTAACTCAAAATGGATCATAGACCTAAATGTAAGACACAAAACTATAAAACTCCTGAAAGATAACATACAAGAAAACCTGAATGACATGAGGTATGGTGATAACTTTTTAGATACAACAGTAGGGGCATGATCTATGGAAGAAATCATGGATAAGCTTGACTTCATTAAAATCTAAGAAGTCTGCTATGCAAAAGACATTTTCAAGAGAATGAAGAGACAGGCCACAGATTAGAAGAAATTATTTGCAAGAGACACATCTGGTAAAGGACTGTTATCCAGAACACACAAAGAACGCATAGCTCAACCAAAGAAAAACAAACGACCCCTATTAAAAAGTGAGTCAAAGACCTTAACAGATATCTTACTAAAGAAGATTTAAGGATGGGAAATAAGATGCTCTCCATCAGGGGTCCCCAACCCCCGGGCCATGGACCTACGAACCGGGCTGCACAGCAGGAGGTGAGTGGCTGATGAGCAAGTGAAGCTTCATCTGCCGCTCCCCATCGCTTGCATTACCACCTGAACCATCCCCCCAACCCCTGTCCATGGAAAAATTGTCTTCCACAAAACCGGTGGACCACTGCCCTACATCACATGTCTCAAGGGAAATGCAAACAAAAGCAACAATGATATACCACTAACACCTATTAGAACCTCGAAAATCTGGAACACGGACAACACCAAATGCTAGCAAGGATGTAGAGCTACAGGAAATCAGATATATTGCTGCTGGGAATGCAGAATTGTTACAGCCAATGTGTAAGACAGTTTGAAAGTTTCTTACAAAACTAAACTTATTCTTATCATACAGTCCAGCAATCACGCTCCTTGGTAATTACCCAAAGGAGTTGAACACTTATGTCAACACAAAATCCTACACGTGGATATTTACAGCAGTTTTATTCATAATTGCCAAAACTGGGAAGCAACCGTGATGTCCTTCAGTAGGTGAATGGATAAACTGTGGTACATGTAGATAATGGAATACTATTCAATGTTAAAAAGAAGTGAGCCTATAAGCCATAAAAAGACGTGGAGGAATCATAAAGCATAACACAAAGTGAACAAAGCCAATCTGAAGAGGCTACATACAGTATGATTCCAAATATATGACATTCTGGAAAAGGTAGACAGTAACAAGAGCAGTAGTTGCCAGGGTTTGAGAGGCAGGAGGGGTGAATAGGTGGAGCACAGAGGATTTTTAAGGCACTGAAACTACTCTTTATGATACTGTTATGGTGGATACATGTCCTCATATATGTGTTCAAACCCATAGAATGTACAAAGCCAAGAATAAACCTTAATGCAGACTAGAAACTTTGGGTGTCAGTATGGGTTCATCGATTGTAACTAATGTCACACTGTGATGGGGGATGTTGATAATACCTGAGGCTATGCATTTATGAGGGCATGGGTATGGAAAATCTCTGTACAGTTGACCCTTGAGCAATGTGGTGGTTAGGGGCACCAACCTCTGCAAAGTGGAAAATCCGTGTATAACTTTATAGTTGGCCTTCCCTATCCGTGGTTCCTCCTTATCCAAGGTTCCACAACCATGGGTTCAACCAACTGCAGATCGTGTACTACTGCTGTATCTACTACTGAAAAAAATCTGGGTATAAGTAGACCCATGCAGTTCAAACCCTTGTTGTTCAGGGTCAGCAATTAAGTACTTCTTACTTAATTTAACTGTGAACCTAAAACTACTCTAAAAAATAAAGTCTATTAAAAAAAGTGAATAAAAACTCATGAACTTGTCTATGAAATAGCATCAGCATTTTGATACAACAATTATACTGGCTAAGAGAAAACAATTCTCTCTCTCTCTCTCTTTCTCCTCTTTTATTTTTCAACTCTGTGCTCCCACTACCTCTTCTAAGGCAAGGGGAACTCAAATGTGGAATTTAGTACCAATGACCTTAATTAGATAACAAAAGTACAGTTTTGTAGAGTTTTAGTTGACCTACAGACAGTACACATAAGACTGAGCTGGGTTCTTAGAAGTGCACTGTCACGAATCAACATGTTCCCTTGGTCCAAGGAACATATAAGGCAACAGTTTTTTAGAGAAGTGTAAATAGCCAAAACTTAAATAGAATATTTTGCCAGTCCTCATGGCTCTGGGGGTTTTTCCAGCCTCACTTAATTCAGAGTTTATAAGCCTGAAGTCAAGAAAACTTTTCAGGCCAGTTCTCTACTTCAGCAGTTTTAAATGTGGTTGTAGGCAGCCATTGGGTTCGTGGGCATGAAGAGCTTTAAGTAACTTAAATTCAAAAATTTCAAATCCCATATGTCTCTTTCCTAAAACTGTTCTGCCTGAGAATGTACCTACTGTCAAAGACATGGTATGAATTCTCCTTTCTTATGGCCTCTTTTTCAACTGCCAGAAAAGAATAATTAGAAATATTGTTGTTAGTGTTGAGAAAGTGAATAACTCTAATGATTAACAAATTATTTTGCAAGGCAGGTTGTTTCAGTGTTTTATTTTTAACAAAACTGATTCAGGGCTTAATTGAACTCTCAGCATATAGACCATTAAAAATAATTTTTGATGATTGATCACTATGTGATATTTGGCATAGAACTTCTTTCTATTCTTATCTAATAATTTATATTGACAAGATTTTCAAAGTTTATAATAATGAAAAAAATATAAAAATTAATATTTAGCCATGTGGTATTCAATTAAAAATTAACATCTGTCCACAGGTACATGTAATCAGTTTTTTATAACTCTCCATCCACCTCATAAAGAGATGCACTTCTAGTAAAATTTTCCTTTTATGTTAAATAATTATTTTTAAATGTATATTTCTGTTATTTGATGAAATGTGTTCTAATATTCAATGATGAAACAATTCATAAGAAAATCATAATATTTAGAACTTTTGGGTCATACAAATTAATATATTAAATCCAAGTTTATATACATGTTTTTGTTGCAAAGGAATAGGATAGGATGATCAAGGATGACTTTCAAGCTCAAACTATATTAGGTTGGAATAAACTTCTGTGGACTAAGTGTAAAGAAAATATGTGAAAGAAGAAAAAAGAGCAGTGTAAAATAGTTGATTATTAAAACATTTTGTTTATATATATATTTAAATCAATAATAGCAGGCCTCAAAAGCTATAGTATTTTTATGTCACAGTTTTTTTTTTAAAGATTGATATAATATTCTGTTTCAAATTATATATCCATTCCTACTATATAAATTTTTAACAAAACATTTTGAGTCATCTTGAAATATACGAGTGGGTACATACATTTAAAAATTATTTTAAAAGACACACAAACAAAAAGGAGGTTTCAGATGTATAAAGTCCTGAGTAACATGGTCTCCACAAAGATCTGTTCATGGGCCAACCAAGCCATTTGTCCCAGAAACTTCCAGAGGAAAAAGCTCAATTTGAAGATGACTAGTTGAGTTGGCTTAAAAGCAGATCTCAGTCCCACTTTCTTGAGCTAGACAGCTCTTGAGTTGCAGAGATCCAGATACATGCAAATTTGTCTAAACCCTCTGCAATGATTCGACATTAATAATAGAGGAGAATTCTGTAGGATTCTCTATTGTCCATATGTTTGATGGTTTCTGAAAATCAGACGTCAAATGAATCAAATGAGGGACTCTGATTGGAATGGATTTCAAAGCCTAGGCAGCCAGTGTGTGTGTGTTTGTGAAGAAGTATGTTTAGTAGCAGGAGAGCCATTTAGTGCTCAAGAGAAATTCTTCCAGACCTCATTGAAACTCTATGCATAGGGCACCGTGTAAGAATGAAAAAAGACCAGAGCTCTCATGCTCTCATTTGGAGGAGTTGCTATGGTTTAATCACCATTTTATTAGATTATTTCCTAGAGCACTCTTAATCCAAAGTGATAATAAAAAGAGTTTTGCATAATTGCCCTATAAATCAAATTTATGGAGTCATACTCTAGGATAAAGTTTAAAAAAAAATCCACTCTATGGAAATTTTATCTTATTAACTTATACTAAGGAATGTAAATATATAAAATTAATCTCTATATTATTGTCATGAGTATTTTATATAAATAATCCTTCAGTGAAGAAGAATTCCTAATATAAAGGTTAATAAATCAAATAAGAAAGCTTGAGATACATCAAAACACTTGTATGTTAAATAAGAAAAATGAATTTCAGGCTCTAAATGGCTTAAATGCCATTTTTTTCTTTTTTGGTGTTTGGATTAAGTATATCGGGAAGCTCAGTGGGAAAAAAAAAAAAAAAATTTAAAAGAAATCCTGGACAAGACTTTTACAGAATTTGTGTTAAACATAAATCTCCAATTTAGCTCAGATTGCTTTAGGTCAGTAGTGACACAAAGCTAATAAGGCAAGTCTTCATAAGGAGAAAATAGATGCAGATAGATGGATGACAGATTAGATGATAGATCTGATAGATGATAGATAAATTCATAGACCCAAAGAGACAGGTATGTACATATATGTATAAGTATGTATATATAGTATTAATTATACAGTGCTGCACACCAAATCATATGGCAGGGGACCCAGATAAATCTGAACTGAGATTTCGTTATAGAATTTGACATCCCCCAGATCTATTCCCAGCCTTCCCTCCCCCACCCCCCATGGGGACTATGGAGACTTTTATGATAAGAATCTCAGTCATGTCTGAAGATAGAAGAGTTTGCAACAGAACATTCATTTTGATGAGAGACAGAAGGCATGCCCTGGGAGAGCATTTGTCCCAACGTTACAAGGAAATTGCAATGAAGTGCAAAATCGACAGCATGTTTAGTGGTGATTATTCTTGATGTATCCCAAGTTTGCTATGCTGGTGGTAAACACACGCACTTGGGAATGAATGAATTAGAGTAAACTTAGAGAATTTTGGACCTTGGGAGCTAAGCACAGGTAATGGGCTAAATGAGCATAATTTAGAGAAGTGGGAATTGCTTCTAGTCAATTCCTCCAAAGAGTGGGGAACATCAGAACTCTGGCCAAGAAAGATGGGAAGGAGCCATGAGAAAAAAATGAGATATGAGGGTGAATATGTGACTGATAGTGCCGTAGAAAGACGACAATGTCTTCAAAGGTGGAAGGCACTGCATGGCATAAGGGGATAGGGCCCAGTCCAAATCCAGAGATAAAGCCTTGAAGAGGCTAAAGATACTCCCAAGCATACAGAGTGGAAGGAACTTCCAAAGAGAGTATCTGAAGTACGGCCATCTGAGAGGTGGTCATTAATGGAACCAGCAAAATTCTGCTCTAAATGTTTATGTGACCTTATTTGCTAAATGCTTGGCCCTGTAATTCTTACACTTTTACCATGATAGTGAGGAAAGGTCAGAAAAAAAGAATTACTGTGAATAGATGTAGTAAATTACATTTATGTACGTACTATTCATATTATTCAGAATAACCTAGATTGTTTGCTAACCCAGAACCAATGCTGATAGGGAAAATGAGTGTTAGCTCATTTTGGTGGCTATCAAGGGAAATAAACACAACTTCCTGAATAGTTCTAATAGTTTTAAAGGACATTTGAAAAGATTTTAAATGGCTGAAGATGAAGATAATATTATGATAATATCAAGTATTGGGTAGCCATGTGGCTGACTGCCAAGGTTCTGAAAGCTTTTTACTTAGAGGCTACAATTCAGTCATGCCACAGATAGTTACTTTACACCTGTGATAGGTCAGGCACAGTGTTGTGTGCACTGGCCATGCAGCCACAAACAAAGCGCACAGCAATCTCCGCCTTAGGTCTTAGTGCACTTGAGAACATCCTGGAAGGATGTTATCAATGCCTCTTTAATAAAATAAACTGCCGCATTGTGAAACCCAATAAGATAAATTAAACATGTATCAAAACTAAGGGTGGGCATAAGTTTTTAAAGATCTCTTATCCACAACTATATATATTGTTTACCAGTTGTGGAAAACTGGAATTCTTTTTTGAGTTTTAGAGGTTACTGTGGGAACAACAGAATCAAAGTAAGGCTTTTCTGCTTCATTGTTCTTGAACCCCACATCTCCCAAACCAGGGCTCTCATTTAAAACTGGGTACATGGCTTAAGCTTCAGGCTTAAGCCAACCACTGCCTCCTCCCAACCCTAAGTTAAACTGTGGGAATCCTATTCTCAAGGACAGAAGAGGCCTACGAGAAAATGTATCCTAAAAGTAAAAGGAGATGGATATGAAAACAGAAGCATCGGCATATGTAGTGGTGACTCTTTTTTTAATTAGGCATTCTGATACATACAGAAAATGGTAGAGAGAGAGATCGGAAGGCAGACCTTGTCCAAATTAGCTTCTCAGTTAAGCTGAAAATAAATAAGAAAATGCAAAACAAGAATATTTTTAATTTTCTTTATGGTTTTTAGCTATATAGAAGTTTTAAAATGTATGTAGTAAAAATATCATGCTTTCTTTCGGATTTCCTCCTCTGCTTTTTAATCTTAAAAAGACTTTTGTCAGGTTGAGAGAAAATATACATCACTTATATTTTATCTGTTATTTTATTAGATACATTTTCCCACACTATGTAGCTCTTAAATCCATAAAGTTATTTTTATGACAGTGGATTGCTTTTTATTTATATAAAATAAAAGATTGCATTTGAGTTTGCTCCATCTTTAGTATCTTTCTTTTGTGTCTGTGTGCTGTCTGTGCTGTAGAGATATGCTGACACTGCACTATTTTCCAATTTACTGAATTGTCATGATTTTTTCTTATTTATCAAATTGACTGGCTCCTTTAAATTCCCCTAAAGTTGCAATCTTGAAAGTATAATCCCACATCCTTTCTCCTGCATTTTCCTCTGCTTAGCAGAGTGTCCTGCGGAGTGGTTTTATTGATGCCTCTAGATCCGTCCCGCTGAGTGATGGAGTTGGTGGGGATTCCAGTCCTCTTCTGGGCATCTGCTTCCTGGAGCAGCCCCATCCGTCACCTTGACAGGCATGTGTATAGGCCTCCAAGTGTCAAATATTCTCAGCTTTTTTTTTTTAAGAGTTATGTTTGTAAGGCTTTTATCACAGGAGAATAATTTTGGAGAATGTGTAGGTCCAGGTACCTATTTTGTAGGTAGAATTGTAAAAATGCACCCCCCCCCCACTAAAGATTTTCTGCCCTAAAGCCTATGACTGTGAATATGACTAGATATCACACCCATGAACACCTTGTTATCTGTCAAAAGAGACTTTGAAGAGGTAATTAAGATACTAATTCATTGACTTTAAGAAAGGGGGATTATCCTGGATTATCTGGTCGGGTCTAATCTCGTTACACAAACCCTTTAAAAGTGGAGAATTTTCTCTAGCCAGCAGTAGAAGGGGAGTCAGAGGTTTGAAGCACGAAGGAGATTTGATTTGATGCACAACTGCTGACTTTGAAGATGTGGGGACCATGTGCTAAGGGATGCAAGTGGCCTTTAGGAACTAAAAGCAACCCCAACTGATGGCTAGCAAGGGAGTGCATTCGGCCAATAATCTAAATGAGCCTGGAAGTGGGTTCTTTCTCATGTCCTGTAGTTAAGAGCCCAGCTTGTCTGTTACCTTGATTTTGCTCTTGTGAGACGCTATGCAGGGAACCACAGAAACTGTGAGATATTAAGTGGGGTATTTTAAGCCACTGAATTTGTGATAAGTTGTTTTGGCAATAATAGAAACCTCCTACAATACCCACATTAGGGCTGTTATTTTCACAAAGGCACAGATGACATATCACAGTGGGAAGGGCGGGCAGACTGTGATTTGGAGCCCATGTCTTCTCCAAAGGAGCCCCCCAACCCACAGCATGGCAGTGCAGAGAGGTGAGTGGGACAGGAGGACACCAACAAATGCAGCCAATGGCATCCCCTCTTTCGATTTTATTCTTTTAATAGGCAGCTCTGTAACCTAAACAGGGGTAGGCCATCTTCTGGAAACCCAGGCAATTTGCCACTTGGTGGCACTGCTGACTTTTGGAGGCTGAAAGAGTGATGCCACACACCACCAGTAGCTTGCTTGGCAGTACTGATAAATAGCTTCGTCTGCAGTTAGTACCAGAGAGGAGGTTTATGAGAACAAAACAGGCTATGGTGACGCCCCCCCAGGTCTGTGACTGCAGGGGGCAAAGTTGAGCTTCGTCTCCATGTGCTGCTTTCTGAAATCCATCACAGTCTTGACACCGGTGCCATGCTTCCTGCACTGCTCCCAGCCAATGACTGAGCATGATAGAGATACTCAGGCAGGGGCACTCCTGTGAGAGATTGTTCTTCTTTGATGGGAGACTGTCTTGAGCATGACCCAATGGCCACGCAACTTTCCTTAGAACTGCCCTGTACTGTAAAACTCTTCCCACCAACCTTCCTTCCTTTCTTTGATCCTTCCTTGGAGTCAGACCTGCACTGGTGTCTGCAAGTTCTCATGGCCTCTATTTATTTTTCCCCATTTTCTCTCCCAGGCATTTCCCCTAATAAATTCCTTGTGCATTTAGTCTTGTCTTGACATCTCTTTGTTTACTGGAAGACCCAGCCTAACATGCAAGGTATGAGTGAAGCAACTTCTTGGGAATGAGGCTCTAGCTCCCTTTGATTCAACAAGGACCATGCAGGTCACACAGACACAAGGAAACTTTTAGGTCTGTGCGGAGAGGCCCCAGCTATGAACCACAGGCTTTAAAGGGCCCTGAAGAGCACACACACTGATGATAATAGTCAGTAGACCATTTGTACCTTTGTCCCAGGCCCTACCAGTGTCATGGGCAGGCCTGCACAGAGCTATGACAGGTCTGACCCACTTCCTCATACCCAATTGTATATTCTCATCATATAAAAGGAAAGTCAAAACTATTCTTTTGGTTGCTATGTGTAGTTGGCCCTCAGAAACTTCATTTGTGTGTTTCCTCCAAAAAGACTCTAGCTAGGGTATTAGCCTTTGATTTCTGGATGTCAGGGAAGGTCTGGGAAACCAAATTAACTTAATGAGGATAATTAGTGTTTGTCAGGCTTCCTTAACTAGGCAGGGAATAGTTGTTTAAACCGATCACAGGGTAATATTTTCCAGAGTATTATTGTATAGTTTCTGATATTGAAGCTTTTTAGTGTGTGGTGTTCAGTCAGCTTTCATTCTGGTAATGAAGGATGTAGTTAGTGAACCATAAGATGTTTCTTGTGAAGGACATACCACAGCATCACAGAACCTTTGCACTAAAATAGAGATCACTTTACAGTTGTGGAAACTGAGGCTCAGAAAGGTTAGTTGGTGTGGAATAAGTCCTACAGCTGGTTACTGATAGAGCTGGGGCTGAAGGCCATTGTCCATCAGATAATGATTCGCTGAGTGTTCTCCCATGCTCTGGACTGAAGGCATATTTGGTTTGAAGCAACACGAGCAAATGAGCCATAGGTCGGAGGCAACATGGAAGGGAGTGTTATTTAGAGTCTGGTGTCACTTTCCACACGATTACTTCAGCTCTGTAACTTGGGTTGCCATAAAACCATCCACTGATTTATTCTGGGCTCCTGGCCCTGTCTCATAAAGGCATCTTTGTAATTCTCACCAGAGATCATCCTCTGGGATGACAAATAACATCGATCATTAAAAATGACATCTGTAATTTTGCATCCAGGGAAGATGATCTTTTAAAGATGTCAGTGAAGCAAAAGGGATTTTAGGAGATGCTGATGCAGTCTCTTTAAAATCTTTGCAAGTTGTAAAGCATGAAGATGAACTCTCCATTTTGGAATTGCACGATGAATTGTGTGCCAAGGCATGCCCCCCACATGCCCTGCTGTCAGTGGAGGTGAGGTCTGAGGCAACCAGGGTTCCCTGTGGCTCAATCATTAACTTGCTGAATGACCTAGGAGTCAAAGGAGTTAATGGGCTTCATCCAGAGTTGGAGGAATGGAGGGCAGGCAGAGAGGCAGGGCAAAAACTGTCTATTGTAATAGGAAGAGGAGGTGAGAAGCAAAGCCACACAGAGAGGCAAGGGAGATACAGACACTCAAGGATACCACCTCTGCTTTGGGACTGGTGGTCATGTAAGCAATGAAATGAACCCTGCATCACAGACCCTCTATTTTACAGAAACCGAAGTCACCGTAATGAATAGTATTGTCTCCTCTCCTCTTCATTAAAATTTCCAGGACATTAAAATTGCTGCATCGTCAGCCATATCAATCTCTGCAGCTCTGCAAAAGATAAAGGGGGAGAAAAGAAAAGAAATTAGATACATGTTTTCCAAGAAAAGGGAGTGGGAAGATGAGAGGACTGAGCCTGGTCCTCACGGCCTTTTCTCACCAGAGGCAGGGAGCTAATTAGTCTCGACAAGCAGAAGCTCAGAGCACCGGGGCTAATGAACAGACTTGCTCTCTCCAAGTGGAAAGCAGGAAGCCTGGAAACAGCTGCAGCTACAGAAGAGCTAAAGCTGAGGGGTGGCGGTGCATCTGAGGGACACATCTCCACTTGGAGGCAACATATCTGAGTGAACTTTCTAGGTGACTGGAGCAGCAATGCAGACTCAATGCATGTCATCCACACCAGTTTTGCATCTCCATGCCAATCCCAAATACGGTGCTTTATTTGTCCCGTTGGAGAGTTTTTAGAGGAAACTCTAACTGCAGCAATTATTGCACAAGAGTCTGAGCAGCTGATGACCTACAGGGCTAGTTGCACTTGGTTTCTTGAAAAGCTTTCCCCTGTTTTGTTACCTGATTTGATGGTTTTTTTATCTTTGTTCTGCAGTGAATTGTGTGCTTGCTGCTGACCCCCTGCAGTCCTTGGGATTCCCAGGCTGGGGGGCAGAAAGGTGTGCAGTCAGCCTGTCAGACTCTGGGGCAGAAGTCAAGCACAAGGGGGTGGAATAATTTTCCTGTGCTATTGCTTGCTGAGTTGGCATTTAGTGTAAATACCTCCTGTTTCCAAGATGTCTCTTCCATAATTACCAAGCATGATTCTGTCTTTGGTGCAATAGCTGAGAGGGTGTAATTGGAAACCACAGAGGCAGATTCTTTTCTCTTTCTTTAAGGGGCTTTTTGTTATCATCATATAATCTATGCTCCCACTCACTCATACCAAGTACTTCCCATGCTGAATAAGAATATGTACTTGTTCTGAGATACTTTCTGCTTATAGGTTGTATTGCTTAAAAACTGCACAAGTGGGGAAGTATGGTTAACCAAGATGGTCTTAATGTTCCCCTCAGTTTGACTAAATTTTAGACAGGTGTCTTCCTGACTAAGGCTCCTGACCTTCCTTTTCTTAGAGCATTTACTTAAAAAAACTTGCAATTGCAAATTCTTTCTCTGCCCCTTAGAGATGTAAATCTTCTACAGCCCAGGAATATCTTCCTCAAGGGTCTGGGAGCTGTCCCTTTTAAATGTAATCAAGAAAGACAATGTCCCTGTTTCCCAATTTCTGTGGGAGGATAGCAGTCTAACTTTGATTAGTGACAGTTAGCAAACACTGATGGCCAATCACGTTGACCATCCTCCCCCCCAACATCCTCCAGTACTTTCCTACTAGCTAACTCCAGTACTTAAAAGCTCTTTTGTTTTAACAGAGTTGAATTGAATCTCTTTACCCTATTGAATTAATCCTGACCGCTACTGCAATATTCTTGAATAAAGTCCTCCTTGCCTTTTTGGCTTTGAGTTTAGCTGATTTCTGTACGGAAGTGACTCTCTCCTACTGCAGTAGCTGGAATGAAATCTGTCTTGTCATTTTAAACAAGTGTCAGATGCAATTTTTCTTTAACATGGTGTACCTGGAATATCACATTTTCTAAAAAGGCACAATCTTAGATATTATTTGTTAATTTATGGAGCCAGCCCTTGGCTAAGCCACCCAACTGTCATAAGTTAGGGATATTTATTTCTGATTTTTTAAAATTTATTTGCTCAAAAAATATCTGTTGAGTTCCTACCTATTTACTAAGCACTGTGCATGCAGTGGTTAGCAAAGATAGACATGGATGTAGTTAGTGAACCATAAGATGTTTAGGATTATTTCATAGGATTTATTGTATGAGAGGAAAACAAACATTAATTAAATATCATACAACTAAACATAAAATTGCACATGTGAAAAGTGCTGTGAAGGGAAAGTATAGGGTTTTATAAGAACGTGTGTTAGGGTGAAGGTGATCTTGTCAGGGAGGTCAAGGGTTCCCTGAAGTGTTTAACTGAGTTTGAAAGAAAAGTGACAGGGTTGGTGTATATGCAGGCAGAGGGAATAGCATGTGTAAAGGTCCCCTTTGAGAATTTTGAAAGGAAAATTTGAGAAGAAAAGTCAGTGAGACTAGAGTGCAAGCTCTGTACCCATGTCAGTGATGGTTAACATTATCTGGTCTGGTCAGTGATCAAATGTGCACCCTCTCCTACAGCTTCCTCCCCACTGATGTGTGTGGTTCCTTGAGGATTCTCTCCAGGCTCTACTTTTCCTTTATTTGCTTAGTTCTAGACTTTGGAGTCCATTCTTGTTCTCCACTCATCTCTGATGCTTTGATGTTTTAGATGATGTGCTGGTTACTCTCCGTTTGACCTCTCCTCCTGCATATTCTCTATCCTTTATCATCCTGTTCTGGGCCCCAGGAAGCTAATTTCCCAGGTCCGTGTCACCTAAGCTCCTTGTCGTTGACTTGTTGAGTTCAGCCAAGGGGAGGCACCTGATGCAAGTAAACAGGCAAGAGGAAAGAGAAGTTGGGGTTGGGTCTTGCTTTGGGCAGAATTTCTAGAAGTACTATTTCACTTCATCTATACAGCTGCTATCCTATCAGGAAGGGACCAGTTCCACTGAGCTTCCGTAGTACTGTTTCTTGCTTCCACTCCTTCAAGCCTGGGTTAGTAATGGCTTCTAGCTATTGGTAGTCTGTGGGTGCCTCAACATCCTTTGATTTTTAGTGGTGCCCATATGTCTATGAATATTCCTTTTATTAAAGCTTCTGGTGCCATCTGAATTTGACTTTGTTTTCTGCTGGGATCCTAACTGACACAGATGATCTCACTAAAGCTATTTCTGTTTATTATGGTAACTTATTTTTCTCTTGCTCCACCTCTATGTTGAGAATTAGTCCTAATCATTCATATACCGGTCCCTGGCTCTTGGGCACCACAACCTAGGTTTCATCCCCAAGTCTTGCCTAGCCCAGGAGGAGAGATTGGGTAGTTCCATGATGTTCTCTAACATGGTGAGGCAACTTCAAAGACCTTGCTCTAGAAGAGATGGCTCCTACCATCTTCATGCTTCTCTGAAAATGCCTCGATACTTTTGCTCTTGAGCCCAGGAACCCCTAGCAGTCCTGATAATGCATTTTAAGGTTCCCTTGAAGCAAGTTTGCTGAACACTTTATTTGTGGTTGCTCAATGTTGGTGCCTCACATGCTTAGATGTTTTTGCTTCCATCTCTCCTCAACACTGGGCCTACCAAATGGAGGCTAGTAGCATACCGTGTAGGATGAAAAATGACCAAAAGACACAGCCCTAGTTTCCATGACTTGGGGGTATCTTGCTCTCCCCAAATCCCAGGGCTCGTATGGGTTTGATAGTTGAATAATCCAGATAGATTCCATAATCCAGTACTGCTTTCCAAAGCAATGCCTCAGTTTGGGGTTTATTTATTAACTTCCCATTCTCCCCTTGCCTGTAGGGGGCAAACAAAAAGCTTACCTGTCTCAGGTTCCATTTCTAAAGAGTCTTGTCTTCAGCTGGACATCAAACTAGAAAGGCTGTGCTAGATGAATTCAGATGGAATTGTTGAGAACTATTGTTCTTGACACTTTTATGCAACAGATGGAAAGCTCTTGTACGTGACAGATGGAAAAAATGCTGTAATTTCTAATTTGTAAAATTTTCGCATTGAGACAGGTTAGTAGAAGTAATAACAGAAAGGAAGGAATAAGAATCTATATAAATAGCCCTTCTTGGTGAAGCAAATAAAATGTCTACTCTACCTGTCTGGAAAAATAATTTCTGTTGGAGGGTTAGAGGGAGACTAGGATGTTTTAGCCCTGCCATAGATTCTTTGTTCCCAAGAATCTTCCACTTCATAATCCCAGCTAAAAAATAATATTTTTTAAAAAGTAGTCAAAATATTACATAGAAGACTGAACTCCAATTTGTGTCAGTTGTGATGCTGCTGATATAATTGAAATTTAAAACTTGATAAAACAAAAATATATGTAATCAATTTATTTAGATACATATATACATATATGTATGTATATTTTATCTATGAATCCATCACTCTTCCCAAGGACTAGAACATAACTGGCACTTTATAACTTTCCACGTGCTCCTCCCTCATCCCACCTCTGCTTCGCCACCAGCAGGTTCCGCTGTCCTTCACAGACTGCAGATTTGTCTCTGACCCAGCCGTTCTCAAGCTCTTCCTTCCTCTTCCACAGTCCCTTCTAGGACTTGTCCCTCCCTGTGCTTCTTCGCTTCCTAAGGAAAAGAGAGGTAGCACAGATAGAGGTGATACAGTTATAGGGTAAGGAAAATAGAGCTGGCTATTTTTATGGAACTGAAATAAGGTTATCTAGTTTCCTTTAAGAATGCTCTTTATCTGCTAGTCCAATTAGTCATTTCTTAATGTAACGTTTGAAAAAGAAACCCCTTCTTTGGATTGTTTGAGAAGGTTTTTGTCATCAGTGTAATTTCACCTCCTTGGGAGTAACCTTGCTGCCTCTGTGATAAACTGTGCATGACTCAATTCACTCAACACGATTAGCTGCTAATGTTTGCCTGGCGTGGGGAGCAAAAGTCAAAGAAAAAGTAACATTAAAGCATATGCCGAATTATATATTATATAGAATAGCTCTTACCTAAGAGATTCTCAAGAAATTAAAAATAAGTCAAGTTTGTAAGTCAAAGAGGTTATAGGATGAAGGCATCATTAGCCTAATTATTTTATACAATAATTTGAATTTGCCTGCATTTGAGGATAAGAGGGGAGATGAAGAAGGTGTCTGACTGAATTATTAATCCAAGCGATTTTTCGAAATGCAGGAGAGCTACCACTCCGTATTGTTCTGTCCCTGTAATGTCAAAGAAAAAACAAACAAACAAGAAAAGAACACACCACTAAGCTTAAACCACAGGAGAATTAATGATAGAACAATAAACCGCTACAATGACTTAGTATCAACTTGTTCTTCACCCATCGATGTCCTTGAAGAAACTTAAGAACAAAAGACGGTTAGGAGAAAAGATTTATCTACAGAGAGCTATATATGTCTCTGATGAGTTTCTAAGGTATGTGGCCAGGTGGAATATATTTTTTTAACCTCTAATTTTTCATAGTTTACCATCTATATGGTCCGTGTATACTGTGTGTGTGTTTGTGCGTATCAACAGAGGGACATAGCGCGTGGCTGTCTGAGAAAGGCTTTGTATTCTAACTCCACGTCTGAATCGATTCTGTAATAAGCACAGTGCCTCCTCCTGTCCTCTCATGCACCCTCATCGCTCCATTTTCCTGCCTCAAAAATGAGGACAGTGCTAGCCCGACTCCTGAGGATGGTATCAGGGTTAAATAAATAGTTGAGTGATGGGAGAAGAAGGGCTATGAAAGTATGAAAGTGTGAAATTGGACTGTAAAGCAATACATGGCTGTGAAGGCAAGAGGCAGATTTAAGTGCTGAATGAAATACGGCAACACAAACTGGAACCTGTTTGTTCATAAAATGCTCTTGAGATTCCAGGAGAACCCAAGGGTCTATGGGTTGGGATGTGAGACTCCCTTTCCCAGTGAAACAATCTGTATTTCAAGAAGCAGCACTAATATTTATAAAGAGACACTGCTTTGTTCTTGAGGAGATGGAATTTCAGGGGGTGAAGCTGAAGTTCTGTTTATGAGTGTAGACCTGTCAGGAAAACCCAGCAGCAGCTACAACGGCTTGGCATACGGCAGAGAGAAAAAAGAAAGCTAATGTAATCGAGGGTATCCTTTAGCTTAGGCGATGTAAGGGCTAAGAGGCCAGCATTGAGAAACCCTCAAGAGTTTCCCACCCAGTGGGCTAATATTGCACACATATTTTGTGGTGTGGGAAGGCCATGCCTTGAAATGTAACTCTCTAGAGGGATCTAATTCTGTCCTTGTCACATAAGCCCTTCAAAGGTTGGCACAGAATCCCTCCACAGGCTCTGGAAACAGGGAGCACATCTGCCCAACCTGCACTGATGGATGCTCCATAATTTTTGAGAACCTCTGGACTGTGGCCAGCCCCTGGGTATGGCACTAGGGTGGGGAGGGCTGTCACAGTCACCCAGCTCCCACCGTGCTGTGCCTGACACTTATATCTGCTCTTCTCCAAAGGGAGAAGGTGCAAGAAGATCCGTTTTATCCTTGTCAAACATGTGCCCTCCATGGCATGAAGGATGAAGAATACAAGTTTCAGTTACTTTAGTGGGGGAAAATATCGAGGTTTTTCTGAACTCCATTAAATCCATTTACCAAGATGCTTTGACTTTGACAGTTTTGAAAATGGTGATAAAGTTTTGCTGTGTACTTCATGCTTGATCTTAATCAATACAATTTTATACATTCTTTTGCTCGTCTGCGTCAGAAAATAAGACAGGAAATCGTTGAAACTTTTTTCCATGGTTACTCTGTTTTGAAAAATCTATTCTTTTGCCTCTGTGGAGAGGAAGAGTGGAACTTGCAGGGAGAGTGTAATAATTCTAGAATAACTTCCCACCATAAATAAGCAACCAAGATTGCATGTTTTTCATAAATAATTTTTTGAGGAACAAAATTCCCTTCACTTTGACAAAGTGATGTTATAGCAAATGATGTGAATAACAATAGACTATTGCTTCGTTTGCAGCCGTGTTGCCACTGTTGGGATACCACAGTGCTGGGCACAGTGGTCTAACCCCACACTTTGGGATTAGTTCAAGCTTTTCTTTATAGCTGAATACTATAAAATTCCTAATAGAGCCATCTTTCCTTGAAAAACGCTATGAGCTGAAGAGACCAAACTTGAGAAGGACACCAAGTCCTCAGCCCCTTCTGATGGGATTCTCACACAGCCTGCTGAGAGAAGCATCCCTCAGGGATTCCTACAAGTAATTAACTGTCAAATTATTCTAACAAGTAATCCCTGCATCATGAGGGCACCCCAAATTCACAACAGGATAATTGCTAATATCTCCCTTTCTTCTGGAAGATGACATTAGAACTTTACTTTTCTCCTATTTTATATATAAAAAAAGACAAAACCAAGTGGCGTTATGGCTCAATAGGTTCTGAAATCAGACCACTTGCCATTGACTCCTGACCACAGGACCTATTGGTTTTGTGTGACTTTTGGACAAGTCACTGTGGCCACCCCTCCCTTGCTCCACTGATATTTCCAAAGGATGATCACACAGACGAGAGCCCGAGTGGGACGCCACCATTGCTGATCCCATTAAATCTTCACAGTGACTCTCAAACCAAGTCACCAGATCTTCAAGAGCCCCCATTCCCATTCCTGAAGATATGGAGCAGGATTCTCTAGTCGTTTCTGCTTAGAGGAATCACCACTAAGTTCTCTCCGGAGAGCTTGGTCTTTTTCCTGCAAGCATAGCACACACCACACGCTTAATCTTTTTTACTGGCCTAAAGCAAACATTAAATTCTTTGCTGAGAGGGGAGCTGAATTATAGAAAATATGAATTGTGAGTTTACTACAAGCAAATTATGGTGGTCCCCTCACACATCCTGTAGATGAGCAATTGCTTTCATTTTGTATGTATCAGAACTTCACAGTGCATTTGTCTTACGAATGTAAACTCTTGCTGTCTTCTCACAGGAGCCACCTCATAGTGATAGTGATAACAATTACAATAGCTAAACTTTATTGGGCACTTATAGTGTTTAAGGGCCTCTGTAATGAACATAAATAATCTAAGTTAATCTTCTCAATAATCCTATGAGGAAGATATTATCACTTCAGTTATACAGGCAAAGAAACTGAAAGAGAAATAAAGGCTCTACACAGGGCTTTTTTACCACTAGGCCATCCTGTCTCGCGAAAGTCTTCCAGCTTCCAGACGAGGAGTCTGAGGTTCTTTTCTGCAGGCTAATCTCAGGCCAAGATTCAGTGATATTGAGATGCCCCTCACCACCCCCCCCGACAAGTATTTATAGTGGATGCCATTATTCCCATTTTATAAAAGGGAAACAAAAATGTATTAAAAAGATGTCTCGTGCTTACACATTTTTCCCCAGGCCCTCAAAATGATTAGGATTCCGTTTATGGCAAGGATAGAGTAAAAAACTTGGATACAGCTTTAAATCTGGAAACTCCAAATAGGGCTGTACCTACTTTTCCTAAAAATGAAACAAACCTGGCAACCACAAAATTACGTGTGTCAAATCTCGGAAACAGCACCTTAATTATGAGTGTGGCTATTCACGAAGGCTCATAAATTAAATGGAAGCTTTCCAGTCCCACCCCCTCTACACACACGCACACCACACACACACACACACACACACACACACAAACACTTTAAATCTAGTAGCCGAAATAGGAGTGTGTGCTTTACAGCAGCTATGCCTGCCAGCAGGAGCGAGGCCGAGGGAGCTCTGTGGTGCCCCCTGCTAGTGGCGGCTGAGGCCTCCTACCGCCTTGCTGATGCTGGTGAGGAAAGACAGGCTTTGAGACTGTTTGGGCGGTGGAAGCTCAGTTTCACCTTGAACCTTCTGCTGTGCTTATTTACTCTTACCTATGAGATGTTAAAAATCCTGGGAAGAACTTTCCTCAAGGCCATATGAAGAAGCTGTGGGGAGGGGGATGAGTGAACAACTGCATTTTCTCTTTTTCTCCTCTTGTAAGGCCCTTTTCTCCTCTTCAAAAGCCTCTTCTGTGTTCCTTTCAACTTCCAAAAGGATGACCATGTCGTGGAGTCACGTGAGGAATTCCACCAAACCTTACCAATCAATCCCCTTCTCCCTCCCTGTGATGGTTCTATCACTTCAGAGTAATCTGTTTAGTTTGGGTTCTGCTTCCAACCAGCCATGTGTCCTTGGATAAATCACTGAACCTCTTTCGGTGCCTCAGTTTCCCTGTATAATGCAGACGCAAAGTACATGCAGACTTGAAGTCACAGGATCTGAGCTCCTATCCCAGGTTTACCCATTACTACCTCCCTGGCTTTGGACAAATCACTTTATCTCTTTGAGCCCCACCTTTCTAATCTGTACAAAAAGGAATAAGGAACACTGTTTTCCACAGTTTTCATTGTTTTTATGAGGATTAAATGAGGGGTGTATATATACACACACACACATACATATCTACACATAAAGATATACACACACACACACACACACACACACACACACACGTGATGCTCTTTGTGCACTGTAAAGTTCTGTGTAGCTATAAGAGATTGATATCACGATTGTTGTTTGCAGACCTAGTGATGTCCAGTCTGAGAGGCACAATGAGCTCTCCCCTTTGCTCCTACCCACTTCTTTGTTACAGCTTTGTACTAAAGCTCCTGAAGATGGATAGAGAGCCAAATTCCTTGGCTGCCTATTAAGTCAACAGCCACCAGATTTTATTCCTTTCTCAGCTGTTTTGCTTCTCAGGAGATTCCTGTAAGACAGAGGCATTAATATGACATAGATGATTGTAAAAATAGCCCTCCCAGACCTCATAAAGGAACCCATGCTGGGACCCCATATAAGCTTAGTTCCCAAAGCTTAGGTCAGGATTTCTGTGTTTAACTTGTACCCAGAAATGCATTTTCATAAACAGAAATGAGAATTCTTTCTTGAAAGTTACAATACACTGTTAGAATTAAAAGAAACTAGAAGTAAACATTAAATAGAAGCTTAAATAGAAGGGTGTTTTCTTCCATCATGACTAGTAGGTAAGTAACTCTTCAAACGGCACTTACTACTGAAGAAACGTCATTGAACTCCTTCTCATCTTCTTCCTTGTCTCTCCCTGCCTTTCCTTCTTTCCCTATCTCCCTCCCTTTCTCAGATACCTCTGTACTCACTTTTCAAGAAGGGCTATTGTATACGGGGGTGGGGTGGGGGGGGACTTTACAGCTTTGCCAAAGGGAACTGATTCTTCATTTTGATCCTGGCTAGCATCTCCCAGTTGGCAATGCTTTTACAGTTAAAGACAAAAGCAAAAACAAAGCTGCCTCAAGCCTTTTGCAGCAGGAATCCCAGATGCAGGAATGAAAACTGCGTTTCCCCTCCTCTGCTGTGAATGCCCGCATGCCAGGCTACCCCTCTATCTGCTCAGTTGCTCAGGCAAAGTGCCTTCCATTTTGGGAAGAACTGGCCTTCCTGTATCTATTGTCTTTGGTCTGTTTGCAAAGAGGTTTTTGCCTCTTAGGTTGACAAAGCTCTCGGGCTACTTGAGTTGCCAGTCTTCCAGGCAACCTTTTCACCGTTTATCCATGAAAAGAACACAAAGAGATAAATCCCCTGAAGCATTTAAAGGGATTCTGATCTTATACACTATCTAGAATCTGGGATTAGGGATGATTGCCTACAGGCTCTCTTGAGTCCGAAAGGAACTCAAGGAAACCACATTAGGTGGTTTCTAACTAGATCTTCTAACAACCCTCCCACTTGCCCAGGAAATGCCAACATGCCCTATGTCTGGTCTCAGCAAAGCAGCAAAGATCACCAACTTGTCTACGGAGCACTTCTTCATCTTCCTCAGAACATTGCTCTCTCTCTCTTCCCTTATCAACAGGGTTTATGACACATAGCTTACACATAATAAAACTCAGCAAATATTGTTGATTTCAGAAAACAACATTCTGATTTGTTTTTTTAAGAACATTGGGTGTAGGGTAAGAGGTGGAGGATTTTCATTCTAAGTCTCATTTCAACTATGAAATTAAAACGTCTATAATAAATTTGTCTCTGTGAAAGTGATTTCACTAGAGAGTAGATGGAAGAAGGTTTTGAAGAGCAGGGGTATTCAGGCAGTGCCTCAGGGAAATAGTGAATGGAGGTAAAGTATGTGTCAGTCTTCTTTACTGGAAAGTAATTTGACACTGAAGGATGAGAGATCTATTGTGGATAGGGGCTCTTATCTCATTTTCCCTGTTAGTCTCCGTGAGAGTTGCCCGAAGTATATTCCTTGGGGCAGTGATTCTGTGACCAGCATGAGAAACATTTTGGTCAGATGTTCTTGAGAAGCACTCGGTACTGGTCCTCCTTTCCATAGATTTGTAATGCACTCTAGCCTATCAAAAGTCCTGTACTAAAGAAAATATTTTAACTTAATATTTCCTCAAATGCTGTTCACAGAAAGCCTTCTTTATGTGGTAAAAAATATAATACCCCATGGATCAAGTATCAGCTAATGTTGGTTTGCATCATCTCTTTCTAGGAGAGTTAAACCATCCCCAGTTTAGGCCATCGTCAAACAACCAGTATCATAATCTGTTACAGAGGAACATGAGGCAGAATTCTGGAACAGGGTCAGATTGAGGACAGATATATAGCCTCCTCCAGGTCAGGGGCAGCCTTCCCAGTCACAGAGCTCCAGGGAAGAGGCCAAGTCAGGAAGCAGGATCTTCAGTGGTATCAGCTCAGCCCAAGAAGACACATCTGAGACGACGGCAGTGCTGACTCTGACACAGCTCCTGCGGTGGGAGATGCCTGGCCTTCTCCACGTACTGGCTTGCTTCATGGGAAAGTGAGGAAATGCTTGCTGGCCACAGTTCCTTCTGAGGAATATGCAGGAGCAATAAGACACATGCCAATAGCAAACACAACCTGTTCAGATACCGTGGTAATCTTTATCACCCTTTGCACCCAGTCAAAACCTTGTAAAAGTATACATGTCTGGAACTGTACTGCCTACCTTTTAACCTGTAAGAGTAGTATGTTTATTTGGTATGTGAGTTGAGTGTTTCGGAAAGATACTAGTGAGGCTACTGACAGCCAAACCATCTAAGTCTGCACATAAGAGCAGAGGACAAATACACAAGCACATTCCATAATGGTTCATATTCAAGGAGCTGGGCCGGGGTACTATTCACATATATGAATAGCAATTGGCCACCAACCCAGTGGCCTCAGGTGGGCCCTTGCCATTGCCACTGGTATCTCCTTATATCTGAAATAGCCAAGCTGCTCCTGTAACCCTGAAGCACAGGGGTTTCCCACATGAAACACCTCTTGACCAGGATCTCGACTGATGAAGAAGAGCCTAGAGGACAGGACTTCCCTGGTGGTACAGTGGTTAAGAATCCACCTTCCATTGCTGGGGACACGGGTTCAAACCCTGGTCACGGAACTAAGATCCCACATGCCGTGGGACAACTAAGCCCATGCGCCACAACTACTGAGCCTGAGCGCCACAACTAGAGAGCCCATGTGCCACAACTAGAGAGAAGCCCGCGTGCCGCAATTAAGACCCCACGCACTGCAACGAAGAAGACCTGACATAGCCAAAAATAATAAATAAATAAATATTAAAAAAAAAAAAAAGAAGAAGAACCCAGAGGAGGAGGGCTTCAAGGAATGGTCTAAGCTCAGCCCAAAGAGTTTTGTTTTTGTCTTTCAGTGTTTAGTAAGGAAATACTATTTGTTTTAAGAGGGCTATCAATGGCTTACAAGTAAAGCATGTATCACCCAGTCTCCTGTCTCCTTCTGGGTCTGGTATTTTAACGAACTGCGTTTGTGTTTGTGTATAAAGAAAATGTAAACTTTGCTGCTCCACATCTCATAGGCTTGTTATTATGATGAAGATACTCTAATGCTTTGTGATCTGCAGAGCTTAGGAGGAAAACCTGAGATTGATATATTTGGATGTGTGAAAATACATTTACAGATGGATACAAAGTTGTGATGTTCTTGTGCTAGGAGTGTGAGAGAGTCTGAGTGTGGAGTAAGGGTGTTCACATTGAATATGTGCCCATAGTATATTCTAGACAGTCTATATATGTTATTTTATTTAGAACTAATTTTATAGAGTAGAAACATAAACATAGAAAGACTAATGGATGTACCTAAAATTAAAGGCAGTAGAAGGTAACAAAACTAGGATTTGGACCTGGACTCAGGACCACGTGTTCCGAAGCCCATGCTCTTTCTTCTGCTCAACATGGACTGAATCCAGTTGGATTTTACTTTTTTATGTGTTCAGAGTCTGACCATGATGATTTGAGGTCAGCAGGTGGTGGCTATGAGTCCTTTTCTTGCCATTCAGTGGCTCTGGTGGTTGGGCTGTTATTCATGGGCTGAATTGTCAAAAAAGCATCAAGAGTAGCCCTGGAAAACTGGGCCTGGCAGTGAGCTACTGGCCTGTTTCTGTCTTGATGGGAGTCTCCTCATGTTCCTTCAGTACATTCTAACTTTCCTGGACTGTGTCTTTTTGCAAAACACTAATTCCTGGAGAGTCCTTGCTTCTAGATGTGGATGATATGACGATAAGAGATGATATCATTAACCATGGCTCATAATCCAGGGAAGACGCAGAACTTGAGAGACAAGGGCTCAGCCTGGAGCTTTGACCCTGACCTATGGTGCCCAGCCTTCACCTCTTATTCTAACAGTGTAAAGTGTTTTGAAGACTAAGCTCTTTGGTCCTATGGCCTTGAGAGTTTAGTGTCTGTTGATTTTCTTGGGGGAAGGATCCATGAAAGGGTAAGAGAAGATGGGGCACAGATAAGCGTTTAATAAGTCATAGACCGGGAATGTCCTTTGAAGAAAGGTTCTGTTTAATTCAAAGAATTTGAGGTTGATGCTATGACGTTTGACTTTAACTTGATTGAACAATGGACTGAAAACAAAAATTAGCTTGGAATTTGAGGTTAAAAGATAAAGGAACAAAATTTGTAATGTGAAATTATCACCTTTAAAATATCAGACTTGTCCAGTGATTTGTCTATTGCTTTTCTCTTAGGAGCAGATGTGTTTTGGGCTTTGACTCTCAGAGTTTATGATAAAATATTCACTGGACATTCTTATTTACTGAGAAGGAAACTGATCATGCCTTTCTAGATTTTCATTTTAAAAGAAACTTCTCTATCTAACTTGGGTCACTTTTCACTGTGCTTACAGCTCCCAGAGGAGCTATTCACTCTGGAGAGAAAAAGCATAGATGTGGTCTGAATATGGCCACTGGTCTGATTAATTTCCTGTTGTGTACACATTATTCCTGAGGGTGCTGGTGTGATCACACTATCTGGATATGGGCTTTACTGTTTGGTTGGAGTGTAATAATCTCTGTAAGTTCAGGTTGATTATAAAAGGCAGGCAGAAAATGGCATGAAATACCCTGTGGCAAGTGTATAATTCCAAGAGGAAAGTGAGGCATTTACAAAATACCTGTACGTTTCCCTCCAAAGTGGATTTACAATCCTACCCTCACCTACTAGGTGAGTCCTTTGTGAAGCCACGTGGGCCTTTAGCTTACTTTGCCCTCTACCATAGATGGATCAAGACCTTTAGGTTTGAGGACTCTATTCCTCTCCCCACAGTGATTCTGATATGCAGTATGATTTCAAAGTCCTGGTCTAACGCTGGTATGTATTATGCCACAGAAGCAAACCATGGATGGGAAAAGATTTTGCAAGGAAAGAAATGATGCCTTTGGAGAGTTGATTTAACATTTCTGTGCTTGCTTCATTCATTCATTTGATATTCAAAATTGTACTTTTCCATAGCCACTGTATACCTTAGAGTCTGATAAGTGTTAGAGATAAAAAGATTAATTAGACACTGATCGTATCCTCACAAGGTTAGGATAGACGAACTGTTACCATGCAGTATAGAATTGTTTACACTGTGCTTAGGTAGTACAAAAGAGGGGGCCAGTAGAGATAGTGACTAAGTTGGACCTTTGTTAATATTTTATGAAAATATAAATGAAATAGAACCTGTCAGATACAATTACAGACCATTTCCCCCCTTCTCACTCTCAGTCTTCTCTCTAGTAGAGGAAACTGAGTCTGGAAGGACAAGTTAGAGTTCATCAAATACACCAATGGGAGCAAGTATTCTAGACTGAGAAAATGGTATATATCAGGCATGGAAGTGCCACTAGGGTCAATATGGCTACCAAGTATGGGAGCTTGATGGGGAGGTGGCAAGTGTAGAGTCGTAGAGACAGATAATGAAGAATATCCATCTTTGGGATGTTGGTGATGGGGAGCCATGGGGACGTATTAAACTTAAGAGAACGTAACAAGCAGATTTATATTTTAGAAAGATTATTCTATCAGAAGGGTAAAGGAGGGAGTGGAGGGACACCACTCTTACATTCTGGATAGAAATACCAAGGCTCTCAAACAGTGGTTCTCCATCCTGGCTGCATATTTGCATCACTTAGGGAGCTTTTAAAATCCTGATGCTGGCCAGGACCAGATGGTTTTACTAGTGAATTCTACCAAATATTTAAAGAAGAATTAATGCCAATTCTCCTCACACTCTTCAAAAAAATTGAAGAGGAGGGTACACTCCCAAACTCATTTTACTAGGCCAGCATTATCCTGATACAAAAGTCAAGTAAGGACGCTATAAGAAAAGAAAACTATAGGCCAGTATTCCTGACAAATATAAACTCTCAACAAAATACTAGCAAAATGAATTAAATAGTACATTAAAAGGATCATACACCACGGGCAAGTAGGAGTCATCCTTGGGATGCAAGGATGGTTTGGCATATGCAAATCAATATGTATGATACATCACATTAGTAGAATGAAAGAAAAAATCATATGAGCATATCAATAGATGCAGAAAAAGCATTTGACAAAATGCAACATCCTTTCATGATCAAAACTCTCAGCAAATTGATACAGAAGGAACGTACCTCAACATAATAAAGGTCATATATGACAAGCCGCAGCTAACATCATACTCAGTGGTGAAAGGTTGAAGCTTTCCCTCTAAGATCAGGAGCAAGACAAGGGTTCCCACTCTTACCACTCCTGTTCAATATATTATTGGAGGCCCTAGCTAGAATAATCAGGCAATAAAAAGAAATAAAAGATATTCAAATCAGAGGGGAAAGAGTAAAATTGTCTCTATTAGCAGATGGCATGATCTTATACACAGAAAATCGTGAAGATTCCACTAAAAACAGTTAGAATTAATAAACAAATTCAGTAAAGTTGCAGGATACAGACAACTACTGTATTATCTCACTTACATGTTGAATCTAAAAAAAAAAGTTTTCCCACTATCATTTATTGAATATACTGTCCTTTCCCTATTGAGTATGATCAGCACCATTGTCAACTATTAGTTGACCATATATATGCTGGGGATTATTTCTTGGCATCTATTCTGTTCCATTGGTCTATGTGTCTATTTTTATGTGAATATCATACTGTTTTGATTACTATATTTTCATAGTATAGTCTGAAATCAAGAAGTGTGATTCCTTCAGCTATGTTCTTCTTTCTTAGGTTTTTTTGGGTTATTTCGGGGTCTTTTTTTGTTCCATATGAATGTTAAGATTTTTTTTTTTTTTCTATTTCCGTGAAAAACACCATTGGAATTTTGATAGGAACTGCATTGAATCTACAGATGGTTTTGGGTAGTATAGACATTTTAACAATATTAATTCTTCTGATTTATGAACACAAGATATTTTTCTAAGGAATACATAAAAATGACCAACAGGTAAACGAAAAGGTGCTCAAGATCACTACTCATCAAGGAAATGCAAATCAAAACCACAATGAGATATCAACTCACACTTGTTAGAGTGGCTATCATCAAAAAGACAAGAGATAGCAAGTGTTGATGAGGATGTGGAGAAAAGAAAATCCTTGTGCACTATTGGTGGGAATGTAAATTGGTGCAGCCACTATGGAAAACAGTATGGAGATTCCTCAAAATATTAAAAATCGAACTACCATAAGGTCTGGCAATCCCACTTGTGGGGTGTATCCAAAGGAAATGAAAAGGGATATCTAAAAGAAAAGATATCTGTACTCTCATGTTTAATGCAGCATTATTCATAATAACCAAGATATGGAAACAACCTTAACTGATTCCATTCAATGGATAAATGGATCAAGAAGATGTGGTATGTATGTAGAGAGTGGAATATTATTCAGTCACGAGAAAGAAGGAAATCCAGTCATTTGCAAAAATAGATGAAACTTGAGGGAAATATGCTAAGTGAGATAAGTCAAACAGAGAAAGACAAATATGGCACTATATCACTTAGATGCGGAATCCAAAAAAGCTGAACTCATAGAAACAGAGAGTAGATTTGTGGTTACCAGGGACTGGGGCAACGTTGGGGGGATTTGAGGAGATGTTGGGCAAAAGATACAAACTTCAGTTAGAAGAGGAATAAATTCTGGAGGTATAATGCACAGTATTGTGATTATTAACAATATGTTGTGTTATATACTTTAAAGTTGCTAAAAGACTAGATCTTAAATGTTCTCACCACAAAAAGAGAAATGATAATTAGGTGACATAATGGAGGTGTTAATGCTCCAGTAGTAACCATACTGCAATATATACATGTATCAGATCAACACGTTGTATACCTTAAACTTCCATAATGCTGTATGTCAATTATATTTCAATTAAAAATGTGTGCAATGTAATGATTTGATACATGTATATATTGAAAGATTATTACTGCATGTTAGTTAACACATCCATCAGCTCACGTAGTTACAGATTGTTGTGTGTGATAATAACTTTTAAAATTTACTCTCTTACATTTCAAATATACAAGATGGTATTAACTATAGTCACCATGCTGCACATTAGATCCCCAGGACTTATTCATCTTATAACTGGAAGTTTGTGCCATGCACAAACTTTGTCTACTTTCAACGATTTCCCGCCACCTACCCCGACCCCTCACCCCTGAAAACCACTAATCTACTCTCTGTTTCTATGAGTTCTGTTTTTTTAGATTCCAAATATAAGTGAGATCATACAGTATTTGTCTTTCTCTGTCTGATTTATTTCACTTAGCAAAATGCCCTCAGATTTCATCTGTATTGTCTCAAATGACTAGATTTTCTTCTTATAGCTGAATATCTTCTTTATCCATTCATTCTTCGATACGAACACTTAGGTTGTTTCCATGTCTTGGCTAAGAAGCTCCACTTTTGTGCTATTTAGCTCAATTTGGAATACTCAGGTGAACAAATGCATCTCAAGACAGAAGTCTCCCTGAAGGGCTTCAGGGAACTAGCTAGTGAGAGCTGCAGGACACAAGCTGCTCTCAGAGTGCAGTCACTCAAGCCCCAGGCTGTATGGTAATAGGATTTATTTCCTAGTAATGCAGAAAACCTTTATCTGAGATGCAGGCCTTACACTCCTCTGAGGAGCTGCTGATCTATTCTTTTTTTTTTTAACATCTTTATTGGAGTATAGTTGCTTTACAATGATGTGTTAGTTGCTGCTGTATAACAAAGTGAATCAGCTATACATATACATATATCCCCATATCTCCTCCCTCTTGCATCTCCCTCCCACCCTCCCTATCCCAACCTTCTACGTGGTCACAAAGCACTGAGCTGACCTCCCTGTGCTATGCGGCTGCTTCCCACTAGCTATCTGTTTTACATTTGGTACTGTATATATGTCCATGCCACTCTCTCACTTCATCCCAGCTTAGCCTTCCCCCTCTGCATGTCCTCAAGTCCATTCTCTATGTCTGTGTCTTTATTCCTGTCCTGCCTCTAGGTTCTTCAGAACCCTTTTTTTTTTTAGATTCCATATATATGTGTTAGCATATGGTATTTGTTTTTCTCTTTCTGAGTTACTTCAGTCTGTATGACAGTTTCTAGGTCCATCCACCTCAATACAAATAACTCAATTTCATTTCCTTTTATGGCTGAGTAATATTTCATTGTATATATGTGCCACATCTTCTTGATTCATTCATCTGTCGATAGACACTTAGGTTGCTTCCATGTCCTGGATATTGTAAATAGTGCTGCAATGAACATTGTGGAACATGACTCTTTTTGAATTATGGTTTTCTCAGGGTATATGCCCAGTAGTGGGATTGCTGGGTCATATGGTAGTTCTATTTTTAGTTTTTTGAGGAACCTCCATACTGTTCTCCATAGTGGCTGTATCAATTTACATTCCCACCAACAGTGCAAGAGGGTTCCCTTTTCTCCACACCCTCTCCAGCATTTATTGTTTGTAGATTTTTTGATGATGGCCATTCTGACCGGTGTGAGGTGATACCTCATTGTAGTTTTGATTTGCATTTCTCTAATGATTAGTGATGTTGAGCATCCTTTCATGTGTTTGTTGGCAATCTGTATATCTTCTTTGGAGAAATGTCTATTTAGGTCTTCTGCCCATTTTTGGACTGGGTTGTTTGTTTTTTTGATAATGAGCTGTTAGAGCTGCTTGTGTATTTTGAAGATTAATCCTTTGTCAGTTGCTTCATTTGCAAATAATTTCTCCCATTCTGAGGGTTGTCTTTTCATCTTGTTTATGGCTTCCTTTGCTGTGCAAAAGCTTTTAAGTTTCATTAGGTCCCATTTGTTTATTTTTGTTTTTATTTCCATTTCTCTAGGAGCTGGGTCAAAAAGGATCTTGCTGTGATTTTGTGTCATAGAGTGTTCTGCCTATGTTTTCGTCTAAGAGTTTGATAGTGTCTGGCCTTACATTTAGGTCTTTAACCCATTTTGAGTTTATTTTTTGTGTATGGTGTTAGAGAGTGTTCTAATTTCATTCTTTTACATGTAGCTGTCCAGTTTTCCCAGCATCACTTATTGAAGAGGCTGTCTTTTCTCTATTGTATATTATTACCTACTTTATCAAAGATAAGGTGACCATATGTGCATGGGTTTATCTCTGGGCTTTCTATCCTCTTCCATTGATCTATATTTCTGTTTTTGCGCCAGTACCATACTGTCTTGATTACTGTAGCTTTATAGTATAGTTTGAAGTTGGGGAGCCTGATTCCGCCAGCTCTGTTTTTCTTTCTCAAAATTGCTTTGGCTATTCGGGGTCTTTTGTGTTTCCATACAAATTGTGAAATGCTTTGTTCTAGTTCTGTGAAAATGCCATTGGTAGTTTGATAGGGATTGCATTCAATCTGTAGATTGCTTTGGGTGGTATACTCATTTTCACAATGTTGATTCTTCCAATCCAAGATCACGGTATATCTCTCCATCTGTTTGTATCATCTTTAATTTCTTTCATTAGTGTCTTATAGTTTTCTGGATACAGGTCTTTTGTCTTCTTAGGCAGGTTTATTCCGGGGTATTTTATTCTTTCTGTTGCAGTGATAAATGGGAGTGTTTCATTAATTTCCCTTTCCGATTTTTCATCATTAGTGTATAGGAATGCAAGAGATTTCTGTGAATTAATTTTGTATCCTTCTACTTACCAAATTCATTGATTAGCTCTAGTAGTTTTCTGGTACCATCTTTAGTATTTTCTATGTATAGTATCATGTCATCTGCAAACAGTGACAGTTTTACTTCTTCTTTTCTGATTTGGATTCCTTTTATTTATTTTTCTTTGATTGCTGTGGCTAAAACTTCCAAAAGTATGTTGAGTAATAGTGGTGAGAGTGGGCAACCTTGTCTTGTTCATGATCTTAGTGCAAATGGTTTCAGTTTTTCACCAGTGAGAACAGTGTTGGCTGTGGGTTTGTCATATGTGGCCATTAGTATGTTGAGCTAAGTTCCCTCTATGCCTCCTTTCTGGAGGGTTTTTATCATAAATGGGTATTGAATTTTGTTGAAAGCTTTTTCTGCATCTATTGAGATGATCATATGGTTTATATCCTTCAATTTGTTTATATGGTGTATCACATTGATTGATTTGCATATATTGAAGAATCCTTGCATTCCTGGGATAAACCCCACTTGATCATGGTGTATGATCCTTTTAAGGTGCTGTTGGATTCTGTTTGCTAGTATTTTGTTGAGGATTTTTGTATCTATGTTCATCAGTGATATTGGCCTGTAGTTTTCTTTCTTTGTGACATCTTTGTCTGGTTTTGGTATCAGGGTGATGGTGGCCTCGTAGAATGAGTTTGGGAGTGTTCCTCCCTCTGCTATATTTTGGAAGAGTTTGAGAAGGATAGGTGTTAGCTCTTCTCTAAACGTTTGATAGAATTCACCTGTGAAGCCGTCTGGTCCTGGGCTTTTGTTTGTTGGAAGATTTTTAATCACACTTTCAATTTCAGTGCTTGTGGCTGGTCTGTTTATATTTTCTATTTCTTCCTGGTTCCATCTTGGAAGGTTGTGCTTATCTGAGAATTTGTCCATTTCTTCTAGGTTGTCCATTTTCTTGGCATATAGTTGCTTGTAGTAATCTCTCATGATCCTTTGCATTTCTGCAGTGTCAGTTGTTACTTCTCCTTTTTCATTTCTAATTCTATTGATTTGAGTTCTCTCCCTCTTTTTCGTGATGAGTCTGGCTAATGGTTTATCAATTTTGTTTGTCTTCTCAAAGAACCAGCTTTTAGTTTTATTGATCTTTGCTATTATTTCCTTCATTTCTTTTTCATTTATTTCTGGTCTGATGTTTATGATTTCTTTCCTTTTTCTAACTTTGGGTTTTTTTTGTTCTTCTTTCTCTAATTGCTTTAGGTGTAAGGTTAGGTTGTTTATTTGAGATGTTTCTTGTTTCTTAAGGTAGGATTGTATTGCTATAAACTTCCCTCTTAGAACAGCTTTTGCTGCATCCCATAGGTTTTGGGTCATTGTGTTTTCATTGTCATTTGTTTCTAGGTATTTTTTGATTTCCTCTTTGATTTCTTCAGTGATTTCTTAGTTATTTAATAGTGTATTGTTTAGCCTCCATGTGTTTGTATTTTTTACAGATTTTTTTCCTCTAATTGATAACTAGCCTCATAGCATTGTGGTTGGAAAAGATACTTGATATGATTTCAATTTTCTTAACTTTACCAAGGCTTGATTTGTGCCCCAAGATATGATCTATCCTGGAGAATGTTCCATGAGCACTTGAGAAGAAAGTGTAATCTGCTGTTTTTGGATGGAATGTCCTATAATTGTCAATTAAGTCCATATTATCTAATGCATCATTTAAAGCTTGTGTTTCCTTATTTATTTTCATTTTGGATGATCTGTCCATTGGTGAAGGTGCAGTGTAAAAGTCCCCTACTGTGATTGTGTTACTGTCACTTTCCCCTTTTATGGCTCAGCATTTGCCTTATGTATTGAGGTGTTTCTATGTTGGGTGCATAAATATTTACAAGTCTTATAACTTCTTCTTGGATTGATCCCTTGATCATTATGTAATGTCCTTCTTTGTCTCTTGTAATAGTCTTTATTTTAAGGTCTATTTTGTCTCATATGAGAATTGCTACTCCAGCTTTGTTTTGATTTCCATTTGCATGGAATATCTTTTTCCATCCCCTCACTTTCAGTTTGTATGTGTCCCTAGGTCTGAAGTGAAGTGGGTCTCTTGTAGACAGCATATATATGGGTCTTGTTTTTGTATCCATTCAGCCAGTCTATGTCATTTGGTTGGAGCATTTAATCCATTTACATTTAAGGTGGTTATTGATATGTATGTTCCTATTTCCATTTTCTTAATTGTTTTGGGTATGTTATTGTAAGTCTTTTCCTTTTTCTTGTGTTTCCTGCCTAGAGTAGTTCCTTTAACATTTGTTGTAGAGCTGGTTTGGTGGTGCTGAATTCTCTTAGCTTTTGTTTGTCTGTAAAGGTTTCAATTTCTCTGTCGAATCTGAATGAGATCCTTGCTGGGTAGAGTAATCTTGTTTGAAATTTTTTCCCTTTCATCACTTTAAATATTTCCTGCCACTCCCTTCTGGCTTGCAGAGTTTCTGCTGAAAGATCCACTGTTAACCTTATGGGGATTCCGTTGTATGTTAATTGTTGCTTTTCCCTTGCTGCTTTTTATACTTTTTCTTTGTATTTAATTTTTGATAGTTTGATTAATATGTGTTTTGGCGTGTTTCTCCTTGGATTTATCCTGTATAGGACTCTCTGCACTTCCTGGACTTGATTGACTATTTCCTTACCCATATTAAGGAAGTTTTCAATTATAATCTCTTCAAATATTTTCTCAGTCCCTTTCTTTTTCTCTTCTTCTTCTGGGACCCCTATAATTCGGATGTTGGTGCATTTAATGTTGTCCCAGAGGTCTCTGAGATTGTCCTCGATTCTTTTCATTCCTTTTTCTTTATTTTGCCCTGCAGTAGTTATTTCCATTATTTTATCTTCCAGGTCACTTCTCTGTTCTTCTGCCTCAGTTATTCTGCTATTGATTCCTTCTAGGGAATTTTCCATTTCATTTATTGTGTTGTTCATCATTGTTTGTTTGCTCTTTAGTTCTTCTAGGTCATTGTTAAACGTTTCTTGTAATTTCTCCATTCTATTTCCAAGATTTTGGATCATCTCTTCTATCATTACTATGAATTCTTTTTCAGGTAGACTGCCTATTTCCTCTTCATTTGTTTGGTCTGGTGGGTTTTTACCTTGCTCCTTCATCTGCTGTGTATTTCTCTGTCTTCTCATTTTGCCTAACTTACTGTGTTTGGGGTCTCCTTTTCACAGGCTGCAGTTTCATAGTTCCCATTGTTTTTGGTATCTGCTCCCTGTGGGTATGGTTGGTTCAGTGGGTTGTGCAGGCTTCCTGGTGGAGGGGACTGGTGTCTGTGTTCTGGTGGATGAGCCTGGATCTTGTGTTTCTGGTGGACAGGACCGATTCCGATGGTGTGTTTTGGGGTGTCTGTGAACTTATTACGATTTTAGGCAGCCTCTCTGCTCATCAGTGGGTTTGTGTTCCTGTCTTGTTAGTTTTTTGGCATAGGGTGCCCAGCACTGATCAGCTTGCTGATCGTTGAGTCGAGCTGGGTCTTAGCATTGAGATGGAGATCCCTGGGAGAGCTTTCACTGCTTGATATTACGTGTGGCCAGGATACAGGTCTCTTGTGGAGCAATGTCCTGTACTTGGCTCTCCCACCTCAGAGGCTTAGGCCTGACACTGGCCAGAGCACCAAGACTCTGTCAGCCACACGGCTCAGAAGAAAAGTGAGGGAAAAAAAGAAACAAAGAAGGAAAAAATAAATAAAATAAAATAAAATAAAGTTATTAAAATAGAAAAAAATTATTAAAAATTAAAAAGTAATAATAAAAAAAAGGACACTCAGAACCCTAGGACAAATGGCCAAAGCAGAGCTATACAGACTAAATCACACAAAGAAGCATACACATACTCACTCACAAAAAGAGAAAAAAGGAAAAAAAAATGTATATATAAAAGGAAGAGAGCAATCAAATCAGTAAACAAATCTACCAATAACAATAAACTCTAAATACTAAACTGAGGTAAACATAAAACCAGAATCAAATTAGATGCAGAAAGCAAACCCCAAGTCTACAGTTGCTCCCAAAGTCCACCGCCTCAATTTTGGGTTGTTTTGTTGTCTGTTCAGGTATTCAACAGATGCAGGCACATCAAGTTGATTGTGGGGATTTAATCCTCTGCTCCTAAGGCTCCTGGGAGAAATTTCCCTTTCTCTTCTTTGTTCGCACAGCTCCTGGGGTTCAGCTTTGGATTTCGCACCCCCTCTGCATGTAGGTCACCTGAGTGCATCTTTTAGGATGTCTGAGGTCTTCTGCCAGCGTTCAGTAGGTGTTCTGTTGGAGTTGTTCCACATGTAGTTGTATTTTTGATGTATTTGTGGGGAGGAAAGTGATCTCCACATCTTACTCCTCTGCCATCTTGAAGGTGCCCCTTCTGATCTATTCTTTTGAATCTTTAATCTCATACTTTAAACCATCACCAAACAATATAAATGACAGAAATATTCATACTGACACTAATACATACAAGCATTTGTTGAAAAATTATTATGTGCCAGACTCTGGGATATGCACTTTACATGCATAATCTCATAAATCATCAAAATCACTCTCTGAAGGGGATTCCCTGGCACTTCAGTGGTTAGGACTCTGTGTTTTCACTGCCGAGGGCCCTGGTTCAATACCTGGTCAGGGAACTAAGATCCCGCAAGCCATATGGCATGACGAAAAAAAAAAATCACTCTCTGAAGAACGATACTGTTATCATCATTTTATAGCACAGCAAATTGAGATGTTGAAAGGTCAGACAGTTTCTCAAGGTCAAAAATTCAAGGAGCTAGGATTGAATCTAGGAATATGATCTCAGAGTGGGTACTCTTCATTTACTGCCTTTACTAGCATTGTGGGGTTTTCTTTCTTAGAAATCCAAATATCTGAGTTTACTTCCTTTTACTCCAGGTCAAAGTATTTAAAACTGACTAATGCCACTTGGAACTGAACTAATCATGCTAGGTCCTCAATGCAGATCTGAAGGCACCAGGCCAGCAATGAGGGATGTCCTGGTGGCTCCCCTTGAGAGCTTCATACACTGAAGTCAAAGATGCCTTCAGAACACAGGGAACTCCACATTGCTAGGCTGAAGTTGGACTTGGGACCAATTAGGCCTTGAAATTAACCTAACCTAGAATAACATATCTTAAGGAGGCTCATTCTAGCCCAGAATCACAATGTTGCAAGGGTATCCTAGTTCTCACAACTTTAGGAGGTTTAATTCTTTGAAGCAGCTTTAAAATGGTACTTTAAAGAGTCTTATAAAGCCTGGTGAAAACTCAGTGAAGAGAAGCATGCGTCAGTGTAAAATGTTAGTTTGTGCTAGAATTGACCCCTCAGGTTAATCCCTCGCTCTAAGACCTGTTAAGGACCTATAAAGTAGGCTCTAGGTCATGAGGAAGACCTTCACTTTCAACCTTTGTCTTCTAACATCATTTGGGCATTTCATTACCTCTCTCTTTCACTGCTATCCAGAGTCATGAATTATTTCATTATGTATTTCATGCATGCTTAAAATAAAAGACTCATCTAATTGGCTCATATCTGAAATTTCTCCAGCTTGAAGGGAGAAGATACAGTAGGAGACAAAGAGGTTCTCAGGTCGAGGAAAACTCAGAATGAGGACATTAGACAGGCTGGGAGAACAGGAGTATAACATATTAACAATCTTGCTCATTCATGATTTCATGCCATTGACAATTTATCCTCAGATAATGAACTTTATATTGATTTTTAAGTGAAGATCTGTTTTAATAGTCATAGGAGGAAAGTCTCTGAAGAAAATAAATATTACCATGGCTATTTTAGGTGCAAGAGAAGCATGTATCAGTGAACTGTTTAGAGTGGGGGGAAAGAAGGCACTTTCATTTTTATCAGATTGAATCTATAGAACCCTTGGCAGTCACTTGTCTTGCATTGACCTTGGCATCTAGCAATGATCTAAGTGACTTGATTTCTCTCTGCATCCCTTCTTCTGTCATCTCTCCTAATAATGGCGTGATATGAGAAGTAACAAACAGCACTATAGGCAAGAGCACTGGAAACAAGGCTCAACCTTCCAAATTTAAGATATATCACTAAGTCCATGACACTTAATCATTTTTAATGTGTATCTGAGCACATTGTAATAGCCTATCAGTGCCAATGATGTAACTCATGAGAGTAAGTTAAAAATAGCACATGGGGAATTATGCAGCCTTCACTGGACTGTGCATATTATCCTCAGATTGCCCTGACAGCATGCTGTCCTGGAACAATTCCAGAGAAGTCATTTCTTTGTACTCTCGGCCGTCAGAACATCCCAGAAAAGCATGATTTCAAGTTCTGGTAACATGATGCTGCTACTATTATACAAAGCTCAGGGTTCATGGGACTTAGAGATAAGGTAATCGAAACAAACTCACAAATCGCATTTGGTTCATAAAAAGCTGAATCTCTCTAGAATATGCCAGGGATTTACTTTTACATTACTCCACTTCAAGGGAAAATATGCTGAAAACACTTATGTCCATGCTATGGATGAATAATGGTACCAAGTGATTCAAATGTCTGTTTCCAATTTCAAAAGTTCAGAGTTCTTAAGCCTCAAGTAGAATGAACTGATATTCACTCCAATTTTTCAGACCAGGGAGCTGGAAGCCACAAATAGCTCAAGATTCTCTCTGCCCCAGTGAGCAGCTTGCATTTAATAAATGTTCAGTATTAAAAGCATCCAAATGTGTGCTGATCTGAAACAAATCTAGAATGCCTGCTTCTGATCTTTGCCTTTGCTTTCCACAGTGACTTGAGTGATTCTTTTCTTGGCTTTCTCTGTTAGGTAATGCTGGCACTGACCAAAATCTCATTAGAACTCGGTGCACAAGGAATTCACCCAGAGGCTTCCTCAATTTCTCAATATGTAAAATGAGACACACATTTAAATATATGACTTTAACTATCGAAAGTCTGAAACGCCTAACCATCCCTCTTTTCTCCACCCTTAAAAATCACCAGTTATTTTATGTTGTCTTTTTAATCTAAAAGGAATATTTTTATATTTGAAGACAAAACGGTCGATTATTAAACATCTTTATCGAGTAACAATTTGCATACCAAGATATTCACTCACTTGCAATTCAATGTTCTTAGTAATGTTACAGAGTTATTCAACAATCCCCACAATTTTAGAATATTTTCATTAACTTTAAAAAGAGTCTTCATGCCTATTTGAATTGTCTTTGCATCCTTGTAGGAAATCAGTTGGACATAAATGTAAGCGTTTATTGCTGGACCCCCAATTGTATTTCATTGATATATGTGTCTGTCCTCAGGCCAGTGCTGCATAGTCTTGATTGTAATAGCTTTGTAGTAAGTTTTGAAATCAGGAGGTATGAATTCTCCAACGTTGTTTTTTATTTTTTAAGGTTGTTTAGGCTATTCTGAATCTCTTGCATGCTCATATGAATATTAGGATCAGTTTGTCACTTAAAAAAAAAAAGAAGAAGCTGAGATTTAGACAGATTGCATTGACTTAACGGATCAGTTTGGGGAGAATTTTCATGTTGATATTAAGTCTTACAGTCCATGAACATTGGATGTCTTTCCATTTATTTAGGTCTTCTTTAATTTCTTTCTATGATATTCTGTACTTTTTAGTATATGCCTTATATTTCTTTTGTTACATTTATTCCTAAATATTTTATTCTTTTTGATGCTATTGTAAATGAAGTTGATTTCCTAATATTATTGCCAGATTGTTCATTGCTAGTGTACAGAAATACAATTGTGTTTGTACATTGATTTTGTATTCTGAAAGTTGCTGAACTAATTTATTAGTTAAAATCTTTTTCTGCATTTCTCACATTTTTTTATATACAAGATTAAGTCATCTGCAAATAGAGGTAGTTTTACTTCTTCCTTTTCAATAAGGATTACTCTTATTTATTTTTCTTGCCTAATCGCCCTTTGTAGAACCTTCAGTACTGTGTTGAATAAATGTGGCAAGAGTGGACATCTTATCTTGTTTCTGATTTTAAGGGAAAAGCTCTCAGTCTTTCACCATAAAGGATGATGTTAACTGTGGTTATTTTGTAGATATCCCTTACTAGGTTGAGGATGTTCCTTTCTATTTCTAGTTTTTTTAGTGTTTTTTAAGTAAAGGGCTGTTGGATTTTTGTCAGATGGTTTTTTTTTTTTTGCATCTATCGAGATGATTGTGGTTTTTGCCTTTTATTCTATTAATATGTTGTAATTCACTAATGGATTTTTGTATGTTGAATCAACCTTGCATTCCTGGGATAAAACCCATTTGGTTATGGTATATAATCCTTTTTATATGTTGCTAGTTTGTAGTATTTTGTTGAAGATTTTTGCATCTATTTTCGTAAGAGTTATCACTCTATTGTTTTCTTTTATTCTATGTGATTCTGTCCCATGTAATGCGTTGGAAAGTGTTCCCTCCATTTCTATTTTTTGGAAGAGCTTGTGAAGCAGTAGTGTTCATTCCTCTCTACATATTTGCTAGAATTCACCAGTGAAGGCTTTTGGATCTGGGTTTTCCTTTGTAATGAATTTTAAAAGTATACATTTAATCTCTTTGTTATAGATCTATTCAGATTTTCTATTTCATCTTGAGTTAGTTTTGGTGCTTCGTGTCTTTCAAGGAATTTTTCCATTTCATCTAAGTTATCAAATTTGTTGGCATATAGTTCTTTTCAGTATTCCTTTCTAAAGATCAGTAAATTGTTCCTTTCTAAATATCAAAGATTATTTCTGCAAGATCATGTTTCTGTTTCATTCCTGACTACTAATATGGGTCTTCTCTCTCTTTTTTTCCCTTGGTTTGTCAATTTTTTTTGTCTTTTCAAAAATCCAACTTTATATTTAATTGATTTCCTAAATTGATTTTCTACTTCATTTTATTTCCATTTTATTTGTATTTTCTTTATTTCTGCTCTAATCTTTGTTATTTCCTTCCTTCTTATTTCTTTGGGTTTAGTTTGCTTTTCTTTTTCTAGTTCTTAATATGGATGTTTTGGTTATTGACTGAAATCTTTCTTCTTTTTGTAATACATGTGTTTACAACCATAAATTTCCTTCTGAGAATTGCTTGAGTTGCATCTCATAAGTTTGGTATGTTGTGTTTCATTTTAATTCATTTAATTTTTTTCTAATTTCCCTTGTGATTTCTTTGACCCATTAGCTATTTAAGCTTGTGTTGTTTAATTTCCACATATTTTTGAACTCCCCAAATTTCCTTGTTATTGATTTCTAATTTCATTCCATTGTGGTCAAAGAACATACTTTGTATATTACAGTCCTTTTAAATTTATTGAAGCTTGTTTTATGGCCTAGCATCTGATCAGTCCTGGAGAATGTTCCATGTGTACTTAAGAAATATGTGAATTCTGATGTTTTGGGGTGAATTGTTCTTTAATGTCTTTTTTTATCTTTAAAATGTTGCTCTAAAGAGCAGTTGAAGTTTTATATATTCTTGTTGATCTTCTGAATAGTTGTTCTATTGATTCTTGAAGTCTCCAACTAATATTGTTGAATTATCTATTCTTCTTTTGTCCATTTTTCCTTTTTGAATTCAAAGCTCTGTTCTTAGGTGTATATATGTTTATAATTGTTATGTCTTCCTGGTGGATTGATCCTTTTATCATTATAGTGTGTCATTCTTTATCTCTATTAACACTTTTTAAAAACTTTAATTTGTTTGATAATAGTACAATGACTCTTGCTCTCTGATGGTTGCTATTCACATGACATATCTTTTTCTATCACTTTACTTTCAATTTATTTATATTTTTAAATCTAAAGATTGCTTTCAGTAGACAGCACATGGTTCTTGGTGAATTTTTAAAAAGCCAATCCAGTATTCTCTGCATTTGATCGAATTGCTTAATTCATTCACATTTAATGTTATTATTGATATGGTTGAATTTACATCTGACATTTTGTTTTCTATATGCTTCATCTTTTTATTTCCTCCATTCCTCCTTTACTATCTTCTTTTGAATTAAGTGAATATTTTCTAGTGTAACATTTCAATTACTTTAATAATTTGTTATTTGTTGTAAGTAAAATAATGGACCCCAAATGATGTCCATGTTCAAATCCCTGTAACCTGTGAATATGTCACCTTACATGGCAAGAGTTAAGGATCTTGAGCTCGGGAAATTATCCTGGCTTATCTGAGTGGGTTCAATGTAATCACAAGGGTCCTTGCTACACCCCTCTTATTCCTTCTGGTGGCCAAGGGAGATTTTTAAGATTGTATACCTTCTCTTGATCCTGCAAACCCTGGCTGAGTGATCCTGCAAACCCAGGCTGAGTGCTTAAAGCCTCCTGTTTGTTTTTCCTAGGGCAGTGCCCTGAAATGGTTAAGTTTGTGTGTGTTCTACTGATGGCCCAGTTTGGCAGTCCATAAGTGAGGCATCCCAAATAGCTCATGGGAAGACTTCTTGATGGAGTCTGCACCACAGTTAATAGAATACATGGCCCTTTGTTGATTTCTAAGCCCTCCTTGCTGTAAGTCCTTGCTGCTCTTCTCTTATCCCAGCCTCTCCCAGCCACTCACTCATGCTGATCCCCCTCAGTATTCTGGATGGGGTGAGAAAGAGGTGGGCCAGTGTCCCGCACAACTGGGGAAGCTAGGCACTCAGGCACTGTGCTCTCACATTCCCCCATGGGAGGGGTTAAGAGCTGAGAGGGTCTCTCCTGGCACTAAACTGTGCCACCTTGGGGGGTAGGGTGATGCAGGTAACATAAAACTGTTCATTTTACCCTCTTCAGTGAGTCTTTTCTGTGATCTTTAGCTCCAGTGATGTGCTGGAACTTCTCTGCTGAACTTCTGGACTCGCACAACAATACTCTCATCTGGGGATGGTTGTCAAAATTGGTGCACTGTGGAGAGATGACAATATAAAACTCTTATTCTGCCATCTTGCTGACATCACCTATACTAGTTTTTAAGTAGTTTGGTTATCAGTCTTTAGGGTGATGAAAATATAGTCTTTGGAATTACTAATCTTTGATCCTGAGTTCAGCTTCCTTATTTCTTTTCAGCTGACAAATATTTTGCCCTCTTCCTGATATTTTAGTTATTGTGTAGTAAGTTTAGCAGTTAGATTTGATGTAATACAAAACCTTGGCTGAAATTTAATAAAGTAATATTTGCCTTTTAAGCCACGGATTCTTCCTCACCACCCAAAGACAGCCAAAGTTAGACCTTCCTCCAGCTGCTCCTATTGTGAAGGACAGTATAACTTCATAGGAGGTGTTAACAATTCTAAACATAGTGCTAAAGAAATTCATTTTACTCCTCTGTTGGGAGGTGCTGGTGGGAGTAGGGAACCAATTAACAAGGAGAAAGGGGGTAATTATTAAGTGCATAAAAGTTTCCCAAATCAAATTAGCACTTAAACACAGAGGTACATGGACTTCTCATCTTTAGACATATCACATGCTCCATTTTTAAAATGATGCAATGTCCCCATACTGAGGAGATTTAATTTGTAATTGCAGAAGATTCCCATTCTTACTAAAAAAGTAAAACCCTATTAGTAAATTCAGTAAATTTGGTAAGTCTATTAAATTCAATCCTGGAAATTACCCTTTTTTCTTTCATTTTCTCCCCTATTCGTCTATATGCATTAAAAATATATATTTATAGGTTGTCCTCTTGGGTATTTCATTCTTTCTCTGGTTTTGGAAAATTCCTTTGTTGGTTATTGTAACATGAAGGCACCTCTGATTATTTAGATTACTCCTTTCTCCTTTGTCTCTGAGTACTATTTTATTACTATTTTATCTTGAGGCATCATTATAGAGGTCCCTGAGAATTTTCCATCCTTCCTTAAATTTCTGTTCTTTGCTGGATGTTTTTAAGCCTACATTATACAGCAACTTCCCTACCTACCCCCAGGCTGCTTTGTTGTAGCTGGAAAATGCTTCCCAAATGATTGGTATAGGGCTGTTCCTAGTGCTACAAATTTAATTAATCTCTGCTGTTGACATACTTTCTTCCATGCTTATAGCTAATGACTTCCTGTTGGATAAGCTCATGACTAGATCTTTATTTGCTTTCTTGAGTTTTGGAAAGTAAGGGTTCTCCTCTGTGAGGTTCAATTGCTTTCTGAAGACTTTTGGGCTGTGTCAGTGACACAAAATGTGGTTATCTAGTTAAAATTCTGAAAAGCAGTTCTTGAGATCCTGTTGTCCTTTTTAAATAGTTGTCATCCTGGGTGAATTTTGATCTTTCAAATAATCAATATCTGTGCATCTCTGTAATAAAAATATCTGCAAAGAACGTAGCTGCAAAGGGAACTTTTCTTACCAGCCTTCATCCACTTTACTGCTGCAGCTGCACACTTTATCCCAATGTTTGGAGAAAACCCTATTAACCCTCCCTACAGCATACTGACTCCTGAACTAATCCTAGTCTCCCTTCCTTGCAGTGCCAGTTTTTCTTGGGGAACCCCAGTGGGGAAAAGGGGAAAAGTGAAGAATGTATGTGCCACTGTGTGTAACTTTTCCTAGCTCCTGTTGCTCTTCTCACCTACCTCCATGTGCCATTTGGAGGCTGGATTATCACCCATTGTCCTGCTCTCCCTCCCCAAACCATCCCTCAACATAAACTCCCACCCAGTGTCTTAACAACCTGAGAGCCTCCTGTATTAATTAGGTGGGAAACTTTCAATTGCAAATTAAATGTCTTAAAGCAAACTGATAAACAATACTGGGTATTTCATTTCCTGTCACAGAACTGAAAGGTCCAGGAGTATATGGCTTCAGGCCAGTTTGATCCAGGTGCTCATATTCTGTCATTGAAAATCTGCCCCTCTCCAACTCTGTATTCTTATTACAGTAGTCTTAAATTTTGACTGTGGAACTTGGCTAAGCAGATTGCTTTCTGCTTTTTAACACACAAAGGGAAAATAATTCACTTTCCCCTTGGTCATTGCCCTACAAGCTCATCTACCCTCACCTATGAGCAGAAAAATACCCACTGCTTAAAAGATGGGGAAGATGTGTCTTTGGGGCATGGCTGAGTTAGATTTTTCAAAAGCATTTTCTCACAGAAATCTTTTACTTATTTACACTTACTGAAGTTCTGCCTTGTTCCAAAAATGATTTAAGGTGGAAAAGAAAGATTGTTGTACGTGGCAGTGAACCTCAAAGTGCTTCTGAAACTGTATTTCACATATTTTATAAGTTAAACAGATTTCTGTGGATGGTCTACCCAATGTCCAATCACCATTTTTAACATTTCCTCTAAGGGGCATGGGTCCCAAGTGAAAAATGATTTACAGACTGAATTTTTGAGCACAATGGGGTCAGACTTACAGGGAACTGCCTTTAATTCCTTTTCATGTCAATGGCTAACTGAATTTCACTGGGCATTCTATGTTTGATTTTATTATTATGTTTGTACAAGTGCCTTATTGAATGAGCATTTGGTCCCCTTTTTCCAAGCCAGATTCTCAGTCTAGATGAATCATATTGTTCCTTTTTTTAGCTAGCTCATTACTTCGGGATTGAAATTTCATGCGTGTACAACACTATTGACTAATTTCTGCTAATGCCCAAATGCTTTTTCCCCCCAAATATAAAATACATGAAATATGTATTGCCCAAATACCCTCAGGGCTCATCACTATGTGGAAATAATGAGTTTACACTAGAATTTACTCTCAATTCCTGCTTAGACATTTTCTTCCCTACTCAAGCAGGAACTCAGCATCTCAGAAAAATCTCCTTACCACTGCCACTGCATTACTCATAAAAGTATTCTTGAAAATTATAAGGGAATATTCTCATATGGGTTTGTAAAGTCTATGTTCCCCTAGAGATCCATTGTTTCACCAGATTTCTCTGTTTTAAGAGAGTGGGCTCTGAAGCTAAACTACCTGGGTTTGAATGCTAGTGCCACCATTTAGCTTGTGACCTTGGGCAAGTTGCTTAACTTCTCTAAACTTGAGCTTGTTATCTGGGAAGTGGTGATTGTTTTAAGAGATAATGCATTTGGAGTTATTGGAGAGTACCTGACATGTGTTAAGTGCTCCATAAACATTAGTCTCTACTATTATCCACAGTATCTTCTGCTGCTTCTTCACTGTTTTAAGGTTCTTGCTGAGTATTAAATACGTGATTCTCAAAATCTGCAAATCCAGGGGCCATCAGAAGGGTCAGTACCATTGTATATTTATCCCAGAAATGGAGAGAAAGCCCCTCCTCGCATTTGGTTCAAGTGCTTTCCTTGGAGCAGATTGGGGTCAAGGTGGCTCAAGATCTCTTCTAGTTTTCATCTCTCCTCCGGGCTGTCATGCATCAAAAGTTACCTTTTTGCGGGCACTCTTCAGCTCATGAAAATCAATCAGTAGGACCTGAAGCCTGAATGGAGATAAGGGTAGGCACTAAAATCTAGTCCAGCCATGTAACAACTTCAGTGACCTCCCTCTACCGTCCATCATGAACTCTGTACATTGGAAGGAACCATTTTGCCCATTGCACATTCTACCCATAACTTATCTTAATTTTAGTTGTCTGTATATTAAGTGAGTTAGTGGACTGAATTCATGTAATACAAGTCAGAACCTCTGCACTTGTATAGACATTTCAGTGTATTTTATTTTATCAATCCTACAATGCATTCTGCTTTTTTTTTTTTTGCCTTCAGAAAATATTTAAAAACAATTTAGTTAAGTGAAATAACTTGATTATTTCTAGAACAAAAGTGACAATGAATGTAGTAAACACATTTTTTAAAACTATTCAAACATTTTAACTTTAGAATAACTATTTTTGACTGACTTAATATTTATTTATTTTAAACCAGTTACAGGATATTTATTTATTTTAAACCAGCTACAGGATATGCAACGTCTTATTTTAAAATTATTTTAAGATCACCAAAACAAACTAGACCCACGTGAAATCTTTTTAATGGGTAACTAGCCACTATTGAAAATATTTGGAATCTGCTTCAATTTTTGATGTCTTATCAATTTAGAAAAGTGTAGTGTCATGATTATGTAAGAGGACTAGGGGTTGTTTGCCTAGTTTGAATGCTGGTTCTACCATACAGTAGATGTGTATCTTGGGCAAGTTACTTAGCCTCTCTCTATTTTAGTTTCCCCATCTATAAAATGGGGATAATAATAGTCCAGATGTCATAGAATTGTTGTGAAGATTAAAATAGCTAATATATATTAAGTGGTTACAGTGCCTGGTACATAACAAGTACTCAAAAATTGTTGGCTATTATAATTAACTATGCCAAAAATAATGGACAAAAAGAACATGATTTTGACTTACTTAATATTTATTAAGCATCCAACTATGTGACAGGAACTGTGCTAGATTAAGGACTAAAAGGCAACTAAGACAAGATTCCTGCCCTCAAGAAACTAATAGTATTGTGTTCTAAAATTTTTAGATGATTGTCTCCATTAAACATTTCATTTTGGAGGACATTCATGAATGAAGCTTATCAAAGAGATGAAATTTGAAAAGGAAAAAGGTGTCTCTTCAATAAATGAAGAATTTTCTAAAGTAATCTTTACTGCATAAAGAATTTTTATGTGGTAATCTTTACTTTTTTATTCAAAATATCTAGATTTCAGGCAAATATGGCTATTTAGATGAATAGCTTTAATGGGATCAAGTGTCTAGGAAGAGTTAATGCAGATGCAGAGAAAGCTCTGAGCTTTATTGCTCCTAGAATTCATTAAAATAATTTTAAAATTAGCCTTTTGAAGATAAACAAATAATTTCCATTTTTAATGCAACCTTTTATAATTAGCATTTTCACACTTGTTTAGCATTTTCTTCCTTCAAAGAATAGAAAGCGTTATTTAAACTTGAGTGATACCGCTAAGTTTAAATAACTAGGAACGATACTTTTCTATCTTTTGCATAAAAGGCATATCAGTTTCTTAAAATTCATCATCATCAAGAATTCTTAAAATGACACAAATTGGGAAATAATTTAGTTTCCCAATTATTACTGAGAATTTATGAAAAAGACTGCTAGTCAATCTCTTGGGATAAATAGAAGTGAATAGATAGAAAGGGTGCATATGCAAGTTTTGAAGAGAAACTGACCTTGTGTCAGTCTCTCAACCTTTCCTTCTTAACAGATGAATGTCATTTGCTGCGTCAGTGGTTTGAAGTCAATAACCATTGATACTCTCCTTTGGGACCTCTTGTACTTACAAAGGCAATATTTTAGAATGAGGACACAGTCTGCTGATGAGTAAGTATCTCTAATGATGATAGGAAGAAATTTTACTTTGAAGCTCTAAAATTCAAAAGAATTATTGCTGCTCTGTTCTTTTTAGTAGTTATTGAACAATAATGGGGCATAATTCCCAACTACACTGAAGGAAAAAAAAGGTTATATCCAAAAGGAATTTTAAAATGCTTGTGTTCTACAATATATTACCCTTGCTCTGTTTGGAGAGCAATTTCAAAATGCTGACCCTGGTAAGAAACTTGGTAGAACAATACCTTTTCAAATGAGCCTGTTCATTTATGTGTAGGTCAGAAAGATGCAGAAGTTTAGTTTTCAGCCCAGATACATTCTCAGATATAAAATATAAAATAAAGTGCTCTGGAGAAAAGTTAAGTATAATAGGTGGATATGGAGTACTATTGGTGGGGCTTTAGTTTTAAATAAGGTCTACAGAGAATACCAATGAAGTCAGTATTATTATTTTCATTTTATCTTACACTTCCAAGATTTGTGTGTGGCTATCTGATATTCAGTAATGGTTCAGTAAGAGTTTGGTTTGGGTACCTGAGATATTTAAATTAAACCCCAGTACAACCATCCTGAAATATAAAATCAAACCAACAAAATAAAACAAATGTCTCTGATAACAATTCATGAAATCTCTGTTAAATACCTCTTTGGTCAAAAAGAAAATCAAAACCTTGATTGTGCAATGTTTGTAAAATAACAAAAGTAAAAACAGTAAGTTTCAGAACAAATAGGATATATCTACTATTAATTACAGCACAATTCCCATAGTCTTAAACTCCTAATTAAGAAAGATTAAAAGGATGAATTAATTATTTAAATCAAGTTTTTGAAAAAGATCAACAAGTGGGAACTAAGGAAAGGAGAAGGAATGATTTTAAAAAATGAAAGCATAAATTTATACATAAAGCAGAACCTATAAATGAATTCAAGACCTGGTTCTTTAAAAAAATGAAAGCATAAATTTATACATAAAGCAGAACCTATAAATGAATTCAAGACCTGGTTCTTTAAAAAAAAAAAAACAGATAAAATATATTAGATTTGAAATAAAAATGAGGAAATAAACAACTACACATAAAGAAAAAATCAAATTAGTTATAAATGAGTATCTTACATATTCTCTCTAATTCTATTTGAAAGCGTAGACAAAATAAAAGCTTTTCTGATTAAAAAATCCCATAAAAACCCGAATTAACTCAAAAAGATGTAGGAAAACTAAATAGTCCCCAAATCCAAGGTAAAAATTGAGAAAAGTGTTAATCCCCAGAAACATCACACTTATAAGATTTTACATATGAAGTCTCCCAAATACTTTAAAGCTTTAGAAAGTAATAAGTCTAATTATGTTAAATAATTTTTCTCACATAAAAAGTTTAAACTGATATCAAAATCTGATTAATGATAATAGAAAGGGAAAAACAAAAATGAACCACTTTATTAACCCATGAACACAAAAATGCAAAACACATTATTGGTAAATAGAATTAGAGCTATATAAAGGATGACTTAATTTTGGAAAAACTAGTGATATAATTTACCATATTAAAAGATGCAGAAAAATATGATCAATTTAATAGATGATAAAAATGCAGTTGCTTTAAAGCAATATTTATTTTTAATATAAAACTTTAAAAATGGAAATGGAAACTTCCTTAGCATGAGATAAATGCATGCCCAATTCAAAAGCAAGCATCAGGCTAAATAGTGAAACACTAAGATACTCCTGTTACACGCAGGAGAAATACAGATATGCTCTTTTATATCATTATCATTTATTATTTTTCTGGAAATACAGACATTAGATTCATTAGACAAAAAATAAATTTAGATTTATAAATACTGGAAAGTATGGGCTAAATTTTAATTTTGCAAATGATAACAATTTTAAACTTGAAAACCCTAAAAGAATCAACTAAGAACTATTATAAAAATAATCTAGTGAAATAATAGATTTAAAATAAATAACCAAAAAGTTTTCTATATACAAAACTATCAATTTAGAAACACATAGTTTCTATATGTTCTATATAACAAGTGGAATCAGAAAAATAGTATTACAAAGATATATTCCAAGAAGATATTCCTGTAGTGAAGAACTACATCTGCATGGTAAATGAACATGAAAATTAGGTATAGAATTCCTTACATGGATATATGTCATTGTTAACGAATTTCAAGAATGAATAAATAATTATTCAGGCATCAGAAAAAGCTAATCACCTCCAAAAGAGACAAAAATCCAGACAGACCTCAAACTTCTGCATAGCAACACTCCATGCTCAACTATAAATGAGAATTGTCTGCACTGTGCTGTCCAATATCATAGTCACTAATTATATATGGCTTTTGAGCTCTTGAAATGTGGCTAGTTCAAACTGAGACATGCTCTGAGTATAAAATACATGCTGGATTTTGAAGACAATATAAAAAATTTTTAAAATCTCATTAATCATGTTTTATGTTGATTACATGTTAAAATGATATTTAGACACATTGGGTTGAATAAAGTATATTATTAAAATTAAAAAATGTAATGGAATAAAATGTTTAATATACAATATCTGCAAATAATAATGTGTAGAACTAATGTGAAAAAAAAACTAAATCTTTTCTAAGGATAGTAAAGAAGTATCAAATAAAGAGAAAGACATACTTTGGATAAGAATAATCTATGTTAAAAATGTATATTTTTCTCAAATCTGTACATTTAATATACTCCTTTCAAAGTACCAGCAAGATTGCTTTTAAGAAAATTTGCAAAATGATGCTAAATTTCATTTGAAAAAATAGTGAGATTAAAATGAAAGATTGTAAATGAGAAGAGTAATGTTGGAAAATAAGCCCTACCGGATATTAACATAAAGTATAAAGCTAGAGAACTTTAAAGAGTTGGTCACTGATTTAAGAAAAGACTGAAGAGTATGGAAGTAAAAGTCAAAATATATGAAGATTTAATACATGATAAAGGTAGGATTCAAATAAATGGGGAAGGAATGGATTATTCAATAAACAATGTTCAATAAATTGGCTTAACATTTGAAGAACTAAAGTGAGATCTCTACCTCACTTCTTATACTAAAATGAATTTCAGGTGAATCAAACATTATAACATAAAAAGTAAATTCATAAAAGCAATGGAGTAAAACATTAGAATATTGCTGTAGTGAAAGCCTTCTAAGCATGACACAAAATTTGGAAGTCGTAAAAGGGAGACTGATAAATTTGAGGACATAAAGATTAAATCCTTCAGTCAAAACAAAAAATTGAAGTCAGAACATGAATGACAACCATGGGAAAAAGTATCAGAAAAGCATATGAGAAAGGGCTAATTTTATTTTTATGAAAGGATTCACAAGTTAGTAAGAAAAAGTAGCTCAACCCTATAGAGATATGAACAAAATTATAAAGAGGTAGTTTACTAGGATGACCTTCACAACACATTTGTAACAACCACACACACAAATTCTGGAAACAATCTAAATATGTGTCAATTATGATTCACACAAATCATGAAGTATACTGAAAAAAATTTCCTTTAAAAATGAGGTATGGGCTTCCCTGGTGGCACAGTGGTTGAGAATCTGCCTGCCAATGCAGGGGACACGGGTTCGAGCCCTGGTCCGGGAAGATCCCACATGCCGCGGAGCAACCAAGCCCGTGCCCCACAACTACTGAGCCTGCACTCTAGAGCCCACAAGCCACAACTACTGAGCCCTTGCGCCACAACTACTGAAGCCTGTGCGCCTAGAGCCTGTGCTCTGCAACAAGAGAAGCCACCGCAGTGAGAAGCCTGCGCACCACAACGAAGAGTAGCCCCCGCTCGCTGCAACTAGAGAAAGCCTGCACAGAGCAACGAAGACCCAACACAGCCAAAAAAATAAATAAAATAATAAAATAAATAAATTTATTAAAAAAATGAGGTAGATTTTTTAAACTGATATGGAAAAATATCCAAACTACATTATCATATGAATAAGGGACCTAAAAATATGCCCAAATTTATTTTTACCTGTGAAAAAGCAGGGAATTTCTAACAGGTATCTCTATTAACATTGCAGTAGTGTTAACTTAGTGCAAAGTGTAACAAGTCTGTTCTATGGTAATAGTTGATTATTTCAAAAGTCATCAAATTAAATAGAATTTAAAGGGAAAAGAAAGGAGAAGATATAGACAGCAATGCACATAATTAAATGCATTATATTGATTTCCTATAAAACTGATTTTGTTACATTTTTAAGAGTATTATGTGAATTTAACATTTTGTTTTGGAGATAAGTATTTTGAAATAATGTAATCCATTGTGTAACTTTATAATAGACCCATATAAAACATGTAAAAGCTAAATTATTCAGTTTGCTATTCCACTGGATTCCAATGCCATATTTTAATGTAAGTATAAAGAGTTTAATTTAAGAACAGCGCCTTTTACAAATTACTGTGTTGTTTTAGCTTCGTGATTAATTTTTCTATAGCTGTTCTTCTTTCAGAATAAAAGAATAGTTATCTTAAATCTCTCCATAGTTGTACCTATTTCATCTTTGTTTCAAAATTTTAAAAAGATATGAGTCATTCTCATTCCTTCCTTCTTTGTAGAAATATTATTTAAAAAATACTCTGCCTTCAAATATAAATTAAATGTAAACCAGAAGAATAAAATTTATTCAGTCATGAATTAATAATAGGTTACTAAGAACTTGAAAATTAATTCAGCACCAGGCTAAATTTTATCCTTTTCCCCTTTTTTCTCAAATCACTTTTATATAGCCACATTTTAGTGAGCAAATAGAAAGTTTCACAAAAGAAATTATTGTGCTAATTCTGTTGCTAACAGCAAAGCCCTAGGTAGTTTCAACCACTTTAAGTGGCTTCTATTTTTCCACAGGTTATTTGGAATTGGTTTATTATAACCAGGTAGGATGACACTATCCTTCCATTTTCTACCTAAGGAAGTGGGAACCCAGTTTACAAGTTGTCATCACTCTGAGGTGAATCAATTCTAGAGCAGAGTGGGTGCTGGGAGCCCTTCAGTTCTTCCAATTTTCTCTCTGGTTTCAGATTAGCATGGATACCTCCAACTTGAATCTATCATCACAATTCTTTACTTCAATTACAAAACTCTTGGAAACTGAATAAAAACTTTTAATGAAATGAAGTGAATATAGTTGAGAAAAAAAAACTTTTTTTTTTTTTTTTTGCTGTGACTAATTCTCTATTGCCAAATTTTCTGAAGAACATGCATCTGTAAACAAATGTCTAAAAACTTGGTGGGAGAAATTAGTTTGCAAATATCAGAGTTAAAAAAAAAATTGAATACTTATACCTTTTTTTTCACTAAAAATCTTCCCTAGAGCTAATTCGTATTTTAATTAGGATGGTGAATATCCCAGAGGGAAATATATCCCAAACTTGTTTGACCATGGAAGCTATTTTTTTCCCCTATAGAACATCTGTTTAGTAGAACAAATTTGGGTAATACTGATAAAAGCATATCTTTGGGCATTAAAAAAAAAAAAAAAAAGAAAGAAGAATTACCTTAATAATTTGACTTACAGCACAAATCTCCTGCTATATTAAAACAAATTTATACTTTAGAAAGTTAATGTGTAATATCACCTTTTATTGGTATAAGAATAACACATTTTATGATTTTAGTTAGAGGCTTCATAACTAACTGATAGAATTACTACACCTTGGAGGTGATGCTCTCCAGGACTCTGTTGGCCAAGTTGCTGCTATGCACTTGTTTGAATAGAGCTTTGCTAGTCATCGAAGGTGCTGTGCACAATGGCTGGGCCTTGTTATGGTCTGTAGGCTCTGTCCAAAATTTCAGCCACAGAGGCAGTCTGGGTGTGAAGGCTGGCTCTAGAAGCCATGCAATTTACCCACCCTCAAGCAATGATTATTTTGACTATGCAATGAGCAGATGAAAAAAAAAAGAGACATTTTCATATGTGAACACTAAGTTCTGTTCACTCTTGGAAGGCTCAATACGAGTACAGTGATGCCTGTGATAAATTTTAAGCTCTAAGTTTCTTCGTTATTGCTCCTGGTATTGTTAGGGAATTTAAACTGTCACTGTTCTTCTGGTCTGAGGTTTTCCTTAAATAGCCCATTTATTAATACTTATTTGAGGGAAATTTTAAAATTCTTTTCTGTTTTTTCCTCCTGCATATTTAAAGTCAGTTTAACATTACGAGGACTCTCAGGCAGTTGGGTTATTCTGCTATGTCATTTGGCGGCTTAGTTTTCTGCTTTGTCTACATACCTGTTAAACTCTGTCTAAATGATAGATTGCAGTATTTTATTATTTTATCCAACAGATAATTTCACTATGTTCTCTTCTCAATTTCTGTGATCTACCACTTTCAATATATGTCTACAGAAACCTTCACTCTTTACTGTGTCTTATATGCAGCAAATGGGAGATTCGTTCATATTTGTAAAATTTCTTAGATTCTAAAAACGTCTTTGATATGAAGAGGAACAGAATTCCCATTATGATTCAAATAAGCAGAAGGGATATAAATGATCTGAAGCAGGTTTGTAAGTTTAGTTGGTGACTGTCTATGTGATGTAATTTCAGGGATCTCACAACACTAAAAAAAAAAATGACTGAAAACATTCTGTTCTACATAATGGGATGTAGAACAGAATCTGTTCTATAGATTCTGTTTGTCTTAAGCCCTTTGATCAATGTTAAAATGTGCACAGACCTTCAGTTAGATATGTAAACATATTATATATTAAGGATTTCAAGCAAATTGATTTAAGAGGAAGATTGAGTAGGGTAAGAGACTGCAGGAGGATTTGGGGTAGCTAATGTCGGGAGCTGAGGAGAAGGCCATGGAAGAGAAGAGGCTGGGGACACCAGACACAAACAATTCCCTTTGTTAAATGCCAGCTCTGAATATCTCACTAAATCTCCTGAAAAGGAAAATGTGGCCAGTAGTGCCAGTGTGGACACACTGAAGAGCAGATAGCTCATAGTGTTGTCACTTTTTAGTCAGAAATGTGATGCATGTTTTAAATTTGGGGATAGGGTATGAGAAAGGAAAGCATCTTTGCTAACATATCGCTGAAACTCTCTCGTGGATCTTGGGCTTCTTTTTACTTGAAGCTGGGCGGAATGACTGTGGCGTCTTCCTGAGCTGTCTGAGGGGCTTGGGTTTTGGATTCTTTGAAGCCAGAATCTCTTCTGTCATCCAGAGGTTCTTCCCCTGCCTTAATATCTATACCGCTCTTCACTGAATTTCAGGGCTGTATGCTCCAGAGGGAGGTAGGCTGAGAGAAGGAGGCTGGAAGTGGTGGAAATTGAAGACTGTGACTCTGTGAGGCTGAGTTTTTTGGACGGGGCCCCAGGGAGGGGATTCTTGTGATCTAACCCCAGGCCTTTAAGGCATAGCTGGTGGCTGCACCTGTTTGGCCTTTATCAAAAACACTGGCGCGCTGCACACCACCAGGGTCTTTCTGAGAGGAGGTCGGTAGAAACCCATGCTGTTCTTTACCAAGCTTGTGCCTTTGAACTTGTAGGTATCTATTGATTGTATCGAAATGTCATATGTCCCTCATCTTCAGTTTAAATGTTCCATACCCCATGTGGTATGTTAATTCATGATCAGGTCTCCCCAAAAGAAAATCGATTAGGGTTGAATATACACAAACTAGAAATGCCCTTCTAGAAAAGGTTAGTATGCTTTTCTAGAAGGGCATTTTAGTAACTTTATAGCCTCACACTCATAGTATCTTAGGGGAAGGAACCTCTGAAATCATGCAGTCCTATTCATTTGGCTCGTAGATGAAAAAGCTGGGGTCTGGATGGGTGAAGTGCCTTACCTGAGGCTTCAGAGCTAGACAGGAACACAAATCTTTGAGCCCCAGCCCCATGCTTTCCTTACTACATCACACTGCCCTTGGTGCCTCTTTGCAGTGACTTACCCCACCTCAAATAAAAAGGAGAAAGTGCTTCCCTTAAAGTATTCTAAAACGCCAAGTACTTGCTATAACTATTTGGCGCCACCAGTCAAAATATGCAAAACAATCACACTTCACTAAGGAAGATCGCCATTAGCTTCAGCATTCATTACACATGAAACACTATTGTAATTTATTTGGAATCTGAAAACAAATATTTAAATTTTACTAAAGACATAAAAAAATTGAAAATCTACAAAATGAAAGTTGTCTTGAAGAAATGGAACGTAGGAATCCAAAGAGAAGATATCTGCTTATGTTAGTTCCTGCTTACTCAGCTACCTGCCTACCCTCCTGTTCCACTAGTGAGCTTGTTCTTACCATGTCCCCTCCCTGCTCCTTCTTAGCTTGACAGAGGCTTATGAATTCAAGAGGTTCAATTCAGTTTATTGTCCAATAAAGTTCTGCTCTGCATGAGCAAAATGATTCTTTAATTAAATGCACTGTCATGCATATTTCACAGATTATCTTCATTTTTCCTACTATGACTCTGATCTTCACTGCTTTCAAATCTTGAGATGGTTCTCTTGACTTTTGGTGTCCGATTCAGAAGACAGTCATTCCTCTTAAACCAGTTTACCTCGCTCAAGCCCTCACCTCAGTATTCTACCCTGAAGTGGCCTTGGGGCTTGAAGTACCCTGGGTGAAGACATTTTGCATACAGAGGACAATAGATATAGCAACATACTTTAAAATTTTTTAATTTATATTTTTCTAAAGTAATACTCAATGTTGCATATTAGATTCCCTGGGGAAAATATTCAGATTGAGATTTTGGGGGGAGTTTATTGGGAGTGCTCTTGGGAACCACACCTGTGAGAGAATGAAGGAAATAGGATGGTCTAGGGAGAAATTGGAGGCAAGAGAGCTAGGCCTTAATACTCTCACATTAACCAATATTGGATGTGAGTTGCCTCCAGAATTTGGGGGGTGGGAGGTGTGACCTAGGACAGGGAGGCTCTCTTTAGCTTAGATAGCCTTCAGCCCAGGGTGAGGCCCAGAGATAAACTCAGGTGAAAGCATGAGTGGTAGATTGAGTCCTGAGGTTGATCTAGACAGGACACCCCAGCATCCACAAGAGCCCACCATTCGTATTGCTCAGATATGTAAGTTTCATACAACACACTCAGGGAACAGCTCCCCCTGTATCCTCTTGGGCTTTTCCTAGGAAAATTACAAGAAAAGTTTAGTGGGATGAGCTATAGCTCTAGCTGCTTCAGCTGGTCTCAAGGCTACAACTTAATGTGTCTGTCTTCTACTAACCTTCCTAAGTTCCACTTACGTTTGGCTTGTACCTCATAGTCTGGATGGCTCACTTGCTAGGATGACTCAGACCCTAATCTCTGTAGGCTCTGAGCCCTGGATAACACGTTCTTCACAGTATATGCCTGTGAATTTGCCCCTTTACCATCAAAATGGTGCGAGAGAGATGCTGATAAAGTTCATCTGGGTGCCAGCATGTTCTCCCATGCCTTCATTATGTAATAGCTGTCCTACTTACTCCTGATGATTAGGCCAATTGTCCCTGCCAGGATGTAACTCCTTTCCTTGCCAAGTGGTCTCAGTACAAGAAACATAAAGGGAATGGGCAGCACCCATAGCTTAAATTTCAATGGCCCTCTTACTATGTACCATGATGGAAGCATTTGTACCTGGGAACCAGAAGTTTTAAACCTGCAGAGCCCTGTGTTGAGGGGAAGAGAAGCACACATTCCTCAAGTGGGTCACTGGGAGTGAGGGTAAGCTGAGCCACTCCTGTTTCCACCCTTTTGTTTCCTGGACCTATTTTTCTATCTATTGGGAAGACAGCACAATTAATAGGTCATTGATTTAGAGTGTTATATAACATTCTGTAGGAAGAGCCCCCATTTTCCCAGGGTGTTACTTGTGAGCTGGGGCTTCAGCTGTGCCTTCATCAGGCCATTCCATTGCTCTACCAGGTCAGCATCTTCTAGAAGGCACAGTAAGCAATAGCACCAGTGGATTGCCTGGTCATGTAACCATTCCAAAGTCTATGGGATTCTGTGTCAGTGGATCGAACACTGTGTAAGCTCTTGGAGCGTGAGGGTGGATAGGCCCTGCAGGCAGGAAAAGCAAACCCATACTTGGAAAGTACGCTGATGCCATTCAAGTTGAGTTGCTGCCATTCCAGTGTAAAGAGAAAAATCCAGTCTGATCAACTAGCCAAATCTTTATCGGAAAGACCTTTTCCATGTTCCTTTACTGAAATCCTGGGGTTTGTTGTTAGGAAAAGAAATTACAGCTGGGCCTCTCCTGCTTTTCTTGTGTTCTTATTTTAATTCTTCCACTTATAGCTCTGTAATTTTAGGCTAGTCACTTAACTTCTTTGACCTTAAGATTTTATATCAGTAAGTGCATAATCCTTCTCCTTCTTCTTCTTCACACATTTATTATGAAAAACCCAGACACTCTACTAATGTAGAAGGGATAGTTTTATAGTGATATCATGTCTAGGGATAAGGGAACAGTACAAAGGGGAGAACTAGAAAAAAACAAAACAAAACAAAAAACCTTTTTTTTTCTTTCAAACGGCGTCCCAATTTGCCTAGTGTCAGGATCATACACATTTTACAGAGAAATAAGGAAAACACAACTCATTGGTTTTGTTTCAGAACAGACAGGGGCTGTGTCTGTATAGCAACCAGCAAAAGATGGAGAAGGGCAGGTTTCAGATGATGGTCCAGATGCTTGCTGATATTCACAGTGTAAACAAAGCAGCTGGGTGGTTGACTGAATCTCCCATTCATCACTAAGACCCTTGGCCTTGTGTGGACAAAATTGTAAGTTGATGATGGGGAGAAAAAAAAATCCATATAGACAGAAAAACAGAATTATACATAATTCCAGTCTGGTATGTTTGAATGTAAATGTCTCTCTTTGTACTCTCATAATGAGTGGGAGTCTTAGGCAGCCTATTATAACAGCAGGGGCGGCCATAAAGACAGTAGGGATATAAATGATGACAGGATAAATAGTCTTCCGTTCTACTGCAGATCATCGGAGGGGAGCCTTTTAAAACAGAGTATTCTATGAACATTCCCAAGTTAGTGTGTCTGTACTTATTTCATCTTACACCTTTTCAAACTATGGTCTCTCCAGAAGACATATAAATCATTGCAATTACTAGTGGAGGAACCCATAGACCCTTGCTTCTTTTCATGATAGCTGAAAATGACGAGACTAGAAACCCCTTGAGATGTGACGCTCATGAGTGAAAAGCCCCAGGCACCTGAACTAAGACTTGAATCAATGCATCCAAATTGCAGAATGGGATGGGATGCTTAGGGGATTTGGGCTCATTTATCCCCTACCTTCAACCATGCAGAGAGAGGAGGTAAACCAAATATTTGTCCACAGGGAGGAGGAAGTAAGCCTTCTCAGTCCCTTTTCTTTCTTCTCCTCTTCTACTTCTATAGCCTTGTGGAAACTTTGGAAATGTGATCGCTTATTTAAAAATTAATTTATCCAGGGTTATGATTAACCAGACATTTATCAGGCAATCTATATTTTCTTTTGAGGTTTTTTCTTCTGAGCTATATTTGTTAATATCAATTATTAAACACACATGAAATAACTTGACTTGAAATACAGTATAACTTTATTGTAAGTATTTGTTGATCATTCATTGTGTGCTTGTATATGTACTAGGCACCCAGGAACCTACAAACTGCCTGGAGAAATAGTTCCTGGTACTTGCTGTCTCCTTTTCTCTCATTCACTACTCAACCTCCTGCAGTACAAGCTGATTGAAATTTCTCTTGGCAAGGTCAATGATGACGTCTTCGTTGATAAATTCAGTAAATAGTCCTTATCTTATTTGAACTCTCATCAGCATTCCACAATGTTGACCAGTTTCTCCTTTAAGAGCCTCTTCCCTGGCTTCTAGGATACCATGCTACCTGGCTTTTCTACTACTTCTCTCTGGTGCCTCTTTTCTGGTCCTTAGCATGTGTCTCCCTCCTCTGCCAATACCTAAAACGTTGGTATTTTCAGGGTTCTTCTCTAGGTGCCCTCCTCTCCTTTTTCCTCCCTTTTCCTCTCTCCTCTCTCCTCTTTTCATTCTACTCAACTTCCCTGAGTAATCAGAGCCATTCCAATGGCTCTGAAATCCCTAATCCCATATGTACCATACAGCCCCTTATATATCTGATTATTCTTAAATTTATGTTTTCATCTGAATCTTCACACCTGGACACCATCCCTTAAATCAAATTGCCCCTTGGATGGCTTGCTTTGCTGTCTTACAGGTACTTCTATTATAGTATAATCAAAGAAAAATTCATCTTCTCCCACAAATTTGACTCATCTGTTTTGCATTTTTCACTGAATGGCACTAAAATCCAACCCACAGAATAAGCCAGAAATATGGGTGGCATGGTTAACTCTTTCTTCTCCACACATTTGACCAGTTACCAAGTTCTATGAATTTTAACTAAGAAACATTTTAAAATATGTTCACATGCTTCCTTTCCTCTATTAATACCCCAATCTGAGTCCCAACATTTCTCCCCAGATAAAGTCTTCATTTTAACATGCACAATTTGGAAGAGAGGACAGATACAGTCATTTTTAGGAAGAAAGTCTTAACGTTAGCCAAACTGGAATAAGCAAGGGTTTGTAGAATGGGCCACAGCATTTCTTCACGTTTCTCTTATGAGCACCTTTCAGTTCACATAGAGTCGGCTTCAGATGGAAATTTGAGAAGCTCTTCCATTTCTGATTTCCTCCTGTCTTCTTTATTCCTCCAACTATCCCTTTGGTTCTTCTCTAGTATCTTCAACTCAAGTGCCTTAAATTCCTTGAGGTTCTGATAATGGCTCCTGCTTCTAATCCGTCTGAGTGGCTATTGATCCTTTGTGTGTCATAGATGGAGAAATTTTCAGGTATTTCAGATGCTTCAGACCATACACTAGACCACTTTTGTTTTGTCAGCATTGAGTGCCTCTCTTGGCATAACTTTTCTCTATTACTGTACCACTCAAGTCTTTCTCTCTAGGACTCAGAGGTTGAGGGAAGGCAGTGTGACTTCAGTATTCTGTTAATGGTTCTGCTCACCTTCTGATTTGCTCCTGTTCAATATTCTCTTCCTTTTGCAGTTAGAATAAGCCTTCTGAAAGGTAGGTCTAATCATATCACTTCCCTACTTCACATTCCCATGGCATCCCATTACCATTAGGTAACCATCAACTTCTTAAAATAGACCTGTCTACTTCCTTTCACGTTGTCCCTTGCCACACCCTTCTTCTTTCTCTCAGCCCCAGCTAAACTGGATTCTTTCAAGCTCTATGTCATCTAGTTCTCTGTTAGCTCCAGTCCTTTGCACATGCTGTTCCCTCTGTCCCAACACAGATCTTGGAATCATTGCATCTCATTCTTTGGCTCATCTCTAGATCTCCTTCTTTCTACAAGAGACAGGTGAAAATGTGAATTGCAGTCTCATTTGGGTATTTGTTTATATCCTGTTTTATGTTTTGTTTTGTCTATTGAATCCTCCTAATAGCAGCAAGCCTGAAATTGAATTTCTGGTTTCCGGTGAATAAGAAAAACGCCTTCTACCTAGGGAACACTATTCTTTTCTGTGCTCTGTTGGCTGATGATTGGCTTCAGGTGGGTGGCAGGATGTAACTTCCAGCTAGGGTCTTGCCGGGAGGTCTCCCAGCTGTGGGAGTAAAGCCAAGGGCCCCTCCTGTGTACGTGCATATGAGGACAGCTATAGTGAGCTAGGAACTGGTACTTTATTCTCAGTGTTTTTGTTACAGAGATGTGGATGAGGGATTGTTTTAGCAAAAGGAATTAAATACCTGTCAAGATACTCTGCAGCATTAGCATGGAAAAAAATTCACTCCTAGAAGTTTTCTGAGCTTAGATTCAATGAGTAGTTATTGGCATCATTATTTAGTAGGAGAATTTTGATCAACAGAGTTGATATATATCTCAGGTTCCTAATTTAAATGTGTGTTTTTTTTTTTTTCCTGTTAGCAAGAAGGATGTTATTATCTGTTAGATTCAACGGTGGAAGCAAAACAGAAGGAACCAGAAAATACAGCATTGTGAGTTCAAGCAGTAACACTATTTAGGAAAGAAAGCAATCTCAGGAGAAAGAATTGAGTAAACTTGATAGGTTTTCTGATTTATCCTCTTCACAAATGTATTCCCACATCCCTAACCAATTCCATTTTCTCTCTACCTTCTCTATGATATGCCTTAAAATCACTTTAATCCTTAAAGAAGCAGAGTTAGCACAAAGGACTCTATTTTGGCCAGCTTTATACATGATTCTCATGATTTTTCCTAGAGTTATGATGGGTCTGAAGGAAATTAGCAACAGAAGACAAAATGGGAGACACCGTTTTACATCTAGGAAATGGCTTATTTAAATCCTTACTATTTTTAAAGGCCATGTTAGCTTCTTTCTTAGGAGGTGTTGGAACATGAAAAAAAATATGAAGAGGTTTTACGCATTTTTCTTTTTTTTTTTTACTTGACCCTCATTTCAGAAGGTTGTAATGAACTCCGACCCCTCAGCAATGGGTATTTTTGAGCCCTGCTAGGTAGCATGGTACAGACATGGACTCTAAAAAACCTCGGAGTGTCTGTTTACCGAGGAGATTCAAGTGATTCTCGAAGCTCCCATCCAGCTCCTGAGAGTTCTGCAGTGTTGAAGGTTTATGTCCTATTTATGATTATATTACACAGAGACACTGAGCTAACATGGGCAATGAAGTCCAGAGGCACTAAGCATGTTCATTTAGGCAGTAATTTCTGTCTTATCTATTAACAACCTTTATTAGAGGGGTTAGCAAGTTGCTAAAATGAGACTGATTCTGGCTTAATTTTATTTCATTTCCCTTGTCTCCGCTTAAATGAAGGGCATTAACTAGCAATGAATTGTCCAGGCCTCTGGGAGAGGGATGGAAGGAGAAAGAAGAAAAGCAAATGTCCAGTTTCTCCCTGAGACTGGACAGACCTCCTCTAGGTAATAGGCATTGGCTCTGTCTTTCTGGGAGAAGCCGCAGTTTTATCTGGAGAGTACAGGAAAATACATGATAAGGGAAGAATGCCATATATTGTTTTCATTGCAGTTGAGACAGTCTTGACTGTTGTTCCTGTGCTCCTTAGGCTCAGAACTGGAGGGCTGGGAGCGCGTGCAGCTCGGGAGTAGGATGGAGCATCTGGGTTGTATGTACACAGCATTATGCAAAAGTCTTGTATGCCCACACTTCAGACAATTCTGACAGCTGCTGGGACAAACTATTTTCCAGTATAATTATATAAAGCCAAAAGCAGTCAGCAGTTGTATTTACCATTGTGAATTGTGTTCCAAATCTTATTCTCTCTGAGATATTCATTTTAATGAGCTAAAGATGCTCACTTAAAAAAATAAAAGGTTTTGCATGTAAGCATCTTCAAAAAAATGTTTTTATACTGTATGCTAGCATTACCACATTTCTTCCAGAACATATTTTGATTCCTAAGTTAAATCCTACTCTAGCCAAAACTCAGGTTTGCAATATGTCAAAATGCTCTGTTATAGGTAGCTCTCAAGACCTTGCTGTCTTGATCCACCAGGAGTAGACTGGATTTTGGAAATTATGGCAAATAGAATCTTTATGATCTGTGTCTTTCTGAAGATTATAGGTTACCAGATGAATGAAATGACATGATGATAAAGATTTTTTTCAGCCTAAGTGTTTCAAACCAAGAATGCTACAAAGCAGAGGAAGCTCAGAGAACAGACACTCTTACTGAATCCATCTATCCATTAATTTTAGATTTTTTTGCTCCCTTTAAACTTCTCATTCTTTCTGCCACCTTGTAGGAAATGCTAACCAATGGCACAAATAACTAATGACAGAAGCTAAATGAGGTATCTTTTCCCTTAGTGCTCACTGAGAGTTATGCACACCTGCATTGTAGCCATAACTTTGCTGTCTTGTAATTGTGTGAGTCTTCCCTCCAGACCAGGGGTTGACATACTATGGTCTGCAGACCAAATCCTGACCACTCCCTGTTGTTGTTTTTTTTAAATAACATTTTATTGAAACACATCTCTATGCATCTGTTTATGTGTTAATTGTCTATGACTGCTTTTGTGCTACAGGGGCAAAGTTGAATAGTTGCACCAGAGACTGTAGGGTGAGACCCCGGTGGGAAGGAAACAAGGAGAATAAGCATGGAATCTTCAGGGATTCAAATCTTAATGCCTGCACTATCTGAGTGATTAAAGAAAAATCAGTATAGTAGAGCAGAGGAACTGAGTCACCTACAAATTACATCAGCAGAAAGGGTTCCAGGAAAGATATGTGCTTAGGGCCACCATTGTAGAGAGCTGAGCCTTTGGGAGAAAATGAAAAAAGCCTGCTTGCTTATACTTTTTGGTCCTCTCTTTCAGTGGTAGTAGTAATTAAAGGTCTGAGTGTGTCTTTTGCCAGGCAGGGCTTAATGGAGGGTTAACCTGGGCCAAGGTGAGGCCTTGGGGGTGGGGTGGTGATACGGTGGAAGGAAGCAAGGAAGGCTGCTTGACTATCGCTGGGTCAAGCCTCAGGGCTCTTTAAATTCTCTACTGGTCAGCTTAGGTGGGTAGGGAGAAGGTGAGTATTTAGAACAGAAGCCTTGGTTGTGGTAACGACTGCACATTTGGTCGGTTTGGATCCTGTGTCATCTCTTGGAAATCACATTGAGACAGTGAGGATGTGGATTTGGGATGGTACTAATTGAGCTGAGGGAGCCCGAACATCTGCCAGAGCCAGCAACAGGAAACGTCAACAGCTGGCAAACGACCTACAAATACTGCCTGTCTGAAATTGCAGTAACAATAGCTTTTTCACAGAGTGGGTAGTAAATAAAAGAAATTTATCCACTACCCTCCAAAGGTTTTTATGAGAAGAATAACAAGTGACAGTGATCCAAGAAATAATCACTTATTAAAGGGGAATAATGTGCTCAGAATATATTTATAAAATGAATATATTGTAGGGTCACCGAGTATACTGACTGTGGCAAACACTCAGCCCCCTAACAAAATATTATAACTTCTGCAGCTAAACATGTACACTAGTTAGCATATATATAGCAGGGTGGCTCATTGATTTGGCTCAGCGTAGAATTTAATTTTCTATTATACATTTTTTTTATTTTTAAAGATGAACTAGAATTCTAACATTATGAATCTCAACCAGGAGTTTGAAGTATTATAATCACATGATTTCATAGTCTCAAATAACCTAAAGCTGTTCCCAGATTGTTTATTGATTCCTACTGATTTATTTCCTGGTATTGTTATTCTTCTCATCTGCCACTGTTCCTCCAACCAGAGAGCACTGTGGCCAATGTATATCCACAAGCAAGCACTGAGAGGAGATAGGTAACCTGGAAAGCTTCATTAAATTTCCAGGACAACAGAGTCAGAATCACTGCATCAGGTTAGTCATTTACTGAAAGGCAAAACGATTTTGCTTTGGATTCTCTGGTTACCACCTCAGGGGTCCATAGAAATCTTCTGAGCCCTTTGTTCTCACTCGTTCTGTTTTTCTTGAAGGATGAATGCACTAGGTTTGTTTTTATTACAATTTGACTCAATAAACTCTGAGATTACAATATGGAAAACATATAATTATGGAAGAAAGCAAAGCAATAATCATTTTGTATAAGACACCAAAAGCCTACAACTGTGGCAATTAGTGTGGCACACCTAGCTGAGATTACATTTGCATAGTGTTAATGCCAAAGTGATGCTTCCATGTGGCTCAAAGAATGGAAGGAATTATCATCCAAAATTACTTGCAAATGATAAGCTACAGAAAACCAGCAGGGTCTCTTCAGTGACCTGGCAAATTTATGTATCTTCCCTTCTGAAATCATCACTTGCTTTAGGTTTTGTGTGTGTGTGTGTGTCTGTGTCTGTGTCTACACCGGTGAAGAATAGCTTTCATAATATTTCTACCATGAGTTTTTAAAGCATTGTTCGTTCAGATAAACGTCATATACTGTTGTGTTCTCATAACATCTCTTTAAGGTGAATATGAAGATAATTTTGCTTTCAAATGTCTTCAGTGTTCTAGATAATTCAGGCCAAAGACAGCCTGACGTTGTTATCGCTGAGTGACATGAACTCAGCTTCTGATTCACATTTTTTCCCTGGTGCAGGAAAAGTCACTTTTTCCCTGCCCTTAAAGTCCTCTGTTTTTTTTTTTTCTTTTTTTTATCCTAGCTCTAAATAGGTACAATTTTTTAAAATACCAAATTATATTTAGTCTCACTTTTACAATATAAGTGAAGCAGTTTACATCTGAGCCCTTCTCAGCTTTGATTTAATTACTTTTTAAAGTCTTTGGAAAATAATGTCTGCATACAGTGAGAACCTTTCGTTAATGACAGCAATAGTTACCGCTTAGGAATCTCCTGCATCCAGAATACTCAACTGAACCCTGTAAGGAAGCTTGTATATAAGAGGAAACTGAAACTTAAAGAAATTTAAATGATTTATTCAAGGCTACATTGCCTAGTAAGTGTCAGAGCTGGGATTCAAACCCAGGCATTCTGGCTCTAGTGCCCATACACTGAATATTGCTTTGCTAGAGCTTGGCTGCAGTTTTTGCTAGCGTTTTTTTTTTTTTTTTTTTTGGTGTTTTGGTTTGTTTTGCGGGCTGTGCTGCGCAGAATGCAGGATCTTAGCTCCGTGACCCCTGCAGTGGAAGTGTGCGGTCTAACCCCCTGGACAGCCAGGGAATTCCCTTGGCTGCATTTTTTACATGTAGGTGGATGGGAATTTCTGTTTAAGTAGTGGTTGGCATAGCAGATAGGTAAGAGGGTGTATGGGCAGGTGGGGAGTATATGTGGGTCCTCAATGCCTTCCAGCCAGTGTGTGCGGAAGGAAGGGAGTGTCAGAGGGTTTCTACATAGTTCTACAAAGGTCTTCTAAACCTCATGATCATCCTGGAAAACTTTGAAAGAAATAACAAAGGGAAGCTCTGTAGCTGCTGCTGGATGTCGTGTTTTTGTAATCCTAATTACAAAATATTGTGCTTTCGAGGGATTGAGGTTGGTCTTCCAAATTCTCCTTTCGCACCTTCACTGAAACGTGACCAACGTGGTCTAAGGCCAGTTTGTACCTTTGGTAAGTGCACAAAGTCCGCCTTCTGTTTTGACAAGGTCACATAAGTCTTGGTGGTAGTTTTATTTCTCTATAGGCTTATAGCCTATTTTCTTGTCTTTTCCATTATATTCCCCTTCTATTCTTAGGCTTTTCCCTACCATGTTGTCATGCAGATGTTGTGCTAAACAGTAGCAAGGGAGTGAAAAGAATCTATAGGTCCTGTGTAGCCACCAGGATAACTCAAGCAGGCTGTCATGCTAGGGGTGCTGGCCATGAGGTAGCCATGCACCAGACATATGGACATGAGACTAGTTGTGCCTCTCAAAGCATGGCCCAATAATGACGACTTAGCGGTCCCACACATGGAGGACAGTGCACCGGTGCTGCGTGCCGCCACAGTCATTTAGACAGACCTACTTTAATGTCATTGGAAAAGGTGAACAGAAAGTATTCTAGGCTGTGGAAAAGGAATGTTGTTCTTTTTTTTTTTTTTTTTTTGGGAGCAGGATTTTTTTTTTTTTTTTTAAGAAATTCACGTTCTTTTATTTATTTGTTTATGACTGTGTTGAGTCTTCGTTTCTGTGCGAGGGCTTTCTCTAGTTGCGGCAAGTGGGGACCACTCTTCATCGCGGTGCGCAGGCCTCTCACCATCGCGGCCTCTCTTGTTGCGGAGCACAGGCTCCAGATGCGCAGGCTCAGTAGTTGTGGCTCACGGGCCCAGTTGCTCCGTGGCATGTGGGATCTTCCCAGACCAGGGCTCGAACCCGTGTCCCCTGCATTGGCAGGCAGACTCTCAACCACTGCGCCACCAGGGAAGCCCCAGGAATGTTGTTCTTAATAAATGCTATTCAAGATGCCTCCTGGTTAAACCAGTATACTCATGAAAAGTTTTGTTTCCAATTTCCAGGATTACACAGGTCTTTGTATTGTCCTTGCCGTAACATTTTTCAACATGTAGTGGAACTCACATAAAAATTAAGCTATCTGATATCATGGGATCCTGTCTGAGCCCTGTAGCAATTCTGTAATTACCAGTTAGTAAATGCCTGTTCTGCTATGCACTTGTGTTTACCTGACCATAGGGTTGTAAGAGGCCAGAAAAATATAAAGTATCCTCAAAATAATCCCAGTTTGATATTTACAGAGACAAATATCATGATATGTTTGTTCCAAACAAATACACACTTTTAACCCTTTAAACTGCACTAAATTTTTTTGCCATTCCGACTGAAGCCAAGAAATGAAAATAACTGTAATTTCTTATGGCAGGGAGTTCCCTGGTGGTCCAGTAGTTAGGACTCGGTGCTTTCACTGCTGTGGGCCCGAGGTTCAATATATATATATATGTGTATGTATATGTATATGTATATGTGTGTGTGTGTATATATATATATATATATATATATAGATGTATGTGTGTGTGTATACATATATATATATATAAAATATATATATATATATAAAATATATATATATACACACATATATATTTCTTACGGCAGTAGACATTTTTCCCTGGGAGTTTTGTATAAATTATTATTGACAACCTCAACGAGGGAATAAACTTATTTCAAAGAATCTGTAAACCTTGCCTCATGTTTAAAAGCTGGAAATAAGTCACTTTTTTATTTCGGCAACTGAAAAGTTTGGTTTACCTTGTACTCAATTAAAACCAGATCTATTATACAAAAAGATTGCTCTGTGATGATTTCTTACACCTATCTGTATTAGTGGTATTGTTTTGTATTGTACTATTTAGAGGAGACAATTTGGTGTCTTACCTTTCAAACTTCTGAGTATCTATTTTCATTTAGTTATCTGGCAGTCTAAAGTGGGGCCCTAGTCTAGGCAGTATGTATTTGTCATTGTAAGTTGTGTAGATCAGATAATTAGTTTTTTTTTCTTTTTCTTTATATAGAAGTCTATTCATTTGGAACTTCTGTGGCTCTAGTTCTGGGGCATGAAAAGGATTAGTAGAAGTAGGGCCTACTATTACCAAAATTGGGAAAGTCTAGAACTTTACATTTAAATCCTTTAGCTTTTTCTTTCTTTTCTTATTCATTCAGTAAGGCCCCATCTTACTCATTGAGATATGTCAGTGAACAGAGATATCTGTATATCAGCTTCCTCATAACCTTTTTTTCATTTTTTGCTGTCACTCCCTGTCTCTGCCCCTCTTCTAGGTTCATCATTCACAGAACAGATATTTTTGAGTATCCATAATGTACTAACTACTACCCTAGTTCCCTGGTGGTTTTGTAGCTTTCTCAAACTGCTTTTAGAGAAGGAATTGCAATAAGTCATACAGTCTCAAATGTGAATTGAAGTCAACTTTAACTCTCTTTCAAGAATAATAAATCTGAAGTCTTATTTGATTATAGAAGTATTGGATTTTACTAACGGAATTTGGTATTAATTAGGAAATGGCTAAATTACTGGTCTTAGTATCTACTGTCTATGGGTAAGTGCATAGCCTCTCTGATATTCACACCTAGTCAGAAGCTTGAGTTAAAGGAATTTCAGGAATCTTGCTCTGTTCCACTTTTACTTAACAGGGTGGAAAAGCTGACATTTTATTTATTTATTTATTTACTTACAACTCTATGCCCTTTATTTTATTTATTTATTTATATATATGGAATCTTTAAAAAAATGGTTATGAAGAACCTAGGGGCAGGACGGATGGGAATAAAGACGCAGACCTACTAGAGAATGGACTTGAGGACACGGGGAGGGGGAAGGGTAAGCTGGGACAAAGTGAGAGAGTGTGGACGTATATATACACTACCAAGAGCTGACATTTTAAATTGCCAAATACCTCACATCAAATTTGTATGAAAACGCCTATCAGAACCTGGCTGGTTTTTTGTTTCGTTTTGTTTTGGTTTTGGTTTTTGGGGTTTTTTTTTGGCTGAGCTCCGTGGCATGCGGAGTCTTAGTTCCCAACCAGGGATAGAACCCATGCCCCCTGCAGTGGAAGTGTGGAGTCCCAACCACTGGACCAAGAATCTGGGTTTCCTGACTCTCAGTCTGATGAGTTTTACTCTACCATGTTGAGTATGGGGAGAACCTAAAGCAGAATGAGCCCAGAGAGAACTAAAAGGTGGAAAATTAGACCCAACCTGGAATTTGTAAGTATTTGTCCTGGACAAGAATAGGCTAATGGGAAACTTCAAAGCTAGCTGCATTTAAGGGTATAAGCAGCTTTTACATTAAGAATTGTGATGACCAACACTATTGATTGAAGGCATAAAAAGAACAAATATATTTAAGTTGTACCATGAAGATTTGGGTGAGGTATAAAAAATTCCCTGAAATTAGATGTAAGAAGATATTTCTGGGAGAAAAGATAGACCTATATTTTTGAGAGATATTGAGATATTTTTAAAAAATAGCCTAGATATTAGGTGTGTTTGTGTGTGTGTGTTTAGTTGTAAACCTCCTGTTCAGATGGAAGGAAGTGCATTATATAAGTCAGGTGAAAGTGGAGGTGGACTTAGAATCCCACGTGCTTGTGGTTCCCTGAATTCTGCAGAGCACAGTCTGAGTGAAAAGCAATGAGCCAGATCATCATTTGGCCAGAATGGATTTACCTTAGGGCAGAGAGTAGCTTTTATGACAGTGCTCCAGCTCTGATATTCCAGGAAGGGCTCTCTGCCTGCATATCAAGAGGTAGTTTGGCAATGTACCTGATATTCGGCAATCATTGACTCATGCCCTTTCATTTCAACTAAATTGAATAATCAGTGCTCAACATAAGGCCTTGCACACAGTGGGTTCTTGACAAATATTTGCCGAACAAATGCTGTTCTTTGGTACAGTAGAGAGCTTTAATTCTCTAAATGATTTGGTGAGAAGCAATGACAAGTCAGTGGCACAGAGTAAATTTTGGCTTCCTATCCTCTCTAGACAGTATATTGGATTTCACCCATGAGATGGCTGCCAAAGATAAAATTTTCCCAGCTCTGTTGGTGCTTATAGCCTGGGCAGAAGCTGGGATGGCTGCCGCAGCAGAAACATGAGGCACAGACCCAGGGCCAGCCTGACTCAGTCAATATCTTCCCACTCAGCACCTCAAAAATGTTTCCTGTGTTAATCTCTTTGGACAGTAATGAAGGAACGAAGGATATTTTTAAAGGAGTAACTTATCAATATGAAGCAGATACCCAAGTGTGCTCTGGATTGGATGCAGTTCACACCAGAACTTTCAGAATTGATTTTTTTCTTTTCCTGGCCTTATATAAATGTGGGGAGCTGACTCCAAGGCATTATGGATTTTTGGATATTGACAAGTCAATCTACCATTGAATGTGCGGCTTTGGAGAGCAGTAAATAATTTTCCTGGGTTCACTGACTTTTAGGGCCCTGACAAATATTTTCAGAACTGCCATATAAAGAAGATTGTATCGTTATGACAAAAACATTTTGCAATTCCCACACTCCCTGCTCCATCCCCATGAAGTATGTTTTTTCGTTGTGCTTTTATCAGCATTTTTTCTTCTCTTTATTTTATTTATCACGTAAATAGCAAAATAAAATAACAACCAAGACATAAAGAACAAAGAAGGAAGTTATCTGAAATATCACCACTCAATTATAGAAAATGTCTTAAATTTTCATTTTTCTTTATAGACACTATGTTCATACAAATACTATATAGTGTTAATAAAAATGTAGATGGAATTATGTCTTTGTATGCTAAAATTGATGTTATGTATATTTTCCATGTTGAATGATTTTCATAAGTTATCATACTAGTGGTTATATTCTTTTGGTAGATATATCTTAAGACTTTCTCTATTATTTGATGCTTATTTAGAGAGTTTCCAAGTGTTTCTATGATAAAATCACTGAAATGAGTAATTTAACATATATCATTTTTTCATTCTTTTAAAAGCACAGCATAGAGATAATCCCTTGCCTAAAGAAATTTACATTTTAGTGACGATAGACCTGAAATAAAACAAGTGGGTAACAGTTGCTATAGCAGCTGGGTACAGTGAGAGAATGACAATGGTAAATTCCTAAAGGGTCAGAATGGTTTCTTTTTTTTTTTTTTTTTTAATGTATAAAGGAAGTGATGCTGTTACTAAGTCTTGAAAATGTGTTGATTTTAACTAGTTATGTGAAAGCAGAAGGAATTACAGACATAGGGAAGAGCTTGTGCAAGGGCATGGAAGTCTGGGAAATTCTGGGAACTGTCAGTCATTAGCAACAAGGCAGTATGAAGGAGGCTCAGCTCCACTCAGGTGAGACACAGATGATGAAGGGCCTTGTGCACCCCTCAGGAAAGGTCATGGAGGCTGAATGAAGCCTGTTTCCTGTATCGAGAAATGGGGGACACAGAAAGACTTTTGTGCCCAGGAGCCCCACAGGGTCCTGCTCGGTATCACCTCGAATTTTGTCTATTGAGCTCTTTCTGGATTAGAATCCATATGGATTTTCCATATCATGTAGATATTAGCTCTTTGTACAGTCATACTTGACATTTATTCTTCCTAGTGCATTTTAAAAGTCATTTATTTATTTATTTATTTTTGTCCAGTGCATTTTTTGTATTTAAAATTTTTCAGTTATATCTATCATGAATTCAACAATTTTAAAACAGTTTAATCGTGATGCTTTTCCTTTGTGAATTTTTTTCTTTTGCATTGAAATACAGACAGATTAATTAAGAGGAACTGAAGGGCTAGTGGTAGGGAGTCCAGTTAGGAAGCTATTATGACAGAGAGATGATGTCCTGAGGGCCTGGAATGATGAAAGGAGCGGTAGGAATAGAAAAGAAGAGATGGATGTAGGAGTTACTACAGAGGTGAAATTTATATGTTTCCATAACCAACTGTAAAATTAGGCAGGGATGTTTGGAGGCTGAGGTTTTAGACAATGGATAGAAGGAAAGAAAACCAGCATTTTAAGCTTTTACCATATTTCAGGAAATTTATGTTTAATCATTCAAAAAAATTTATTGAGTACCTGCTATGAGCCTGACATTGTTCTATGTGCTTGGGATGTATTAGTGGACAAAGCAATGATTCCTGCCCTTGTGTAGTTTACTTTTTAGGGGTGAATACAGACGATGAACAAGCAAAAAATAACAATGGCACATAAGTAAAGTATACAGTACATTAGAAGTCAATGTGATTGATATTCTCTGCTTGCTTCTCTAGATTTATTTTATCTTTTCCTCTTCCTGCCCACAGCTCTGGAAGTCTGACTTTTACAGATGAATCAATGGGTTCTTTTGCCTTTGGGCCTCCAATTAAGTTTAACCAATGAGAGGCAACAAAAGGAGATCAGAACCTGGGAGGAGAATGGAGTGTTCTCTCCTCCTGCTGGTCAAAGTGTTGACAATGGCTGGGCTTATCTGGCAACAGGCTCAACTTCTGTAAGATGCCTTCTCCTACACGTTTCTCAAGGTTCCAGCCAACTGCTTCTCCCTTCCTCGCCGTTTTAGCCAAGATTGGCACTAGAATTCTGCTGTTTCTCACCCTGATGTGTTTCAACATTTGTAGTTAATTTCCCATTTATTTGCCCAATAGCACCTTCAATCCCCTCACCCCCCATCTGAGCGTACCATTTGTTTTCTACCAACCTTGACTAGTGTAAGTGATAAGTACCAGCTGAAAACAACAAAAAAAATAGAGCATGGTAAGGGGGATCAGGATTGTCAGAACTGAGAGGATAATTTGCTCTCATCCTATTCTCAGTATGAATAGGATAGTTAGTTGGGTTTCATTAAAAATGAGACGTTTAAGCAAAACCTGGAAGGAGTTTAAGGCATTATTCAAGTGGATATCTGGGGTAGGATCATTTCAGGCTGAAAGAGCAGCTATAGGTACTAAGAACGGTGTGTCCTATTATGTCAAGAAACAACGGAAGACAACAGGGCTGGGGCATAATGAGTGCACTGGCTTGTAATAGTAGAAGATCAGAGACCATGCAGGAATTGAAAGTCATTGCAAATAATTTGGCTTTTACTCTGAAACTGGGAGTCACTAAACAGTATTAAACAAAGGAGTGACATGATCTGACATACTGAAACAGGATAGCTTTGGATACCTAGTTAAGAAGAGCTGCAGGCAGGGAGAGGGATTGAAGGGAGGGGAACTAGTTGGAGATGATCATAGTAGTTTTCTTGGAAAATGATGATGACTCTATCCCTTGTGATAACAGAGAATGTGGTGCAAATTGGTCAAAGCCTAGGTATAATTTGGGGTATGAGAGAACAGAAAGAGTAAGGCATGACTCCAAGGTTTGCGTCTGGGCCTACTGGTAAGGTGGACTTCTATCACCTCAGATAGAGTGCAGGGAGATCAGCTTGGCTTTGGACATGCAGAATTTGAGATGTATAATTGCTATCTCCAATTGGAAATCACAAGTAGACAGACAGATATATGATCTGGAGTAATAAATTGGGAGTCATTATATAGATCTGCAATACAGTAGGCCACTTGCCACATGTACTAGCGCATGTAAAGTGCTCAGCAGTCTCATGTGGTTAGTGGTTGCTGTATTAGGTAGTGCACATAGAGAATATTTCCACCATAGAAGAAAGTTCTGATGTACAGTGTTAATCTAGATGGCATCTCAAGTAATTAGACTGGATGAAATCACCAAGGGAGTAATAAGAAGAGAAAAAACTGAAACCTGGGACAATAAAATATTAAGGGATCAGACAGGAGATGGAAGCAATAAAGACTTGAAAAGGAGTGGAAGTATAAGGTAAATCAGAAGTATCTGCTTGAAGTGTATCATTTCATCCTCATAACAAAATTAAGGGGCTTCAATTATTTTCAGTATTATTTAGGTGAGGAAACAGGCTCAGAGAGTGAAAGCACATGTTTTCTATCACACAACTAGTTTTGGAAAAGTGGGATTTGAGACCAGAAAGAATGGAAAGCCTCCTCTGGGAGGGATCTAGCTGTATGTAAATATGATGATGGTGATTTCTCTTAGACCATGACAGCTGGGGTTTTCTCACCAAAGATGTCTGTTCTGGTAGAGTCAGGATGTTGACTCAGGTCTCAAGGATCCACCCAAACATGTTGAATGTATTATACTGACAACAGCTGCCTCCAGTTATGACCAGATGAGAGAGAGTGTTTGCTTCCCTCCCATCCAGTTTTATTGAAGTATAATTGCTATATAGCATTGTTATAGTTTGAGGTGTACAACATAACTATTTGATATATGTATATATTGCAAAATGATTGCTACAGTAAGTTCAGTTGACATCCATAACCTCACATAGTTACAAACATTTTTTTCTTGGAACCAGAACTTTTAAGATCTACTCTCTTAGCAGCTTTCAAATATACAAAACACCACTGTTAATTATAGTCATCATGCTGTACATTACATGCCCAGAACTTATTCATCTTATAACTAGATGGTACCTTTTGACAAACTTCACCCATTTTGTCCACCTCTTACCTACCACCTCTGCAACCACCAATCTGTGCTCTGTGTCTATGAGTTTGGTTTTTTTAGATTCCACACATAAGTGAGGTTATGCAGTATTTGTATTTTCCTGTTTGATTTATTTCATTTAGCACAGTACCCTCCATTATGCATAAGGTCCAATGATGTTGTCACAAATGGCAGAATTTTATTCTTTTTTATGGCTGAAAAATATTCCATGGTATATATGTATATATCATGTTTTCTTTATCCACTCATCCACTGATGGACACTTCACTTGTTTCCTGAAAACATGTCTTGGCTATTGTGAACAATGCTGCAATGAACATGGAGGTGCAGATATCTTTTCAAGATAGTGATTTCATTCTCTTTGGATATATACCCAGAAGTGGAATTACTGGATCATATGTAGTTATACTTCAAATTTTTTGAGGAACCACTATACTTTTTCCACAGTGGCTGCATCAATTTATATTCCCACCAACAGTGCACAAATGTTCCCTTTTCTCTACATCTTCACCAACACTTTTTATCTCTTGTCTTTTTGATAATAGCCATTCCAAAAGATGTGAGGTGATATCTCATAGTTTTTATTTTCATTTCCTTGATGATTAGTGATATTGAGCATCTTTTCATGCACCTGTTGGCCATCTGTATGTCTTCTTTGGAAAAATGTCTATTCAGGTCCTCTGACCATTTTTTAATCAGATTTTTTTTTGCTATTGAGTTGTATGAGTTCTTTATATATTTTGGACATTAACTCCTTATCAGATATATGATTTGCAAATATTTTCTCCCATTCAATAGGTTGCCTTTTCATTTTGTTGATGGCTTCCTTGGCTGTGCAGAAGCTTTTAAGTTTGACGTAATCACACTTGTTTACTTTTGCTTTTGTTGCCTTTGCTTTTGGTGTTAAATCCAAAATATTATTGTCCAAAATAATGTTGTCCAAAATATTATTTACAATGGTAAAGTGTCAGTGTTTGCTTTTGAATGGATCATCTTCCCTAGGTTTGTCACATAAGAGGGTACGTGCTTCATCTTACTGACTCACAAAGTCCTAAGATTGCTCCATAAGGGGTTTAATGTTTTGCCTGATTTGATATTTCTTATTATAAAATCTGTAACATCATTTATGTCTTAGTTTGAGTCTCCTTGAAGGCATAGACTGAAATAAGGATTTGGTTGCAAGTGACCTATTTGGGAGAAGATCCTGGGAAGCAGAAATGAGAGAGTGAGGAGAATGAAGCAGGGCAAGGAGAAAAGCTAAAAAGGGTTAGTTACCTCCATGGGCAAATGGAGCTTAATCTATGTGGGGTCAGTCTGATTCCCCTGACTCACACTACCCTTAGTCCAGAGTTGACCTTGGGGTAATTAACTACCCATAATTCTGGGCTATGCTTATGTACAATTTAAGCTGTGTTCCCAGCTTCTCCCTGAACCAGAAAAATCAGAGATGCTGCAGCTTGAGGTGTTTGAGGTGAGACACAGGCACTGTGCATGAAACTGTCCACTAAAGCCATACGGAAATCAGGGGGGTGGGAGGTGGCATGCAGCACCTGTAAATGTGTAATACAGTTGGGAACTAGCATAATTTAGCTGTTGGTAGTTACTAATGAATACAGAATTACATTATCCTCCCTTAAAATGATAATGTAAATATACTGGCTGACACTATCATTTGTCTCTGAGACAAAATAATTACCAATAAAACTTAAAAAGAAACTCTCCACTCTTTCAAATTAGACACATCATTTTGGAATCAGAGAAATTGGGTTAGAGTGCTAGTTTTGCTGCTTATTTGCTCTCTGACTTTTGGGAAGCTAGTTATTATTACTGCACATCAATATTGTAATCTATACAGTAGAGATAAACATATTTACCTCATGGGATTATTAGAAGAGTTATAGAATACACACACAAACATACACATACACACACATATCAGGCATGGATTAGGTACTTAATGATTGTTAGTTTTCCTTTCTTTTGAAAAATTGTATTTATTTAATTCATTTTATTCCTGAGCTCCTTTCTTCTTTTTGAATGCAAAGTAGAGACATATGTTGATTGGTATCAATGGTGAAAAAAACAGAATAAAAGTGATACAAAATTCCATTCAATTAAATGAAGAATGTTGGACTTTCATGAATAATTTTGGTATTTAAGTTATGACAAAATGAAAAAATATATGAACAAAGAAAAATATCGTCTTATCCAAATTTTGTACTAAAAATTCATATACTGCAGCCTAATTTTTCTTTTATGAGATTTAAAAAGATGCAAGGGGAAAAAAAAAGCAAACTGTATTAGGTAGTACACATATAGAATATTTCCACCATAGAAGAAAGTTCTGAGGTACAGTGCTAATCTAGATGGTATTTCAAGTAATTAGACTGGATGAAATCACCAAGGGAGTAATTTCTACTTCCATTTACTGTAATGGGAATATCGTTGATTATAAGCTTTGAATTTTCTATTAAATGTCTTCTTATCTCTCTGCTTTATTGAACACTCATTCCTCATTTTTTGTTTATGGCCTTACTATCTAGAGATGAAGAGAGAAAATAAATGCCAACAAGTCTAAATATTGAAAGGTCAGGGTATTCACACACACAGTATTTCACTTTTCAGAATGCATTAGCCATTACAAGTATAGTATCTCCGTCAACTTTCAGATATCAAATTGATGTTGTGCCATTTTCTCCCCTGGAGGCAATTTTGAGATCATAAAAGTATGCAAAGGACAAGAAAATGGGGCCTGGATGACTCAGAATTGAGAACATGTTCAGTTCATGGGTAGTGAAAAAGAACCAAAGTGCTGGTTTCACTGGCTGTTTGTTTTTGTAGCACTCCAAGTAATAAAACCATCAACATAAATTCTGGGTTGGTTTTGTTCCCCATTGAACTTTTGCTCTAGGGACTGATGAATCTCTTTGCACAGCTGTGTAAATACTATGCTGCCATTTGGCACAAATGGGAGGTTGGTCTTAGAAATCTTCACTTGTGAAAAATGTAATAAGCACAGGGGACTAGAACAGTTGTGGATTAGGAAAGGAAGAGAGGAGCTGGAGCTCTGCAGTCTTAGATTTTTCTGTAATAGATATTTGCTGCTCCTCGTTGCCTAATATATTCTCATTTGGGTACCTGCTCCTTCTCTACCTCATAATTTTGGTCAAGGTGTCAGGTACCCTGACTTCTGTCCAACAGAGTAGCTACTAGGGGTTCAACAATTGTAAAATCAGAGGCAATAAGAAAAAAACCTTGATAAATTTGACTATACAAAATTTTTCAAATGCATGAAAAAATCGTAAGCAAAATCAAAGACATTTGATAAATTTGGAGAAAATATTTTCAAGATATATCATATATAAAGGGTTAATAGCCCTAGTTCATAATAAACTTTTAAAATTAGAAGGGAAAAAAATGTAGTAGAGATTAGGAATAAGATATAAACAGATAATTCACAATAAAAATAGCCGTTAAACATAAAAACATTTCCAATTTCTTCACATCTTTGCCAACATTTACCTTTTATTGTTTCGATAACTGCTGTGAGATGGTATCTCATTGTGGTTTTGATTTGCATGTCCCTAATGATTAGTAATATTGAGTATCTTTTCACATATATATATATTCATTATATGGCTTTTTTGGAGAAATGTCTATTCAAGTTCTTTGCTTATTTTAAAATTATTATTATTGTTATTATTATTATTGCTATTGAGTTGTAGCAATGAATCTGGATGAGATTCAAGTGAAATAAGTGAAATAAGTCAGTCACAGTAGGATAAATACTGTATAATTTACTTATATGAGGTACCTAAAAAAGTCAAACTCATAGAAGCAGAGAATAAAACAGTGGTTACCAGGGGCCAGGGGAGAGAGAAATGGGCAGCTGTTGTTCAGTGGGTATAAACTTTCAGTTATGCAAGATTAATTAGTTCTAGAGATCTGCTATTCAGCATAGCGCATACGGTCAACAATACGTAATGTGCACTTTAAAATTTGTTAAGAGAGTAGATCTTTTATTAAGTATTCTTACCACAGAACACAAAACAAAACAGAACCAAAAAACCCAAAGGGACACAGAGAAATTTTTGGAGATGATGAATATGGCTATTACCTTAATTGTGGTGATGGTTTCGTGCATATGCATATGTCTAAACTCATCAAATTGTATACATTCAATATGTGCAGTTTTTTTGTATCTCAATTATACTTCAGTAAACTTATTTAAAAAACAATAACACAGGACAAAACAGAAACATAAAAAGGCATCCATCCAACTTCAGACATAATTAGAAAACTTAAAATTATACTGTGATACCATTTATAACCTTTCCCAACTGGTGAAAATTAAAAGTATGACCAGATTCTGTTGGCAAGGCTGTGAATCAACCAGCACTCACGTATATTGCTGGTGGGAATGCAAATGAACACAACTCTACAGGATGGGAATTTGTCAACATCTAACAAAAGTATATATTCATTTAACTTTAGACTCAATAATCCCACTTACAGGACTTTTCCTTGAAGATATACATCCAGTAATATAAAGATACATATGCACAAAGTTATTTAGCATTATTTGGAATTGCAGACTATGGAAACATAAGAAATTGGTTAAATGAATTATGATACATCAGCACAGTGGAGTATAATGTATCTTTAAAAAAAATAAAGAGAGAGAGCTCTTTAAAACTACTATGTAGCAGTTTGCAGGATGTATTATCAAATTAAAAAAAAAAAAACCTTCCCAGGATATATTATGAAGTTGGGATCTCTACAAATTAGTAGACTATCATTCATGAAAGAAAGAAAGGGAAATAAGAAAAGGTACGTATATACACATGTTTATTCATTTTAGGGAGAAGAAACACTGAAGACATACAACAAAAACTACTGATATAGACCTTATAGAAAGTAGGTGAAAGTGGCATAGAAGGAAGGGACAATTAAAATAGCGTAGAAGGGATAGGGGGTAAGACTTCTCTGAATATACTTTTTGCTTCAGTTCTGAACTTTAGAAACATATGAATGCTTCATATACTCAAAAATAAATTATTAAAGTTAATATGGATATAAGGAACCCAACTTGGAAAACAAACAGAAACAAATGACCCTAAATATATTACAGTAAATAGCATAACCACAGTGAGGGAAAGAGGAAGAAAAGAATTAACCTAAGTAACTTTGAACAAAAGTATTTTGACAACTATACTCTAAGGCTAAAGATAAAAAGAACTGTACACAAATATTGAACTCCAGTTAGTAGAGTTGTTTTTCACAAGGGTATAGGTAAGCAATTCTTTTGTGTGTATTCTAGAGTTACGTGAATAAATAAATATATTGTGCATAATGAGAGCCAGATTTCTCTCTGTCCAAGAAAGGAGTTAGAGTTAAGGAGAGGTGGAAGGTTAAAATAAATCTTGTTGCTGTCAAAGCCCTTCAGCCAGAGACCACGAGGAACATTCCTATAATTGACAAGTTTGGTTTATTTTTTGCATTAAGGGAGAATGCACACTATGGGGAACCATGGGGTGTCTCAGAAAATGTTAGAAAGAACCTATCATAGGATTTGGACATTTGTTGGTGCTGAATTGAGTGAAAATCTAAGAAAGTGGGGGTTTTCATTTGGGAACCTGCTCCTTCTCTACCTCATAGTTTTGGTCAAGCTGTCAGGTACCCTGACTTCTGTCCAACAGAGTAGGTACTAGGGGTCCAACAGTTGTAAAATCAGAGGCAATATAGAAAAAAAACTTAATACATTTGACTATACAAAAAATTTTCAAATGCATGAAAAAATCATACGCAAAATCTCATGGTCTCAGAGCAACCTTTTCTGCTGTTGGTATTATGTGAGATTGTTTATGTTCAACAGGAGGATAATATGGCCTAGCTGTAAGTGCTGGGCCATCGTCAGTAAATTAGAATTGGAGGAATCTGTATGAACTAATGGTTCATGTACATCAGTATATATTTCTTAGCTCTGACCCTGAAAGGGTCTAGAAGCAATGACACACCAGCACAAATAAGCACACCTCTCAATGACATCTTGGTTTCTAAATATTGGTCTCCAGTAAAAGAAACGAACTCCTTGGAAAGTGCCTGGTGCTGTGGCTGGAGCCAAGAGATTGCATGATGAGACTAGAACATAGTGTGGTGTCAGAAGTTAAAGAAATGTTCGGAAAAATGATTGAAGTGTATCAAAAAGACACAGGAGCCATCTTGAAGTGATTCTCAATGGCCAAATCTATGGCAATATGAACAGCAAAATAATGTTAGTAATGGATTATAATCCACACAATAAAATACGAATTGATGAAACTTACTAGTATACGTAAGTAATTTAATAAATAGATGGATAAATAAATGGAGAAGGAAGAGAAAGCACTTCGTTATAGTTTAATCCAAATGTAGAAGGAATGATAGAAATAGAAATACTACTAAAGGATGTTTTTAGACAAGAATCATCAATGGATGCTAAAATTAGTAATGAGAGGCAGGATATTTACATAGTCTCAAAGTATCTTCCCATAAGATACAATGGGAAAGTTGTAACTTTATAGTGAAGAACCATGGAAGACACTACCAGTGATAAATAAATTGACATCATGTGTCTCCTAATATGATACACACTGAGAAGGAGATACATCACTTCCCTATTTTTACAAAAAAATGTATAACCTCAGTTCAATAATGAGAAAATAGTAGACAAACCCAAATTGAAGGACATTCTGCAAAATAATTGGTCAGTACTCCTTAAACATATCAAGGTCGTGAAAGAAAAAGAAAGAATGAAGAATGGTCCAGATCAAAGTAGACTAAGAAAATATGACAATTAAATAAATGGCTTCCTGGATTATTTTGGAAGAGAAAAAGGATATTACTTATCAGCTGACAAAATTAGAATGAGGTCTTTACACTTGATAATAGTATTTCACCAATATAATTTTCCTGATTATTATGATTATACTCTTTATGAAAGATGTAAACATTTGGACAAACTCAGTGATACACACATACATCTTTTGTGTTATTTTTGTACCTTTTAATTTCTAAAAGTACTTAAAAATTAATATTAAAAAAATCAGTTTCATTTCTGAAATTTCAAAATGGTAATCACCCTCTACAGTCTCTAGAAAACATTTCTATGCTTGCCACACGCACATCACATTCATGTAGAACACTTTCCTTTGATATTAATGGACATGATTTGAAGAAAACAGCACATTTTCAGGAAATGCTATTACTCAGTAAATCTTAGTTTAAAGATTTAAGGTACTCTTAATATAAAAGAAATGGAAGTCTGCAGATATCATTAAATAATTTATAGTTATCAAACAGAGAAGACTTCAAAATTACATTAATAAAATGTTTTGGGTTTTTTTTTTAATAGCATGGGGAAACCCTTTTTCTATGAAACAAAATTTTCCAACATATAATAGATGCTTTGGGGTAAATGTATGGTAATTTTTTTAATTTAAAACTTTATTTTCCATATTTTTTATGGAGATATAATTTACAAATGCATAAAGTTATGTAACAACCACAATCAAAGAACAGTTCCATCACTGCCAAAAACTCCCTCGGGCTGACCATTTAATCTCATTCAAGTAGAACCATTATAATATTTAGCCCTTTGAATTTGGCTTGTTTCACTTCACTCAAAGCATTTGAGAATCATCCATACTGTTACATATATCAGAATCTCATTGCTTTTTATTGCTATTAATAGTATGCATTGTATGGATGTATCACAGTTTATTTGTTCATAAATCACTTGAAGGATAGCTTGGATAGTTTCCGGTTTGGGCTTATTATGAATACAGGCACTATAAAAGTTTGTGTAAAGCTTTTTTGTGTGTGTGAGCATTGCAATGATGGTAAAGTACGTCTTTAGGGCTTTCACCTTACCTGTTGGTAGCATTCATTCAGGACTGGATATCCTTCCCCACCTGTTGAGTCTGTATCAGCCAGGGCTCTCCATTAGCTCAGCTTGCCTGCCAGAAAATAATTAAATTCAGTAAATGTGTGATCCCTTCCTGTGGACTGATTTATCCAAGTGCCTCAAAGTCCTTTCAGAAATACGATAAACACTATAGGTTACAAATTGTAGGCAGAATTTTATCACACTCAATAATCTCTTCTACCTTCCGTCTCAATTAATAGCATATTCATCTTCCTATTCCTTTTAGAAACCTTAGATCACCTTTCATTTAAACTTTTCTTAATATTCTTTATGAAGTTACCAAATGTTGTATAGTCTCTTACTATTTCAGCCATATCACTTGCCTCCAGATTCATAGTCTACGTTTTCCTCCTGCTTTGTTTATTGTTCTCCTGCTATTCAGTCAGATAATCACAATGACCCAGTCCTTCTACTGCAATATCAGTGGGGTCCAGTCCATGACATTCAAATAAAGATCTTATCATTATTCATCTATAAACAAGCTCTTGACAGTTCCCTGTTCCCCCAGTGGATAAAGAGAAAACTCCTTATCATGGTATACAAAGGTCTCCCCAATCTGGTATCAACTATCTTTCCAACCTTATCTTTTTCCCTTGCAGTCAATGTATTCAAATTCACAATATTGCTCTTTCCAGAGTTCCCTGTGTTTTGGTCTTTGCATATTGCTGTTGTCTACACTTATAATACTTTCTTTTTCTTTCCTAACTGGAAAATGCTTACTCATCTTTCATAATCCGTCTTAAATAGCCCCTCTGATGTTTTTTCTCTATTCCCTCTATTCCCAACCTGGGCAGGTTAAATCATTCTCTCTTTTCTCCATAACATCTCCACACATTTTGTTATTATCAAACTCATCAAATTATATTGTGATTTTTATGTCACTTTTTCTCTAGTAGACACCTAGCAAAATTATGGGGTTCAATAAATGTTAAGTTGAATGAATATAAATGAATGAGTGCATGAGACATAAGGGAAGTATTTTTGCTGAAGAAGAAAATCTTCTGCTACCACTCACACGTGCACTAAAATACAAAATAGTCTACTCTGATTATGAGGATGACTGTTCTCAAGTAATTTATATGACTTCTATGTTGTAAATAAATTTACTTTTAAATCTGAGTTCATTCTTGGTATGCATTTTGCCAGGACACTTTCTAAATTCTAAACCATATTCCTCTCTAGAGCAGTGATATGAAATTGCTCTAGGAAACTACACATTTAAATAATGACTTAAGTCAGATGGTAAGAATAAGAAACTATATTTTATTGGTCCAATTAATTTAATAAGCCTTTTAGTTTCCATAATAGAAAGTTAGAATTACAGAATTCTATAGAAATAGAATTATATATATATATATAGCTTTTAATAATATTGTATAATATTTCACTTTAAACATGTTATGCTTTTGAATGTAAGTTACTGTGAAACTAACTGGAAAAAAACACCACCACCTCATCAGACTCTTAAATGTTGAAAATCTTCTTCCTCTATATAGAAACTATATTCCTGTAGAAACTATATTCCTCTGTTAGAAGTAGATGGCACCATTTTCCAAGCTGAAATTATAAGCCAGTACACCTCCAGGCATTTCTCAATGGAGAAACTGAAAGGTAATCACATTTGCACAACTCTGTGTGCCGTAAGCTTGACAGATTTGAGTGCACTGTATTGTTTTCTGAGAGATTATTTATACTCTTATCTTTAAGATACAGAGATCCTTACTCTGAACTGGCTTTTTAAAGGATTTGCACTGAAACAGCACCTGCATCTGTAAAATGTGCAGGGAGGAAAGCCAGGTTTGTTTAATGTCTTATATGCTCTTCAGGTACTTAGACAGAGAATGCATTTTTCCATGTTTCTTTTTGTTTACAAAAGTCTCATCATTGTGACTTTATATAAGGCTGTTATACATATTTGTATGTGTGTGTGTGTGTGTGTGTGTACATTCAAGACAACACAGATGTTTGCGTGTTGCTACAGAAATGTTTTGTTCCATGCTGTCTTACATTATTAACCCTCAGCCTCTGGATTTGTATTTTTCTTTTCACAGTTGAACTTGTGATTAAGGCTAGAGAGGCATGATGAATCCTTGTGCAAAGTGATGAAATTATAAAATTGCAGTGGCTTAAACTGATGTTCACAACACTTAATTCATTTGGCTCTAAACCAGGCTTATTCATAAATTTCTTGTACTTGAAGAGTCGGCAAACATTTAATATGCCTAACTTTTTCCTTTCCAGGTATAGTTTGATCTTGACATCGACTAAAAAATAAACCAAAATAAACTAAGGGAAAACAAATCTGTTGTGTTTTTTTTAAAGTCTCCCTTACATTCTCTCTCCAAGAGGGTATGAAACCTAATTATGTGTTTTCTATGAAGCAGTGATCATTACATTGAAAAGTGAAACATCCAGTCTATGAGACCTAATAGTCCAGTGATATGCTGCGAAGGGAATTTTATATATTTGACGTTTTCTTTGCATTTTGAGGACTGCATTTAAGAAAGGAGACTTTAGTGTAGTCTCAGAGATGAGGTGAAAAATGCCTCCAGGCCTCCTAAAAGTTTTAATGACCTGAGAAGGTTTCTTAACTTTTCCTGCTGGTATTAGTGTTTCAGCAAACACTTGATACTTGGGAGCTTCACTGACCCAGAGAAATAGGAGACCAGATCCAGGGATTACACTTTCCATTTTTACTAAAAATACTCTGTTCTTTCAGAATCTATCTGAATCTTTGTGTGCTGAGAGACCTCAGCAGATTAAAGCTTTCTAGAAGGATTTCATTGAGGAAGAGGGTTGAGATACATATTTTCATAGCAAAAGAGAATAGTGTTTGAAAGGATACCTATTTTCTTCTGAAGCCTTAACATGCATATTTACTTACTTAGTGTGAAGAAAATACCACCATCTCATCCCTGGTGAGATGAGATGAAATTAATTTCATATGGGATAACTTTTTCTTCTATAATGAGAAAAGAGAATGAAATATAAATGTCTCTGGGGCAGGGGGCATTTTGATTCAAGTTCATACTAGGGTATAAAAAAAAATGTTTTCCCAAGAGCAGTTTCTGATGGATGGAAGAAGAGTAAAGAGATCAAGAATACACTAGATGGAAGGAGGAAAAAATATCATAAAGTTGGGGGAAATAAAGAGGAATGGGCTGAGAGGCTGGAGCACTCACAAGCCAGCTATGATGACAATTTTATAGATGTGCACCCTGGCCTTTCCACACTGCTTATGCTTAAAGCTGGCTATCAACTCTGTGACTAGAGCCATGGCTAGTATTTAAATATTAGCCTCATAGATGGCTAGGAGTATTTGCTAAAATAGTGCTAGACTACGGCTGACTGTGGTAATTTTTCCCCCATATAGAATTTGGGCACATTAAAAAAAAATCATGCTTGAGGACATCCTTCTAAATACTTCTTTCTACTTGAATTTGCCATTCATAGGACAACACAATTTGCCATTCATAGGACAACACAATAGAAAATTCATATTTCAGCTCACTTGGCAATTAACTAATTATATTTAAAGATGGGGATCATGATTCTTTTAGACCTCTTAGAGCCACTTGGACATAATGGAAAATTCCAGGGATCAATTAATACATACAAGAAACATAAGCATAAAAAAATATTTTTAAATTGTAAGATAAAATACAATAGGCTTGGTCCTATTGGTAAGAAAATCATTATTTGCAAAGTGTCATTTAAATGTGATGATTTACCTTAAACTATTTACAATTCTGTTCTCATTAGAGATTTTTCACAATTGAGCAGTCTACTTTTTTAAAAATATTTATTTATTTATTTTGGCTGCGCTAGGTCTTAGTTGTGGCACGTGGACTTCTTAGTTGCAGCTTGTGGACTCTCAGTTGTGGCTTGCGGGCTCTTAGTTGTTGCATGCATGCGGGATCTCTTTCCTTGACCAGGGATCGAACCCAGGCCCCCTGCATTGGGAGCATGGAGTTTTACCCACAGGACCACCAGGGAAGTCCCTGAGTAGTCTACTTTCTTTTCCTTTTAGCAGACTCAAAATCATGAAACCAGGAGCCTGTGCTAGGATTTCTCACCACCTTCCTTTGAAGCCTTTGCTCAGTCCCCTTAGTTCTTTCCTCTCCATTCTCCTCAACAGAGGAACTGCTGCTATCTCTACTGAGTCATAAGTGAATTTGTACACAGGTTAAAGTGGACAAGGCACCACTCACTGGTCAGCTTTTCTCATTTTCCTTGGTCTCCTTAGCCTGTCATTAAAGGTGCTAATAATGAGAGCAAATCTTCATTCCACAATTTTTTTTGAGGTCCTTGCTATTTCCAAGGTACTATGCTAGATATCCAAAAATAGAATATTCTTGTTTTCTGAAAGCTGAAAGCTGGGAGCTGGGAGCAGGGGGGGGGGGTGTAGTTAAAATACATTCATAAATAACTTGGATACATAAGCTGAACATAATACAGAACAATGAGATATTTACTGAGTATCTACTATGTGCTGTATACTCTGCTAGGTGCTGTGAGTGATTAAAAAAAGTGAGTGGGGCTTCCCTGGTGGCGCAGTGGTTGAGAGTCTGCCTGCCAGTGCAGGGGACACGGGTTCGAGCCCTGGTCTGGGGGGACCCCACATGCTGCGGAGCAACTAGGCCCGTGAGCCACAATTGCTGAGCCTGCGCCTCTGGAGCCTGTGCTCCGCAACAAGAGAGGCCGCGATAGTGAGTGGCCCGCGCACCGCGATGAAGAGTGGCCCCCGCTTGCCGCAACTGGAGAAAGCCCTCGTACAGAAACGAAGATCCAACACAGCCATAAATAAATGGATGAATAAATGAATGGATAAAAATTTAAAAAAAAAAAAAAGTGAGTGGAGCCCATGAATTAACTGGAGAGATGGTGCATACACACATGAAACACAGGCTGGTAGGAACCAAGATAAGTAGAATCTGATGAGAGGACATCAGAGAGCTAGATTTATGGTAAATATGTAATAAATGTTTAGAGATTGTTTAAAGAAAATTGGGAGTAAGCAAGGACTATGGAGTAGCTTTAGCTGGTGCTTGGAGAATGATAGTCTGGTAGAGTAGGGGAGGAAGCACTCTGGGTAAGGAAGTGACAGGAGCAAAGGTAAAGAATTAGGTATGTACTGGCATGATTGGAAATGAGAGAGGCTAACGGGAGAAATACAAGCAGGGGGCAAGAAGGAGACCTGGAGGTCAGGTAACTTGCCCAAGGTTGTACAGCTAAAAATAAATGGGGTTGGGATTTGAACCTGGGATGTCTGATGCTGACTCCCCTGGGTGGGAGGTCAAAATTGGGGCAGCCTTCACTATGGAAAACAGTATGGAGTTTCCTCAAAGAGTTGCCATATGATCCAGCAATCCCACTCCTAGGCATATACCCAAACAAAACTATAATTCAAAAAGACACATGCACCCCTATGTTCATAGCAGCAATATTCACAATGGCCAAGACATGGAAACAACTTAAATGTCCATCAACAGATGAATGGATAAAGAGGATGTGGTACATATATACAATGGAATACTACTCAGCCATAAAAAAGAATGAAATAATGTCCTTTGCAGCAACATGGATGGACCTAAAGATTATCATACTAAATGAAGTAAGTCAGAAAGAGAAAGACAAATACCATATGATATCACTTATATATGGAATCTAAAATATGACACATATGAACCTATCTACAAAATAGAAATAGTCTCACAGACATAGAGAACAGACTTGTGATTGCCAAGGGGGAGAAGGGATGGGGGAGGGATGAATTAGGAATTTAAAATTAGCAGATGCAAACTATTATGCATAGAATAGATAAACGACAAGGTCCGACTGTATGGTACAGGAAAATATAGTCAGTACCTGTGATAAACTATAATGGAAAAGAATATGAAAAAATATATATATATATATATAACTGAATCACTTTGCTGTACAGCAGGAATTAACACAACATTGTAAATCAACTATACTTGAATAAAATAAATTTTTAAAAATTGTGGCAGCCTTGAATTTGGGCACAGGGATTTGAGTTTAATTTTGTAGATACCTGAGGATTTATTCAATGTTATTTTCTTGCCTTTCTACTATGAACATTAGCAGCTGCTTTAATATTGGAAAAGAGTACTCAGAATTGAGAGAACTCAGCTTTCTGAAATGATGATCTTGTAAATGACCTCAAGTACTGGGAAGTAACTTTTTTAACTTTCAAAATTCTAATGTTCCAATATGTGATAAGTAACATAAAATTCTGTGGTATTATTGGGTTTCTGCTGAAGACTCTTGAGATTCATAAAAGGAACATTTTTAAGCTGAGATGTGACTTGTTTGAGGTTCTTATTATGTGGAAAACTTATTTTTAGAATTTCAACTAAACCTAAGACGTGAGTGTTTACAGATTGATTTGTGTCTCCTCAATGTTCATATGTGGAAGCCCTAACTCTTAATGTGACTGTATTTGGAGATAGCGCCTTTAAGGAGGCAAATAAGGCTAACTGAGGTTATAAGGATAGGACCCTAATCTGATAGAATTTGATGCCCTTAGAAGAAGAGGAAATGACACTCAAGCTCACTTTCTTTCTCTCTCCTCTTGCACACAGGAGAAAGGCCATGTGAGGACACAGTGAGAAGGTTTGCAAGCCAAGAAGAGAGTTCTCGCCATAAACCAGCCCTGATGGTGCCTTGCTCTTGGACTTGTGGCCTCTAGAACTGTGAGAAAGTAAATGTTTGTTGTTTAAGCCACCCAGGTATTGATATTTTGTTATGGCAGCCCTAGCAGAATAAGACAGTGAGAAAAAAGTAGGAAAGAGAACAAAGGAGAAATAAAACAGAATTCTATCTCTCAAATTAATAAAAAGAAATTGAGGGGAAATACAATATACCTAGAAATATGTTATCATTTAAGGAGGCATTATTAGGTCCTAACTTAGAAAGCTCATCTTCATAGGCTGTCTGGATTGACATACTGTGAAACATCAGGAAGTAAGTTAACTGATTTTCTTGGAAAGAGAAGTCACCATGAAAATTATGGACGGTGTCACTTGGGGTTACCTATGTTTAAAAATAAATGTAATTGTGGCCAATGAGAAATATTTGAAAACTATTGGCCATTTTTTGTTTCACTCTGCTGTAGTTTATTAGCACAAGTTTTAATTAACTCCATTGGCAGTATTATTTTTCTCTTGCAGCAGCTGACTAAAAAATCTAGGGCAAATTCTGGCAATAATTGTGTTGAATCTCTTCAGGGAAAAAGTGAGAGCGATAATGCTTATAAAACTTGGCAATGGTTTGAGTTAGCAGATTTTTTCAAAGACTGAATATTTTCACTTTTTACTCATTTGAAAGCAAGCAAACCTGAGTTGTCTGAACGGGAAGAAAAGTTTCACTTTTCACAGGGGTAACGTCTTAAAAAGAGAGAAATTATTTTGAGGAAGATGCAAATTCTTGCGTATCTGTGTGTCTAAGCTTACTTACTAGCTCAGTGTTGGGTGATGTGGCACCTTTCCTATTCCTGTATTCACAAATACTGAAACTGTGCCTCAGCACTGCAATGAAGACATGACAACTTATACTCTTATAGTTTCAAAGACTCTGGAAAAAAAACAATCTAGGCCATGCCCATGTATAATAAAGGGCTTTTAAATTTTTTTCCAGGTTCATATAAAGCCATTTAAATCATTTGGTTCCTCTTATAAAAATACAGAAAATTGAATGTCTTGCTCTATAGAATAGATAATACATAAATTTGAAAGAAAGCATAAATAACTTTATGCTGATATAGTATTTCAATATTGCTAATTTCTTCTTTTATATTTCTCTCTCTTACATTTAAGCTAAATAAAATTGTCAGTTTGGTACAGGGATTTAAACCAAACTTCCAATTGTGAAAAAAAAGTTTTAAATTTGATTTCCGATACAGTTGGAGGTTTATTCATTATACATTTCTAGATTTTATGTTATTTAAAATTACTTCTCCACATAGTACTGGCTATCAGTCTGTATAATAACTTTGTCAGTCATGCTGCTGTAATCAGATTTTTTAGATTTACTCTTTTATTTTGAAACATATTTCTATTATTTCCATTCAGGTAAATTTATTGGGTACCTGATAGGTAAAGTTCAATAATGAGTTCTAATTATTTCAAGCAAAGTAGAACATTTAACATGATTTCACAGCTTCCTGTCGGGAAAATGAGTCTTATATGAGCGTGCATTGTTTTTGGCTGCTCATCATCCAAGGATCCAAACATCTTTCTTACTATGGGGTAACTCTAACAGTGGTGGTAAGCAGGGCCCTGCCTCTCACTACAGAAGTGAAAGGGGTAGATAATTCTTTGACTTCCTGGAAGCTAAAGTATAAGCAAGTATCACAGGCTTGGCTAGGTAGGCACTACGAACATTTAATATTAAGGGAATCATTCAAAAATAAGGGAGTTGAGTTTACTTACAGAGTTGTCACAGTGAATCTTCAGGGGCAAGTGTCCACTGCTAAATTGGTGTTAGAGATGACAACATCCATCCAGACTGCCCCTGTGTGTTATCTCGGCTACACCTTGGCTTCCTTTATTTCTTCTCATCCTTTATATCTTCCCACTGTTTCTGTGAACTCTCTGTTATCCTTTCCATAAATTTGTTTTATGTTTAATGAGAGTGGATTTCAGATATTTGCAATCAAGTAGCATGACTATTACCTTCCATCATCAGGGATTATTATTTTTTTTAATTATAGGTGAAATTAACTAAAGTAGTGATAACTTTCATTTGTACAGTCCTCTATAATATTTTTGAAGCACTTACACATTCTTATTTAACTTCATCCTAAGGAGATTACTATGAACTGGTCAGGAACTAGTATCTCTGAATGGTAAAACAATAAGCTGTGGCATGGAAATGTTAAATGACTTGCCTAAGGACACCTACTCAGGCATAGAGAAGAATTTATAAGCCAGAGTGCCTGACTCTCAACATCACATTCTCATATTTGTTTCATATTTGCTGATATCAGGATTGTGCTAATAAAAATCTTAAAAACCTAGAAGAATAGCCTAGATAAATTTTAACTCAGCAAATATTTATTGAATAAATTTTTAACCTGCATAATTTATTTTTTTAAAAGCAATAAAAACAAAATTATTAACTGATGAGTAAAGCTGTCTCTACTCTTCTAGGAACTTACTATTGAATCAAGGAGGTAGATTACATAAATAACGTATTTCAATAGGGACTTATGAGGTCAGGAAAATTCTTGAGGCATAACTTCTGAAATGAATGAAGGAGCTCAGTGAAGGGTGTGTGGCAGGATTTCTTCAGGGGAAATCATGGAGTTGGTTTTGTAGGAACTTAGCAAAGAGTATGCCCTGAGAGAAGAAAATGGAGATGGGGTTTAAGACTAGGTCATAGTGAGCCTTGAAAAAGCCTTACTTTTGAAACGTATTCTCCAAGACGGCAGTTTCAAGCAATCTCCAAGCAAGTGTTGACCTGACACAAATAGACTGCCAGATATTTCTCCAGCAAAGATGGGTTTATTCAGGATCAGCAGAGAACTGCAATTTGGATTCTGCAACCATGGTCATCCACCTGTAAGTCCCTGCAGGCAAGGGATGGAGAACACTTTTATAGAGATAAAAAGTAAGTTAGGAGGGCTACAGGAAACAGAGTCCATGGCTTTCCATTGGCTGAGTCCTTGCCAGGAAAGAAGAGGCATCTCTTTTCTTCCTGTTGGGCTCTGCTATCATTGCAGAACATGAGACATACCCTTCTGGCCTCCCAACTCTATTTAATTGGTGTTTCTGTTTGTCAAATTTTTACTGAAGTTTGTTAAAATGGGGTTTCCCAGACCTCCTCTGCAGAAGTTCTGATTTTTCTGCCTGAGATAGAGCCTAGAATTTTAATCTTAACAATAACAAATTCAGGTGGTGTGCAGATGCTCCCCAGTGAGAAACAACTGACTTCTGTCTTGTAATACATTGTTACTGTTCATGTAACTTCTAATAGGTCTAAATGTATGAAAAAGGGGCAATGAAACAGCCTACCTTCACTCTTGCCTAATATTATTGTCAAATAATATTCACTCATTCAGGTGTGTAATGGGTTCTGTCCAGGAGTGGGAGGACAAAACACAGTGCCTGCAAATGTAGAGCTTGTGTCCTAGTTGGAGGCAGGGTAGAGACTATTTTGTATCTTATCTCTTCATTACAAAGCAAAGAAAAACAAGATTAGGAGATATGTCGATGGAGGGGTATTGTTTTCATAGCAGTGATCAGGAAAGGGCTCTCTCGTGTGATACTTGAGCAAAGTCCTGAAAGACTTTGACATGAGGAGGGAGCCAATCTGAGGAGGAAACTTCCAGGCTGAAAGAACAGTAAGTATGAAGACTCTGAGGAGGAATTTGTGATGGAAAAACAAGAGTCCAGTATGGTTAAAGAGGAGGAGGAAAGAAAGGAGCTAAAGAAAACCAGTTTAAAGATGTAGAGAATGTCTGCTCTTTTATGCCGCGGTAAGGTGGTCACTGTGTTCTCAGTATCATGGAGATAGAATTTTGAGCAGGTGATTTATGATTTTAAACGATCACTTTTGCTGCTCTGGGGAGAAGGGACTGTTGAGAAAGCAGAGTGCTGAGAGGTGAGAGGTGATGGTGGCCTAGACCAGGCTGGCCTCGACTGGCATGGCTATAATGGTACTTCAACCCGATTACACGATATATGTCTTCAAAACATGTTTAAAGGGTTCTGTGGTATTTTCCAACATCGACAGCCAAGTCTCTGGTTCTCTGGACACCAACTACATCCTACAGTGCAATTCAGTTCTGGTAGTAACTCCTTGGATTTAGCACCAGAGTCCACAGATTTAAGGGCTCAGACCCACAAGAATGTCCTCACTTTAGATGCCAGTCACAAATATTGGGTCCCTAGGTTACACACATTCTGTCCAACTTGGCTGCAAATTGGGGTTTCCACCCCCCCCCCCCCAAGTTCAATAATTGGCTAGACTGGCTCATAGAACTCAGGAAAACAGCTTACTTTCTATAACTGTTTTATTATAAAGGATACAACTCAGGAAGAGTTGTTACCAAACCTAACTTATGTCCACTCTCCTATCCACAGCAAAGCCAACCTACTGACACCAGTTGTAGTGAAGGAAAGAATAGCATTTATTTCAGGGTGCCAAGCAAGGAGAATGAGCAGCCCATGCTCAAAAGACCTGAACTGCCTGGTGGCTTTCAGGGAAGGGTTTCTAAAGACAACATTTGGGGTGAGGTTTGCAGCTTGTGGACTTTCTTCTGATTTGGTTGGTGTTCAGGTAACAGGGTGATGTTTTGATGATCTTAATTATCAACCTTTTGGTTCAAACCAGTTTGGGGTCTACATGCCTGTGGTCAGCACAGAGGTACTGTCCTCCACCCAGATTGGGGGGGAGTCTTGGTTTCTGCAGAACAACTCACAGATATGCATCAAATTATTATGTATATCTCTTAAGGAGGATCCAGCACTCTGTTTTATGGATGAACAATTGTTTAAGTTATTATCACTTTTCTTGCTTGACTGCTCTCCCTTTGTCTCTGTGTTCCCTCACTTCCCGAATTAGTAACTGCTTGAGTCTGCTCTTTGGAACTCAGGGAAGGCCTAGAAGACTAAAGCCTTTTTCTACAAACAATAAACAGGGGACACAGAGGTGCTTTTGTACCTGGGAGGGGCCACAGATCCCTGCTCTGTTTCAATCCCTGCTTTTCTTCGATACTGTTCAATCCTGAGGGGAACAGAGGTGGGACAAGAAAAGGAAAAGTTTTGGACAGAGAGGTTTATCATAAACTCATCAGGGGAACTCAGTTTTAGTGGAACTTGGTTTCACAGGCAAATGGAAGAGATGCTTAGGGCAAGTTATAGGGGAAGGGGCATAACGTTTCCCTGCCATCTCACTGTGCAACACCGTCCCAACATCTGGACGTGTTCACCAACCTGGTAGTTCTCTGAACCCCATCTTTTAGGAGTTTTTATGGTGTTCCCATTACATAGGAATGATTGATTATATCATTGACCATTGGTGATTGAACCCAGTCTCCAGCCCCTCTCTCTTCCTCAGAGGTCTGAGGGGAGGGCTGAAAGCTCCAGTCCTCTGATCATGTGATTGGTTCCTCTGGCAACCATCCCCCATCCTGAAGCAACCTAGGAACCCAGCAAGAGTCACCTCGTTAACATACACTCAGGTATAGTTGAAAGCAGCTTGTTACAAATAACAAAAGGTGTTGCTATTACCACTATCACTCAGGCAATTCCAAGGATTTTAGAATGTCTGTGTTAGGAACTGAAGAGAAAGACCAAATATGTGTTTACTATAAATACAAATAATGGTGGAATCACATGTTGGCTGAAAGCCAGCCCACTTTAGGGATACATTTCTTTAATCCTATATTGCTTTTGACACCCCAGAGTTCACACTATGTAGATGGCTATGTACGAAGGAAAAGGAACATTTTTAACATTTCTATAAAAGGATACTTTATAATTTCTATAATTTAAGTTTTAAAATAACATCCATTAGGAAATATCATATTTACTCTAAATTCTTCTTGCTGAGATCCAATCTACTGCTTTCTCTAGAACCATATGCTTGTTTTATAGGATCTAATAAAATGATCTTATAATTATGTTAGGATTTCAGCTGCTTTACATGAGATAGTTCTATTTGCGTAATTAACGTCGATTCCAGTTATATTAGAGAACATGTCTCAAAATCACGAAAGCAGATGAAGATGGCCATAACATTTATAGAGCATGAAGGGCAATTTGACTTAACCATACAATAGTCACTGAATGTTAGTGTTTTTCCGTAATGATACAGGAAACAAACTTATTTATATGTTGTTAAATGCTTTCCACAAATGAGAGAATTGATGTATGTGTTAACTGTAGAAATAGGTAAGCTTTTAAGACTGAGAGAATGGATAGAAATAAAAGCGATCATGCACTTCTGTGAACAGAAATGCAGTTGCCAATGATAATGATTCCATTCAGTTCGAGAAACTATGATACAATGTTCGCCACACTGAAAAATGAAACGTCCAGTCTGGCATTATCTATGGCACATATCCAGTGATATGGGACAAAGAGGACTTAGTGTGACATCTTAGAGTATCTGTGAATTTATGAAAGAAAAAAGTGGGATGGTTTCCAAGTTAGGCAAAATTGTAATATAACATTCTCTTCCCCGGTATAATAAAACTGGAAATGAGACAGGAGGGAAGAGAGCAGGGCATAACCATCAAAAGAATGACATAGCCGTTGAAGATATGACATAAACTGGTTAGAGCCAACTAGGCCCAAGATGGCATAAGATTCAACTTCCAGTGGACCTTGAGCCTCATTATGCATTCATTGTAATACATTAGCTAAACGACACAACCACAGGCGCCATGATAGTTCCGAGGCTGACCATAAAAGGCCCAAAAGTGGGCTGTGGCCCAATTCCTGGAAATCCCCACCCCTTCCCCATAATAGTTGGAATAATCCTCTCACTTATCAGCCTACGAAATTACCCAGCCCATAAAAACTACCACCCCTGCACCAGGCCACCCTCGCCTTCTAAGACGGCCCACACTCTGTCTGTGGAATGTGTATCTCTCTAAATAAATCTGCTTTCACTTTACTATGGCTCCCTCTTGAATTCTTTCCTGCGTGAAGCCCATCCCAGGGACTCACCTGAGAACCGACACATGTGGTCTTCTCCCCTCCCCCATTTTTCCTTTGATTATAAAACTGTAGCCCACTTAGTTACCGGGGCAGAGCCCTCTTGTTTGTCCACTTATATCCTTCACAAGCATCCTATATTAATAAATCTACTTTTTACCTATCACTTTGTCTCTTGCTGGATTCCTTCTGCAACGAACCATAAAGAACCTGAGCTTAAGTCCTGAGACAAGTTGCGTGGTTTTAGTTGGAAGATTGTGGGTTCAAGTCCCTACGTGAGGTGCAGTTTCGGAAGGAGAAGAAATAGCAAGATGCGGTCACGTTTAAACTGGCACGTTTTACTTTCTATCGCGGAGGTTGGGCGGTTCGGAGAGGAGGCGAGACCACGGGGCTAGAGAAGCTGTTCCGGCGGCTGCACGCATGGCTGGAAGTGCTGGGTCGCGAGCTGGAGCTCCAAACCTCCCGTCCAGGTATTCTACCTCTAGTTTCTTCGCAGACTGTGTCCGAGTGGAGCTGAGCCGTCTGGATGATTCCAGGAGAGCATCTCACTGTGTTCGCAGACTTGCTGGCCTTGTGGCTATGACTACTTGTTCTCTATCACTAAGTGGTCGTCAGCACCCCAAGACGCAGGAATGAAAGTGGTGCTTTCTCCGGCCCAGGGTTCCAGGACACAGTCCCAGGCTGACTATGGTTATGACGCCGACTGAGGGTGTGAGGAGCCTTCACACGTCACTGCAAACTTTGCACTCGTTGTTAACATACAAAGAAACGACGCCTGGATTTTTCCAAACAACTGTTTTTTCCTCAATCTCTTCCTTAACTTTATGGAACAAGAAGCTGAGTAGGGCCCAGTATAGGGGCTGCTTTCTTTTCTACTCCCCTCGTATCAATATACATATATATGTAAGTATGTATATATATTTCCTATGGGGAAAAATACCTATGATTAATTTTAATCTATTTAATGCACAGTGTAAGCTTAGTTGTAAGGAGCTCAATATAAACCGGGTAATATGGTTAAAAGCTCAGGCTCTGGAGTCTGACCGCTGGGTTTTCAGCCATGGTTCTACAACTTATTAACCGTGGGACCTTAGGGGATGTTAAGGACTGAATGTTCTTGTCCCCTCAAAATTCATATGCTGAAGTCCTAACTCCCAGTGTGGCTGTGTTTGAAGATGGGACCTCTAAAGAAGTAATTAAGTTTAAATGAGGTCATATGGGTGAGGCCCTGGTCCAATAGGCTTAGGGTCTATATAAGAAGAGACACCTGAGAGTTCCCTTTTCCCTCTCCACCTGTCTAGGATTCAGCAAGAAGGCAGCTATCAGCAAGTCAAAAAGAAAGCCCTACCTGAAACTGAAGCAGCTGGAACCTTGATCTTGGACTTCTAGCTTCCAGAACTGTAAGAAAATAAATTTCTGCTGTTTAAGCCACGCAATCTAAGGTGTTTTGTTAAAGTAGCCTAAGAAGACTAATACAGGAAAATTATTTAATTCTTGGTGCCTTAGTTCCCTTACTGTAAAATGAAGGTAACAAATAGGCCCACTTCCTAGTGTTGCTTTGATGAGCTGAGTGTAAGAAGCTCAACTAATGTTAGTTATTCATATTATAATTATTGAGAATGCAGTTTACTGTTGTCTTTATGTATCTAGAATAGAATGAGCTAATTTTATTTGGTGAATGAGTGTTTTTTTTTAATGAATTAAACTCATTAAGTATTTATACTTATTTTGTATTTGGAAGAATGTATATGAACCTGAGACAGATTTAAAGCTTTGTCAAAGAATGCTAAAAAGAGAGGTCTGTGGAATGTAAGAAGAGTAAATTAAACAAATTTTTTTTATGTGAATTTTGACTTTTTTCGAAGGTGTGACTCAAATGTGACCAAACAGACTTAGGTGAATATTGTTTTGAAATTTTCAAGGCTCTTAAACTGTACCCTAGATAACTAAATGCAAGTTGTTAGTCTGAGATCTTTTCTCAGACAATGACAAGGAGAAAAACAAAAGGAGTATAGACTATATGGTTCATTTAAATATTTTAGCCCCAAACTTCAATCTGAAGTTTTGACTGCAACGAGCTCTTTTAGTGTCCTGGAGACAGAGATTCAGTCAATTTAGCAAAGCAAAGGTCAAGTCAATTATTTGTTGTCCTAGAGAGGAAATTGAGTAATTGATTTAGTTAATATTATATTTCTTGGGCTTCCCTGGTGCCACAGTGGTTAAGAATCCGCCTGCCAGTGCAGGGGACACGGGTTCGAGGCCTGGTCCTGGAAGATCCCACATGCCGCGGAGCATCTAAGCCCATGCGCCACAACTACTGAGCCTGCGCTCTAGAGCCTGCAAGCCACAACTACCGAAGCCCGCGCGCCTAGAGCCCGTGCTTGGCAACAAGAGAAGCCACCGCAATGAGAAGCCTGTGCACCGCAACAAAGAGTAGCCCCTGCTCGCTGCAACTAGAGAAAGTCCGCACTCAGCAACAAAGATCCAATGCAGCCAAAAATAAATAAAAATAAAAATAAATAAATTTTAAAATATATTATATTTCTTTAATCTGGTAATGCCTGTGAGTTTTAGACAAAATCTCAATGAAATCAGAATTTTTCTTCCTACTAGTTAATACCTCAACACATTGACATATGTCATTTTATAGACAAATTGCTTACTGCAGTAGGTTCTTTAATAAAGTGTTTGGGACCTAGAATTGAAAGTAGATGTGCTTGTATGGGGTGGGCAGGAATGGGGGGTGGGGGGGAGTCAACTGTCTTCAGATATTTGACTGACTGATCTAACAAAGTTTCTACTCTTCCTAAAAAAATTCCTAGGTTGTTGCTGCTGGCTTTGAGGGCAGAATGCAGTTCTTATAAGAAAATAAGAAACTCGAGGGTACAGGAAGAATATTGATAAAAAATCAGAGATAAGGTAGGTAAAGCAGATTTCTCTGAAAAAATATCTCTTTTTAAATCATGTCTCTCCCTCTTAATTACCAAATCTGGTTAGTTAGAGGTAGTATAAGAAGAAAGTAGGAGAGAGATGGTGAATACAGAATTTCATTTTCATCAGTAAATAAGTTGTATGTGTCTATTTACATGTTTTACTGTAATCTTATAAAACTGGGGCTTAGTAGCAGGAAATTCTATAATGAATCATAAATATAATAGTATTTTAATAGTGTAAATTGTATTCTCATGGTGCTTATAATAGAATACTAAAGTCTTTTAATAAGCTCTAGAAAAACCTTAAATGTAAAACCAAGTAATGAAAAACTATAGGTTTAAAATAAAACATTTGTAATAATGTAATGTTTGGCATCTTAATTAAGTTATCTGAACTTACTCTTATAAGTTCAGTGTGTAATTATATAATTCCTTTGCCTAGGAAAAAGATAATTCTTTTTTTTTTTTTAAGGAATATTTATTGTGTGCTTATTACATGTCAGACATTGCTGGCATTTTTGATTTTTATTGGAGTATAGTTGCTTTATTTATTTATTCTGTTAGTTTAGCATATATGTGGAATCTAGAAAAATGGTACAGATGAACCGGTTTGTGAGGCAGAAATAGGGATACAGATGTAGAGAACAAACGTATGGACACCAAGGGGGGAAAGCAGGGGGAGGGTGGGGATGTGGAATCTAGAAAAATGGTACAGATGAACCGGTTTGTGAGGCAGAAATAGGGATACAGATGTAGAGAACAAACGTATGGACACCAAGCGGGGAAAGCAGGGGGAGGGTGGGGGGTGGGATGAACTGGGAGATTGGGATTGACATGTATACACTGATGTGTATAAAATTGATGACTAATAAGAGCCTGCTGTATAATAAATAAATAAAACAAAATTCAAAAAAATATATAAATGCAAAAAATAAATAAATAAATATTCTGTTAGTTTATACTTTACATACAACATTCATTTTTTTTAAATTTTTAAAAAATTTATTTTATTTATTTTTGGCCGAGTTGGGTCTTCATTGCTGCGTGCAGGTTTTCTCTAGTTGTGGCGAGTGGGGGCTACTCTTTGTTGCGGTGTGTGGGCTTCTCATTGCGGTGGTTCCTCTTGTTGCGGATCACAGGCTCTAGGTCCCTGGGCTCAGTAGCTGTGGCGCGTGGGCTTAGTTGCTCCACGGCATGTGGCATCCTCCCCGACCAGGGCTCAAACCCGTGTCCCCTGCATTGGCAGGCGGATTCTTAACCACTGCGCCACCAGGGAAGTCCCAGCATTCAGTTTTGACGGGTCTTCTGGAGGCTGCAAGTCCAAGATGAAGGTGTCAGCAGCATAGTTCCTCCTGAGGCCTCTCTCTTTGGTGTGCAGACGGCTGCTCTCTTAATGTGTCTTCACATGACCTTCCCTCTGTGGCCGCACTTCCCTGATGACTCCAAAAGACAATTCTTAAAACGTTCTTTCTCACTTAAGTTATTATGAATAAGAAAATATTAATGTACTTTATATGCACTCTTAAGTAGTGCATAGGCAGGGACAGATAGAAAATTAGAAAACTTTAAAAAAAATGCATGCTAAAAAGTGAAGCAAAAGCTGTTTTGTATTGAATTCCCACCCAAAGATATCTGAGAAAGAAGTAACTAATGTATCCAGTTTTTAAATATTGCTTTAGGAATAGTTTCATTTGCTGGAAAATAGTGAAAAGATAAGGAACAATATATTTCTCAGTAAACTGAGAGAGTATATTTGACTGCAAGCTTTTAGTATCTACAAATGCTGTTTAAAGAGGATATTAATATCCGTTAATGTCTCCCAAGCAGAGCAAAGCAAATCAATGGGAAAAATATTAAAGCTAATTTTTACAATAAAGCAATATTTACATTTGGTAAAGTGGCTGTTTTCAAAATAAATATTATAAATCAATAGCTTTATCAGTAATAAACATTAAAAAGAACAAAAAATTACACTGAAGTTGTAAAATATGAAATTTCTAGGAATGATCTCAACAAAATTTGTCATACAAACAAATTTGAGACCTATGGAGGAAATAAATTTAAGACCTATGGAGGAAATAAATAAAAGACTATTTTTTCCTCTTTTGTATCCCTAATGCTTTGAATAGTGCTGGACTCAGCCCATGAAATATTTGTCAAATAGCTAATGAATCAACCTTGTGGAATACATAGAAAATAGTTTGGGAAATGCTTTTATGATGTAAAAATATTGCAGTGTTGACATTCAATGTATATATACATATATAATGAATATGTATGTATATATGTTTGTGTGTGTTTTCTATTAAATGAATATTATTTTAAAAATTGTACCCAGCATTCTACATAACAGAGAAATAATAGAGGCATGTGATTCTAGTATTTAATCAGATAGTCAAGGGTTGCAGATTTATTTTTTTCTTTTTTTACTTATTTTCCTCCTGAATTTTAATCCCTAGTTGTTATATACTCTAGTTTCTGGAAATATAAGGCCAGAATTCTGAATTACAATAAAAATAATCAAACGGAAGCACTTGTACACACATGCATGCACACATACATAAACACACCCTACAGTCAACCAGTCAACCAGAGAACAAAACCTAGTGTCTCAGTTCAAAGTCATATTATGTTTCATCCAGCTACCCATCCATTGATCCATTGATCCATTGATCCATCAGTCCATTGATCTATTGATCCATTGGTCCATCCATCCCTACATGCATACATAAAATTAAGTTTATTGACCTCTATAAATATAAACTAGTATTAGCAACCTGTTTCAGTAAAGGAAACATAAAAGGTAATCATAGAAAGAGTAGAAAAAATAGAGTACTGCAGTGAAAGTTTAGGAAAAGAAGTGTTTCAAGGAGCTGGGAGGAGTCTATGGGGATGATACAGAGGGATTATGTCTTGGTAGTATTCTTTTGGATTCATTGCTTAGGATGCTACTGATGAATTCCAAGATTGCAGTTTTAGTAGGTTCATTAAGTATAAGCCAAATTCAGTTAGATTGAAATTAAGTGTGGTGAGAAGGAAGTAAGGAGTTGAAGGTGTGGCATCCTTATCAGTACCACCCTTAGGACTGGGAAAGAGTGGCCCCTGCTCTCAGACCTGCATTATAAAAGGACACACACATAACAAGCACACAGACTCACATGTTCATTAAAGAACACATGGGCAGTACTGTTATCAGAGATCTGGAACGCAGAGCTCTTTTAACACATGCAATGAACCTAAACATCTTTTTTGACATGCCATTCGGTCTTCAGGGAAATGCTCCTTTTCATCTCTTGCACCATGTCTTTGAAACAAAAAGTGACAATGTCTGAATGCCATGAAATTTGTGCATCAGGTTAATGTCAAAATCACCTATACCTTCAAAGTGCAGGAATGATCTGAGCACCAAAAGTGCTCAGGTAAAAGGATAAAAAAAAATATATATATATTAATTAATTTGTGAAATTCTTCTTCTCACCATGGAAGAATGTTGTAGATTCTTGCATGACAAAGTATCCTTCCCAGCAGTTCTGAGCTTCTATTCTCTGTTCCTCTGTGTTCCATCCTGGTTCGGGAGCCACTCAAAAATAGTACAGAATTTGTAGCATTTGCACGGCAGCTGAGAATCAGTTTGTAATGTTAAACAAACCACATTATTATAATGATTTTTAAATTATTTATTTTTACTTTATGTTTTTTGATGAAATATATTCAAAATTTGGATGCTTTGAGTACAATAACATTTTACATTTTAATTCCTAGATCATTGCGGTCAGTAGAACAAAAATAACACTATAATATTACTTATAAAAACAATTTGTAGGACTTCCCTGGTGGTCCAGTGGTTAAGACTTCGCCATACAACGCAGAGCGTGTGGGTTCGATCCCTGATCGGGGAGCTAAGATCCCCCATGCCTCAGGGCCAAAAAAACAAAACATAAAACAGAAGCAATATTGTAACAAATTCAATAAAGACTTCAAAAATGGTCCACATTTAGAAAAAAAAAATTGTGATTTTGATGAAATAAAGGCAAAAATATTTTGGAATATACTCTGTGAATTAGGTATGCCTTTGTCTGTTACACGTCCACACATTGCAAGCTCAGCAAGAGAATGCCCAGACACATACAATATTTATTAAATTCAATCATCTTTGATATTTTGATAATTTCAGTCACATAAAAACCATAGTTTTATCAATATTTTTCCATTTAAAAAAATCATGAAGGTAGATTTGTCAGAGAAGAAGAAAACATTTTTATTTAGCAGTATGTTAGCTTGGTTTATAACTTTTAAATATTTAGACATAGGGTTTGTGGGCTTCATTTGTACTCTTGCTTTGGGTCTTGTAAATTTTAGGGGTGGGTCTAGTGTGAATATATTCTTGAATATTTGTTCACTTACATAGTTTCTTAAGATAAATTTATAAAATAGAATTACAAAGTCAAAGAGAGAGACCTTTTTTGTGAACATTTAGATATGTAATGATTTCGTAGCAGAAGCCCCTTTAATAAATGAAAATATTATTTATTGAGTACTGTTTACTACCCTTGTATCAGAACATCCCTCATAATTTTGTTATTGAATGTGTAAGTTATTACAGTGTTGCAAAATTCTGCAGAACTATTGCAGAGGTCCTGAAGAGGCAGAGAGGAAATCAGAGGAGAGCTGGGGAGGTACAGGGCAGCTGGAGGAGGCTTTCTTTGGGTTCAGATTTTATCCGTGATCTCTGTGCTGCAGTTTAGTTACAAGCCAAGCGTCCCTCAACCTGGAAATTTGGTGGTGGGCTCCGTGGGTCTTATACATTCTTCAAAACAAATTGCATTTTGAAAGACTATACACAAATACATTTTTTGTTACAAAATATAAATCAGAAAATTTATGAAAGAATGGGGAGAATGATAATTGCCTACAGTCATATATCGAGAGAAAAATTGCTATAGTATTGATACTTTTGTATATATATTTTCAGACTTATATGTATGTGATTTTATATATATTTAAATGTGTATATATAAATATCTATATACACACTTTTAAAATTTATCCCCCATTTAATATACTGTGAACATCTATCCACGTCAGTATATATCTAAGGTTGCATTGCATTGGTATATGAATATACCTTGATATATTCATTTATAATTTATGTCACATTCTTAGACATCTAAGATGTTTTTGCTTCCATAAATAATCCCAAGACAAATATGTCTGTACATAAATCTTTAGAATCTTGTCCATTTATTACTTTAAAGCATGTTCCGTGAAGTGGAATTACGGATTTTAAAATAAATACATGTTAAAGCTTTTGATAGATATAGTCAAATAACTCTCCACAAAGGGTATATGTATTTTACCCTGCAGTATATGAAAGTGATTAATTACTCAATTCACTGTTGTTATTTTGTTTTTACTCGTTACCGGTCTCTATGACAATGCAAATAATTTTTGTTTTATTGTGTATGGTTGCAAAATAATTTAGATAAGCTTTCATATATTTATGGACAGTGCATTTATTTGTGAATTGTTTGTTCATATAATTTCCATATTATTGTTTGATGTCTTCAAACTGTTCTTTTTTTTTTAAATTTTATTTATTATTTTATATTTATTTTTGGCTTCGTTGGGTCTTCGTTGCTGCGCGGGGGCTTTCTCTAGTTGCGGTGGGGGGGCTACTCTTCGTTGCAGTGCGCGGTCTTCTCATCGCAGTGGCTTCTCTTGTTGCGGAGCACAGGCTCTAGGCACGCGGGCTTCAGTAGTTGTGGCATACAGGCTCAGTAGTTGTGCCTCGTGGGCTCCAGAGCACAGGCTCAGTAGTTGTGGCACACGGGCTTAGTTGCTCCACAGCATGTGGGATCTTCCTGGACCAGGGCTCAAACCTGTGTCTCCTGCATTGGCGGGTGGATTCTTAACCACTGCGCTACCAGTGAAGTCCCAAAACTGTTCTTATATATACATCTTATACAGAAAAAAGTACTAAAGCTTTGTCTCAATTTAACAACATTTAGAAAACTATTTATTGACCAATACTCTGTTTAGTGGAGGGCACTAAATAGACACATTGAACAAAATAAACATGACGGCTGAGCTGAGTGACTTATTTAATGATCAAGCCAAGGAAGATAGAAGAAAAGGAAAGATGGTCTTCACACCCAGAAAGCTATTTTAACCAAGACAGACAGTGATAGCATTCACATTGCTTCAGTGCAAGAACTCTGGCTCCATAATTCATATTGCTGTGTTTTCCATTTTTTGCTTTATATTAATTTATTACAAGTATAAATTTAATGAACACATTTAAAAAATTCAAATAGTATTAAGCAGCTTATAACTGAAAGAAACAGTATACCCTGCCCTGTTCCTCCCCATCCTCTAAACGACTGTACAGAAGCAGCCACTTTTATCATTTTTAGTTACTGGAACATATATTTGCCTGTATATTTGTAAGTAATATATTTAAACATATATATATATTTTTTTAATAGGATAGTATTTTTTTTTTTTAAATGGGGCAGAAGGAAAGAAGCTTTTTTATTTTTTTTATTTATTTATTTTTGGCTGTGTTGGGTCTTCGTTTCTGTGCTAGGGCTTTCTCTAGTTGTGGCAAGCGGGGGCCACTCTTCATTGCGGTGCGCGGGCCTCTCACTGTCGCGGCCTCTCTTGTTGCGGAGCACAGGCTCCAGACGCGCAGGCTCAGTAGTTGTGGCTCACGGGCATAGTTGCTCCGCGGCATGTGGGATCTTCCCAGACCAGGGCTCGAACCCGTGTCCCTTGCATTGGCAGGCAGACTCTCAACCACTGCACCACCAGGGAAGCCCAAACATATATTTTTTGATCTTCAAATTTTAGATATTATAAATCAATTTCATGTTAAGAAAGGCTTTAGCTTTGTTACACTAAGTCTCTCTCTTATACATGCACACACACACACATACACACACACATTAAACACCTACCTTTCTCCTCCTATATTTCTCAAAATTATAATTTTTGTTTAAGTCATTGTTCTTAGTTTCTAATATATAACTGTTACCTGAGATTTCTCAGTCTCAGCACTGTTGACATTTCAGCTGGATAATCTTTATTGTGAGGGGCTGTCACGTGCATTATAGGGGCGTTTATCAGCATCCCTGACATCTACCCACTAGATGCCAGGAACACATCCTAGTTGTGGTAACCAAAAATATCTCCAGACATTGCCAGATATCTCCTGGAGGACAAAATTGCCTCTGATTGAAAACCAGTAATTTCATCTTATAAATGATGATCCATGTTATTATGTATTGTTCACCGCTGAAATTACATGTCATACAATTATTTTACTGTCTTTTCATATAAATTTTGTTTATATTGGAGTTAATAACTGCATTATGTGTGTGTCTTTGCTTCATTATATATGTAAATTCACTGACAGAATTATAAGACACCTCTTAATATGTCAAAGACATCTGTTAACCTGTCAGTTCAGTTTTCTCTGGGACGTACCTCTATCCTGCTCCAGGATGGACTGGTTGCTCTCAGTCAGATATATTACTGTCATCTTGCACCTTCTCCTTGTCATACTAAGAATTTCCTTTGCCTCGCTAATCTGATAAAGCCCTGGATTCATATGTATTGGTTATAAATTGTACTTGGCTGCTTATAAAAGACACAAAACAACAGTGGCTTTCACAGCAATAAATTAACTTTTTGCTAATATAAAAGTAGTAGAGAGCTAGTTCTGTGCAGTTATGGTGGCTCCAAAAGTCATTAGGGATCCTGACTGCTTTCTTTCTGTTACACCATGCTCATGCACGGTCCTGATGGTCAAAAAGTGTCTGCTGGATCACAGCCATCACATCTGCACTCAAAGCAGGAAACAGGAGGAGGAGGTGGGGAGAAGATAGAAAGGGTTCTTGTATAAAATTTGGTTTGATTTTATAGAAAATTTTATGTTAGAAATCATGTTTTCTTAGATTAAAATATTGAAACCATTCCCTCAATGTCTTCCGGCTTTCAGTGTTGCTACTGAGAAGTCACATATTATTTTGATTCCTGATTCTTTGTGGTCATTTTTTTTCCCCCTCTAGTTGCTTTTAGCATCTTTCCTTTATCTTTACTGTTTTTAAATTTCATGACAGTCATCTTGGTTTGGATCTTTTTCATTCAATTGTGCTGGACACTTGGAGGAGGTTTTCAATTTGGAAACTCAATTTCTTTTGGACAATTTTCTTATATTTCCTTTTTAAAAAAATTATTTTTTCTCATTTAAAAAATTAGAAAAATTTTATTGAAGTATAGTTGATTTACAGTATATTTCTTCGATAATTTACTCCCCTCTACTTTTTTTATGTTTTGATTCTGGATATTAATTCTCTAATTCATTGAATGCTGGAATACTTGGATTGATCCTATAATTTTCTCTTTTTCTTTTCCTCTCTTTTATTTTTCAGTTATTTTCTTTTTGGTTCTATGCTTCTGATAATTTTTTCAATTTTATCTTCAAACCCCTCTCTTGAATTTTTTATTTCTGCTGTCCACTTATATTTTCTTGCTTGTTCTCTGTTTCTGTTTTATAGCAATCTCTTTTTACATCCTGATTTCAATAACTTCTCTCTGAGACCATTAATGATAAAGTTTTAGTATTTTCTTCTGCTTCTCCAAGGTGCCTTTTTCCTGTTTGCTTATTTTCTTTTCTATTTTCATTAAGGGATATTCCTCAGATATCTTGTAATGCTTTGATAGTCTATTTCTCTTTAAGAGTGGTGTGCTTAATGGATAATTAGAAGCTCTGTACAGAGCTCATCATTTTTGTATAGCACTGTTTGGTAGGGACTTCGCCATTTCATAGGGAAAAGTCCAAAGTTAATATCTGTGGATATGTTTTTTTTTCCAGTTTTATTGAGATATAATTGACATATAACATTGCATGAGTTTAATGTGTATGACATAATGATTTCATGTATGTATATTGTGTTTTCTAGTTCTGATCAAACTCCCTGTGGAAGACTGTTCTAACCCACTGCCCAGGGGAGGGATTTAAACTTGACTATTAGCATTCTGGGAGTGGAGCATGAGAAGTGGAATGCAAACCTCCTTTAAGGATGTGTAATTGAATTAATTTTTCTGTTTTCAAAATGGCACTATATCCCTGCCCTCATTTGTACAGCCACAAATCCACAGGTTCTTAAGTTCAAATTTTCCAGAAACTTTACTCCAGATGGTATGATAGGGGAGCAGATCTGAGGATCTAAATTCTCTTTATAAAGACTTCCAACAAATTCTCCCTTTTTCAGACCCATCTTCTCCTTCTTCCTACATACCTGCTTACTCCAATTACTGAGCTTCTAGAGATTGTCTGGCTGGAATTGGTTTCAGATGTCTTCCTTACTAGAACAGTTACCACTCATGAATCTTATTTTCATCTTCTACATCTTTATTGATGCATCTTGTATGCTCTAATTAACTCTTTCATTTGCTTTGCCCTTGTCTTTTATCTGTTTTTATTAATTTATGTACATTTTGGTAGTATTCTTGGAGGCTGAAGATAAATAAGTATGTTCAATCTGCCATGTTTATCAGTTTCCATTCATTTGTTATAGCTACCCTAGGTAATATTTAAATGGTCTCAAATGTATAAATAAAAGGACATTTTAATGTGGTTAGATTAGGACAACAGAAAGAACTAGTTACCCTGAGTTGACTTGGGGGGCTGGTCTAGCTGTTGGGGCTTTGACATTTGGTGCCATGAATTGTTTGGCCAACAGAACATAACGAGATTGTATGTTTTAGTCTCCACTTTATGTGTTCCCTATCATGATAGCTCATACAACTGCTACTTCTATCAGCGTGAATAAGTCAGATATGCCGAGATTTGAAAGATGCTTATGTGGTTATCTGATAAAATGTAACTTGTAGCTAATGTATTTTGTATCACTTGAACCCTTCACTTCCAAACCAATGTTCACATTAGCTGTCATGAGTAAAGAATATGTGTTATCTTACCTCATTCCTAATCTTGAGTTGAAATTCAATGAGAACCATTTGTGATCTTCCAAACAGTTCCTTTTAGTGGAGAAGTTCCAAATGAACAGGCTACACCTCACCAGCACAGCATAGCATTGGTAGGAAGAGGCAGGAGTAGGAGGAGTAGAGAGAAATAGGTCTGCAGTGATCAGAGTATTTTTCTAATTTTCTAGTATGTGACTAATGTGGAGGATTTCTTATTCAAATCATTTTTAGTAATTACATTGCCTGACTTGTGAGGCCCTATACAACATGCCTTCCATCATAAATTTAGTGACATGGCCTTATTATTTGGATTGTGCTGAATATGTAGTGCATTTTGCATTTTTCCTCAACTTAACTCAGTATCTGCCCATTAGCTGCAAGTCACTTCTCAGGTAACACAGCGTTTGAAATACCATATGGGAATAAATAGTTGCATTTGATTTTTGATTATTTCCAAAAGGCATCAGTGAAAAGCTGTGGTAAAATATAAGGTTGAGTCCCTGGGTAAAGGAAATTACGGCATTTCAGCTACCGTATCACGTGTCTTAAGGAAATGCTTACTCATATCATTAAGAGGTATGTTGCATTATATATCTCAAGAGTAGATTTTTTTGCATCCTAATTAAATAGATTGCATATCCTGGGTTAAAAGCAGAAATGAGATAACAGTGATGAGAATTGGTTTTAAACTTTCAGATGTTAAGGAAAAGAAAAAAAAGAAATGCAGAGATTTATTTGTATTTTTTGACAAAAGGAAGATGTGAGGACAATTTATTTTTCTTGCAAAAAAAAGTGGAAATTTATTTCTTGCATCTTTATACAGATAACATCTAGGAATAAAATCTTCAAACCTAAAGAAACATTGCCCAACTAATGGTTCCTGTATCGACCTTCAGCAGAGACAAAGAACATTAAGTTGTGCCTTAGCAGTTCTTTGAAGGGCTCTGGTAATGTGGTAAATGTGCTTTACTGTCTGTTTAATACAGGAATGGATCTTAGGCAATCAGACAAATGGATGTAAGCACATCCATTAGACGCTTTCCAGTATCATGAGTAGAAAGAAGCATAAGATTCTATAGAATTTCTATAGGAAATTCAGTTCTTCTGTAGATATTCAGGAGTATGGGAGGGTTATTTATCTCTGAAGTAATCATGAGTATATCCCTGTAACTGAAATTCTTTATACCTTGTGATATAGTCTCAGATTCACTTCTCTGTTTTCCTAGGTATGGGTAAAGATGTCCATTTTTATTTGATTGCACATATAGAAAATTTTATTCTTGTTGATATCCAGGAAGCTGAATATTCAGAAAGTAGATGAATGGATTGGATACATACCTATATTCTTCTTTTTAAATAACCTCCCAATTCAAAAACATAAATTTAAAGATTTATGGTGAGCAATTTATAGCATAATTATTATTTTCTTCCAAATTCAATGCTAAAAAATTTAGACAACTATCTTCATCTACTTGGGCTGCCATAATAAAATACTATAGACTGGGTGGCTTAAACAAAAGAAATATATTTTGTCACAGTTTTGGAGTCTACGTCAGGGTATCACATGGTCAGATTCTGATGAGGACTCTTTTCCTGGCTTGTGGAAGGCCTCCTTCTCTCTGTGTCCTCACAGGGCAGAGAGAGCAAACTCTCCAGTATCTCTTGTTATAAGAAGACTAATTCCACAATGAAGGCCCCTCTCTTGTGACCTCATTTAAACCTAATACCTCTCAGAGGACCCATCTTCAGATGCCATTATATTGTGGGTTAGGGCTTCAACTTATTAATTTGGAGGGATACAGTTCAGTCCATAGCCACAATATTATCTGGGTTTTCATGTTGAGTATTATAGTTGACTCCTCCAGATTTCCCAGTAACCAGTGTTTTCAAACCATGATGTGTAGCCATCTGTCCATCTGACTGAAAGTACCTGGGCTCATTCAAGAGGACCTATGTCTCCTATTTTGGCTGTCCCTCCCCTTATTTTTTTCAGAAAGAACATGGTCAACAAAGACTCATTTTTGAAGAAATCGAGGAATTCTTGGTTAAATGACTGGTAGATGTGATGGAAAAGGAAGAAAAAGAGAAAGTTTAGAAACAATGCAGAATTTTTAAACAAACCCTATATCAAACATCTTTTCTTACCCACTTTCCATTAAACATAAAAAAATATTGATACATAAACTCATAATTCTAACTGCTCAGTGGAGCTTATTCATTTCTCTTTCTGACTAAACATATCCATACATATAGTACAATGTATAGCCCCTGATCCTTTCATTTTGCCGATTTCGTGTGAATCCATGCATACAGTGGTATAAAATTTATCACATTTGTTTGAACAGAATCTCAATATGTTTTATTTCTTTGCCACTAACTACAGGTGGAAGCTAGAACTAAATATGTTAGGCATAGGTTATCTGTATTTGTGAATGGCCTTTTGTCCCCAGAAAAGGGACTTGAACCATGCCAACAGGATTGGCCACATGTAAATGTAATGCTTGTTCCTTGAAGTAGAAAATAGAGTGTTAGCTCTAAAATAGGCTTCTATCATTTTACACACTTAAAATACATTGTTTAAGTTCTTGAGACCAAAACAATGAAAGAATGTGAGTGGTTTCATTTCTATGTGTGCTCTCTGCAAACTAAAGGAACATTGTTTTGTGCGTGGTAATAAATATGTCTTAGAATTCATGTACTTTATTATTGTGTTTATAAGATACAACTAGTTAGGTTAGAGTGAAGAATTGCGCTATATTCATATGTATGTGTCTCCTTGGACTGTGAGTTCTTTTTTTTTTTTTTTATAAATTTTATTTATTTATTTATTTATTTGGCTGTGTTGGGTCTTCGTTTCTGTGCGAGGGCTTCCTCTAGTTGCGGCGAGCGGGGGCCACTCTTCATCGCGGTGCACGGGCCTCTCACTATCGCGGCCTCTCTGGTTGCAGAGCACAGGCTCCAGACGCGCAGGCTCAGTAGTTGTGGCTCACGGGCCCAGTTGCTCCACGGCATGTGGGATCTTCCCAGACCAGGGCTCGAACCCGTGTCCCCTGCATTGGCAGGCAGACTCTCAACCACTGCACCACCAGGGAAGCCCTGTGAGTTCTTTAAGGGCAGGCTCTATAACATATTTGACTCTGTGTCCCCAGAATAGTATTTGTATAAAATAGGGGCTCCATAAGTGCTTAATGATAGACTGACTGAATAAATATCTCCAAAATATCTGGACCACAGCATAATTAATTCAATGTTTTAGTTTGATTTAATGACCAATAGGGATAGCTCATGGTCAAATAAATTGATGTGCATCAAATTTATAATAAAAAATGGTGAAGCAACTTATTTTGTTTCAGTGATAATTATTTATAAGGCTTTCTATTCATCTGACTTAAAGATTAAACCCATATTTCAACCAAACTATTAGAGAGCTTTACTTTCTTGTTGCTAGTTTATTTTCTTTCTCTTATATTACTTCATTTTTGAAGATTACCCTGAGCTAAAAAAATATTTCCAACCTCATTGAAGATTCTGGATGACAAGCCCTTGACTGAAAAATGCCAATGGCGGTTAGTTTTGGTTATTTTTAATGCACTTGCAGAACATTAGAAACCTCAGGTCTCTTTTTAAAAATTTCAAGTGCATTTTCACAGAAACTCTCAAAGATAGACCAAGATGATTACAAAGTCAAGGTTATTTTGCAAGGGTAAAATTCCTTATTGAATTCTAGTTAACTTGACGATTCTGGTCAAATGCCAAGTCAGATAATTGCTTTATTCTCTGGTAAATTTCCTTCCTGGATTAGAATGCATTTACTTAATTTTATGATTTCTTCTAGGGGTGGATAATTGGTGAATATTATTGATGCTTCATCACAGACATAGTTCCAATTTGATTATGTGGGGAATGATATGTGTGCAAAAGTTACAGAATTTTGTGTCTTTTTATATTTAGTTTCTGAGAGTTAATGAATTCATGGCAGTGTGCTTTCAGTCTGGTGGAGGAGGATCCAGAAAGAAATACTTTATTGCTTTATCTTAAAATGGAGAATTGGGGCACCTTCGGATGAAACGAGACAGTATGTGATAGCAATATCATCATAGCCATTATTTATAAACAAAACCAAACAAAGCAACCATCTATGCAGGTGTTAGTTGTGGCAGAGTCAGGAGTGGTTGAGAAGAGTTTATTAGATGACTAAAGAGTGCAGGCAACATCGCGTTGTGGAGAGCATCAGCTTTGGAGTCATATAGCATTGGTTTCAATTCCCAGTTCTCCATTTTAGTAGTTTTGTTCTTTTCATCTTTTCAAGTTACTTTTCAGTGTCTGGCATGTAATAGTTTTAATATAAATCGTAGTTACTGTCATTAGCCACTAAACAACTAAGGTGTTTTTCTGGAATATTCACACTTTTCAATCAATGTTTGTCTTAAGCATTTTTGGTGATGTGAGACTGAATGTTTTGTTGCGGTGAAGTCTTTATCCTGTGATATTCCCTACTGAAAAGTAACCAGATAGCCTCCACTCTTGGTTTAAAAAGCAGAAACCTCTAAGGGTTAGAGACACAGACATTTGCATACTATATCTCATTTTTGTTAGATGTTTTAAAAGAAAAAACATTTTAAAAACTCCCTAACAGTAGGGGCATGGCCATTCCTTTTAAATTTTGGTCACATATTCAGGAAGATAGCGATGGTAGCTGATAGGGAAATTAATGGTCCCTGAAGGACTGGTCTATGTATCTTGGGACATATTCAGATTTACCTTATAGACTGGTTAATTTTACATAATGGAGGCACAGGTGGTATTGGTTGTGAAGAGGAGTAAGATCCTGAACTTTCTCACTCATCTTTTCATTTGTTAGGGAGTAGGAAGGCCATATGTAAATTAATTAAGTCTAAAAGGTATGTTTGGTCTATTCCTGAAATTGTATTGAACTTAAGCCTTTGATTTTGAGGTCAGAAATCCTAGCTTTGCTATTTATTACCACTGTGTCCTCCTGTGACTTACTGGACTTCTCTGGACTTAGTGTCTTATCTATAAAATCATAATAATATGTCCCACATCATTATAAGTTTTATCTGGAACTTTATTACCTAGATAATGCAAGGAAAGTCTTGTTTTAATTCATAGTGCAAAATATCTGTTCAGAAAATGTTTGATGGTCTCTGAACCAAGTTTTTGAGACTTAAGAATGCAAAAAGGCAACTGACAATTGTTGAGTATGCACATACTGTGTGCGAGATAGATGTTGGCCAATTATTATATATATTTATCTCATTTAATCCACATAGCAGTCATGTTGAGTTGGTCCCCTTACCTTCACGTACAAGGTGAGGGAACAAGTCTTAGGCTGGTTTAGTAGCTTGTTAAGTCACACAGGTAGAGGCTTATAATGCCAAAACTTTACTGAGTTTGTCTATTGTCAGACACCAAATTCTATTCTCATGGAATGTATTATGTTCCTGGGTCTGTGTTCTTTGCTACCACCAGAATATTTTCATCATTTCCTGTTGATTGGTTTATTCCTTCTTATGCTGAGCCTGTGTGCTTTACTTTAGACTAAATACCTGCTTGATTTAGGGTTTGTAAATATGTATCTATCCAATTTAGGTGTCAGGAAATCCATGCTGTTGATTTTCTGGTTAGCAGGTATAGTAAAGAGAAATGTGATTTACACAGGTTATTTTATAGCATTATTGTTTAACTTCAAAAGCAAACACATTCATTTTATATGCATTTAATAAGCAAAAGGCCGATGGTCTCAGATTCCTTGATATCCTCTTGAAAAAACATTAAATGTAACAGATTTACTAATATTTTTCTCATTAAATCCCATATGAATTTATTCTGTGCAAAGGCAAGGCCTGTATATCTGTGGCAAAATCAGGCATGGCTGAAAGATGAAGTCATTCATAGTTGCCAGGGAATATTAATAATATGACTCCTAAGAGTGGAAGTGCTGTTACCTCTCTGTCCACCTGCCAAAAGGATTGCATAGAGAGCACAGAAAACCAGAAATTCTGCAGCTGTACCAATAAGACAACTCCAAAATGATCTGAAAGTGGAAAAAAACAGAATTATTGATTTTGAGGTATTCTGATATGTCAGTTCCAGCCTTGACCAAATCCAACCTTTAATGAAAAATGGAGAATTCAGAAACAAAGTTAAATTGTCATTGTTCCTCCAATTCATAGCTAAATTTATATTTTCTATTTGAAGATGGTGGATATGTAATGCAAAGCAGATATTTCATAAACTTAAGTAGATAAACCTATATACAGAATGCAACTAAATTTGCTGTTTAAGACAGCATTTAAGGTTGAAAACCTTGAAAATCTTTAACTTTACTTAAAGACTTAAGCAACACAAAAATAAGTTGCTTTTATTTTTCAGGTTACAGATAATATGAAAAGAAAGTTGCCAGTCATTCCAGAGTTTTATTTTAATGCTTCATGGATAGTGTTTTTTAAACTTGTGCTTATGTCTCATTTAGTGGAATTTATGTAACTCTAGAGAACACAGTGGTGATCATGGCTCTTTGGATGTGGTCCTTTTGAATCCATGCCCTTTACCACTCACATACTCTGCCCAAATCTCAGCAAATGACCCTGTGTCAGAAGGAAAATAGGAGCTGCCTAACATAAATTCTCTCAACTTTCTACCCCACCACCCATAAGTTTATCTACTTCTGTGTACTCCAGCTACAAAGGGAGAGGGTCAAGACTGGTTGTTTTCTGGTGCTCTGTAACCCATCCGCTCCTGCTGTCTACCTCTAGTTTCTTATTACATTTTTTTTATCATTTGATCTCTTCTTTGCTATTAATCTCTCACAGTTCACTGGTTCCTTTTTTTCAATTTATAAATATTCATTAATTCAACAATTATTTATTAAGAATCTGTTTGACAACAGGCTCTTTTCTAGGCACTGGAGTTACAGTATTGATTGAAATAGGCAAAAATATCTACTTCCATGGAAGTTAGATTCTGGTGAGTGGAGAAGAGATTTAAAAAATAGGTAAATATGTAATATAGCAGATGATGGTAGGGACTAATGAGGAGTTCACTATAAAATAAGGTAGTCTGGAAAGGCTTCATTGAGAAGATGATATTTGTACAAAGGAGGTTAGAGTGTAGAACGTGTAGATCTGGGGAAGAACATTTTAGCAGAGGAAACATGAAGTAGAAAGATCTTGAGAGAGGATCCTGCCTGCCATATGCAAAAAACAACTAGGAGGTCAAAGTGGCTGGAGCAGTCAGTGAAAGAAGATGGTGCAGATCCTGCAGAGTATTTTGTCAATTATACAAACTGAAAAATAATAAAAATGTATAATTGATAAAGTAAGAGGGGAGACAGAATCATAAGAATGCTCAATTAATATAAAAGAAGGCAAAAAAGGAAATAAAAAAGAACAGATGGAATAAATAAAAACAGCTAGAAAGTTGTAGATTTTAGTACAGCCTATCGATAATAACATAAATGCTCTAAACCCACCAAGTAAGATATATTGTCAGACTGCATATAACAAAAAGACCCAAATCTATGCTCTTTACAAGAAGCCCACTTTAAACATAGAAAAAATAAAAAGGATAAAATATTAAGATTGAAAAATGTATACCATGCAAATAATAAAAAAGAAAGCTAGAGTAGTTGTACTAATACCAGATAAATAAGACTTCAGAACAAGAAATAGCACCAGAAATAAAGAGGGGCGTTTCATGACACAAAGGGGTCAGTTCTCCATGAAGGTCTATCAATTAAAAATAAGTATGCACCAAAAAAAGAGCAAAAACTGACAGAATTTAGGAGACAAAAGCAAATATACAATTTTAGTTGAAGACTTCAACAATCCTCTCATTAACCAATACGAGACAGAAAATGAGCATGCATATAGATGACCTGAATAATATCAACCATGTTGATCGAATTGACATTTATAGAACACTCCCCTCCAAACACACACACATACCCACCCACACTCACACACATACACACAGCAGAATATACATTTTGTTTGCAAATGCACAAGGAATAATCATCAAATTTACCATATTCTGGGCCATAAAATAAATCTTACAAATTTAAAATAGTAAAAATAATACAAAATGTGTTCTTAGACCCTAGAGGACTTAAACAAATAATAAATTTCCAGAAAGTACCCAAACTTCACAACTCTCTGTTGACTTACCTGTGGCCCCCTCTAGGTATGCTTCTACCACCCTCACATCCTGTGGCTAAGAGCCGACAAAGGACTATTACTGAATTCTCTGATCTACTCCTCATTGGCTTTAGCTCTTATTTTCAGTCATGCTCCTGTATTTTTGACTTGAGATTGATCTTGATTTCCTTATCCCGACCCTTGGTATTATTTAGGACTTTGGCTAAATCATACCATTGCCTCCTTTTGCTCTCCACTGCTTTGAGTGGGATGCCCCCACACAACTATGATCCCCTGAACCCAGTTGCTACCCACATGCTTGACCAAGGCCCATAAAGTTAACACTAGGTAGTAAGGTTTTCCCAAAAGAGTCAATCACTCTCTAGTTTACACTCCTACTGTATCTTGCCCATGATTAAATGAAATATAATATATAAAGAGTTTGTGCAATGCTTGGCATGTGGCAGGTTTGCAGTAATACTAGTTGTTAGTATTAATGTAAAGTTTTTGGTCTTATTATTATTATATTGATATATCAATTTTATTTCAATTTTTAGCTTCTCTCCCCAACTTGTTTTATTCTTTGTATTTACTGTTGATAAATATGATCACCAGGCCCCAAGTTACTCAAATTATAAAACTGGAGTTGTCTTCAATTTCTCTATTTTTCTCCAGTCGTTAACTACTATAGAGTCTACCTCTTGAATGCCTATCGTATTTTTTATCATCCTCTCAGTTCCTGTTGCTCCTATCTCTTTATACCTTGCCTGAGCTAGTGCAATATTTCCCTAACGAGATTCCTTTTCTCAAAGTCATCCCCTACCATGATTCCAGGAGTATAATTCCAAAATGCAAGTATGATCTCATATTTAAGACACATTATTCATTGTCATTGGGAAGTCCATGAATCCCTTCATTGTATCCTTCTGAGTAACAAGTCTCATTTCTGATTATTTCATCAAATGCACTCATCAGTGCCACACTACTTGCAGTTCTTCCAAATTATTTACATCTTTTTGCTTTTGTACATATTTTTTGACAGGAAAACTCTTATACCCCCAGTTTGTTGGTGTGAACACAGTTTAAATTTCTCCTCACTTCCAAAGCCTTCACTGATAGCTAACTGCCATTCTTTCCTCTCTAGTGACAACACACCACATATCCCATCCTATGTGGTGCTCCTTTTGGTACTTAACCAGGGTGTTATCATTTTAAATTCGTATGTCTATTTTCTCCACTAGATTTTGAGTTCCTTGAATTCAGGCATGGCTGACATCTTATTAATCTGCTTCTTCAACCCTTTGTCCAACCCTGGACACGTGGAAGGTTTCATACTAGAATGGCTGACTAAATAGAATGAAATAGAAAGGACTGAGTTAGGTTCAGTAATGTCCCATGGAACTTTCCAGACTTATGATTCCATAATGCATTAAAATTGAATGAAGACAAAGATCAGCTTTTAAAATTCATTCAAATTATCCAGATGTACAAAACATACCAAATATTATGTCGTTTCTTCACTTTCAAGGCATGAAACTCATCAATAAATTCTTTGTCTGGATTTTCTAGCATTGTGCCACATGTAGTCTGTAGATGTATGTGGATTTAAATATTTCTGAATTTTATATACACATGATTTATTCTTTTACTTCAAAAAATTGGTAGAAATTTGAACTGGCTATCAATCCTTAGCTACAGAAAAATGCCTTCTGTGTATAAAATGTAATTCTATACATTGTATTGAGTGTTGAAATTTTATCTACTATAAATTTATCTGAACATGTGCTGAAACATTGTCAGTGATGAAATCCTTAAGCAAGAAATCTTGAAAAAAATGAGATAAAATACCCCCAAATTGTCTGTTGCTTACAGGGGCTATTTGACCTCTTGATTTGGTCATTCCAAGATCCAAAATTGGTTACAGAGTGGATTGCTATTGGGTGTATACAAATTATATTATGTAAGCAGATATCTTTTTGCCCCATATTGAATGGACTGGGCTTGTAATTCTTGCTTCTGAAGAGTTACAATAGCAGTATTCCCGGACTCAGTAAATCAACATTTTTGAGTTCCTACTATGTGGAGTACATTTGAGGGAGACTGATTTAGAAAGAGTCGCTGCTTCCTATATGCTTACAGCTTGATGTCAAGGCAATGCCATTATTACTGCTCCTAATTTTGAGATTATCAACAACAATATTTTATGTTGATGTATGTGTCTAACACTGTTCCAAGGAATTTATATCTATTATTAAAATTTAATCATTACAAAAAACCCTTTGTAGTAGATATAGTTATTATCTCTATTTAACCACAAAATAAAATCCTAAAGACTTTAATAGACTTATCCAAAATCACACAGTTATTAAATAATAGAGTTGGGATTAACCAGTCTTATGCTGGAGTTTGTTCTCCTTACCACTGTAGCCTACTTCCTCCCTAAGTTTCACAAGCAAAAAATATGAACAGTTAAAAAGCATATGAATTAAATTGCAGTTCTGTGTAACAACCTAGAAATATTGTGGGCAGTGCATGATTAATTGCCAAAAGAATGGTAAAGACAAAGTCTTTGGGTTTATCTTGATACTCAAGAGTACTCCAAGACCACCTTCTATCTCTTCTCTTGTATCTCCTTCTTTAAACAATCCCCTTGCAAGTCCAATTTGATAGCAAAGTCCAGAATTATGCAAGTTTACTCAATGTATTTTTCCTGTACACATTTTTAAAAAGGTACTGATTAAAGTTTTGCTTTTTTCAGAATACATACACAAACCGAACCCCTGCTTGCATATATAAACCCATTAGCCTACCCACTTATGCATCAGGCGTAAACTGATGGCTTTTGTTGAATTTTTGCCAAATGAATTGGACTAAAATATTCTCAATATCTAGCAAATGTGTGCCAATCAAATAGCCATATGGTAATAATAAATGTCTGGCTGTGACCCATAAAAGACAGCTTTTTAATATACGATCTTGCACTATACCTTCATTTTTTACCTTATTTTCAAGTTCTTCTCCATGATACCTTGGATATTCACAAAATTCTGAAGTAACTGCATTCAGTCTGAATGAATAGGACTGAAGATGTATGATGTGGCCATATGACTGTATAAAGGTGAAGTCATGTGATGATGATTTTCTTTGACTGTAAGAAAATGCTTTTTAGAAAATCAGTTGAGCAGTTTTTTACTCCCCATTTCAATGTAGATCATCACTACTTTAGTTGTAGCTTATGTTAGGTTTCGTATAGAAAGAGGAAAAGAAAAGTTTTGTTTGAAAGTGCTTCCAGTGGTTGATTTATTGAAAGAACCACCTCAGTAGGAATAATTTTAACTCTAGATTTCCCAAAGAATCAGCAATTTTAAAACATAGGTAGCCTTCAAATAGGGACGTATAAATTCCATGAATACTTTAATTTCAAGGTAGATCTATCCTTTCAGATGGTTTTATGTGCAGGCTTCATAAAATCTGTAATATATATGGGGGCATAAGGCAGGGAAGGAGTAAGTCTCAGCTTCATAAAGTAACTCTTGTTTGCAACGCAAGGTTTGAATAGGGGTGGCACAAATTCCCAGGCAAAAAGTATACAGTCAAGTTTATTACTTTCTGAAACTGCTTGACTGTTGGAGTTTATTTTGAGCATCACTGATTTGATTTTCTCTTTGCGAATCTGTTTACAGAGAAGCAAGAAGCCCTTGATGTGACCAGTTTGATACTTCCCAAAATATCTTAGTATATTTTAGTTATGGTGATGATTGCTTGATTGACTCCAATATCTGCTGTAATATATAATTTAATATCTCTAGTACCCAGATTATATTAAACATTGAAAATGCCACATTGTTTCAGAGGTTTTAAATAAAAAGAACCTTATCCATAAGAATTTCTAGAGTGCATGTCCTTGCCTGTTAGTATATAAGTGTAGATACAGAACCACTGATTTGTGAGTCATATGGCTATGGTTCTAATCCTGAGGTCTTTGCCTCTCTGAACTTTAGTTTCTTCTTTCCTAAAATAGAAAAATATACCTATATCATGTGGTTGTTTTGAGTAGATAAATTTATGTCAAAGAGCATTGCAAATTACCCTTATTATGCAAGTGTTAGTTATCATAGTCATTTTTCATAATAAATATATAATTATTAACCTGAACTTTGTTCAGCCAGAAAATCATTTCTACTTTCCTTTTAATATCCAGGTTTTCTCTTGCTTGGTACCAGAACAAGTTTTCCAGATCTGGTTAATTCATTTGTTTTTGATCGAAGGTCGGCTCTTCACAATGGGTCACTACTTATTTAATCTATTCTAGGAAACTCCCAAGCTTCAGTCATCTACTTCAGTAACTTCTGGTTGAGTTGAATGAAACCTATGTTTGAGACAACTGATTGTTTCAAACACACAAATTCCTTGCAGATTTGAAATGAATCCTAAAGCCAGAGGGAGAAAAATTAAATATTTGAGCTTGCCATCTTTCACTAGGATACCATCATTTAATATAATATTTTATGGTTTCTTATTTGATATGGTAAAAGAATCTGCAACACATCAACAGATCCTAACAATCTTTGCAACGGGTTGCTATAAATAAGTTATGAAAAGACTACCAAAAGACATTTTTTATTGAATTCTCTTTGATCTGAACATCAGTTGATATCTATAGAGACCTGTTATGTCAAAAAATTATAGAAGAGTTGATTAACTCTTTACAGAAGTAAACCCAGATTACCTGAAGAGTAAAAGCAAATTAGAGGTAGCAGCTGAATTTGATAATTTAAAAGCAGTCGGGAAAAACCACAATTTTACAAAAATGTAATAGTCATTTTGAGGTATCTAAAGCTGATACAATGTTTAACTGTATTATGCCTTACAGAACACAATATTTATCAATTTTCTTAATTTATCAATTAATTGATTCTAAACCAGTAAAGCAGAACCTACATGGTATTAGCTTTTGTGTCAGGAATGAAGAAAGTGCTATTTTAAAATTAGCTACATTTCATTTACATGTTTTCCAAAATTTTTCATTATTAGCATGTACCATACAATCATAAAATGTTGATAATAATGTGTCTCAATATGAACATTTCAATGTAATCCACTTTTATGGTTTACTCATCAGAAATTTGCCACCAAATAACATTGACTTATTGGGTCACATAAACGAATTCTGAAGCTTTGAACCCCTTTGTATCCAAATGAAATGGCATCTGTTGAGATGTATAGGAGAATTCTCTGGATGGTATCACTTGGTTGCCTAGCAACCAGTCACCTGATGTGTTTGGGGAATTAGGCAATGAGCAAGAAGTCTGACAAAAGAGAGAAGCCATAAGATCTTTTACAAAGGCTAGTTATATGTACATTAGCATCTGTTTTAACTTCTGCTTGAGTGTATAAAGTAATTGAAACTAGGCCAACAGTACCTTTGGATAAGCTTCACTATGGAAAAAGAGGGACCTGGTAACATATATTGAGTTGCTCATATGATTTCTTTAGAAGATAAAGATTATATTCTTAGGATACTCCCAAGAAGATGTTCAATGTTCTATAATATGAATTGTAATGACCTTGGGAAATATCCATTTGAAAATGTGTTCTTTGGCATTATTAGCAGTAGAAAATTTCAATTTATGTGATTGATTACACTTAATTAAGCAAGTATAACTCATTTTATTGCACTCGCTTCACTTTATTACAATTCACAGATATTGTGGTTTTTACAAATTGAAGGTTAATTGAAGGTTTGTGGCGACCCTGGGCTGTCAGATGATGGTTAGCATTTTTTGGCAATAAAGTATTTTTTCATTAACGTATGTACATTTCTTTTTTAGGCGTAGTGCTGTTGCACACAATAGACCACAGTAGAGTGTAAACATAACTTTTATAGGCACTAGGGAACCAAAAAGTTCTTGTGACTTGCTTTATTGCCATATTTGCTTTATTGCCATATTTGCTTTATTGCAGTGGTCTGGAACCAAAAACACAATATCTCTGAGCTATGCCTGTATTTATGTCTTCAGATTAATTCTCATCACATGGAGTCTTTTTCCAGAAATTTTGTGACTTCTTTATATAAAAAAGTTTTGTGACTACAGAAGTCATCTAATACAATGCTACTTATTATACTCTTAATTGTGTCTGAATTATGTTAATGCTACAATTCTTAGTTTCTGTAACATTCAACATTAACTCTTCTCTGCCAATGAGAGTCTGATGTGTAACTGTATCTAATACAAGAAGGTCTCCTACTCCTTATGACCTTCTTAAATCCCCTGGGGAATAAGGCAGGGTAAAATTAAAGAAATAATATAACAATTGATTAATATATTAAGTTTCTGTAAGAACGATCATGAAAAGATATATAAGAAGTATTTAGCAAAATCTCTAATCCAGAATGTGCTACCTGTATAACTATACTATAAAGAAGGTCTAGAACATATGTATTTCACTCTCATTAATATTAGACTTATCTGTTTAACTTAATGTTTACTTTTTAAATATCATGAATATTAGGACTAAAAAAATTGAGACAACATTCACATGATATAGAATTTATTATTTTAATAATTTTAAAGTATACAATTCAGTGATTTTTGGTATTTTCACGAAGTTGCACAACCATCACCACTAATTATAGAACATTTGTATCACCCCAAAATGTAACCATTTATTTATTAGCAGTCACTCCCCATTCTTTCCTTCCTCCCAAGCCACTAGCAGGCACTAATCTACTTCCTGTATCAGTGAATTTGTTTAATCTGAATATTTCAAATAGATGAAATCATACAATATATGGTATTTTATGTCTGGCTTCTGTCATTCAGCATAATGTTTTCAAGATTCATCCATGTTGTAGCATGTATCAGTACTTCAGTCCTTCTCAGGACTGAATAATATCAATATTTCATTGTATAGATATATCACATCTTTATTCATTCACTGGTTGATGGACATCTGGGTTATTGTCACATTGTGGCTATTATGAATAATGCTGATGTATCACTCATGTACAGATTTTTGCATGGTTATGTGCTTTCATTTCTCTTAGGTGTATACCTAGCAATGGAATTGCTGGAGTAATGTTAACCCTATGTTTAACTTATCGAGGAACTGCCGAATTGTTTTTCATAGCAGCTCCACAATTTTATATTCCCACCAGCAATGTATGAGCTTTACAGTTCATTCACATCATTGCAAATACTTTTTATTTTGTTTTGTTGTTGTTGTTGTTGTTTATTAATAGCCATCCTAGTGGGTGTGAAGTGGTAACTTAATGTGGTTTGATTTTCATATCCCTAATGAATAAAGATATTGAGCATCTTTTCATGTTGGCCATTCTTATGTATTCTTTGGAGAATTGTCTATTAAAAACTCTGCCCATTTTTAAATTGGGTTGTCTGTCTTTTTGTTGTTGAGTTGTAAGAGTTCTCTAGGTATTCTGGGTGCTAGACTCTTATCAGATATATTATTTGCAAATATTTTATTCCATATTGTGGATTGTGTTTTCACTGACTTGATAGTGTCCTTTGGTTCACAGAAGTTTTAAATTTTGGTGAAATACAATTTATCTGTTTTTTGTTTTGGTTGCATATGCTTTTGATGTCATGTTTAAGAAACTATTATCTAATCCAAGGTCATAATATTTATACCTCTGTTTTCTTTTAAGACTTTTATAGTTTTAACTCTTACATTTATTTTGAGTGAATTTTAGTATTTTGTGTGATGCAGGGATATAATTCATTCTTTTGCAGGTGGATATCCAGTTATCCCAGATCCATTTTGGGAAAAAAACAAAAACAAAAACAAAACAAAAAAACACCTTTTTTTTTTTTTTTCTATTTGAATGAACTTAACCCCCTTGTTGTAAATTAATTATATGGATTTATGTCTGGACTCTCAATTATATTTTATTGATCTATATGTCTATTCTTATGCCAGTACTATATTGTTTTGACACCAGTATATTCGTAGAAAGTGTTAAAATTGGGAAGTGTGAGTACCCCAACTTTGTTTTTTTTTGTTTTGTTATTTATTTATTTATTTATTTTTGGCTGTGTTGGATCTTCGTTGCTGTGCGCAGGCCTTCTCTAGTTGCAGTGAGTGGGGACTTCTCTTGTTGCGGAGCACGGGCTCTAGGCACACAGGCTTCAGTAAGTTGTGGCTCACAGGCTCTAGAGCGCAGGCTCAGCAGTTGTGGCGCACAGGCTTAGTTGCTCCGTGGCATGTGGGATCTTCCCGGACCAGGGCTTGAACCCGTGTCCCCTGCATTGACAGGCAGATTCTCAACCACTGAGCCATGAGGGAAGCCCCCCAACTTTGTTCTTCATTTTCAAGATTGTTTTGGCCACTCTGGGTTCCTTGCAATCCATAGGAGTTTTAGAATTGGCTTGTCCATTTCTGCAAAAAAAGGAAGTCAGACATTTAATAGGGAATGCATTGAATCTGTGCATAAATTTGGTGATTATTGCCATCTTAACAATATTAAGTCTTCAATCCATGAACATGGGGTATATTTTCATTATTTTAATTCTTTCAACAATGTTTTGTAGTTTTTAGTGTCTAAGTCTTACACCTCTTGGTTAAGTTTATTTTTTTAAGTATTTTATTTCTTTTGATGCCTTAGTAAATAAAATTGTTTTCTTGTTTACATTTTAAGACTGCTCACTGCTAGCATATAGCAATACAACTGCTTTTTATGTTGATCTTGTATCCTACAATTTTGATGACTCTTTTATTAGCTATAATAATTAATTTGTGAATTCTTTAGGGTTTTCTATATATAAGATCATGTCATCTATGAATATAGGATACATTTTCTGCAAAAAATATGTTGGGATTTTGATTGGGATTTCATTGAATCTGTAGGTCACTTTGGGTAGTATGGACACCTTAACAATATTAAGTTTCCGATACATGAACACAGCCTGCCCTTCCATTATTTGTGTCTTCTTTAATTTGTTTCAGCAGTGTTCTGTAATTTTCACTGTAAGAGTTTTCCACCATCTTGGTTAGGTTATTACTAAGTTTTTTTTTTTTTTTTTTTTTTGACGCAATTGTAAATGGAATTGTTTTCTTAATTTCCTTTCAGATTGTTCATTGTTATTGTGTAACTTTTGATTCCCTTTTATAATTATTTCCTTTTGTTGATATTATCAATTTGGTGAGTCATTCTCATGGTTTCTTTTTATTCATTGGGCATGATTTCATTTAGTTTTTGAACATATTTAAAACAGCTATTTAAAATTTTTGTCTAGTAATTCCAGTGTCTAAGCTTCCTCAGGGAGAGTTCCTGTTAATTTCTTTTTTGGTTTGGTATGGGTCATACTTTCTTGTTTTCTTATTGCCTTGTAATTTTCATTGAAAAGTTGACATTTTGAATATTATTATTATGCAAATTTGTAAATCACATTCACCTGCCTCTCCTTGGCTTTTTGTTGCCGCTCGTTGTTGTATGTTTGGTGGCTTTTCTGAACTAATTTTGTAAAGCCTGTGTTCTTTATTATGTTTGTCCACTGAATTCTCTGTTCTGTTGCCTTAGTGATCAGCTGATGATTGGACAGAGATTTCCTTAAATGGCTGGAATTAAAGTAAAGTCTCTCAGTTTTCAGATGGGCTTGTGTGTCATTTTGGGGGATATCTTCAGTACTCAGCCAGGCAGTTTACAGCTTTGCCTTAGCCTTCCTGGAGATCAGTCAGAGGGGAGAATTTAGGGCCTTCTCATGTCTTTTCTGAACATGCATACATGGTCTTCTAGATTCCTAGTATTATGTTGGAGCTTTTCAAAACCTTTATTCCTCAAAGCATCTCATTCTTTAGTCTTTCTTCCCAAGCTTTTTGGTTAATCTGTTATTTGCCTCAACTGTCATCCATTGCCCTTAGGCAGCCATGACTAATGTCTTTGCTTGTGTATTTGACAAACATCCCTCCTCAGATAGCCACCTCAGCACTGCAAAATTTCTGAATTAGGCAAAGATGAAGGCAAACACTTTGATCCAAGGAGTCACCAGACAGGTCAACTGATCACCCACATCTCTTTGTGAATGAAGTATCTTCTAGTCCTTCTAGTAATGCTCTCTGTATTGGGACTGTGAGCTCTTAAGTCAAGTTCACATCTGAATCCAGAATTGGGTAATGGGACCAATAAGTAAGAGCACCACTGGGGTCTCTGTTTTTACAAAATCCCACCAGTTTTTCTTGATTAAGCATTATCTTAGTTGCTGCAAGCTTCTGGTTATTTTCCAGAATGCCAAAAAAAGTTCATTCTGATAGATTTTGCCAGTGTTTTTATTGATCTTATGGCAGGACAGACTTTTAGATTTTCTTACTATGCCATTTTTTTGTTAACAATATTCTGTTTAGGATTTTAATAAATTATAACATTGAATACCTACTATTGAGAATCCAAACTAAAATATCAATATCTTAATGCAGTGTGTACATTTTATTATATATATATACACACATGTGTATATATATATGTGTGTGTATATATATATATAAAACCTACATGATACTCCACACCTTGACCCATTTTAATCTGTATCTGTTTTTCTTTCTCAATAATTGGAAATAGAACTTGGTATAAGAAACAGGAGTGTTAAATCCTATTTGACCTACTTCATCAGTGCCCTCCCTCCTTGCCAAGACTCAGTGTTGGTGGAGTTAGTTAGCAGTTGCCATTTAGATACAGAGTTTCCATTTAGCTACAGTTACCTTCAGTATCACACATTAATAAATACCAAATGTACAGTGCTTCTCTCTTCTCTTTAGGTACTTCCCCAGCATTACTGACTCTCAAATATGGCAACCTCACATACGACTAGGAGAATCGTGTGGGAGATGTATATTGACCTAAAATTAAGCATTTAGCAAAAATATAATTTTCTGCAGCTATACAGGGAGATACTAAAATGGTAAACAGGGATTTTGATACTTTGAACATTAAGTGTAGTTTGCATATTCTCTGTGTGTTGTGTATGTGTTTAAAGGAATTATTGACTGTTGTTGAAAGTAAAGTTCTAGAATACTGTTTCAACTTGTTTTATTTGAGTAAAGACGGTTTGGAAACTTGTTCCTATCTGTTACTTTAGAAAAGTATACTCTAGATATCAGTAACTAACATTGGTATAGAAATTTATGGTTTATAAGTTTATGATTATAAATTTGGATAGTTTCTCCATATTACTGTCTCTTTAAATATCATAGAAAAGATAATCACAAAGGGGAAAAATGTTCAGAAATGTTGAGGATAACCTGAGGTCAAATGTATAGTAATTGGCCAAATTGGAACTAACTATATAAATCATATACTTTTTTCAATACCATGCATTTAAAAATAATGTATACAAGCTTGAGTGACAGATGCTTAGTGTGAACCATTTCTGTAACTAACTAAGCAGTTCACGGAGTTAGTTCAGTGTAATTCTGAAGTTTTACCTTAGTATATCATCTCAAGGGGACCATCATTAAAATCATTCCTTAAAGTAATGGTATAAATGGGTTCTCCCAATATTTCAGGCCTGTCTCCGAGGAAGGACTTGCCTGAAACCTTTGATGTTTTATAATCAGAGAGCCTTTTTGATCTTGCTTGGTTATACCAATTTTGCATAATATTCCCCAGTCAATAATAATTCTATCATATCAAAATTACTCTGCTTTATCCTTTATCCTTTATGGTCATCAAAGAATATTTGTTTCAGCCAAATTAATTGCCTCTGGTATAAATGCAGCCAAGGGATTAGTTTCTGTGAGAAGTTTAAAAGTTGTTTCATTATCTAAATTTCAAGTATCTATCGGGTTAAATTTATTTAAGCCTTTATTTCCAACCTTGGGGGAGAACAAAAGTCATATCACTATTCAAAATTGCCTTTAATGTATCAGAGTTTTGGAGATACCAAAGTATATAAGTCTAGAGAAGTGAAGAGAATAGAAGTGTGCTTGATTTAAAAGTAAGCTATTGATATTTGAGTTGTACAAGAAATGAAATAACCTCTATGTGAACCTAAAGAATATTTACTAAGAAGTCAGTGTTCTGAATCTCTATGAGAACAGTAATCAGAAGCAATATTCTGTGAAAAAGCGTGTCTGGATGGATGGATGGAGGGGAGAAATGGATTTCAAGTCAGACCCTTTTGTCTTGGTTTTCTAATCTGTTTTAACTGTTTACAGGGTTATTGTGAGTATTTTAGGGGAATAAGTATGAAAGATTTGAAAAATAAACTGAATCTTGGACATAAAGTGCTTTTATTACTTCCCGTTAATAATTTTAATAATTCTTAAGAGAGTGTAGCAATGTGCCACATCAGATATAGATGTTGGGAGGAGACTCCCTAGTTGCCCCTTCTGAAGTTGTTTGTCTGCCGTCACAGCAACAATTCCAGCCCTGTCGCTAGTCAGGGGAAAGGAAGTCATAATTCTTAGCTCTCCTTCTAATTCAAGTGATATTATAGGCTCAATTGAGACAAAGTAGACTAAAGCCGGAAAAAAAAAAAAAAAAAAAGGCTTTTGAGTCACATAGCCACATCTCAAGAACAGTGTTGTCAGTAGCTGTGGGATAGCTAGAATCTGGATTTAGACAACATCATGATTTCCTTGACATTTGACTCTTGATTCTCTCTCAGTATTGGTTTCTTCATATTCGTTCTACCCTCATGACCTCATCTAATCCTAATTACCTCCCAAAGGCTCTATCTCTTAATACCATCCCATTGGACAGTAACATATGAATTTTGGAGAACAAAAGCATGCAATCCATAACATTTAGTTCCTGGCTCCCAAAATGTGTGTCCTTCTCACATAAAAAATACCATCTCAACAACTCCCAAAGTCTCAACTCATTCCACCATAAGCTCTAAATTCTAAAATCCAAAGTTTCATTTAAATAGCATCTAAATCAGATATGGGTGAGACTCAAGGCGTGCTTCATCCTGAGGCCAGTTCCTCCTCAGCTGTGAATCTGTGAAACCAAATATGTAATGTGCTTCCAAAATACAACTGTGGGATGGGCATAGGGTTGGCATTCCCATTCCAAAAGCAAGAAATAGGAAAGAAGAAAGGGGTAATGAGTCCCAAGTACGTCGAAAACATAACAGGGCAAAGAGCATTAAACCTAATGGCTCAAGAACAATCATCTTTGGCTTGATGCTCAGCCTTCCAATCCCACTGGGGGGCAGTATCACCCCCATGACTCTGTGGGACAGTCTTAAGTGGCTTTCTGTAGGGGCCCTGCCCCCACAGCAACTCTCTGCCTGGGCTTTATGGCTCTCTAGGGTTGGGTCATGTGCCCGTGGCTCTCCTAGTCTGGGATTCCAAGCCTGTGGCTCTGGTGGCTGACCCCATCCTTTGAAATCTAGATAGAGATAGCCATGCCCCCCATAGCTGTGCTGCATACAGCCCATGCTAGTTTCTCCGTGATGGCCCAACCTCTGAGGCACTGGGCAGGGGCATCCTGGACTGCCTGGTGACCCCCTCCTTTGAAACCATTCTTCCCAACCCCTCATCCCCCCCAGGCCCCCTCCACACTGGGCCTGTGATGGGAGTAGCAGCCTTGATGATGTTCGATTCACCTTTGGGGTCATTATTCAATTGTCTTAAAGAATAATTCCTGGCTTCTCTTGAAATGGCTGATTCATACTAATCTTATCAAAGGGTTGCCTGGCCACATCCTTGGTGTTCTCATTTTTTTGCAATACGGATAAGCTGAGAATTTTCCAAATCTTTAAATTCTGCTTCGCTTTTTGCTCAACAATTCCATCTTTAAGTCATTTCTCTCTTCTCACATTTTAAGTAGTCAAGAGAACCCAAGCTGCACCTTCAGCTCTTTTCTTAGAAATAGTTTCAGCTTGATATCCAATTTTGTAAGTTCTACCTTCCACAAAACACTAGAACATAAACACAATTCAGCCAAGGTCTTTGCCACTTTATAACAAGGATTACCAGTTTCCAACAACATGCTTCTCATTTCTGTCCGAAACCACATCAGAATGGCCTTCATCATCTATATTTCTACCAACATTCTGTTCAGGATTACTTAAGTATCCTCTAAGAAGATTAAATCTTTCTCTACAGCTTTTATTTCTGAGTTCTCACCAGAACCTCCCTTAATGATTCATTCATGGCAATGTAGGCTTTTTCTAGCATGGACCTCAAAACTCAGCTTCTACCTTTACCAGTTCCAAAGCCACTTCTACATTTTTAGGTATTTGTTACAGCAGCATATCTACGTCTCGATACTAATTTCTGTTTAGTCAATTTGGGCTACTATATCAAAAATACCATTGACTGGATGGCTAATAAATAACAGAAATTTATTACTCACAGTTATGGAGGCTGGCGGTCTGAGATCAGGTTGTAAGCATGGTCAGGTTCCAGTGAGGACCCTCTTCTGGGTTGCAGACTGCTGACTTCTCAATGTATCCTCACATGGCAGAGAGCAGAGAAAAACCAAGCTCTCTTGTGACTCTTATAAGTTCATTAATCCCATTCATGAGGCCTCTACCCTCATGATCTCTTCGAATCCTATTGCCTCCCAAAGACTCCACCTCCTAGTAGCATCCTGGTTTTCTTTTTTCCTATTGAAATATATTTGCTTTACAAAATTATATTAATTTCAGATGTACAGCATAGTGATTCAGTACTTTTATAGATAATACCCCATTTAAGGTTATTACCGAATAATGGCTATATTTCTCTGCTGTACAATATATCCTTGTAGCTTATCTATTTTATACATAGTAGTTTATATCTCTTAATCCCATACACCTATTTTACCCTTCCCCCCTCCCCTCTCCCCACTGGCAGCCACTAGTTTGTTCTCTGTATCTGTGATCTGTTTCTGTTTTGTTATATGCATTCATATATTTTTTAGATTCCGCATATAAATGATAATATGCAGTATTTGCCTTTCTCTGTCTGACTTATTTCGCTAAGCGTAATACTCTCTAGGTCCATCCATGTTGTTGCAAATGTCAGAATTTCATCCTTTTTTATGGCTGAGTAATATTCCATTGTGTGTGTATGTGTGTGTGTATGTGTATGTGTGTGTGTGTGTTTATGTATGTGTGTGTGTATATATCTTCTATATATATAGAAGATATATATATATACATCTTCTATATTCATTCATCTGTTGATGGACACTTAGGTTGCTTCCATATCTTGGTATAGTAAATAATGCTGCTGTGAACGTTGGGGTGCAGTGTATCTTTTCAAATTAGTGTTTTCATTTTCTTCAGATATATACCCAGTATACAAGGGGTCCCTTTTCTTCACTTCCTCACCAGCAATTATTTGTGGTCTTTTTGATAGTCATTCTGACAGGCGTGAGGTGATTATCTCATTGCGGTTTTGATTTGCACTTCTTTGATGATTAGTAATATTGAGCATCTTTTCATGTGCCTGCTGGCCATTTGTATGTCTTCTTTGGAAAAATGTTCAGGTCTTCACCTATTTTAAAACTGGGGTTATTTTTTGATATGATAAAGTTTCAACATATGAGTTTTGGGGCAATACAAGCACTTAGTCCATAACGTATGGATATACCACATTTTGTTTATTCTTTCATACATTGATAAATACTTGGATTGTTTCTACCCTTTAGTTATGGAGAATAATACTACTATGAACATGGGTGTACAAAACCTTTTCAAGACCCTGCTTTCAATTATTTTGGATATATATGCCCAGAAGTAGAATTGCTGGATCATATGGTCATTCTGTTTTTAATTTTTTTGGGAAACCTCCAGACTGTTTTAATAGTAGCTGCACCGACATCAAGCGCCCACGGGGTTGGCGGCCAGCTGGGCCAGAGCCATGGTCTGGGCTCTAGGACCCCAGCGTGGCCTCGCGAATTACCTTGCCTCACCGCCGCCCTTCTGCCTCGGGTCCAGTCTGAGCCCTGGCACCTTCCAGGCCGGCACCGAGCCGAGGTGGGAATGCAGCCATTTTGTTGAGCGTGACTTCACTTTCTGTGAGGAACTGTGTGGAGTATGCCATCTCGAGGTGCTCACCTTTTACTCTACCACAAGCCGTGTGGTTGACAGGGTCTTGGTGCTCCGGCCGGGTGTCAGGCCTGAGCCTCTGAGGTGGGAGAGCTGAGTTCAGGACATTGGTTCACAAGAGACCTCCCAGCTCCATGTAATATCAAACAGTGAAAGCTCTCCCAGAGATCTCCATCTCAACTCTAAGACCCAGCTCCATTCAACAACCAGCAAGCTACAGTGCTGGACACCCTATGCAAACAACTGGCAAGACAGGAACACAACCCCACCCATTAGCACAGAGGCTGCCTAAAATCATAATAAGGTCACAGACCCCCAAAACACACCAACGGACACGGCCTTGCCCTCCAGAAAGTCAAGACCCAGCCTCATCCACCAGAAAACAGGCACCAGTCCCCTCCACCAGCAAGCCTACACAGCCCACTGAAATAACCTCACCCACTGGGAGCAGACACCAAAAACGGGAACTAGGAACCTGCAGCCTGTGAAAAGGAGACCCCAAACACAGTAAGTTAAGCAAAATGAGATGACAGAGAAACACACAGCAGATGAAGGAGCAAGGTAAAAACCCACCAAACCAAACAAATGAAGAGGAAATAGGCAGTCTACCTGAAAAAGAATTCAGAGTAATGATAGTAAAGATGATCCAAAATCTTGGAAATAGAAAGGAGAAAATACAAGAAACGTTTAACAAGGACCTAGAACTAAAGAGTAAACAAACAATGATGAACAACACAGTAAATGAAATTAAAACTCTCTAGAAGGAATCAATAGTAGAATAACTGAGGCAGAAGAACGGATAAGTGACCTGGAAGATAAAATAGTGGAAGTAACTACCGCAGAGCAGAATAAAGAAAAAAGAATGAAAAGAATTGAGGACAGTCTCAGAGACCTCTGGGACATTAAATGCACCAACATTGGAATTATAGGGGTCCCAGAAGAAGAGAAAAAAAGAGACTGAGAAAATATTTGAAGAGATTATAGTTGAAAAATTCCCTAATATGGGTAAGGAAATAGTCAATCAAGTCCAGGAAGCTCAGAGAGTCCCATACAGGATAAATCCAAGGGGAAACATGCCAACACACATATTAATCAAACTATCAAAAATTAAATACAAAGAAAAAGTATTAAAAGCAGCAAGGGAAAAGAAACAATTAACATACAAGGGAATCCCCATAAGGTTAACAGCTGATCTTTCAGCAGAAACTCTGCAAGCCAGAAGGGAGTGGCAGGACATATTTAAAGTGATGAAAGGGAAAAACCTTCAACCAAGATTACTCTATCCAGCAAGGGTCTCATTCAGATTCGACGAAGAAATTAAAACCTTTACAGAGAAGCAAAAGCTAAGAGAATTCAACACCACCAAACCAGCTCTACAACAAGTGCTAAAGAAACTACCCTAGGCAGGAAGCACAAGAGAAGGAAAAGACCTACAAAAACAAACCCAAAGCAATTAAGAAAATGGTAATAGAAACATACATATCAATAACTACCTTAAATGTTAATTGATTAAATGCTCCAACCAAATGACATAGACTGGCTGAATGGATACAAAAACAAGACCCGTATATATGCTGTCTACAAGAGACCCACTTCAGACCTCGGGACACATACAGACTGAAAGTGAGGGGATGGAAAAAGATACTCACTGCAAATGGAAATCAAAAGAAAGCTGGGGTAGCAATTCTCATATCAGAAAAAATAGACCTTAAAATAAAGACTATTACAAGAGACAAAGAAGGACATTACATAACGATAAAGGGATCAGTCCAAGAGAAGATATAACAATTGTAAATATTTGTACACCCAACATAGGAGCACCTCAATACATAAGGCAAATGCTAACAGCTATAAAAGCGGAAATCGACAGTAACACAATCCTAGTAGGGGCCTTTACACCCCACTTTCACCAATGGACAAATCATCCAAAATGAAAATAAATAAGGAAACACAAGCTTTAAATGACACATTAAACAAGATGGAATTAATTGATATTTATAGGACATTCCATCCAAAAACAACAGAATAGACTTTCTCTCAAGTGCTCATGGAACATTCTCCAGGATAGATCATATCTTGGGTCACAAATCAAGGCTTGGCAAATTTACGAAAATTGAAATCATATCAAGTATCTTTTCCGACCACAGTGCTATGAGACTAGATATCAATTACAGGAAAAAATCTGTAAAAAATACAAACACATGGAGGCTAAACAATACACTACTCAATAACCAAGAGATCACTGAAGAAATCAAAGAGGAAAGCAAAAAATACCTAGAGACAAATGACAATGAAAACACGATGACCCAAAACCTATGAGAAGCAGCAAAAGCAGTTCTAAGAGGGAAGTTTATAGCAATAAAATCCTACCTCAAGAAACAAGAAACATCTCAAACAAACAACCTAATCTTACACCTAAAGCAATTAGAGAAAGAAGAATAAAAAAAACCCCTAAGTTAGCAGAAGGAAAAAATTCATAAGGATCAGATCAGAGATAAATGAAAAAGAAATGAAGGAAACAACAGCAAAGATCAATAAAACTAAAAGCTGGTTCTTTGAGAAGATAAACAAAATTGATAAACCATTAGCCAGACTCATCAAGAAAAAATGTAGAAGACTCAAATCAGTAGAATTAGAAATGATAAAGGAGAAGTAACAACTGACACTGCAGAAATACAAAGGATCATGAGAGATTACTACAAGCAACTATACGCCAATAAAATGGACAAGCTGGAAGAAATGAACAAATTCTTAGAAAACCACAACCTTCCGAGACTGAACCAGGAAGAAATAGAAAATATAAACAGACCAATCACAAGCACTGAAATTGAGACTGTGATTAAAAATCTTCCAACAAACAAAAGCCCAGGACCAGATGGCTTCACAGGCGAACTCTATCAAACATTTAGAGAAGAGTTAACACCCATCCTTCTCAAACTCTTCCAAAATGTAGCAGAGGGAGGAATACTCCCAAACTCCTTCTACGAGGCCACCATCGCCCTGATACTAAAACCAGAGAAAGATGTCACAAAGAAAGAAAGCTACAGGCTAGTATCACTGATGTACATAGATGCAAAAATCCTCAACAAAATACTAGCAAACAGAATCCAACAGCACATTAAAAGGATCATACACCATGATCAAGTGGGGTTTATCTCAGGAATGCAAGGATTCTTCAATATATGCAGGTCAATCCATGTGATACACCATAGTAACAAATTGAAGGAGAAAAACCATATGATCATCTCAATAGATGCAGATAAAGCTTTCAACAAAATTCAACACCCATTTATGAAAAAAACCCTCCAGAAAGTAGGCATACAGGGAGCCTACCTCAACATAATAAAGGCCATATATGACAAACCAACAACCAACATCTTTCTCAATGGTGAAAAACTGAAAACATTTCCTCTAAGATCAGGAACAAGACAAGGTTGTCCGCTCACACCAATGTTATTCAACATACTTTTGGAAGTTTTAGCCACAGCAATCAGAGAAGAAAAAGCAATAAAAGGAATCCAAATCGGGAAAGAAGTAAAGTTGTCACTGTTTGCAGATGACATGATACTATACGTAGAGAATCCTAAAGATGCTACCAGAAAACTACTAGAGCTAATCAATGAATTTGGTAAAGTAGCAGGATACAAAATTAATGCACAGAAACCTCTTGCATTCCTATACACTAATGATGAAAAATCTGAAAGAGAAATTAAGGAAACACTCCCATTTACCATTGCAACAAAAAGAATAAAATACTCAGGAATAAACCTACCTAAGGAGACAAAACACCTGTATGCATAAAACTATAAGACACTGATGAAAGAAATTAAGAATGATGCAAAGAGTTGGAGAGATATACCATGTTCTTGGATTGGAAGAATCAACATTGTGAAAATGACTATACTACCGAAAGCAATCTACAGATTCAGTGCAATCTCTATCAAACTACCAATGGCATTTTTTACAGAACTAGAACAAAAAATTTCACAATTTGTATGGAGACACAAAAGACCCCGAATAGCCAAAGCAGTCTTGAGGGAAAAAAAAAACGGAGCTGGAGGAATCAGGCTCCCGGACTTCAGATTATACTACAAAGCTACAGTAATCAAGACAGTATGGTACTGGAACAAAAAGAGAAACATAGATCAATGGAACAAGATAGAAAGCTCAGAGATAAACCCATGCACATATGGTCACCTTGTTTTTGATAAAGGAGGCAAGAATATACAATGGAGAAAAGACAGCGTCTTCAATAAGTGGTGCTGGGAAAACTGGACAGCTACATGTAAAAGAATGAAATTAGAACACTCCCTAACACCATACACAAAAATAAACTCAAAATGGATTAAAACCTAAATGTAAGGCCAGACACTATAAAACTCCTAGAGGAAAACATAGGCAGAACACTCTATGACATAAATCACACCAAGATCCTTTTTGACCTACCTCCTAGAGAAATGGAAATAAAAACAAAAATAAACAAATGGGACCTAATGAAACTTAAAAGCGTTTGCACAGCAAAGGAGACCATGAACAAGACAAAAAGACAACCCTCACAATGGGAGAAAATATTTGCAAATGAAGCAGCTGACAAAGGATTAATCTCTAAAATTTACAAGCAGCTCATGCAGCTCAAAAAAAAAAAAAAAAAAAACCCAATCCAAAAATGGGCAGAATACCTAAATAGACAATTCTCCAAAGAAGATATATAGATTGCCAACAAACACATGAAAGGATGCTCAACATCACTAATCATTAGAGAATTTCAAATCAAAACTACAATGAGGTATCACCTCACACTGGTCAGAATGGCCATCATCAAAGAATCTACAAACAATAAATGCTGGAGAGGGTGTGGAGAAAAGGGAACCCTCTTGCACTGTTGGTGGGAATATAAATTGATGCAGCCACTATGGAGGTTCCTTAAAAAACTAAAAATAGAGCTACCATATGACCCAGCAATGCCACTACTGGGCATATACCCTAAGAAAACCATAATTCAAAAAGAGTTGCGGCTCTATTTACAATAGCCAGGACATGGAAGCAACCTAAGTGTCCATCGACAGATGAATGGATAAAGAAGATGTGGCATATATATACAAATGGAATATTACTCAGCCATAAAAAGCAATGAAGTTGAGTTATTTGTAGTGAGGTGGATGGACCTAGAGACTGTCATACAGAGTGAAGTAAGTCAGAAAGAGAAAAATAAATACCGTATGCTAACACATATATGTGGAATGTAAAAGAAAAAAAAATGGTTCTGAAGAACCTAGGGGCAGGACGGGAATAAAGACGCAGATGTAGAGAATGGACTTGAGGACACAGGGAGTGGGAAGGGTAAGCTGGGACGAAGTGAGAGAGTGGCATGGGCTTATATATACTAAGAAATGTAAAATAGAAAGCTAGTGGGAAGCAGCTGCATAGCACAGGGAGATCAGCTCGGTGCTTTGTGATCACCTAGAGGGGTGGGATAGGGAGGGTGGGAGGGAGATGCAAGAGGGAAGAGATATGGGGATATACATATATGTATAGCTGATTCACTTTGTTATATAACAGAAACTAACACACCGTTGTAAGCAATTATGCTCCAATAAAGATGTTAAAAAAAAAAATAGTGGCTGTACCATTTTACATTCCCACCAACAGTGCACAAGAGTTCTAATTTCTCCATATCCTCACCAACACTTGTTATTTTTTGGTTTTTTTTTTTTGATAGTAGCCATCTTGATGGATATGAGGTTATATCTCATTGTAGAAATATCTCATTCTTAAGCTGTGTCTCCACCTCTTTTTCTCCCACTTAAGAATGTGTGTTATAATGTGAATGGATGAGAGTGATTCTGTTACGTCTAATCACGAATCTGTTCTAATTCATTTTTAATCTTTAACGAATTTAATGATTTTTTTATTGTTACTAACAAATAGCATGTACCTCTGTCTCGTATTGTCTGAAAAGAATTATAAGTGGTGGCTCTGAATTACAATAATATAATTGTAGTGTGTATAGAAGACTGAGTTCTTAAATACACTTTTACTTCTTTGCCTGAAAGTGGTGATTCATATTCTCCACTTTCTATTAGCAGTCCTTCTTTGCTACATGATTTTTTTATTCCATATATATTTTAGCCTTAATTCTTTAGAACTATTTAATCTGAGCAATTGAATCTATATTTCATAATGCTTACTGCCTAGTTTTGGAAGTAGACATCAATACCAAATAGTTATTTAATTACAATTGTGATAAATTATATGAAGGGAAAGCGCATGATGCTGTGAGGGCTGTAATGGGAACTGGAACTAAACAAGAATGGGGTAGGGAAGACAGGCTTCTCTGAGAACTGACATTTGTGTTAAACCTGAAGTTGAGTGATGTTTAGTTAGATGATATGGTGTGTTGATAGACATGACTGTATGGGTGGACGGGAGTGGATTCCAGGCTAGGTTAGAAAATATTTTTAAAAGTCCTTAAGATGGAAAGACATTTGATTTAGGAATAAAATGTAGGCCCGTTTGAATGAAGCATAAAGAATAAGAGAAAAATGGGTAGGAGCATAGGACAGAAAGATAGGCAAGAGCTAAATCTTGCAGGCTATGCTAGACCACATTTTCAAAGAATGTTTTTGGGCTTTTTTAATCAAGACTGTACATAAGTTTATATGAAGTCTTTCAATTTTAAGCAAATAGCAATGATATATAATGTATAAAAACAGTAGCAAAACCCCCCAGATATATAGTTGGGCTCCAGATCAAACTAGGTATTTTTGCAATCCAGAAACAGAATAGAAACTCAAGTAGTGATGAAGCTGAAACTATGAACTTGCTGGTATCTGATACAAGACACTGTCATTGGTGGCACAAGAAATTGGCTCCGGTAGACTAATGGGCACCAAATTCCAAAAAATAGGAAAGCATGTGATGGCAAATTAGCCTATGAAATCAACAATCTTTATGTGAATTTTCCTCCAGGGAACAGAAGAAGGAAATTAGCAAATTCATTCTAATGAGTCTAGTATAATATTGAGATCAAAACTAGGCAATAAAAGTTTAAGAAAAAAATTATAGAAAATCTCACCTATGAATTTGAATGCAAAAAATCTCCAAAAAAACTAATATATCAATATTTAAATCAGCAGTACATAAAAAAAGATACATCATGACCAAGTGCAGTTGATCTGAGGAAAGCAAGAATGCTTCAGTATTTGGAAAGCTATCAAAATAATATATGATTAATAGACCAAATCTAAAAATCTATATGATTATCTCCATAGAAACAGCAAAAATAAATGTAATTCCATACTGCTTCATAGATTAAAAAATAAAATCTCTTAGCAGATGAAAGGCAAATAAAATATGTGGCTTCTGTTGTTTTTTTGTCTACCCATACTCATTCCTAAACCCTTTTATCTTACCCACTTTTCACTATCAAGATGAAAAAGCCAACTATTCACATCCCTAGTCTCTCTTGTGTAAGGGTGGTCATATGACCCAGTTCTGGACAGTGAGGTGTAAAGAGGATTCTGATAGGGGATACTAGGAATGACTTTCCTCCCTGATAAAAGAGATATACAATCCTTTTTTTTTTTTTTTTTTTCTCACCCTAGCTACCCACTGTTTCTTCCCTGTGACCATGGTTGTAAGTGAATGTGATGCTTGAAATTATGCCATAAGAAAAGGCCAAAGATTCTAATCCCATATACTGATATCAATAAGCTGCTGCCCAAACCTGGAACTACCTACCTTAAAATTTCTTGCTATATGAGATAATTAGCTATCTTTTTTGTAAATAGCAGTGTTAGATATTCTTACTTTCAACCCAAAGTATTTCTAACTGATAAAGAAGGAAACTTCTTTAACCTGAAAAGGGAATTCAAATTCCCCTTTCAAATTCCTATTCAAATTCTTCAGCGAGTATCATACAAGTTGAAAAAAGAAGTCTCCCATTATGTTCAGAAATGGAAAAGGATGCCAGTTATAACTTCTTTCAGTGTTATACTGCAGATCCTAGTCAGTGCAGTAAGATAGAGACATAACATTAAAACATTAGAAAAGAAAAAAACCTAATTTGCCAATGATATTGCTTTCATAGAAAACTGGAAAGCATATATAGACAAAGTACAGAATTAGTAATAGAGTTTTGCAAGTTTACTGGATTCAAGATCAACTGAAAAAAGACTACATAGCCACTACCCACCAGTAAAAAGAAATCACATAATCACATTATATAATAAAGTACTTAGGAATGTATCTAACAGAATTTGGTAACACTTTTAAAAAGGGAATAATTTCAAAATGGTACTGAAGTGTGTAAGATGAATAAAAGGAGAAAGTTTTGGAATTGAATCACTCATTATCTTAAAGAGACATTGATTTGCCTCAAATTAATACTAGATTCTATATTTCCTATGCAATGTCTACTCAAACTTTAAAAGGATTTATTGGGTGTCTTAACAGCTCTTCATAAAATTAATGTGAAGTTACAAAGGACCAAGAATAGCTGAGACAATTTTAAAAAAGAAGTGCAAGATAGTTAGACCTTACCAAACTTATTTAACAGCATAATGATTACAATTATATAGTGTAGTAGTTGCTTGAGGTTGGGCAAATAGAAAGATGGGAAATTTTAGGGAAATAGAGCACCTATGTGGAAACAGTATGTTCCAGAGGTGTCATTAAAATTATAGGCAGAGAGCAACCAAGTATATAAATCGTTCTGGAGAAATTAGTTTCCCTGGTGAAAACAATTGAATTCCTGTTTCACCCTACATAAACAATTAGGTGGATGAAACAGTTAGGTTTATGATCTCGGGTTAAGAAATGAGTTAAGTTACAAAACAGCATAAATCTTAAAGGAAAAGATTAATAACTTGATCATATTAAAGTTAAAAGTTTCTGGTCATGAAGAGACACCATAAAGGACTTCCTTGGTGGCACAGTGGTTAAGAATCCACCTGCCAATGCAGGGGACACGGGTTCGATCCCTGGTCTGGTAAGATCCCACATGCCGCGGAGCAGCTAAGCCCGTGTGCCACAACTGATCCTGCACTCTAGAGCCCATGAGCCACAACTACTGAGCCTGCATGCCACAACTACTGAAGCATATGTGCCTAGAGCCCGTGCTCCACAGCAAGAGAAGCCACTACAATGAGAAGCCCGCGCACCGCAAGGAAGAGTAGCCTGCACTTGCCCCAACTAGAGAAAGCCCACGTGCAGCAACGAAGACCCAACACAGCCAAAAAAGAAAAAAAAGAGACACCATAAAGATTAAAATATAAGCCATACATTGAGAGCAGATATCTGAAATATCTAAAAATATTTGAAACACATCTAACAAAAGTTGGGATCTAGAATTAAGAAAGGATTCCTACATATAAATAAGAAAAAAGTAATAACACAAGTGAATGAATAAAGGAGAGGAAGTGGGGACAGAAATGGAAGCCTAACCCACACCCATAAACATATCCTCAATCTCACTGATTATTTGGGGAATTCCATTTCACAGCTATAAAGTTTGCAAAATTAAAATCTGCTTTGACAATTCAGTTAGTTGATGAGGATACAGAGCTACATGAACTCTCATTTATGTTGGTGGAAATGCCCACTGATGCTTTGGAGTAGAATTTAGCATGATTCAACAATGTCAGTGATGGTCATACCCTTCATGCTATTTATACATCCTAGAGAAGATTTTGCTAACTCAGGATTAAAAAGGATGTTCTTGGCAATATTGCTGTCACAGGGAAGACTGAAAATGACTTAACTATCCATTAACAAGAAAACAGATAAATGCTATTACTTCACAGTAGAATACTTACTACACATTGCTCAAATGAATGAACTAGAGCTACATAGTTATACCTCAAAAATATAACACTAAGCAGAAAAATCACGTTTCACAATGGTGTGCAAGTTATACTGTTTTGGTAAAGTTTGAAAACAGGAACAACCCTTCTATGTAATGTTTATTCATACATGTACAAGTAGTCATAGATTAAAATGTGCATGGGATTGATGAATACCAGATTCAACACAATGTTATCTCTGGGGAAAAAGAAGGGAAGAGGATGGGAGAGAAATGCATAGGGGCTTCAACTGTTCAAAATATTTTATTTCTTAAGCTGAGAGTCTGTTACATGGATGTTTATTATATGATTTCTATGTTTTTGTATGCCTTAAATGTTTCACAATAATCTATCTATCCTATCATCCATCTATCTGTCATCTGTCTATCATCTACATATCATTCATATATCTATCATCTGTTTATCAGTCATCATCTATCTGTCATCTGCCTATCTGAAGCATGCATGATAAAATGGATAATAGATCTATAAGTATTATGATATTCTTATTACTTTGCTGCTATTTTAAACATGTTATTTATTAAAAGGTTTTATTTGCTACTGTGTGGGTAATAGAGGGGGTGTGAGATGCCACTGAGTTTTATTGCAGTAGCAGATGGAAGAACATAGCGAATCTGAAGACCACTTAGGAAGTTGAGTGGATGTCTATGAGACTACTTGAAAGTGAAAGTTTAGGGAAAGGCTGGTGCAAGGATGGTTCTAATGTTTCTGTCATGAACCTCCTAGTGGACAGTAAAATGACTTCTATTGCTAGAAAATACATGTGGAAAGGGTGACGTTGGTGGTTGGGGCAATGTGATTTTAACATTTTTAACATATTTTAACAAAGAATTTATGTTTCTTGTAACATTCCTTGATGTGTTGCATATTCTAAAAAGTGCATCCTGAAGCCTTTGTCAGAGTCCAAGAGAAGAAATGTTCTGATGTGGCTTGCCTCCTCCTGAAAAGTCCAAGTTAAAAATTTCTGTATAAAGAAGTAAATCCTTCGTATGGCATATTCACAGTTTCTATAGAACTGGCTGGCATGAGGTGGTTTAGGAGAGATCCATTACTTGGTCCCATTTGTGGGCAATATGGGCTTTGGACTATGAAAATGCTGATTGGATTGAAATAGTATTTACAGCTGAGAATCACCTGTTAGGGCAGGGCTGCTGCCTAAAAATGCTGGCTGAAGATTGCAGAATATGCTGATCTGTATACTGGAGAGGGCCCTAAAAACCACAACATGCAAGACTTTCACTGCTGCTAAGAACTCAGGCGAAAAATGTGTGTTATAGGCATTTTTTAACCCAGCATGACTTCTGTGGATGCTGCCGATTGATCAGAACTTGCTGCATATTGCTTTGTGGTCGTTTAATTTCTGTACTAGTTCTGGATGTAGGATCTTTAAAAAAATTGTTATACTTCTTCAGCCATGGTAGGAAGTCACAACAAACAGTTCATTCTCACCTTCATAATCCAAAGTTATATAAAATTTTGCCATAGCGCTGTCTATTTGTGCCTGATCGAATTCTTGGCAAATAACAGAAACTGATGCTTCTGTTCTTATTCCTGATGCTCATTTCTATATTAGGGTATGAAAAGAGCTAATGGATAGTATTAAGCATTAATAAAGTGAGCAAGTGAGGTTGCTTAAGAATGAAACTGCTTATGAGATGTCCTAGATTCAACTTTGTGTTAGTTTTATTAGATAGGTGTCACTTTTCCAATGTTGATTTTCGTAACCACGTCCTTTATTCTGAACCATGAAAAGTAAGTATATGTTTAAAACTAAAGTAAATATAATATTTAGGTTTTTAGCAGTTTTGTACCATCTATGAAGAAAATGAATAAGCCTGGTAACCTGAGAGTTCATTTCAGTTAAGAATAAAAATTACTAAAACGTTCTGTTCACTGAACCAAACACAGATTATATTTTTGTTAGTTAGGTTCCAAGAATTCACCAGTGGGAAGCTAGAGAAAAAAACAAAATTAAACAAAACAAAAATCAAATGAGATTTTGATAGTAGAAGAGGGAAAGACTCAAAGGCCTGTCTATTCTTTCCTTATAAGAAAGTAAACCTTTTATAAACTTTCTACAAAGAAATTTTGCAAAATTATAATCAGACATTTCAGGGGCAAGATGGTGTTTCTGATTTGCATTCTCGGAAATCACAAGCAGGATCCAGTTTGCTAAAGGGGAAGCGTCAAGAAGAGTTAATATTAATGTTCCAGGACTTCGATCCTAGGTTATCAAGATTCTGGGGGCACCTCGTAGATCATCTGTTTCTATTCTGTTTATTATTGAAGACCCCTGCTTTTATCTTCAACTGAATCTCATACATAATCAGGTACACTCAAGCAGTCTGGAGGTTGCTTATACTTTTGGAAAAAGTACAAATTTACAAAAAAAAATCATCCCTTGGACCCCTCTCCATCTCCTTTTTAAAATCACAGATAGTTTCACACCTGCCAGTCTCCCCTGCTTGGTTCTTCTAGAGCAGTTTCTCAACCCTGGCACTTGGGTTCTTTGTTGTAGGGGTCTGATCTATGCACTGTAGTATGTTTAGCAACATCCCTGGGCTCAATCTACTAGATGCCAGTAGTACTCATCCACACAACTGTGACAAACAAAAATGTCTCTAATTCTTCCCAAATGTCCCCTGGGGGCAAAACTCCTCCCAGTTGAGAACAACTGTTCTAAAGAGAAGTTTATATGGGTCTCCAGGAAGCAATGGTGAAAGACTAATTATGCAGCATCACTGATATTTGGATTGGGTTTTCATGCAGATAGATGTGTCTGGGGGTTATCCTAAAAAAAATCATGAGATGATTGTATCAACTATACTTAAATAAAATCCATTTTTTTAAAAATCATGAGTTGGGAACCTCTTTTTACAGAAGCATTATTCTGCTACAGGATATACTTTCTATTTTCTGACTGACAGCAGTTTCAATAAATGGATTGCTTTTCTATGCTAGGTGCTGAAAATACTAGTGTGAATGAAAATCAATTTCTCCTCTAAAGGAATAGGCACTCCAGGGACATTTGGGAAATCTTTGACCCAAACGAAACTTAATATAAGTTAGCATTAACTGTGGACCCTATATTAGTAACAAACATTACTACTTTCTTTCATTAATGAAAGACACTTCATGTGTATATATTGATTCCTATATGTAAGAATCTGCCTGACTCTGCTATTCTTGTATCATTATTAAAGGATGAATAATACCCAGAGAGGTAGTTAAAGCCACTTAATTGGCATATGAATGAATGAAATGTTCAATTAAGAGGGCCAAATGCCAGAGATGAATTAGTTTAATGCTTTTTTATGACTTGACATGATGCATTACTGGTGACTAGCATCTATAAAATGCTCTGCTTTATGAGACACAGGGTTAATTACTAAACTTTAGCTTAAACCACTTCATTCTATTGTCATTTTGTTTTACATTTTCTTGTGTTGTTCATTGCTTAAATTCATAAAGAATAGTCCTTATTTAGCAAACATATTTCCCATCTTTGGATAATCCAAGGCTTTATTATTCACTGATGCTCTCATTTGATGCCAAGTACCATGTATTTTAATATACCATACAACTACTAGATTGAGATGATTTCTTAATTGGCTCTTTCAGCTTTCCAGCAGCTTGCACAAATTAAGATTCTACTCTGCTTATCAGAAGTGAGCTTGCTGTAGTTGGTGACATTTGTGCTGATCTTAAAAATTATCAGACATAAAATCATTTATTGTCTAATCAAGTAAATTGGACGGCTTCTACCTCTGACTGAACTTTCAGGTTTTTGTGAAATAAAGTAATAATAATGAATAGTAATGAAAACCAAATGGCCTGATACATGATATAAATCTTTATTGCTCTTATTTGTTCTGTTGGTCATTCCTCCCACTACCTATTTCAGAAAGTCATCTAAAATAGAAACCTAGTACTCTGAATCTTATGGAAAATAGTCCTTTAAAAGAGAAGAGCCTTTCTTTATTTTGATGCATGTATATTCAGAGTCCTTTGAATACTCAAATACAAGACTATAGATGGAATCGTATTATTTAGAATAGACAGTGATATTACAGGTAATTCAGCACAATGCCTTTATTTTTTCATATAAGGACACTGAAAGTCAGATTGGCTAAGTGACTTGCCCAAGCTCTCTCAGATAGAAAGAGGCAAAGTAGGCATAATAGTACAGAATTACTAATTCCTGGTCCAGTGGCATCAGTTTTCTAGCATATGGTTTTTCTATATGAACTTCAGAATTATTTTTTTCTGGTCATATGATTATATGATTTAGAAGTTAAGGAAAAAGTAAGCTAAAATAATCTTTTCTCCACAGCCCCAAAGTTTGTATATAAGTTTCAAGAGTTGTTCAAATGGTTGGTATTTCATGGCCTCTGACATTTGGAGACTCACTGTGAACATCACAAGAACAGTTAGACACATGCGACTTGTATGTTCCAAATGTTCTTGGATCAGATTCTTATTTCCATAGGTGTACCTTTTGAGATTTATATAAAAAAGATACCTTTAGCATTGTTAATTTACATAAAAATAAAATGTTAAAAAGTGAAATTACATGTTTTTATATATTAAGTAGAGTTTTTTTTTTACAAGTAGGAACAAAAATGTTCTAGTTGTAATAAAGCGACTGTTGCAGAATTGAGTATTGTTTTCTTATGATAGATATTCAATATAATTTCAAGGGATAGAAACTTGCTATAATAAGCATTCATATAGTGAGAAAAGAATTAATGTAATTAATGTAGAGATTATATATATATATATGTAGATAGATAGAGATATAGTGGATGTGAGAAGTATCTCATTGTAGTTGGAAGTTGCATTTCCCTAATGACTAATTATATTGAGTATCTTTTCAGGTGCTTTTTAGCCATTTGTGTATCTTCTATTCAAATCCTTTGCCCATATTTAAACTAGGTTAGTCTACTCCTAGGTATAGACTCAAGAGAAATGAAAACATATGTGCAAACAAAATTTTGTGGAAGAATGTTCATGTTAACATTACCCATAATAGCCAAAGTTGGACACAATCCAAACGTCTATCAACTGAAGAATAAGCAAATGCGGTATATCTATACAATCAAAAACTATTTGGCAATAAAAGTGAATTATGTACTGATGCATGCTATAACACAGATGAACCTGAAAACATACTAACTGAAAGAAGCCAATCATAAAAAACCATATATCATATAATTACATTTACATGAAATGGCTAGAAAAGAGACGGAAAGTAGGTTAGTGCTTGCCTAGGGCTAGGGAGAGAGAGAAATGGGGAATGACTGCTAATGGGTATATGCTTTCTTTTGGGGTGATGACAGGTTCTAAAACTAGATAGCAGTGGTGGTTGCACAACTCTGTGAATGTACTAGAAAACACTAAATGGTAAACTTTAGTTGGGTAAATGTTATGGTATGTGAATTATATCTCAATAAAGCTTTTGAATGAAGAAAAACATGCTTATAAAAATTACACAGTTTTACTCTCTTGTAGTTTATAAAATAATAAATTTCAAAATAAGGCTTTTAGAATCCTTACTATAAGTTGATTACCAGCTGGTCAATAAAATAACCATTTGCAATTAAATTGTTAAAAATTAACATCTCCATATTACAGACAAATGTTTTCACTTCTACTCTCAGTATATAGCACATCATCTATCTAGTTGCCCAAACCAAATACTTCAAAGTAATCTTTCATTTTCTTTTACCTCCAACCTGTAGGAAAGCACAAAGTTCTGTTGACTTCACCTTTCACCTCCCGGGTATCATTTGGCGTTCTTCCTTTCCAGTCATGCTGCTTTAGCCTTAGTTGGGAATATTTGGCCTGCTCTATTTTTAAAAAAATTTTATTGGAGTAGAGTTGATTTACAATGTTGTGTTAGTTTCAGGTGTACAGTAAAGTGAATCAGTTATACATATACATATATCCACTCTTTTTTAGATTCTTTTCTCATATAGGTCATTACAGAGTATTGAGTAGAGTTCACTGTGCTATACAGTAGGTCCTTATTAGTTATCTATTTTATATATAGTAGGTATATATGTCAATCCCAATATCCTAATTTACCCCCTGGTAACCATAAGTTTGTTTTCTACATCTGTAACTCTATTTCTGTTTTGTAGATAAGTTCATTTGTACCCTTTTTTTTAGATTCCACATGTAAGCGATATCATATGATATCTATCTTTCTCTGTCTTACTTCACTCAATATGACAGTCTCTACATCCATCTATGTTGCTGCAAATGGCATTATTTTGTTCTTTTTACGGCTGAGTAATATTCCATTGTATATATGTGCCACATCTTCTTCATCCTTTCCTCTGTTGATGGACATTCAGGTTGCTTCCATGTCCTGGCTATTGTAAATAGCGCTGCAGTGAACATTGGGGTGCATGCATCTTTTTGAATTATGGTTTTCTCCAGATATATGCCCAGGAGTGGGATTGCTGGTTCCTTAAAAACAGAGTTACCATATGGCCTACCCTATTTTTATATTGGTTTTTCTATACCTATTGGTTTGTCTATACCTCTGGTAAAGATTGTTCTAAAATGCGTGTATGATCTCAGTGACATCAGTGTATAATTTCACTTACAGAATAAAGATTAAACTTCTTAGTATGCTCTGGAAAGCTTTTTATATTCTGAATCCTGTCCATTTTCCAGTCCTACTTTCTATCACTCCTACACAGCAAGTTACACTAGAGTTCAATGCACTTGTCATGCCATTTCAGACATTTAAAAATTTTCTCTTATAACTTCTTTGATCCATAGGTAATTTAGAAATATGTTGTTTAGTTTCCAAATATTTGGTGATTTTCCAGCTACCTTTCTGTTACTGATTTCTAGTTTAATTCCACTGAGGTCTGGAACCATACTTTGTATGGTTTCTATTCTTTAAAATTTGCTGGGATGTCTGCTGTGGCCCAGAATGTGGTCTCTTGGTGAACATACCATGTAAGCTTGAACAGAATGTGTTTTCTGATGTTGGATGGAGTATTCTACAAATGTCAACTAGATCAAGTTGATTGATAGTACTATTCAGGTCATGTATATTCTTACTGATTTTCTGCTTGCTTGATCTATCTATAAGTGGCAGAGATAAGTTGAAGCCTCCAACTATAATGCTGGATTCATCTATTTATACTTGCAGTTTTCTCAGTTTTTGTTTCATGTATTTTGCTACTCTTTAGTAAGGTGCATTCATATCTGGGATTGTTATGTCCTCTTGAAAATTGGCCCCTTTATCATTATGTAATGCCCCTGATTCCTCCTTAGTCTGAAATTGATATAATCACTCCAGCTTGCTTTTGATTAGTGTTAACATAGTAAAGATTTCTCTCTATCCCTGTACATTTTACCCATCTGAGTGGGTGTATATTTAAGGTGTATTTCTTATGGACTGCACACAGTTAGATCTTGTTTTTTTTTAAATCTACTTTGATAATATCTATAATTTAATTGGTATGTTCAGACCATTTATATATAAAGTGATTGATTTATTGATATAGTTAGATCATTATCTACCATGTGTGTAAATATTCATTGTATTTGTTTTTGTTTCTTTCTCCCTTATTTTTCTGTCTTTTCTGGTTTTGATTGACTATTTAAATGATTCTATTTTATCTCCTCCCTTTAGTGTATCAATTACACTTTTTAAATAGCTAGACTTTATTTTTTTAGAGCAGTTTTAGATTTACAGAACAATTGAACAGAAAATACAGTTTTCATGTACTCCCTTTTCCCCTGCTCCCATCATTTCTTCTGTTATTAATATCTTGTATCAGTGTGGTATGTTTTTAACAATTGATTAACCAATATTGATACATTGCTATTAACTGGAGTCCATTTACATTACGGTTCACTCTTTGGTTCCACATTCTATGAATTTTGACAAATGCAGAATATTATGTATCCACCATTTTAGTATCATACAGAATAGTTTCACTTCCCTAAAAATTCCCTGTGCTCCACTTATCTCTCCCTCCTTTTTCTCCCTTTCTTACCCATTCCTTTCCCCTGCTACAACTGAACTGGCAACACCAATCTGTTTACTGTCTCTGTAGTTTTGCCTTTTCTGGAATGTTACATTATTGAAATCGTACAGTGTGTAGCCTTTCATACTGGCTCCTTTCACTTAGCAATATGCATTTGAGGTTCCTCCATGTCTTTTTGTGGCTTGATGACATATTTCTTTTTAATCTGTGGCTAATATTCCATTGTATGGATGTATCATAGTTTATCCATTCACTTGTTGAAGGACATCTTGGTTGCTTCTGGTTTTTCACAATTATGAATAAAGCAGCTATAAACATCCACGTGCAAGTATCAAGGAGTGTGATTGCTGGATCGTATGGTAAGAGTATGTATAGTGTTGCAAGAAACTACCAAACTGTCCTCCAAATTGGCTGTACCATTTTGCATTCCCACCAGCAATGAATGAGAGTTCCTATGGCTCCACACCTTGCGAGCATTTGATGTTATTAGGGCTATGGATTTTAGCCATTCTAATAGGTGTGTAGTGCTATATCATTGTTGTATTAATTTTCAATTCTCTAATGACATTTCACGATGAACATATTTTCGTATGCTTATTTGCTATGTCTTCTTTGGTGAGATTTCCATTTAGAACTTTTGCCCAATTTTTAACTGAGTTGTCTGTTTTCCTACTGTTAATTTTTAAGAATCCTTTGAATATTTTGGATACAAGCAAGTCCTCTACCAGATGTGCTTTACAAAGAATTTTTCCCAGCTAAGACTTGTGTTTTCATTCTTTTAACAGTGTCCTTTGCAGAGAAACAGTTTTTAATTTTAACGAACTCCAATTTATCATTTTTTCTCTCATGGATCTTGCCTTCAGTATTATATCTAAAAACTATTGCCATTGCCAAAACCAAGTTCACCTAGCTTTTATCCTATGTTATTTTCTAGTTTTTGTGGGTTTATGCGTTACTCTAAGTCTATGTTACATTTTGAGTTAATTTTTGGGAAAAGTTTAAGGTCAGTGGCTTAATTCTTTTTTTTCCCTTTTTTTTTTTTTTGTTCAGTTATTCTGGCACCATTTTTTTTTTAACATTTTTATTGGAGTATAATTGCTTTACACTGTTGTGTTAGTTTCTGCTGTATAACAAAGTGAATCTGCTATACGTATACATATATCCCCATATCCACTCTGTCTGGCATCTCCCTCCCACCCTCCCTATCCCACCCCTCTAGGTGGTCTCAAAGCACCGACCTGATCTCCCTGGGCTATGCAGCTGCTTCCCAATAGCTATCTATTTTACATTTGGTAGTGTGTATATGTCAATGCCACTCTCTCACTTCTTCCCAGTTTACCCTTCCCCCTTCCCGTGTCCTCAAGTCCATTCTCTGCTTCTGTGTCTTTAGTCCTGTCCTACCCCTAGGTTCTTCAGAACCATTATTTTTTTGTATTCCATATATATGTGTGAGCATACGGTATTTGTTTTTCTCTTTCTGACTTACTTCCCTCTGTATGACACACTCTAAGTCCATCCACCTCACTACAAATAACTCAATTTCATTTCTTTTTATGGCTGAGTAATATTCCACTGTATATATATGCCACATCTTCTTTATCCATTCATCTGTCGATGGACACTTAGGTTGCTTCCATGTCCTGGCTATTGTAAATAGTGCTGCAGTGAACATTGTGGTACATGACTCTTTTTGAATTATGGTTTTCTCAGGGTATATGCCCAGTAATGGGATTGCTGGGTCATATGGTAGTTCTATTTTTAGTTTTTTAAGGAACGTCCATACTGTTCTCCATAGTGGCTGTATCAGTTTACATTCCCACCAACAGTGCAAGAGGGTTCCCTTTTCTCCACACCGTCTCCAGCATTTATTGTTTGTAGATTTTTTGATGATGGCCATTCTGACTGGTGTGAGGTGATACCTCATTGTAGTTTTGACTTACATTTCTCAAATGATTAGTGATGTTGGGCATCTTTTCATGTGTTCGTTGGCAATCTGTATATCTTCTTTGGAGAAATGTCTATTTAGGTCTTTGGCCCATTTTTCTTTTGGGTTTGTTTTTGTAGGTTCTTTTCTTCTCTTGTGTTTCCCACTTAGAGAAGTTCCTTTAGCATTTGTTGTAGAGCTGGTTTGGTGGTGCTGAATTCTCTTAGCTTTTGCTTGTCTGTAAAGCTTTTGATTTCTCCATCAAATCTGAATGAGATCCTTGCCGGATAGAGTAATCTTGGTTGTAGATTCTTCCCTTTCATCACTTTAAGTATATCATGCCACTCCCTTCTGGCTTGCAGAGTTTCTGCTGAGAAATCAGCTGTTAACCTTTTGGGAGTTCCCTTGTATGTTATTTGTCATTTTTCCCTTACTGCTTTCAATAATTTTTCTTTGTCTTTAATTTTTGCCAGTTTGATTACTGTGAGTCTTGGCGTGTTTCTCCTTGGGTTTATCCTGTATGGAACTGTCTGCATTTCCTGGACTTGGGTGGCTATTTCCTTTCCCACGTTAGGAAAGTTTTCGACTATAATTTCTTCAAATATTTTCTCGGGTCCTTTCTCTCTGTCTTCTCCTTCTGGGACCCCTATAATGTGAATGTTGTTGCGTTTAATGTTGTCCCAGAGGTCTCTTAGGCTGTCTTCATTTCCATTCATTCTTTTTTCTTTATTCTATTCCGCAGCAGTGAATTCCACCTTTCTGTCTTCCAGGTCACTTATCCGTTCTTCTGCCTCAGTTATTCTGCTATTGATTCCTTCTAGTGTAGTTTTCCTTTCAGTTATTGTATTGTTCATCTCTGTTTGTTTGTTCTTTAATTCTTCCAGGTCTTTGTTAAACATTTCTTGTGTCTTCTCGATCTTTGCCTCCATTCTTTTTCTGAGGTCCTGGATCATCTTCACTATCATTATTCTGAATTCTTTTTCTGGAAGGTTGCCTATCTCCACTTCATGTAGTTGTTTTTCTGGGGTTTTATCTTGTTCCTTCATCTGGTACATAGCCCTCTGCCTTTTCATCTTGTCTATCTTTCTGTGAATGTGGTTTTTGTTCCACAGGCTGCAGGATTGTAGTTCTTGCTTCTGCTGTCTGCCCTCTGGTGGATGAGGCTATCTAAGAGGCTTGTGCAAGTTTCCTGATGGGAGGAACTGGTGGTGGGTAGAGCTGACTGTTTCTCTGCTGGGCAGAGCTCAGTAAACCTTTAATCCTCTTGTCTGCTGATGGGTGGGGCTGGGTTCCCTCCCTGTTGGTTGTTTGGCCTGAGGCAACCCAACACTGGAGCCTACCTGGGCTCTTTGGTGGGGCTAATGGCAGACTCTGGGAGGGCTCACGCCAAGGAGTACTTCCCAGAACTTCTGCTGCCAGTGTCCTTGTCCCCACGGTGAGGCACAGCTACCTCCTGCCTCTGCAGGAGACCCTCCAACACTAGCAGGTAGGTGTTCAGTCTCCTGTGGGGTCACTGCTCCTTCCACTGGGTCACGATGCGCACACTACTTTGTGTGTTCCCTGCAAGAGTGGGGTCTCTGTTTCCCCCAGTCCTGTCCAAGTCCTGCAATCAAATCCCACTAGCCTTCAAAGTCTGATTCTCTAGGAATTCCTCCTCCCGTTGCTGGACCCAGGTTTTGAGCCTGACGTGGGGCTCAAAACCTTCACTCCAGTGGGTGGACTTCTGCTGTATAAGTGTTCTCCAGTCTGTGAATCACCCACCCAGCAGTTATGGGACTTGATTTTACTGTGATTGTGCCCCTCCTACCATCTCATGTGGCTTCTCCTTTGTCCTTGGATGTGGGGTGTCTTTTTTGGTGAGTTCCAGTGTCTTCCTGTCGATGATTGTCCAGCAGCTACTTGTGATTCTGGTGTTCTCACAAGAGGGAGTGAGAGCACGTCCTTCTACTCTGCCAGCTTGGTTCAGGGCTCTTTGGCCCATTTTTGGATTGAGTTGTTTGCTTTTTTGACATTGAGCTGCATGAGCTGCTTATATGTTTTGGAGATTAATTCTATGTCAGTTGCTTCATTTGCAGATAATTTCTCCCATTCTGAGGGTAGTCTTTTTGTCATGTTTATGGTTTCCTTTACTGTGCAAAAGCTTTTAAGTTTCATTAGGTCCCATTTGTTTATTTTTGTTTTTATTTCCATTTTTCTAGGAGGTGGGTCAAAATGGATCTTGCTGTGAATTATGTCATAGAGTGTTCTGCCTATGTTTTCCTCTAGGAGTTTTATAGTATCTGGCCTAACATTTAGGTCTTTAATCCATTGTGAGTTTATTTTTGTGTATGGTGTTAGGGAGTGTTTTAATTTCATTCTTTTACATGTAGCTGTCCAGTTTTCCCAGCACCACTTATTGAAGAGACTGTCCTTTCTCCATTGTATATTCTTCCCTCCTTTGTCAAAGATAAGGTGACCATATGTGCGTGGGTTTATCTCTGGGCTTTGTATCCTGTTCCATTGATCTATATTACTGTTTTTGTGCCAGTACCATACTGTCTTGAGTACTGTAGCTTTGTAGTATAATCCGAAGTCCGGGAGCCTGATTCCTCCAGCTCCGTTTTTCTTTCTCAAGATTGCTTTGGCTATTCAGGGTCTTTTGTGTTTCCATACAAATTGTGAATTTTTTTTTTCTCGTTCTGTAAAAATTGCCATTGGTAGTTTGATAGGGATTGCATTGAATCTGTAGATTGCTTTGGGTAGTATAGTCATTTTCACAATGTTGATTCTTCCAATGCAAGAGCATGGTATGTCTCTCCATCTGGTTATATCATCTTTAATTTCTTTCATCAGTGTCTTATAGTCTTCTGCATACAGGTCTTTTGTCTCCTTAGGTAGGTTTATTACTAGGTATTTTATTCTTTTTTTTGCAGTGATAAATGGGAGTTTTTCCTTAATTTCTCTTTCAGATTTTTCATCATTAGTGTACAGGAATGCAAGAGATTTCTGTGCATTAATTTTGTATCCTGCAACTTTACCAAACTCATTGATTAGCTCTAGTATTCTTCTGGTAGCATCTTTAGAATTCTCTATGTATAATATTATGTCATCTGCAGATGGTGACAGTTTTACTTCTTCGTTTCCGAGTTGGATGCCTTCTTTTTCTTTTACTTCTCTGATTGCTGTGCTAAAACTTCCAAAATTATGTTAAGTAATAGTGGTGAGAGTGGGCAACCTTATCTTGTTCCTGATCTTAGTGGAAATGCTTTCAATTTTTCACCATTGAGAGCAATGTTGCCTGTGGGTTTGTCATATATGGCCTTTATTATGTTGAGGTGAGTTCCCTCTATGCCTACTTTCTGGAGAGCTTGTATCATAAATGGGTGTTGAATTCTGTCGAAAACTTTTTTTGCATCTATTGAGATTATCATATGGTCTTTATCCTTCAATTTGTTAATATGGTGTATCACATTGATTTGTGTATATTGACGAATCCTTGCATTCCTGGGATAAATCCCACTTGATCATGGTGTATGATCCTTGTAATGTGCTGTTGGATTCTGTTTACTAGTATTTTGTTGAGGATTTTGGCATCTATATTCATCAGTGATGTTGGCCTGGAGTTTTCGTTTTCTGTGACATCTTTGTATGGTTTTGGTATCAGGGTGATGGTGGCCTTGTAGAATGAGTTTGGGAGTGTTCCTCCCTCTGCTATATTTTGGAAGAGTTTGAGAAGTATAGCTGTTAGCTCTTCTCTAATTGTTTGATAGAATTTGCCAGGAAATCCATGTGGTCCTGGGCTTTTGTTTGTTGGAAAATTTTTAATCACAGTTTCAATTTCAGTGCTGGTGATTGGTCTGTTTATATTTTCTCTTTCTTCCTGGTTCAGTCTTTTGAAGGTTGTGCTTTTGTAAGAATTTGTCCATTTCTTCCAGGTTGTCCATTTTATTGGCATATAGTTGCTTGTAGTAATCTCTCATGATCCTTTGTATTTCTGCAGTGCCAGTTGTTATTTCTCCTTTTTCATTTCTAATTCTGTTGATTTCAGTCTTCTCCCTGTTTTTCTTGATGAATGTGGCTAATGGTTTATCAATTTTGTTTATCTTCTCAAAGAACCAGCTTTTAGTTTTATTGATCTATGCTATCATTTCCTTCATTTCTTTTTCATTTATTTCTGATCTGATCATTATGATTTCTTTCCTTCTGCTAACTTTGAGGGTTTTTTATTCTTCTTTCTCTAATTGCCCTAGGTGTAAGGTTAGGTTGTTTATTTGAGATTTTACTTGTTTCTTTAGGTAGGATTGTATTGCTATAAACTTCCCTCTTAGAACTGCTTTTGCTGCATCCCATAGGTTTTGGGTCATCGTGTTTTCATTGTCATTTGTTTCTAGGTATTTTTTGATTTCCTCTTTGATTTCTTCAGTGATCTCTTCGTTATTAAATAGTGTATTGTTTAGCCTCCATGTGTTTGTATTTTTTACAGATTTTTTCCTGTAATTGATATCTAGTCTCATAGCGTGTGGTTGGAAAAGATACTTGATATGATTTCAATTTTCTTAACTTTACCAAGGCTTAATTTGTGACCCAAGATATGATCTATCCTGGAGAATGTTCCATGAGCACTTGAGAAGAAAGTATAATCTGTTGTTTTTGGATGGAATGTCCTATAAATATCAATTAAGTCCATCTTGTTTAATGTATCATTTAAAGCTTGTTTTTTGTTACTTATTTTCATTTTGAATGATCTGTCCATTGGTGAAAGTGGGGTGTTAAAGTGCCCTACTATTATTGTCTTACTGTCGATTTCACCGTTTGTGTCTGTTAGCATTTGCCTTATGTATTGAGGTGTTCCTATGTTGGGTGCATAAATATTTACAATTGTTATATCTTCTTTTTTGGATTGATCCCTAGATCATTATGTAGTGTCCTTCTTTATCTCTTGTAATAGTCTTTATTTTAAAGTCTATTTTTTCTTATATAAGAATTCCTACTCCAGTTTTCTTTTGATTTCCATTTACATGGAATATCTTTTTCCATCCCCTCACTTTCAGTCTGTGTCCTTAGGTCTGAAGTGCGTCTCTTGTATGCAGCATATATACAGTTCTTGTTTTTGTATCCATTCAGCCAGTCTATGTCTGTTGGTTGGAGCATTTAATCTATTTACATTTAAGGTAATTATCAATATGTATGTTCCTATTACCATTTTCTGAATTGTTTTTGGTTTGTTATTGTAGGTCTTTTCCTTCTCTTGCGTTTCCTGCCTAGAGAAGTTCCTTTAGCATTTGCTGTAAAGATGGTTTGGGGGTGCTGAATTCTCCTAGCTTTTGCTTGTCTGTAAAGTTTTTAATTTCTCCGTCGAATCTGAATGCGATCCTTGCTGGGTAGAGTAATCTTGGTTGAAGGTTTTTTCCTTTCATCACTTTAAATATGTCCTGCCACTCCCTTCTGGCTTGCAGAGTTTCTGCTGAAAGATCAGCTGTTAACCTTATGGGGATTGGCTTGTATGTTATTTGTTGCTTTTCCCTTGCTGCTTTTAATATATTTTCTTTGTATTTAATTTTTGATTGTTTGATTAGTATGTGTCTTGACGTGTTCCTCCTTGGATTTATCCTGTATGGGAGTCTCTGGCTTCCTCGTATTGATTGACTATTTCCTTTCCCATATTAGGGAAGTTTTCAACTATAATATCTTCAAATATTTTCTCAGTCCCTTTCTTTTTCTCTTCTTCTGGGACCCTATAATTCGAATGTTGGTGCGTTTTATGTGTCCCAGAGGTCTCTGAGACTGTCCTCCATTCTTTTCATTCTTTTTTCTTTATTCTGTTCTGCAGTAGTTATTTCCACTGTTTTATCTTCCAGGGCACTTATCCGTTCTTCTGCCTCAGTTATTCTGCTATTGATTCGTTGTAGAGATTTTAAAAATCCATTTATTGTGTTGTTCATCATTGTTTGTTTGCTCTTTAGTTTTTCTAGGTCCTTGTTAAAAGTTTCTTGTATTTTCTCCATTCTGTTTCCAACATTTTGGATATTCTTTACTATCATTACTCTGAATTCTTTTTCAGGCAGACTGCCTATTTCCTCTTCATTTGTTTGGTCTGGTGGGCTTTTTCCTTGCACCTTCATCTGCTGTGTGTTTCTCTATCTTCTCATTTTGTTTAACTTACTGTGTTTGGGGTCTCCTTTTTGCAAGCTGCAGGTTCCTAGTTCCCGTTGTTTTTGGTGTCTGCCCTCAGTGGGTAAGGTTGGTTTAGTGTATTATGTAGGCTTCCTGGTGGAGGGGACTGGTGCCTGTGTTCTGGTGGATAAGGCTGGATCTTTCTGATGGGCAGGGCCACGGCCGGTGGTGTGTTTTGGGGTGTCTGTGAACTTACTATGATTTTAGGCAGCCTCTGTGCTAATGGATGGAGTTGTGTTCCTGTCTTGCTAGTTGTTTGGCATGGGGTGTCCAGCAGTGGAGCCTTCTGGTCGTTGAGTGGAACTGGGTCTTAGCGTTGTGACGGAGATCTCTGGGAGAGCTCTTGCCAATTGATATTACATGGGGTTGGGAGGTCTCTGGTGGTCCAGTGCCTCAACTCTGCTCTCCCACCTCCAAGGCTCAGGCCTGACACCAAGCCAGAGCACCAAGACCCTGTCAGCCACACAGCTCAGAAGAAAAGGGAGAAAAGAAAAAGAATAAAATAAAATGAAAGTTATTAAATTAAAATTTTTAAAAAATATTATTAAAATAAAATTTTTTTAAGTTATTTAAAAAAAAAAGAGAGCAACTGAACCAATGAACACTTCCACCAATTATAACAAGTGCTGTAAAGTAAACTAAGATAAGCATATAAATCAGAAACTAATCAGTCGCATATAGCAAACCCCAAGTCTACAGTTGCTCCCAAAGTCCACTGCCTCAATTTTGGGATGATTCGTTGTCTATTCAAGTATTCCACAGATTCAGGATACCTCAAGTTTACTGTTGAGATTTAATCTTCTTCTCCTGAGGCTGCCTGGAGAAATTTCCTGTTCTCTTCTTTGTTAGCACAGCTCCTGGGGTTTAGCTTTGCATTTGGCCCCGTCTCTGCATGTAGGTCGCCCTCTCGCATCTGTTCTTTACCCAGACAGGCAGGGGTTAAAGGAGCAGCTGATTAGGGGGCTCTGGCTCACTCAGGCCAGTGGAAGGGAGGGGTATGGTATGTGGGGCGAGCCTGAGGCCGCAGAGGCTGGCATGACGTTGCAACAGCCTGAGGCACAGTGTGTTTTCTCCTGGGGAAGTTGTCGCTGGATCACTGTACCCTGGCAGTGGCAGGATGCACAGGCTCCCCAGAGGGGAGGTTTGGATAGTGACCTGTGCTTCCACACAGTATTCTTGGTGGCTGCAGCAGCCGCCTTAGCTTTTCATGCCCATCTCTGGTGTCCACGCTGATAGCTGCGGCTTGTGCCCGTCTTTGGATCTCGTTTAGGCGGTTCTCTGAATCTCCTCTCCTTGTGCCCCCCGAAACAATGGTCTCTTGCCTCTTAGGAAGGTTCACACTTTTTCCCGGACTCCCTCCCAGCTAGCTGTGGTGCACTAGCCCCCTTCAGGCTGTGTTCATGCAGCCACCCCCAGTCCTCTCCCTGGGATCTGACTTCCAAAGCCCGAGCCTCAGCTCCCAGCCCCCACCCACCCCAGCAGGTGAGCAGACAAGCCTCTCAGGCTGGTGAGTGCTGGTTGGCACCAATCCTCTGTGCAAGAATCTCTCTGCTTTGCCCTCTGCACCTCTGTACTTCTGTTGCTGCACTCTCCTCCGTGGCTCCAAAGCTTCTCCCCCACCACCACCTTCTCCGTCGGTGATGGGGCTTCCTAGTGTGTGGAAACTTTTCCTCCTTCACAGCTCCCTCCCAAGGGTGCAGGCCCCATCCCTATTCTTTTGTCTCTGTTTTTCTTTTTTCTTTTGCCCTACCCAGGTATGTGGGGATTTTCTTACCTTTTGGGAAGTCTGAGGTCTTCTGCCAGCATTCAGTAGGTGTTCTGTAGGAACTGTTCCACGTGTAGATGTATTTTTGATGTATTTGTGGGGAGGAAGGTGATCTCCACGTCTTACTCCTCCACCGTCTTGAAGGTCCCTCCAGCACCATTTTTTGAAAAGACTTATTCTTTCTGTGTTGAATAGCCTGTGTTCCTTTATCAAAGATCAATTGTCTATATTTATGTGGGTATATTTCTGGCCTATTTATTCTGTTCCATTGCTCTATTTGTCTGTTTTTTTTTGTCAGTACCACACTGTTTTGATCACTGTAGCTTTATAGTAAGTGTTGAAGTCATATAGTGTCAGTCCTCTGACTTTATTCTTCTTCAATATTATATTGGCTAATCTGGGTCTTTTGCCTTTCCGTATAAACTTTAGAATAAGTCACTTGCTGAAATTTGATTTAGATTGCATTGAATTTATAGATTAAGATGGGGAGAAATGATATTTAACAATATTGAGTCTTCCTATCCATGAACATAGAATATCTGAATACCTGTCCATGTAGTTAGATCTTTTTTCTTTGATTTTTTTCATTAGAGTTTTATAGTTTTCCTCATATGTATCTTGTACATATTTTGTTAGCTTTATACCCAAGTATTTATTCATTTTTTTGGTACTAATGTATATGATATTTTTTGATGTCAAATTTCAGTTGTTCACTGCCAGTATAAGGGAACACAATTGACTTTTGTATATTAACCTTATATTCTGCAACCTTGCTATAATTGCTTATTAGTTCCAATAATTTTTGTTGTTGTTGATTCTTTGGGATTTTCTACATATAGCAAAAAGATAATTTTATTTCTTCCTTCCCAATATACTTTTTTTTGGTCTTAAATCATTGGCCAGGACTTTCAGCACAATGGGAAGAATAGGAGTGGTGAGAGGGGACTTATCCTAGAATGCAGTTTCTAAATTAACCTTTAGAACCCACCTCAAATATCACTACCTCAATGAAATCTCCTCTAATTTCCTGCCCACCTGCACCCTTAAAGGATTAGTTGTACTTTCATGTGACTCCCAAAATATCATCCAAAATATTAGAATATATTTACTCTAATACTTATTTTTTTTACTAACATACATGTTTGTATCTTTCATTGTGAGCTGTATATTTAATTCATCTCTGTATTCTAAGTATTTAGAACACAGGCCAGTACATAGTACACTCTCAGTAAATATTTAATAGATAAATTTATCATTACAAATTACAAAGCTTATTTTTGTATGTCTCTCCATGGTTACAAAACCAGCATATCCATGATTTTTGGTCCAATTAACCATAACCTAATATGGCATGAGGAAGCTTCACTTACCTGGCTATCTATATTCCTTCCAACTAGAACCTTATAACTATATAGATAGCTTCTTTAGGTTCTGCCAGATATTTGACATGAGGACAACTGAATTTATGTTCTTGTTCTTTCTCCCACTTTAGGTGATAGTCAAAAAGATCGAAAAATTATAAAATGGAAGGTTTGATCACAAGTAGTTTAATAAAAGAAATGAATTTTTGAAATATGACATTTAATTATAATATAATTTACAAGGAAGCTGCTGAACATCATATGGTTTTATGTAAAGCTCATTTAAAAAATATGTATACATCTCTCTTTAAGTGTAGTGCAGCTACCTTGTGGTAAGGACTGTATTTTATCTCACTTTTCTCATCTAAAGCACCAAATAGAGTGACAGGTGGATATTAGGCACTCGAGTCATTTTCATAAGTAGTCATTAATCAGTTAGCCTAATGTTCAAAATAAACTGTTTTCTGTCTTTTGAACAGTATCATAAAATTATTACTGTAAATGCCATCTAACATTTGAAACTCTATTAGACATCTTTATGCAAAGTAAGGCATCCCCTCTGGCCTACTAATTACTAGCTCTTAATAGAATGTCAGTTTCTGAAACTGTAGATCAGGAACATCATTCGGGAACATGGAAGCATGACAGGCTTTATAATAAAACACTGTGGGTGTAGTCCCCATATACATATATGCTACTATATTAAAATTCTCAATTGTTTCACAAATAAAAACAGTGCTTTTAGTGGATCGGCCAAAAGATGACAGTTTGAATTATTTATGGATGATTTAGATACTGGGGTAATTTCCTGCTTGAATATTTCATGTAATTGACTGTAAATATGAAAGTAGAGAGAATTGTTATACTGATTTTTCTCATTCTGAAACAAATCTGTGCTTTTACATCATATAACTTCCCTTGGGAATATCATTGAAATGAATGGGTTGGATTGCTACATACAGTGACTGGAAGCTGCAGTTGGATAATGTTTTACATTATTTATTTATTTTTTAAATGTTTTCATATCTGCTTCCGTTTATCTCAGTTCCAGTCTCCATCCCTCAGAACGGTCTGTCATTCATCTGTTTCCTGCAAGTTAGTGAGACTGATCACGTAGGAAAGATTCATCCATAGTAGAGAGAACTTCATTTGAGGAACATTTATGATTGACTACAACTTCAGAAACAAGATGACCTCAATATACCAGTCACAGTGTTATAAAATTTTCTAGCAATGAAAGATCAAAATAATATAAAGGTAAAATAAAAATACCCTGAAGGAGGGAGAAAGCTTATTTGAACATAGAAAAGCAAAAGACTAATTTAGAAGGCTTCAAATCTCCTGGATTCATTTGAGTCACAGTGTTAGGCAATAACTCTAATAATAGTAGCGTTCATTTCAACTGAATTCAGGTGTACTTCCAATCAGTCCTAGTTGTTTCTTAGTAATGGCTCAGTCCAAGCCTGCATCCTCTTTCACTTTTTTGAGACAGGCCAGGTAGCTGGCTTTTTGTTTCTTTCTTTCTTTTTTCTTTTTTCTTTTTTTTTTTTTTTTTGCTGGGGGGGGTATTGATTTAAATATTTTATTTAAAGAAGTCTTCTGAAGACTATAGTTTATTGGTAGGAAAAATATAAAGCATACTTTTTTTTTTTAATTTTAAGGAGTTTATTTCAAATGCAAGTAATGAACAGAACTATTTTAAAACTACTTTTGACTACTGGATTTTATTAGTTTGAATGTGACTTTTCTTGGAAATCAGGTTACACTACATTGTTGAATTTAATTGGGTAAAATATACAAACACGTCTCAATACGTAAGACATAGTGGGTACTCAACAAATGATACATGCTGTAATGGTCATAATTACTTCTGGCTGCCACTTCTTTTTCTTAGGCTAAATATGATGGCTGTATTTTCAGGCACCCAGGTCTTTCTTGCCTCCATTTTTGCCCACCCCTCATAGAGAGATATTACTTTTGCAAGGCCCAAAGTAACAATCTGGGGCATTGCTGCGAGACATTAAGTTCAGGTATGGCACAAAGGAGTAATCCCATTTTCCCCCTTCTCCATGCATCATTTAAGGCCATAGATCCTGAGGAAACTGCCAAAAATACAAGCTGCACTAGCAAGGAGAAAGTTCACAGCCACAGATTTTTGGGACTGCAGAACCACACACATCCTGTTCTCATTGTCATGGATATATGAATTTCCAAGGTCCCTGATCTCATATTCTTCTGTATTCTTTTGAGTGGAGTTTCCCTTTTATTTTTTCTATTTTGACCATGATATTTCTAGTCATCTTGGGACCATGTAAGGTAGACTTGAAAATCTCCCAGAGGTAACAATTTTCTCTTATTTACAAATGAACGTTTTAGTAGGAGTTTCTAATTTTATTTTATTTTCACTTTATCACCATATTAAATTATTTTATATAACTGTTTATTCTCTCACTTACTTGCTTTTCTCAACTAGAATGTAAGCCCCATGAGGTTTTGAGCTTTATCTGGTTTTTTAAAAAATTTTATTTAATATTGGAATATAATTGATTTACAGTGTTGTGTTAGTTTCAGGTGTACAGCAAAATGATTCAGTTATACATATATATATCTATTCTTCTTCAAATTCTTTTCCCATTTAGCTTATTACAGAATATTGAGTAGAGTTCCCTGTGCTATACATTAGGTCCTTGTTGGTTATCTATTTTAAATATAGCAGGGTGTGTATGTTAATCCCAAACTCTTACTTTATCCCTCCCCTGCACCCTTCTCCTTTGGTAACCATAAGTTTGTTTTCTAATTCTGTGAGTCTGTTTCTGTTTTGTAAATAAGTTCATTTCTATCATTTTTTTTGATTCCACATACAAGTGATATCATATGATATTTGTCTTTCTCTGTGTGACTTACTTCACTTACTATGATAATCTCTAGGTCCATCCATGTTGTTGCAACTGGCATTATTTCAGTTCTTTTTTATGGCTAAGTAATATTCCATTGTAAAATTGACCACTTATTTTTATCCATTCATCTGTCGATGGACATTTAGGTTGTTTCCATGTCTTGGCTATTGTAAATAGAGATGCAATGAACATTGCGGTGCATGTATCTTTTTGAATTATCGTTTTCTCCAGATATATGCCCAGGAGTGGGATTGTTGGATCATATAGTAGCTCTATTTTAGTTTTTTAAGGAACCTCCATACTGTTCTCCATAGTGGCTGTACCAATTTACATTCCCGCCAACAGTGTAGGAAGGTTCCCTTTTCTCCACACCCTCGCCAGTGTTTTTTGTTTGTAGACTTTTTGATGATGGCCATTCTAACTAGTGTGAGGTGACATCTCATTGCAGTTTTGATTTGCATTTCTCATAATAATTAGTGATGTTGAGCATCTTTTCATGTGCCTCTTGGCTATCTCTATTTCTTCTTTAGAGAAATGTCTGTTTAGGTCTTCTGCCCATGTTTTGATTGGGCTGTGTGTTTTTTTGATACTGAGCTGCATGAGCTGTTTGTATATTTTGGAGATTAATCCCTTGTCAGTCCCATCCTTTGCAAATATATTCTCCCATCCTTTGGGCTTTCTTTTCATTTCATTTATGGTTTCCTTTGCTGTGCAAAAGCTTTTAATTTTCATTGGGTCCCATTGTTAATTTTTTTTTATTTTTATTACTCTAGGAAGTGGATCAAAAAAGGTATTGCTGCGATTTATGTCAAAGAGTTCTGCCTATGTTTTCCTCTAAGAGTTTTATAATATCTGGTCTTACATTTAGGTCTTTAATCCATTTTGAGTTTAGTTTTGTATATGATGTTAAAGAATGTTCTAATTTCTTTTTTTTTTTAAATGTAGCTGTCCAGTTTTACCAGCCCCACCTATTGAAAAGACTGTCTTTTCTCCATTGTATATTCTTGCCTCCTTTGTCATAGATTAATTGACCATAGGTGGGTGGGTTTATTTCTGGGCTTTCTGTCCTGTTCCATTGATTGATATTTCTGTCCTTGTACCAGTACCATACTGTTTTGATTGCTGTAGCTTTGTAGTATAGTCTGAAGTCAGGGAGCCTGGCTCCTCCAGCTCTGTTTTTCTCTCTCAAGATTGCTTTGGCTGTTTAGGATCTTATGTGTCTCCATACAAATTTTAAAACTTTTTATTCAATTTCTGTGAAAAATGTCATTGGTAATTTGCTAGGGATTACATTGAATCTGTAGACTGCCTTGGGTAGTATAGTCATTTTAAAAATATTGATTCTTCCAATCCAAGAACATGGTATATGTTTCCATCTGTTTGTGGCATCTTTGATTTCTTTCATCAGCATCTTAAAGTTTTCAGAGTACAGGTCTTTTGCCTCCTTAGGTAGGTTTATTCCTAGGAACTTTATTATTTTTGATGTGATGGTAAATGGGATTGATTGTTAATTTCTCTTTCTGATCTTTTGTTGTTAGTTTATGGAAATGCAACATATTTCTGTGTTTTAATTTTGTATCCTGCAACTTTACTGAATTCATGGATGAAGTCTAGTAGTTTTCTGGCAACATCTTTAGGATTTTCTATGTATAGTATCATGTCATCTGCAAACTGTGACAGTTTTGCTGCTTCTTTTCCGATTTGGATTCCTTTTATTTCTTTTTCTTCTCGGATTGCTGTGGCTAGGACTTCCAAAACTGTGTTGATAAAAAGTGGCAAAAGTGGACATCCTTGTCTTGTTCTTGATCTTAGATGAAATGCTTTCAGCTTTTCACCATTGAGCATGATATTAGCTGTAGGTTTGTCATATATGGGCTTTATTATGTTGAGGTGGGTTCCCTCTATGCCTGTTCTCTGGAGAGTTTTTATCATAAATGGGTGTTGAATTTTGTCAAAAGCTTTTTCTGCCTTTATTGAGATGATCATATGGTTTTTATTCTTTAATTTGTTATTGTGGTGTATCACACTGACTGATTTGTAGCTATTGAAAAATCCTTGCATCCTGGGGATAAATCCTGCTTGATCATGGAATATGATCCTTTTAATGTATTGTTAGATTCTGTTTGCTAGTACTTTGTTGAGGATTTTTGTGCCGATGTTCATCAGTGATATTGGCCTGTAATTTGCTTTTTTTGTGATATCTTTGTCTCGTTTTGTTATCAGGGTGATGGTGGCCTCATAGAATTAATTTGAGAGTGTTCTTTCCTCTGCAATTTTTTGCAATAGTTTCAGAAGTATAGGTGTTAACTTTTCTCTAAATGTTTGATAGAATTTGGCTGTGAAGCCGTCTGTTCCTGGACCTTTGTTTGTAGGGAGTTTTTAAATCACAATTTCAATTTCAGTACTTGTGATTGATCTGTTCATATTTTCTATTTCTTCCTGGTTCAGTCTTGGGAGATTGTACCTTTCTAAAAATTTCCCCATTTCTTCTAGGTTGTCCTTTTTTTTTTTTTAAACAAATTTATTTATTTATTTTTGGCTGCATTTGGTCTTCATTGCTGCACACAGGCTTTCTGTAGTGTTGGTGAGCAGGGGCTACTCTTCATTGTGGTGCACGGGCTTCTCATTGCAATGGCTTCTCTTGTTGTGGAGCACAGGCCCTAGGCACACAGGCTTCAGAAGTTGTGGCTCAGTAGTTGTGGCACGCAGGCTCTGTAGTTGTGGCACGCAGGCTTTGTAGTTGTGGTGCACGGGCTTTGTTGCTCCATGGCATGTGTGATCCTCCTGGACCAGGGCTCGAACCCATGTCCCCTGCACTGGCAGGCAGATTCTTAACCACTGCACCACCAGGGAAGTCCCTATGTTGTCCATTTTATTGGCATATAGTTGCTTGTAGTAGTCTCTTATAATTCTTTGTATTTCTGTGGTGTGCATTGTAACTTCTCCTTTTTCATTTCTAATTTTATTGATTTGAGCCCTCTCCCTTTTTTTCTTGATGAATCTGGCTAAAGTTTTATCAACTTTGTTTATCTTTTCAAAGAATCAGCTTTTAGTTTCATTGATATTTTTTATTGTTTTCTTTGTCTCTATTTCATTTATTTCTGCTCTAATCTTTATGATTTCTTTCCTTCTACTAACTTTGGGGGTTTTTTTGTTCTTCCTCTAGTTGCTTTAGTGGTAAGGGTAGGTTGTTTATTTGAGATTGTTCTTGTTTCCTGAGATAAGATTGTATCACTATGAACTTCCCTCTTAGAACTGCTTTTTCTGTGTTCCATAGGTTTTGGATCATCATGTTTTCATTTTCATTTGTCTCTAGGTATTTTTTATTTCTTCTTTGATTTCTTCAGTGATCCATTGGTTGTTGGGTAGCATATTGTTTAGCCTCCATGTGTTAATGTTTTTTACAGTTTGTTTGTTTTTTTTATAGTTGCTTTCTAATCTCGTAATGTTGTGGTCAGAAAAGATGCTTGATATGATTTCAATTTTCTTAAATTTACTGAGGCTCTCTTTGTGGCCCATCATGTAATCAATCCTAGAGAATGCTCCATGTGCACTTGAAAAGAATGTGTATTCTGCTGCTTTCAGATGGAATGCTCTATAAATATCAATTAAGTCCTTCTGGCCTAATGTGTCATTTAGCACCTGTGTTTCTGTATTGATTTTCTGTCTGGATGATCATCCATTGTTGAAAGTGGGGTGTTAAAGTCCCGCACTATTACTGTGTTACTGTCGATTTCTCCTTTTATGGCTGTTAGCATTTGCCTTATATTTTGAGATCCTCCTATGTTGGGTGCATATATATTTGTAATTGTTATATCTTCTTTTGGATTTTTCCCTTGGTCATTGTGTAGTGTCCGTCTTTGTCTCTCGTAACAGTCTTTATTTGAAAGTCTATTTTGCCTGATATGAATATTACTTCTCCAGTTTTCTTTTGATTTCCGTTTGCATGGCATACCTTTTTCCATCCCCTCACTTTCAGTCTATGTGTGTCCCTAGATCTGAAGTGGGTCTCTTGTAGACTGCTTATATACAGGTCTTGTTTTTGTATGCATTCAGCCAGTCTGTGTCTTCTGGTTGAAGCATATAATCCATTTCCTTTATATTTAAGGTAATTATCGATATGTATGTATGTTCCTATTGCCATTTTGTTAATTGTTTTGGATTCTTTTTGTAGGTACTTTTTTCTTCCCTTCCTCTTTTGTTCTTTTCTCTTGTGATTTGATGACTAACTTTAGTGTTTTGTTTGGATGGCTTTTTCTTTTTTGTGTGTGTATCTATTGTAGATTTTTTGTTTGTGGTTACCATGAGGCTTTGATACAGCAGTCTGTATATAAACAAGATTGTTTTAAGTTGCTGGTCTTTTCATTTCAAATCCATTTCCAATATCCTGCATTTGTGCTCTCCTCTTCTCACGATTGCTGGTTTTGATATCATATTTGTGTGTGGATGATTTCCTATTTTTACTGTATATTTGTCTTTACTAGTGAGCTTTCCCATCCATAATTTTCTTGTTTCTAGTTGTGGCCTTTTCTTTGTCACCTAGAGAAGTTCCTTTAGCATTTGTTGTAAAGCTTGTTTGGTGGTGCTGAATTCTCTTAAGTTTTGCTTACCTGTAAAACTTTTGATTTCTCCGTCAAATCTGAACTAGAGCCTTTCTGGGTAGAGTATTCTTGGTTGTAGGTTTTTCCCTTTCATCAGTTTAAATATATTGTGCCACTCCCTTCTGGCCTGCAGAGTTTTTGCTGAAAAATCAGGTGATAACCTTATGGGGACTCCCTTGTATGTTATTTGTTGCTTTTCCCTTGTCGCTTTTAATATTTTTTCTTTGTCTTTAATTTTTGGCAGTTTGATTACTGTGTGTCTCAGGGTGTTACTCCTTGGGCTTATTCTGCCTGGCACTCTGCATTTCCTAGACTTGGGTGACTGTTTTCTTTCCCATGTTAGGGAAGTTTTCAGCTGTTATCTCTTCAAATATTTTCTCATGCTCTTTCTCTCTCTCTTCTTCTGGGACCTCTATAATATGAATGTTGGTGTGCTTAATGTTGTCCCTGAGGTCTCTTAAACTGTCTTCATTTCTTTGCATTCTTTTTTCTTTATTCTGTTCAACACCACTGATTTCCAACATTCTGTTCTCCAGCTCACTTATCTGTTCTTCTGCCTCATTTATTCTGCTATTGATTCCTTTTAGTGTATTTTTTATTTCAGCTCTTCTCTGTTTGTTTGTTCTTTAGATCTTCTAGTTCTTTATTAAACATTTCTTGTATCTTCTCGGTCTGTGCCTTCATTATTTTTCTGAGATCTTGGATTGTCTTTACTATCATTACTCTGAATTCTTTTTCAGGTAGATTTCCTATCTTCACCTCCCTTAGTTGTTCTTCTGGGGTTTTATCTTGTTCCTCCACCTGGAACATATTCCTCTGCCTTCATTTTGTCTAACTTTCTGTGATTGCAGTTTCCATTCCGCAGGCTGCAGGGTTGTAGTTCCTTTTTCTTCTGGTGTCTGACCCCTGGTGGATGAGGCTGGTCTAAGAAGTTTGTGCATGCTTTCTGGTAGGAGGGACTGGTTCCTGCCCACTGGTGGGTGAAATTGGGTCTTGTTCCTCTGGTGGGCAGGGCCATGTCAAGAGGTGTGTTTACCAGGCAGCTGTGGGCTCACAAGGATTTTAGGCACCCTGTCTGCTGGTGGCTGGGGCTGTGTTCCCACCCTGTTGGTTGTTTGGCCTGAGGTGTCCCAGCACTGGGGCCTATAGGCTGTTGGGTGGGGCCAGGTCTTGGTGAGAAAATGGCAGCCTCCAAGAAGTCTCACACCAATAAGTACTCCCCAGAACCACTGCCACCAGTGTCTCTGTCCCCACAGTGAGCCACAGCCACCCTGCAACTCCCCAGGAGACTCTCCAAGACCAGCAGGTAGGTCTGGCCCAGTCTCCTGTGAACTCACTGCTTTTTCCTTGGGTTGTGGTGCACATGAGACCCTGTGTGCACCCTCCAAGAGTGGAGTTTCTGCTTCCCCCCAGTCCTGTGGATTGCTGGCGATCAAGTCCTAGTGGCCTTCAAAGCCAAATACTCTGGGAGCTCCTCCTCTCAATGCCAGACCCCCAGGCTAGGGAGCCAGACATTTGGCTCAGAATCCTCACTCCTATGGATGAACCTCTGCAATATAAGCATTCTCCAGTTTGTAGGCTGCCCACCCAGCGGGTATCGGGTTTGATTTTATAATGATTGCACCCCTCTTACAATCTCGTTGTGGCTTCTTCTTTGTCTTTGGATGTAGAATATCTTTTTTGTACCTTCCAGTCTTTTTTTTACTATGGTTGTTCATCAGTTAGTTGGGATTTTGGTGTTTTCATGAGAGGAGTTGAGCTCACGTCTTTCTATTCTGCCATCTTGTCTCCGTCAACAAATATTATTTTTAGGGGTTCTCTTTTTTTCAAAGCTCTCCAAAGAATCATGAATTGAAGTCTGAGAAAGCCAGTTCTTTAGATTGCTTGTATGAAGTACATTTTTGGTCAATGACAATAAGGCAGAATGGAGGAAACTCCTTGCCTGATAGCAGTTTTCCAAAGATGAAACATCAAAATAGTGACAAAACTGCTGAAGCCTGTGATTCTGCAGTTTTAGATGCTCATTATATTAACAAAAACCAAATAAAGAGATATGTAGGACGTGGTCCCAAACAAAGGTATCATGGAGTTTGGCAACCTGCACAATGGCATGCCGAAGTGTTCTGGTTCTCCAACCTGGAAGCTCTAAGCATACATGTTTAAAGATTATTTTGTACTGACATTATAGTAAATAGATTTATCCATATAATATGATTCATTTTGTAGTGCTACTAGTGGAATTCATTCTGCAGAAATATGTTTTGTCTTCAAATCTTGCCATATTACCCTAACATCAAAAAGAAAAAAGGATAATAAAAAAACACAACTTGGATTACAGTTTACTACACCACATCTAATTTATTACAGAGTAAGTTATTTTATTTACCTCTTCAAGGATGTGCTTGAACAAGGTAGGAAAACAAATCTCTCTCTTTCTTTCCATATATATATATAACATTTTTTTTATAGTCATATATTTCTTAACTTGGGTTCCAGGACTATCAGGGGGCCTTATAAGTTGATCAGTACTTTAATATAATTGTCCTACTTTTTAATCCCATTGTTTGATATTATGTATTTAAAAAATCTTTTCTAAGAAGGCGTTCATAGACTTCTCTAGGCTTCCAAGGAGGTTCATTGCACAAAAAAAGGTTGTTAGCATATATTGGTGGCAAAATTAAAAATTCTTTTTTTATTTTGACTGTCATGGGAGCAAGTAATACATTACTTTATTTTCTAAATAGAACCAACTAAGCAATTGTCTCATTTATCCAGGAGATGCAGTATTATTTTGTATTGTTCTAGCCGAATATTCAAAAGCTCCATCAATAAGAAGCCATAAGCTTTTAGTCACAATACCATTAATGGAATCTTTTCTGGCATTGTTAGTTCTTTCTTAAGTGGGTGATTTCTGGTCAGCCTTTTCTCTGAGACTAGGCACCACATGAATTATGTGTTTCTTTTAAATTATTAGTGAACTGATCATAGACATGTATCCCTTATTTTAATGCCCAGTTCTGAATCATGAGCAGATATTTCAGAGACAGTTGTTGATAGAAGAACTTACCAGACTCAGGAATGGATCACATTTAACATGGATTTAGGGAATAGAAATGAATGTTTCAGTGCAAAGTTGCTCCTACTTATCCATCATTTCCACACATTTCTTTTAGGTTAAGTCATTTTAGGATTCTTATAATAGGAAAATCTGTTCTTCTAGGGCTAACTCATTACTTAACATCATCCTTTAATAATATAACAGTTTATCTGATTAGCCTTTCTCTTTTATAAGATTGCTTTTCAAACCATGGGCCATGATTTATTTCTAGGTTATAAAATCAATTTAATGGGTCATGACTAGCATTTCTTATTTATTTATTTAATTATTTTAAAAATAAATTTATTTATTTATTTATTTATTTATTTTTGGCTGTGTTGGGTCTTAGTTGCTGCATGCAGGCTTTCTCTATTTGCGGCAATTGGGGGCTACTCTTTGTTGCGGTGTGCGGGCTTCTCATTGCAGTGGCTTCTCTTGTTGTGGAGCACGAGCTCTAGTCACTGAGGCTTCAGTAGTTGTGGCTTGCAGTCTCTAGAGCACAGGCTCAGTAGTTGTGGCGCACAGGCTTAGTTGCTCCACGGCATGTGGGATCTTCCCGGACCAGGGCTCAAACTCGTGTCCCCTGCATTGGCAGGCAGCTTCTTAACCACTGCGCCACCAGGGAAGTCCAGCATTTCTTTTTAAGTAGAGTACACTAGACCATGTCAATTTCATAATATGAATTAAAGGTAAATATTGCTTTGTGAGAAGTTGTTTTGTGTTTGTGTATCTGTGTCTGTGTGTGCGTGCTCATGCACACGAGAGAGAGAGAATTATATGTATCTATGCGTATTGCATTGAAATACAGGCTTTTTTTTTGAAATGTCATATAAATTAGGATGGAGTGAAGAAAATTTGGAAGCAAACAGAGAACTTATGGAATGGGAACATAGGGACATTAGCAGTTAAAGATTGGCCAAAAAAGTATTGAGAATTAATAACAATAGTAATAAGTATTATTATTATTCCTGATGTTTCTTGAGCATTTGCCAGGCACTGCTATGAGAAATTTCCATAACTCATTTAGTGTTCCCAATGGTGCTTTAAGTTATGTAGGTAGTATTACTGTTTCCATTTTCCTGTTGAGAGAACGAAGATACAGATATGCTTAATAACTTGATCAACGTTGTCCAGCTTGGTGAGTGGCAAACATGGGATTCAAACACAGGCTCTCTCCAGCTATGAAGCTTATGCTCTTAAACACTACAGTAAATTACTTCCCAGGTTAAATGCAATTGAAACATAAAGAAAAATAAGAATTGCCTGCTTCAAATTTATTTTTAGAGAGGTCTGCATACAACAGTATCCTCCTCTAAGATAAGTTTCAGACAATGGGCAGACATACAAGATCAGGGCATTCAGTACCTAACCCATTCAATATTGTAAATGAGTGTTTTGCAGAAGCCTTTAAAACTGTCTACAGGTTAATGAGCTTGATACAATAGACTTGTACGCTTATAAAAGAACTGTACTGGCTGACTAGAGAGCCATAAATTTAGCTCCTCTCAAGTTGACATGTTGTACAACACAGATTTCCCAATGTCTAGAATTTTAAAATGACCATAAGATTTAGAGACATTTATTCAAATGCTTTTAACTTTCTTCACAAAGGCCTCAAGCTCATTAGAAATACAAACAAAACTAAAGTGTCAAACTTCATGCAGCTGAAGAAGGCTTCTGCTGCTGCTGAAGCAACCTGAAATGAAGAGGAAGTGATTCATTTTATATTTTCCTTAACGTATACATGGTACACATTATGCTTCTATCAACTTTAATGCATTTATCCCTCAGGGATCACTAACAAGCAGCCAAGGTAAGGCAAGGCGAAGTGGCCGGAAGGTTTCAGAGCCGATTTCTTGAGTCTCTTGGGAGCTGATCTTGTCCATCTCTCTGACATGTGCTCTCTGCATATCAGAAAATGCTGCTGATCACATCAAAGCGTTCATGAATTCAGTGATTTTTTTTTTCCTTCACCAAATGTTCTTTCCTTTTCAGATCTTTGTCAGTGGCGTCACAGCTGAGTGAGCAATTCCTGGCTTCCTGAATTTCCCTTGAGGGCTAAACTGTCAATATCTATGTTCATCATGGAAACCTTCAACTTAAGAAAAATAGTTTGATTTTAAATTCATTTGTTTATTTGTTTTTGGCTGTGTTGGGTCTTCGTTTCCGTGCAAGGGCTTTCTCCCGTTGCGGCGAGCGGGGGCCACCCTGCTTTGCGGTGCGCGGGCCTCTCACTGTCGCGGCCTCTCTTGTTGCGGAGCATAAGCTCCAGACGCGCAGGCTCAGTAGTTGTGGCTCATGGACCTAGTTGCTCCGCGGCATGTGGGATCTTCCCAGACCAGGACTCGAACCCGTGTCCCCTGCATTGGCAGGCAGATTCTCAACCACTGCGCCACCAGGGAAGCCCAATAGTTTGATTTTAATCGGGATTTTATATGTAAAATTAAGCCTCTTTAGATCTCTTAGTTTCCTGAATTTTTCCCTTTATGAGTTTAGTTCATTTAATTTTGCTAGGAGGATTGTAAACACCCCCCCAACAATGAAATTTTTCTTTTGTTTTTACTTCCTCCCCTTCCCTTTCTCTTCATTCTCGTTCTTTCTTTCCTGCCTTCCTTCCCACTTCCTCATTCTTATCTTTTAAATCATTTCTTTCAACATTTATTGAAATAACTGCTATGTGCCAGATATCATGGGTGTAATGATGGATGCAATGTCTTTGCCTATGAGGGACTCACATTGACCTCTTGATCTTCATTCTTAATCATGAAATAAGCAGCTTCCTTCATTCATTGCTTTTTCCAAGATCACCTCTCTTCACCCTGTGTTTCCTGTCCTCTCCACGTGCTTAGATGATTTATGCCAAAGGGCTGGGTGTGCCTGGTTGGGTTTATCCTGCTTCACGTGCCTGGAAATGACAATTAGCTATGTTATGACTTTGATTTGGCTTCAGAGGAATGAAAATGGAACTAGGTTCAATGGAAGATACAATGAAGAAGGAAGGAAGGGGCTTTAATTCAGTCCTGCAGGATGATGCTAGGGAGGCAGAATGTCTACTCTTTAACTTGGTGTGGTCCCTCACTGGCTGCCCAATTGCTTGAGATCATAAGTGTCCTGGTAGGAGTAAAAACTTTGGGTGTATATTTTTTAAATCTATTGAATACATATAACTGGTTCTATTGCCCTTTTGTCATGCTTCACCCCAGTTCATTCTCTACATAGTCATTAAAGGCACCTTTTTAACATACAAATCTGATTATATTGCTCCGCTACTTAAAACCTTCTTGTGGCATCCGATTGCCTAAAGGTGGAAGGCAAAAGTTTACCAGCTCTGTATGTTAAGCCACTTATATTGTGACCCTGCAACCTCTCCATGCTCATCTGCCCTGTTTGTTCACCACATGCACTCTGTTCAGAATATATGGATTTGCTTATAATTCCCTGAAGGTTCCATGTGATTTCATACTTTTATGCCTCCACATACCTGTTTTCTCTGTCTGGAATTACTTCTTTCCCCTCCACTACTTATCTACCTGAGAAAGCCAATCAAGTCATCAAAATCACGGCCTGGCATTGTCTCCTCCTGAGATCTTCCTTGAATATCCAAACTGGAATTAAATCACTGACTTTTCTGTACTTCTTCTATATCTGGTACTTATTTTTTATTATTGCACTTCTCATTTTGCTGCTTAATCACTTGTGTGTACATTTGCTTCCCTATTACACTGAGCTCCTTGAACCTAGAGTTTGTGTTTCTGATGTTTCTATTTCCAGCTGCCTTATCAAATACTTGAACCATCATAGGTAACCAATAAATATGTGTAGTTTTATAATTAATTGATATGGATTTGAATATTCTGTTTACAGTTTGTTTCTTTTTTTTCTATAACAATGTTTATTTTCCAAGGAAACTTAATAATGAGTTTTATAAATGCTCACATACCATGTTAAGTTACTTGCGTCCCCTAGGACCCCAAATTGGATTTCAATATACTCTTCCTTACTGGTAGCCTAATGTACAATTAGTGTTCTGACTTAACATGTTAAGTGAAGCTGAAGTGAATTCTAATTAGATCAATGAGCTAATAGTCTACTCTTCATAGAATATCCCCATCTTTCAGCCATTCTTCAGTATTTATCAAGCTAAGAGATTTAGTTAATGATGAAAGTTAATGGTCAGTACATTTCTTTATGTTTTTTATTACTATCTTTGGTAACTCAAAAGGTGTTTTTCTATGTACAATCTCATTTAATTTTCAAAACTACTCTGTGGGTAAAATATGGCAAATTTCACTTACAGAATCTCTAGGAAATTCTGCAACATGCAGGACAAGGTTGCAATATGCCATCTAGTTGAGACCTGGGGAATGCTGGCTTATCAGTTAGATAGGCCTTCACATGGTGACATTTGTAAACTGGGAGAATTCCCTGTATTTTAGGCTTTGGATTTTCAGGCTTTGGGCTCAGAATACTGATGTTCTGATGAATGAAGAGGAAGATCAGATGCTCATGGGCAGTCTCACATATATAAATCTTTCAGATTCTGATTATTGAAACAAGAAGGATTTTTCTTAATTTAAAATGAAAATAAATCATCACCAGGATAGGATACTGATATCCACTAGTTGTGGACTTTCTTTGTGTAGACAAAGCTACATGAGTTTCAAAATTATAAACTGAAGTTAGCTTTATAAACATTAATGAATCCAGACAAGGAGTGTGTAAATGCTTGCTTCACCCGTTTCTCCACAGATGAAGCTGCTGTTAGGACAAGAGAGGTCACATCCCTGAACATTCAGCTATATGGTCACTCTAATGTTGATTTCTTCTGTGCCAGTCCTTTTTTTTTTTTTTTTAAGTTTTCAAGGCTGATCTTTTTTTTTAATTTCACATTCTCTGTATCAGTCAGGGTCCAGCCAGGATTTTAAAACTATGTATTTTAATGGAAGGTTATTTAAAATAATTAATCAATAACACAGGTGATCACAGAATGGAGAACCCAAATTAAGTGTCACAGAGATTAGCACTAGGAGGAAGTAGCTACCATTCCTAGGGCTAGGAGGCTACCTGTTTCCCAGTCGAGATGTGAGATTCATCCTGAGAGCCCAAAGCTCAGTTGGAATGAGGTTTTGCTTATGGGAGCTGAGTCACAGAAGGTGGGACTGTCTATCAAGGAGCAATGGAAACGGTATAGTCACTGCAGAAAGATACTACAGGAGGCAAAAAGAGAGAGTGGAAGAGATACATTGACTTCCTTCCTCGCACCTTCTCGTCTTCCTCCAGTGCTTTACAATGCCTGGAACTACTTGGAAGCCAGACAGCAAGGGTGGAACTGATGACAAAATGACTTTGGCCTGCAAGTCTTCTTTCTTTAGACATGGTCAAACATTAAATTCCTTTAGCAGGCAGTTTGCATAATTGACTCAATTTGGGATTCTGCATTCTTTGCAAATTTGGTCAGACTGATATATCTATCACATTTTAGGGCCTCTATCAAAGAATACTTTTTAACAGACGTATAGTTGATTTACAATATTAGTTTCAGGTATACAACATAATGATTCAAACATTTTATAGATTATACTCCATTTAAAGTTATTATAAAATATTGGCTATATTCCCTGTGCTGAACAATAATATCCTTGTACCTTATTTATTTTACACATAGTAGTTCGTACCTCTCAATTCCATACCCTTTTTTTGCCCTTCCTCCTTTCCCTCTCCCCATTGGTAGCCACTAGTTTGTTCTCTATATCCATGAGTCTGTTTCTGTTTTGTTATATTCATTTGTTTTATTTTTTAATTCCCCGTATAAGTGATAATACACAGTATTTATCTTTTTCTGTCTGACTTATTTCACTAAGCATAATACCATCCAGGTCCATTCATGTTGTTGCGAATGGCAAAATTTCATTCTTTGTTATAGCTGAGTAATATTCCATCATATATATATATACATATATACATATACCACCTCTTCTTTATCCATTCATCTGTTGATGGACACTTAGCTTGCTTCCATATCTTGGCTAGTGTAAATAATGCTGCCATGAATATCACTGGGGTGCATGTATCTTTTTGAATTAGTGTTTTTGTTGTCTTCAGATGTATACCCAGGAGTGGAATTCCTAGGTCATATGGTAGTTCTATTATTAGTTTTTTGAGGAACTTCCATACTGTTTTCCATAGTGGCAGTACCAATTTGCATTCCTAGTAACAGTATACTAGGGTTCCCTTTTCTACACATCCTTGCCAACATCTGTTACTTATGGTCTTTTTGATGATAGCTATTCTGATAGGTGTGAGGTGATATCTCATTGTGGTTTTGATTTGGATTTCTCTGACAATTAGTGATGTTGAACATCTTTTCATGTGCTTGTTTGCCATCTCTATATCTTCTTTTGAAAAATGCCTATTCAGGTCTTCTGCCCATTTTTTAATCAGGTTGTTTGTTGTTTTGATACTGAGTTGTATGAACTATTTGCCTATTTTGAATATTAACTCCTTTTCCATTATATCACTTGCAAATATTTTCTACCATTCAGTAAGGTCATCTTTTCTTTTGTTGATGATTTCCTTTGCTGTGCAAAACCTTTTAAGTTTAATTAGGCCCCATTTGTTAATTTTTGCTTTTGTTTTCTTTGCCTTAGGAGACAGATCCAAAAAAATTGCTATGATTTATGTCAAAGAATACTTTCCTATGTTATTTCTAGGAGTTTTATGATTTCTAGTCTTACATTTAGGTCTTTAATCCATTTTGAGTTTATTTTTGTATATGTTGTGAGGAAATTTTCTAATTTCATTCTTTTACATGTTGCTGTTCAATTTTCCCAGTACCACTTATTAAAGAGACTGTCTTTTCCCCATTGTATATTCTTGACTCCTTTGTAGTAGATTAATTGGCCATAAGTGTGTGTGGGCTTATTTCTGGGCTCTCTGTTCTGTTCCATTTATCTATGTGTCTGTTTTTGTGCCAGTACCATACAGTTTTGATTATTGTAGCTTTGCAGTATAGTCTGAAGTCAGGGCTTGTGATACCTCCAGTTTTGTTCTTTTTTGTCAAGATTGCTTTGGCTATTTGGGGTCTTTGGGGATGCCATATAAATTTTAGGATTATTTGTTCTAGTTCTGTTAAAAATGTCATTGGTGTTTTGATAGGGATTGCATTATATCTGTAGATTGCTTTGTGAAGTATGGACATTTTAACAATATTAATTTTTCCAATCCATAAACCTGGGATATCTTTCTATTTTTTTTGTATCCTCTTCAGTTACCTTTGTCAGTGTTTTATAGTTCTCAGTGTATAGGTCTTTCACCTCCTTGGTAGTGTTTATTCATAGGTATTTTATTCTTCTTGATGCAATTTTGAAAATGATTATCTTCTTGCTTTCTCTTTCTAATGGTTCATTATTAGTGTATAGAAAAACAACATATTTCTGTATATTAATCTTGTATCTTGCAACTTTACTGAATTTATTTATTAGTTCTAATGGTTTTTTGGTGGAGACTTCTATATACAGTATCATGTTATCCACAAATAATGACAGTTTTACCTTGTCCCTTCCAATTTAAATGCTAAGAGATTTTAAAGGCACTATACATAAGATTATGAGATTTAAAATACTGTTTCCTTCCCTAAGAGTGCGTGTTCCCCAAACCTGAAGTACTTTTTTTTTTTTTACTGGAGTCTGTGCATAAGTTTAGATCCAAGAAAGGACCATGCTTCTGGAATTGAGATTCTGTTATTCTGGTAGTGATAATGGATTCTGACACCTTTATTCAAGTTCTAAGGAAGGATCAGAAGATATTAGTGGGAGGGCTGTGCAACAGTTATTGTATATCCATCCAGTCTGGCCAACCTCCCTGGCAGAGATAAGTGTTCCAGCTGTGTGGATGATAGCCTCAGTCTTCATGGATTAAAGGTGTACATTAAAGTTAATTTTTTAACAGAGCTACTGAATTCAAGGATGGAGTAGGGAGCTACCTGTATATCAGGATTTCAGGGGAATCAAAAAGCACCCCAATGCCCTAACAATGGGCTCTGTCCCACTGCTGATGACTTTAACTGACATGCTTAGACATTTATTTCTTTGATAATATTTTCTTCACTGATAGAATGAAAAAAAAATCCATATAGTATTATAATCATGATTTTCTAATATTCTTCAGAGAGAAGGCAAAAGGATAGCTCATTTATACCATATTTTTGAGGAAAAAAATCAGTATGCCTCTTCTGACACTTCAACATTATGCTTTGTGGAAAAAGGGATAGAATATTTAATATTAGAAATGCCTATGAAATCCTGTGTGTATATAATCACTTTGCTTATAAGAGATGGGCAACATGACTTTGAAGATTACATGCTTGAAGTTGTGGATAGGGAGAGGGAAGGAGTACAGACCTTAGAACAAGGCAGAAGTGTGGTCTCCTTTTTATCTACGAGATTGAGAGCTTTCACCAGAACGTAAATGTACTAGGTCAGTAAGCACACCACTTAGTTCATCTGTTTTACATGTAGCAAGACTTTCTCTGTGAAGGAAGCAGCATAAGACTCTCAGTTTAGTGCAAGCTCTTAGCTCATGGCGGACATCATTTTGAGTAGCGTCATTTCAAGCAAAGGGAGAGAGCCAGGAAAAAGGGATATCTTGGGAGCCAAGGGAAAACACAGCCTGTTTGACTTTTGTTGAGTTCTAATTGAATGGGTTTCTTTATCCCGATTATTAGAACTACCATCTGTAACCTTCATTTATTGGTTCTTATTCTGTCCTTCAGTTGTGGGACTTCCCTAAGTCTTCCTCACCCCCGCAATTCCTTTAATAATTCTCCATAATACTTGGTTTTCAGACCCTTCATCATCATCTTCACCATTGTTAGAATGTACCACACTTTATCCAGGTTGAACGCAAAATGATGAACTCATGCCTGTTGTAGATACATACTAACTGGAGCAGAAACTGTGGGAACTATTTTCTCCTGGACACTGTGCCGCTTCACCACAGACCGTGATTTCATATTTGCTCATGGATATGTCTCAATTCTTAATAACATTAAGTGTACTGTTAACTGAAACCCCATGCCTTTATACTTTCTTCACATGAACTGGAGTTAACTTATATTTCCATCATCTGGTACTTGTGAAGCTGATTTTTTAAACCTACTAGCCTGATATTTCATTCATCATTACTGACGAATGGCTTAATTTCATCTGTTCTTCTGATCAGAAGGACAAGATTTATTAGCCATTCTGAGGTGCTAGTGTAGAGAGTAAATTGTTTCAAGGTGCTTTCAAGGCATTTAAACAAAACATTTGGAATTATGTTTCAAATACCTTATCTACTCATTCAGTGCTGTAATGGGATTTATGTGATTGAAAAACTCTTGCTGAGGGACTAAAAGCTTAGAATTTTTCATTAAAAATCAGCTGCATATGTGAGCATTTATTCATTTACCCTTGTTTATAAACATCACCAAATTGTGGAAATTATTGTTTGCAAAAGAACTTTCTACATATTTTTGGAAAATGTTATTTGGCTTTACTAAAATCCCAGTTTTCTTTTATATAAAATACAAATTAAAATATACACTTTATGAGAATGTTTTGAAGATAAAATAATCCGTGATTAATAGTAATTTCAGTCCACAAATTCCCATTTGCAATAAATATTTCCTATAATTAAATTTAATTTGAAATCTGAGTCACCATTCATTGTACTAGTGAGAAAGGCAACATTTAGTCATTCTTGAGGTTTGTACAAATTAAAGAAGAGGTGGGATTTTAACATGAATTTGAAGTGGGGGGAGAACTCTACCTGGAATGATTGGACGAATTCGGGAGTGGCAGTTTAGACAATTCAAGGGGAGGGAGAGCAGGCAAAAAAGGTGTTAGGTAGGAGAAGCCAAACTGGGTTTGAAACTAGAACTCAGTCTAGTGTGCTTGTAATAGCAACTATGCATTGGAAGAAATAAGGGAGAAAAGTATGATGGGAGTGGAATTACTTTCACAACTGTTTACCCAGACTGCGCTAGGCTAAGTAGGTAGGTTCGAGTTCCTCTGCAATTAAATGCTTTGGGGCCATTAAATTCTTCTGAGGAAGTGACATGGTTACCTTCATGTTTTTAATGGAACATAAAGATAACTGGAACAAGTGTGGTCATGTTTGGAAAGGAAGGGCTTGAAGTTAGGAAGCCCCATTAGGACATATTACAGTGGTCCAGGCAAGTGATTCAGAAGACCCAGACTAGAGGAGTGATGTAGAGAACACGAAGGAGGGAACATGGCATTGGGTTCTTTCTGACAAGGAAGCACTCTTAATAGAAATACTTGTCTTCATCATTAGAGTCTATTCCTTCTTCCACTTCAATAAACCATTGATTAGATAGTCAGAGTCATGCATTTTCTACCTCCTACCAATCCTTGCCCCTCGCCTGGGACAGCAAGTTGTTTCTTAGTGAGCGTAGCTACCAGGGAAAATTGACTTACAATCAGTGTGTAGTGGGAATTAGCAAAATAAGTTCTACTTAGAATAAAGATATATTTGGAATATAGAAGTTATTTTTATGATCATTTTATGCCTTTATAACTTAAAAATCAGTAGATAGATAAGGTTAAATAAGTATAAATGGCATTTATATTTGTTATAGTTGAAGGTAACTAAATAATACGATTGATTCTTATTAAGCTCTAAGACAAATTGAATATGGGTTAAATAATAAGGGTATAAGTTATGTCCTTTGGCTACTGGTGTTAAAATTGATAGAAACCAGAAGAATATAAATATAATATGCCATTAATTGCTGTCTATAGTTTTTTATCATATCTAAAATTTAAAAAAAGAGTAAGACCTTTCAGGTTCAATGTGCTTTGTAGCTTACAAATCACATTCTTGGATAGTCTCATTTAATCCTCAGTACAGTTCTGCCAGGAAGGCACTTATTATTTTCCCAAACAGAGACTCTGAAGAGGTCAAATGAATTTTACAACTTTTTATCGAGCTGGCCGTAAAAAATGAGAATGTGACACTGTGATTTTGTGTGAGTGATTCTGTGTGTTTTGAATGCTGCACCATGCTACCTAAGTTATTAGTCAGGATACACTAAATTTCAATAACTCAGAACAAACAATATCTATCTATCTATCTATCTATCTATCTATCTATCTATCTTTCTATCTTTCTATCTATCTATCTATCTATCTATCTATCTTTCTATCTATCTATCTATCTATCTATCTATCTATCTATCTATCTATCTATCTATCTATCTATCTATCTATCTTACACTTGTCCATCAAGTGCTAGCTTCAGGCTCTGCTCTGTGCTTTCTTCAGTCCAGAACACCAAGCCAACAGAGGACATCCAGTCTGGTAGTGGCTGGTCATCATGACAAAGGGAAAGAGGACATGACAAAGCTCATACATTTTGAAAGCTTCTGCCTTGGTGACTCACAGTACTAATATCTCCATGCCATTGGTCAAAGTAAATTAAACAATTACACCTAGCTTTGGGTGAGCAGAGATGTATGTCTTTCCATGTGTCCAGAAAGAGAGAGAGCTGGACTATTTATAAACATCCTAATTACTACCATAGTTGTTAAAAGTCAAAATTGAAAAACTAATAAAAATTTAGAGAAACCATATTTTTGTTTTAAATAAAACAATAAGTTTGCCTTTTACCCAAAGTTTACATACGAAATGTTTGCTTTGTGTAATTTTAATGAGCATAATTTATTGACAACTCAGCATAGAAATTCTCAAAGTGAGAATTGTGTAAGACCAAACCTTTGAGATGCTCTGTGATCCAAGGTTGTATAAGTTTTGAAACTCTTATCTCCTATCACTGTCTTGGAGAGTCACAGTTATGTTAGCATTTAAAGCCCAAGAAATCCTGATGAAGTTCCAAACTCATCTGAAGACACTCCTTTGTGTGTGTGCGTGCATGTGTCACATCCATAGCGTCCTGACAACACGGGACTCCTTGGGAAATTCACCCTGAATCCTTCTTTAATGTCCTCTTTTTCCTTAATCTTCACATTCAGTCTGCCAGAAAGTCCATTCAGAATTATATTTTCCGGAGTTTTAGGCAGCGAAAATTGTAAAAAGCCTATTGCAATAACCATACTAGCTATATGCCATAGCAAGTGACTTAAACTTTTGGAACCTCAGAAATGTTATTTGTAAAATGGGTTTAATAGTTGCTGTGAGGATGAAAGTAATGACATGTAAGATACCTGACCCAGTAGGTAGGTAGTTTTGATTTTCCTGTCTATTCTTCCTTTCTCTTTCCACTTACATATTGGGAAAATAAAAGAATGGAAATGATTTGCCATTTTTTCTTATTTATTTAACTAAAATATTCTATTCATGTGTTTCTTAAAGATAGCCAACAAAACAGTAATAGAATAAACTACCACACACTTTAACTTTGCTAACTTCTTAGAGGGAACATTAGAAGCAGAGAGCACTGAGCCAATGGGGTATAGAAGTCATGATTTCAGGCACCAGCATGTGTCAAAGACACTAAGCTAAAAAGCTAAAGAATTTTTGTCAGCAAAGCTGACTGCCACTTTCCATAATGAAGGCACATTTCCAAAATGTACCTTGAGTAGTTCCCCAGAGCAGGAAATCAGAAACATCCCATTTTAACGTCCTATTTAGATTTTCTTTACTCTAGTCTATCTTTTTTGGTAACAAGAAGAGAGAATTATTTGTCAGGATAAGGATTCCTTGTTAAAACTCATTTTTAAATGGATTTACCTTTCGGACATATATAATGAGAAAGAGGTTCTTTGGGACGTCATCGTAGACAAAAGCAGCCACCACAATGATGTAATGAAGCAAAATTGAAATAATAAAAATAAATATAAGATGATGAAAATGTTAGGAAATAAAAGCTTTTCTACTATACAATCCCAGGGGGGCTGGGCTACAAAACTATCTTATTCTAGAATCAACTCTCTGTTTCCAGATCTGGCCCAGATCAGAAGCAGTTTATTCTGAGATGTAAGAAATTATGCCTATTTTCTCTTGATGCCATATCTGGGCCACAGAGACCATGAAGAAGGAGACTGTTAGTGAAACCTATTTAAGGACTGGGTTATAAATCAGTCATCTGCAAACCTGACCAGGGAGTCTGGACCTCATATTCTCTTGTGTAGTGAATCTTTACTAAATAATCTTCTGTAGAACTCTCTTACCTTTAAGTGAGATAAAGAGAGAGTGTGGTGCAGGAGGACTGGGAAGAATAATGATTTCTTATCAGGAGTACCCTACTCTGGTTCTCTGTGGCCCAGTAGATGTGGGTCCTTTTCTGTTTAACTTTTTGATTTTTGTCCTTAAGTTATCCTCAGCAGTGGACTGCTATTTATTTCTTTACACAAGAAAGCTTTCCCCTGGCTATGGTGTCCCCTGAAAGCAGTCATCTTCATCAGTTCTACTGAGTCCAGGAGTGATTTTCTAATGCTAATTTTAGGCCTGTGCCCTGGAGTTGAAGGTCTATAGAGCCAAATATAGAGTAGACATTATTTCCACTCTGTAACATCAATGAAGGGCACATCATAATAGGTGCAAATGATGAGAAAACGTGAACCTCTCCTCAACAGAAAAGACTGCAAAACTAGCATAGAAAGCACAAACTAAGAGATTTAGCATCTGACTTGGTGATCTACAGATAATTGTCCATACATTTATTGTCTCATTTATTCCCCCATTCATCAGACATTTGCTGAAGTCTCTTATGTGTCCTTTTGTGTCATGTACAGAGGAGTTGATCGCAAAAAAACCACACATTGCAGACCGAGGCAGTTCTGGAGCCCAAGCCTGACTTTTTTAGTCCCTGCAAGTTACATGTCACTCTATGCCTTAGTTTCTCCATGTATAAATGGAAGAAATAAACATTGTAGCATACTTTTCTTAGTGGATTAAGTGGTGTACTTAAAACCACATAGCAAACAGTGGTATCACACAACACTAGTTAATTCCCTTTGCTTTTTGAGCTGTCTTTCCCTATGATTCTGGAAATGATGCGGATATGATGATATCGTTTCTATCCCCGAGGAACAGACTGAAACTGATGCTAGTCAAAAAACATGGAAAGCCTTTCAAATAGGTTAGACCAGACCTACTTTTAACAGAAGAACCCAAAAATTATAGCATATATATGAGGGGAACAAACATGTCTGTCTTTTATATAGTTTTGGAGTTATAGGGGCTTATCACGATTCCTGTCACTTAGTGCTTTCCAGTAAATATTAAATGGATGAGTGAGCCTGAAGGAAGTAGAGATCAAGGACTAAGTAATTTCTAATGAGGGAGAAATGATTTCTTACATATAAGGTGTTCAGGTCTGGCACTTGGGACACAGAATCTGAGATTGAGATTTGTGTGCAGAAATGTTATTAGAGATGGTCTCAGCATTAACATGTACAGGGGTAGGGAAGGAAGCAGAATTGGGCAGAGAGAGAAGTTGGGCTGTGTGATACACTCAAAAGAGTCAGTGAGTCCACTGGGATCTCAGAGACTAGAACAGGTAGAGTTTTCCTGAGCACCCTTAGTTTGAGCATACATGCAGGCTACCCTTGAGAAGTGGATATACCCTTTAACTGAGGGAACTTCCTGGAGAGGGCTGACAACTGAGGGCCATCAGGCTGCAGGCTTCTCAGCAATATGGAAAATTGGCCTTTATTGCTGAAGGGAGGGTCTGTGGGTGCAGTACACGGTCCACTGCAGTCTACCATTCCTTCTGATCAGATCTACTTCTTCCTGTATATCTGAGAACAGCTATTCCAGGATATTGGTTCAGCTCTTTTCCTGTGGACACTTATAATAGGAAGGTTAGTGAGATCACTAGAGACTCTGCTGCTATAGCTTTTCTTGAAATCACAACTAATATTCATCATCTCCTTCCCCTATTATCCATTAGGTCTTCACCTCAACCACAGCCAACCTCTGCTGGTCTCAGTGGCATACCTGCTGATGTGATTCAGAATCTCATTTCTGAGGGGTCTGAACTTCTGGTCACCAGACTCTTCTTAGGCTGTGGCTGCTACACTTCTCTATTTAACGTCAAATTTGGACAAGCGATTACCTAGAGAGTCCTAAGAGGATCGCCTCAGTGTCAGGTACATTCTTCCCTTTCCCCATTACATAACCACAGCCTAATCTCCTCTTAATGATTGATAAACTCTGCCAGAATCGTGACTCTTCTCGCCTGCTGGTCCTTTGGCATAATATGGGTCCTGAAGTGCCTGTATAGCAGCCGTATCTTAAAATTTAACACTTGCTCTAAACCAGCAGTGAACAGATTTGGAGGGAAGGGAAGTACAAATTTTCCAAGTGGGCCACTCTCTTGTCCCTGAACCCATGTACTCTATCTACTTAAGGCATGGCACTGTGTGATGGCCACTGTTTAGAGTATATAATGAATCCGGAGGATGGCATCCCATCTTCACAGAGTTTGATCTTTCAGTTGGTGTCTCAGCTGTGCCTTCAACAGGCCGTTATGTTGCTATGTCAGACTAGCAGCTTCAGGTTAGTAAGATTTTTTGATAGGACCAGTGGATCTCACAGTGATGTGCCCACTGCCCACCCCCTCTTCTGTAAATCGTGTTCTTTGGTCTGTTATGATATTACATGGGATTCTGTGTCAGCTTACTTTGTAAGCCCTTTAATGGTGGTAAAGGCAGAACACCTGATGGTAGCAAAAAGGAAATTCTTACATGGAATATGTCTATTCCAGCCAAGTGACTCACTCTCAGGGTAGAAGAAGTTCAGTGTGGTTAAGTTGCTCTCAAGTGGATGGTTGGTTTCCTTGGAGAATGGTCCTGTATCAGGGAGTCATTGTTCTATTATGTTCTCCATCATGGTACCACATGACATACTTCATCTGAGCCCATATAGCTCCCTCAGTTTCTCTGTCTTGCTTCTGTAACTAGGAAAAAGAAGCACAGGTATATTTTCCAAGTCTAGAAACACTGCTTCCAAATTTCCAGTCCCCTTAAGTATGCTATGACAAGTCATACCCTTGTCTTCAAAAATATAGGAAACATATGCTGTCAAATAATCATTCCACTCTCACTTTCCCCATCTAGGAAAACTTTCTTTCCTCTCTCTTGTATCTTTCTAAAACTCATTTTCTTTTATCCCTTCTCTTTGGAGATGTCCAGAATAATTCTCTCAGTGAGTTTATCTCTAGACAAATAAAAGAATAGCTCTTGACTTCAAACTGCTTCTGATGTTAGCCCTGGAAAAAAGAAGTTCCAAAGGCAAGAAACTACTAAGGGCCTGGCTACTGTATTAGAGAGGGGGGAGGAAAAATAAAGCAAACAAAATGCAAGTTAATGCACCAAAAGTGTCAAGCTAAAGTGGTCCAGTGCTATGAATCCAACAGACAGGAGAGAGAGACTGAGGGAAAATGGTTTAGTGGGGTGAGACGACAGACGGAATGGTTAGGTACCACCACAGTCAAAAAGAATTTTAGGGGCAAAAAAGACCCTGAAGATCACATAATCCAGTTCTTTTCCTTTACACAAGGGTAATCTGAGGCTCAGAGCTAGAACCAAAGTCCAGGGCTCTTAATTAGCAGCCCAATCTCCATTTCTAACACTTATTTTCATGCCTTGGATGACTGATTTTTCTTGTTCAAACCTTGGTAAGGAGAGATATGCTGAGTTCTTGGCAGGTGACTGTGAAATTCATGCTGCAACCAATTTAAGGTTTAGATGTTTTTTTCCTGCATGCACACTACTATGAGACCACAAGGAACTGTGAGATATGATCTGCAGTCATAAATCAAGCTAGAGATATTTAACAAAGGCAGTTTGTGTTGTGAAAATGAATGTATTGTGGTGCTATGTACTGACAAAAACCTCTTTTTTCCCTTCCCCTTCCTTGCTGAAGCTGAAGGCAGCTGCATAATAAAAAGTGACCCTTTGAAGCCAGCAATGCTAACCTTCCCAAACTTGATAAGAATATTTAATTCCTTTATCACCAGACTGGGCTTAAAGGAAAGTACAATTCAGACATAAAGAGACCAGGCAAATGGTTCCAGGGCTCTTTCTGTTTCTGCTCTACCTGCCAGAATTTTTGGCATTGCATCAAGCAGCCCTGCATACCCCAGCCCAGACAGATGCTTGTCAAGGGAATGGATATTTTAAAGAGGTTGCCTTCTGTTTCAATTAACTGACTGATAAATGAAGTATATCTGGCAATGCCATCTTCATTCTCATGTTAAAATTACAGTGAATATATGAACATGCAAGAATAGGTATATGTAGTAAACATCTGTATTTCTCCATCCACCCAGATTCTGCTCCTGCTTCTTCTAATATTAGAACTGTAATCCCCTTTGGGGAAATTATATCCTATGGATTATATATAGTGTGGATATTGTTCTCCATTGGTGTGCTCTGTACAATCCTGGTAAATGGTCAATGCATACCTGAGGCTCAGTTTCTTTGAAACTCTCTCCAGATTTTTAATCTTCAGTGGCATGACGCAGGGTGGAAAAATGGAGTTGATTCATGTAAGAGGCTGATTCATTCTAGCATAGTGTTATCCAATAGATATTTCTGCAATCATGGAACTATGATACCTTTGTGCTATCTAATACAATAGCCACTAGCCACGCGAGACTACTGAGCACTGAAGCGTGGCTAGTGTAGCTCAATAACTGAATTTTTAGTTTAATTTTAATTAATTAAAATTTAAATAACCACATTTTTATGGTAACTTCTGTTTCGGACAGCACAGCTCCAGCAGAGCTCCCTGGAGAAATCATGCACTGGCACATAGTATGTGTGCGCATGGATTCCCAGATAGTACGGCTCTTTCTCTTTTTGAACCTCTTTCTTTAACTATTTCTTTGACTCTCTGAGCTACCTCAATCCAGTTTGTTATGATAATTTCCTCCTTTTCCTAGTAGCTAGAATCAATTTTATTTGCTTGCAACCAAAGAACTCTAACTGAAGAGCTTAAGTGGGGAAACTCACTAATTTATTGACATATCAATAAGTTAAGTATCTATATGTGTCTGAGCTGGTCTTTGGGGATGAAAAGTTATAAACAGATATCATCCTTACCTTTCAGGAGCTGAGACTAATGAAGAGGATAGAAACATAAACAGCAATAATGCAATGAGAGAAATCAGATATTTACAAAGAATTCTGGGGTCCCAGTGGATATTTCATTAATACAGTGCAGTGGGTTAAATAGTGCTCCCCAAAAAAAGATAAGTCCATCTGGAACCTGTGAACATGACCTAATGAGGAAATAGGGTCTTTACAGATGTAAGTAAGGATTTTTGAGATGAGATTATCTTGGATGCAGAGTGGACCCTAAATCCAATGACAGTGTACTTATAAAGGACACCCAGAGGAGAGACGCAGGGAGACAAGGTGAAGGTATTTGAAGGTGGAGGAAGAGAATGGAATTATACTGCCACAAGCTAAGGAATGTCTGGAGCCACCAGAAGCTAGAATAGGCCAGGATGGTTCTCCCCTAGAAGATTTGGAGGGAGCATGGCCCTGCCAATACTTTGCTTTTAGACTTCTGGCCTCCAGAACTGTGAAATAATATATTTAATTTGTTTTAAGCCGTCAAATTTGTGGTAGTTTGTTATGACAGTTATAGGAAATTAATGTATATAGTAAGATATTTTATTCCAGTTCTACTAACAGAACACTGCCTTAAACCCAGCCTTCTGTGTTGTCCCTTGGGTAGCCGACCTAGATATCAGTGATGCTAGACCCTATTTGTTCTACCTCCAAGTGTTAAGTAGGGTTCTTCTGCAACACAGATGGAACGTATACATCTTATCTTTGCATATTGTCCACTCAACTGTAAGTTCCACAAGGGAAAGGATATTTGTCTAGCCTGTTCACTACGGTATTTCCAGCACCTAGAAGAATACCCACCATACATTTAGTTTTAAATAAATATTAAATTAAATTAATAAATTAATTTAATTTAATATTAGAATAAATTAATTAATGCTGCTGGGTCCTTCCCCTGAGCCTTGCCAAACTTCTTTCTCCTGCCACGTCCACTTTCAGTATTAATGCTAATCTTGGTGATGTTCAAGTTCACCCTTCTTCCTTGGTGAATCATGTTGAGATTGCTGATTACTACTTACCCAAAAGAAACACAACCATGGAATTGACTTGGTCACCCCTACCCTAATCCCAAGTTGTCACTAGATTCTGCCACCCCTCTTTCAAATCAGAATATCCTGAAAGGAGTAAGAGTAAAAAGCATCTCTGGATCATATTGAAATAATCACATCTTTGGGAAAAACTGGGGCTTTTTTCCTGGTATATTAAAGCAGATTGCTTTGATCAGTATATTGTTGAGCTACTGCCAAGTTTATTTTCTTAGACTTTCTACAACCTCACCCATAATTTCAGAGTTAAGTTGTATCATGCTTTAACCATCATGCCACAAAACGTATACATTGAATTCCTGGCACTGTATTCTACGAAGAGGTCTTCAGATTCTCATTAGATTTTATTGACTCTCTTTCAACATATACTTTTAGAAAATATGATTGTCTTTTTTCTCAGCTCATAAGGCATTTAAATAACTAGTGGCAATGACTCACGTGCAATGACTTGACACAGTGACAAGTTACAGACTAATACTGAGAAAAAAGGAAGTTATAAAATAGATACGAAAAATGTAATGTACAACAGACAGGAGCCATGTAATGCAGGGGCTAATCATTCTACATCCCTCAATAATCTACAGTATTATAATGGGTGCTCATTATAATGACTGAATCATCAAAACAGACTTAGCTTATGTTCAGTATATTAATCTCTTTAAGAGATTAGAGAGGTAGAGAATATATATTTTTAAGAATGTCACAGACTCATTACTTTATCTATTTTTTAACAATCATGAAAATATTTATTTGTGATAATCATAAGTCAGTAAGACCAGCACAAACAGACACGGTCTCTACAGCGCTGGAAGGGGTTTTACATTTACAAATACACCACAAGCGAACAGTAGGTGGGGCTGGTAGAGCACGGGGCTAGTGAAACGACTGCCTGAACCGCAGGGAACCCCCCAGACGCCGCTCCCCGCAGCCAGGACTGAGCTGTGTCTGAGGCTGTATGACTTAAACGCCCCCACCCCCCAGAAACCTCCAAAATCTGAGCTCCATTCAGGAATGACAGGGTAGGCATCGACTGGCCTGAGTCAGTGCCTTGGTCCTCCTGTGGGTCCAGTTTTGCAATTGTCAGCCAAAATCCCAACTAAAATTCAAAATTAGAAAGTATGCAGCTTTAAAGCCAAAAACATTCAAAACCACCCACATACTTCTTATCCTTTGGGGGCTACATGGAGTAAATTAAGAATTCAGTCCCATTTCCCCAAATATCAACATCTACATCTCCTATCATCAAGACAGCAACAAACTCATTAATTAAAAAAAAATAGTACTTGAAATGGCAAATCTTACTTAGGGGGATAATCCCCTTAAGTGTTCATGCTGAGAAAGACTGGGAAGCTCCAGGAGCTCCAGAACAACAAGAAGCCTGCCCAGGTATAAGGACTGAAGGTTCTGAAGACAAAGAAATCAGGTTATTAATGTCAAACTGGAATATATACTACTATTTGAAACACAAGTAGGAGGTCACTGAAGGTACACAGGGTATTATCTCCAACCTGGTAGATTGATGGTTCCATCTCTCTCCCTCTCAATCTCTCTCTCTTTCTCTCTCTCTCTCTTTCTCTCTCTCCCCTCCCCCACAAACACACACACACACACACACAAATACACGTATAGAAACAATCAAGACCACATCTTTGGGGTGTGGAGGCCCTGAAGCAACCTTGTATACATCTCTCTTTATCCCAGCACAAGGGCAGCCAATCTAAAATTGAATTATGAAATCATTTGTTCTTGATTTCAGCCCCTATGGTGTCCATTGTACTTACAGGAACCATGCTGCCTCCTTTTCTCTCTCAGGGACATCCCCCTCCTCTACTGGACTTATTATCTACAGGTATTATTTCCAGTCATTCTTTCAAATGCTACAATCTCTCCAACCCCAATCTAAAAATAAAAACTCTGATAGCGTCAATCCACATTTACCTGAAACATATTTAGTATCGACCCCATGATGTAATACCCCCAGTATTATTATTTTTATCTCTAATTATATTGATAGATTTGTCCAAGTAAAGGAACCTCAAGACAGTACAGGAAGAATCTGAACTCTTGAAAGAGATGGGAGATTTAAGTGTTAAGGAATTTCATATCATCCAGCTGGCTGAGAAGCAAACAGCAGCTTTGGGGTACATACTGGGGCCTCTTGTCTTTAACTGGATGTATTAGAGCATTGATCATTGCTATTACTATTATTACTGTACTTACAGTGGTAGTGACAGTATTCACATGGTTATGGTGTTAAGGAAAATTGTGGATGCACATCTGACAAGGTAATCTTCTGCATTTGATGGTTTGGGTTCCATACTCCTTAAGAAGTTACATGCCTCTTCCACCGTGAGGAAAATACATAACTAAATATGCTTAAGTGAGAAATATTGGGAATTTTTATCTTCTTCAGTGAGGTTCATAGTTTTAAAAACCCATTGATCATATAACCATCTGTTGCCATTCAAGCTACTAAGTATTTGAGGTTTGCTTTCTCACAAGGATTCAGTGCTGTGTCTTGTGAGGCTGGTTTTACTTTTTGCCCGATTATTTATGTCTCTCTCTTTTTTTTTTTTTTCATCTTAGAGGCATAACAGGGAAAACTGCTGTCTTCCCATAGAGTTATATTTTAGTAGTTTCAGTATATTTATTTATTTGGTTTGAACTGACCAGTCCTCTCAAATGCTTGTGGTTTGAAATATTCTTCCATGACCTACTGTAATGTGGTAAGGAATTCCCCTCTGCTGAGTGTGATTCCTCTTGTCACGTCTTCGGTATCTGAAAGAATGTGTAGAGATACCAAGACCTTTGGAAGATTTATCAGCTGTTCCCACTACCAAAAATACAAGCATTCTTGTAATAAATTGGAATACTATGTGATATGACTCCCGGGGCATCACTCTGTCTTTAAAAGATAAAAAGTCACTAGATTTAGTAAAAGTCAAAACTGGAGAAAAAAAATGCTCTGTTTTCTTGCATTCTACCTGGCCTTTGTATATGGGTTTACAAAATTAATGTTTTTAGTTTCTCATGTTGACACTTATCTTAAACAACAGAAGAGGGTTTAGTGGTTGAGGTTTGGTATTCACCTTTTCCTAGACTTGCCTTTCACAAAAAAATTCCATCATTGCAGCACTAAATGGAGCAACTTATGAAAAATTTAATCAAACTTCTTTCACAGAGGAAAAAGAGCACAATCTTACTCTATCATGTTGCACAAATGGTGTATTTTCTCTTTCTAAATAATCAGGCACTAGGGATGCTCCAGTGAGTTGGTTTAATGGAATGCAGATACTGATTAAGCTAACATTTACTGAGTAAAAACTGCATGCCAGACACTGCCACATATTTTAATGATACTGTTTAATCACACAGTGTGATAACTGTAGCCACAATGTATAATTGCCAACTATATGCCAGACAATTTTTGCTCCTTTATTGATGTCGCCCCAAGCTATGCGGTCAGTGAGTGCTGGAGACAAGATTTGCTCTTCATTTTGTGTAGCTCCACAGCTGCTCCTCTAGTATTTCTCAGCCAATGCTGCCTGACCAAATAGGGTAATTTGGCCTTCCCTTGATTTGTACCACTCTTATCATGATCTCTCTCCCTGGATGATTAAATTCTAAAACTGATTTACCCATTTAGATCATTAAAACACTCAACTGTTTAAGTGATTCTTCAGTGCACAAATGCTCCTGAGAGGCTAACCCCTTAAGCCTTTCTTGGCTCAAAGTACAGGAGGATGAGACTTGAGCCAGGCCCTGGGACAGTGGGATGCAGGCAAAGCGACTACGGGCATGTGATTGCGATTATGTACTTGGCTCAGTGATGGAGAGAATCGTCGCAAAGAAAGCTGGAGGAATCCGAGACAAGTCCTTGGTGCTTCATAATTTAAAGAACAATTCCTCGTCTACCTTGTGTCTAATCAGAACTGTTCCACCAAGAAAACCTCACAGGTCCTCGCTACAGGTTTATCGTAATGGCTTCCTTTATCTTTCCCTCATTCTTTTAACTGTTTGCAGTGTCTGTGCCACCTTTCATCAGTTTAGTTGCTTGAGGCTAGTGTTTGAACTTGCCTTGCAGTCTTGTAGGCATCCTGCACAAGCTTTTACACATGGCAATTTTCAGTAGAATAAAATTGTTGAAAGTTAAATTCTTCCAGGGAAAGTATTTCACAGGGTCTATACAAGGCGAATGTCCATTTAATTATCCTAATTTTTATCGTAGTGACTGAGGGGAGGTGGGAGACATAACCCCTAGGAGATAGTCATCTAGTAAAATACAGAACCAAATGGGCAAGGGTCCAAGAGTAGGAACTGGAATGTAAATTCCAGAACCTCTTTTCACTTACATAAGTTGGTGTGGCACTGGTGTTGGTTCTCTTACAGTCATTCCTGGTAAGAGAGCAAAACCATGTTTGAAATATGGTTAGGTTAAATTGCATGGAAAATACGGAGTTGGGCAAGTGAGGATGGGAACACCAGAGAAGTGAAATCTATTGAATTAATAAGAATTTATTCAATATTTACTGTGCTCCTGGTACTGGAAGTGTAGGTTGAACTTAAGCTAGGGGATATTTTGTAATAACTTCGAGTTTTCTTTTTTAAATTTTATTTATTTATTTATTTTGGCCGTGCTGGGTCTTCAGTGCTGCGCGCAGGCTTTCTCTAGTTGTGGCGAGCGGGGGCTGCTCTTCATTGTGGTGTGCGGGCTTCTTATTGCTGTGGCTTCTATTGTTGAGGAGCATGGGCTCTAGGTGTGCGGGCTTCAGTAGTTGCAGCACGCGGGCTCAGTAGTTGTGGTTCGCAGGCTCTAGAGCACAGGCTCCGTAGTTGTAACGCACGGGCTTAGTTGCTCCGTGGCATGTGGGACCTTCCCGGACCGGGGATCAAACCCATGTCCCCTGCGTTGGCAGGCAGATTCTTAACCACTGTGTTACCAGGAAAGTCCCTGGGTTTTCTTTAGTACCCCAATTTTCCCCTTACTGGTCCCCTTCCTCTCAGATGGTTTGCTTCAAGAATTTTGATTTTGTTGTGTTTATCCAGAATTTTCTAAGTTATTATTGGTAAGAAATTGCCATTTTAAATAATCCTATAAGACCAGTTGGATAGATAGGAAGGGCACTAGGTTTGGAATAAGACAGACATGGATTTTTATCTCTGCTTTACCACTTAATATACTTCTGTTTTTTGATAAGTCATTTATCTTCTCTAATCCCAAGTGTCTCTATCTATAAAATGGAGATAAATACCTTCTGGGTTGGTGTGAAATGTGAAGATTAAATGAGATAATGTATGTATCATACACAATGCACAGCACCAAGTAAGTGCTCCATAAATAACCCTAACTGCTGTGCTCTTCTATTTAAATCACCCAGAACAGAGCTTAGAATATATTAAAATCACTGTAATTCTTATTTCATTTCTCTTCCCTTTAATATTCAAGACCTGAATCTAGGGATAGAATTTCTGTGCCTGTAACTGGGAGAAGTAGATGCAAATTTGGCTCAAAGGAAAGAGGAGGAAAAGAAGAAAAGTGGTAGGAACTTTCTGAGACTCTTCAAATCAAACCAGCTGTGACCTTAAATCCACTTTGAATTAAGCTCTGTTCCGCTAGTGGAAGATTTCAGAAAGGCAGTTTTTCTTTCATTTAGTGTCTCAAAATGTGTCTGGGCAGAGAACAAACAGGCAACCTCTTGACATTCTTTATTTTGTTAGCTAAAACCTATATACCTAGATCTCCAAATTTGACCAACAATATAGCTACAACATTTGGAAAAAATGTATTTTCTTTTCTTTATCAATAACTTGTTTTCCCTCTCAACAACTATTTGTTTTTCAGCTGGAGGGTGGCAGGATCGGGGAGGGGCTCTTTTAGTCATTTCCTATTTCAAATTTCATCTGTTCCTACAATTTATACATGCAGTGCCTACAGAAAGAATGCTCAGGCTTTCAGATTTTAGTTCTTCATTACAGCTGCAGCTTCTCTCCAAGATGGCGGCTGAGCATATGGGGGTAGAAGTATGAGTTGCATAATGTCATGTAGGAGGGAAAGGCTTAGAGAACTTGGGGATGATGTGGTCTGCTTTTTGTGTCTCAGGCACAATGTCTTTTTTCCTGCCTGGTTGAGGCTTGCTCATCTGGTATCCCTGGCTGGAGGGTGTAGCTGACGTACGTCACAGTCCTGTCTCCCTTCCAGGGCCTGACTCCTTGACCTTTACCTGAGCCCCTCTTGGTCTATAGACCCCTTGCAGATCTGACTGTAACTCCCCTTCAGCCAGGTGCCAGGAATCTGAACTGCAGTTCTCATCCAAGCCATTGTGTCTCACTCTTGGGATCCCCTCTCTAAGTACCCTAGCCAGATTCCCAGCCATTTCTGGGTCCTGTCTATGCCTTGTTGGGATCAGCGGGCTCGTGATCACGGAACCTCAATGCCTTTTAGTGACTGACCATCCTGAGCCGCTGGGTTTACTTTTTGCAGCTGTGGCTGTGAGGCTTTCTCTTCTCATCATTCCAAAAGAAGAGTGGATACCCTCGGTATCACTACCATTTGTCTCATTAATGCTCCCTTTCTGAGTTGAAGACTGAAGAGGGTAAACTGAGCATGTGCCTCTATTTTCTCTCCTGCCTTTCTTCTCCCTTTTTCCTCCCATAACCCTAGGACCCAACTGTGCAGGCTCTTCTTTACTTCAAACTCCAGTCTCATTACTGAACCTCAGTGATGATGAGTATTTCATCCACTTTACAGGGACAATTCTATAATGTGTTCTCACTTTAGCCTTTGACGTGTTAAATGATCGCTAAAAGAATGAAGTAATTTCTCTTTAAGACGCCTGGCTTTTCTGCCTGTTGATGTGCCAAAGAGGTGAAGTACTGATTCTTTACTTCTTGAGAACAATATATCTCATTGAAGTGGAAGGTTGCAGTGTGACCATGATAAAAGGGGAAGTTAAAATGCACTTAACATAGTTACAAAAATATTATCTCTGTTACCTATTATGTCTTTGGCCTGAAAAGTTCAATGGCTTTTCCATTGTGTGTGCAAATTAATTTTGAAAAATGAACCAATCACATATTATATCAGTATGTTAATGTCGTTTTCACTGTTAGTACATATCCTCATGGAGAACATGGATTGTGATGAAATATGGTCAGCACAGAGTTTGCTTTGTAATAGGCCCTCATTAAATATTTGTTGAGATAATTAATTCATGATAACCTGTGCTCAAGTCTATATTGGCCAAGGTCTGTGATAATATCCGAAGAGGAAACATGTGAAACATAGCAACTGCTTTGATATAACATTTTCCGAGGCTTTCAAACTCCATTTGATATTCTTTTACTATTGGGCATTTTTGTGGCTTATTTTGTTCTTTTTTTTTTTTCTACCCCGACTTCTCTTTGGTGAAAAGAAACATGCTTTTGGCAGTTGAAACCAAATCCAGTGCCTTTTCATTTCCTTTTCACTTTAGCCATTAAACTTTTCACAGTTTCTGAGTCTTGTCATGGTAGTTTTTTGTTTCGACAGTTAGCTTCAAGTCTGAAGGCAAACGTTTGCGCAACTCAGCTGCAGAGCAGCTAACTGGGTATCTGCATTATATGAGCAAGGCCTACCTACTACTAACTGGATGCAAAAATGAACAAAAGACAACAATCTTTGCCCTTACGGAGCTTATATTATAGTGGAGGCAAATACAGACCAAAAAAAAAAAAAAAACAGGTTTGTCATGTGAAATCAAATTATTAAATATTTACCAAGTATTTACTATATCCCAGTGTTCGTGAAGTGCCATGATACTTAAAAGTTAGTATACCCATGGTCTTTTTCTTAAAACTCAAAGTCTGTCTTAACTAAACTTAAGCTAAATGTGAAGCAATTAGAAAACCAATACAATTGGTAACATTTGTAACAAATATAAAAGGAATGAAGAGAAGAGCATAGCCACCAGAATCTTTAATAATAATAATTTAATTTAATTTATTACATTTAAATTTATTATAACTACACACATCACTAGGCCATTTGCATTAATGAAAACTCAGTAAGGTTGGGGGACACATACAATTATCCCCATTTGTAGGAAGAATATGAGACAAGACGGGGTAAAGCAACTTGCCTGTGTTTTATGACTGATAAGTAGTACCAGAGCTAGAATCAAGGTGTTGGACCCATACTGCCTCCAGGGGGAGGGGAGGGGAGGGGAATTTTTGCCAAGGGAGACAGCGGTGACAAAGGCACAGAGCTGGGAAGATACAGAGTATTAAAGGAGTCTCAAGATCAAGTCTCAAGATCTCAGGTTTTTCATGTTTCAGATTTGAAGCAGATGAAACCAAGATCATTCTTAAAGACTCTTCTAACATCAAAAATACAATATTCCTTTTTAAAGAAATATCATTTCCATTACATACTCTTAAAGTTTGATGGAACAGATTTTTTCCACTCAACAAAAGCATAACTATTTTTGGTGAGCAGTTTTCTATTTCTGCAATTCTGATCTTTCTTTGAACCTTACATGCTGCCTCTCTTACTTTTTGAAGAACAGTTTCACCTGAAGTTTTTATTTTACCTTCAAGCTATTATGTGTAAAACAAATTTGTTATATTTCTTTCCAAATAAATTTCCTTTCAAGGTATGTTTATAGACGTTATTATCCCAGTAGCTAAGGATGAAAACTTTGAAGCCATCCTTGCTGCCTGCCTCTTTTTTACTCTCCCTTTTCTAAGAGCAGCCAGTCACCAGTATTTTCTGCAATTGCTAATTCCTTTCCATTCCACTGTTCCCAAGCTAAAACAGAATTTTATTACTTCATTGTTTAGATGACTTTAATAATTTTTTAATTGATTTTCTCCATCCCTTTCAGTTCATCATGCAAACTCAAGACAGCAGAGTCAGTATAAATATAAAATTATTGCCAACCAAAAGAGATACAGGATAAAGAAAGGTTATTAATGTGTCAATGGCATTTTTTGTTGTATTTTATATTTGTCTTAAGAACAGGTATTTTGTCTGTCTTATTCACTACTTTATCCCCAACACCTGGAATAATGTAGACAGACTCTAAGATGGCTCTCCTGTCTCGTGATATTTTGATCTGCTCCCCATGATTATAGATAGGACTTGTGACTTGCTTCTAACCAATATATTCCATAATATGGAAGAGTGGTAGAATATCATTTCCACAACTACATTATAGAAGATTGTAACTTCCATCTTGCTAGCAGACTTTGACTATTGACTCTTTTCCTTGCTGGCTTTTATGAAGTAGGCTGCCACATGGATAGACCCACATGGCAAGGAAATAAAGGTGATCTCTGGCTGACAGCCAGCAAGTCCCTAAGGCCTTTATCTGATAGCTTATAAGCATCTGAATCCTGCTGATAGCCACATATGCTTGGAAGTAGCAGATCCTTCCCCAGTCAAGCCTCAGATGAGACCCTAGCTCTGGTCAATGCCTCAATTGCAGCCTTGTGAGAAACACTGAAGTAGAGGACCCAGCTAAGCCATGGTGGGATTCCTGATCTACAGAAATTGTGAAATAATAAATGTGTGAGGCTGATAGGTTTATGTTTAAGGCTGATAGGTTTATGGCAATTTGTTATGCAGCAATAAATAATGCAATGCCTTGCATCTACTTTGTAGTTAATAAATATTTGTCAATTGAATACATGAGTGAAGTATCCTCGTTGTATATTTAAGTCCATCTGGTCTAATGTGTCATTTAAGGCCACTGTTTTCTTATTGATTTTCTACCTGGATGATCTGTCCACTGATGAATGTGGGGTGTTAAAGTCCCCCACTAATATGTTACTGTCAATTTCTCCTTATATGGCTGTTAGCATTTGCCTTATATATTGAGGTGCTCCTATGTTGGGTACATATATATTTACAATTGTTATATCTTCTTGGATTGATCCCTTGTTCATTATGTCGTGTCCATCTTTTGTCTCTTGTAACAGTCTTTATTTTAAAGTCTGTTTTGTCTAATGTGAGTACTGTTACTCCAGCTTTCTTTTGATTTCCATTTGCATGGCATACCTTTTTCCATCCCCTCACTTTCAGTGTGTATGTGTCCCTAGGTCTGAAGTGGGTCTCTTGTAGACAGCATATATATGGGTCTTGTTTTTGTATCCGTTCAGCCAGTCTATGTCTTTTGGTTGGAGCGTTTAATCAGTTTACATTTAAGGTAATTATTGATATTTATGTACTTATTGCCATTTTGTTAATTGTTTTGGACTTGTTTTTGTAGATCTTTTTTCTTCCCTTCCTCCTTTCATCTCTTCTTTTGTGATTTGATGACTAACTTTAATGTTGTGTTTGGATTCCTTTTCCTTTTGTGTGTGTGTTTCTATTGTAGATTTTTGGTTTGTGGTTACCATGAGGTTTTTTATTTTTTTAAAGATTTATTTATTGATTGATTGATTGATTGATTGCTATGTTAGGTCTTCGTTTCTGTGCTAGGGCTTTCTCTAGCTGTGGCAAGTGGGGGCCACTCTTCATCGCGGTGCATGGGCCTCTCACTATCGTGGCCTCTCTTGTTGCGGAGCACAGGCTCCAGACGCGCAGGCTCAGTAGTTGTGGCTCACGGGCCTAGTTGCTCCGCGGCATGTGGGATCTTCCCAGACCAGGGCTCGAACCCGTGTCCCCTGCATTAGCAGGCAGATTCTCAACCACTGCGCCACCAGGGAAGCCCTACCATGAGGTTTTGATATAGCATTCTGTGTATAAACAAGAGTGTTTTAAGTTGCTGGTCTTTTAATTTCAAATGCATTTCCAACATCTTGCATTTGTGCTCTCCTCTTCTCACGATTGCTGGTTTTGATATCATATTTGTGTGTGGATGATTTCCTAACTTTACTGTATGTTTGCCTTTACTAGTGAGCTTTCCCATCCGTAATTTTCTTGTTTTCAGTTATGGCCTTTCCTGCCTAGAGCAGTTCCTTAAGCATTTGTTGTAAAGCTCATTTGGTGGTGTTGAATTCTTTTAGCTTTTGCTTGTCTGTAAAGCTTTTGATTTCTCTGTCAAATCTGAATGAGAGCCTTGCTGGTAGAGTAATTTTGGTTGTAGCTTTTTCTTTCATCACTCTAAATATATTGTGCCATTCCCTTCTGGCCTGCAGAGTTTCTCCTGAAAAATCAGCTGATAACCTTATGGAGATTCCCTTGTAAGCTATTTGTTGCTTTTCCCTTGTTGCTTTTAATATTTTCTCTTTTCTTTAATTTTTGTCAGTTTGATTAATATATGTCTTGGTGTGTTCCTCCTTGGGTTTATCCTGTATGGGACTCTCTGTGCTTCCTGGACTTGGGTGACTGTTGCCTTTCCCATGTTAGGGAAGTTTTCAGCTATTATCTCTTCAAATATTTTTCAGGCCCTTTCTCTCTCTCTTCTTTTGGGACCTTGATAATGTGAATGTTGGTGTGTTTAATGTTGTCCCAGAGGTCTCTTAAACTGTCTTCATTTCTTTTCATTCTTTTTTCTTTATTCTGTTCCACAGCAGTGATTTCCACCATTCTGTCTTGCAGCTCACTTATTCATTCTTCTGCCTCATTTATGCTGCTATTGATTCCCTCTAGTGTATTTTTCATTTCAGTTACTGTATTGTTCATCTCAGTTTGTTTGTTCTGTAAATCTTCTAGTTTTTTGTTAAACATTTCTTGCATCTTCTCAGTCTGTGCCTCCATTCTTTTTCCAAGATCTTGGATCATCTTTACTATCAGTAGTCTTTTTAGGTGGAAGTCCTGTCTCCACTTCACTTTGTTGTTTTTCTGGGGTTTTATCTTGTTCCTTCTTCTGGAACATATTCCTTCTCATTTTGTCTAACTTTCTGTGACTGTGGTTTCCATTCCACAGGCTGCAGGGTTGTAGTTCCTCTTGCTTCTGGTGTCTGCCCCCTGGTGGATGAGGCCAGTCTAAGAGGTTTATGCAGGCTTCCTGGTGGGAGGGGCTTCTTCCTGCTCACTGGTGGCTAGAGCTGGATCTTGTCCCTCTGATGGGCAGGGTCGTGTCAAGGGATGTGTTTAGAGGTGGCTGTAGGTTCGGGTGGGGCTGGGTTCCCAACCTGTTGGGTTGTTTGGCCTGAAGTGTCCCAGCACTGGAGCCTACAGGATGTTGGGTGGGGCCAGGTCAAATTGGCGGCCTCCAGGGGAGCTCACACCAATCAGTACTTCCCAGTACGTCTGTCCCCGAAGTGTCTTTGACCCCACAGTGAGCCACAGCTGCCCACCTCCCCAGGAGACCCTCCAAACCAGTAGGTAGGTCTGGCCCAGGCTCCTATGAAATCACTGCTTTTTCTCTGGGTTCCAGAGCATCTGAGACCTTGTGGGCACCCTCCAAGAGTGGAGTTTCTGTTACACCCAGTCCTGTGGAGTTCCTGTGATCAAGCTCTGATGACCTTCAAAGCCAAATGCTCAGGGAGCACTTCCTCCTGATGCCAGACCCCTAGGCTGGGGAGCCTGACATGGGGCTCAGAACTCTCATTCCTGCAGGAGAACCTCTGTGATATGATTATTTTCCAGTCTGTGGGTCACCCACCTGGCGGGTATGGGACTTGATTTTATCATGATTGTGCCCCTCCTGCCATCTCATTGTGGCTTCTTCTTTGTCTTTGGATGTAGAATATCTTTTTTGGGGAGGTTCCAGTCTTTTTTTGTCGATGGTTGTTCAGCAGTTAGTTGTGATTTTGGTGTTTTCGTAAGAGGAGGTGAGCTCACATCCTTCTTCTCTGCCATCTTGTCCTCTCTCCGTTTTGTATCTTTATAAATGAATATTCTACATACATATTTCAATAAATACTACCTAAAAAGAACAAAAAATACCTCTTAAGAGTTAAGAAAACTAGATTAATTTTAAAACTGGGACCTTCAATCTCCGGGCATTTTCTTTAGTGTTGAGTAATTATGACGTGGTGAATGTGGTAGTGTCAGGTATTGCTTTTGAGTTTTTGTTGTTGTTTGATGGCTAACATCTCTGCTGTCATTGAACATGCTTAATTAAATGTGTGATCTATACTTTCACACACTGGTTAATTAAACCCATGTCTGTAGACATAAGGTGAACTCTCCTTTTATTTTCTCAGAGACTTCGACGTTCCAAAGTCATTTTTGCCATAATTCTTGAGGATACTTAATTAAATTTGTACTGTTTTCAAATATCCTCATTACCAACAGCATATTGCACCATAGTGCTGGACATGCAGACAGAAAAACAAATTATAAATTGAAATGTGGCAAATATACATTAAAAATTAAATTCTATAGATCTTACCTCACTTGGCAAAGACTAGTGTCAGAAGATGTAACTTAATATTTCAGATCTTCAATAAAATATTCAAAAATCACAATTCTCTTCTCTTGGGAAGAAGAAAAAGTTTCAACAAACTTAACATCTACAAAATATAGTGACATATGAGGGGTACTTATCTTTTATTATAAGTATTAAAGGAAAATATCAGGAGGAAATATGTTTATTACCAGGTTGGAAGTGCTAGTTACTGTGTTTGTATCAGCTATTTCTGGAAATTTTGCAATAGGTTTAAATGTTTGCTCCTGTGACACTCAGGCAGTTCCTTGTTTGCTTCTTCTTCTAATCCAGTTCATTTTCATTCTGTCTCATGCCATCAGAATCCTTGTCTTTTCATTCTACCATTCTTGTGGTTGTGTTTAGAACTCATCACATTACTCAGAAAATAATTTTGAATCAATTAAATGTGCCTTGAATTAAAAAAAAAATAAAACAGAGGATGAGAGTATATTTAGCAACATGCCTTGTTAAAAAGAAATTGTTAGTGGAAACCCCAATTTCAAAACATAATATGGAAAGACATAGTAAAATTGGACAGTAAGTCATGTTTAACTGAGAATACAAATGGATAATTGAACTGGTATGTGGGAATTCTCTGGTGGTCTAGTGGCTAAGACTCAGCACTTTCACTGCCTTGGGCCCAGATTGATCCCTGGTCAAGGAAATAAGATCCCACAAGCCATGTGGCATGGGCAAAAAAAAAAAAAAGAAAAAAGAAAAACCTTTGTATGACCACAATCCACAATTAAAGGATAAAGGAAAGCAAATAAAAATTGCAAATTCAAATTTCAATCCAAGTAGTTGTTGATGCTTTTTTTACCTTTTTGTTTCAAATGAAGTGGAGGTGAAACTTGATTGAGGGTTGGCTAGTAAACAAATTGGCCTCATGTATCATTTTGTGGAGAGTATGAATTGTATGGTCAACCAAGGATATTATATTTGGCACAGAGAAATGAGTGGATTTCAAGAAAGAAGAGGATATTTAGAAAGTGGGGCCGGTAGAGGAGAGTAGAAAATAAGAACCTAGGTCTTCCCTAGATCTTAGTTTCTGGTATCTTTTTAATTTTTTTAAACAGCTTTATTGAGGTATATTTGATATATAAAAACTGCATGTATTTATGTGTACAATTTGATGAGTTTGGTATTTGCCAACACCCATGATATCATCATGATGATCAGAGAATAGGTATATCCAGCACCTCCCAAAGTTTCCTTGTGTCCCTTTGTTTTCTTTCTCCTGTTTTCATTTGTTTATTCTTTTGTGGTAAGAACACTTAACATGAGATCTATTCTCTTAAGAGATTTGAAGTGTAAATACTATATTATTAACTATAGACACGATGTTGTCAGAAGGTATCTAGAACTTATTCATCTAGGATAACTGAAACTTTATACCCTTTGAAAAACAACATCCCGTTTCCCCCAACCCTCAGCCCCTGGTGACCATTATTATATTCTCTGCTTCTATGAGTTTGACTATTTTAGATACCTCGTATAAATGGAATCATGCAGTATTCCACTCTGTGATTGACTTACTTCATTTAGTATAATGTCCTTTATCTATGTTGTCACAAATGAATATGGGAGTATAGATATCTCTTTAAGATCTTGATTTCAGTTCTCTTGGTTTATACCCAGAAGTGAGATTGCTGGATCATATGGTAGTTATACTTTCAATATATTTTTAATGATCCTCCATATTGTTTTCCACAGCTGCTGTACCATTTTCCATTTCTTTTAGAACTAATATGCAAATTAGAGTTGCAGATATAAAATCAACGTGGAAAAATCAGTTGTGTTTCTATACACTAACAATGACCCATGTCTCAATTCTTAAGAAAATAATCCCACTTACAATAGCATCAAAAAGAATAAAATACTTAGGAATAAATTTAACCAAGGAAGTGAAAGATTTGTACACTTAAAACTATAAAACATTGATGAAAGAAATAAAAGGGGTCACAAATAATTAGAAGACATCATGCATTCATGGAATGAAGACTTAATATTGTTAAAATGGTCCAGACTACCCAAAGCAATGTACAGATTCAAGCTATCCCCATCAAAATCCCAATTGCATTTTTTTCTTACAGAAATAGAAAAAATACAATCCTAAAATTCATGTGGAACCACAAAAGACATAGAATAGCCAAAGTGATCTTGACAAAGAAGAACATATCTAGAGGCATCACAGTTCCTGATTTTAAAATATATTATGAAGCTACAGTAATTAAAACAGTATGGTATGAGCATAAATACAGACATAAAGAACAATGAAATAAAATAGAGAACCCAGAATAAACCCACACATATACAGTCAATTTACCTTTGTCATGGGTGCCAAGAACACACAATGGGGAAATTTAACAAATGGTTTTGGGAATACTGCATATTCATATGTGAAAAGAAGAAAAAGAAATTGGACCCATGTCTTATACCATACACAAAAATTAACTCAGAATGGATTAAAGATAAACATATGTCTTGAAACAGTAAAACTCCTAAAAGATAACATAGGGTAAAAGCTTCTTGACATTGGTCTTGGCAATGATTTCCTTGGATGTAACACCAAAAGCACAGGCAACAAAAGAAAAAATAGGCAAGTGGGAATACGTCAAACTAACAAGCATCTGCACCAAAAAAGAAAATAATCAACAGAGTTAAAAGGCAACATACAGAGTAGGAGAAAATAGTTGCAAACCATATATCTGATTAGTTAATTTCCAAAATATGTAAGGAACTCCTCAAACTCAGTAGCAAAAAAATCCCGAATAACTTGATTTAAAAATGGGTGAAGAACTTAGACATTTCTCCAAAAAGACATGCAAATGGCCAACAGGTATATAAAGATGCTCAATATCATTAATTTTCAGGGAAATGTAAATCAAAACTACAATGAACTAGGATGGCAGTTATTTTTTTTTAAAGATGATAAATGTTGGTGAGGATGTGGAAAAATTGGAACCCTTGTACACTGCTGGTGGGGATGAAAAAGTCTCTGACATTTTTAATAAGACATTAGGTTAGTTCCTGAGTCAGTCTTAGTGTTTAAGGTGTATAATTTAAAAATCATTATTTTATTTTATTTCATTTTTTTCTTTTTTTTAAATTTTATTGAAGTATAGTTGATTTACAAAGTTGTATTAATTTCTGCTGTATAGCAAAGTGATTCAGTTATACATGTATATATTCTTTTTCATATTATTTTCCATTATGGTTTATCACAGGATATTGAATATAGTTCCCTGTGCTATACAGTAGGACCTTGTTGTTTATCCATCCTATTTATAATAGCTTGCTTCTAAGCCACCTATTTCTAAGAGACCTGGGGGAGGTTGAGAGGTGGAGGGAAGATGACCATCACCCTATCGTCACTGCTCAATGGACAGTTTCCAGTACCTGCCCACAGCCTCCAAGTCAACGAGTTTTCTGGGCACCTGAAAAATATCCCATTCCTTTGACCATCGCCAGCAACAAAGGCCACTCTCCCAGTCTTGCAGGGGCCATTCAGTCATGACCTCCTGTAACTCTCTTGGAATCCTAGTACAGTAGAGGAGCCACCAAGCCCTCAGTTGGTTCTGGGCTGATGGATTTAACACTTTACAAAGGCTGTTACAAAATACTATCTACATGCTTACTTAACCTCTGTTTCTTTCCATTAGAAGTTTAAGTTAGCATCAGGGATTCTTAGCATGAATTTTATAAATTAACTTCAGGAATTCATAGCCCTCAGAATTGTGTGCAGTAGTGCATATGAAGGCCCATTTTTTAAAAAATCATTATTTTAATATGTATAAATACATTTTTAAAGATTTAGAAGTTTAAAGTCACTCATCTTCCCTGGCAAGACCATCAGACACACCTGTTTGTCCTGCTTGCCACCCCAACCCTGAGATCAATCATGGAAATATAAGAATTTTAATTTAAATTAATAGAAAGGTAAAGTCCTCATGAAAATCTTTAAGAAGACTAGACTGGAGAGTATATTAATCTCTAATAGAACAATAACATCTATAGAAATAATTCTTAAACATAATTCCTTTGTACAGTCCTGAAAATTTCCAAATGTTGATGTTTCAAGGCAGGAAATAATAACTTAATGATTTATTAATTTTTCCACAAAGCCAGATTTATTAAAGGACTGAACTTTCTTTTGTATTTATGTTCATCTTAAATATTGGATACTAAATGATCTCTCCCATGTGAGATGATGAAGGTAAATGGAAGAGCTTATAAAAATGTTTTTACACAGCAAAATACAAAGTTGGCAATTCTAGGTCTGTCCCAAAAAAAAAGAAAAAATCTGAAAATCTTGGGACCTTAGCTCTTGGTGTTATCTTAGGAATATCTGCCTTATCATACAGTTCTGGGATCTCTGTGATTAATGGGAGTGGCCCTTGGTAAGACTAGGGCATGGAAAAACTATTTTATTAGTATGACAGTTCTAGAGTGTTTCCATGGTCTGCATTGCCCAGACTGATGATCATGAATTTTCTAGTCTTTCTGTTCCCTAAACTGATTCTACTGGGGGAGAGGTGGGGCATGGTTAGGGGGGCTCTCAATTCTTAACAGATTTTATATCCTAGTTCCTGGACAGGATAAATTTGATTTTCTTTTTAACAGGTGACATTTATTTACTTACCTTTTGTTCATTCTCAGCAGGTGTACGTTTGTTGAAGATCTTTCAGTGTATGATTTCAGGTGAAACCTGACACTTCTTTAGAAAACATATCCACCCCAAGCCAATAAAACATGCAGTTATAGGTTTTGTGATTTATTTTCATGGGCTTCATATTATTACCACTTTTTATACAAAAAGATAAAGATTTATACCGTATTACTTTTGAATTGCTTTTTTAGTGGTGGGGATGAGTTGAAATAAGCTGTGAAATTTTAGAAATAGGACCTTAGAAATTGTTCAATTGCTTTGCTTCTTTAGCTAGCAAGGCTTTTGGTGTCCCAAGTTAACCTAGTGAAAGAATTATATTAATGTAAATACCTGTGTTAGAGCCCAAGTCTCCTGTACCCAGTCTCTATCTCTTTCTGTATTTTAACATTCCTGTGGCCATCTGTGCTTATTATCTTCATCAGAGGGTGGGAGGGAGATGCAAGAGGGAGGGGATATGGGGATATATGTATACATATAGCTGACTCACTTTGTTATACAGTAGAAACTAACAGAACATTGTAAAGCAATTATACTCCAATAAAGATATTAAAAAAATATATGCATTGGAGTACTGCATCACCTTGTCAGGCATCCATGGATACAAAGTTATGTAAATAATGATTACTGCTTTCAAACAATAAAATCCTTAGATCCAGGCAAGAGAGGCTCTCTGCCCTGGGTTCTGCTCTAGAGGGCACTGTGCTGGATTTCTTCCAGCCATTCTCCTCTCCACAAGAGCTTATGCTTCCCCTTCTTGGCCATTCTCTTATTAATTGGAACCCTGGGATTTCCTTCTCTAATTTAGTGAAGAGGCCCATCCCGGTCCTGAATTAGAGTTTACTGGTACCCCTGGACATGTCCCAGGCAGATTCAGTGGGAGTGTTCTTTGGTAGGTATAAAACAAATTATTATAATAACCCTGCTATGACTGGAAGAAAGGCTTTAAAATACGAGTTATGGCATTCCTAACCCTTCTGCTGAAAATCAGGCCCTGGATCTGATAATAGGGTGGCAAAGCTGCAAAGGAAAACTGAATTCACAGGCTCAACAGGTCTCCTGTGTTAAATTCAAAGCCATGATTATAGTAAGTAGGACTCTCAAAACCAGACTGGGAACATTTACGAGAACAAGCCTGAGAATATTAAATCCCCAAATTCTCCTGAATACTCAAGAGCACTAAAAGCAGCCCTTTCCTTTTTGCCAAAATTGCTCAGCCTTCCCTTGCCTAGAGACACTGTATTGACTTCAGCCTAGACAGGTGCCTTACAATATGATATTTGTTCTCCTTGAGATCTGCTCCCACTAAGACTCATTCCTTTTAGGACAGTTATCAGGGATAAGTTTCTCAGTGTATGCTCAGGAGAGAGATAAGGTCCCCAGTCTTTAAGAAAATATTCTATCAATGAAAGGAATTGCGGATGTGGCCATATATATTGGCAGGAACATAGAAAACAGGTGTATAAGTGATTATTGAGGATGTCAGACCTGGGAAGCAGGATATTAGACTGGAAAATATAATTTATTTACATGGTGGTTCTCTCCCATGACTCAGATTTAAATGTCCTGGCAAGCAGGTGGCCCTAATGATCTGCTGTGATGACTCTGAAGCTTAGACATGATGATGATCTAATATAAATTATGTATAGAGCTGAGGCAGATGTCAGAGGTAAAGAGAGGTGAGAAAGTCAGAATGGACTTACTTGGAAAGATCTGAGAAGCCACTATCTGATAGGCTTCCCAGAAGTTCCTTAAAGGACACACATTCTGGTCAGTCACGGGGAGGGGAGGTAGTGGGATTTTTGAGAAAGTTAAATGTGGTTATTATCTGCAGGCTAGGATGGTGAGAAATGCTCTCATGAAACTAGATTCCTTAATATATATGGGGAAGATAAATTCCAGAAATGCAGAGGGTCAGTGACAGCACTCATTCATCAGCTGTAAGGTGGATGTAATTGCCATAATAGGCATTGAAGGCCAGAATGGCAATCAGGATGCCCAGGTCGTAGGGATCTGTGACAAAGGCTAAGAGATCATGAGAATCCCAGGTGTGAGATAGATTGACAGTAGACTATGGCAAAATGAAAAATCATGTCCTGCCAACTTCCAGATCTAAATCAGTTCACAGCCTCAGGGTTCTTTGATTGAAGGAGATCCTAAGTCCCCAACATCACCACAAATATATGTATTAAACAGTCCATTGTTTTATTCCCAAAAAGATCTGTGGGATTTGTCAGGGTTGCAGTGCCCTGGAAAGGCCCCTTACCTAGACTTTTCAACAGGGGGTCTGAACTGATGCTGACACAGAATATCTGAGACAATATCATGGTCTTCCAGTTACAGAGGCCAATGGTGGACCAGTTGTAGCAGTGAGTACCATAGCTTGTTTCACTAACTTCCTTGCTTGAAGTCTTTTCAGATATTGTTTCTGTGACTTTTACTTCCTCTTTTAGAGAAGTGAGGGCATTTTATCTTCATAAAAATGGTGGGTCATTTTGCAGTATGAGAACTGGAAAAAATGGGAGGGCATGAATGGATCTGAGTGATGCAACGAATGGGCCGTATCAGACACCTTCTAAGTACCACTTCAAATGCTTGTGACCTCATCTGCCCTAGTCTCTGGCCACTCGTTTTACCCCAGGTGCTGTGATGACTGACTTCACATGGGAGCACCTTGTCTCATGCCTGTACTCTATATCTCTTGTCTCTTACCTGAGGTTTCCTGGTTTCCACTGAGGTGTGAAATGCCATAGAGTACACTTGGCACCTATGCTTATACAGCCCTGAAGTTGAACTTTTGACTGAGGGGAAGTGGGAGTTGGTGACTGTATTCTTAATTCTTCTCCACCTGGAAGGGCTCTCTTAAAATGCAGTAGTAAATATGCCCTCTCAGAAGATAGACCTACTAGATCAAGCAAAATTAATGGTGCTGGATTTTAAGCAGTGACCAGCTCCATGGTACTTTCTTTCCTATTTACTCTTCTTCTTTCAATACCTCACTCCCCATTTCCTTCCCTCCTGATTCCTTGGGATTTCTCTCAACAATAAAGTATTAACATATATATTTTTGCCTTAAGCTTTGTTTCTAGAAAAAAAAAGCTATATAATATCACATGTCTCAGACATATGTATTTACTTCTTATACCTGCACTAATTTTTTTTCCTTACTTGAGTTGCAAACTCCTGATCATTCTTCAAGTTTTATTTCAGTGTGTTGAATAAAGTTTGATCTACTCAAGCAGAATTAATCATTTTCTCCATTGTGTTACTATTAACTTCCTAGCACATACATCTATCATTGTATTTACCATAATGTTTTATAGTGGTTTGTATTGCTGATTAAACCATGAACTCCTTGAGAGTCATGTCTTATACTTCTTTGGATTTTCAACATCATTAATAGTCTCTGGAACATAGTGTGTAATCATTTTTTTTTTTTACATCTTTATTGGAGTAAAATTGCTTTACAATGTTGTGTTACTTTCTGCTGTATAACAAACTGAGTCAGCTATATGTATACATATGTGCACATATGCCCTCCCTCTTGAGCCTCCCTCCCACCCTCCCTATCCCAACCCTCTAGGTGGTCACAAAGCACCGAGCTGATCTCCCTGTGCTATGCAACTGCTTCCCACTAGCTGTCTATTTTACATTTGGTAGTGTATATTGGTCAGTGCTACACTCTCACTTCATCCCAGCTTACCCTCCCTGAGCCCATGTCCTCAAGTCCATTCTCTACATCTGCGTCTTCATGCCTGTCCTGTCCCTAGGTTCATCAGAACCATTTTTTTTTTAGATTCCATATATACATGTTAGCACACGGTATTTGTTTTTCTCTTTATGACTTACTTCACGCTGTATGACAGCCTCTAGGTCCATCCACCTCAGTACAAATAACTCAACTTCCTTTTTATGGCTGAGTAATATTCCATTGTATATATGTGCCACATCTTCTTGATCCATTCATCTGTCAATGGATACTTAAGTTGCTTCCACGTCCTGGCTATTGTAAATAGGACTGCAATGAATATTGTGGTACATGACTCTTTTTGAATTATGGTTTTCTCAGGGTATATGAACAGTAGTGGGGTTGCTGGGTCATAGGGTAGTTCTATTTTTAGTTTTTTGAGGAACCTCCATACTGTTCTCCATAGTGGCTGTATCAATTTACATTCCCACCAACAGTGCAAGAGGGTTCCCTCTTCTCCACACCCTCTCCAGCATTTATTGTTTGTAGATAGATTTCTTGATGATGACCATTCTGACTGGTGTGAGGTGATACCTCATTGTGGTTTTGATTTGCATTTCTCTAATGATTAGGGATGTTGAGCATCCTTTCATGTGTTTGTTGGCAATCATATATCGTCTTTGCAGAAGTGTCTATTTAGGTCTTCCACCCATTTAGGACTGGGTTGATTGTTTTTTTGATATTGAGCTGTTTGAGCTGCTTGTATATTTTGGAGATTAATCCTTTGTCAGTTGCTTCATTTGCAAATATTTTCTCCTATTCTGAGGGTTGTTTTTTCATCTTGTCTTTGGTTTCCTTTGCTGTGCGAAAGCTTTTAAGTTTCATTAGGTCCCCTTTGTTTATTTTTATTTTTATTTCCATTACTTTAGGAGGTGAGTCAAAAATGATCTTGCTGTGATTTATGTCATAGATAGTTCTGCCTATGTTTTCCTCTAAGAGTTTTATAGTGTCTGACCTTACATTTAGGTCTTTAATCCATTTTGAGTTTATTTTTGTGTATGGTGTCAGGGAGTATTCTAATTTCATTATTTTACATGTAGCTGTCCAGTTTTCCTAGCACCAGTTATTGAAGAGGCTTTCTTTTCTGCATCGTATTGTGTTGCCTTCTTTGTCAAAGATAACGTGACCATATGTGCATGGGTTTATCTCTGAGTTTTCTATCCTGTTCCATTGATCTATATTTCTGTTTTTGTGCCAGTACCATACTGTCTTGATTAATGTAGCTTTGTAGTATAGTCTGAAGTCAGGGAGCCAGATTCCTCCAGCTCTGTTTTTTTTTTTTTTCCTCAAAATTGCTTTGGCTATTCGGGGTCTTTTGTGTTTCCATACAACTTGTGAAATTTTTTTGTTCTAGTTCTGTGAAAAATGCCATTGGTAGTTTGATAGTGATTGCATTGAATCTGTAGATTGCTTTGGATAGTATAGTCATTTTCGCAATGTTGATTCTTCCAATCCAAGAACATGGTATATCTCTTCATCAGTTTGTAGCGTCTTTGATTTCTTTCATCAGTGTCTTATAGTTTTCTGCATACAGGTCTTTTGTCTCCTTAGGTAGGTTTATTCCTAGGTATTTTATTGTTTTGGTTGCAGTGGTAAATGGGAGTGTTTCCTTAATTTCTCTTTCAGATTTTTCATCATTAGTGTATAAGAATGCAAGAGATTTCTGTGCATTAATTTTGCATCCTGCTACTTTACCAAGTCATTGATGAGTTCTAGTTTTCTGGTAGCATCTTTGGGATTCTCTATGTATACTATCATGTCATCTGCAAACAGTGACAGCTTTACTTCTTCTTTTCCAATTTGGATTTCTTTTATTTCTTTTTCTTCTCTGTTTGCTGTGGCTAAACCTTCCAAAACTATGGTGAATCATAGCGGTGAGACTGGGCAACCTTGTGTTGTTCCTGATCTTAGTGGAAATGCTTTCAGCTTTTCACCATTGAGAAAGTGTTGGCTGTGGGTTTGTCATATATGGCCTTTATTATGTTGAGGTAAGTTCCCTCTATACCTACTTTCTGGACTGTTCTTATCATAAATTGGTGTTGAATTTTGTCAAAAGCTTTTTCTGCATCTATTGGGATGATCATATGGTTTTTCTCCTTCAGTTTGTTAATATGGTTTATCACATTGAATGATTTGCATATATTGAAGAATCCTTGCATTCCTGGGGTAAACCCCACTTGACCATGGTGTATGATCCTTTTAATGTGCTGTTGGATTCTGTTTGCTAGTATTTTGTTGAGGATCTTTGCATCTATGTTCGTCAGTGATATTGGCTTATAGCTTCCTTTTTTGTGACATCTTTGTCTGGTTTTAGTATCAGGGTGATGGTGGCCTTGTAGAATGGGTTTAGGAGTGTTCCTCCCTCTGCTATATTTTGGAAGAGTTTGAGAAGGATACTTGTTAGCTCTTCTCTAAATGTTTGATAGAATTCACCTGTGAAGCCATCTGGTCCTGGGCTTTTGTTTGTTGAAAGATTTTTAATCACATTTTCAACTTCAGTGCTTGTGATTGGTCTGTTCATATTTTCTATTTCTTCCTGGTTCAGTCTTGGAAGGTTGTACTTTTCTAAGAATATTTTCATTTCTTTCAGGTTGTCCCTTTTATTGGCATATAGCTGCTTATAGTAGTCTCTCATGATCCTTTGTATTTCTGCAGTGGCAATTGCTACTTCTCCTTTTTCATTTCTAATTCTGTTGATTTGAGTCTTCTTTTTTTTTCTTGATGAGTGTGGCTAATGGTTTTTCATTTTGTTTATCTTCTCAAAGAACCAGCTTTTAGTTTTATTCATCTTTGCTATTGTTTCCTTCATTTCTTTTTCATTTGTTTCTGATCTGATGTTTATGATTTCTTCCTTCTGCTAGCTTTGGGGGTTTTTTTTGTTGTTGTTCTTTCTCTAATTGCTTTAGGTGTAAAGTTAGTTTGTTTGAGATTTTTCTTGTTTCTTGAGGTAGGATTGTATTGCTATAAACTTCCCTCTTAAAACCGTTTTTGCTGTATCCAATAGTATTTGGGTTGTCGTGTTTTCATTGTCATTTGTTTCTAGGTATTTTTTAAATTTCCTCTTTGATTTCTTCCTTGATCTCTTGGTTATTTAGTAGCGTATTGTTTAGCTTCCATGTGTTTGTAATTTTTACAGTTTTTTTCCTGTAAGTGATATCTAGTCTCATAGTGTTGTGGTCATAAAAGATACTTGATATGATTTCAATTATCTTAAATTTATCAAGGCTTGATTTGTGACACAGATATGATCTATCCTGGAGAATGTTCCATGTGCACTTGAGAAGAAAGTGTATTCTGTTGTTTTTGGATGCAATGTCTTATAAATATCAATTAAGTCCATCTGTTCTAACGTGTCATTTAAGGCTTGTGTTTCCTTATTTATTTTCATTTTAGATGATCTTTCCATTGGTGAAATTGGGATGTTAAAGTCCCCCACTATGATTGTGTTACTGTTGATTTCCCCTTTTATGTCTGTTAGCATTTGCCTTATGTGTTAAGGTGCTCCTATCTTGGGTGCATAAATATTTACAAGTGTTATATCTTCTTCTTGGATTGATCCCTTGATCATTATGTAGTGTCCTTCTTTGTCTCTTGTAATAGTCTTTATTTTAAGGTCTATTTTGTCTGATATGAGTATTGCTACTCCAGCTTTCTTTTGATTTCCATTTGCGTGGAATATCTTTTTCCAACCCCTCACTTTCAGTGTGTATGTGTCCCTAGGTCTGAAGTGTGTCTCTTATAGACAGCATATATACGGGTCTTGTTTTTGTATCCATTCAGCCAGTCTCCGTCTTTTGGTTGGAGCATTTAATTCATTTACATTTAAGGTAATTATTGATATGTATGTTCCAGTCCCATTTTCTTAATTGTTTTGGGTTTGTTTTTTCAGGTCTTTTCCTTCTCTTGTGTTTCCCACCTAGAGAAGTTCCTTTAGCCTTTGTCATAAAGCTGGTTTGGTGGTGCTGAATTCTCTTAACTTTGTTTGCACAGCTCCTGGGGTTCAGCTTTGGTTTTGGCCCCCCTCTGCATGTAGGCCACCCTCAGGCCCCTGTTCCCCGCCCAGACAGGAGGGGGTTAAAGCAGCAGTTGATTAGGGCTCTCTTGCTCACTCAGGCTGGGGAGAGGGAGGGGTACGGTAGTCATAATTTGAATGCGGGGCGTGCCTGCGTTGGCAGAGGCCGGCATGACGTTGCAGCAGCCTGAGGTATGCCATGTGTTCTCCCAGGGATGTTGTCCCTGGATCATGGGACCCCGGCAGTGGTGGGCTGCACAGGCTCCCGGGGGCATGTGGGTAGTGACCTGTGCCTGCACACAGGGTTCTTGTTGGCAGTGGCAGCAGCAATAGCGGTCCATACCTGCCTCAGGGGTCCGAGCTGATAGCCACAGCTGGCACCCATCTATGGAGCTCACTTAGGCAGTCCTCTTCCATCTGTGGGCATGCAGAGCAGGAAGCCCTTCTCCTCGTGCACCCGGAAACAATGGTCTCTTGCCTCTCCAGCAGGTCCAGACTTTTTCCTGGACTCCCTCCCAGCTAGCTGTGGTGCACTAGCCCCCTTCAGGCTGTCTTCACACAACCAACCCCAGTCCTCTCCCTCATGTCTGACCTCTGAAGCCAGAGCCTCAGCTCCCAGCCCACGCCTGCCCTGGCGGGTGAGCAGACAAGCCTCTCAGGCTGGTGAGTGCTGGTCGGCACTGATCCTCTGTGCAGGAATCTCTCCGCTTTGCCCTCTGCACCCCTGTTGCTACGCTCTACTCCATGGCTCTGAAGCTTCCCTCCCACCACCCCCATCTCCGCCAGTGAAGGGGCTTCCTAGTGTGTGGAAACTTTTCCTCCTTCACAGCTCCCTCCCAGAGGTGCAGGTCCTGTCCCTATTCTTTTGTCTCTGTTTTTTCTTTTTTCTTTTGCCCTACCCAGATACATGCGGATTTTCTTGCCTTTTGGGAAGTCTGAGGTCTTCTGCCAGCATTCAGTAGGTGTTCTGTAGGAGTTCTTCCACATGTAGATGTAGTTTTGATGTATTTGTGGGGAGGAAGGTGGTCTCCATGTCTTACTCCTCCACCATCTTGAAGGTCTCCCTAATCATCATTTTTTATGGAATGAATTAATGTGTTAATTAAAATTTAATATTAAGACCATGTTCTAGTTTTGTGGCCTGTGTGAATGAAGAGAAATGTCTAATAGCTGAAGATTTATACTATTATACCTAAGCACCTAGTATGTAACTATAGGTACCTATTATGTAATTATGTACATATATTGAATATCCAAAAGTATTTTATTTACCTATATATTTTATCTTCCTGTCTAGCTATCTCTCTCCCCCCTACCTATCTCTCTATTGTCAGTGTGTACTATCCCTCTGAGGATGAGAAAGAGAAGAGACAAGTGCCATTGATAAAGCAATAGACCACGAGGTTACTTGTTCAAAGTCAAAACACTATATGCTTTGGAGAAATGATTTTTATTGCTTTAATTCAGAAGTGAGCCTACATTGCTGCTTTGTTTGGGCCTGGTGTGTTTTGGTTGTGACAGAGATTTTGCTGTTATAATGGTCTCAATGCAGTACTTAAACTAGAAATAGTAAGCCTAAGAATTGACATAATTTTCACCAATTACTGAGGTGACAATAACGAAATTTCATTTGCAGCTTCAGATACTTGGAGCTTCAACTCAATACTGGATCCCCGAGCACATATTAATTTATTTGCAGATCCCTCTCTAACATATCTCTCTGCTCCAACCTCCATAACCACCTAGTATAATTGTTATAGTTCTGATTTGTAGGTGTTGCCTCTCATTTCTATGCCACAGGCTACTTGCTCATCCAAAGCCAGTCATTTCATAACTCCCAAAGAGGTAGAGAAATGTCCACCCACATCCACACCTTCATTATTGTTGGCATATTATGCTTCTAATTAATCAGCTTTCTTTCAAATTTAGCCTTTAGGCTTTTGCCTCCAAAATCACCAAAAATGGCATCAAACCTGAGTGCTTCAGTAGTATAAGAACTTTAGTATCTGTGTTCTAGAAAACCCTTACCACTTACTATATTATATTATTATAAATATTCAGAAAATATGCAATGATAATTTGTATCCAGTTGAAAATACATTATTAGCATGTAATTATTCCCTATTGAATTTATTTCTGATCTGAATATATTATTTATGGTTGAGAATAAGGGGAGAAAATCATTCCTTTTTTGTTCAATTTACCTCTTTATGATTTATCCAAACTACTTAATTTATTACTTTTTTGTTGTTTTGTTTTTGTTTTTGTTTTTGTTTTTTGAGGACAGCACTTTGAGATAATGCATCCTGGAAAATATCTGCACTCTGGTTAGGACATTTATTTGGAATGAATTAAAGCTCTTGAAGACTCTATTATATTCTTTCTTTATCATGCATTTAAGAGATTTCTCAGTTCCTTTCAAGGTATTTATTATTTCTTGTTCTGAGTTTGATGTAAAATGTCACAAAACAACTCTAGGAGAGCGTGGGCAGTTTCCATACTGTCAAAGAGAAATGATCCTCATTTATGATGAAATAGTTATTTACTTTAGGCTTGTAAGCCCCTTTGTCATTTGCAATCTTCCATTCAATCATGACACTTTAAACAAAAGAAATATAAATAGATGGAAACAGCAAATCAATGAATATGATCACTTTATTAATTAAAATGATTTTAAAAGGGGCCAGGTAAGTTTAGTAAAACAAACCTGAGAATTTCATTTGAAATCCTACAGATTTTTGTCTGCATTTCCCACGCTCTCAGATGCTGAAACAATAACACATTTGATGGCAGTGAACAAGAAACGTTTGTTAAAGTAATCTACTTGCCAAACATGACCTAACCTTGTTTTATTTTTTACATTGTTGTTCTATCTACACAGGTACAAGGCTTTTGTGTGCTTGTCAGACAGATTAGGCCCCAGAAGGGAAGTGCATGGGCAAGCAATGAAAAAAGTTTTGGAATTGGCTGGCTTGTTTGTGAGCGGTCCATTCTATTATTGCTCTTAGGCTCAAATCTGATACTTGTGGTGAAATGAGAGGATGAGGATGTGGGAGTTGAGTTGGTAAAATTCAGTGGCAAGAAGAGGAAAAGGAGCACACAGCCTTAAGGAAAGCGTGCTACTTCTGATCTTAGGTTTAGTATTGTACATCTCTCCCATTTCACAGATAGGATGAAACCAATTAAAAACCATCAAGATCTAATGTGCTCACTAGATCTTGATGGTTTTCTTACCTTTTTCTCTTGTATATCTTCCTACACACCCTGTTCTGCCATTTGTTTCTTTATACTAAAATGGAGCTTCTCAAAGGTGGCACCATTGACATTTTGGGGTGAGTTGATTCTTTTTTGGGGAGTGAAGGCTGGGCTGCCTTTGGCTTTATAAGCTGTTAAGCAGCAACTCTGATTTTTATCTGCTAGATTTGAGTAACACAACCCTCCCCTGCCCTAGTTATGACAACCAAAAATATCTCTAGACATTACCAAATATCCCTTGAGATATTTGCAAAATATCCCCCCAAGTCACCCCTTGTTGAGAACCACTGTACTAAAAGAATAATTTTAAGAACTGCATTAAATATGGTGCTCTAGCTGCTCTCCTCAAATCTCAGTTACTCAACACAGTAAAAACTTATGTTCTCCTCACTTTACCATTATGTGCAGATATTCCTGGTCAGATGGCCTTCCATAATGTAATGAAGGAATATAAGCCCCTTACATTTCACAGATCTACCCTTCTCAGGGGCTTTGAGTCTTTTCTATCCAGTGGATGGAAAAAGAGAGCAGGAAAAAAACTGCCCAATTCTTAACTACTTTGGATAGGAATTGAGATGCATATTGTATTTGCTTACATTCCATTGAGAAAAGTAGTCATTGGCATCACATAGATGAATATGAACTGGAAAATCGAGTTCCTAGATCGGCAACCATTTCCAAGCAATTATTCCACTCCAAAAAGAACAAAACAGAAGTCTTTGGGGGAAGAAGTGGTATGTCACTTATTCTTCTTTGCTGCATAACCCTAGAATATTTTTTTCTTCTCCATGGACCCCCTAAGTTGGGGCTGCTGATAGGTATCTGGGAGAGGAACTAAACTGAGGTGCCACTGGACAGAAGATATTTTAAGATATTTACCCTGAACAGAAGTAAAAAATCTTAGAAACCTACCAACACTATAGTTCCACAATTAGACGAATGATACACATAATTTTTGAGACACTTAAATATTTACCATATTACATATTCATCTACAAATAATTAAATGAATACTCATTGAAATAAACTATACCCTACAATATAGTGGGTTTAAAAGAACAGATGTCTGATATTAGATTTTGAGTCTGTCCTTACTGGCTTGTGATTTGCGCAAGTCATTGAATATTCCAGCATGTATGTTCTTCATGTGTAAAATAGACATAAAACCACTTAACGTTCTTACAGGGGATTCAAAGGAGAGTTATGTTATAACTTTATTTGAAAAATTCTTCATTCTAGCTAACTTCAAAGTATTATATTTATATCACACTACTTATTATGGGTTACTGTGTGGAGCTGGTAACTGATCACATATTAGTTCACTGTCCAGTAGAGAGAGGGATTCTGAATTATCTGAAGAAAAGAAGGCTGAGAGGCTGTATGGAAATCTTGTGAGCCCAGTGAGCATTTGGACCTATTCATGGAGACCTCAGGCTATATAAAAGGAATCTCCTTTATGTTGTAGGTACTAGAAAGGCTTCTGTGACAGTAGTTGAACAATAAGGAAGATGAATTTATAAGCCAGAGCATTCTCTGATGGGCAGTAGCCACCAAGTTAGGTCTTAATTTTTGAATATTTGATGCCTCAATAATATCTGGAGCAGAAGCAACAAGAACTACAATCCTGCAGCCTGTGGAACAAAAACCACAGTCACAGAAAGATAGACAAGATGAAAAGGCAGAGGGCTATGTATCAGATGAAGGAACAAGATAAAACCCCAGAAAAACAACTAAATGAAGTGGATATAGGCAACCTTCCAGAAAAGAATTCAGAATAATGATAGTGAAGATTATCCAGGACCTCGGAAAAAGGATGGAGGCAAAGATCGAGAAGATGCAAGAAATGTTTAAAAAAGACCTAGAAGAATTAAAGAACAAACAGGGATGAACAATACAATAACTGAAATGAAAAGTACACTAGAAGGAATCAATAGCAGAATAACTGAGGCAGAAGAACGGATAAGTGACCTGGAAGACAGAATGGTGGAATTCACTGCTGTGGAACAGAATAAAGAAAAAAGAATGAAAAGAAATGAAGACAGCCTAAGAGACCTCTGGGACAACATTAAATGCAACAACATTCGCATTATAGGGGTCCCAGAAGGAGAAGAGAGAGAGAAAGGACCAGAGAAAATATTTGACGAGATTATAGTTGAAAACTTCCCTAACATGGGAAAGGAAATAGCCACCCAAGTCCAGGAAGCACAGAGAGCCCCAGGCAGGATAAACCCAAGGAGAAACACGCGGAGACACATAGTAATCAAATTGGCAAAAATTAAAGACAAAAATTATTGAAAGCAGCAAGGGAAAAATGACAAATAACATACAAGGGAACTCCCATAAGGTTAAAAGCTGATTTCTCAGCAGAAACTCTACAAGCCAGAAGGGAGTGGCATGATATACTTAAAGTGATGAAAGGGAAGAACCTACAACCAAGATTACTCTACCTGGCAAGGATCTCATTGAGATTTGATGGCGAAATCAAAAGCTTTACAGACAAGCAAAAGCTAACAGAATTCAGCACCATCAAACCAGCTCTACAAGAAATGCTAAAGGAACTTCTCTAAGTGGGAAACACAAGAGAAGAAAAGGACCTACAAAAACAAACCCAAAACAATTAAGAAAATGGTAATAGGAACATACATATCGATAATTACCATAAACGTGATTGGATTGAATGCTCCAACCAAAAGACACAGGTTTGCTGAATGGATACAAAAACAAGACCCATCTATATGCTGTCTACAGGAGACCCACTTTAGACCTAGGGACACATACAGACTGAAAGTGAGGGGATGGAGAAAGATACTCCATGTAAATGGAAATTAAAAGAAAGCTGGAATAGCAATACTCATATCAGATAAAACAGACTTTAAAATAAAGACTGTTACAAAAGATAAGGAGGGACACTGCATAATGATAAAGGGATCAATCCAAGAAGAAGATATAACAACTATAAATGTTTATGCACCCAACATAGGAGCACCTCAATACATAAGGCAACTGCTAACAGCTCTAAAAGAGGAAATCAACAGTAACGCAATAATAGTGGGGGCTTTTAACACCTCACTTACACCAATGGACAGATCATCCAAACAGAAAATTAATAAGAAGCACAAGCTTTAAATGACACAATAGACCAGAGAGATTTAATTGATATTTATAGGACATTCCATCCAACAACAGCAGATTACACTTGCTTCTCAAGCGTGCATGGAACATTCTCTAGGATAGATCACATCTTGGGTCACAAATCAAGCCTCAGTAAATTTAAGAAAATTGAAATCATATCAAGCTTCTTTTCTGACCACAACGCTATGATATTAGAAATGAATTACAGGGCGAAAAAAGGTAAAAACCACAAACACATGGAGGCTAAACAATACGTTACTAAATAACCAAGAGATCACTGAAGAAATCAAAGAGGAAATAAATAAAATGCCTAGAGACAAACGACGATGAAAACACGATGATTCAAAACCTATGGGATGCAGCAAAAGCAGTTCTAAGAGGGAAGTTTAGAGCTATACAAGCCTACCTCAAGAACCAAGAAAAATCTCAAATAAACAATCTAACCTTACACCTAAAGAAACTAGAGAAAGAAGACCAAACAAAACCCAAAGTGAGCAGAAGGAAAGAAATCATAAAGATCAGAGCAGAAATAAATGAAATAGAAACAAAGAAAACAGTAGCAAAGATCAATAAAACTAAAAGCTGGTTCTTTCAGAAGACAAACAAAATTGATAAACCATTAGCCAGACTCATCAAGAAAAAGAGGGAGAGGACTCAAGTCAATAAAATTAGAAATGAAAAAGGAGAAGTTACAACAGACACTGAGAAATACAAAGCATCCTAAGAGACTACTACAAGCAACTCTATGCCACTAAAATGGACAACCTGGAAGAAATGCACAAATTCTTAGAAAGGTATAACCTCCTAAGACTGAACCAGGAAGAAATAGAAAATATGAACAGACCAGTCACAAGTAATGAAATTGAAACTGTGATTTAAAATCTTCCAACAAACAAAAGTCCAGGACCAGATGGCTTCACAGGTGAATTCTATCAAACATTTAGAGAAGAGCCAACACCCATCCTTCTCAAACTCTTCCAAAAATCTGCGGAGGAAGGAACACTCCCAAACTCACTCTATGAGGCCACCATCCCCCTGATACCAAAACCAGGCAAAGATACTACAAAAAAAAAAAATTAGAGACCAATATCACTGATGAATATAGATGCAAAAATCCTCAAGAAAATACTAGCAAACAGAATCTAACACCACATTAAAAGGATCATACATCATGATCAAGTGGGATTTATTCCAGGGATGCAAGGATTCTTCAATACATGCAAATCAATCAATGTGATACACCATATGAACAAATTGAAGAAGAAAAACCATATGATCATCTCAATAGATGCAGAAAAAGCTTTTGACAAAATTCAACACCCATTTATGATAAAAGCTCTCCAGAAAGTGGGCATAGAGGGAACCTACCTCAACATAATAAAGGCCATATATGACAAACCCACAGCAAACATCATTCTCAGTGGTGAAAAACAAAGCATTTCCTCTAAGATCAGGAACAAGACAAGGATGTCCAATCTCACCACTATTATTCAACATAGTTTTGGAAGTCCTAGCCATGGCAATCAGAGAAGAAAAAGAATAAAAGGAATCCAAATTGGAAAAGAAGAAGTAAAACTGTCACTGTTTGCAGATGACATGATACTATACATAGAGAATCCTAAAGATGCCACCAGAAAACTACTAGAGCTAATCAGTGAATTTGGCAAAGTAGCAGGATACAAATTAATGCACAGAAATGTCTTGCATTCCTATATACTAATGATGAAAAATCTGAAAGAGAAATTAAGGAAAAACTCCCATTTATCATTGCAACAAAAAGAATAAAATACCTAGGAATAAACCTGCCTAAGGAGACAAAAGACCTGTATGCAGAAAACTATAAGACACTGATGAAAGAAATTAAAGATGTTACCCATCGATGGAGGGATATACCATGTTCTTGGATTGGAAGAATCAATATTGTGAAAATGACTATACTACCCAAAACAATCTACAGATTCAATGCAATCCCTATCAAATTACCAATGGCATTTTTTACAGAACTAGAGCAAAAAATCTTAAAATTTGTATGGAGACACAAAAGACCCTGAATAGCCAAAGTAGTCTTGAGGGCAAAAAGCAGAGCTGGAAGAATCAGATTCCCGGACTTCAGACTGTACTACAAAGCTACAGTTATCAAGACAATATGGTACTGGCAGAAAAACAGAAATATAGATCAATGGAACAAGATAGAAAGCCCAGAGATAAACCCACGAACCTATGGTCAACTAATCTATGACAAAGGAGGCAAGGGTATACAATGGAGAAAAGACAGTCTCTTCAGTAAGTGGTGCTGGGAAAACTGGACAGCTACATGTAAAAAAATGAAATTAGAACACTCCCTAACACCATATACAAAAATAAACTCACAATGGATTAGAGACCTAAATGTAAGACTGGATACTATAAAACTCTTAGAGGAAAACATAGGAAGAACACTCTTTGACATAAATCGCAGTAAGATCTTTTTTGATCCACCTCCTCGAGTAATGGAAATAACAACAAAAATAAACAAATGGGACCTAATGAAACTTCAAAGCTTTTGCACAGCAAAGGAAACCATAAGCAAGATGAAAAGACAACCCTCAGAATGGGAGAAAATATTTGCAAACAAATCAATGGACAAAGGATTAATCTCCAAAATATATAAACAGCTCATGCAGCTCAATATTTAAAAAACAAACAACCCAATCCAAAAGTGGGCAGAAGACCTAAATAGGCATTTCTCCAAAGAAGACATACAGATGCCCAAGAAGCACATGAAAAGCTGCTCAACATCACTAATTATCAGAGAAATGCAAATCAAAAGTACAATGAGGTGTATCACCTCACACCAGTTAGAATGGGCATCATCAGAAAATCTACAAGCAGCAAATGCTGGAGAGGGTGTGGAGAAAAGGGAACCCTCTTGCACTGTTGGTGGGAATATAAATTGATACAGCCACTATTGAGAACAGTATGGAGCTTCCTTAAAAAACCAAAAATAAATTACCATATGATCCAGCAATCCCACTACTGGGCATATACCCAGAGAAAACCATAATTCAAAAAGACACATGCACTCCAATGTTCATTGCAGCACTGTTTACAATAGCCAGGTCATGGAAGCAACCTAAATGCCCATCTACAGATGAATGGATAAAGAAGTTGTGGTACATATATACAATGGAATATTACTCAGCCATAAAAAGGAACGAAATTGAGTCATTTGTTGAGACGTGGATGGATCTAGAGACTGTCATACAGAGTGAAGTAAGGCAGAAAGAGAAAAACAAATATCGTACATTAACGTATATATGTGGAACCTAGAAAAATGGTACAGATGAACCGGTTTGCAGGGCAGAAATTGAGACACAGATGTAGAGAACAAACATATGGACACCAAGTGGGGAACGTGGCAGGGGGTGGGGGTGGTGGTGTGATGAATTGGGCAATTGGGATTGGCATGTATACACTGATGTGTATAAAATGGATGACTATTATGAACCTGCTGTATAAAAAAATAAATTACATTAAATTAAAAAAAAAGAACACACTTATGGCTTCTAAGGAGGAAAGATGGGGTTGGGTGAGGCATAAACCATGAGGTTGAAATTAGCATAGATACCTTTCCAAAGACCAAAAAATTAAATAAATAAATAATAATAATATCTGTTACAAGGCTCTCAAAGGAGCTATCCATTGTTCTCATACTCTATTTCTGACCTTTCTGCGTCAAAGGGCCAGTGTCCTTATTCTTGGTACAATATTTGCCTTGAACCTTGTCCTCCTGATTGTAACTACCCTTAACATTACTGTGCTCTAGACCAAAACTGATCTGTGAAACCATTCTTATACCTTGAATGGTTTCCAATCTAACTTCCATTAACCTTAATAAGTTAATGAGTTACACTGCTGCCCAAGTTAATAGATACCTAGCCTGATCTTCACATTCCCCAGATATGCCCCAGACCTACATTCTGGTTTCAAACTGGATTAATTACACAACAAAAAATGCATATTTTGTGCGTATAGCCAATGGCTGGAGAATTACTTTCATAAGGCATTCAATAACTATAGTGTAAGTCTAACTAATTTTTATGGTTTGTGACATTTTTAAGTACCTGAGAAGAACCTGATTTTAGAACACAGATAAATCTTAGGAATAGTTTGATATGTTATGTGAACAGTGATTTGGTTGTAAATTAATACTTCTGCTGATTGTTCAGGGTTCTTATCTCAGCCAGGAATCCCAAAAGACTCAAATAATATGTTTAACAGATGATGAAATCACATGGGCAACTTTGATACTTATTATGTTATCTCACAGGATTCCATTGTCATGTAAATGCCCTACTCTGGTAATAAGTAAAGGAAAGATGGGAGGTCTGTTTTGGCCTTGAAGTTTGATTATTCTCTTCAATGACTTTTAAGAATATGAAGTGTATTATTTATGCCAAGCACCTGAAACACATTACCTGTACTAAGAAGAACAGTATTTTGCAGAGTTGATTCCTATTAAAGCGTGAGTTTTAACAGCCAAGGGCACAAATAAGCCAACTTGAGGAGTATTGATCAGGGAGAATTGCAGCATTGGCACTAACTGGAAAGTGCACGTTTGCTACTCAATTAGAATCAAATCCAGCAGCAAGAAAACTAGGGGGATTCCTTAAAAAAAAAAAAAATAGGGTGCAAGGAGCTCTAACTTTCATAAGAATTAATTTTGGTTAAATCAGGTACTCTCAAGGTAAGGAAAAATGGATGAAACGGCAGGATAATGATTTACTTGAGACACTGTAATTTCATTGCATCTCGTTGACATTTTTTCCAAACAGTGATATAAAAATGTATGTGGTTTTTAGATCTCTTAATGAATATAAAATAAATATAGATATTTTAATCTGTGTTTCATTAGACTAACACAGTAGTACCACGACTAAACATTGCAACATTTAGAAACACGTGTCTATTTCCCCTTGGTAAATTTCCCATGGCATATATATATATATATATACACACACACATATATTGATCTATGTATATACATACATACATATATACATACATACACATAAAGTCTGATAAATATAGCAGAATTTCTCTACTTACATTCCTTTTTATGTGGCTAGAACCCATGGTATTTGAAGATGGGAAGGGAAGAATACTACCTAAGTGATAGTAACAAAAATATTCATTGGCAATTATTGCTTTTACTTTTACCTTTTCTATATTGGATATCATATGAACACAGATAAAAATTTATTAAGATTTTGGCCTCATTTTCAGTGATTTAAACAGAGGAATCAGCTTAAAGAAAAAAACAATATCCAGGCCCTAGGGTGGTTAGTCTAGTTTGACAGTAGTCCTATATTGTTGATTATATGCTTTGAGTTTTGTGAATGCTTTCATTTCACATTTGGCAGTTTTATTGTTTACCCCATATACAATTAGTTGAAGGCCTAAGAAAAAAAATTATTGTTAAAGAATGGCATTGTCCACTTTAAGTTGGGTAACACGTGGTCATTTTCTTTTCTGCATGTCTATGTTCTTTCTTAAATGTTCTTTAGGACAGTGCTTCCAAACTTTAATGTGCATGTGAATCATTTATGCATCTTGTTAAAACGCGGAATGTGATAGTAGGTTTGTAGTGGAGACTGAGATTCTGCATTTCTAACAAGCACCCAGGTAATGCCAATGCTGCTGGTCTGCAGACCATAATTCTAATTTCTATTATGTAATAGCTATTAGCTATTACATCGTAGAAGTAGCTATTATAGTAAGCTATTTGACCTTCCTATTTCAGGACCAATAGGAATGGTGAAATGTGGTGATTAAGACCATGGGCTCTAGTGTCAGGTGATCTGAGTTTGACTTCCAGCTTTCACCTTTACTTAACTGTGACTAAATTGTTAAATGTTTCTAAGCCTCAGTGTCCCATTATATAAAAAGTAGATAATCTCTGGTCCTACATCATGGAATTCTTATGTTGATTTCATGAGATAATGCTTATAAAGTACTTAGCCCACTGATGGGCACGTAGTAGATACTCTAAAATATTAGGTACGATCATTTATATTTGCATTTATATGAAGCAGAAGGGGCTTTCAGAAATTATATAGTTTAACCCTGTTAAAGCTTGGAATATTGAGACATGTAAGATAAACTGAGTTTCCTTGGATTGATCAGCAAGTGCTGGTTAGTAACCTAGATAAGATGGCATATCAGAGGCAGCATCTGAGAGAAAATTTGGAAGGATTAAGACAGTTAAAACAAAATTCATTATTTTGGCAGATGCATTAATCAAAAAAATAAACCCAGCATATACTATATTACTTAGTAGATTTTCATATTTTTATGAACACACTTCTATTTTTCAAACATCATTTTATTTGTGCTATTTCAAACACTTTATGATACAGCTCATACAATTTTTAAAGCCATTTTAGCAGAGAAAATCTTGAAGTGCAAGTAGAAATTTATAACATACTTCTTCAACAGAGTAATTGCTTGGCAGATATCATCACTTTTTTATGCTTAAGAAAAAATCTTTATGGAGGTCTATCTCTGTTTGGCCCTGAGAATCAGGAGGTATGCAATTTAATTCTATTTCTGTTGCTCACTGATTGTGGGTTCTTGGGTAAGTCAATTTATCTCTGGCTCAGTTTCATCAACTATAAAAATACCCATTTTTCCTCCAAGCATCAAGTATAGTTCTGGGTGTTGAAAATTTGTTGTTGGATTATCGTCAATATGAGTTCATTATTATAATGGCACCTTCACCTTCAGAATATGACCAAGGCTATCAATGACATCAGCCCTTTATCATAGGAAATTCTATGTCAGTGACTTCCACAATGATTGAAAGTGAGGGCCCATTTCTTTAGGGTTAAAAAAAAAACAAAAAAACACTGAGAAATTGGGTAGCAGCTGTTGACATTGCACAAGCTAAATTATTAACCATATATGTGTAAATCTATGCATTTCCTTTAGGAGAAAAAGTACCCTACACCATTGTAAAATGTGGTGGCATTAACTTTATCTCCAGCTGAATTTTAAAAAATAAACTTCAATATTATTATAATGCAGATGAAAGTTGTCTATGAGGCTTTCCAAAAGATTTTCTTGTGCTTTGAGTTGAGATCTTTTTAAAAATTTTATGTCTTTATGTTTTTTCTCTCTCACAAAATGTCATCCAAATGCAAACATATGTGGACAGAAAAAAATGATCTTAGTAAAGTGGATCCTCATCTTTTCATTAGAGATGGATTAATATTTATGAGTTTATCTTTACCTTAAGTATGTTTTTACAGGAAATGCATTTCAAAATTCTGGATTGTCCATAAGGTTTCTTTACATTCCTGAGAATGTTTCCCAGTGAAGATCAAGATTCATATAAGAAAAGTTTATTGTATTTGTAATTGGAGAAGCATAAAAACTGGTTTCTATCAGTTCCTTCAAGTAGAGGGGCCAAAACTATTTAGGCCTCCACTTATTTCTTTCTGGAACTTCTGCATACACACACCTTTACCTACTGAGGATATCATCATTTCAGCATTCCCATGTGCCTGGTGCTGTTAGTTCGTGAAGCCCCATCCCTTTTGCTGTCATTTGTCCTTTGTCCCCCTGTGGGTCACGTAAAAATATCAGATACAGCTGTTGCTTTTACCTATAACTTTACCCCAAGGTAATAGTTGATGTAAGTGTAAAGAATACCTTGAGAAGAAAATTTGGCATTTAAAATAGAAAGTACAGTATCTTTCTAGGTCAATTTCTAAAGAATGCTGTCATTTTGAATTAACACTTTTATTCAAAGTAAAGGGCTGAAAGATGTCTTGACCTCATTTATTAAGATCTTTTCTTAATTTAGAAGGTTTTGATTTTTAAATATTCTATATTAAATGTGCAAAGTAAATATACTGGAGTTTTCTGAGTCTTTTATTATTTATTTTTATTTACAATGCTGTGTTAGTTTTAGGTGTACAGTACAGCGATTCAGTTATGCATATACATATATTCATTCTTCTTCAGATTCTTTTCTCATATAGGTTATCACAAGAATATTGAGTAGAGTTCCCTGTGCTATAGAGTAGGTCCTTGTTGGTTATCTATCTTATATAGAGTAGTGTGTGTATGTTAATCCCAAGCTCCTGATTTATCCCCCCACCCCACATTTCCCCTTTGATGACCATAAGTTTGTCTTTGATATCTTTAAGTCTGTTTCTGTTTTGTAAATAATTTCATTTCTGTCATTTAAAAAAATTAGATTCCACATATGAGTGATATCATATGATATTTGTTTTTCTCTATCTGATTTACTTCACTTAGCATGATAATCTCTAGGTCCATTGGTGTTGCTACAAATGGCATTATTTTGTTCTTTTTTTAAGGCTGAGTAATATATCTTTGTATATATGTACCACATCTTCTTTATCCATTCCTCTGTCGATGGACATTTAGGTTGCTTTCATGTCCTGGCTATTGTAAATGGTGCCGCAATGAACATTAGGTTGCATGTATCTTTTTGAATTATGGTTTTCTCCCGGTATATGCCCAGGAGTAGGATTGCTGGATCATATGGTAGCTCTATTTTTAGTTTTCTAAGGAACCTCCATACTGTTTTCCATAGTGGCTGTACTAATTTACATTCCCATCAACAGTGTAGGAGGGTTCCCTTTTCTTCACACCCTCTCCAGCATTTATTGTTTATAGAGTTTTTGATGATAGCCATTCTGACCGGTGTGAGTTGATACCTCATTGTAGTTTTGATTTACATTTCTCTGATAATTAATGATGTTGAGCAGCTTTTCATGTGCTTTTGGCCATCTGTATGTCTTATTTGGAGAAATGTCTATTTAGATCTTCTGCCCAGATTTTGATTGGGTTGTCTGGTTTTTTTGATACAGAGCTGCATGAGCTGTTTGTATATTTTGGAGATTAATCCCTTGTCAGTTGCTTCATTTGCAAATATTTTCTCCCATTCTGTGGGTTGTCTTTTTGTTTTGTTTAAGGTTTCCTTTGCTGTGCAGAAGCTTTTAAGTTTAATTAGGTCCTATTTGTTTATTTTTGTTTTTATTTTCATTAGTCTAGGAGGTGGATCAAAGAAGATATTGCTGCAATTTATGTCAAAGTGTGTTCAGCCTATGTTTTCCTCTAAAAATTTTATAGTGTCTGGCCTTACATTTTGGTCTTTTATCTCTTTTGAGTTTATTTTTGTGTATGGTTTTAGGGAATGTTCTCATTTCATTCTTTTACATGGAGCTGTGCAGTTTTCCCAGCACTGCTTATTGAAGAGACTGTCTTTTCTCCATTGTATATTCTTGCCTCCTTTGTCATAGATTAATTGACCATAGGTGGGTGAGTTTATTTCTGGGCTTTCTATCCTGTTCCATTGATTGATATTTCTGTCCTTGAACCAGTACCATACTGTTTTGATTATTGTGGCTTTGTAGTATAATCTGAAGTCAGGGAGCCTGATTCCCCCAGCTCTGTTTTTGTTTCTCAGGATAGCTTTGGCTTTTCAGGGTCTTTTGTGTTTCCATACAAATTTTAAAATTGAGTCTATTTTAAAAGTCTGTGATAAATGATGTACAGGAATCTGCCTTTTGTACAAATATTACTGTAAGCACATCAGCAGTCTGTCTGAGCCCTGAATAACATTTTGATAGATGCCTTAATCCAACCTCAGACCACATAGTCATTTAGGGAAACAGATTTTTTTTTTACAAGTGAAAATAGGCTTTGCTGATTGCTCAATATGCCGAGTTGTCTGAAAAATATTCAGCGAAGATACAAAGTAAAATAAAAATAAAGCCCTTTTCATAAAGTATTAATTTAAAATGAATTTTGCAATGATCATGAAATGTACTTTCTTTCTTAATATGGATATAGACCTTTTGATTTGAGTCATAGGGACAATCTGGGATGTTGTGAGTGATTCTGAGCAATCTCTTAGAGTATGTGCCTGAAATGTAATAAAACTTAGAAATAAAGGATCTCTCCCAATAAATCACTTTTATTTGACCTCTCAGCAGTGAACATTGAGGTCTGACAGATCTGAAGTTAGCATGTGAATGTGAAATATATCAGTTTTGTAAGTGCATAGGGAAACATTGTTTTGCTACACAGTGATGATCTATTGAAGAAAGTAACCACTGTACCAGCAAGACTCACTTTCTTTGATGTATATATCACTGGGGGCGTGCTTGACAGCTGATTCATTTAGGAAAATCACCATTAATACTGAAATTCTTAAACTTAAGCTGCAACTGGCTTTTAGAGTCAAACATGGACCCAATTTGAGCTAATATTAGTACAAATACCCTACAGCTCTCATTGCCAGACTGCTTTACATAATCCATAAAAGCAGCTGTATAATTTGAATTTATCCTGGGAGTCGGCTTTGATCAGAAATAATTTCTGTCACATAAAAAATTTGATAAGCTTCCTATGTTCCATGTTTGCACAGTCATGATAGCTCATCCCCTTGGAATTATCGATGGAATGACTGGGCCCTCAAGACCTGCTCAGTTAGTGTTTTTATTTACAAGGCACTCAATCCCGTGGAAAGCAGGAACAGTTACTACTACTCAAAGCAGATCCTGAGACAAAGCATTAAAAAAGTCATAACTCATACTAACAAATGCTGATATTAAGACATTTATTCTTCAAGGGGGTATGTTTCAGAGATGCTTTTTGTCTTTACAGCCTTTGGTTTTCCCCTTGGTAGAGTGACGGTCTCTTCCCAGTCTAGGCTGTAACATCCTCCTGGCTGCCTTGGTAGAGTGACGGTCTCTTCCCAGTCTGGGCTGTAACATCCTCCTGGCTGGAGAACTGGTATAAGAGACGTGGAGAAAAAGTCACATTGCTATTCCTGACTGAGGGGACTGTGGCCTCTGTTGACTTTACATTTTCTTGGCGTGTAGCTTTTAAAAGTGAGGCCAGGTTTTCTGCCATTCTTCTCTCAGCTGGACTCTCACTTGAGATTCACAGAACAAATTGCAGGAGGTAAGCACAGCCAGGTCTTGAATCCACCTGCAGGCCTTTGCCTGAGCCAACCATTTTGTCAAAGTCTACATTTTACCTCTTCTGAATGCATAGGAGGGAAAAAAATACAGTTGATCCTAAATGAATTCATCAAATTCAAAGGTAGTTGTCAGGAAAGGTAGTTTGTCAAAAAAAAAAGGAAATCTAGGATAAGAGTTTATTTGCAAAATGAAAAAGTACCTCAGTTTTTTCTTTCCAGACAAATTTGTAATGTGCTGTTTTCTTTCACTGGTACAGCATACCTTAACCAAAAGTGGAAAATTGAAACAATTGTTTACATATCATAGGTAGTGATATCAATTGGAGTTTTATAAGACACACACACAAACTGTTTTATTGTATATACAATATTGTATATTGTATATATGTATTTCTAAAATGTATTCCTATATAATGTATATATGTGTAGCTATAATTATTTCTTTGTACCCACTTTACGTCCACTTAGATCAACAACTTAATTTTGGCCTTCTAAATAATTAATGTGAGAGCTGCTATTTTAATGCATTTCTGGTTTTGCTTTGCTCATGTCTTATTATTTACTAGTGATTTGTTACCAGCTGGAAAGAAGTTTTTGTTCATTCCTTTGTTCTATTCCCTTTATAAGTCAGGCTCAAAGGAATATATTCTTTAGCAAGCAGCCAGAGCCACTCTGATTACAGACAAGCTAATTGATGCTAAAAAATGAGGGAGACAAGGAGTGCTGCTCTGAGACCCTGCAGCTCCTAGGGCAGGCATTAGAGACAGTGGCTGCCCCACTTTCCTCTCCAAAGCTGCAGTTCCCCTGTCTGCCAAGCCTCAAGAGCAGGGGCAGGGTGAGCAAGGGACAGGGGTTATGTAAAAACATGGGAGGGTAAATTCAAAATCATAATGGGATAGATATGTAATGGACTTGGAGTTCACTAGTCCAGCGTTTCTCACAGTGTTGTCTGAGGCCTTCCTGGCAGAATCCCCCTCCTCCTTACTGAGTCAGTCTCTGTGGGGTTTTGGGCCCAGGTTACAAGCACACCAGGTAATTTTTTACTACACACTAAGGTTTGCAAATCACTGATTCTAATCTAATAGTCCTTCTAGCAATATTGATTTACATTGGTTACATCATCATCATTCTCATCAGCATCATAATTGCTAGGATTTATTGAGAATTTACTCTTCAGGGCACTGTGCTTTTCATGCTTTATCTTCTTTAATCTTCACAACAATCCTATAAATTAGAATCATATAAGCCTTTATAAGTAAAAAGAAACAGGCCTAGAGAACTGAGGAACTTGCCCAAGTTGACAGTAATTAGTAAGTGATAGACAGAATCCAACCCCTCTTCTGTATGACTACAGAGCCTTTACTTGAATACTCTATAGATACAAATTTTAAAGAAAACAAATATTGCTTTTTGTAGAGACTCTAAAATAGTGGAAATGAATAGGAAATATTTTAGGGAAAAAATACAATTAACTGAAATACTTGAAAGATAGAATAGCTTCATCTTATCTGGTCTGTTGTATTAACAGAAATATTGAACTTAACCACAAATTAGAAGAAATGGACATGGAGATATGGAACGTTGAATAAGACCAGCATATATGCCCTAAAATTTTCCTAGGGAACTTGGAATTTGCATAGGCAAAAGTTAAACAAGGAATAGTGGAGGATCTTGTGGATGATTAAGTAAAATATCTTTAGTTCCAAATTTTAAATTCCTTTTGTTTGTTTGTATATCCATATTGCCTGGTGCAGGGTTTGCTATATAATAAGATTTAAAATTATTGTTGAATAAATTGAATTGGGTATGGAATTGGAGAATAAAAAGTAATTGTGAGAGGCCATCCTGGTAGCTTTTCAGATCTGTCATGTCTTGATGGAAAAGAGGCTCCTTAGGACCTGTTATGCCAACAGTAAGACTGCATCTTAGTGAAGCTTTTATTTGGGGAGTGTATGAATGAAACATTTTAAAATATAAAGGGGGATCAGAGAAATCATCATGACATGATACCAAGGACTTTCAGTGCATGCTCTATGAGTAAATGCAGTATTAAAAAGTGATCTGTATTGAGATGGGCTGAGGTCATAAATCTAAAATTTAGTGTGATTTGGATGTTAATACCTCAGATGTTAAAGTCAGAAAGACCGAGTTTCAAATCATAGCTCTCCACAATGTTGTATGTGCCAGGACAACATACAGAGCCCCCTCACTTATGAAATATGGATGAGAATGCCTAGATTATTGATATGTGGGAGGACGTGAATATCTTCTGTGTAAAACACCTCAAAAGTCAAAATTATAGAAGCAAAACTGTAAAAGGGAAAATTGGGACCATCTGATATTTTACTAAACATAAGCACATTTTTCTTTTGTGTGTGTATAAAACATGTTATATGATATTAGAAATATAAGTTGTTGCTACATGATACTGAACACCAGATGAAAAATTAGAACAAAATTAACCAATCATCGCTGATTATATAAACATCCAGATGTTTGGCATCAGATAGATAAAACATCTGGCTCGTGAATTGAAGTTTTTACTTTTCATAAGCAAGTTGTGATAACACTACTTGCTGTTTACTTGTATAAAAAAATTTTCCTTTCTAAAGTAACAAGCTTATGAATCTCACAAGAGAAATGTATAAAGCAGGGAAAACATTTTAATTTTAGGTAGATTTTAATTTCACAATTAATTTTTACTCTCCAATTTCACACCAAATTCAGTTTATTCAACAATACTTTTGAATCTTATTATATAGCAAACCCCGCATTAGGCAATATGAATTTTAAGACAAACAAACAAACAAAAAAACCACCCATGCCTAGAGATACGTCACTTTTGAAGGAAGGAAACAAATGTTTAAAACAATAAAAATTTAGCGTCAACACTGAAGTAGAATCAGGGTGGCACAGGCACACAATAAAGAGGCTGCCTTCCCAGCTCCCAGCTAGAGGAAGTGGAGAGAAGAAGGCATGTCTGTAGAGACGTCCAAGAGGAAACTGATGTTAGAGTTGAGTAATAAGGACAAATAGCGGTATGTCGGGAGGATTCAGAAATTATGGACGTTCAAGGAGCTCATGGGTTTGCCCCTGGAGCTTAGGACCTACATGTAAGTTGTCTGGGAGATGAGGCAGCAAGGAGAGATTCTGAATGGCTTTCTCTTAGTCAGTGGGGTGACAGAGTGGCATTGCCCAGAGTGTGAGGGGAGTAGAATGCAGGATGAATGGTGAAGGGAGACAAGAAACCAGTAAGGAGACTACTGCAATGATCTGGGGCTATGAATTCCCTACCTTAGGAAAAAAAAAAATAATAACAGAGAAGAGGGGACAGATTACAGAGATATAGACGAGCTAAAAGCTCATTTGGTGCTATCAGGATGGAGAGCAAAGGAAAAGGAAGTTTGCCTACAGCTTTCAGGTTTCTGTTTGAATGACAGGGAAATAATGCCATCTCTATATGGAAGAAGAAAGGAGAAAGAACAGCTGTATGGATAAATGTAGTGAAACTAGTTTTTGACATCCCTGTGAGATGCAAGAGGGAGATGTCTAGAAGGTCATAAAAAAGTAGCCTAGATTGAAGTATTGATTTTTGTGGATGTTGAAATCCAAGTTAGAACAAGAAGAAACACTGTAAACGTTATAAACACTAAATTTAAAATACCCTCTAGATTCATTTAAATGATAATCCAGAGCATCAAGGCAATGGGTATATCTTTTGAAATTGCTTCATTATGAATTCCACCTTGGATGATCATAAAATTGGAAATAAAGAAGTATATTATTTATGCCCTGATAGAATCTGTGAGCCATGATGTCAGTGCTGTCATATGTTGCTCTTACCCAGAACTATATGATTTTGAGAATTATCTTCTAGAACATTTTATTCAAATTCAAACACGAAAGATGTGAAAAGTATTATGTCTTTTATACTCCCGAGGGTTCATTTGTATATTTGATGGGAACTGAACTGTATTTTTCATTCAGATTTTTGTCTGTGGGTTTAAATGGCAGAAACAAAATTTAAGTACCCCTAAAATTTTTGAAAAATTCAATCATATATGGCTTTGTACATAGTATCAATTATTTTGTGATTGAAATATTTGTGGCCGTAATCCCCAACATTGGACTAGTCCTAACTGTTGACTCTGTTTCACCTCGCCTTGGATTTCTATCCTAATCTGCTGTTATGTGGAACCAGAGGGTAATCCCCGTTGTCAGACTTAAGAGCCCAAGCCTTACTGTCATTTGGCATGCTCTATGGAGCAAAGAAGATTTGCGTTTTGCCTAGAGCTTGTCAAGAGCCATAAACACACAGCTTTGAATTAGAGGTGAAGCTAAACTTCTGAATAGCCATCCACAGGCTAGGTCTTTGTAGCCCTTCACAGCAAGATCTGAGCTATAATCTTCAATTTTATTTCACCTCTTAAGTGATAGATTCTGGAATAAACCTCATTTTCCTGATGGCCAAAGTATCTTGACTCCACTTTGTACGGATACTATATGTTATTAATCTCAAAATCACCCTTGCTCTTCTTTATTGCTTAAGCAACATAAAAAATTAAAATGATAGTATTTTGTTTATAGAGGGCTAATGGTATGTTTTAATAGCCATAAAACTTTCATTGCTTTTTTTTCCCCCTCTCAATGCTTTTTTTAAAATAACTTTCTATTATACACAAAATTCATGCTATGTGCTTCCGCACATACTTTCAAAAAGTGAGAAATTTTCTCATATATTCATGGTCATTATAATACCAATATTAAACATAATTCCTAACTTATTTAACAGGTAGTCCATATTGAAATATCCTAGGTTGCATCTCAAATGTCTTTAGTTTGCTGTTGTTTTTTGACTCAGTATTCAGATTCTACGCATTGCATTTTGTTGTTATATCCCTTAAAGCTCTTTAAGTTTTTTTTTTTTTAATTAAAGAATAGTTGACACACAATAGTATATTTATTTCAGGCATATAATACAGTGATTCAGCATTTATATACATAACAAATTGATCACCATAAGTCTAATAACCATCTGTTACCATGTAAAATTATTATAATATTATTGACTGTATTCTCTAGGTTTTACATTACATCATTGTGGCTTATTTGTTATAACTGAAAGTTTGTACCCCTTAGTCCCTTTCACCCATTTTGCTTGCCTTTCACCCTCCTCTTCTCTGGTGACCACAAGATTGTTCTCTGTACCTATGGGTCTATTTCTATTTTGTTTTGTTTTGTTTGTTTGTTTTTTAAATTCCACATATAAGTAAAATTATATGATATTTGTCTTTCTCTTAAAATTACATCTCAAAATGTTATATATAGAAAAACAAAGATAAGACTGATAACCGACTTCTTGTGAGAAATAATACAAATGAAGAGATATTTTTTGAACAGTTTTAACATATTAAAAAAAAGAAAACCCTGCCAACTTATAATTGAATAATTGGCAAAAACATTATTCAATATCAAAGGACGTTTTCAGGCATATAAAAGGTGAAAAAAATTACCACTAGCAAATCAATGCTGTAAGCAATGTTAAAGAAAATCATTCCATCAGAAGGAAAAGAGATAGAAATCAGTATTGACACGGAATAAATAACACTGGAAATAGTAAATATGTGAGTAAATATAAAAAGCCTTTTTTTTTTCTTACTTTTAATTCTATTTGAAAGGTAATGGACTGTTTAATACAGTAGTTGGCAAAATACGGCCTGTGGACCTACAACCTATTTTATATGGCTTGAGACCGAAGAATAATTTTTTCATACTTAACTATAATAAGACACAAGCAAAAACAAAAACCAAGTAACCATGTGCAACAGATCTCATGTGACCTGCAGTGTTTAAAACATTTAATGTCTGGCCCCAGAAAAATATCCTCAGTTTAAAGCAAAAATACTAATGTTGTGACATTTACACCATTTAGAAAAGCGAAATGTGTGAAAACAATAGGACAAAGTCCAGTGGAGGGAAGATGGACTAATAATGTCACAAGATTTTTCTACTATCCTTTAAGTGATACAATACTACTTAAAGTTAGATTGTGAAAAGTTAATTATATAAGTTAATGATAGTTAATGATAAAGTAATAACTTAAAAAGATGAATAGTTAATAAGCCAATAAAGAAGATACAATGGATTGAAAAATAACCAGTTATTCCAGAAGATGGGAGTAAAGATGAAAAAGGATACAAAGATCAGAGGGGACAAATAAAAATGATAAGCAAGATGGTAGAACTAAACCTTAAAATAGTAGTAAATCATATTAAATATAAATGGTCATGTACCCCATTAAATGACAGATAAGTCAGATTGCATAAAAAAGCAAGATGCAAATAAACATATGTGGTATACAGTAAGCCCTCCTGAAACATAGAGACATAAATGGTTCAAAGGCAAATAATGGGAAAATATATGCAGTGCTAAGCTAATATAAAGAAAGCTGCAATGGCTATATTAATATGAGATGAAATAAATTTAAAGCAAAGAATATTGCCATCAATAAAGTGGGCCATTTTTTAATGATAAAGAGCATAAAACATTCCTAGATGTTTATGTTCCTAATACCAAAGTTTACAGATAAATTAAACAAAAATTAATAGAATTGAAAGCAGATACCCAATTGGACAGATACCCAATTATAGTGAAAGATTTTATACTGGATAGAAACAAAACAAAAATAAATAAGAATCAAGAAGACTCAAATATCTCCTCCCTGTTATAAAACAGAAAGTAATACACCATTGTAAACCAATTATACTCCAATAAAGATGTTAAAAAAAAAAGACTTGAATAACACTATAAACAAACTTTACCTAATAAATATTTTTAGAACCTTCTACTCAATAGTAGCAAAATATACATTCCTCTTAATTGCACATAGAAGTTTTACCAAGATAGATCATATCATGGTCATAATGCATATCTGAATAAATTTAAAAGCATTCAAATATTGCAAATTATACTCTATAACAAACATGGGATTAAATTAGAAAACCATAAGGGAAAGAAATCTGGAAAATTCCCAAAGAAAATAAACCAACATCTGTAAATAAGACTTGGATCAAAGAGTTTATTTTTGTACATGGTGTTAGAGAACGTTCTAATTTCATTCTTTTACATGTAGCTGTTCAGTTTTCCCAGAACCACTTACTGAAGTGACTGTCTTTTCTCCATTGTATATTCTTGCCTCTTTTGTTGTAGATTAATTGAACATAAGTGTGTGAATTGATTTCTGGGCTCTCTATTCTGTTCCATTGATCTTTGTATCAGTTTTTGTGCCAGTACCATACTGTCGTGATTACTGTAGCTTTGTAGTATAGTCTCAAGTCAAGGAGCTTGAGTCCTCCAGCTTTTTTTTTTTTTTTTTGAGCAAATTTCTTTCAGATAACTATTTTAATTTTTTTTAATTTTTATTTTATATTGGAGAATAGTTGATTAACAATGTTGTGTTAGTTTCAGGTGTACAGCAAAGTGATTCAGTTATATGTATACATGTATCTATTCTTTTTCAAATTCTTTTCCCATTTACATTATTATAGGATATTAAACAGAGTTCCCTGTGCTATACAGTATGTCCTTGTTGGTTATCTGTTTTAAATATAGCAATGTGTACATGTCAATCCCAAACTTCCAATCTATCCCTCCCCCTAACCGTTCACCTCTAGTAACCATAAGTTCATTTTCTAAGTCTGTGAATCTGTTTCTGTTTTGTAAATAAGTTCATTTGTATCATTTTCTTTAGATTCTGAATATAAGTGATATCATATGATATTTGTCTGTCTCTGTCTGACTTACTTCACTTAGTATGATAATCTCCAGGACCATCCATGTTGCTGCAAATGGCATTATTTAATTCTTTTTAATGGATGAATAATATTCCATTGTATTTATGTACCACATCTTCTTTATCCATTCCTCTGTTGATGGACATTTAGGTTGCTTCCATGTCTTGGCTATTGTAAACAGTGCTGAAATGGACATTGGGGTGCATGTATCCTTTCGAACCATGTTTTTCTGCAGATATATGCCCAGGAGTGGGATTGCTGGATCATATGGTAGCTCAATTTTTAGTTTTTTAAGGAACCTCCATACTGCTCCCCCTAGAGGCTGTACCAATTTACATTCCCACCAACAGTGTAGGAGGGTTCCCTTTCTCCACACCCTCTCCAGCAGTTATTGTTTGTAGATTTTTTGATGATGGCTGTCAGAATGGTGTGAGGTAATGCCTCATTTTAGTTTTGATTTGCATCTCTGTAATAATTAGCAATGTTGAACATCCTTTCATGTACCTCTTGGCCATCTGTATGTCTTCTTTGGAGAAATGTCTGTTTAGGTCTTCTGCCCATTTTTTCATTGGGTTGTTTGTTTTTATGATATTGAGCCACATGGGCTATTTGTAAATTTTGGAGAATAATCCTTTGTCAGTTGCATCATTTGCAAATCAGCTCTGTTCTTCTTTCTCAGGATTGTTTTGGCTATTTGGCATCTTTTGTGTTTCTATATAAATTTTATAATTATTTGTTCTAGTTCTGTGAAAAATGCCATTGGTTTTTTGAAACAGATTGCATTGAATCTGTAGATTGACTTGGATAGTATGGTCATTTTAAGAATACTGATTCTTCCAGTCCAAGAATACAGTATATCTTTCCAGCTGAAGAAAAATAGAACATATTTGGGACTGAATGAAATTGAAAACAAGATATATCAGAATTCTTGGGATGCAGTTAAAGTAGTACATAAAGGAAATTTAGAGCTTAAACAGTTACATTACTTTAAAAAAAAATGAGTCTACATTGTGACCTATGCTTTCTAAGACATTAGGAAAAGAAAACTAAATTTAACCCAAAGTAAGCAGAAGAAAAGAAATCAGAAAGATAAAAACAGAAATAAATAAGATAGAAAACTGAAAAACAAGCATGAAAAATCAATGAAATTGAAAGCTGGTTTTTTGAGAATATCAATAAACTTGAAAAACCTATTAGCCAGAGTGATCAGGAAAAAGAATATGTTACTGATCCTAACGTGAGAAAAGGAGCAACGCTATAGATCTTATAAGTCTGAAGAGGATAAAAAGGGAAATCTTTAATCAACTTTATACCAACAATTTGAAAAGTTAGGTGATACAGACAGATTTCCTGAAAGACAGGAACTACCAACTCTCACTCAAGAAGAAACAGATAACCTGAAAAGCCCTATACCTATTAGAGGAATTGAATTTGTGGTTAAAAACATTTCCACACAGAAAATCTCCAGTCAAATGGCTTCACTGATGCATTCTACCAAACATTAAAGGAAGAGACAGTATCAACAATACTAGCACCTAGAACATTTGGCACATGGAAATTATGTAATAAATATTAATTTAATTGATAAACCTGTTTTTAATATCTCTCTCTTCAAATATTTATAAGCACAAAACTGTGTATGCATGCTTCATATAGTTTTCATTTAGGGGCCAGTATTTAGTTAGAAATTTCTGCAGATGCAAAAGGGGAATACCTTAGGTTTGTTACTAAAATACACACCTACAGAGTGTGAACTTTTGAATTTCAAAAAAGGGAGATTACATAGTTAGCATCCCACTTTGCTCTCTGTATATTATGAAACTGCCCTACATTCATCACTGTACTACAAAAATAATCATTTGTTATGTGTGTGTATATGACATGTATATGTGTCTATATAAAAACCGTTTTTATTCGTTACAATAAACCATATGACTTTGCAGTATTCTTACCAACTAGAGTCACATCTGACCGAAATAGGAACATTGACCCAATTGCATGGCACATTTGACAAAACCAATTTTATCACCCTGGTATATTTTTGGACTCCAGCAAAGGAGATATAATGATACTCTCATAAATAATTTGGGGGATTTGATTATTTTGCTTTTTACCCCAGTCATGCTCTGCCTCAAAGTTTATCTATGTAATAGCAACTGACTTGGTGTGACAGTTTCTGAAACTTTCTTTTCTCTTCTGTTTCCTTTTCAAAGTAACTCTTGTAAGGTTATTTAAACAGATGTCAATTTTAATAGAGCAAGGATAAGTTCTCAGGTTATATCTAAGAAATCAATTATAAATGTTCACTGACTTTTACTGATTCTAAAAGCCACACACCTAAGGAAAAAATATTTATTCATTTAAAATAAATGAGAGCAAAGTGTGAGATGGCAGGGGGTTTGTGGATGGAAATTTCAGGAGTCCTATCTTGGGAGATGTCCAATATTTACCTATTTTTATTTTTAATGTAATTTTAAAATTAAAAAAACAACCTTTTATGTGTATCCTTTCCAAATTTCAATAATTTAGATTCAAAATTGTAATAAGTGTAAAATTGGATCTTTATGTTTTTTAATTGTATTGATTTGGTTAAGAATAGAATAGGAAATGATAGTCTTCAAATTGAACTTGACTTCTATTTGCTTTTGCTTTATGCTCAAATTTTTTAAGCTTTGCTTTCAAGAAGAGAACTGTATAACGATATAAAGTTTATCAGAAAAATCAGGTATCTTTTCATTCTAATAAAACCTTTAAAGAATGAAATGATAGGAATATTGGCACTGATATTTTATCCAAGAAAAACTTAAATTTCTTTTTTATTTTTATATTGGAGTGTAGTTGATGAACAATGTTGTGTTAGTTTCATGTGTATAGCAAAGTAATTCAGTTATATGTATACATGTATCTATTCTTCTTCAAATTCTTTTCCCATTTAGGTTATTACAGAGTATTGAGCAGAGTTCCCTGTGCTATACAGTAGGTCATTGTTGGTTATCTTATTTTATATATAGCAGTGTGTATATGTCAATCCCAAACTTCCAATCTATCCCTCCCCCACCCTACTTCTCCCCCCTGGTAACCATAAGTTTGTTCTCTAAGTCTGTGAGTCTGTTTCTGTTTTGTGAGTAAGTTCAATTTATCATTTTTTTAGATTCCGCCTATAAGCAATATCATATGATATTTGTCTTTGTCTGACCTACTTCACTGAATATGATAATCTCTAGGTCCATCCATGTTGTGGCAAATTTCATGTTGTTGCATTATTTCATTCCTCTTTATGGCAGAGTAATATTCCATTGTATTTATGTACCACATCTTCTTTATCCATTCATCTGTCAATAGACATTAAGGTTGCTTCCATGTCTTGGCTATTGTAAACAGCACTGCAGTGAAGACTGGAGTGTGTGTATCCCTTCGAACCATGTTTTTCTCCAGATATATGCCCAGGAGTGGGATTGCTGGATCATATGGTAGCTCAATTTTTAGTTTCTTAAGGAAACTTTATACTGTTCTCCATCATGGTTGTACCAATTTACATTCCCACCAACAGTGTAGGAGGACTCCTTTTTCTCCACACCGTCTCCAGCATTTATTGTTTGTAGAATTTTTGATGATGGCCATTCTGACTGGTGTGAGGTGATACCTCATTGTAGTCTTGATTTGCATTTCTCTAATGATTAGTGATGTTGAGCATCTTTTCATGTACCTGTTGGCCATCTGTATGTCTTCTTTAGAGAAATGTCTGTTTAGGTCTTCTGCCTGTTTTTTGATTGGGTTGTTTGTTTTTTTTTTTTTTGTTACTGAGCAGCATGACTGTTTGTAAATTTTTGAGATTAATGCCTTGTCTGTCGCTTCATTTGCAAATATTTTCCCCCTTTCTGTGGGTTGTCTTTTCATTCTGTTTATGGCTTCCTTTGCTGTCAAAAAGTTTTTAGAGTTTAATTAGGTCACATCTGTTTATTTTTGTTTTTATTTCCATTACTCTAGGAGATGGATCGAAAAATATATTGCTGCATTTTATGTCAAAGAGTATTCTGCCTATGTTTTCCTCTAAGATTTTTATAGTTTCCAGTCTTACATTTAGGTCTTAAATCCATTTTGAGTTTATTTTTGTGTATGATGTTAAAGAATGTTCTAGTTGCATTTTTTTTTTTACATGTAGCTGTCCAGTTTTCCCAGCACCATTTATTGCAGAGACTGTCTTTTCTCCATTAGATAGTCTTGCTTCCTTTGTCATTGATTAATTGACCATAAGTGCATAGGCTTATTTCTGGGCTTTCTATCCTGTTCCATTGATGTACGTTTGTTTTTGTGCCAGCAGCATACTGTTTTGATTACTGTAGCTTTGTAGTATAATCTGAAGAGAGGGAGCCTGATTCCTCCAGCTCTGTTTTACTTTCTCAAGATTGCTTTGGCTATTCAGGGTCTTTTTTGTCTTCATACAAATTAAAAAAAAAAAATTTTGTTCTAGTTCTGTGAAAAATGCCATTGGTAATTTGATAGGGATTGCATTGAATATGTAGATTGCCTTAGATAATATAGTCATTTTGAGAATACTGATTCTTCCAATCCAAGAACATGGTACATCTTTCCATCTGTTTGTGTCATCTTCGATTTCTTTCATCAGCCTCTTATAATTTTCAGAGTATAGGTCTTTTGCATCATTAGGTAGGTTTATTCCTAAGTATGTTATTCTTTTTTGTTTGTTTGTTTTCATTGGAGTATAGTTGCTTTACAATGTTGTGTTAGTTTCTGCTGCACAGCAAAATGAATCAGTTATATGTATACATATATCTCCTCTTTTTTAGATTTCCTTCCCATTTAGGTCACCACAGAGCACTGAGTAGAGTTTCCTGTGCTATACAGTAGGTTCTCATTAGTTATCTGTATTATACATAGTAGTGTATATATGTCAATCCCAGTCTCCCAATTCATCCCACCCCGTTTGCCCCCTTGGTATAGATAAGTTTGTTTTCTACAGCTGTGTCTCTATTTCTGCTTTGCAAATTAGTTCATCTGTATCATTTTTCTAGATTCCACATATGAGCAATATTATATGATATATATTTTTCCCTTTCTGACTAACTTCACTCAGTATGACAGTCTCTAGGTCTATCCATGTCTCTGCAAATGGCACTATTTTGTTCCTTTTTATGGCTGAGTAATATTCCATTGTATATATGTACCACATCTTCTTTATCCGTTCCTCTGTTAATGGACATTTAGGTTGCTTCCATGTCCTGGCTGTTGTAAATAGTGCTGCAGTGAACATTGGGGTGCAGGTATCTTTTTGAATTATGGTTTTCTCTGGGTATATGCCCAGGAGTGGGATTGATGGCTCATATGGTAGTTCTATTTTTAGTTTTTTATGGAACCCCCATATTGTTCTCCCTAGTGGCTGTACCAATTTACATTCCCACCAATGGTGTAGAGGGGTTCCATTTTCTCCACACCCTCTGCAGCATTTACTGTTTGTAGATTTTTTGATGATGGCCATTCTGACCAGTGTGAAATGATACCCCATTGTAGTTGTGATTTGCATTTCTCTAATAATTAGTGATGTTGAGCATCTTTTCATGTGTTTGTTGGCCATCTATATGTCTTCTTTGGAGAAATGTCTATTTAGATCTTCCCCCCATTTTGTGATTGGGTTACTTGGTTTTTTTTGATATTGAGCTGCATGAGCTGTTTGTATATTTTGGATATTAATGCCTTGTCGGTTGCTTCATTTGCAAATATTTTCTCCCATTCTGAGGGTTATCTCTTTGTTTTGTTAATGGTTTCCTTTGCTGTGAAAAAGCTTTTAAGTTTAAATAGATCCCATTTGTTTATTTTTGTTTTAATTTTCATTACTATAGGAGGTGGATCAAAAAAGATCTTGCTGCAATTTATATCAAAGAGTGTTCTGCCTATGTTTTCCTCTAAGAGTTTTATAGTGTCTGGCCTTACATTTAGATCTTTGATCCATTTTAAGTTCATTTTTCTGTATGGTGTTAGAGAATGTTCTAATTTCATTCTTTTACATGTATCTGTCCAGTTTTCCCAGCACCAGTTATTGAAGATACTGTCTTTTCTTCATTGATTATTCTTACCTCCTTTGTCATTGATTAGGTGAGCATAGATACGTGGGTTTATCTCTGAGCTTTCTATCCTGTTCCATTGATCTATATTTCTGTTTTTGTGCCAGTACCATACTTTCTTGATTACTATAGCTTTGTAGTGTAGTCTGAAGTAAGGGAGCCTGATTCCCCCGGCTCCGTTTTTCTTTCTCAAGATTGCTTTTGCTATTCGGGGTCTTTTGGGTTTCCATACAAATTGTAAAATTTTTTGTTCTAACTCTGTGAAAAATGCCATTGGTAATTTGATAGGGATTGCATTGAATCTGTAGATTGCTTTGGGTAGTATAGTCATTTTCACAATATTGATTCTTCCATTCCAAGAACATGGTATATCTCTCCATCTGTTTGTGTCATCTTTGATTTCTTTCATCAGTATCTTATACTTTTCTGAGTACAGGTCTTTTGCCTCCTTAAGTAGTTTTATTCCTAGGTGTTTTATTCTTTTTGTTGTGATGGTAAATGGGATTGTTTCCTTTAATTCTCTTTCTGATCTTTTATTGTTAGTGTATAGGAATGCAAGAGATTTCTGTATTAATTTTGTATCCTACAACTTTACCAAATTCATTGATTAGCTCTAGTGGTTTTCTGGAAGCATCTTTAGGATTTAGTATGTATAGTATCATGTCATCTGCAAACAGTGACAGTTTTACTTCTTCTTTCCCAATTTGGATTCTTTTCTTTTTCTTCTCTGATTGCCGTGGCTAAGACTTCCAAAACTATGCTGAAAAAAAAGTGGTGAGAATGGACATCCTTGTTTTGTTCCTGATCTTAGAGGAAATGTTTTCAGCTTTGTATTGTTGAGTATGATATTAACTGTAGGTTTGTTGTACATGGTCTTTATTATGTTGAGATGTATTCCATCTATGCCCACTTTCTAGAGAGTTTTTATCATAAATGGGTGTTGAATTTTGTCACAAGCTTTTTCTGCATCTATTGAGATGATCATATGGTTTTTATTCTTCGATTTGTTGATGTGGTGTATCACAATGAATGATTTGCAGATATTGAAAAATCCTTGCATCCCTGGAATAAATCCCACTTGATCATGGTGTATGATCCTTTTTAAGTGTTGTTGGATTCAGTTTGCCATTTTGTTGAGGATTTTTATGTCTATGTTCCTCAGTGATATTGGCCTGTAGTTTTCTTTTTTCGTGGTATCTTTGTCTGGTTTTGGTATCATGGTGATAGTGGCCTCTTAGAATGTGTTTGTGAGTGTTCATTTCTCTGGGATTTTTTTTTTTTGGAACAGTTTCAGAGGGATAAGTGTTAAGTATTCTCTAAATATTTGATAGAATTCACCTGTGAAACCATCTGGTCCTGGGCTTTTGTTTGTTGGGGGTTTTTAAATCACAGTTTCAATTTCAGTACTTGTGATTGGTCAGTTCATATTTTCTATTTCTTCGTGGTTCAGTCTTGGAAGGTTGTACATTTCTAAGAATTTGTCCATTTCTTCTAGGTTGTCCATTTTATTGGTATATAGTTGTTTATAGTAGTCTCTTATGATCCTTTGTATTTCCGTGGTGTCTGTTGTAACTTCTTCTATTTCATTTCTAAATTTTTTTATTTGAGCCCTCTCCCTCTTTTTCTTGGTGAATCTGGCTAAAGGTTTATCAGTTTTGTTAATCTTTTCAAAGAACCAGTTTTTAGTTTCATTGATCTTTGCTATTGTTTTCTTCATCTCTATTTCATTTATTTCTGCTCTGATCATTATGGTTTCTTTCCTTCTACTAACTTTGGGTTTGGTTTGTTCTTCTTTCTCTAGTTGCTTTAGGTGTAAGGGTAGGTTGTTTGAGATTTTTCTTGTTTCCTGAGGTAAGATTGTATTGCTATAAACTTCCCTCTTAGAACTGCTTTTGCTGTGTCCCATAGATTTTGGATTGTCTTGCTTTCATTTTCACTTGTCTCTAGGTATTTTTTAATTTCCTCTTTTATTTATTTGGTGATCCATTGGTTGTTTGGTAGCATATTGTTTAGCCTCCCAGTGTTTGTGTTCTTTACATTTTTTTCTTGCAGTTGATTTCTAATATCATAGCGTTGTGGTCAGAAAAGATACTTGATATGGTTTCAGTTTTCTTAAATTTCCTGAGGCTTGCTTTGTGACCCAGCATGCAATCAATCCTGGAGAATGTTCCATGTGCACTCGAGAAGAACATGTATTCTGCTGCTTTTGGATGGAATGTTCTATAAATATCAATTAAATACATCTGGTCTAATGTGTCATTTAAGACCTTTTTTTCTTTATTGATTTTTCTGTCTGGATGATCTGTCAGTCGATGAATGTGGGGTGGTATATTTCTCCACTATTATTGTGTTACTGTCAATTTCTTCTTTTATGGCTCTTAGCATTTGCCTTATATTTTGAGGTGCTTCTATGTTGGGTGCATATATATTTATAATTGTTATATCTTCTTCTTGGATTGATTCCTTGATCATTATGTAGTATCCTTCTTTGTCAATTATAACAGTCTTTATTTTAAAGTCTATTTTGTCTGATATGAGAATTGCTACTCCAGTTTTCTTTTGATTTCCATTTGCATGGCATACCTTTTACATCCCCTCACTTTCAGTCTGTATGTGTCCCTAGATCTGAAGTGGGTCTCTTGTAGACAGCATATATACAGAACTTGTTTTTGTATTCATTCATCTAGTCTATGTCTTTTGGTTGGAGCATTCAATCAGTTTACATTCAAGGTAATTATCAATATTTATGCTCTTATTGCCAGTTTGTTAATTGTTTTGGATTTGTTTTTGTAGGTCTTTTTTCTTCTCTTCCTCTTTTGTCCTCTTCTCTTGTGATTTGATAACTAACTTTTATGTTGTGTTTGAATTCCTTTTTCTTTTGCTTGTGTGTATCTATTGTAGATTTTCAGTTTGTCGTTACCATGAGGTTTTGATACAGCATTCTGTATATAAACAAGATTGTTTTTTTTTTTTTTTTTACCAAGATTGTTTTAAGTTGCTGGTCTTTTAATTTCAAATGCATTTCCAACACCCTGTGTTTATGCTCTCCTCTTCTCACAGTTGCTGATTTAGATATCATATTTGTGTGTGGTTGATTTCTTACCTTTACTGTATGCCCTTACTGATGAGCTTTTCCATTCATAATTTTCTTGTTTCCATTTGTGGCCTTTTCTTTTCTGCCTAGAGAAGTCCTTCAGCATTTGTTGCAGAGCTCCTCTGGTGGTACTAAATTCTCTTAGCTTTTTCCTATCTGTAAGCTTTGGATTTCTGCGTAGAATCTGAATGAGAGTGTTGCTGGGTAGCACATTCTTGGTTGTAGGTTCTTCCCTTTCATTATTTTAAATATATCTTGCCAATCCCTTCTGGCCTGCAGAGTCTGCTGAGAAATCAGCTGATAACTTTATTGAAATTCCCTTGTATTTATTTGTTGCTTTTCCCTAGTTTCTTTTAATATTTTTTCTTGTCTTTATTTTTTGTCAGTTTGATTACGATGTGTCTCAGCGTGTTCCTCCTTGGGTTTATCCTGCCTGAGACTCTCTGTGATTCCTAGACTTGGGTGACTGTTTCCTTTCCCTTGTTAAGGAAGTTTTCAGTTATTACATCTTGAAATATTTCTTCACATCCTTTATCTCTCTCTTCTCCTGCTGGGACCCCTTATGCAAATGTTGGTGTATTTAATGTTGTCCCAGAGGTCTCTTAGACTGTCCTCATTTCTTTTTGTTCTTTTTTCTTTATTATGTTCCACAGCAGTGATTTCCACCATTCTGTCTTCCAGCTCACTAATCCGTTCTTCTGCCTCAGTTTTTCTGCTATTGATTCCTTCTAGTGTATTTTTCATTTCAGTTATTGTATTGTTCATTTCTGTTTGTTTGTTCTTTAGTTCTTCTAGGTCTTTGTCAGACATTTCTTTTATCTTCTCAATCTGTGCCTCCATTTTTTTTCCAAGATCTTGAATCATCTTTATTTTCATTACTTTGAATTCTTTTTCAGGTAGATTGCCTATCTCCACTTCACTTAGTTATTCTTCTGGGATTTTATCTTGTTCCTTTGTCTGGGACAGATTCTTCTGCGGTCTCATTTTGTCTAACTTTCTGTGATTGTGGTTTCCATTCCACAGGCTGCAGTGTTGTAGGTTGTAGTCTTCTGGCTTCTGCTGTCTGCCCCCTGGTGGATGAAGCTGTCTAAGAGGAACGTGTAGGCTTCCTGATGGGAGGGACTGGTACCTGCCCCTGGTGGGTGGAGCTGGGTCTTGTCTCTTTGGTGGGCAGGGCCATGTCAGGGGTTGTGTTTATTAGGCAGCTGTGTGCTTAATAAGACTTTAAGCAGCCTGTCTGGTGATGGGTAGGGCCATGTTCCTGTCCTGTTGGTTGTTTGGTCTGTGGCATCCCAGCACTGGCACCTGTTGGATGAGGCCAGTTGTTGGTGGGAAAATGGTGGACTCCAGGAGAGCTTATGCCAGTGAGTACTCCCAAGAACTACCACAGCTAGTGTACATGTCCCCGCAGTGAGTCACAGCAACTGCCGCCCCCGCCTCCACAGGAGACCCTCTAATACTAGCAGGTGAGTCTGGCCCTGGGTCCTGGTGTGCATGAAACCCTGTGTCCACCCTCTAAGAGTGGAGTTTCTGTTTCCCCCAGTCCTATGGAATTCCTGCAATCAAAGCCTGCTGGCCATCAAAGCCAGATTCTATGGCGGTTCCTCCTCCTGTTGCCAGATCTCCAGGCTTGGGATCCTGACCTGGTGCTCAGAACTTTTAGTCCTGTGGGAGAACTTCTGTGGTATAATTATTTTCCTGTTTGTGGGTCACCCACTCAGCATGTACGGGATTTGAGTTTATTGTGATTGTGCCCCTCTACCGTCTTGTTGTGGCTTCTTCCTTGTCTTTGGATGTAGGGTATCTTTTTTGGTAGGTTCCAGCATTTTTTTGTTGATGGTTGTTCATCAGTTAGTTGTGATTTTGGCGTTTTTAGTGGAAGAGGAGAGCTCATGTCCTTCTACTCTGCCATCTTGTCTCCTTACCCCAGCACTGATTTTTGTTGTTGTTGCTGTTGCTGTTAGCACTGAATTTATTTTGATCAACACTAGGTGGTGAGATGAGAGTTGCAGTGCCTAAATTATCTGATATGCTAAAATGGAAGCCATTGCTAATACATACATCATCAGCATATGTAATAGATTACAACAGAAACCTCATTTATTTAAACTTCTATATATCCACACCCTTTGCCAATTGGTTTTGCTATTCCTTTAAAAACAGGTAGCACCAATTTTCCACCCCTTGAATTGAGTGGGCTTTGTAACTTTATTTGGCTCATAATTACAATATTCCCAGCATCAAAACAAACTATGTATTTTCACTTGCCTGTTATTGATCTCTTCTGTGACCATGATAAAATGGCATGATGATGAAAGAAATGTAGGACAGTTTCATGTTGACCTTGTTGCCTTGGACAAGGCCATTATATAGATAAGCTAGTAGATAGTCCATCCCCAGACATATGAATGAGTCAAGCTAAGATCAGCAGAACTCTCTAGCTCCTGAGTGAGCCCAGCTGAGATCAGTTGAACTTTGAGATAAAGAAAAGTTATGTGTTGTATGACACAATGACTTTTGTGAGTTTGCCACACAGCTATAATTTTTAAACTTTTTATTTTGAAAAATAAATTTTCAATTTACTGAAGAATTATAAAGATTGTACAGAGTTCCTATATACTCTTCAGTAAGCTTCTCCTAATGTTAACATCTCAAATAACCATGTTACATTTACCAAAATTGGGAAATTATCATTGGCACAAACTTTATTTGGATTTCATCAATTTTTCCCCTAATGTTCTTTTGGTGTCCCGGGACCAGTCCAAGATACCACATTGCATTTAGTTGTCATTTATTGTTATTCATCTAGCAGGTGATCTCTTGAATGCAGTGAATTATACCCGGGATAAACATCTGCCTTCTACTGATTCAGTTTTCCCTCTTTATACTTTAGGTTAGGGCAGTGCTCCTCAAACTGTAATATGCATATAAATTACCTAGGTATCTTGTTACGATGCAAATTCATATTCAGTAAATTAGTGTGGGATAAGAGATTCTGCTTGTCTAACAAGCTCGCAGGTGATGTTAATATTGTCCATCCATGGACCATACATTGGATTTCAAGGACCTGAAACACAGAAATTATGATTAAGATAGTCTGAGTGCTAACTCTGTAAAGATTTAGTGCCGGACTTAGCTTTGTAGCAGCCCAATCATGTGGCTAACAGTTTGAGGAAACAGCAATGGAGAAACTTGCAGCGCCCTATTCTGAGAAAGAAGATAAAGCAGATGTGAAGCCTCTAGGTTCACACAGCTTCTGAGAGAAATGGAAATGAAGATGGACCTTCTTAAATAATAATCAGAATTTCAGGAACCCAGCTGTTAGAAATGAGTCTCTAAACCCAACTCACTCTCTCTTCTGCTCTAAATTTCAATCAATTTTAATCCCACTTTATTTATATTATTGTTAATGGAACCCTATTTCTTCCTTCTAAACATCCTAATTTACACCCATATAAGAATAATACCCCCAACGGTGCAAAGAATAAAAAAAAGGAAAGAAGAAAATAAAAGATAATAACTCTGGGAGTATATGGACATAGAAATATGTCAGTCTTTCTTTAAAGCTCATTATAATTTCTGTTCATGCAATACCTTTCTCCAGGAGTTCAAACACCTCATACAGAAAAGAGAGATTCTTCTAAAAACAACTGGTATATTTATAATTCAAACATAAATCTTAGTAGCAAATAAAAAAGAAATTTCATGTAATTTTTTTTAAATAATTAGAATTTCTGGAACCAGTCTAGTGTATTTTTTGTTAGATCAGTATATCCTATTAAGACAATGTGTGGCTGTGGGGTTAGGACTGAAATCACAGCTACAGTTAGCCTCCAAGGTAAAAGGATAACTAGATGGTCCCTCAAAATTTCATCTCCTGTTACTATTATATTGATACCAACAAACTGGGCAGACATTGTAACATGTTAGGTAGGCTTTGATTTTGTCTGTTTTAAATGAGGGCAACAAAACAAGATAGGATCTAAGGAACCTAGTATTGATAGCTTCTCTGGACTCTGTAATAATATTACTGAGTAGAGTGACTACTCTGTTGCTCCTTCCTACCCTGAAACTCCCTGACAATATCCACAACATGTGTTGAATTTCTTTGATTCATTCATTCATTCATTCATTCAACAAGAAGTTATCAAGCACATATATACCTCTATGGAGTAAATGCAGAATTACACCACAACCCCATTAAAAATTCGAAAAACCTCATTTGCTGTCTAAGCAATTTGGACATTTATAATTACCTTCTCTCCTGTGGTGCTGTACAAAGTGAATGTGCCTATGAACTCCTCCAAGCTAATAAACCTCTTTCTGATTCCCTTTGAGTTAATATTACCAATAATCTTATATATAAATTCTTATATGTCTTGCTACTACAATAGGAAACAGTCAATATTTTGTATATATTGTCATATATATATTTATATATATTGCTTTTAATTGTGAATGTATTTCATAATTTAAATGTGGGTTTGTGGGACTCTTGTTTTCATATTTGTTTACCTAAGCATTTTTGGATTTGTACATACAGTTTTGTTTTCTATTGTTTTATGAGTTTATGTCTTATTTTCTGTTCCATATTGTACATCTTTTTTTTGTTTTTTTAAAATTATTATTTATTTATTTATTTATTTTTGGCTGTGTTGGGTCTTCGTTTCTGTGCAAGGGCTTTCTCTAGTTGCGGCAAGCGGGGGCCACTCTTCATCGCGGTGCGCAGGCCTCTCACTATCGTGGCCTCTCCTGTTGCGGAGCACAGGCTCCAGACATGCAGGCTCAGTAGTTGTGGCTCACGGGCCTAGTTGCTCCGCGGCATGTGGGATCTTCCCAGACCAGGGCTCGAACCCGTGTCCCCTGCATTGGCAGGCAGATTCTCAACCACTGTGCCACCAGGGAAGCCCCATATTGTACATCTTATCTTTTATTTCACAACACAGGCCTGGCCCTGAGGGGTCAGGTGACAATCTCTTATGACCTCTAAATGGTCAATTGGTCATTGATATGTCTATTTTTATTTGATTCGTTAGTCTATTTCTCTTTATGATCTGGGGGATAAAGCCTTGAGCTCTTCTTTTTTCTCAATTTTGCTCTATATAAACCTGGAGAATTTGAATGAATGTGATTCACTTCTTAAGTATGCCTAGAATGAATTGCATTTCTTTTATTATCAAATCTTGATCATGATTCTGTGTTGAGTTCACTGCTAATATTGTGTCTGGGTATGCAAATGTTAAGTTGATGTGCCATATAAACTCATCTCTGAGCCACAGGGTCAGTGATATAAATAAGTGTAACAAGCTGCATTGTTAGAAGTCACGGCTCCAATATGGAAAGATGATAATAGAAGCTTTTTAAATGGGGTCATGAAATATCAATTTAAAAAGTTCTCTGTTAGATAGGTGACACTGTTGCTGCTTTCAGTCAGAGGGAAGCATATTGACAATATTCTCTATTTTCCATGTATGTTTTTCAAATGGGAGAGTTGGCATCAAAATCTCAGAAGACGTTTTCCCCAGATTTAATAATTTCGTTCTTCAGCCCTTGGAAAAACGATAGCAGCCACCTTTCATTGTGGATATTTATTCCAAAGCATATTTTATCAGATTGGGTCATGTTTTTGAATAAATAAGGCACTTAGTTTTTATTTATTCCATAAAGCACCTGTTAATTTTTTTCCAGTAGCATAATGTCATAGTCTAAGATGCCCTAAGATTTCCCGAAGATATAATTGAAAATAGCTTAGCCATCAAGCAGATTACTTTCCAAGGGCAGCCTTTGCACTGCTGGTCCTTACAAAGTCAGCAAATGTGTTACTGTCTCTTTAAAGCAATGGGGCTTCTGTACTTCTACAATATGATACTCAGACTTTTTCCTTTTTTTTTTAATTTCAGCTTTATTGAGCCATAGTTGACAAATAAAATTTTAAGGTAATTGAAGTATATATTGGGACAATTTGATATGCATATACATTTGAAAGAATTCCCCCCATCTAGTTAAAACACATCTCTTACCTCACATATTTATCTCTTTTTTGAGAACATTTTAGTTCTACTCTCTTAGCAAATTTCAGTTGTACAATACAGTGTTATCAACTATAGTCACCATGTTATACATTCAGTCCTCAGACCTTATTCATCTTACAGCTGAAAGTTTGTGCCTTTTTATCCACCTTTCCGTCTTTCCTCCAGCCCCCAACCCCTGGCAACCACTTTTCTGTTTCTATGCATTTCACTTTCTTTTTTTAGATTTCATATATAAGTGATACTGATAGTCAAGACTTTTTCAACTCTCAGTGTATATTTTGATTACCTACCTTTCCTGGCTACTTGAAACCTTATTTATTGGCGAGTTTAAATTTAATCACTTTGTAAACAACTCTGAATAAAAGCATAATTTTCACATAGTCACCTACATTAAAAAAATCAGTTTTGAGTGGTCTGGCAGGTCTGGTCTGATCAGAAGTATCTGTCAGTAGTAAGCAGTAATTCACTTGCTTATCTTAACTCCAATAAAGAAGCCTTCTTAGACATGGCCCAATGTTGTCTAGCTGGCTAATTCCTAAAGTGTCAAAGGAGACTAAAAAGAACCTAAGAATGTCCAACCACATAGTGAAAGGAATTGTATGAAGTGGAGAAGCTCTGTCTCGGTGGCCAGCAGCATTCTGTGCCTGTTCTTCCCCTCACTTCTTGGCTTCTCTATTTTTTTCATCCTCGTGTTGTGCTCAGAAACCTTCCCTTTTGGCCGAAACTAGTATAGCAAACTTTCCTTTCAGAAAGTAAAGTGTAGAAGAGGTTGTATAGATAGTGGTTAAGAGTGTGGGGTTTAAAGAGAGACAGTTTGGGATCAAATTCTGATGCTATCACTTACCTGCTACGTACCCTGGGCAAGTCCATTAACCTCTCTGTTTACTTTTCAGTCCTTTTTGGACTGTTTATTACTGACCAGCGCATAGGATCCTGTAATGGTTAAACCAATTATCCATTTTAGGGACTGTCATTAATAAGTATTCAATGAATATAGCCATTACTATTATTATGTTCATCTTTTACAAGTTACTATGATATTAACTTGTTAATTTTTGAGGGACATATGGATATTAAATCTTATCTCTAATAATGAAGTCATTTGATCTTTCTTCAAGCATTAGGAGGTCAGAAGAGGGAGTATTTTAGAGTATTTTAGAGAGAGCTACCTTTCTTGGTACCCATGATATGATAATCACCACTTTTCAGGTCTCTTTTCTTAGTGAAGTGATGTAACTATATATCTCATTTAATTCTCATTGGATCCAGATGAATCACTAGGTACCCATGATATGATAATCACCACTTTTCAGGTCTCTTTTCTTAGTGAGATGATGTAACTATATATCTCATTTAATTCTTATTGGATCCAGATGAATCACTAAAGTGACTCTTGCATATCTTCAGGGCAGAAATTACCTATACTAATTTTAGGCTCTGATCACTAGAGAAGACCTTCCATATAAGCATTTGAATTGCGTATCATTTATACGTATTTATATTCCTCTTGGCTATTCTCACCATGATTACTGTCTAGATTTTCAGAATTGCCCCCTCCCCCAGCACCCCTCACTTTGTAACTGACTTCCTGCTGTTCTTGACTCAGAAGTGTTTAAGTCCCATATTTAAATGGTGAAGCATTTGTTTGTGACAAACACCATATGTCCAGAATTCTTGTACCTGTCAAAGAGAGGCCTTGCAGGACCTGACAGGTGGAATGTCTGCATATGGGTTGTTCTGGCATGATCATTCATAATGATTCTCAAAGGGAGTATGAGTAATTTACATATCAAAGGTCCTATGTCAGGAGTGTATATTAAGTAAGAAGCTCACCAATATTAAATTTTTGATCAGGAAACTTCTTCAGGGACCATATCTCAATTTTCAAGGCATTTCTAGTAAAGACAGCTTAAGTAACTGCTTTGATTAACAGTGTCACCTTTCCTATTTGAAGGTATTGCTGACTCAGATTCATATCTCATTCAATCCTCATTATAACCTTGAGTCAAGTGTTAGGGCCCACATATAATTATGATTCATGCACTGTCCACCATGCCACTTAGCTAGCGTTCCATTATCCCACTTTGCCTCAAATATGACTCTCCTCTCAGATATTAATTTATAAAATACTCATTGTTTTACATATATATGTATAAAACCATGTAAGATGGAGATGTTTTGTGGTGGGGGAGTGCTTGCCAGTGGCCCTGTGATGTCGTAGAGTACAGCACGTCTATTCAGGTGAAGTTGGTTCCATAGACCACCTTTGTTTAAGGGTGTAGCTCAGTGTTTTCCAATATGTATTTTGGAGAACAAAACTAGTTTTGTTGTTGTTATTGTTTTTACTACTAGATTTCTCAGAACATTTATTATTACTAATGTACATTTGTGAGTCTACAAGGGAAAAAAGACATACTTTTCAACATTGCCCGAATTTATTTAATCATAGAATATCTTTTTTTCACAGAGATACAAAATAACTCATGGCTCCAAGGCTTTATACAAGGCATTCCAGAAAACACTAATATGACTATTTGAAAACCTGGAGAAAATCCCTATTAAATTAGGAGGGAGGAAGGTAGAGACAAAGTGCAGTAGAGCCTCTACTGAGGATCTTGGTTTTGCCTAAATATTTTACTATCTCATTGAGTGTGAAAATGAAAATAAACAAACTATCATCACTTCAACCACCATGATTGCTTTGGTAAAATAATGGTAAATAGCAACATAGCCGTTTTTAAATGTTTGTTTTTTTCACATTTGCCATGTTACTTATGGACTCAAGGCCAGCTACTACTGCAACTTCCTTTACTTCCTTATTGCTGATGTTTTAAAATGTGAACTTCCAATCCATTTCCCTTGATTTGCCCAGCTTCTCACTGTGCTTCCGGTCTAGAAGGATGGGGAGTGTTAGCCCCAGTACACTCCCCTGTCTCAGACATGCATTCTGCCCACCCCTGTCCAGTCCCTCTACTACCCCAGACATAGAAAATTTTGACATCTGGTTCCTTGGTTCTTTATCACCAATTCTTTCACCTTAGTCCACTCGCCTTAGTCCCAGCTTCATCAGATCAAATGCTCATATTTAAGGCTGCGTTATTTTTCTTTGTAATGTAGAGGGATCTTCTACTGTTAAAGTTTAAAAATCCACCTTTCATGTGCACTTTAAGTCCCCTGTTGAATTTAACTGCAAAGAATAAAAGATAGAGAATGAAGTAGAAAAAGTCCTGTAAATCACTGCCTATATTTTCTGATAAGCATATCAAAAGCCCACTCTTCCCCATTCTAGTAAACCCCCAAAGTGATGGATTTAGTTGAGGGACAGGAATGCAGGTGAATAGCTGTGGGGTGAGGACAGGGGGAGTAAAACCAGAGCTGTGCTGCAGCTGTTTCTCCTGGTGGCTCAGCAGAGCCAGTGGTTAGATTTCCACGAGCTGTGAAAGCTGGCCGGTAAACACAGCCATTATTAAGAAGTAAATTATATAAACTTATATTTAAATAATTTACATTAAAAACAAAGGTAATACGTACTCAAAACTCACCACTTCCTAATTATTTTATTACATGTTACTATTATGTATGATCAAGGTTGTTTATATCCACTGTATTTGCCTTGTGGAAATAGTATACAATAATGTGCTATTGTGCACCTTCTCCCAATTCCCTGGTCAGGTTTGTAACTTGAATTTGGCCATTGGGGGAATTTTCATGCCATAGAAATCAGCAAATATTACACAGCAAGGCTCATTTTATTGTTTTATTGATTATCCAGAAATTGGTAAATTTTTTCTGTACCTGTGTATCAAAAAAACGATTTACCAAAACAGGAGATTGCCCAGATTTGGCCCATCAGCCAAGGTTTGCTGATCTTAAGTCTAAAGTTAAGAAGATGATGCTGAAATGTTCATAATGCATTTAAAGTAACAGTGTATTATAACTGTATCCATTACATTGTGAATCGCACAAAAAATTCAGGAAATATTCCCGTATTTGAAAACTGTTTTCCCATTTGGCAAGAAAGCCACTAGCATCACTGAGGAATGAGTGCCATTCTGGCATATGTCTCCTATGTTTCACTTTCATATTACTCATTAATGTAAATGAAAATATCATCCGGTATTTAGGTAAGAACTACACTTGTTTGTCAACTGCAATAATAGATTGGTTATGGACACCAGAATCTGGCAAAAATCAACCAAAACATTCTGTGAGAGTCAACTGGTTATATGGAATTGTATGTTGTATTATTTTTATTATTATTTGTAAATTGCATGCTACCCATCCTTTAGATTGGTAAAGGATTTTATGTACACATATGGGTATATGCATTTTTTTATCCTGAAGAGTCTGTTGTTAAACATTTATCAGTTTACCATTGAGGGAAAGAAATCACATATGGGGGTAATTGGAAGTAGCCGTGGAAAAGGAAGAAGGTGTGTTCACCTCTGGAACACTCAGAGAGAAAGGAAGAGGGTGCTTAGGAGAACATGAGTTTGGCTAGTTTTTTAGACGAGGACTCAGGATTCCTTTAGATTTAGAGTGGGGGATGGGACCATTGTGCTCTTAGCAGGCCAAGGTGAAATTATTACTGTAAGTATGTTAACATACAATGAAAGCACCTAATGCCACACTTTGCCTTGAGGTAACTTGTATGTTGAGTAGAAGTTGAAATCCAATATGTGTACTATGCCAGAGTTTTCAACGTGGTTTCAATGGGAAAAATACCCCACACGTCTAACAAACAACTTATATATTTTGGGGTAACATATCTTTCATAAAAACAATCTGGATTTTAAATGATTAAAACAAACTCTCATGCACAGCATGCTTTGGAGATTGCACTTTTACTTTTGTTATTATTATCTTCAGTGCTGACTACTTTTTAAGAATGTACTTGTTAGAGCATCATTTTCTTTCCACAGCTTCAATTAAAATGAGGTATGGCGATTTATCAACATTGCAACAGTGACTTTAGGCTATCTGCATGCTGATGGTTCACTATGCATACTTACCTGGAGGCCCAGATTGAATCCTGAGCCATCTTCCTTCCTTTGGTCAATTTTCCATAACAGTGTCCAGGATTGTGTGAGTTCAGGCAATGCTAATTTATGTTGGTATTACTTAAAGCCTGAATTTAGGGAATTATTCCTATGGCCTAAGGAAACCTTATCTAGCCTCAAATCAAATATCAATGAGTTTTCATTTCTATTGGATGGCTGTTTGGATTACTCATCTGACATCTTTCCTTTCCTATCTCACTCAAAGTTTGCCTTCATTGTAAAGATTATTCAGACTTGCCTGTGCTGCTATTCAGCTATCCACTACAGTGGCTGGGCACTTTCCCAAAATCTGATTACTAACTATCACTTTGCAAACAGAGCCGATATATTTGTCCCTCTTCCCAAACTGCATAATAGCATCTCCAGTTCTAGAAGGAACCATTTGATATTCTCCCTGTACAATTGTTCACCTGGTATGTTGTTGCCAGGAGGTGGCAATGGCAGCACTCTAGCTCCTTAGTAGCTTGGTAAGAGCAGTTTAAGAAGTGTAAATGGTGTTTGTTTAAGGTGAAGAAAATGAAGGGTGCCTTCTGCCGTGCTGTTTATAATGAAAATAAAAATTTTGTATACTAAATGCCTAGTTCAATAAACAGTGCATACAAATGAAACACTATGAATCATAAAATAAATTTAAATAAAATTTAAGAAAAAGGAAATAATAATTAGGATATAATATTTAGTGAAAAATGATGGAGTTAAAATTATATAGGCACCCCAACCCTAATTTTATAAATGTATGTTATGTGTATTTGTGTATTACGAACGCATAAAAAGATTTGAGTAATAGGAATATGAGTGATTTTAATTTTCTTCTTTAGTTTTTTCTGTAGTTTTCAAATTTCTATAACGGTCATGTCTATTTTTGTAGTCAGAATTTAAAACATCATTATTACAAAAAAGAAATTTCTAAAATCAGATAACAATAACTGCCCCCCCCCCACCCCGTCATTGCCATTTGCTGAAAATAAGAAGAAATCTGCTTAAATTACTCAGATTTCTTCATGTGGTTTCATGGAACCATGGATCCTTTACAATACATAAAACCATTTATTCTGAGTCTTGAAGAAACAGAAATGAAGCAAAGAGTATAAAATGTTTACAAGGCAAATGCTATTGTATCATTTTAACCCCTAAAATACCTGGAAAGATATAGGAACTTTAGTGATCAATATGAGTCATACTCATGCGATCTAGCGTTCTGATTAAAATCTGGAAAAGAATAGGGCATAGTCCATCACCAACAAGAACCAGATCTTTCCAGCAGAGAGTCAGGAATCTTCCTGGCATCCAGAGTTTGGTGCTGTGGGCCATGATAGATTCTCTCCCGTGGACTTTCCTTTTCCTATTCCTCTCCCATGAGTCATACTTTATCCTACACTTGCTCACAATCTGAAAAATTAAGTTTCATGCTTTGTCTTTTGAATCTGCATCACCAAGTCAAATTCCCCGATTGTTCAAATTCTTCAGCATATACTAAAGGCCTAATGAGACCATAAAAAGAGGAGATGTCTCTCTTACTGAAGAGATAAATCTCATCGTATAACTTGTGCTCACCATGATGTCAGAAAGCCTCTTCAGAATAGGGTTGAGGATGGAGAGGTATGAGGGGGATAAAGGGAAGAGAGCTCTATTCTGCCCTAATGATGAAAATGGGAAGAACACACTGGTGAAGTAGATGATCTCACTGTGGGTGAGTGGATGTGTCACTGTTTTGCAATTGGGTGAAATGGAGATCTGACCCATGGTAGAAGCATTACTTCATGAAAATGCAGATGAGAGGGGGCGATATCTACCACCCTTGGCACTGATCCTAGACTCCTTTAGCCTTAACTCCTTAGGGAGACCTGAAATTTCTTTTCTAGTCATTTCTAATTCTTTAAAGAATTATTTTGTCTTCTCTTGGTAGGCAGGGTATGCATGTATTTCTCAAAGATCTTCTCTGTGAGAAGCATTTGGTATTATTAAGAACTCATTGCTGGACTCCTTATTTCCAGAAAGTTATGATTCTTATTGACTTTCTTGCTGCAGCTGGATTGATTTTAAAAATCAAAATGCCTTCTTGTTAATGCAAAGGCTAACAACGATGAGTAGATCTAATGATTTTTTAGCAGATAGTCCTATACACAGTGGTCTTGTACACTGTTAAATCTCTAATGATAAAGGTGAGTGGTGTGATAGTAATTAATGGAGGTGCTCTGTCTCTCCTTTTTATCCACATTCCATTATTATGTTTTTAAAACATATAAAAATAAAGGCAATCTCTGAGACAATATACAAGGAGATCCTTCTCTCTCGTCTTAGTTACTGCTCACCTGTAAGCTAGAAAAAAAAGTCATCTCCTTTCCATTCGGTCCAGCTCAGCTCACAGTGAGTGCTCGGTGTTGAGTTTGTCTCCCCTGTGACTCCAGTCAGGATTTTGGGAGGGTGTGTATCATCTTACATGCTTTAAATGCTGATGTGGTCTCTGAAGTTACCATCTCACTGACATTTAGATATTTTCAGGAAGCAGATGAAAAATGGGTCAGGATGGAGAGTTTTATACTCACTGAATCATAGAAATTTGAATGATGATTTGTTTCAACTGAGGTGGAAAATCAAAAGCCAATCGATTTTTGACCAGTCCCACTCCTTCCATCAGCTCTCATATTAACATCATTTGTGATTTTATTCCATATTTTGATTTTTTCTCATATATTGTGCAAACTAAGTTTATGCCTAGCTAGAGGCCCCACCTTCTCCCCCTTTTCTTGTGTAAAGACCAGTCTTTCTTTATTTAAAAATTATTTTATTCCCATGCCTTCCTCTCTTGAATTTCTGTTGTTTTTTTTGTTTTGTTTTACAGGGGTGCCCTTTAGTAATTTTTTTTTTTACAAAAAGTCTAAATATTCTTAGTCCTATACATCCTTATGCATTTTTTCATTCTGTTCTCATACTTGAATACTAGCTTTAAGTTATTTTTCTTAGAAGATTGAAGACATGATTCCATAGTTTTCTGGAGGCTGTTACTGACAAAAATTCTGATGGCAGTTTGATGTTCACATGCCAGTAAATAAGTTTTATTTTCCTCCAGGGAAGCTGTTGACTTCTTCTCTTCCATTTAACTTTTGGAAAGTTTACCACAACATGTGTTACTGCAGGTTTCCTTTGTACTAACACTATATTCAGTCATCAGACTTGGGTTTTTATTTGACTTTATTCATTATTATTCCTTCCTGTCCATTTCCTCTGAATTTTTCATTCTGAAACACATAATTGATGGGCCTTGAAACTTCTGGATCTAACCTTTCTGTGTCTCAGCTTTTCTCTCGTATTTATCATCTTACAGTGCCTGCCTCTGCTTGTCGTGGGGAAGGATGTAGTGCAGGGGATTGATTTGTCTTCCTAGTGTGAGAGCTCTCTGTCCCTCCAGAAACTGTAAACTACCTGGGGTCACAGTGTTGCTTCTTTGGTGCCTTGGCTGAATTGATACTTCACAGAACAGCCTTAGTTAGCAGGCAGCCATCCTTTTTGATTTTCTGTCTTTTTAGAGACTACTCTTGTCTCAGTGCCGTGTATACTGTGAGCACTCCCTGGATAGATGGTCCACAGGCGTTCAGGCAGCAGTTTCCAGGGCATCAGTCTGGGGGCAGGAGACATTGCTCTCATCTGCTCTACAGATTGAAAAGCCAGCCCTGTGCTCAATGTAGTTCTTCTTCACCTTGTTACCATGATGCCTGCCAGGCTTGGAATTTCTAATACTTCACTGGGCCTCTGATGTTTTAGGTCTATTTTTTTTCCTCTGCTTTTCCCTATCAATCTTGTTTCATTTGCTTTCTATCCTTAAAGGAATTTCTAAAATTTCAAAAATGTGAATGACATTTTCCTGTGATGTTACAGGAACATATATATTTATTTTAAAGAGATTTTAAGTTGGAGGGGATATAGACATTTGGGCTCAGTTCAGTATTCAGACCATAGAAATTCCAAGACAACAGGCTGAATGCTCAATGAGGTTTTTCAGCCACAGTTGAGGGTTTGCCCCCGACACAATCAAGGACAATCTCTCTCCTAGGAGCTCCCTTCTCAGATCTACTACAAAACTTGGTAGCTCTCCTAGAGTAAACAGAGAAATATCCAAGTTACATTAAATCCTTTCTTACAGTTTGGAACTTAGCAGTGCTTTTCCATAATGCAGTTGTCCTTACTATCTTATTTCACCCACATACTTCCTGAACTGTAAAGTATCACTAAGTCTATTTTTCGGCTGGGGAAAATGAGATACAAAGTGACTAGTCATCTTGCATGTCTAAGAACCTGGACAGGACTATAATTAGAACCCAAATATGCTAGTCTAGTAGGCCAGTGGCTCTTACTGCTTTTGCAGAGCAACACAGATGACAGAGAAAGCTCACATATTCACCACATTCCTCAGGTTTCTGGTGCACTAAACCCAAACTCCACTCTCATTTTATCATTTAAAGAGCTGGGTGCATCTCAAGGTCTGTTGCTACTTGGACTAATATGAATTACTCTATTTAAAAAACAATAGTAAACATTTATTGAGCACTCACTCAGGCAGAGTTATAGTGCTTCACATATATTAACTAAGTCATCCTCACAGCTATCAGTTGAGATGGGGGATGTTATTATCATCATCTTTATTTTATAGATGAAAAAACTGAGAAAGAGATTAAGTACTTCCCAATGTCAGTCTCACAGCTGATTACAGGTGATGCCAGGATCCTGACCATCTGACTCCGGAGCCCATGCTCTAAACCAGAGACTAGCAAACTAAAGCCTGTGGGCTAAATTTGATCAGCTGCCTTTTTTTTTTTTTACTGCCCATGAACTAAGAATAGATTTTACTTTCTTTTTTTCGGGGGGGCTGTGTTGGGTCTTCATTGCTGCGTGCGGGCTTTCTCTAGTTGTGGCGAGCAGGGGCTATACTTCGTTGCAGTGCGCCTCTTCCATTGTGGTGGCTTCTCTTGTTGCAGAGCACAGGCTCTAGGCACGTGGGCTTCAGTAGTTGTAGCATGCGGGCTCAGTAGTTGCTGTGCTCGGGCTCTAGGGCGTGCAGGCCTTAGTAGTTGTGGCGCACAGGCTCAGTAGTTGTGGCTTGCGGGCTCTAGAGCGCAGGCTCAGTAGTTGTGGCTCACGGGCTTAGTTGCTTCGCGGCATGTGGGATCTTCCCGGTCCAGGGCTCGAACCCGTGTCACCTGCATTGGCAGGCGGATTCTTAACCACTGTGCCACCAGGGAAGTCCCTAAATTTTACACTTTTTAATTGATTACATTTTAAGTGGTTATATAAATGCCTATGTAATATCTTCAATTCTGCTTCTTCGCCCCGCAAAGCCTGAATCATTTACTCTCTGGCCCTTTAAAAAAATGTGTGCCAACTCCAGCAAGTCTAACCATCAGGCTCTAATTCACACACTCCTGTATTTTATTTTGAGTTACAATTAGTTGGGCATAGCTCACTGTTAGCGGGTTGAGACCTGTAGTTGAGAAATGCTGCACTAATTTATACCATGGACTCCAGACAGCGTAAACAGGCAATTTGTAGCTTTCATTGCTTCTCCTGCCCATTTCTTCCTCCCTCATAAATAAGGTCTTAATAGGCTGTATTTGTTTTTTAACTATTAGAATGAATTGATAAAATTTCTCCTTCTCTCTTTACCCCTTTCTAAATGTATCCAGTTTTTCCTAAGGAAATAGGAAAGGATTGTGCAGATAGAGGAAATCTGAAAATAAATCAAGAACTGTGCTTTAAGATCTCAGGTGTTGTTTTCAGGATTCATGTTAGCAATTAATCTGGCAGTAAGAAGGCCCTGGAGAAAGAGTCAGACATATACCTAGGCTGAAATCTGGGACAGGCCTTCTGTGTGGGCTTTGCTTTGCAGGTAGGTAGATTCATACCAAATCCCACATAATGATCATAGGAGTCCTTGTTAAGAATACAGTTAGGGAAAAGTAATTGGTTTATATAAAGAATCTTTTCATATGTAACATATGTCACTGATCATAGTTTCATGGAATGCTAAAGCTGTTTGGTGTTGAGGAGTCCGGACACCCACACGGTTAAATAAATTTGAAAAATTCTTGGTTAAACAAAGTTAACAAGTTTTCTTAGTCAGAAACTCTCCTAGAGGTCATATTCTGGTAATGTCCAGTATCAGTCCATAAGTGGAGTATGTAGTGAACAGTGTTTCCTACAGTTACGAGATGATGAACCTTTGTTTGTTTGGTTGGTTGGTTTTAATCAAATGACTTGTGCTCCAGGGAACACAGTTTGGGGAACGCTGAGAAACATACTGAATTGCTCTTTTCCGCCTTGGAAGCTTTTTCTGCACACTGAATCAGTACCAGCTGATAGAGTCAGAGCACCATTCCTCCTGGATATTGCAGAACCATATTTATAAATCCCCTTTCTCCCATTCCTCTTTCTTATTTTAGATTCCATGCAGACTACCAGCCTTCTGTGCGCATTTGACATTATATCATTTTTTTCCATTCCAACATTTTTTATAACCATAAAATTTTCAAGTTGCCAAATCATTCCTCATTGCTTTTCTTCTTGATTTAACTGCTTCATGCACACTCAAGGAGTTACCTTAATCTAATCAGCCAGTTCTCTCTAAATCACAATGTAAGATAACAACAGTTAATTCTTACCGAGGTGGTGAGTTTCTGCTAACTTAGATCTCAGAGGCATTCTGTAAACCAGTACTTAGGTTTGTAAGTTTATAACACCTTGTAGGGAGGTATAAAACCTTTTGGCACCTGACCACATTGTTCATCTATAACGTAAGGTGTCACCAAGCTCTTACTTTTGAAGTTCTATCTTACATTCTACCCAGGGATTGTATGAAATGGATTTTGGTGGTTTTCTTTTTTAAAACAGTCTTCAGATAGAGGAAGTTACTGAATTCTCTAAATAAAGATCAGTCTCACCTGCCCTGATAACCTTTGGCAATCCTGCCCTGTGTGGCAGAAATCAGCATTCCCTGTTTCCAGCAGGTCTCCAAAAACGATAGCAATTTCCTTGTGCACATCAATTTCTCCTTGCGGATGGGCAGCTTGTTGCTATAATCAGATCTGTCAGCTCTTTGCAAAAGAATTGGAAAGTGGCCTTACTCATGTGGAAATCTAATAGCAACTTGTTGTCTCTCCCTCTTGGCGGCATAGCCCGGGCTGTCAACATGATGTCCTGTGTCCTGCAGTTGCAGAGGGCTGGGTCCCTGCCTGAAAAGAAGCTGCTGAATTGGGCCACTTTGCTCACTCTTGCAGAATTTATGATCTACCCAGTGCCTTCCCTCTCATGATTGACTTTTAGAAAATGAGATTGCCAAGTCCTGGGTATTTTAGTCTGTCAGTAACTAGTACAAATTCTACCATCATAATTCACACAACAAAAACCAATTAATGAAAACAATCCAGCTATTGGTACAATCATGATTTCCTTGTACCATGAAAAATGGGGTACCCCCGTTGTAGCGAATTATTATCCCACATCTCTCTACATTGTACTTAGAGATTGTATCAAATGACAGAGGTAAGATTCTTTTAAAAGAAATTAAAAATATATCCCAGGCAGTCATTCTTTAAACATTAGATGCCAACTAATCTTTAAGTTTACTTTTCAGCTCCATTACACTTTACACCTCAGTATATTTTCGTACCCTCTCACATTTTGTAGAGATATCCGATTTCTAGCTTTTAACAGAATTGTTCCGTAAGTTAAGTCAATTCCTGTTAATACAGCTGTTAAATATTGAGATCATGCTGCATGTTAAATGAAATCAGTTTTCAAAGTAAATTAAATCCCTGAATGAAGGTGAGTGTATCTTTCCACATGAAGGAAGAAATCGTAAGAGAGTTGCATATATAATCAGATCTTGGGGACATAAACTGAATTGTCTATGGAAGAGTTGTATTATGATGCAACAATCCTATCCTTCTCAAAGAGCCTTAAAAAGTAAACTATATTTAATATGAGTTTAAACATGGATGACAAAGATACAGATTTTGAGAATATGATAGTTTTTGTCTGACTGTCAGCCGGTTGTTTTTGCTTTAAAAGAACATCTGTATTGGTCTAGAGTCGAATAAAGCCCGATTCCTCATTCATTTCTTCCAACCAGGAGAGAAGAATGGGGTTGGAGTAAGTAATGTCTCAAAAGCAATTTTTACACTTTAATTAGCTGGCTCTAGCTATAACTGGATTGACAGGGTTCGTATACCATTTTAACAATACTGAATGCTGTATTCTTCTATTAAACCCATATTTGTCTATTGCATCCTAAAAAGTAGGTTTTCACTTCAGATCCCCTATTTCTCCTCTCTTTCTCCAATCTTCTTTACCATGTAGAGAAAACAGAGAGTAAGAAAAACCTTAAGCAGTGTGAAAGAATAGAATAAGCCCCACCCCCATCTTCTATTTTAGTGTGGCAATAAGTCACATGATTATGTATTATATAGCTTACAGATTATAGGATATATGAAAAGCATCATGTATATAATTCATATGCTCATTCAACCAGGCTGAACTAAAAAGCTTTATGAGGTTTTCTTTGTTTGTTTTCTCATATTCCATAATATCATGAAATGTAAGATAAGTGCTCAGTCACTTACCAAATACTTTGTCACATGGTCTCAGGGCCATGTTCGGTAATTCAGAGGGGAGACAAGTGGAAGAGAAGTCACAGGGAGGGCTTTCATGTAACTTGTTATCTGGTTTTTGAAAGATAAAACTTGCCAAGTTAAAAATAATGGTAAACCCTTCAATCCTTTCACAGGGGAAAACTATATGAAAGATTATTCTGTGTGATTCTAAAAGAATAGATTTAAAGTTGAGGCAAGTTGAGGACTTGAGGTGGAGTGATTACAGCCAGGGGAGCAAACTGAGGGGTCACTGAGGAGGAAAACTTGCTGATAAAAAGAAAAATAGGAAGGTAGACACATTGGCTTTTCCAGTGAGGGGAATGGTCTAGAGGAGAGATTGGCAGATTGTGACCTGCGGGCTAAATCTGGCAAATGGACAATTTTTATACGGCCACTGGTTAAGGTTAGTTTTTACTTTTCAAGCATTGTAAAATACAAAGAGGTCTCTACAAATACATAGAGACCCTATGGTCCAGAGCCTAAAATATGTATTATCTGGCCCTTTACTGAACAAGTTTGTTGACCCTTTGTCTATAGTAACCCTCTTCAAACTTTCTGTGACAACAGAAATATCCCATCTCTGTTCTGATCAACGCAGGGGTCAGGAGCCACTTGTGACAACTTAGCACTTGAAATGTGGCCAGTGTGACTGAGGAACTGAGGTTTTAATTTACTTAATTTTAATTACTTTAAAGGTAAATAGCCACAGGTGGCTGGTGGCTACGCTATTGGACAGCACAGTCCTAGCCAGTTGTGAATGTATGGACCATTTTATATAAAAGCAAAAGTTCTAGACTAATTCCTATTCCATACCTCAGGTTGACTGCTCTGTATGGTGTTAGCTCTGAAGCAAGCTGGGAGTGACAGGGCACCAAACTGAGAGTGAGGGGTAATATTTGGAAGGCTGAAAAGTCTTGGCAGGGGGGAGATGGCAGGACAACCCTATGGAGAGTTCCCATGCTAGGGATACAGTCTAAGTTCTAACTGAGGTGGCCAGAATCCATCTATTTCCAAAACATATGCTAAGAATCCAGAATTAGAGGTCCGATCTGGAGGAAGTCAGTGTTTAGACTGCAGCGCAGAGACAATTGTAGTGTCAGGCAAAGGATGAATCAAGTGGAGGAATCTGTCTGTGGTAGAAAAAGGCCAGAAATATGATCCATATCTTCAGAAATAGGGCTGGCAGAAAAAAGATGGACAAATAGGCCTGTCAAGGCAGCTAACGTATAGGGAAGTGTCCCATCTTTCCAGAGCACCAGTATTCTGGTGGGAGGAGGTGCTATGGATTGGACAGGTTTTAGTGTCTAAGGGATAGGCATAGGATACGCACATGGATTTAGAAGTGGGTGGGAGCAGCAGGTACCTTGAAACCTCTGTCCCATTCATTCATGGAGCTAGGATAGGGTTGCCAGATGAAATACAGTATACCCGGTTAAATTTGAATTTCAGATAAGTAACAAATACTTTAAAAAAAAGTATATCTAAAATATTATATGGGACAATACTACACACTAAAAATATATTTATTATTTATCCAAATTCAAATTTAACTAGGCATCCTATATTTTTATTTGCTAAATCTGGTAACCCTAGGAAGGGCCATTGACACAGCCTGCTGACCTTCCATGAAAGGGTGGGGTAGCTTAACGGAGACTTCATCCAAATGTCTGGAATCAGGCTAGGTTGACACTTATTAGACATATGCTTTTGGCCACATCACTAAAACTCTCTTTGCCTTCTGTTCTCATTAGTGTGGAGCAAGGAAATTCACTCAATGATAGCTATGTCTGTCCTACCTTGAATGGCAAAATGTTAGAACTACATGGGACCATAGTTATCTTCTATCTAAGGCTGTTATTTTTACAGAAGAAGAAGCAGGCCTAAAAAAATAAGGTGACTTTTAAAAGAACCCACATTTCTACCTGTGATAATATGACCATTCCTGGAATCTGGATATCTTGCTGCTCAGTTCAATGCTTTTTCTCTCTCTACTGCTCTGTCATCTTCTATCTTCAAAGACCGTAAGAAATAATGCACATTAAAGTGATTTGCAAATTTTAATATGTAAAATATAAATGTATAGGAGAACTGTTTCTAGGCTGATATCAGAGCATGGAAATCACCTCCCTAATTATGCTGATTCACGATTCTCTGTCTGGAAAAATGTTTGAGTATCAGCACTTCAGAAGTCCAAAGTCTTAATTTTTTTGGGTTGTCTCTAGAAAGCACAACTGATAAATTAAAAACAAAGTTATCAAAACAAGTTGCAATTCTAGATCTTTTAAAATCTGGCCCCATGGGAAACCAACCAAAGCTGTTTGATAAAGGTAAACATCCTTAGATGCACACCAGCCAGCCTTTTGCATTTCATTGTTGACAAGTCAGGCTAGATGTATAACTTGTATGCTGCTGTCTGCCTCGTGGGAGATGGATTCTTATTGCAAGGCAAGTCACATCCCTGACAACATTTATAGCTGCTCTGTCACTGTGACAGTGACAGCCTGATACCTCCCAGATGCCTGGATTTTTCCCCCAGTGTTAATAAACAGTTGTGGTGGGAGTGTGGAAATGAGGTGAAATAATATCCCTGTCCTGGCAGTTAATGCTAAAGTAACATTTAGATAAAGGAGGAGCTGATTTGAGCATGGAAATAGATATCCAAAGGTAATGTTTAAGATCCAAAGTCTAAGAACTCTTTAGAGGCACCTCCATAGCGGGGAGAGATCTGAGCCTCTTTGGTTGCTGCTTCTTTGTGTCATTGCCAAGGACTATACCCTCTCTTTCCTGTAATTGTCTTATTTTGGCTCAATTAAGAGTTTGGGAATAAGAGTTTTAATCTTATACTGAGATATATAACTACTGGTGGTACAACTGGTTCATTGTCTTTTGAATATGTTTAAGATTTCCTCTTCATAAATGATTCAGTGGGAGTTGGGTTTATTTTTATATTGCTAAACGTTTTATTATATATGTAAATGAAATTTTGGTCAAGGAAATTAGAATGGAAATATTTTAAGATATGTAAAACTTTTAATCTGACAAATTATTTTAGAAATAAAAAGATCTTTCCTCCTGTGTACTTATTGTTTGGCCCAAAATTATATGTCTTCCATAAATACCATGAATATTCTCACAGAGACTTAACACTGTCCAAATATTCTTCATTTCTTATAGATTTTTTAAAAACTCAATTACCTTGTATTCTCTTGCACATAACAAAATATTTTGTTCTTCCACAGAAGTCTAGAATGTAGTTTTCATCTGCATTGCCTTTAAGTGGTATCTAGGTCTTTAGAATTATCAAGAACATTAGATATTGCTTTTCTTTACCTTATAACAACAGCAGAAGAGCTTTTAATTTACAAATTAAATGATATGCATGTCTTTCTTTTCTTTTCTTTTTTTTCTCTTCTCTTCTTTTCTTTTCTATTCTATTCTATTCTTTTTTTCTTAACCAAACCCAGTTGACAGTGACTGTTAAAGGTTTACTTTTCTGAACCCAAGTATCTTGTTAGGAAAGTGCTCCTAGATTTCTGAGCTGTACTGATGAGGTTTGAGATAGTATACTCCTTGCCTCTTACTGGTGGCAGGGACAAAGGCTTTAAGCAGAACTGTCCAGTTTAGCATCTTTGATTAATATATTATAGTAAGTTTCCCTGTAGGGTGTGTTTTGCCCTTTAGAGGAAAAATCTGTTTTTAAAAACACCTGGATAAAGAACACCCGTGTATATATACACGGACAAATCTCTAGGCTTCAATCTGGTACAGAAACAGTTTGGGGCTATGTCACTTTGGGTTTATGGCTGTGAACACCTCTTGTGTGCTAATCACTGTACTGAGTAACATTATTTGAACTGATGAAACGCTTGCTTGATTGATTGATTACACCAGCCTTTTATTTCAGTCTGATACCTTGGAGGCTCTATAAACTCTTGAGTTTGTGGGCTAGAATTAGTATTAGTATTAGTGCTTTGGGAACTTGCGAAAGTATGCAGATTAAAAATTTATTGGGAAGGGGTAAGATATTCATTCATCTTTTAAAAACTGTGTGAATGGGACTTCTGTTTTGTTTTGTTTTGTTTTGTTTGACATTTTGACCCCTCTTCTACCTGGATCATTACAAGATTGTTCTGATTAAACTTTCTTCTCCATTCAGGGTCCACACTCCTAAAATCAATTAAGCAAATTAAAAAAAAAAATCCATTCCTTATCATGTCTCTGAATAAGGTAAGAGGTAAGTTTTCTCACGATTGATTATTCTCAGGACTTATAAGCATTCATCCCAGATTTTTTTCAGAAGAAAATGAACTAAAATTAGCTTATAATCAACAAGCATTTAACAGAGTCCCATGGAGAATTTCTGAGTTTCATGGAGTACTGCTTTTTTAAAAAGAATTTTTATTGAAGTATAGTTGAATTATAATATTGTGTTAGTTTCTGGTATATATCAAAGTGATTCAGATATATATATATATATATTTTTTTTTCCATTATGGTTTATTACGGGATATTGAATATAGTTCCCTGTGCTATACAGTAGGACTTTGTTCTTTATCTATTTTATATAGAGTAGTTTGTATCTGCTAATCCTAAATCTAATTTATCCCTCCCCCATCCCTTTTCCCCTTTGATAGCCGTAAGTTTGTTTTCTATGTCTGTGAGTGTGTTTCTGTTTTGTAAATAAGTTCATTTGTGTCATATTTTAGATTCCACACATAAGTGATATCATATGATATTTGTCTTCCTCTGTCCAACTTACTTCACTTAGTATGATAATCTCTAGGTCCATCCATGTTGCTGCAAATGGCATTATTTTGTTCTTTTTTTATGGTTGAGTAGTATTCCATTGTATATATGTACCACATCTTCTTCAACCATTCGTCTGCAACATTTAGGTTGCTTCCATGTCTTGGCTATTGTAAATAGTGCTGCAGTGAACATTGGGGTGCATGTATTTTTTCAAATTAGAGTTTTCTCCGGATATATGCCCAGGAGTGGGATTGCTGGATCATATGGCAACTCTATTTTTGGTTTTCTAAGGAACCTCCATACTCTTCTCCATAGTGGTTGTACCAATTTACATTCCCACCAACAGTGTAAGAGGGTTCCCTTTTCTCCACATCCTCTCCAGCATTTTGTATTTGTAGACTTGTTTATGATGGCCATTCTGACCGGTGTGAGGTGATACTTAATTGTAGTTTTGCTTTGCATTTTGGAGTACTGATTTCTAAATTTCGTTCCACAAACCTCCATAGAAGAGCCCCTTGAAAGCTGATATGAACGTGTTGGGTGTTTTATTTGAAGCTGGTCCTGTCCTCAGGAAAGACTGGGGATCTGCAGACAGAAAAAGGTATCTCTTCTAGAGCCAAGGTTGCAAAACTGTGCAGTACATGACTGTGCTGTTATAGACACTGTGTCTTTATTTTGTAGATAAAGAAACTAAGAATTAGTGTTATTTAATGTAAGCCCTTGAAAGGAGGCGGGGGGAAGCTCTTATATAATGATAACTAATGCAATGTAAAAAGAGTTATTTTGGCGCAATGGTGATGTGTTTTCCCCTTGCAGTTTTGTAACAGTTTCCAAGCTGTTAGATAACTATGTCAGCAAAGTTGTATTGGATTTGACTTTTCAAAAAACTTAAAGTAGTTCATTATTTTTGTTCCATTTTCAAAAGAAACCTCCAATTTCTATGTCTCCAATGGAAGTGATTTCACCAGCAGTTAATTATTTACAATTGTACCACCATCCTCACAGCCACCCGAGCGAACTCCTAGAGCCAGTCTAGTCTCCTTCAGCTCTCTCACGCTCAAATTACTGTCCAAATCTGTTACCTCCTCTGAGATTTGTCTTGTATCTGTCCCCTTCCCTCTGTCATCACTGCACCCGTGTTCTCCATTCCCTCATCTTCTCTCGGCTGGACAGTGCAGCAGCCCATCTGCTATCTCCTTGTCTTGGATCTGCCCACACTCCCATTTGTTCCCTGTAAGAGCCCTTCACTCCTCCCCATACAAACCTCCCCTTCTCCCTGTAGCCCTCAATTTGAAGCCTAAGCTTCTGGAATGCCATTCAGTCTTCAGTCAGTAACTCAGCTCTCCACTTGCATCTTTCACTATTTATTCCTTCCTACTTTTAGATTTAGAGTTTTTGAACTACTCATAGTTGCAAGATTCTATCCAGTTTCTGTGCCTTTTCTCAGGCCGTTCCCTCTTCCTGAAACACTCTTCTCCAGCCCCTTGGTTTCATGCCCCCATTAACCTTGCTAACTTCTATTCATCTTTCAAAACTATCCCCAGAGAAGAGCTGAATCACTCCCTCTTCTGAACTGAGGCCCTCTAACTTGGTGCTCTGGAACCAGACTGCTTAATACCATCTTTTAGTAGCTGCGTTACCTTGGATAAGTCATTTTCTTTCCCTGTGCCACAGCCAAGGCCTCATATTTGAAATAATAATGCCTCCATCATTGGGTAGTTATCAGGATTCAATTAAAAAATAAAATATAAGAGTGCTTGTTATACAGTAAAGGCTAATATATCTATTATTATTACTACTTGTATATTCAATTATTATCACATTTCACACTGCATTATAATTATTTCATGATACTTCAATATCTCACACACTTACCTTTAATGAGGACTTTGAAAGCAAACACAGCATTTTATTCATTTTTATATCTTCAAAAATTTCTATAAAGCCAGGAACATAGTAGACAGTGAGTACGAAGTATGTCAAAAAGAACAAAATTCTATGTAAGTATGTGGCAATATCATCCTATCATGGGAAAGAAAACACAAGAAAAATTCATTAGAGGTGACTTAAGAAGAGTTAGACTTGATATGGTTTAGATTTTAACATGTACCATGTTTAGGCAAACATCAAAGTATGATTAAATTTTCAAGTTAAGTGCCTATAATGGTGAAAAAACACAAAGAGTGTTCTGTTGGGTAGCTTAGTTAAAAAAAATCCATAATTTACATTTTCTGTTCGCTAACACACAGAGCCCATCAACTCTCACGAGAAACTCCAACTGTTAAGTATGGATCCCCTGCTGTACCCCTAAATGCCTGCCCCCCTGCATCCCTTCTGCTAGGGCTACACCCCTGCTGTCATTGGCCCATTGCCCTGTAGGTCTGCATATATGAACCCATGGGATCATTCCCCCAAGACCCACACACCCTTCTAAGTTTCCGTCCTCCTACCAGAATGTCCATACCTCCCAGAAGCTTCTATGGCCCTGGTAATGGCCTCAGGCCCCAATTTTTCAGAGCCCTTCTCTCCAACCATAAATGCTGTACTTGAAGTGGGATTGTTTGGTGACAGGACCACATCTAGAATTCCAATAAACTGAGTGAAAAAGATCTTTTAAGAATAATTTGCAAGTTGAACACAGTCTAGCTTACTAAATCCATGTAAACTGGTAACTGAGAATAGACTGTACACTTCTTCAGACTGTACCTTTTTATGTAAACTCATAAAAACCAGAAGAGCACACCATCTTCTTCAGATGCATTTTTGCAAACTTTGTGCACTGTCCATGGAAGAATGGAAAAATATTTAAATGGATGATGTAGCTAAAATTCTGTTTGACAAAACAAGAAGAAGAGACATGGAATTAGGGATTGAAATTAAACTAACACAGTCACAAACAGCAATCATGAAACTACAGAAGTAATGCTCGGCTCTCTGAGCTGATATATTCCTCAATTCACATGTCTCAGTGGTCTTTCTGAGAGTGAAAATTGTCAGAGGCTATGAGATTAAGAATGAAGTCACAGACCACTTAAGGTGAAACTCCTTGTAAGTGCATTAAAGGAGGGATGCAGGGAGAATGGCTCTATGCAGTGGCTCTAAGAATAAATATTTATTGAATATTTTACAAAACAGGCTGATTTTGGTGGGATTATTTGATTTTTGTGAAAGTCAAAGACGCTTTAATAATAATAATATCAATAAAAATAAAAACATCTTGACAGTGTTTTAATAGCATACATTTTTTCTTTAACTCCAAGAAGAAGAGCTAATGATATGCATGTAATTTTATCATGTTAAATGAGAAAGAAAAAAAAAAAACCTGAAAATTAGCTATGGCCTGTGGCAAATTCCTGAATTTCATACTATTTTTGGACTTTGCCCCAGGGAGGGAGATATATTATTTTGGATGTGAAAGGCCATCCAGTGCATTAGCTGTGACAAGATTGCACAGACAGGTATTAAACTGGCCAATAGGAATTTTTCAGACGTAGTAGACATTGTTTCATAGTCAGTTGCTGCAACTTTCTGGCTCTGTGATGATATGAAATTCCAATATGAATGTGAGGCAAATGATATGAGTAGATAAAAAAATAAGAGACTCCTGTTGACAGTAAGTACAAGACAACATATGATATTGGGGGTACACATACCACATGGCTGGTTAATCTTCAAGGCTCATTTCATGTCAGAAAACAGAGCCAAGTGAGAACAGCCCCTTCCAAATCCAGACAGCCAAACAGAAGCCAACAATCCAATGCAACATTATCTCATAAAGCAAAGCTGTTTCCCCCGATCAATCTTCTTGAATAAAATAAAATGATGTTCAATTTTTTTAAAAAAAATATAAGATTGGTGAAATTCAAGAAAGCTGTTGGGGCTTCGCTGGTGGCACAGTGGTTGAGAATCTGCCTGCCAATGCGGGGGACATGGGTTCGAGCCCTGGTCTGGGAAGATCCCACATGCCGCGAAGCGGCTGGGCCCGTGAGCCACAACTACTGAGCCTGTGCGTCTGGAGCCTGTGCTCCGCAGCAAGAGAGGCCGCGACAGTGAGAGGCCTGCGCACCGCGATGAAGAGCGGCCCCCACTCGCCGCAACTAGAGAAAGCCCTCGCACAGAAACAAAGACCCAACACAGCCAGAAATAATAAATAAATAAATAAATAAATAGAAATTAGAGCACTGAATGCTGAATGTAAGATGAGAAAAGTTTAAAAAAAAAAAAAAAAAGAAAGCTGTTGGCATACGTTCAGGCTACACCATGCCATTGCTTCCTCAGCATGAGCTGTTTTCAGGAAAAACAGCAATTGACACTAATTAATACTAATTACTCATCTTGCTCGTATTCTTTGAGTTTTTCTGGCCTTACCAATATGTACTGTTCAAGTTCAATGCTTGCTTGAGGACTGGAGAATTTTTTTCAGCTCAGCCCTAACACATGCTACATTCCAACCAGTGTCAGGAGGAAAAGGAACTGCAAATGGGCTGTGGTCATGTAAGAATAGAAGTTTTCATAGGTCTCGGGGGAGGTTATTAACTGATTAAAGATTTAATGTTTTATTATGGGATTTATTCCAACAATACATTTTATATCTGTATAGTTATTACAAGTAGGCAACACTGAAACTATTATTATTGCTACTGTCCTTATTCTTGAAACTATCTTTGGTATTATCCTATTATTATTGGTCCTATCCTTATCTTATAGTATCTTTACTATGTGGTACCCTCTGTACCATCAATGACTCTTCCTTCCTCACTGAGTTAAGAATAAGTTTTCCAATTTCTACAAATAATATAGTCCCATCCTCCCTCTTCAGCCTCAGCTTGTATTATTTCCTTGTTATACCATGGGCTCCCACTAACTAGACCAATTGTAACTCCCAACCACATTCTAACTAATGCATTTTCTTGATTTTAAATATATTTGTATAATGTAAATACTTAGGTATGATTACAGCAGACATAATTTTTTGGTTTATACCTAAGAACATATTTGAGTATATATTTGGAAGCTGCATATTTGAGTCCCTCTAAATTTTGTACTTTTAGCTGGGGCTGTCTGGGAAATTTTGTCCCAGAAACTGCTATTCAGTTCCACAAATGGCCTTTCCAATCTATGTCAGTCTATAAACATGGCTTTTTCTCTTCTGTGATCCATACCTTGTCTAGGTTGAAACTTCACAACAACTTTCACAGACAGGAATTTAATGGTAACAGAAACTTGTAATTTTGTTTTCTTACCATTTAGTGTTTGTTTGCTCCTTTTTCTCTCAGATATTTCCCCCAAGATACAGTGGATCTGGGTTTCTGTGAGATGTTTCTTAATTTAAATCCTGTTCAAGACCTAACTCTAACTTTTACCTTCTAAGTTAATTCAGTATACTATATTCTTAATGCAATCAGTACATCACAGTTTTTTAATAGAATTAGTCACTGAACCTTTGTATATGCATAATGCACTCTAGTCCCTATTTAAGTTAAACCCTTGTGTGGCTAAAGGCGAATGACACCAAACCACAAATATATATGTTACAAATATCCATATGTATAATATCCTGGCAAAAAAGTCTTTGAGTCACATAGCAGATTCTGTTGAGTGACTTCTGTGGGTGGGGAGAGTAAAGGGGCAGGGGTTTATAAATGCTGATTCCTCAAGAGAGACACATAACATTGTCATACCTTGAGAACTGGTTGGTGATACAGCAGAAGTGAATGATGTAACAGAAATGATCATCTTTTCTTTTCCTTCTTCCTGTCCTCCAAACACTTCCAGAGAAATAAGTATTGAAAACTTGCAAGCACATTCTGTGTTCCTGAGGCATTTTTGCCATTTTATGATTGAACTTAGGCTCTTCATCATGTACATACTTTTAAGGTGGTGGAGCTCTGTATGAATTAACTCACCTCCAAGATGGTTAAACAGCATTTAGAACATTCCCTCTCCTAGACATAGAAAGGATTTCTCTTTGGGATTACTTATTCCCACATGACTGGTTTACTTATTTGAGCATTCAGACCGCATTGCTCTCTGAGAAAGAAATTACTCTGGAGAGAATCAGTATGAGATGGTTTCAAGCAAGGGAATAAGCAAGGTAATAGCCTTCTTTATCATTAGTACTTATTCAGAAAGCCATCTGGAGTGTTATAGCCATAACCCTCCAAAAAAATAAAAAAGGAGGAATTATGGGATGGAGACTGCCTATTCTCTGGGGGAGTTCTAATCCTTCAAATGAGTTCTCACCAGTACAATCCAACAGCTCCCAGGACATTTCTAACAATTTCTGGGTGGCAGTTTACATTTATCAACAATTGCTATGAGACCTCAAAATTGAGAAAAGTATAAAACTAGAGCTCTAATACTTGCTAGATTGATCAATAACCTTAGGGACTATAGCTTCATGCTTTTTCTTCCCAAACACAAACAAGTTTTAGAAGAAAAGTTAATAAAACAAAAATAAAAACCATGGGGACTGGAAAAGTTCTTCAGAATAGGAACAAATCATGACTATGGAGGCAAAAGGGTGTAGGCAGTGCTGGATTAACATACAGGGATGTGTCAAAGCACGTCCCAACAAGTTAAGGATCACATTAAACAAAGCTTGGTAACCTTCTCTCAAGTAGGCTTTATTGGTATTCAGAAGGGAAGAGATTGATGCTCAGGGCAAGTCGGCCTCTTGGCAGAACCTAACAGTTTTGGAACACAGAGGAGAATCTTATTTTTAGCTTTACCGTCCCAGAAATTTAGTTTTGCCACGGCACACAGTTTGGTCACATTTAGAGAGACTGACAGAAGCTAACCAAAGTTAGAGGAAACTAACATGTAGGATAGCCCAATCAAAGGATTTATAAAAGGCACATGGAGCTTATATGTTTTTAAACATCATCTCCTACTCCTATAGAAATGCATACATTGGCCCATGCTGTGAAAGAACAGCTGTCTGGAAGGACGATTTTACTAGGTGAGAAGGCGGGCCTGTTCACTGCTTTGCCATCTTTCCTGGTGTGAAATGATGGTGCCATCAGAATTCGAAGTGGCTACTTTCCTAGACCAGGAACAAATTTTCTAATAAAATTTGCTAGGAGAAGACTTAAAAAGGCAATTTTCTTTCCACTTTGATATTCAAATGAGCAATGTGCAGGCTTCAACTTTTCCCTCTCTTTCTGTAATAAGATGGTAGGAAATGTGTTTGTTGATTTTCTTTTTCACTCTTGATTATCTAAAACACTGGGATTTGCAGTCCTTTAAGTTTCCCTTTGAGCGGCCATGAAATTAACAATGTTTTGCCTGTGTATGAAGCAGTATTTTTATTGTCCATTAGCTTTGGTTTCCATCAGCAGCTATCGCTATTTGGAGGATGTGGCTCTCCCTGACCTCTGATGGGGCACAGGCCTGTGAGTGTTGAGTCTCTGAGGTGCTACTTGTACTAGGATAAGCTGGGGGGCCTGGCAGACCTACCACCTCACTTGCAGAGCCTCCTCCACAAGTCACTCTTGAGAGACAGAACATTCCATGTTGGTACAAGGCCAAGGAGCCCACAGCTGTGACTAATCAGCTGGGTGTTCCCTCAGGCTCTTCCAGAGAAACTGAGGTGGGTGGAAGTATGCATACTGAAAATTTGGGTACATATTTTGTTTCTCAGTGCCCTCTGATTTAGGATACAAGGGCAAAGTAAGAAAGCATTTTCTTTCCCTTTTCATGGGTAACATCACTCTGGACCTAGACAGGGGAGCAGATCTTAGCCCTTTTCTTGGTTTCAGAAGTTTTATTTGTGAGTTTTTAATACTTTTGTCATTGTTTCAAACAGCTGTTTTTAGAGTTCTGTGAGGGTTTTGCTTATCTTGGCAGATTCAGTATCAAGCAGGCATATATCAAGCTTCATAGCAGCTCAAAAATAGCGAGACCCAAGATGCTTGAACTTTTTTCTAAGTGACATTTCTTAATAATGCAGTACATTTGGAAATATACTTACTAAGGTTTTCATAATCATCCTAGGAATGTAATATTTCTGTGGGATATGGAGAGCAAAAATCAAGCAGTTTTCCTAAGATGAGGATTTATCTATAGCTTTTAAAGTAATTTTTTATCCTCAAGAAAATTTAATAGGAACAGCAGAATTGTGGGACCCCTGTAGAGGTCATGTCTGAGCAAATGTATCTTCATTTGTTAAGTTGTTTACATGTTTATAGAAGCCTCATTCTCGGCTGCAGGCCAAGAATTCCTACTCAACCAGTTTTTACCTTTGCACAATCATTCTCAGTTTCTGAGTAAGCTGAAAAGGAAATTGAATATTCATTTTAAATTTGTTACTTGGCTTACTGTTACTAGAGACATGCTCAACCATGAATTTTTAAATCCATGGATTGTTTTAAAAAAAGCCTTGCCAATTCTTTTAGAAATGTGAAAAGAAAACAACTTGGGAAGTAGGGAAAGTATTGAGCTATGAAAGACAGGATAGGGAGAAGTAGAAGGGGAAAAATGAGAGGTTGCTTTCTGTAGTCAGTGCGTTTGTCTTAGAAGAAATAATTCTGAAGGGGAAAAAATTGTCTTTCCTTAAGCACATGAAAGGTGCCCAGATTTTATCTAATATTAAAAATCATGACATGTGTCAGATGGCTGTCAGGATTCTGAGATAATATTAACTTTCATTTCATGGCAGTGCTCTGCCACTACTAATTTTATATTTAACAGAGTCCATTTCTTCATCTTGCCTTCAGAGTCTCTGAATTCAAGATTTATTGATCTGGTGTCAATCAAATATGCTTTATTTTCTGAGTACCTTGCCTCACCTAACTGTCTGTAGCCCCTGCAAGACAGGACACTGTTAACACTGGTGAATGTGTGTGAAGGCCTAGCAAGTGAGAGGGGAAAGGTTTATCTGGGGTCAGTTTGGGTGGAGCATTAGTGCTAATTGAGAGAGTTCTAGGTCATGGAGCTTCTAGGTCATGGTGCTTTACCTACAGAGAGAGTGGATGTGGCCAGAAGGAGATCCTCTAAAGCAGGACTCACGTCAGGAGAGGATAGAAGTAGTGATTACAATGCTGGGGAGAATGACAGAACAGCTTTTTTGGGGAGAGTGGGTGATAGTGGAGTATTAGCATTTTATGAGAAAAGTAAGCATAATTTATTTAACAAAATAATCAAATCTAATTACTCAGTGTTATCAAATATATTTGAACAAAATGTATCCAATGTAAAGTTATGAACAAATATAAAAGTTAGAGAAAAATATCATTAAATATAAATTACTAGCTACTAAGTGACATCTCTGGGCTCTGCCGTTTGCTTGGACTCCATTCCTCTCCATCCTGGGACCAACGAGATCACTCAGAGCTGTGACCTCCGATGGCATCAGCCCAATTGGCCTTCAGTCATCTTCCTGTCATGTAGCTCCCCTGAGTGGAGTTGTCACTAATACTGCCTCTGGGTAGCTCCTCTGCGTGGGCCAAAGCAGTTTTACTTTAGCAGTTTGGTTTCTTTGCTTGCCATCTCCAAAGAAGTGGTCGTGCCGTAGTCACTTCATTCTCAGCTGAGGCATCTGCCTGTGCCGTGCACTCCAGCCAGGTCAATCCTGGGCTTTTTGTGTGGGTCTGCGATAAAGTTGGGGGAAGGATATCAGAGGCAGCAGGAGATCAGTGACAAAGAACAGGAGGAATGGCTTGCAGTAAGGATGTGAGGAAAGGGGATTGGGCAGGAAGTGGAAGAGGAGGCTATTAGAAACAGAGATAAAAATGGCCAACTAAGCTACTGACCAGTGTCTCTAACATTTGCATGACCACAACGAAAGTACCAGTGTTTCAGTTTTTAAAAATAGAAAGGTAAAAGGTAGTGGTTTTCAATCTTGGCTGCACATTGGGAAGTTTATTTTTTAAAATATTGAGGCTTGGGTCACACCCCCCACTCCCCCACCAGAGATACTGATTGAATTGTTTTGGGGTGTGGCTTTCTCATCAAAAGTTTAAAAATCTTACCAAGAGAGTTCCAACATGCAGCCAGTGTTAAGAACTGCAGTTATAAGTTAATGCTAGGATTTTGAAAATCAGTATTAAATCCATAAATGGAACGTGCAGCTGTTACCTTTATTTTAACCAAAGGGAAACAGGTTCATTTTTGTTTTTTAATTAATTAATTAATTTATTTATTTTTGGCTGTGTTGGGTCTTCGTTTCTGTGCGAGGGCTTTCTCTAGTTGTGGCAAGCGGGGGCCACTCTTCATCGCGGTGCGCAGGCCTCTCACTATCGCGGCCTCTCTTGTTGCAGAGCACAGGCTCCAGACGCGCAGGTTCAGTAATTGTGGCTCACGGGCCCAGTTGCTCCGTGGCATGTGGGATCTTCCCAGACCAGGGCTCGAACCCGTGTCCCCTGCATTGGCAGGCAGACTCTCAACCACTGCGCCACCAGGGGAGCCCAACAGGTTCATTTTTAAGGAGCATCTTCAGGTGCCAGGCATGGTGCTGAGTACTATTACCTTTTTTATTTTTATAGTAATACTGTGAAGTGAGAAGAGTAAACCCAATTTAAAAGGTGAAGAAAGTGAGGCTAAGGGAAGAGAAGTAATTTGCTCGAGGTGACAGTGTTTGTGGAGGTGAAGCTAGCAACTGGGACTCAATCCCAGGTTTATATGATTCATCTTTTTCTTACCTTTCCTTTAAGACACAGTTGTAAAGGGTAGCTTATCATGGCTTGCTTGAAGACATACATTCTTTTGTGCCTTATATCTAGGGATAAGAAATGAAATCTGTATGTTGTAATCACTATAACCTATAAGATTGCTCAAAATCAGGGTTCAACAAATTATAACCCACTGTCAGTTTTTGGGTGGCTTATGAGGTAGAATGGTTTTTACGTTTGTAAATGGTTGAAACAAAATTAAGGAAGGCTATTTCATGGCCCGTGAAAATGATACAAGATTCAAAATTTGGTGACCACAGATAAAGTTTTATTGGAACACAGCTACACTTATTTGTTATGTTTTATCTGGGGCTGCTTTCTCACCACAGCAGCAGGGTTGAGTACTGGCAGCAGAGACCATATGGCCAGCATAGCCTAGAATATTTACTATTTAGCCCTTTACAAAATAAAGTTTGTTGACTTCTGCTCTAAAGTAAAACCTGATAGAGAAATCTTAATGTACAAAACTGGCATATAGTATAGAGAATGCTTGTTCACATTAACAAATATATAACAATACAAAACAATTTTCAAGGTTCTTTGAAGGTATAAGCTACCCTAGTGCATTTAGGTGTTGGTTTAAAAATCATTAGGTGCCCCTGGGGGTTGATGATTATATAAATGTAAAGCAAAAGCACCATGAACCATTATTCACAGAAGATTAGGCACAGAAAAAGGTAAAAACCCTCACAAATGATGTCACTAGCAACTCAGGATTAATTGTAATAACTCCATTTATTTTTAGCTTTCCTTGTGAATTAAGTAGATCAGTGCATGATTCTGTTTCTATTTTTGCACTAAGTTTCTTTTTCCAAAATTTCTACTTTTTAAAATACTGGTATATACATCAATGTTTTCAGAAATGTACTAATTCAGTAATATGCTATCTTTGCTGTAGCAACTGTACCAGTGTCTCTCAAAATATGTTCCTTGGATCACATGCATCAGAATCATCTAGGATGCTTGTTTTAAATACAGATTCTAGGGTCTCAGACCAGACCTACTGATTCAGAACCTCTGAGGGCAGGATTCTGCCTTTCTCCAAGCTCCCAAGGTGAATCTCATGTATCTTGGAGAGTGAAAAACCCATGCTACATCGTGGGTGATTCTATTGACAGTTATACTAGGAACATAGATTTAGAGGAGCAGCAAGCAGGGTGTACAGATTCCTGCAGAGAAGTGGAGGAATAGCAGGATTCTGTGTTCCCAGGGTGTATGATTGAAAGCAAATAGGGAAACCATCTTGCTAGTAAGAAGCAGATTCATCCAAGTGGACAGAGAAATAATAGAAATGAGGAAACATCAAAAGAATGAAAGCTGGGATGGATTGCTGCTAGTTTTTTCTGCTTATCAGAATATAATTGGTCTAAGCGCCATTTCCCTTCTTGGCATCCTTTCTTCATCCTAGAAATGACCAAGTGTGCCAGGCATTTATGTTTGCTCTTTCAGATCCACTCTCCATCCCTTTCCCTCTACTCTGTTCTCTGTCTGGGGGGGCTAAACTGTATGGACTCCCCTGCCATGTGGCTTCTAGTTGGGGTCATCAGTGGGGTGCCCAAGAAGGAGATCAGAGAGAGGGAGTGAGGCCCCCTCACTGTGGAACCAATCTGGCTACCTGTCTCTTTGGACTGATAGTCATCGCTCTGTTCAAGATGGCCTTTTCTACATAATACTCCACTGCCAGGTTCTGTTACATGCTTTTGCCTTGTCCCTTTGGATCTGAGGGCAGTAATAGCTCCATGGTTGCAAACCCCAGGTTAACTACAAAATCCTTTACGTTTCTACAACCTGCCCACATGTTTATATATATTTAAACACTCTTTGAATTATTCTAATTTGACTATAACATCTGTTTCCTGTTTGGACCCTACTGAAACAGCAACCAAATGTCTACAGGTGGAATCCAAAAGGAAAGGGGGCATCATCTCTTTGGTGAGCAAAGTTGTGGTTCATCAAACATGACAAGAGACCTCACATGTACTATTATCCTGCCTAAGACCCTCTTCTCTCCACCTCTTTATCTGGGTAACTCCTGGTCATTTTAAAAGTCTCACCTTGAATGTCAGCTTCTAAGAAATTCCTCAAATGGTTCCACCAAACTAAATTAGTTGCCCCTGCTATACCTTCTCATAATATGCTTTATTTTTTCCTTAATTGTTCTTATGCATATTGTAAGTCATTTATCTTATATTATCTTTGGACATCTCTCACACTAGACTGTGATCTCTAGGAGGGTTCTGACTATTTTGTGTTTAACACCTGCCCTTTGCAAGTGCTCATTCAGTTTTTGTTGAATATGTGCATGAATAAAATATATCTATCCTAGCCAATTTCACTGTTATTCTTTTCCCCTGGGAAAAACTATGACGTATATAAACCATACCTATATAGCATGCTATTTTCTGTACTTCCATAAACCCAATAATAGGGACCAATTATGCCATTGCCCACACAGAACTCTAATCTCAGGTGAATGGTTCTACTTGTTTCCCAGAAACTTGTCTATTTTATGAAACATTTGCTGTAAGAAAGGAGGCAGAAACCTATCAAACAAATTGTCAGTACTTGATAAAGTAACAACAAATCATACAAAGCAAGAACAATTGCGTGTTAAGTGTAGGACTGGTGCTAGGTTAAACTCGGTGAGTGGGCATTTAATTTACCTTTTCCTAACAAATGGGAAAAAGACCCACTGGATCCCCACACTCTCCTTTCCTTCTCTCCAGAGTATTTCTAATCAGAGACACTAGCAGACATCTACTTATAATAAAAGGCTTCTCCTTAGAGAATCAAAGTGACAGAAATTTTTAGGTAGTAAATTTGACAAAGCAGCAGGTTTTCATTTACTGCATTCTCTTTCTGAGAACTTAGTTACATTTCCTAAATAAGTAGCCTGGATTAGATGAAGAGAAAAAAAAATTTTAATCACTCCAAATATTTGGAGATAGAGTAACTAGTGAGAACTCTTCATAATTTGTTTTCTCCATTCCAATGCCTCATCCTGTGTGGATTTCAGTTTCTTTGTAGCCTAAGTGTTTGGGGGACACAGATGTGAATAAGCAAGGTACCCCTACAGATCCACATCAGCCTGTGTTTAATTTGCATTCCTCATTTCATCCATTCACAGTCCCCACCCCATTTCAGTTTTTCTCTTCATGGAACAAAATACCCCAGCCCCAAGGACTCATTTCTTTCTCTTCTTGAAGGACTGCAGTCAGTGCAGTTTCTCTTGCCAGCTGCCACCTCATGCTGAGAAATCATGCAGATAACCACCCTTCTCCAAGTCATCACAAGCCCAGAGATGCTCTTTCTGCATTGCACCAAATGCCACAATGAAGAAAAAATCAATCAGAATCTTCCTGCATTTCAGTATGGGCTGACCTTCCTCCTTTGTGAGTGATTTCAGGGAACAAGAAAAAACTATTTAGGTCCTGTCCACTAATTTGCTAATGTTTGAAATTCCTTTGTTAAAGACTTAACTTAAGCTTAATATTATAGGCCCTGTTTAAAACAATTTCCCTGTGTGAGATAACACATAGTACATTGTTAATCATTGACATTTCAGTTTGAATAAGATCACCAGATGCATTTTGAAAGTAGATTTCTATAATGAGTAGGGGGCGAAAAAACATGAGGACCCCGAATTAAGCACAGGGGAGAGCAGAAAGGGGACACTTGGCTCTCAGTATAAACAACATCTACTTTTGCTTCCATGCTTCCCTTACCTCAGTCCCAATTTCAACTAACATTGTTACATTTTGTCAGGTATTGAAGGCATTCCAAATAAAGTAATAGGCAGTGAATTTTCTCCGATTATTGCCAAGCCAGATAAGTGTTGACTTCATTATTAAAGTATGCATATATTACAGAATTAATATAAAAATGCACGTTTTAGACTTGTCATATATATATATTTGTATGTGTGTGTGTCTATTTCTTAACATGAGTTAAAACAGTATATGGATTCAGCATTACCCAAGGCAGTGGAATTTAAAGATGTGAAAATACAGCAATCATATACATTATTCTGTACAATTACCCTTCAGTAAATGCAAACAGGGACATTTATTAAGCGCTTCAAAATTTGTATCTCCACCTAGTGGTAACTGATGGAAATAACATGTTTTTAAATTAATATTTTAAGCACTGGGAGTGGATAAATTGAGATGTTCTTGGTCAATCAGCATTCGTTATCAATTCAGTTATATTTTTACATGGGATGGAAAGTACAAAGTAAAGCTAGACGTGCAGTTGGCAAAGGGAAGCCAAGTTCTACTACCCGTGAACAATATAGAGTAGGCGTAAATTATTCAATATGGAACAAGCCAGGATTTCAAGCAGTATTTATATAGCAGAAATCTCATAGGACTAAAGGATAAGGATGGATGGTTTATTTTGAACACCAAGAAGGGAGCCAGGGAATTACCTCCATTTGCTCTTTTTTTCTGAGAACATCACCTAATGGCCATCCTTCTCCATGGCTTCCCAGAGTCAGTCTCCTTGATGACAAAGAATGTTTGCGAGAGAAGTCATTTTGGGATATGAAAGAACCCCTTAGTTTCCTCAAGTGTCTCATTTAAAATCCTACTGAGTGGAAATATCAATAAAAATTTATCTTAAACTGATATAGGCACAAAGCATATCTGCCTCCAGACTCTGAGGCTGCCAAAGGGAAACACTTAGTTGAGGGAACAACTTGTTAAAAATGTGTAAGTTCCCTGTTCCAAATTTTCCCAGAGCCTTTCTTACATGAATTCTTTCCCAGATAAGGTAGCATAAGTCCCTGAGAGAGATACCTAGGATTTTTTTTTTAATATATAAAAGAAAGACAAACCTGGTTCCATTTTATCTTTTTTTTGTGTGATAAAAGAAAGGATTGCTTAGATATATCAACTATCATAGAGCTTTCATCCTGCTATGGATGGGAAAAAATAATAAGTCTAATAAACTGACTGACCATAACATTTATAGATTCACATAATTTACGTAAAATTTCATACTATTTATTGTGAGTTGCCTCAGTGCTGGAAAAATCTAATAGACACCTTATGTATGCAGTTCCTTAGGCTTCGCCTGTGCTTGCAAAGGACAATGACCTGAGAATTTATTCCAAATTCCATGGACAACTAGGACACTTTATATTTTTTAATTTAGTCTTGAATTTCTGGCTTGAATCACAAGAATTTTGATTCTTCACTTGAGCTTGCTTATTTATTCACTCACAATGCAGTGGTGATAGTGACAATACCCTGATTTTCCCTTGCATAATATTTTATTCATTCATTCATTCTTTCTTTTATTCTGATTTGATTAAAAGAATTCTTTCTGGATTCAATGGCTTTTGGCTGTAGCACATAGTTTTCTGTCTATGTATTTAACGAATGCTTATTCATCATGTTATATATCATGTGTGGAGTTAGGTGCTGGGAATACAATCATAATTTGGCACTAGATGGGATGAAGTTTGTAGGAGTTGTTTCTTTGAAAAATATTTACGCCAAGTGCCAAAGCTATAACAAACCATGACATAATTAATGTTTACCTCTGATGACTTTTTTTTTTATAGTAATCTTTTATTTATTTATTTATTTATTTTTATATTTATTTTTGGCTGTGTTGGGTCTTCGTTTCTATGCGAGGGCTTTCTCTAGTTGCGGCAAACGGGGGCCACTCTTCATCACGGTGCGAGGGCCTCTTCACCATCGCGGCCTCTCTTGTTGCGGAGCACAGGCTCCAGACGCGCAGGCCCAGCAGTTGTGGCTCACGGGCTCAGCCGCTCCGCGGCATGTGGGATCCTCCCAGACCAGGGCTCGAACCCGTGTCCCCTGCACTAGCAGGCAGACTCTCAACCACTGCGCCACCAGGGAAGCCCCTTACCTTCCTTTCAGTTCTGCAAAGATTTCTGCAAGGAACTGCTGCCTACCTTTTCGCAGTCATAACTTAACCCTCCCTGCAGGATGCTGCCTGCTATAGAAGCAGCGTCCTTCTGTCGTCTCTTATCTACAGAATTCTGTCCTTCTGAGGCTGAATCACATTGTCACAAAGCACACCCGTAGGGCTGAGCGTAAGCAGAACTGTTTGGGGCGGTTATAGAGGGAGCTTGGGCACTTAGGCTGGGGTGTCCACCAGCCTAAGGCATCTGAGACACCACCGGCAGGGCTGGACAGAGCCTGGTCAGGAAGTAAAAGGGTATGAGCTACAGGCCTCCAGCCAAGGGTGACCAAGAGCTCCCAGTGCTGTCAAGTAGAGGATCGATCATATGAAGGTAGGGAGATAGAAGAGATTTTATTTGTCATTCTAGTAGCTCTATTTACAACTTTTAAATATTTAGATATACATTATGTTGACTCCATTTATTCTCCTGCCCCCAGCCCTGCAGAGGTTTAGGATAGGCCTGATCACTCCTTCCCACCCGCTGCCTCTGCTCTGCGCCCGCCCTGCTGGGCATCCCTGCCTCTCACCAGCTCCCCTGGCACTGCTCCTCCCCAGCTGCTCTGCCGCTGCTTCTCTGGCACCAGGGCCTTTACTGCTGTTCCTCTTAGGAGGTGTGAGAACCCTCCTGGTACGAAAGCTGTTTGGGAAGCACGCTTTGCTCCAGGTTTGTCTTTAATGTTACCCTCTCTCAGAAGTGAACCCAGACTGTACTGCATGTGCTCTTGTTTTGAAAGAGACACTAAGTAAAATACATCTTTCTGTTTTTATATACAGACTTCACAGGACTCAGATATGAGTCCAGTAAAGATAAGAGACATATTCCCATGACAGAGAATATTATCCTGTGAGGAGATCAAAGTTAAGGAATTTGCCTAATGATGTACAGAAATAAGTGACAGAACTATGCTTAAATCTGTGTTTCTGATTTCAAATCTAGGGCTCTGTATGTGATACCAAGCTGGCACTTGGTTTCATTTTATCAGCACTTAATTACTTCCTTTTGAATTGTTCTCTTATTGTTTTATTCATGTTTATTTTCCTTGTCTCTTAAGACTGTAAACATCTGAAGGCAAAGTCAAATGTTGCCAGGGCACTATAGGATAATGCTGAGAAAATAGTAGATGCTCCGAATAAATTATTGGATAGCATAAGCTTGGTCTTTGGGATAATAATGTGCTCTATCAAAGACAAAAAAGTCTTCAGAGACAGGAAAACCTAATTCAAGTCTCTGCAATACCACTTACTATTCGTGAGATCTTGGACAAATTGCTTAATCTAAGACTTTGTTTCTTCATCTGTAAAATGGGCATGTTAAAAAAAATTTACCTAATGGAATGATGATGATAATTCAATCATATAACATAGGTAAAGCACAGAGAACATAATACACTCTTAATAAATATGCTGTCTAGCTTCATCCTCATCATCATTTTCTAATAAAATTTCAGAAATCACATGGCAGATAACATTTTGCCATTTTACTAAGGAGTCCATTTACTTAATAATCAGGGACAAGAACCCACTTTAAGACTGGTAAATGTGTTAGCAACCAGCTGTCCCATTAACTCCATGAATATTTTAATGAGGTTTACAGCTCCATTGGATCTATTTCTTCATGAACATCAGCAATAAAAACTTAGTAGATACCAAGGATATGTTACAGAGAGTCCAGTGGATCATGAAGAGCTGACGCATATTCATTTCTGGATGTAGTGGGCATGGGTCTCAGGGGGGCTGAGCTGGCGTGAACAGGAGCTTCATAGCCACTACTTCTGCTCAGCCCACTTGGTTTTGCAGAGAAAATATTCGGCAACACTCAGAGGCATTATCTGCAGCACTGGGCCATGCACTTATTGTTCTTGAGTGAGCTCATTTTCATACTATGAAAAAGAAAACCTTACGCCTCTCTTATCTAAGAACTAGTCCTTGTTTTCTATGTTTTGAGGGAAGAGTTACAAAAGCTCTTTTTATTATAAATGGGGTCCATTTTACTACCTCATCATAACTCTAGAAATTAACGCTTGCATAGCACCTGAAAGTCTTAAAAAGACAGCACTGTCTAAAGATAAGTTGTCCCACATTACTCCTGTGTCATATGTATTAGACTCATTTGAAAGTTCCTTGAGGACAGAAACACTGCTGTTTTCTCCACTGTATACAGCCCAGTGCGAAATACATGCTATGAAAACCAGGGCAGGCAAATCTTTCCTCGGACCCCTCCCCATCATATTTGCTTATCCCCACATTCCTCATGTTCGATACAGGCCTCAGACAGGCCACCTGCCAGTTGAAGAAACCTATTTAAAGAATTGACTGTGGTCCAACATCTATCTTTCAGCTCCAGACATAGATGGTTTATTGTGCAAAATAAAAGGCTTGGGTATTCAGCTGACAGAGAAAGTAGAAACCTCTTTGTTTGTTGACAGAAATAAAATGTGTCTTGTCATAGATGTTGATATCACATATTAATCGCCCCTGCTGGGGAGCATGGGCCCCTGGTGTGGTGTGCTATAAATATTGATGTGCTCACCCTGAACCGGCAGGATGCCTGGGAAGCCATGAGAGGTATAGATGAAAGGATTTTTTTTTTTTAAAGAAACTTTTTTTTTTTTAATTTTATTTATTTATTTATTTATTTATTTATGGCTGTGTTGGGTCTTCGTTTCTGTGCGAGGGCTTTCTCTAGTTGTGGCAAGTGGGGGCCACTCTTCATCGCGGTGCGCGGGCTTCTCACTATAGTGGCCTCTCTTGTTGCGGAGCACAGGCTCCAGATGCGCAGGCTCAGCAATTGTGGCTCACGGGCCCAGCTGCTCCGCGGCATGTGGGATCTTCCCAGACCAGGGCTCGAACCCGTGTCCGCTGCATCGGCAGGCAGTTTCTCAACCACTGCGCCACCAGGGAAGCCCCAATGAAAGGATTTTCATAAAGGTGTGCTCAGTTGCTCTCCATCCTCCTTTTTTTCTGCTTTGAAATCTATGCATCTCCAACTAATTGCTTCCCCATCCAACCGCACAAAGTTTGAAAAAACCTTTCCAGATATTCCAGGAATATGGTGGACTCTCCTTTCTCTTTTCAAACAGAACACCTAATCCTTTTATCTTGTACATTTTATATGGTTTGGGACAGAAGTCACATCTTCCCCAGCTGGCTGCCTGTTCAGTAGAGTGAAAAGTTGTCTGGCATCAGCTGCTAGTGAGGAAACATCCAGGCCATTTCAGCTGCAGGGGCAGAATTTTATGCTGTGATGTTCTTTTCAGTTCAGGGAACACTTTCCAGTAATCAAGTTGACAGTCTTTCTTAAAGTTACATGCCGACCAGAAGAATATTGTTGTTTCTGAAGACTGAGCAAATGCTGATGCTCACAATTGCAAAATGCCAGTTATCTTTTGGCATATTTGCTGTTGTTTCACTGCTGTTTACAAATCCTTGCCAACCATAAGATATAGTCTGAATTGTGACCAGACTGATGTCAAAAATAAGGTCCCTTCATGGAATTATATAGGGACATATTCCTTCGGCAGACTGCATTGTAGACGATTTCTGCAATAATATATTTTATTTTTTTCATCTAACATATTTATTGAGCATCCAGTATATGTCAGGCACTGTTCTAGGTACTGTGGATATAGGGATAAACAAGTGGGGCAGACAGACAAGGTTCTGTGCTGTCACTTTATGGTCTCATAATAGGACCTCCAAAAAGACGAATAAACAAGGAACACATCAGTTATATATTCCGAACATTAAAACCGAATAGGAGACCTGGTGGTTACTGTGGATTGGGTAGTCAAATAGTATGAAGTGTACATTTTTTAAAGTTACCTGCAGATTGCAGATGGGGTAAGAGATTGTGCCAAGCAGCATGTATTCCTCATGCAAAGGTGTTTAATGTGGGAGCGTTAGGCATTTTTAAGGAACAGTTGGTCAATGCCTTTGAATATTTTTTAATTTTAAATGACAAGAGAGGCAAATTTGACTGAGGGTATGTGAAAAGAGAGTGCAGGAAGCACAAAGAAACTGGGTGGAAGCAATTCTTTAAGGATATTTCACAAAAAAATTACTTTAAGTGCTTCCAACAAAGGTCTGGACAACTAGGACCGAGAGCAGATGGCAAGATCACCCAGTCTTACCCAAGATGAGAAATTTGTTGGTGAGAGAGATTCTAATGGGTCCTCTATCTCAAAAGGCTATCCTGGCACCCTTAGTTTGGAGGAAAGCCCATCTGCCTTGGGAAGCAATGACAGTTCCTCTCTTTTGTATCTGTTCTTAGCGCTTGGCATAGAAGTTAATAAATGTTGTGTGCTCACATTTCATAGATGATATCAGTGAGCAAGCAAATGTGAAAAATCTGACTCCTTACCCCCGTTTGGAAATCTAGACTAGCCGGAAAGCTTATGTAGAATGTCCTGTCCTAATCTCTACCATTCTGAAGCACTTGGAGAGAGAACTTTAAGGTAGAAAGCAGCATATGATTCAGAATATTGCTTAAAATTGCTCTAGACCTTTATTTTTCAATATTTGCAAATGAACATCTTATGAGAAATGCCAGTGAATTGTGGTTACTGGCCTAACTTAATTTGACTTCTTTTTGCAATCTCATAAGTATGCTTAGTCCAGGAAAACTAAGTTTTTTTGTAGTGTAAAGTGTGCTTCAGATTATTCTCTCAGGGAAACATACATTTAAAAATAGGTCACATTGACTAAATTTGTCTGACTTTTTTTTCATACGGAAGATTTTTTTCAAAGCAATTTTTTGGCTTTAGATGTTTTCCCAGAACCTAAACTATCACATTCACCTCAAATTTCCGCATGGGAAGTTTCTTTTTAGAAATGGTCTGAGAGATGCAATTAAAATTTTTTAGGTGGGGAAGTAGCTCAGGGAAGTTTCTTTTTAGAAATGGTCTGAGAAATGCAATTAGACTCTTTTAGGTGGGGAAGTAGCTCAGGGAATTTTCTGTATCCAAGGTTTGATAATGACTACTAAAAAAAGTTCTCATATTTAAATGACAATTGACAGCTTAAGAAAGACAGGTTGGATCCCTGCGCCTATCTTCAGAAGCTTAAAGTTAAAGAGATCAAATAATTCTGACTGAAAGCTGTGTTAAAGAGCCCAATCAATGTGGGAAATAGATTGTAGAGTCTGATCACAGGATTTATGCAGAAATTGGATTTCACAGATATAATGTGAATCACACAAAGCAATCTATCCAACAGGGGAAGGATCTGACACTGCTTAGAGATTTTATTTTGGAAGGGTTTGAAAATACTGGGTATTTCAGTTTATTTTAATGACAGATGAATAGGAGATGCTAAATATTTGATATCGAGAATTTTTTATTGAAATAAAATTGTATTAAATTATTTACAAAACTGTTTCAAGCAACTTTACCAAAACTATAGGGCTTGAATCAGTTCTATTCTTTGCAAAGCATTCTATTTCTGTTCTGGATTGGTGAGACAGTAAACATTTGTGAATGTTTCTGGTCCCTACTGAATTTTGATTGAAAAGAGAAGAATAGGTATTTTGATACTTACTGTGTTCTTTTTCTTGGGCTTTCTGACCTTTCCAAAATAGAACTGTCAATTGAATTAAATCTTGTATTGAATACTTTCCAGTGCAAGGCTTGTACTTGAAGAAAAATGAGTGAAAAAAGGTCCCTGCCCTTAAGCTATTCAATCTAGGGTTACAGGCATCTTTTTATTGCCCATTGGTATCACTATCTGAAATTTCTGTATCATCTTAAATTCATCCCCTAAGCTGAATTTAATTCTCACCTTGGTTAATGTTAGTGGTGAAATACAGCCTGAAATATAGAAGACATTCTTGAAGCCTCTATTTACCCTTCACACTCAATCAGTTATCAAGTTCTTTCAAATATATCTCTTCAATATGTCTTAAACTGAGTTTATATTCTCATGTCTAAGGACATAATTATTGTTCCTGAATTACTAAAATAGTCTCCTAAATTCTGTATACATGTCTATAAGTATAAAGTTATCAATTATCTTTTCTTGAAAGGTCTGTCCTTCTCATTTTAACTACATTTTATTATTGTTCATTTGAAAAATGCTTGATTATGAATCAATTTCAATAAGAATACAAATAATAATTACTACAATTTATTGAATGGTTCTGATGGCTCCTGTTGTGTTCCCAGGGCTTTATGCATATTCTTTCATTTATTCTCAAAATAACCATATCAGGTGAGTATTATTAGTATCTGCATTGTAAAGTTAAGCATATAGTATTTCAAGGTTTACTTTTTATAATAAAATGTATATTCTTTTTATGAAAATAGTCTTTATTTTTCTTAGTTGGCTAAGTAAAATATTTGGCTCTTCTAGAGTAATTCTAATGTGTTGATTGATTGAAAGTTAGCTGAAATGCAAAGTAGACAACCTCTGTTTGATTGTAGGATGGCTTTGATAGATTCTTTTCCTTGATTAGGCCTGTCATTTAGAAAGATACTCTGACAACAGTTTATATGATGTCTTATTGGATATTCTACCACATGGCAGGTATTCCCTAAATCTTTGTTCAATAAATAAGGTTTAAAGACTACTTGATATGCTGTTATATAGATCAGGAGAGATGAGAACTCAGAGAGAGTGGAATTCATATGAAAAGGAGAGGTCAGATGTTGCGTGCCCATAGAGATAAAGTGATCAGAATTTGGTGATAAAAGGAAGTGTCCAGGAGAGCTCTGGAACTTTAAAAGCCACCAGGAGAATAGTGATGTTGCATTGGTACAGAAGGATGAGAATTTTCACGGGGGTGCTGGAATTGATCGAAGCTTTGAACATTTAAGTACAATTACACAATAGTTTTGTCTGTTTATTTTGTTCATTTTTAAGATGATTATTCTTATTTCAAGCAATTAAAGCAAGTTTCTTCTAGTTCTGTCATACTTTCTAAATAATTTCCAGTCCCCATCCCACTATCAGTATCTATTAAAGGAAAATCTCTCATAAAAATAATTTAGACTGGCATACTTTTCTTATGGGCCTTTATATTTTAAACCAACTTTTTGATTGTGGAATTGTATTAGTGTGTACAGCAAATTACCACAGCATAAAATAACCTGCATTTATTATCTCAGAAGTTTTGTGGGTCGGGTGTCTGGGCACAGCTTAACTGGTTCCTCTGCTTAGGGTATCATAGCTTACAATCAAGGTGTCGTCCAGGGCTGGGTTCTCAGCTGGAGACTCAGGTGGGGAAATATGCACTTCGCCTCTAGCATTGTTGTTGGCAACATTCAGTCCCTTGTGATTTTAAATTTCGTGGAAGCTTGCTTTCTCAAAGCCCACAAAGGGAGAAGTAGGCTAACATGATTGAGTCTTTTATAATGTAACATGATCATGGGAGTGAAAACCTATCACCTCTGCTATATTCTGTTGGTTAGAAATGAGGCATAGTTCCTGCTCTCAAGGGGAGGGAATTTACAAGGATATGAACCCCAGAAGGCAGAGATCATGGGGCCACTTAAAGTATGTCTGTTACAGGAATAGAAGAATTGGCTCATGGTGAAAATTTTACTGTAGTTTAATTTCTTGTTTTCCAAATCTCTTCTCAACATATTAACTTTGGTTAATGAGGATTTAATGCTGTTACCAACGTCCTACTATGGCAAAATGTACTCTATGATGAAATATCTGCTCTATTTTTTCCAACTTTATTGAGATATTATTGACATGTATGTAAGTTTAAGGCGTACAGTGTGATGTTTTGATACACATATGTATTGTGAAATGAGTACCACAATAAGGTTAGTTAACATACCCACCCCGTCACATAATTGCCTTTTTATTTTTATTTTTTTGATGATAACATTTAAGATCTATTTTCTTAACAAATTTCAAGTATAGAATACAGTATTGTTAATTGGAGTCACCATACTATAAATTAGATCCCCAGAACTTATTTATCTTATCACTGGAAATTTGTACTCTTTGATCAATATCTCCCCTTTTCCCCCATTGTCTCTGGCAATCACCATTGTACTTTCTATTTCTATGATTATGGCTTTTTCAGATTCCACATATAAATGAGAGCATGCAGTATTTTTCTTCCTCTGTTTGACCTATTTCATGTAGCATAATGCTCTCAAGGTCCATCCATGTTGTATAAATGGCAGGTTTTCCTTTTTTTATAGCCGAATAATATTCCATTGTATGTATATACCACATTTTTTTTACTCATTCATCCTTCCGTGGAGACTTAGGTTGTTTCTATTTCTTGGCTATTGTAGATATTGCTGCAATGGATATTGAGATGCAGATATCTTTTCAAGATAATGATTTCATTTCCTTTGGATATATACCTAGAAGTGGGATTGCTGGGTCATATAGTAGTTCTATTTTGTAATTTTCTGAGGAACCTCCATACAGTTTTCCATAGTGGTTGTACCAATTGACATTTACACCAACAGTGCACAAAAGTTTTCTCTTCTCCCATCCTCACCAACACTTGTTTTCTTTTGTCTTTTTGATAATAACCATTCTAACAGGTGTGAGATGATTTCTCATGGTGGGTTTGATCTGCATTTCCCTCCTGATTAGCGATTTTGAGCATCTTTTCATGTATTTTATGGCCATTCGTATGTCTTCTTTTGCAAAATGTCTATTAATAAATCCTTGTTCATTTTTCAATCAGATTGTTTGCTTTTTTGCTGTTGAGTTTCTTTTTTATATTAACCCCTTATTAGATAGATGGATTGAAAATATTTATTTCCCATTCTATACTTTGCCTTTTCATTCTGCTGATTGTTTCTTTTGTTGTGCAGAAGCTTTTTGTTTGGTATAGTCCCAGTTTATTTTTGTTCTTTTTTGCTTGCACATTTGGTATCATAGTGAAGAAATCATTACCAATACCAATGCCAAGGAGATTTTCTCTATGTTTCTTCTAAGAATTTTAGTTTTGAATCTTATATTTAAATCTTTAATCCATATTGAGTTAATTTTTGTGAGTAGTGTTAGAAAGGGGTGCAATTGCATTCTTTTGCATGTGACAATTCAGTTTTCCCAACACCATTTATTGAAGGGATTATCCTTTCCCCATTTAATATTCTTGACTCCCTTATCAAATATTAGTTGACTATATATGCATGCATTTATTTCTGGACTCTCATTTCTGTTTTATTGGTCTGTGTTTCTGTTTTGATGCCAGCACTATACTGTTTTGATTCTATAGCTTTGTAATAAAGTTTTGAAATCAGAAATTGTGATGTCTCCAAAGTCAGAATTACATTGGCTATTTGCAGTCTTTTGTGGTTCCAAACAAATTTTAAAATTGATTTTTCTATTTCTGTGAAAAATTGCTATTGGAATATTGATAGGGATTGCATTGAATCTATAGATGGCTTTGGTGGTATGGACATTTTAACAATATTAATTTTTCCACTCCATGAGCATGAGATATCTTTCCATTTATTTGTTTCTTCTTCAGTTCCTTTCAACAAAGTCTTGTAATTCTCAGTGCACACATCTTTCACCACCTTTGTTAAATTTAGGCTTAAGTATATTTTTATTTTTGATGCTATTATAAATGTTTTCTTTATTTCTTTTTCAAATAGTCCATTGTTAGTATATAGAAACATGGCTGATTTGGGGTTGTTGATTTTATATCCTGCAACTTTACTGAATTTGTGTATTAGTTCTAACACTTTTTTGGTAGAGTCTTTAGACCTTTCTATATATAAGGTCATATCATCTGCAAAAAGATAATTTTACTTCTTTTGGTCTAATTAAGATTCTTTTTTTCTTGCCTAATTGCTATGGCTAGGACTTCCAGTACTGAACTGGGTTAAAATAGTGAGAATGGGTAACATTGTCTTGTGACTGATCTTATAAGAAAACCTTTCAAGTTTTCACTATTAAGTATGTTAGCTGCAGGCTGAGCATATATGGACTTTATTATATTGAAGTACCTTCCTTGTATACTCAATTTGTTGAGAGTTTTTATCTTGAATGGATGTTGAATTTTGTCAAATGCTTTTTCTGCATCTGTTGAGATAATCACATGATTTTTATCATTAATTCTATTAGTATGATATATCACATTTATTGTCTTGCCTGTGTTGAACTACCTTTGCATCCCAGGAATGAATCCCAATTAATCATGGTGTATGGTCCTTTTAATGTGCTGTTGAATTCAGTTTGCTAGTATTATGTTGAGAATTTTTGCATCTATATTTATTAAGGATATTAGCCTGTAGTTTTCTTTTATTGTAGTGTCTTTCTCTGTCTTTGTATCAGGGTAATGTTGGCCTTGTAAAATGAGTTTGGGATTGTTCTCATCTTTAGTTTTTCGGAAGAGTTTGAGAAGAATTGGTGTCAGTTCTTTAAATGTTTGGTAGAATTCACCAGTGAAGCCATCTGCTTCTGGGCTCTTTTAGTTGGCTGGTTTTTGTTTACTGTTTCAATCTTCTTACTCATTATTGGTCTGTTCAAATTTTCTGTTTCTTCATGATTCAGTCTTGGCTGATTGTATGTTTCTAGGAATTTATCTGTTTGGTCTAGGTTACCCAATTTGTTGGATGTTTATAACTGTTTATAGTAGTCTCTTATGATCCTTTGTATTTCTGTGGTGTCAGTTGGAATGTCTCCACTTTCATTTCTGATTATTTATTTCAGTGTTCTCTCCTTTTCTCTTGGCTGGTCTAGCTAAAGGTTTGTCAATTTTGGTTATCTTTTCAAAAAATCAGATCTTAGTTTTGCTGGTCTTTTCTACGGATTTTCTATTCTCTATTTCATTTATTTCTTCTTGAAGTGTAAAAGTTAGGTTGTTTATATGAGATTTTTCTTTTTTTCTTAATGTGTAGGCATTTATCACCATTAACTTCCTTCTTAGAATTGCTTTTGCTTATACCATTAGTTTTGGTATGTTGTGTTTCCCTTTTCATTTGTTTCAAGATATCTTATGATTTTCCCTTTTGATTTCTTCTTTGACCTGTTGTTTAGGAGTGTGTTGTTTAATTTTCACGCATTTATGAATTTCACACTTTTCCTTCTGTTATTGAATTTATAGTTTCATACCACTGTGTTCAGAAAAGATACTTGATATTATTTCAGTCTTTTACATTTGCTAAGGCTTGTTTTGTGACCTAACATAATATCTATACTGGAGAATGTTCTGCATGCTCTTGAGAAGAATCTATATTCTGCTGCTGTTGGGTGGAATGTTCTGTATGTGTCTATTACATATATTTGGTCTAAGATATAGTTCAAGTCCAGTGTTTTCTTATTGGTTTTCTGTCTGGATGATCTATACAGGGCCAAAAGTGAGGTATTGAAGTACCCTACTGTTTTTGTATTGCTGTCTACTTGTCCCTTCAGATCTGTTAGTATTTGCTTAATATATTTAGGTGCTCTGATGTTGGGTGCCTGTTTATTTATTCTTGATATATCCTCTCGATGAATGTACCCCTTTATCATTATATAATCACCATATTTGCCTCTCATGACAGTTTTAACTTAAAGTCTATTTTGTGTGATATAAATTTAGCTTCCCCTACTCACTTTTGCTTTTACTATCCCTTCACTTTGAACCTATGTATGTCCTTAAAGCTGAAGTGAGTGTCTTGTAGGCAGCACTTAGTTGGGTTTTGTCTTCTTGTTTTTTAGTCCATTTGGCCACTCTATGCCTTTTGATTGGAGCATTTAATACATTTACATTTAAAGTAATTATTGATAGGTAAGAACTTACTAATTCCATCTTATTAATTGTTTTATGCTGTTCTGCAGCTTTCGTGTTCCTTTCTTCTTTTGTCATCTTTCTTTGTGAATTGATGATTTTCCAGAGTGAAATGCTTTGATTCCCATCTCTTTATCTTTTATCTATCAACTGTAAGTTTTTGCCTTGTGCTTACCACAAGACTTACATAAAACATCTCATATAGAGATATAATAGTCTCTTTTAAGCTGATAACTACTCAACTTTAATCACATATAAAAATTCTACCCTTATACTCTCTCCCCATATTTTGTTTGATGTCTTATTTTACCTCTTCTTATGTTATCTATACATTAAAATTATTATAGCTATATTTGTTTTTAATACTTTTGTCCTTTAAACCTTTTTTATTTGAGTTAAGTGATTTACACCCACCAAACTACTGTATATTAGAGTATTTGAATTTGACTATATACTTACCTTTACCATTATGTTTTGTATTTTCATGTCATTTCATGTTACTAATTAGAGTCTTTTCATTTCAGCTTGAAGAACACCTTTCAGCATCTTGTAAGACAGGTCTAACGGTGATGAACTCCTTCATTCCTGAAAGACAACTTTGCCAGGTAAAATATTCTTGTTTGGCAATTTTCTCTTTCAAGAGTTTGACTCCATCATCTCACTCTCTCCTGGCCTGCAAGGTTTCTGCTGCGAAATCCACTGATAGCCTTATGGGGATTCCCTTATATATGAATTAATTTTTCTCTTGTTGTTTTTTCTTGTTGTTAAAAATTTTCTCATTGTCTTTTATTTTATTTTATTTTTTTAACATCTTTATTGGAGTATAATTGCTTTACAATGGTGTGTTAGATTCTGCTTTATAACAAAGTGAATCAGCTATACATACACATGTATCCCCATATCTCCTCCCTCTTGCGTCTCCCTCCCACCCTCCCTGTCCCACCCCTCTAGGTGGTCACAAAGCACCGAGCTGATCTCCCTCTGTTATGTGGCTGCTTCCCACTAGCTATCTATTTTACATTTGGTAGTGTATATATGTCCATGCCACTCTCTTTGTCCCAGCTTACCCTTCCCACTCCCCGTGTCCTCAAGGGTGTGGAGAAAAGGGAACCCTCTTGCACTGTTGGTGGGAATGTAAATTGATACAGCCACTATGGAGAACAGTATGGAGGTTCCTTAAAAGACTAAAAATAGAACTACCATACGACCCAGCAGTCCTACTACTGGGCATAATTCAAAAAGAGTCATGTACCACAATGTTCATTGCAGGTCTATTTACAATAGCCAGGACATGGAAGCAACCTAAGTGTCCATTGACAGATGAATGGATAAAGAAGATGTGGCACATATATACAATGGAATATTACTCAGCCATAGAAAGAAACGAAATTGAGTTATTTGTAGTGAGGTGGATGGACCTAGAGTCTGTCATACAGAGTGAAATAAGTCAGAAAGAGAAAAACAAATACTGTATGCTAACACATATATATGGAATCTAAAAAAAAAATGGTTCTGAAGAACCTAGGGACAGGACAGGAATAAAGACACAGACGTAGAGAATGTCTTTGATTTTAGACAGTTTTATTATAATATGTTTGGAGAAGATTGTTTTGGGTTGAAATTCTGGTGTGACCTTTTAGCTTTGTGAACTTGGACATACAGATCTCTCCCCAGATTTAAGAAGGCAAAGTCCTTTACCAAGTCAGCCTGTCCTGAGATTCTGGATGGGCTGTCTGGTGGTATCCACAGGTGGGCTTGCTGCTGGTGTCCTTGGGTGGGCAGGTTTGGTATCTGAGTCAGCAAGTGGGCAGGCCTGTTGTTTATGTACACAGGGGCCATGCTGGTACCTGGGTCCATGTGGATAGGCCTAGCGCTGGAGTCTGCAGTGATGGGCCTGGGACCTGGGTCTGCATGGGCAGGCTTGGATCATGGATCCAGAGGGCCAATCAGGACCCAGGGACCACTGGGGTGGGCCTGGCATTTGAGCTCACCTCACTCTCCTTCTCCCATGGGGAGAGAGTATCTCTCTGGGTGTTGGGCTGCCTGGGCTTGGGGAGGAGTGATGAAAGTAGTATGAATCTGTCTTTCCTACTGCCTTCATGCATCTTTTCTAATTTCAGTGCTTCACCCAGGTGCTGTAATACCTTACCTGGAATTCTTGGCTCTTGTAAAATTATTTTTGCATGTGGATAGTTGTTCAAATTGATGTTTCTAGGGAGGGGACAAGCTCTGAAATTTCTATGCCACCATTTTTGCTGATATTGCTGATATTGCTCTCCCCATATTTTAGTTGTTGTTCTTTAATCTCAGATATTTGTTCCAAGTATGGTAAAAACAAAGGAAAAAACCAATAAGCTAGCAAACCAGAGCCAAAATAAATAAGCAAGCAAGCAAAAAAGCAAATAAACACAACAGAATCTTCAGCCATCATGAGAGTCAAATCCAGAAGGAGGAGAAGTTTAGTTTCTAAAGGCAACAGGGCCCAGAGAAGTATTTATCAACCCAAAGTCTCTTGGTACTTTCCTGAAATCTCTAGTTTATTCACAGATATGTTTTTTATTAAAGCAACTTGGCCCATATAATAGGAAAAAGCAAAACTGTCCCTTAGAAAGATAATTGTCTGCTCATTAGGTGTTTATTTTAAAAAATGAGTTATATTCTCTTTCCTTTGCATTTGATTGCTGAGTCATTGAGTTGTAGGGGATATATTGTGGGTGAAGAGGAGAATCATGTAAGAACAATAGCAAATCCTTTGCCTGGAATTTGTTTTTTAGTTTTTGACTTATGCCTTCAGTCCTCATAAAGATTCTTATAGTGGTGAATTTCAAAATTTATACCTGTGCTTTGATTTATTAAGATTGTAACACAAGGAAAATAAAGTTGTAAAGATTTTGTAGAAAAGTTTACTAATTTGGTTTCGGTTAGGATTTTCTGTTTACTTATTTAGAAGAAAGATCTGTGAATATTTAATCATCAACTTTTTTTTTTAACGTCTTTATTGGAGTATAATTGCTTTACAATGGTGGGTTAGTTTCTGCTGTATAACAAAGTGAATCGACTATACATAAACATATATCCCCATATCTCCTCCCTCTTGTGTCTCCCTCCCAAATGATATATACTGATCCATCAGTTAGACGTGAAGCTCTCACCCTTTATATCAAGTTTAAATAAAGCTTTTAGACCCAAAATATTTTTATTTGATCTGAAAGACAGTATTGCAAATCCTGCCTGGAATCTTTGAAAACTGATTGAGGCTGTACTTATGTAACTCATGGTGTACACAAAGATCATGGGCTTGTACAGACAGTCACTTTGGAAGGATTATTTTAATGTAGAATTGTCACACCTACAAATGAATTACTTGATGGCTGAACTTATGGTGTGACTAACACATGCTTTGCTAGTTAACTTCTGTGTGTGTGTTTGAATAGATAGATAGATAGATAAATTAGAATTTTATTTAATAGTGAAAATAATTGTTTGGGTAATATATTCAGTCCCTCCTTACTAAGGAATTGGTGATACCCTTCGATGTATCAGGTCCAGAGAGTGTTTCTGTCATGGTCCTGATTGTATCATGTTTTGATGTCCTGATTTGATGTCATCTCAAGAAAGTTATTCTGAGTTTCACCCTGATAGAGGTTAGGTTAAGCGAGCCGTTGCAGATTGTATGCAGTCTCTTTTTGTAGTTTCTCAGCTATATTTCTATGGTTCTGCCTACTATTTTGCTTAATTTTCTTTTTATAGGTATCTGAGATGCTTGAAGTTGAGGAATTTTCTCATGTTCAGTATATTTCTGGTAAAAGGCTATGTCTGCCCTAGAAAGTAAACATTTTTCTGTGCTATTCAGATATTCCAGGTTAAAGTCATGCTCTCATTTTTTTGGAGGAAAGGATGATCTCTAGGTTGAATATTCTGAAAACAATGGGGTACAATATTCATGAAGAATTAAATCAATGTTTCCTCCAGTTTTACTATTAAATTATCAGGGTTTTGATATTTACCTGGTTCATTCCAATGTGTTTGTGAGATGACATCTACAGAGATTTGTAAGCTTTTCGAACCAAAGAGCAAAATTACATCAATAGTCTTAAGTGCTTTGAAATGAGGCGGTGTGAAAATCAGATCGAAGAGCTTGACTATCAGAATTCATTCCTTCTTTTTACTCTGTTATTTTCCCTATACCTAGAACTCCATCTTTCCTCTGTACATGGTGCCTTTTCTTTTATCCTAACTCTTCTCCCTTCCACCTCTCGCAATAATTATACAACATGTAGCTCTTTGGCCCCAGACTTAAATTTTAATAATTTTATAATTTTCACCTCTTACATTCTGTTCAGTCATTTTACCTTAGAAGACAGTACTGAAAATAATCTCTTCAAGGTGACGTGCTAAGAATATGGTTATACAGTACTTTTAAGGTTTTTTTTTTATTGTTGACTTTAAAAACTAAAATGTGTTATCTTAATTTAAATGATATATTTTGGAAGAGAGAAGTCATATTGGCTCTAAGTAAGTCAAATGTAGATAATGACAGTAAATTAACAATCCTTTATCTATAGAATATCTATCTGCTTAATGTATAGTTGACCAGGAAAGTAGCTCAATGCCTTAGTTTTCCTCTTTTTAAATAGTCGCTTGGCCTCATATTTCATTAAACCCCTGCAGTAGGAAATTTGAGCTCTAATAATAAATTAAATTAAACCAACACTGAGATATAGATAAAATCTTGCTATTTTAGCATAGATAGTCTACATGTTCTTCCAAATGTTCATATTTTACAAGGAATGTACTCCATATTGAACTTATACTGGATGCTTTTAATTATATAAAATGGATCCTGAGGTTAAATGTGAGACCGTAGAGATAGCATTGCATGGTTAGTTATTAATGTTAATTGAGCTCTCATTCTGTGAGGTGCACAGTACAAAAGAAATAGAAGTTCAGATGCAGGCTTCCTTGCAAACTGATCATCTAATGGGGAGATAGAATTCATTAAAAAGTGGCACCCAATCCTGAATTTCCATGCCTAGACATCAAAAGGGCTAATGTTATTAAACTCTGTATTTGTATAACACTTTGAAATGTACAATCTATCCTCATATATGATATCTCTTAAGATCTCTTAGGATACTCTGAAAACTACAAGGTGTGGTGAAAGAGCATGAATTTGGTTTCAAATAGAGCTGGTTCTAAATCCTGTTCTGCCTCTTAAGTTGAAAATTTAAAGATCTCTGCACCTCAGTTTCCTCAGTTGTATAATGAGGATAATAACATGCCTTTTAGTGCTGATTTGAGATTTATAGGAAATGACATGTTGTAGGATGGTCACTTACTTCATATAGTAAGTGACCAATAAATGTGTGTTCCTCTCATTATCCTTTTGCAGATGAGGAAACTGAAGCCTTCGATTGGGACTAGGTCCTAGGCCTCCTAAACAAGATCAAAGCTCTGTTCATTATGCCACACTGTTGGGGTTATCATGTGTGCTTAGTAGTGTGAAGGCTTACCGTAAAGAACATCTTAATTTCAAGCCTATGCTTTTTAGCCTATGCTAAAGGCTTACCAGTTCTTATTACAGTTTTTCCCCAGAGATTTTGCATCCCTATGCTCCCTTTGATTTGGTAAAGGTTACTTTGATAGAAGAAAATAGTATATCTCTATTGTTCCCTATCCACAGATCAGCTTTTTTGTACTTGATAAAACGTTTGATCCTTTCAGAGATGCTATGAGCTTCACAAATTTCATCGTATCTTGCATATCTTATACTAATTCATAAGTTTTATTGTCCTTTCTCTGCCATGTATCAAAGGGGGTTGGCAGGGAGTAGAAGTTACTAGATAAAAATATATAATCAATGGGAAGATGGTAGGACCTTACAAAGGTCAAACAGAGAAAACAATAACAAGAGAAGTATGTGGGCATGTGGATTGGCCAAGGCCATGGATATGCCCAGGGTGTTCTAAGAAACACACCAACTTAATGGAAAGAGTGAAGCTAACCATGCAGAGAGGAAGTGTGGGCATGTGATCTGCCTGTGCACACTCCCTAATTTGATATTTCTTGGAAGACCCAAGGAAGTACTGATGTAGAAGCATACTTATTGACCTTAAAAGGAATTTAAAAAAATATAACATTAGCTTTATATAACTTCATTACCCTTACCAAATATGTTTTGTGTAGATATACTGGCTACCTTTTTCCTGGGTATCTGTGGTACAGATACATTGAATAACATTGAGATGAGATTTGTACACGTTCTCTAGGTTTCAAGAAGACGGTGTCTATCTCTACAGTTATTAGAAAAGTGATCACTTTTGTTCATGCCTGATTAGTGTTATATGGGAACTAGAAAGAAAAAAAATTTTTTCTTGAAATAGATTTGTCTTCCTACGTAACTAGTTGGAAGGGATACTTCCAATATGATTTCCATTGTTTTGGCTTGTCTCCATTTATGGGCTATGAGGTTTATAGTTCTAGCTTCTTAGCAAATTTATTTTAAGAAACAGCTGGTTCCAAAGTCTCTCTCAGTGTGTGCAATGGGTACTCAGCTGTATGTTTCTCCTGATGACCAGTGCTTTGAAGGAAGCTAAAATATTTTTAAAGCTCAAGTGCTCAACTAGGAGTATTTGAGATTCTGCAGATTTAATAGCAGTGCAATATTCCCCAAAACTGTAAAAGTAGAAAAGCTGGAAACAGAGTGGAAATAGTAGAAAAGTAGAGGTTTTTTTTAGGTAGTTGCTGAGCTTATGATAATAAATATACTTTTCTGCAGTTATAGCAGTCATGTCTAAACATCATGGGTTAGTAGAGTTAGAATAACCTACAGATCATTTATTTTAACTCCCGGTATCACAAATGATGAAGGTGAGACTCAAAAAGGTGAAGGTGAAGGTGCAGGTTATGTAACTAGTTATTGGTCAAATGAGTCATAGCCATATCTCTTGATGTTTCTTTTTCATTGTATGATGCATAATGCACCACTCTCTTTGAAAACAGGTCTTTTGCCCAGAAGAACTTCCTTAGAAATCTAATTATGTGAGGATTACAAGGCTGAGAGATAGTGATAGCTCAATGTCAACTCATTGATCTGGTGCAGATTCACAATGAATGTAATTGATACACAATTACAGAATCATCAGATACCAATATTAGGTTCTTTCATCTTAATTACTTACAGAAAAGATATTTTATTTTCCTTTTTATATATAGAGATGACCCAACAAATCTCACTTCTTACACCTCTTTTTAAAATTCCAGACAGAGATTCGGTTTCCTCACTGGCATCATTCTATGGAGAGCTCATTTTAGCCAATGAGAAATAAAGTGGCTTTATTCTAACCTTCTTGATGTCCTCTGCCTGGACCTCCCCAAATACCAGAATCACCTAAGACTTAAAATCAATTACAGTTGACATAGGTACCATGTTGTAATCCTCCTGTATAATTAAACAGTTTAATTGTCATTGTTTCATAATGTTTGCTAACAGCAGAAACCATCCACCTGGTGGCTGTGTTCTTTCAAGAGGCGCTTAGTACAATTCTAGTAAACTGAAGAGAACTTAGATGCAGATAAAAATCACAACCTCTTCAGTTTGCATTTTTAGCACATGCCACCTTGTAGTATATTCACCTTATGCATTTTTGTTGAAAGTTGCAAGGATATGAAAATAAAGAAATTAGTTAGAGACTTGGCTGTAAAGAAAAGAATGTAGAATGGAAATATAAACTAATGTGAAAAACTTGCTTTAGAACTAGTCCTTTAAATATTCATATTCAAGTTCTTTAATGGAATGAGTTTTGTTTTATATGCAAATTAGTGTTTCTATTTCACAATTTGATTTTATAATTGTGATATGGTTTCACCTCTTTGAGTCTTAGTTTTCACATCTATAACATGGAGATGGTGATAGTTCCAACATCTCTGGAGTTTTAGATTAAAAAAAATACTATATACTTGAAAACACTGTATATGTTTTCAAAATACATAGGCATATATTTATGACTGTATACTGCTAAGGAAGCAATTTGATGAAATGATATCTAGTTTCATTTCCAACTCCCAAATTCTACAGTACCCACTCCGTATCATCTAACACATCAATACTTCCATAAAGAGCCAATCCATTTCTCTCAGACCAATGGAAACGCTGCCTTTCTCTTCTTCTACCCCCTGTAGCATGTTAATTACAATACTGATCATTATTCATTTTTGCAACTCCCAGAAAGTACCTGCTCATTGCCTATTCAGTGAATAATCTTGTTGCTTCCAAACCAAGGACGTCTACACTGCTCTGTAGCTATCATTGTATAGCGTATTGTAAAGAGCCAATAAATTGGCTGACCAATTACTTAAAACCCCACTCCTAAAAAAATGTGGGAGAGGTCACTTAGTCACTTCTGCATCCTAGGCTTAGTCATCTCTGCATCCACCAAGTTTTACTATCTTTCTTAAAAAAAAAAAAATAAAGAAGCAGGCAAAGAATGGGTTGATTATTGGAAACCTTTCCTCCCTCTACTCCTGAAGGTGTAACTTGTCAGCAGCTCTCAGTTCTTACTGTGTATTGCCCAAGTGTTGAAATGTCTCTATTGTTGAATTTATGAACTAATCTTGGTCTTCATCTCTCTACACCTGATCACCCACACCCACTAAATAGAATCACAGTAGTTACCACGTATCTGCCTTCTTGTAAGAACCTTTGAAATTATCTTTGCAAAGTATTCTGAGGCCAATAAGAAAGAGACACGCCAAATATATACTGGTATTTTCTCTTCCTAAATTTCAATGCTCATCTTAAAAGTTAATATTTTCTCTTTGGCATTCTTGAAGATAGTATTATAAACTGGCAGAAAAGTTTTCAGTACCATGTTATCAAGCCCCTATGCTCTTTTTTAAAATTTATTTTATTTATTTATTTTTGGCTGTGTTGGGTCTTTGTTGTTTATGTGCTGGCTTTCTCTAGTTGTGGCGAGCAGGGGCTACTCTTCGTTGTGGTGCGTGGGCTTCAGTAGTTGGTGGCACGCAGACTCAGTAGTTGTTGCTTGCGGGCTCCAGAGCGAGATAAGCATCTAAATTTGTTGAAATATTGACCTTATTCTCAATAAAGGGCAAATATCTAAGATGTTGTCTCTGAAAGCGTAATAGGGAAACAATACAACACTCTCTAGAAGATGAAGTCATACAAAGCAGCAGTTCACAGGAATCATTGGCATTCTCCTGTCAGAGCTCAGATGCTCCTTTACTCTATCAGTGACATGGAGGTCCTTGCTCTCAGCCTAACCATTTTCCTCTGGGGCTCTTTGGAATAGAATGTAAAGTTTCTCACATGCTTTGCTAACCTGAGTTCAGCCAGGTGAAAAGGGAAACAGGCAATTTTGCTGTCACCATTCTTGTTATCTCAACTATGATGTAGGTATTTACGGTTTAGGTGGTCTCAGTGCCTCCTGGCTTTCTAACAGCACCCCTCACTATGTTTCCCTCCTCCAACTTTTCCTTCCAGTGAGAAGCCTAATCTTTTAAAACAACTTGTCAAAAACTATCACTGACATCCACTACCTGCACATAAAATCCAGACATCTTAGCCTAACGTCCAAAACCTTCCATGATATGACCCTAACCTGCTTCCTAGCCATAAATCTGATTTTTCCCTTGGTTGAACTGGTATTCTACACAAACTGTTCTACTCAGTGCTTATTTAACCTGTTGTTTAATATTCCATGTCCTATATTTTTGCTGTTTCCTAGCCTCTGTTTTTCCTTCCACCAGAATTGTAGGCCATGTTAAAATCCCTCTTTTTTAGCCATCCTAGGGGAGGGGAGTAGCACCTATATTTGGGACAGTTCAGTACTACCCTTAGGTATAACCTCTGTTGTTAGTGTTGTTATTGTTTTTATATGTGTCTTACATCTGTCACTGCACCAAAAGTTCCACAGGACAGAGTTTATGGATCAGCCAGCCTTATCATCCTCACAAGATCATATTCCTAGTCTGCGCTCAAATATGTATTTGCTCGAAGATACCTGACAATTTATCACACCACTATGGTTAGTGTTGCAGGCCCTGCCACAGAAATTTTAAATATATACTTTTATTAAGTTAATAAATCTTCACAATTATATTGCAAGATAACTACCTTTACTATTAATTTTTTAAAAAGGCGAATCAAACTAAGATCCAAGAAAAAAAGAAGTGACTTGCCAAGACCATAGAATCAAAGTGTCTGCGGCAGAGTTTTTGAACAGGTTTATTTCACTCAAGGAACATCATCCCAGTAAGGCTGAGGCAAGGATTCTAATATTAAAAACAAAAACAAAGGCAAAATCATTTGTGCAAAGCGTGTCAGGCTGGTTTGTGAGACAAGAGCCCTCCAAGCTCCTAAGACAACATGAGTATGAGAAATATCCAGAGATTGAAACATTTCAGGAAAAATCCCTTATCACAGAATGTATGCATGTACTATGTTTACTGTCAGATTTGAGTTATGCTTCAATGACAATGAGGTTCCGTGTTCACTATTCTGCTTGAAGCTGATGTATTTAGGGTCAGCTGTAAACCAATTTGTGAGGGAGAAAAAGTTGTGTTATATATGCTTGTGTGTCATTTGCTGGGGCATAGCCTGACCTACATGAGTCCCTCCAAAATTTCTCAGTCTGCCTTATATGCTCCACTGACAGCCCATGTTTAGATCCGATTTCTGAGCCAATGTCAATCAAAGCTGGCCTTCTGGGGCTTAGAATTATGTCACCTGTCTTAGATCTGGTAACTGGGTTGTGATTGCTAACTCTGAAATTATTTCCATGTTCCTTTTGTTGTCAGGCTATGTCTTGGTACATCTGGAACTGATTTTCCTAGGGAGAGAGTTTAGATGTGGACATGGGAAGTGCAAACTAAAGCACAGTGCCAAGATTTACCAAGGATGTAAGCAGCCAAGTTGTATTAGAACAAAAATGTTGCCGAAAACATTTTACCAAACAAATAGGATGAAAAAAGAGTTCTAGGATATAGAAGTCAGAGTTGGTGCTAAATGATCTAAAGCAAAGGAGTTAAGTGGATGAGAAGCACTGAGTCAGAGAAGTCCAGGACTAGGGGAATAGGATGAGACCCTGGAAGGATCAATGCAAGAATGATCTTCCGGGGCTCAGGACACGTTCTGAGGTCAGTAAAATGATGCCATAGGCAAAGCTTGCTTTATTAAAATGTTTTTTAAAAAATTTATTGGAGTATAGTTGATTTAAAATGTTGTATTTATTCATTCAAAACATATCCATGTGATGACTCCCATTCAATCATTCATCCATTTAGCAGAAGGGATACAGTGCCGGTTCAAAAGGGAGTTTTCAGTTAAGTAATACAGACAGAAATCAAATAATTATACAAGTAGTTGAGTAATTATAATTTTGAAAACTTCTGTGAAGGAAAAGACTTCCATGGGGAAGAATCATAGATGAGACTGGCGGTGAGATATTAACCACCTGTAGGATGGAGGGTGCACCTCAGGCAAAGGAAACAGGAAAAACCATGGTATATTTGAGGAGCAAAGAGAAGTCTGGTATCACTGGAACATAGCAAGAGTTAAGTGAGTGGCATGAGAAAAGATTAGAAAGGTAAACAGGAGCCAAATCCGTAAGGCAGATATTGCTACTGTTATCCCAGTTTCCAGATGAAACATCTGAGACTCAGATAACTTATCTCCTTAACTCACCAGCTAGGAAGGGGTAAAACCAAAATATGAATCAGGGCTATTTAACTCCATAGGCTATTTCCATAACCTATGTCACAAATGCCTTTATATAGTTCCTGCAGACTATATTAAGGTTTTAAACTTAATCCTAAAAGCAATGGTAAGTACACTGAGAGATATTAATAGCAAAGTGGGATAAAAGATAATTTGGGCTGGTGGACGGAGGATGGATTGGAAAATGCCACTGACCGGCAGCCTATTGGAGTGGGTAGAATACTGTGCTATCTAACACATGCTTAAATTTCCGCATCACCTAACTGGATGGGAACTTTGAGATCAGCTGATCATTCACCTCCACTGTCTATCCAAGAAGGTGCTGAGGCCTAGAGTTATATCCTCTGAGCCACAATTTTATGCTGCTGTTCATTTCATGTAAGTGTAAGCAGTTTGGAGGACTGGCAAATCGTTCAATACTCCAATATTTCTTATTGCAAGCTGAGTAGTTGCCAGTAAGAGTCAGGTCAATTTTATCAGTCATTCTTCCCTGAAATCAGCAGACACTTACATAACTCAAACCAGTTTTAACTCTATGGTACAGACAGGGGCTCAAATTAGTGCAAATTCAAAAGGTAATAATAATGTAATTTTAACATTTACCAAACCTTTCTATATGTACTAGGAATATACCTTTGAAAAGCATCTAAACCATTTCATTTATTTATTCCTATGTTTAATCCTCTATATCTATGTCAAGAATATTCTGTGTATCAGGCTTTATGCCCTAAGTACTGGGTATATAGTGGTGAACAAAATAGAGTCCTTGTCCACATGAAGTTTAAAATATGATGGAGACATACTGAGGATGGGAATATAAAATGGCTTAATTGCTGGGAAAAACAGTTTGGTGGTTTCTCAAAAAGTAAAACAAAGTTACTGTATGACCCAGTGATTCCATTTTTAGGTAGATACCCAAGTGAAGTGAAAACATCTATTCACACAAAAATTTGTACCCAGTATTCATAGCAGCATTTTTCACAACAGCCAAAACAAGTGGAAATCAACTGATGAATAAATGAACAAAATATGATATATTCATACAATGGAATATCATTCAGCCATAAAAATAAAGTACTAATACATGCTACAGCCTAATAGATAATTACAGTTTGTTTAATCACTATAATAAAGACAAACAGGGCACAATAAAAATAAATAAATAAAGATAATATGTAGGTGCTAAATAAATGGATGATCTGGCAAGGACTCTCAGAAGAGGTAATATTTAAACAGCCACCTGAAAGGTGATGCTGGGAATTTATCGGAATAATAAATAAATTCCTTGTTTCGGGTCTAAATATGAAACAACAAAGAGATATAAAAACAGATGGAAATGAAAATATGTGCTTTATTGTCAACAACATCTAGGTAAGGGGTTGTCTTACCAAAGTCCAGAATTAAAGACTTATACACCTCAGCACAGGCAACACTGGACACTTTTAAGCTGCTCCTTTCAGGTAAAGAATCTGTATCCCTGAGCTTTATGGGTGGTCCAGAGCAAGACAGAGCATAAAAAGAGAGATTAAAAAGTGCTGAACCTTTGTATCTGATCCTGCTCCAAATTACCACTCAGATTATTTTCTCCTTCCCTTGAGGAGACTGAGTGAGGAGATAGAGGCCAGAAGTGTTATATTAATAGAGGTCCTACTTCATAGAAACTAGAGAAAAGGGGAAAAGAAGTTTTCTTCTTAGAGGTAAAAAATTACTAGACATTTGAAGAGGCAAAGGATAATATGAGAATATCTAAAACATGTTTATTCTGTTACCAGAAGCTGATATAGATAGAATGGAAGAAGGCAGTGGTCAGAGAGATAATGGATGAGAATATTTCAGACTGACAAGAGATATAGGAGGCGATATAGTATATAATAAAATAAATAAAAAGGAATATATACAAATACACACTATAATGATCCCACACAAGGCCAAAATACAAAGAAAATATTCTAAAAGCCTCCAAGGAGAAAGACAAATAATTTTAATGGAAGGTAATGAGATTGAAATTAGCCTGGTCAATAGCAAAAATTCAGGCAAAAGAAATGTATCTCTCAGAAGAAAATTGTAGTTTTAAATGCATATATTAGAAAAAGAGAAAGGAAGCAATGAACTGTTTCCACTTTTAGAGCTAGAAAATTAAGAGCAAATTAAACCCAAAATAAGTGAAATAAAGGAAATAATAAAAATAACAGAAATTAATAAAAAAGAAAAGATAGAAACAATGGAGAAAATCAACAAATATAGAATTTGTTGATTCTAAGACTAATTTAGAAAAAGAAGTATAAAATACACATCAAAAATATCAGGAGAAAAAGGGGACAACCTACAGATCCCACAGAGATTAATAAGCTCAATCAGGAACATTATGAACAGCTTTATGTCAATAAATTTGATGAAGTGGACAAATTTCTTGAGAGATACAACTTACCACAGTTGAAATGAGAAAATAGAAAGTTTAGATATACTTATCAATTAAAGAATATAATTTATAATTGAACAAAATTACATTTCCACAAAGAAAACCCTCGAACTAGATGCTTTCACTTGTGAGTTCTACCAAACATTCAGTAAAGAGGTAATACTAATCCTATACAAAATTTTCTTTTTTTTTCAGAAATAGGATATGAGGGAACAATTTCTCAACTCGTTTTATGAGGCCACTTAACTGTGAAACAAAAATCAGACTGATCTTCTTTAAGAGAATATGAAATTCCAGACCAATAATCCTGCTGAACATTGATACAAAAATCCTACGTAAAACTTTATGGAATTAAAGTTAGGAATATATAAAAAGAATACTACACCATGATGTGTGATTTAATCTAGGAAGGCAAGGTATTTTTAACACACAAAAGTCAGTCAATGTAATTCATCATATTTATATACTAAAGAAAAATCATTTTTAATAAATGCATAAATATTTGACAAAATGTAATATCTATTTATGATTAAAAAAAATCTCTCAGTGAACTAGGAATAGGTGAAAAGCCTGATAGAGCAATTCAGTATGGAAGGAAAATATTTTCCAAATATTCATATGGAAAAAGAAACTTGACTTCTACCTCATGTCATACCAAATAGGAATTAAAGGTAGATCAGAGATCTAAGTATAAAAACTAAAATAATGAAGCTACTAGGAAACATCATAGGAGGATATCTGTGCAACTTTGAGGCTGACAAGTTTTCTTAGAGAGGACGCGGAATGAACCATAAAATATAAATTAATAATATAAATTTCCTGAAAGTTAAAAACTTGCTCATCAAAATACACCATCCAGAAATTATACAGCCAGTAAGATTAAACAGAAAGGAATAATATATTTACAACACATGTATCTGACAAAGGACTTCTATTAAGAATATTTTGAAACTCTCACAACACAGTGAGGAGATATAAAATGTGGGAAAGACTTAAACATCTCACAAAATAAAATACACAAGACATCTAAAAAGCAGAGGAAAAAGTGCCAAATCTTATTCCCTGTCATGGAAATACAAATCAAAACCACAATGAGATATCACTATAAATCTGAAAGAATGGTCAATATAACAAAAGGTTGTCAACACCAAATGGTGTACAGGCTATAAAGCAAACAGAACTTTCATGCATTGCTCTTTGAAGTGCAAAAGGGTACAACTACTTTGGAAAATAGTTGGGTAGTTTCTTTAAAAATAAACACCTACTTATCATACGACCCAACAATTCCACTTCTAGATTTTAAGCCAAAAGAAAAAATGCCTCAAAAGGCACCCCACAAAGAATGTTTATAGCAGCTTTATTCAATATAGCCAAAAGCAGGAGACAACCTAAATTCTATCAATAGGGAAATGTGTAAACAAATGATAGTCTTTGTATATAATGGACTACTCAGTATTAAAATAAAATGAACTGATGGATCCAGCAATGGTATGCTGGTAAAAGAAGCCAGACTCAATCATGCTATATGATTCCATTGACATGGAATTCTAGAATAATTAAATAAACCTATAGAAATGAAATTAGTGACTTTTTCAGGAGGGGTTACTGACTAAGAAAGGCCATGAGGGAATATTCTGTAGTGATTAAAATGTTCTGTGGTTTGATAATGCGTTTGTCAAAACTTATTGAATATCATATTCAATATCTGAGCATCTCATTATATGTAACTCTAACCTCTATTAAAAAAATATATTTGTGCGAGAAACAGAGTGAAAAATAGAAGTCTAGGAGACCCATAATGCTTATACTAGAAAAGAAGAAATGTGAAAAGTTAAGATGAGTATTTAACTTAGAAGTAAAGGGGGAAGAATATTATTTTTTACCTTAAATAGAAGAGAAGAAAAGATGAAAGTAATAAGCTAAGTATCTTACTTAAAATAGAGGGGAGAAGGAATAGACTCAAGGAAAAATGAACTCAAAAAGAAAATAAATAAAAACGTAGAAATTAATGGAATGTAATAGTGATGAAAACAAAATCAAATATACATAATATCTGTTGTGTGCCAAGCACAGTTCTGAGAGCTTTACTTACATTCTGTGCCTCCCAAACATCCTATGATTTAAATATTATTTTATAGGTGGGAAAACTTAATTTAAAGAGGTTTAATAACTTACAAAAAAATCACATAAAATTAAATAAGTAACCGGGAATTCCCTGGCCATCCAGTGGTTAGGACTCCAAGCTCTCACTGCCAAGGGACCGAGTTCAAACCCTGGCCAGGAAACTAAGATCCCATAAGCAGCACAGCACAGCCAAAAACAAAAAACAACAAGAACAACAAAGAAATAAGTAACCTACTCAAGATCACTTGGACAATGTATAATAGGGATGGAATTTGAACTCTAGAAATTTGTCTCAAAGTCTATGGTCTTCAACCTGTTTGATTTTCAGTCTTTATGGGAAGAAGCATAAAACTTTAACTTAAATAGACAAATTCTTAGAAAAATGTAATTTGCAAACAAGAAATAAATAGCCTGTGAATAGCCCTATGCATATTAAGTAAATTGAATAAATGGTATAAAATCTTCTACAAAAATTATAGGCCCATGTGTTTTAGAAATTATTCATATAACACTTTCAGTTAAAATATCCTTTAATCTAATAACTCTTTCGTAGAATTGAAATGTGTAAATACTACCCAACATATTCCTCATAGCGATAATAACCAGAATACCCAAGTCTAATATAGGCAAAGGAACAATAAAAGAACAAAAATTGATAGGCCAGTATTACTAAGGAACATTGATGTAAGTATATTAAACCAAATAGTAAACAACCAAATCCAGTATTTAAAAAAAGGTGTTACATCATGAACAGGTCAAAATTTATCATAAAATTCAAGGATAGTTTAACATTAGAAAATCTATAAATGTTATTCAGTACATTAATATTTAAAAGAGCAAAATGAATGATTATTTTTAATAGATATGGAAGATATTTAACAATCATTCTTGGGTTAAAAAAAACTCATGACAAATTGTCAATCAAAAAAATTTCCTTAATGTGATCAAGAGTAACTATATAAAACGTATGGCAAACACCTGTAAAAATATGAAATGTCAAAGTATTATTCATTAAATATGGAGCAAGGCAAGATTATCCACTGTCATTATTTCTATTCAACACTTAGTACTATATTGTTCTAGCCAGCACAGCAAGCAGAAAATAAGTAAGTAAACAAATAAATAATAGTGCAAGAATGTAAATAGAAGGAACAAAACTCTTACTTAAAAGTAATATCATTGTCTACCAAGAAGTAATATGCTGACAAGTCTTTAGAATAAATAAGAGAAAATTTTTAATTGGCTAGTCATAAGATAAACATATAAAATATCAATTTATATGTGCCACCAAAATAAGTTATAAACATAATTAAAATAGAAAATATTTACTACATCAAGACGAAGTGAGGTAACAAGAAATACATATAACAAAATGTGTGCCATATCTGTCAAAAAACTTGATTACAAAGAATTACAGAGGCTTCAATATAATGAATCACATATGGTTCTAGATTAGAGGACTCAGTATTCTAAAGTTGATTCTCTCCAAATTGATTCATAGGTTCAATAGAATTCTGATAAATTGCTGACATAGATTTTAAGAGAGTTGAAAAATAACTTATTACATCTATATGAATCAATCTGATTTTAACATTAGTGGAATTCTAACCAGAATTTCACCATAGGTTTTTGAGAAATTTGAGTGACTACTTACTACATTTTTCTGGGTTATCCTGATTCTGAAATTTACCTGAAGAACAGAAACTCATTAACCAAATCACTTCAGAAGGGAAAAATCAGATGGGGACACTTGCCCTTCTGGGTGTAAGAACATCTTCTAAATCTCAAATAGACATAACATTGTCTTATCAGTTCTGGGGAAAATATTCAACAATAGAACCAAGTAGCAAACCTAGAATCAAAACCACAAATATTTGTAAACTTGATACAAGGGAAAGCATTAGAGACCAGGAGCAATGGGAGAAGGATGGTCTATTCAGTAAGTGGTAGTGGGACAGAGTTATCTCTGGAAATAAGTAAAATTCATTCCACTCCATGTACCATACACAAAGTTCATCCAATATAGATTGAAGAACTAAATGTGAAAGTAAAACTTTAAAACATTTAGATAAAATCATTAGATCATAATTTTATGTCTTCTGGTTGGGAAATACTTTCTTAACAAGGTATTAAGCATAAAAGAAATGATTAACCATAAACAAGGTATGAAACATGATTGATGAAGTTGACTACCTTAAAATTTAGCACTTCTGTTAATCAAAATACACCATAATGAAAATGAAAATAAGTCATAAACTATGGCAACACATATAACACGTGAAGTACTCATGTCAAAATTAAAGAACTCCTACAAATCAATCAGAGAAAACCTAATAGAAAATATACAAAATCATGAAGCAATGTCTTTTACAGGAGTACAGCAAATGCCTAATAAATATATAATAAATCTCATGGTCATCAGAAAATGCAAATTAAAAACCAAAATAAGAGACCATTTCAACTAAGTGTTAGTGAGGATACAGAAAATGTGTACATTCTTGGACAGAGCAAGTAAGTCTGTATATTGCTATAAGCAATTTGAAAACATGTTGGCCTTAATGTGTAAAACTAAGTATGAACATATATTGTAACACAGCAATTTCACTTGTTATTATATGTCTTTTTCAAACTTTTAGGAACCAGACCCACATTACATTACATTGTACACTTTGATCCCACTACTATCATAAATATATAAATATACATGTGTATAGGTATATAGAAATAACTGGAACCAACTTTCATGAAACAATATTTCTATTCTATTCTTTTTAAAAACATGAAAAACTGTTTATAGTAACTATGTTGATTTCATTACGATGTGACTCATAATATGAAAAGCCTCACCCTGCAGAAACTCTTGCACATATACATCAGTAGGAATCAAAAATTTTTCCAAAGAAATTCGCTGAAGCAAGTATTATAAAAACAAAATTTTGGAAACAATTCATATGTTTATTGACAGGAGAATAGATAAATACATTGTTGTATAGCATTGTGAAATAAATTCATCAGTAAAAATGAACAAACTACTCCTATGTATATTAACCTGTATGAATCTTAGAAATATATTTTGTGAAATGAGTGATTTCAGATAACTACATACAGTATTACTCCTTTTGTTAACTGCAAAAACAGTAAAATAAAAGAATACATAGTTTACAGATAAATACACTGAAGGTAAATCTCTTAAAAAGTGAAAACCAATTGCCTCTAGTAGAAATGGAGCTCTGGGAGAGTAGATGAACTGAATTTGGAGAAAGCACACAGGAGTTTCAATAGTATTTTTAATATTCTAGCTGTTCAGCTAAGTAATGACCAGTTTTTATCCTATAGTATATAACGTATATGTGTGTGTGTGTTTCTGTGTGTATGTTTGTATTTTGTATGTATCAACATTACATAATACAAACTTAACACATAAAAAAATATTTCATGTTGCCCGTGGAGACAGCAGATACACCCCAAAGAAAATGTGAAGTAGAGGTACTTTCTTCATTTTTAGTTATTGACTTAATTGTTTAATGGTCAGAGTAGGCCACCGAATTGAAAATTACACAAACTGCTGCTCCCATAGGAATGCTGCATATCTATATGAAAATGAGGGAATACATTTTTTTTGGTGTATTTTGATTTTTACCTGCTATAGAATACTTTTAATAAAATGCCACTATAAGAAGAAAATCTCATATCTCAAGTGCACTGAAGTTCTTTACATTTTACAATTAAAACAATATTTATTGTTTTTTACTAACTCTTGGTGGGAACTATTAGGCAGTTGGCAGATACTCTGTTAAGACTGACCTTTACTTGCTTCTTAGCTATAGCTGAGTTGAGAACCTCTGGGCTATTAATTATTAGTAAAGATTTTGCATTTCAATAGGTTCATCCTGTTCTCAAAAGCCTTTTACTTCAGAAAATCAATTGTTCTCTCTTTTGAACTGTAATGTTTGTATGATTAGGTAAATTTTGCAGACATCTGTGATATATTTCATCTTCATAACCAACTGTGGTATTTTGAGAACTAATGCTGTTACGTGTGACATTTGAGGCTAATTCTCCTCTCCTTCAATAAGTGATTTTTTGGTATGAATTAGTAATGTAGTTCCACCTAAACTGCACAAAGTAAAGAAGAGATTTAGCAATCTTCTCACTAATTCAGTCTATGTAGAGTACCTATAAAATAAAATGAAACCTACTTTCCTTGTAGAAATTCACTTTGTGTAACCTTGGGTATTTTCCTAACAGTTGTTACTTGAAATTAATGTGTATGATGTATGAAACAGGATGTGTATGGATTATTTAGAATTTGAAACAGCAAAGTTATCTTAAATGTATATGCCATTTTATACTTTCCAAAGTTCTCTTTTCTTTATCTCATATGTTACTTGAAGGAAGGGTGCAAATAATCCTAAAATTGTTGGTTAGTTTTCAGTGTTACCCTTACAAAGACTTTTTAACTTATAATGGAATTACTTTGTGAGGAAGTTTTACCCTGATGAGTAGTATACGATAATTTTAGATTACCAAGTGGAATGATGTGTAATTCAGTGACATTAAATGGTAATTAACTTTTGTTTTATAGTTTTAATGGGAAATTGAAGCATGAATTTTGTTTCTATCTTGCTAGGAATGTAACTGGCTAATGTGAAAAATGAAAAATTTCCCCTGCATCACATTTTCACTCCTAGAGATGATGAAAGCTGAACATGGCTTTAATACATTGGGTTATATCCTTTTTATTTTTAAGGCATTACTAAAGAGAGTTGATCCACAATTTGGAATAAGCTGGTTGTAGAATATCTTAAAATAAGTAACACTTGTTTATTCTTCCATCTTCCCCCTTGAAATTATACTTCAACGTTACTTTTTGGATAAAAAGCAATCACTTTTGTTTCATGGTTGTTTAAATAGCGAGTGTGGCTACTGCTTAAGATGTGTAAAGCAGGAAAATAATGGAAGACATTAATCAAAAAAATCCAAGAGGCTCATTGAGCTTTGTACAGGATAAATACTAAAACAAAGGCAAACAAAAAAAGAAATAAGGAAAAAAAAAATCAAAACCCACAACCAAGTACATCATAGTCAAACTGCTAAAGACCGACAATAAAGAGAAAACCTTGAAGGTATCCAGGGAAAAATCAAATTATATAGAGAATAACAAAGGAAGCAATGGAAATGATAGAAAAAATAGACAGGAAGAGGTGATTGGGAAAAAATGATGAAAGCATCAGTGAGTTGTGGGACAACTTAAAGAAACCTAAAAAATGTATAATTGGAGCTTCAAAGGAGGTTGGGATGGGGGACAAAACTTATTTGAAGAAAAAATGGCTAGATTTTTTTCTAAATTTGATGAAAATTATAAAACCACAGATCCAAGATTTACAAACACTAGAAACATGAATAAAATTACATAAGACTATTCATAATTACATTAATTAAAACCAGTTATAAACAGAAAATCTTAACAGAAACCAGAGAGGGAAAAAAATAATTATGAACAAAGAGATGAATGACTGTAGACTTCTCATCGGAAACAATGCAAGGGAAAGGACAGTGGAGCAACATCTGTATGTATCAAAAGAAATAATCCCGACATCATGCTTTTATATGAAGTAATATTACTCTTAAAACTGAGGTGAGTGATTTTATCAGGGATGGCAGAGGAAGGACTTCCAAAAATCCACCTCTCATAAAAGAAATGAGAATATTAGCAAAATTTGTCAAAATCAACTTTTTCAGATCTCTGGAAATTAATCTAAGTCTTTGAACAATCTGAGAAGTGTTTATTCAAGAAAAATGGCTAAATCTTGGTAAGAACAGTTAGATTTGTGGTACTTAAACTTGCCCTATTACCATATCCCTCTCCCTGCTCCAAAGCAGTTTTGAAAAGCAACAGTCCCATGGTCTTGGATAAAAGCAGAAGCCTACCAGGCACTAGAGAGATCAGAGAAGGTTTGGAGATTCCAAAATCACCTTTCTTAGAGAACTGTCATTATTTATGCTGTCAGACAGTTCTCTGGAAGCATTCATGTACAAGATTTATCTCTTTTTGACCATATTTAGATGTGCTCTGAGTGAAGAGTCTTTTCCCTGGGGGTATTTGTCAGTGACAGTTGTTGAATATCACAGCTGCCTGAGGTAGTGATAATAGTTGGGGCAAACGATAGCTCAAAAGAAACCAAAAAAACAAAAACAAAACAAAACAACCTTTGAAAGAAGACCTGGACAATGGGAATCTAGAAGACCACAAACATAAACAGGGCAGCACGCCTGGCCAGGGCTATATGTTTGCCTAGAGAAAACTGGAGAAGACCCTAAACACCTCTCTGGCTGACCTTGAGATTTCCTGCAGAAGCAGACAGTAAAGACTAAGGCAGAGCTGTAGACGGCTTATCTGAGCACAGAAGTTGTACCCCAACACACACACACACAGAGTCTATCAGCAAAGGCTCTGAGACCTGCTAGTTCCAGTCATTTAAAAAAAGCTATTTGCAATGATTAGCTGACCCCTGAGCAAAGCTAGAAGAAACCTCAGTGGCCACACACAGCAACAAAAAATACAGACTTTATAGAATTGCTTCAAGAAAGTCATTAAAACAAAACAAACAAACAAAAGAGCAACAAAGTCGATGCAACACACAGCAACAACAAAAGACCTTGGTGGTTGTGGGGAGGCAGTCTGATTTCCAGAACTGTCCATTTTATTATTTAAAGTGTCCAGTTTTCAGCAAGGATTAGGCCACATGCAGAGACATAAGAAATATACCCCATTCACAGGAAAAACTATAATCAATAGAAACTGTCCTTAAGGAAACCCAAAAGTTGAAATTACTAGAGAAATCACTTAAATTAGCTATTCTAAATATGACTAAGCAAGTAAAGGAAGCCATATTTAAAAACTAAAGGAGAGACTTCCCCAGTGGTCCAGTGGTAAAGAGTCTGCCTTCCAATGCAGGGGACGCAGGTTCCATCCCTGGTTGGGGAACTAAGATCCCACATGCCGCGAGGCAACTAAGCCCACGCACCACAACTACAGAGTCCATGTGCCCTGGAGCCTGCACGTCACAACTAGAGAGAAGTCTGCAGCTGCAACGAAAGATCCCACATGCCGCAATGAAGATCCTGCGTACCGCAACTAAGACCCAAAGCAGCCCCCAAAAATAAATAAATTAATATTAAATAAATAAATAAATAAATATTTTTAAAAACATAAAAACTAAAGGAAAGTATGAGATTGATGTCTCAAAAAATAGAATTTTAATAAAGAGATAAAATTTATGAAAAATAACCAAATAAAAATTCTAGATTTAAAAGGTATAATAACTGAAAGAAAAGACTTACCAGGGAGGCTCAACATTTGATCTGGCAGGAAAAAAAAAAATCAGCAAACTTTAAATTTGGCCAATTGAGATGATCTAATCTGAGGAACAGAAAGAATAAAAAAGTGAGGAAAATGAACAATGACCTGTGGGACACCAAGTGGCCCAACATACACATAATAAGAGTATGTATATGAGAAGAAGAGGGAAAACAGGCAGAAAGAATATTTGAAGAAATAATGCCTGCAAGCTTTTCAACTTTCATGAAAAATACTGATATACATATCCCAGAGGCTTAACACACTCTATGCTCAAAAACTTCAAGTAAATCTACACTAGAAACGTCAAAATAAAACTTTTGAAGATAAATACAAAGAGAGAATCTTGAAAGCAGCAAGAGAGGAGTGGCTCAACATGTATAAGGGATTTTCAATAAGACTAACTGCTAATTTCTCATCAGAATCCATGGAAGACTGAAAGCAGTGGATGGGCATGTTCAAAGTGCTGGGAAAAAAGATGCTTTAAAGATGTCAATGAAAGATGTTTTAAGCAGCAAACTATCCTTCAAAAATGAAGGAGAAATTAACACTCCCAGGCCAATGACAACTGAGAGACTTTGATGCTAGAAGACCTTTGATGCTGACCTACAAGAAATACAAAATTAAAAATTTTTGTGCTTCAAAGGATACCATCAAAAGAGTGAAAAGACAACCCACAGAATGGGAGAAAATAGCACATATATGGTAAGGGACTAGTCTCAAAAATATTTAACAAACTCTTAAAATTCAACAATAAAAACAGAAATAACCCAATTTAAAAATGGACAAAGGATTTGAGTAGCTATTTCTCCAAATAAGGTAAAAAATGTCCAGTAAGCACACAAAATAAAAAGTGTGATTTGTCATTAGGGAAATGCAAATCAAAACCCCAATGAAATACTACTTCACACCCACTAGGATGACTATAATAAAAATGATAGACAATAACAAGTATTGGTGACTTTATAGAGAAGTTGCTCATACATTGCTGATGGAAATAAACAATGATACAACTGCTTTGAATAATAGTTAAGGAGTTCTCTCAAATGTAATACTTATTACCATATGACCCAGCACTTCCACGCCTAGTTGTATACTCAAAAGAATTGAAAACATGTCCTCACAAATACTTTTACAGGAGTGTCCATAATAGCATTATTCATAATAGCCAAAAAGCGGAAATAACCCAAATGCCCATTAATTGGTGAATGGATAAACAATATGTGGTGTAGCCATACACTGGAATAACATTTGACAATGAAAGTTAATGATAAATGCTACAAAAAGGATGAAACTTGAGACTATTATGCTGACTGAAAGAAGTCAAACACAAAATGCCACATATTCTATTTATATGAAATGTCCAAATAGACAAAATCATAGTGGCAAAAAGTAGGTTAGTGGTTATAGGGCTGGGAGTAAAGAACAGGGAATAACTGCCAATAAATATGAGTTTCTTTTGGGTGTGATGAAAATGTTCTGGAATTAGATAGTGGCAAGGGTTGTACTAAAAACCATTCAATTTTATGCCTTAAGAGGTAATTTTTATGATATGTGAATTATATCTCAATTTTAAAAATTGAAGTCAAAATCAACTTTTAAAGGCATAAAAAAACGGCAAGAATTCATTATTAGTAGACATTCATTTAAAGGCATTTTAAAGGCAGTTCTTCAGTCAGAAGGAATATGAGAGCATATAGAAATCTGCATTTAAACAATGGAATGAAAAGCACCAAAATAGTTACTACATGGATAAATATATTAGAATGTTCTTTTTATTGCTGGATTTAATATTTAAAAGATAGTTGAGAGGTTGAGAGGAGATTTCCATTGTCTGCCAAGATGGAGTAACAGGGATTGGATTTACACTTCTGCCTGAAACAACTGAAAAAAAATGGACAAAATATATGAAACAGTAGTTGTCGAGACACATGACTTCAGGTGAGAAAGGCAGTATTCCCTGAGATACAGGAAGTGATGAAGTGATCGCTTTTGTTGCCCCCTTATACCTTGAGAGAATATCCTGGCTGTGACAGAGGGGACGGACTCAAGTGTACCTTGGCAAACTCCCTGAGAATTTGGGAATATTCAAGGCTTGACTTCGTAAGACAGAGTCCCAGAGAGGAGAGATCTTTACAAAGAGATAACTCTGTATCTATGCAGAGGGTTCCTGTGGAGTATTCAGCGGAGTACTGATTAGCACTTGTGTGTAAATAACCTACCCAAGGGTATACTGAGAGCTCTTAGGGGAATGACCTTGTGCTTATGCAGGACCAGGAATCATGTCTGTTCCTACAACCAGACTAGAAAAACCTCATGATTCAAAAGACATTTGGTACTCAGAAGGGTTTTGCCTCTTTAGTAGTGACTAATTTGTCCTAGGTCAAACATGGCTGTGGGCCTGTATAATTGTTAATTTTATGTGTCATCTTGACTGGATCACAGGGTGCCCAGATATTTGGCTAAACATTATTTCTGGGTGTTCCATGAAGGTATTTCTGGATGAAATCAGCATTTGCATTGGTGGACCCAGTAAAGCAGTTTGCCCTCTTCAGCATGGGTGGGTATCTCCCAGTCCAATCAATCGTGGGCCTGAATAGAACAGAAAAACAGAGGAAGGAAGAATTTGACCTTTCCTGCCTGACTGCTTGACATTGATATCCTGCCCTTGGAGCTCCTGGTTCTCAGGCCTCTTTAGACTCTCACTGAATTACATCACTAGCTTTCCTGTGTCTCCAGCTCACAGGTGGCAGGCTGTGGGACTTCTTAGCCTCCATGATTGCATGAGCCTATTCCTTATACTAAATACCTCTCTGTCTCTTTCTCTCTCTCTCCACACACACACACACAAACACACACACACAGACACACACAGACTCACACAGACATATACACACATATATCCTATCGATTCTATTTCCCTGGAGAACCGACTAATACAGCCTGCTTCACAAAACTAAAAAGTAAGACCCTAAATGATCAAACTATAAGTAACTTAACTGCATCTCTGATAAAAGCATAAGAATATTTATAGAAATACAAAGTATCTATCAATAAACAATATGAAATCTTTAATATCACCATACAACAAAAAGGTTACCAATATGAAAAGAAGCAGCAAATATGACCAATAATGAAGAGAAAAAATAAACCAATGGAAAACAATCCTAGACTGACAGGAGACAAGGGCATTAAAACACTTATTATAAATGTGTTTAAAAACTAAAGATATGGAAGATATAAAAAAGACCCAAATCAGACTTCTAGAGATGAGAAATAGAATGTATAAAATGTATAATACACTAAATTTGATTAATTACAGATTAGACAACTTAGAGAAAAGATTAGTAAACTTAAAGATGTAGCAATAGAAACTATCTAAAATGAAACACTAAGGGAAAACAGGATTTTTTTTTTTAAAGAAGCACTAATGACTTGTGGGACATTTTTAAGTGACCTATTATATGTGTAATTGGATCCCCTGAAGGAAGTGGGGGAGAGCAGTTACAATATTTTAAGAAATTAGGACTGATAGTTTTCCAAATTTGATGGCAACTCCAAACCCAGAGGTTCTTAGAGGCTCAGGAAGTTTCAACAACAACTAGGAACATGAAGAAAACTACACCAAGGCAAATGCAGTGATAAAGAGAATATCTTAGATGCAGCCAGAGGAAAAGGACACAATATATAGAGAGGAAGCAAAAGAAAGATAACTCATCAGGAATAGTGTTAATGAGAATGACCATATATTGAAATTACTGAAAGAAAAAACTATCAACCTAGAATTTTATTCAAGTAAAGATATCTTTTATTAAGAAATGACTAATGACCTGAAGATATGAACACTTTACTGAATGAACTATATGGAAGGCAAATAAGCACATGAAATTATTCTCAACATCTTTAGTCATTAAATAAATATAAACTACAATCACAAAGATATATACCTATTAGAATGGCTTTAAAAAACTGACAATGTAAAGTGTTGAGAATGCAGAGCAATTGGAAATCTCAGACATTGCTGGTGAAAATTAAAATATGGTTTGGCTACTTTGAAAATCAGTTTTCAGTTTCTCTTATAGTTGAACATGCACTTACATTCCAATCCTGCCATCCTACTCCTAGGTATTTGTAGAAGTGAATTGAAAACTTATGTTCACACAAGAATCATTATATGAATATATGACCTCATTTATAATAATGAAAAACTAGAAACAACACAAATGTCCTTCAACAGGTGAATGGATAAACAAAATGTAACACATCCATATGATTGAATAATACTCAACAATTAAAAAGGAATGAACTACCCATACAGACAAGAACATTAATGAATCTAAAATGCATGTTTAGAAACTGAAAAAAGCCACATCTAAAAGGCTACATGTGTATGCTCTATTTTTATGACATTCTGTGAAGGAAAAGGCAAAACTAAAGGGAAAGAAACAAATCAGCAAATTCCAGGGGTTTATGGTGGTGGAAGGTGTTGTCTACAGTGACATGTGAGAGGGTTTTAGGGAGTTGATGATGATATTCATCGTCTCTTTGTTGGTGGTGATGTTGTTATATGACGGTTATGTGATTGCCAAACTCACAGAATTGCATACCAAAAAAGAGTGATTTTTACTGTAGCATATAAATTATACTTGAATAAAATTATGATAAAAAGAGAGAATGGGGAAATTTCTGAGGACAAATGGGAAGCTAGAATAGAGAGAATCTCTAAAATGCTCATACATTCAGGCAACAGGTTATTTATTAGGTGCCTGTAGTTTGGAGGGATGGTAAAATGTGGTGAGCCAATATAGATATAAAAGTAAGGCTATTTGTTAACTTTTGGGGATTCTAAAATAAATATATTTCTACCCTTAAGGAGCCCATGGTTTACTGAGGGGAACAATCCTTTTAACTGACAGCCATGAAATAATGTGGTAAGAGCTATGAAAGAGCCAATGTAAGATATTCTTGGATCCTGCAAGTGGGATAGATGACCAGACATAGGTGATAGGGCAAAAGACTGCCTGGAAGAGAAATCATCAAAGATATGAACAGATAGCTAGTGGGAAGCAGCTGCATAGTACAGGGAGATCAGCTCGGTGCTTTGTGACCACCTAGAGGGGTGGGATAAGGAGGGTGGGAGGGAGACGCAAGAGGGAGGGGATATAGCGATATATGTATGCATATAGCTGATTCACTCTGTGATACAGCAGAAACTAACACAACATTGTAAAGCAATTATACTCCAATAAAGATGTTAAAAAGAAAAAAAGATATGACCAGAAATAAGCTTTTCAAGAAGGGAAGCGGCTGCTTTGTAGAACAAAATAGGTTCTCATTTACCTAAAAATTTTTAAAAAGCTAACACATGCATATTGGAACACATGCCTATAGTACTAAATTCAAAAGATTATGAAGATTTTTACCCAGAAGGATCCTCTCTTATCAACACTTGCATGTATTTATAGAAATATTCTTTGCATCTAATAAGCATGTATATATGGATTTTTTAAAACAGCCGTATAGCATATTATATACACTCTAAATTTTGCTGTTTTCAACTAAAATGCATCTTGGAGATTATTACCTATCAGTATAAAACTAACCATAATAAAACCATTACAGTTCCATTTGTATTTGGGGGTTTTCTTACTGATAATTATAAGGTTTGTAGTTATTCTGCTTATCTTTATCGAGTCCTTTGTGAAATACATTCACATTTCTATTTCTTTTAATAGCATGAGACTTTGATATGAATGATGATGCATTCATCCACTTTTTCTCACCACCATTCCTTCCCTTCCAAATCTAACTTTAATAGCTTGTATTCTTAGATTTTGTTTGCCTTCCCCTCCTCGCCTAGAATCTCCATGTTCTAGTTGCTGGAGATACAGCAGTGAACAAAGCAAAGCAAACAAATAAACAAACATGTCATAGAGTTTATAGTCTAGTGGGAGGGTACAGGCAATATAAAAATGTTATGTACATATAATGCCGTAAGACCTATGGGGGGAAGCAAAAGTAAGTTTGAGTAATATAGTGTGCCAGAGGGAAGAGGGTAGATTGCAATTTTAAGTAGATTCATCAGAGAAGGACTCACTAATCATGTACCATTTCATAAAGGCATGAGAGTGTAAAGGATTGAGCTTTCTGATGTGTATTTCTCAAGGAGGAGCATTCCTATTATCTTTCTCTTTTTTTTTTTTTTTTCATTTACTTATAGGTTAATTTCTCAACTTTTAACACCCCATATTTCTTTGGACTTCTTCTTTCTGTCATAATGTCCTATTTCTAAGAACTCTTTCAAGAAATGTTCCATTTACCTAATATTCTATTCTTATTTAATATGTACAATATCTTCTCCTCTCTGAGAATATTACTTATATCTTTTAAAGATTTCTTATCTTTCTTGCATTGCATTAATTTTAATCTCACTTCCTTTTGTCTTTCATTTTGCAGTGTCTTCTTGAACATTATCTGTTTCTATTTCAGACCAAGGCATTAAAAGCTAAATGGAAGTTATGTCAACTGATAAATTATTTGTCTAGACTGATCACATTAGGATCAGGGCTTTTGACTGGGACAGTCCCAAATATTAGAATTTACAAGTATTTTTTTCTGTGACTTCTTTATTTGTTCAGAGAGGAAACTTCTGCTCTCCTGCCTAGGGGGATATATGCCTGAATGACAACCCTCTTGGGTCAGAGTTACGTAAAGGGGCAAGAAGCCTACATATTCAGTACACAGACTTCCACTTATTCCCACTGTTTTTAATAGAGCATATCTCCCTCACTCTTCCCTTTCCTCTTCCTGAGTCTGGAGCCTATAGGTTAATTTCTCCAAAGAATACATTTATAGTCTCTTAAGGATGGTCACCTGGCCAACAAATGTAGAGGAAAAGGTCTGACTGGTTTAACTTCTTGCATGCACTTTGTTCACCAGCATCTTTTAAGCTCAGAAGTTCATCCTCAAGAGATTCTGCAGCGAGATGCAGCTTGCTTCTGGCTGGATTCCTTCTCAGCAAGCATTTTTAAATTTTCTCAGCTCTGCTAAAGATTCCATCCACCTTTTCCCCTTCTTTTACTTCTATTTCTTCATCTGCAATATGTGAAGAATAACACCCAACTAGAATTCTTCCCAGGAGGGTTATGGACATGAAATAACATAATGAACTTGAAAGCATCTTCTAACCTCTTCAGCCCATTCTGGTCCCCTCCTCTCTCTGCTCCTGGCTGTCCAGTTGCCTTCTTTTAATTCTTTTATCACTTCATATTGCTTCTTGCCTTGGGGGCTGTCTTACATGTTCTTCCTTCTGCCTGCAATGCTATTTCTTTACTCTTCTTCATTAACTCTTTTTGGTATACCATCTAAAACATAAAAGATTATATGTATAACATATATAATATATAGTGTAGATTCTAGAGCAAAATAATATTATGAACAGTAAATCAACACCCAACCCAGAAAATAAAACATTACCATCTACTTCATCTTCCTTTGTGGCTGTCTCCCAAATGAACCCTCTCTCCTCTTTAGAATTAATCTTTCTCCTACATTCTATAAACACAATTCCTTTTGTGCTTAAAATTATTCTATCACATATTTGTATATGAGTAAACACTATATTGCTTAGTGTGTTTGACTAGTACTTTATAAGTAGTATCATACTATGTGCAGTGTTTTGGACCATGTTTTTCTCTCTCAATATTATGCTGTCATCCTTCATTCATATTGTTGGGTAGTTTATGTTCATTATATATATATATAATGAAGCATGATATTATGAACATCCTGGTACATGTATTATGGTACACATGTGCAAAAGTTTCTCTGGGGTAATACCTTGGGGTGGTATTGCTGATTCAAAAGTTGTAAGACAGTTGAATTTTACAGAATAACGCCAATCAGCTTTTCAAAGTGATTGTATCAATTTATACTCCCCAGATTAATGTTTAATTGTATATATTGATCCACATTGTTTCAAAGACTTGTTTTTGGCCATCTGTCTATTTCTCATAATTCTTGTGTGTAGTAGTAATACCTCATATAGTTTTAACTTACATTCCTTTAATGATTTTGAGCTTGTTTTCCATATTTTTATTGACCGTTTGTATATATCTTTGGGGAAGTGTATGTTCAAGTCTTCAGCCCATTTTTACATTGAGTTTTCTGTATTTTCCTTTGGATTTGTAAGAGTTTCTCAAAATTATGTATTCTGGATACAAATTCTTTGTCAGTTGTTTATTGCAAATATCCTCTTCCAATATGTGGCTTACCTCTTCACTTCTCCAAAGGTATATTTTCATGGACTTTCAATGTAGCCCTATTTATCTATTTTTGCCATATGGCTAGGACATTTTTAGTATATCTAAGAACTCTTTTCCTAATTCAATTTTATGAAGTTATTCTCCTGTGTTATCTTCTAGAAATTGTTATCGTTTTGACTCTCACATCACTTGGAATATAATTCTTGGTATGATATGAAGTCATACAACATTTTTTCCCCATATCTAATGTCCAGTTACCCAGAAACAGCTTTACCATATGTTTGTTGTACCTTCTTTTTCATAAATTAACCATTTGTGTATATAGGCTTTCTCTTCTTTTCCATTTGTCTCTTTATATATCTTTACCTCAATACTACACTGTCTTTACTTCTAAATTTTTTAAAAAGTACTGATTTCCCTGAAGCAAGGTTGAGCAAACCTTAGCCAGTGGATCAAATTCATCTGATAGGAAAGTTTTCCTGGAACAACACATGTTTGGTAAGATTGAGAGCCACCAAGAAACCAAAATTATAGTGATGGGACCATGAAATACTGCCCTTAGGGAGTGAGACATGTAGACCCAGGAGAACTATAGAAATCACATAAAAAGAAGAGACAGATATCAATTGTGCTCATCCTTCCATGTGAAGTTAATGCTCCCATTTATCAAGACACAGACTTTGTGTTGAAATATGGACTTGGGCTAATGTACCCTTGGAACCTTGCTGCTTCCACTTTGCATACCCTTGGAAAGGAGCTGGTTGTGGTTCCAGTGAACCCTATAGCCATGAAATAGAGACAGTCTAATTGCCTCCAGCCGCCATTTGTTCCTCAGTAGCAGAGAGTTCTAACAGTATGAGCTAACTGCCAGAGTGAGTCCATCTTGGTTCACTGGACTATGTACTTTACAAAGAACCTCTAGAGCTGATGATTTAAGGTACAGATGACTATGGATGTGTGTATTGCAATTACAGATGCAACTTTTTTCCTGAGCATTTTCACTTGGTTTATTAGATATCTTAGGGGAAATTCCTGGTGCTGAGCTCCTGTGCTGCTGCTAGGTGTTGAATTTAGAAATAGTAGTGGTGACCTTGACCTTGATTCAACATTGTTGGAAAGTGCCAAGATCAAGGAGTTCAGTTTCAGGTGATTTTTTCCAACCATCCTTTACCCTGGTAGGCAGGACCAAGGGTAGGCTCTGTATATGAAACAACAGTGCCCCAGCAATCCTTTGAAGTCTTTTGGCAGCTGAAAACTAGATCTAGAATTAAGAATTCTCGTTAGTCAAACAGGGAGCTTTCAAAGTTAAAATTTGCAATGTAATTTAAGGAAAAAATGACCTTAAATCTGGTTCACAGGATATAATCTCTCCAATGCTTTTGAATTTATTTGTTAATGATATGGCATATCAAGACTAATTACATCAATAATAATATAGTATACTTAATATCAATTTGAATCGTAAAATTAAAATACAATTTCAGGTCCGATGTTCAAAAGTCATTTTATTTTTAAACATTTAAGGAGAATATGGGCATCAGACTGAGAAAACAGGGATATCTCTTGGGAATAGTCACTCTGCAGTACTTTTTCTGGAGAATCATAGCTGAAAATTCTATTTTTATAATGTGATTAAATGCATGTTTATGAATGTGGCTCAGAATTAAGACTGCTTGACTTTTTCATTTTTCTTGTTGGCTACCTTTTGGGTAGTAGTTTCCTCTTCTCGTCCACTGGAGGGTCATTTTACAGTAACCATATATAGAAGTGAAAATATTATAACCAAATAGTATATAGTGATGGCCTCATTATATTGATATAAGTTTGGCAATGGCAAAATGTAATTGGTTTCTCAAATTGCTTGACCATAGATCAGCAGTGTGCCTTTATTCTCTAGTTCTACCTGTAGAGTGCTGTTAAGTCTATATCGGTCCCCTCACCACCCCAACTCAAAGCCTTCTATATTAAAGCTGGAGAGAAGGTGTAGCGGTGTTTGTCATGCTCTTTGACCACCCCAAATCTTTTTCTTTTATTGGATATGATACATAAAGAAAAACAACACAGTAAGTATACAGCTCAATAAATTATCATGTGAAAATGCCTGTGTGATCACCACTGTTGGCAGTAAAGTGAACATTGCAAATACTCCAAGAGCCCCTAACATACTTCCTCCCAGTTATTAAACTCACTATTCCACCAGCAATGTATGAAATTTCTGATTGCTCTACATCTTCAGCAGTATTGTTGTCAATCATTTTTATGTTAGTCATTCCAGTGGGTATGTGGTGGCATGATATTGTGATATTAATTTAGAGAAATTCCATAGTGAAATTAGACTTCACAACTGCCTAGGTACTTCAAGCCGAATTCTCTGGATATCCCAGAGATTTTGAGAATGAGCAAATATCATGAATTTGTTTAATTTATACTTAAACTATTTAAAGTATATTCTTTTGTTTGCAGCTAAGAATCCTGCTGATATCAAGGAGAAATAACATATGATGCTGGGAGTTAATTGATTAATAAAGAAAGATATTTACAGAGAAAAGATGGCAGAGAAAGAGGAGATATACAAGGAGAAATAAACAGTTGTGTGATGGGTTATTGAAAGTAGATAAGTCTAGGCAGGTCTATTTTCTATGCCACACTGCCCTTTTACAGTGATTAAAATATAACTATTAAATACCATTCTATATGCTGGGATTTTGAGAAATACATAGAGACAATTTTGTAAAAGTGAGTAATGGATGCAACAGTTGGAAAATGGACAGAGTTTGCTCAAAATATAGTTTTAAGGAGATATATCACTGACCAACTGAAAGCATAAAGAAATTGTAAGGATAATTTTAAAAACTCAGCTTCGCCTCACGAAATACAGGTGCTTCTTGGTACCTTACATAAGCTTTTGCATTTTCGTAAGTAGTGCTCATATCAGCATGCTTCCCTTTTAATTTTGTCAACCAAACCTAGCTTATCATCAAAATTACCAATTCTCACCCCAAACCCAGGTATAGTAAATCAGAATTTCTATAGAGGGCATCTGGAGAAGATGTTTTTTGAATGCTTAGGTGGTTTGTTTTGGTGATCATAAAGCTTTGAAAGTTATTGGTATAAACTTTAGTTCACAGAAATTAGGTATTTTATTTCCTAACAAAGTTTGGGGAATTTAATTTACTTACCTTATCTAAAGCTTTAAGGCAAATCCCATTTATGTATAAAGAGTGTTTAACAAACTAGCTTGATTCAAATGATTATCGAGTATTAGTATTAACCTGCCCTTCTTCACTTCTCTCCGAATTTTTATTATATATGACTTTTCCAAGTTCAAGTTTAAAGTCAAAATTAAAAACGCTGGAAATGAAGCAAGAGGCATTGGACTTGGGTATTATCTCATCTATTTTTTAGCTTTGGGAAATTATTTAATATCGTAAGCATCGTTTTTACTAATGTATTAAACAAGAATATTGCCAGACTTTGTGTGAACTTTATTTGAGGGGTGTGGGGTGTGTGTGTGTGTGTGTGTGTGTGTGTGTGTCTGTGTGTGTGTCTGTGTGTGTGTATGTATGTATGTGCATACTCAGTTTTAGCTGCACAGAAGTCATACACTAAGTGTTTTACTTTCTTAGGTGACATTTTATTAAAAGGATGATTAGCATCATACTTCTTTTACTTCTCAGTACCCTCTTTGCATGACAGGTTGCCTGGTGACACTGTGTTTAGTATTTAATTAGTGGTGCATAACTGTTTACAATTTCTTTCTATAAACTAATAAAATACTTGTGTTAATGTATCTTGAGTTTCTATCAGATTATCCGTACAATGGTAGCACTTTCTTGAATTCTTCTAAAAAACATACCTAGATTTGTAATGGTGTTCATTCATTTGACAAATACTCATTAAATGTGTACTATGTCTCAGGCACTGTTCTTGATTCTGGAGAGTATAGTAGTCCATAAAAGAGCCAAGTCCCTGATTTTTGAGAGTTTAAATTCCAGTAGTTGGAGATAGTGTGAATAGAAAACTTATTCACATAAGACTCATGGAATCTAAGCTCAAACCTACTACAAGTATCTTAATTTTGGCCATTGACTTGCCTTTTTATTAAACTAACATTTCCAGCATCAGAAAAGAATTATATAAATGTATCACTTTGGTTCTGTTCAGCACAGCACTGGATAAACAAACAGAAAATAAATCTGTCCAATCAGGCTGCATTGACATTGAAGGTGTATTGTTTACAAAAAAGTAGGTGGGAGAAAGAGCAAAGCTTTTTAGGGGGCATTGCTTGAAATAATGGTAAGAGGTAGAAAGATTTTCCAGTCTCCAACCCTGAAACCCTAGAGCCAAAGGTGAGGAGGAGGGGTTAGATTCTGTGAAGGTCCAGCATTACTACGAAGGATCCTATGGGGACAAGACCATTATAACATGGGAATAGTATCTAAGTTGTCACCAAAGGAGACCCACTACAGCAAGTCAGAAAAACAGTCATGAAATGAGAAATAAATTGCCAAGCTTTTTAGCTGAAAATACAAATAAACCAAAATTTTAAAAATGAAGAAGTGAGGCCTAGAAGAAAAGCAGAGAATTACATTTAGGCATGAAATGTGGTGGCTAGGAATAACTCTGGCAAATATTGCTTCAGATTGCTGTGTCCTTTTGAGCCACTCATGCCTGGCTGGGGCAAAGCTTTAAGAAGAATTTCTAGCTGGATAAGGAAGGGGAAGGGAATTGTATTCAAGGCTGTTCAGTAATATGTGTTTTTATACATGTCATTTTAGTCAATCTGTATCCCTTATTTTAAGTGGAAAACCAGGTTTATAAAGACTGTGACTTAGCCAAAGTCCTACCAAGTTAGTAGTAGAAACTATTAATAAAATGATCTTCTGACTTGCAGCCAAGTATTATTTTACGGCCTCGTCTATAAGTCACCTAGCTCTCTTTCAGAAGGATTCCACCATCCACTATATTCTTCTTCCAAGTGAGACCATAAATCATTTCAATTCCATTTTATTTTATTTTATTTTATTTTAATTTTATTTTTCTTTTCTATGCTAACACCAAGTCCTGCTTAGAAAACAAATGCAAAAAATACATGACTCATCTATACCCAGTGTGTAACTGTATTATTACAAATGTAAGCTTTTCATCTATATTAAAATACTTATTAACAAACCGCTAGAGTTAAAGCAAAGTATTTGTATCTAATAAGATGTGCAGTTATGTGCAAGAACAGACACATTTCCTAAGCTTAATTTTCGAAACTGGAAAAACTAAACTCATAATGGCAATGTGTTGAATATAAGTATTACAATCTTTATTTCTCACCCTTGTTTCAGCAAAGAATTTGATGGTATTTCTCCCTTATGAAAAGAAAGACTTCTCTGATAGGATTATTAATGAGTTGATATACGAAGGAAGAACATGGTGGGGGCGGGTAGGAGGAGAATTCTAGGAAAAGTGAACAAAGGCAAGAGCCTGTGCAAAGATTCTGTGCTGTGAGGCAGCGGTCCCCAACCTTTTTGGCATCAGGGACCGGTTTTGTGGAAGACAATTTTTCCACGGCCGGGGAGAGGGGAGGGTGGGTGATGATTCAAGCCGTAATGCGAGCGATGGGGGGGATGATTCAGGCCGTAATGCGAGCGATGGGGAGTGATGGGAGCGGCAGATGAAGCTTCGCTTGCTCTCCTCCTGCTGTGCGGCCCGGTTCCTAACAGCCTGCGGACCGCTACCGGCCCGCGGCCTGGGGGTTGGGGACCCCTGGTGTAAGGGACATCAATTATTTAAGAACTTAAAGTAGCCAGTGTGACTAGAATGCAGAGAACTGAGAGGACCATGATGTTAAGATGAGGAATGGTAGCATGACCTTATAGGACCTGGAAGACCACGGAAAGACTTTTGGTCTTCCTTGGAAACTCAGTAGGAAGCCAGTGGATTATTTTAATAAAGAGATGATTGTAAGATCTCATAAAGTTAGGTTCATAATTTTTAAATAACTGTCTATAGGTGGAACAGTTTCTGGAAGGGGATAAGAGTAGACATAGGAAGGCCAGTTAAAAGTAAATTGGTCAAAAAAATATTTAAATTAAAAAAATTAAAAAATAAAAGGCTGTGCAGTAGGGTAGGTGAGGGATTGCGGTGGCTTTCAATAGGGTGGTAGACGTGGAAGAAGAAAGGAACAGAGGTGGCATAAAATCTGGAGCAAGAGCCAACGGGATGGGCTACTGGATTGGACTTGAAGGGGAAAAAGGACTCCAAAATACCTCGTGGGTTTCTGACTTGTATAATTGATAGTTGTTGATTGAAGTTGATAGTATTCACTGACGTAGAGAACACTAAGAAAGAGAAGAGCAGTTTTGGATATGGGTCATTAACTTATCCCAGAGATTGGAATGTATAGTCCTAGAGTTCTGAAGAATGGTCTAACATGCAGATAAAATTTTGAGACTCATCAGTACATGAGTGGTAATCAAAGCCTTCAGTGAGGATGAGATCCCATGGAGAGAAAAGTTTTGAATGGTAAAAGAGGAGGGCTAAGTCTGAGTTTTTAATTACCCAGAGAGTACAAGGGGACGAGTCTGTAAAACTGATAAAGGAGAGCATAACATTATCTATATCAGTGAAAGAGAATCTTGTAAGTGACAGAGGTTAGCAGTATTGAATCCTACTGAGAAGTCAAGAAAAATAAAGACTGTAAAATGGCAACTTCCTGCAAATAGTGTATGTAATTAAGCAGGCAGCCAAAATGATCTGTTGTTCATGTCAAAGTGTTAGGGTGCTTTATTCCACACTTGTTTAATGGTGAAGAGAGGGAAAGTATATTTGTGTGCAGAACATTCTGAAGCGTCATCAATTTTCTGGGGCAAATGTGGGGATACAACTGGTGACCCTGAGAAACAATTCCAAGGAAAAGCGACTAGAAAGTAGCCATGGAGGTACTGACTGGCCCTAGCACTAAATTAGATTTCTCCTGCTGTTTCTTTCTCAGCATGGTTTTCCATGGCAACCAAGTTTAAATGGTTCTGTTAGGTGAACAGGTCAATACAATTATAGCCATTTGTCTTATTACTCTTTATTTGTCACATTAGAAAGCCCAGTTTTGTTTGGGAGCCTATTAAGATTTGGTCAAACTTCTTGTAATTGTTTCAATTCAAAGCTTTTAAAAGTTCTTTTGCAAGCAAGGAAAAAAATAGATCTTAAAACTAAATTTAAATGATGAACAATTTTCACTATAGATAAATTAGGGATCAAGTTCTGAATAGAAGAATATAATGAATTTTAAGCATAAAAACATATTATATCCTGCTGGAGAATACAAAGGGCTCGATTAAAAAGCTTTACAAATCAAATAATAATTAAAAGTAAAATACATGGCTTTTTGAAGCTCAGCACACTCTTCTAAGTTTATTTTTCTTATTGAAGACAGTAGATATAAAATAATCAGTGAATCATTAAACTCAAAATATAAACATGATTTTTTTATTTATGAAAGATAGTAGTGCATTGATTTTAATCTTCACATGTACTACCTAATACTTAAGAAAAAAATCCCGAAATAATACTTTGACTGACAAAGTGGAGGTGGTTTTCCTAAAGTGACTTTAAACAATGGAGATGTAAATTACATGATTGTTCATGCAAGGCTATAATAGGGCACTATAAACTGGCACAGGTCCTTTTAGCCCATGTTCTTTGCTTTGTGTTCTGTGACGTGAGACATATTTTTTGCTGTCACTATTCACGTGCCAACAATTTGGGCTGAGTATTAAAATGATTTGGTTTTGAATTCTAGGTACGAAATAATTGTAAGGATCCAAAAGTTGTTAATTTATAGTTGGAAAAAAATACCTTTTTGACATCGTTTATAGTTCTATTTGAAATGAAAATAAAAATGTCAATTTCAAAAACTCAGTGTAATTTTAAGTCTCAAGAAAAAAAACAGGCTGAAATTACAACCTTTAGAAATCACATGCAATTAATACGTCACAAAACTGAAAAATAATTAAAGCCTAATTATTCATTAAATATTTACTTCAGTTCAGGGTTTCCTTTGATTAGCTTATGTTGATTTCTGGGAAAGACTATACAATTTGGATTTATCTGTGCCCTGAGCTACTGATTACTGTGGATCACTTGTTCTGAGCATCATCTGAATTTGCAGATGTTTAACTGCTCTTCTAGCATTTATGACTAAACAAGGTAGGATTGCTTGCTCACAGAAGCAAGCAGTTTGACACAAAATTTCTATTTTAAGCTAATGAACTCCACTTGGGACAACAGTGCTCTAAGTTTTAGGGAGACCCAAACACTTGACCCATGAAAGATGTTTATATTTTTTTTGGTATATAAAATTTTATTGAATGAAAGATTCATTAAGTTCTGTAGTGCTTTACAATTTTCAAAAGTTTCACACACATGATTTCTATAATCCCACAATAACCCCTTTTCCCTCTACCTCTATATTTCCCCTCCCCCTCCCCTCTCCACACTGGTAACCACTAGTTTGTTCTCAATATCTGTGAGGTGGCATCAAATTTTTTTTAATGTTTATTTTTTATTTATTTATTTTTTCATATTAGTCATCCATTTTGTACACATCAGTGTATACATGTCAATCTCAATCTCCCAATTCATCCCACCACCACCACCGCCGCTTTCCCCCCTTGGTGTCCATACGTTTTTTCTCTACTTCTCTGTCTCAATTTCTGCTTTAGAAACCGGTTCATCTGTACCATTTTCTGGGTTCCACATATATGCGTTAATATACGATATTTGTTTTTCTCTTTCTGACTTACTTCACTCTGTGACAGTTTCTAGATGCATCCACGTCTCTACAAATGATGCAATTTCGTTCCTTTATATGGCTGAGTAATATTCCATTGTATACATGTACCACAACTTCTTTATCCATTCATCTGTAGATGGGCATTTAGGTTGCTTCCATGACCTGGCTATTGTAAATAGTGCTGCAATGAACATTGGTGTGCATGTGTCTTTTTGAATTATGGTTTTCTCTGGGTATATGCCCAGTAGTGGGATTGCTGGGTCATATGGTAATTCTATTTTTAGTTCTTTAAGGAACCTCCATACTGATCTCCATAGTGGCTGTATCAATTTACATTCCCACCAACAGTGCAAGAGGGTTCCCTTTTGTCCACATCCTCTCCAGCATTTGTTGTTTGTATATTTTCTGATGATGCCCATTCTAACTGGTGTGAGGTGATACCTCATTGTAGTTTTGATTTGCATTTCTCTAATAATTAGTGATGTTGAGGAGCTTTTCATGTGCTTCTTGACCAACTGTATGTCTTCTTTGGAAGAATGTTTATTTAGGTCTTCTGCCCATTTTTGGATTGGGTTGTTTGCTTTTTTAATACTGAGCTGCCTGAGCTGTTTATATATTTTAGAGATTAATCATTTGTCTGGTGATTCATTTGCAAACATTTTCTCCCATTCTGAGGGTTGTCTTTTCATCTTGTTTATGGTTTCCTTTGCTGTGCACAAGCTTTTAAGTTTCATTAGGTCCCATTTGTTTATTTTTGTTTTTATTTCCATTACTCTAGGAGGTGGATCAAAAAATATCTTGCTGTGATTTATGTCAAAGAGTGTTCTTCCTATGTTTTCCTCTAAGAGTTTTATAGTGCCCAGTCTTAAATTTAGGTCTCTAATCCATTTTGAGTTTATTTTTGTGTATGGTGTTAGGGAGTGTTCTAATTTCATTCTTTTACATGTAGCTGTCCAGTTTTCCCAGCACCACTTATTGAAGAGACTGTCTTTTCTCCATTGTATATCCTTGCCTCCTTTGTCATAGATTAGTTGACCATAGGTGTGTGGGTTTATCTCTGGGCTTTCTATCTTGTTCCATTGATCTATGTTTCTGTTTTTGTGCCAGTACCATATTGTCTTGATTACTGTAGCTTTGTAGTATAGTCTGAAGTCAGGGAGTCTGATTCCTCCAGCTCCGTTTTTTTCTCTCAACACTGCTTTGGCTATTCGGGGTCTTTTGTGTCTCCATACAAATTTTAAGGTTTTTTGTTCTAGTTCTGTAAAAAATGTCATTGGTAATTTGATAGGGATTGCATTGAATCTGTAGATTGCTTTGGGTAGTATAGTCATTTTCACAATACTGATTCTTCCAATCCAAGAACATGGTATATCTCTCCATCTGTTGGTATCATCTTTAATTTCTTTCATCAGTGTCTTATAGTTTTCTGCATACAGGTCTTTTGTCTCCCTAGGTAGGTTTATTCCTAGGTATTTTATTCTTTGTGTTGCAGTGGTAAATGGGAGTGTTTCCTTAATTTCTCTTTCAGATATTTCATCATTAGTGTATAAGAATGCAAGAGATTTCTGTGCATTAATTTTGTATCCTGCAAGTTTACCAAATTCATTGATTAGCTCTAGTAGTTTTCTGGTGGCATCTTTAGGATTCTCTATGTATAATATCATGTCATCTGCAAACAGTGACAGTTTTCCTTCTTCTTTTCCAATCTTTATTCCTTTTATTTCTTTTTCTTCTCTGATTGTCGTGGCTAGGACTTTCAAAACTATGTTGAATAATAGTGGTGAGAGTGGACAACCTTGTCTTGTTCCTGATCTTAGAGGAAATGCTTTCAGTTTTTCACCATTGAGAATGATGTTTGCTGTGGGTTTGTCGTATATGGCCTTTATTATGTTGAAGTAGGTTCCCTCTAAGCCCACTTTCTGGAGTGTTTTTATCATAAATTGGTGTTGAATGTTGTCCAAAGCTTTTTCTGCATCTATTGATATGATCCTATGGTTTTTCTTCTTCAGTGTGTTAATATGGTGTATCACATTGATTGATTTGCGTACATTGAAGAATCCTTGCATCTCTGGGATAAATCCCGCTTGATCATGGTGTATGATCCTTTTAATGTGTTGTTAGATTCTGTTTGCTAGTATTTTGTTGAGGATTTTTGCATCTATATTCATCAGTGATATTGGTCTCTAATTTTCTTTTTTTGTAGTATCTTTGCCTGGTTTTGGTATCAGGGTGATGGTGGCCTCATAGAATGAGTTTGGGAGTTTTCCATCCTCTGCAATTTTTTGGAAGAGTTTGAGAAGAATGGGTGTTAGCTCTTCTCTAAATGTTTGATAGAATTCACCTGTGAAGCCATCTGGTCCTGGACTTTTGTTTGTTGGAAGATTTTTAATCACAGTTTCAATTTTATCACTTGTGATTGGTCTGTTCATATTTTCTATTTCTTCCTGGTTCAGTCTTGGAAGGTTATATCTTTCTAAGAATTTGTCCATTTCTTCCAGGTTGTCCATTTTATTGGCGTAGAATTGCTTGTAGTATTCTCTTAGGATGCTTTGTATTTCTCAGTGTCTGTTGTCTCTTCTCCTTTTTCATTTCTAATTTTATTGATTTGAGTCCTCTCCCTCTTTTTCTTGATGAGTCTGGTTAATGGTTTATCAATTTTGTTTGTCTTCTGAAAGAACCAGCTTTTAGTTTTATTGCTCTTTGCTATTGTTTTCTTTGTGTCTATTTCATTTATTTCTGCTCTGATCTTTATGATTTCTTTCCTTCTGCTAACTTTGGGTTTTGTTTGTTCTTCTTTCTCTAGTCCCTTTAGGTGTAAGGTTAGATTGTTTATTTGAGATTTTTTTTTGTTTCTTGAGGTAGGCTTGTATAGCTATAAACTTCCCTCCTAGAACTGCTTTTGCTGCATCCCATAGGTTTTGGATCATCGTGTTTTCATTGTCATTTGTCTCTAGGTATTTATTGATTTCCTCTTTGATTTCTTCAGTGATCTCTTGATTATTTAGTAACATATTGTTTAGCCTCCATGTGTTTGTGTTTTTTACGTTTTATGCCCTGTAATTCATTTCTAATCTCATACCGTTGTGGTCAGAAAAGTTGTTTGTTATGATTTCAATTTTCTTAAATTTACTGAGGCTTGATTTGTGACCCCAAGATGTGATGTATCCTGGAGAATGTTCCATGAGCACTTGAGAAGAAAGTGTAATCTGCTGTTTTTGGATGGAATGTCCTATAAATATCAATTAAATCTATCTGGTCTATTGTGTCATTTAAACCTTGTGTTTCCTTATTAATTTTCTGTTTGGATGATCTGTCCATTGGTGTTAAAGTCCCCCACTATTATTGTATTGCTGTCGATTTCCTCTTTTAGAGCTGTTAACAGTTGCCTTATGTATTGAGGTGCTCCTATGTTGGGTGCATATATATTTATAATTGTTATATATTCTTCTTGGATTTATCTCTTGATCGTTATGTAGTGTCCTTCCTTGTCCCTTGTAACAGTCTTTATTTTAAAGTCTATTTTATCTGATATGAGTATTGCTATTCCAGCTTTCTTTTGATTTCCATTTTCATGGAATATCTTTCAGTCTGTATGTGTCCCTAGGTCTGAAGTGGGTCTCCTGTAGACAGCATATATATGGTTCTTGTTTTTGTATCCATTCAGCAAGCCTGTGTCTTTTGGTTGGAGCATTTAATCCATTCACTTTTAAGGTAATTATTGATATGTATGTTCCTATTACCATTTTCTTAATTGTTTTGAGTTTGTTTTTGTAGGTCCTCTTCTTCTCTTGTGTTTCCCACTTACAGAAGTTCCTTTAGCATTTGTTGTAGACCTGGTTTGGTGGTGCTGAGTTCTGAATAGCTTTTGCTTGTCTGTAAAGCTTTTGATTTCTCCATCGAATCTGAATGAGATCCTTGCTGGGTAGAGTAATCTTGGTTGTAGGTTCTTCCCTTTCATCACTTTAAGTATATCATGCCACTCCCTTCTGGCTTGTAGAGTTTCTGCTGAGAAATCAGCTGTTAACCTTATGGTAGTTCCCTTGTATGTTATTTGTCATTTTTCCCTTGCTGCTTTCAATAATTTTTCTTTGTTTTTAATTTTTGCCAATTTGATTACTATGTGTCTTGGTGTGTTTCTCCTTGGATTTTTCCTGTATGGGACTCTCTGCACTTGCTGGACTTGGGTGCCTATTTCCTGTCCCATGTTAGGGAATTTTTCGACTATGATCTCTTCAGATATTTTCTCGGGTCCTTTCTCTCTCTCTTCTCCTTCTGGGACCCCTATAATGCGAATGTTGTTGCATTTAATGTTGTCCCAGAGGTCTCTTAGGTTCTCTTCATTTCTTTTCATTCTTTTTTCTTTATTCTTTTCTGCAGCAGTGAATTCCACCATTCTGTCTTCCAGGTCACTTATCCGTTCTTCTGCCTCAGTTATTCTGCTGTTGATTCCTTCTAGTGTATTTTTCATTTCAGTTATTGTATTGTTCATCTCTGTTTGTTTGTTCTTTAATTCTTCTAGATCTTTCTTAAACGTTTCTTGCATCTTCTCGATCTCCATTCTTTTTCCAAGGTCCTGGATCATTTTCACTATCATTATTCTGAATTCTTTTTCTGGAAGATTGCCTATCTCCATTTCATTTAGTTGTTTTTCTGGGGTTTTATCTTTTCCCTTCATCTGGTACATAGCCCTCTCCCTTTTCATCTTGTCTATCTTTCTGTGAATGTGTTTTTTGTTCCACAGGCTGCAGGATTGTAGTTCTTCTTGCTTCTGCTGTGTGCCCTCTGGTGGATGAGGCTATCTACCATTTTTGTTTTGTTCACTAGTTTGTTGTGTTTTATAGATTCCACATATAAGCGATATCATGCAGTATATCCCAGAAAAAAAAAAAACACTAATTCGAGAAGATACTTGTACCCCAATATTCATTGCACCATTATTTACAATTGTCAAGGTATGAAAGGAACCTAAAGGTCCATCAACAGGTGAATGAATAAAGAATATGTGGTGTATGTGTATGTATATATATATATATATAATAATGGAATACTACTCAGCCATAAAAAAGAATGAAAATTTGCCATTTGCAGCAACATGGATGGACTTGGAGGGCATTATGCTAAGTGAAATAAGTCAGACAAAGAAAGACAAATACTGTAAGATGTTAATATTTTGCAAATCCTACCAGGGAGGGATTTCATTGTTTCTGGAAGACTGTGAAGATGGCCGGCCAGCCGTAATAGCTACTCCTTTATTTCATTACATCCCACTGTTTCAAAGTATGCTGTTAACACAAACCAAAAACTCAACATCATGACTTGGTGAGAGTTTTTTGGTTGTGAAGTATCTTTTTCTCTCTGTCTTTCTCTCTTTCTCTCTGTCACATACACACACACACATACACAGGCACTGTGCATGTGTACCATAAATTCTTTGAGTTTTAATCTACCACCAATTTGGACAAATTAACACAAAGTATTTTTGCTACACCCTTTCATGTACAGAATAAACAAATGTTAGAATGCTTGGAACTAAGAATAGCAACTGAAGAGAGAAGGGGTAGAACCTTGTTCACCATGTATGTTTTCTTTTTATATTTCTTCATGGTCTATAATTAGGCAAAGCAGAATGAAATATATTTGATAAATTGAATCATTTGATAAAATTTACATTCGTTAATCCACAAGGCAATATAATGGTATTAATTTTAATAATTCTAATTACATTATGGAACATGAAAGTGAGGCTCTTGATAGGGTGGATGAAAGGGTTACTCTCCACCCAGCAAACATTTTTTGCACATATTCTCCATAGGCAGGTTTTCAATCATGAAGATGTTTTGAAATAGCTGGAAAACCATTATTTTAATGTTTTGCTTGGCTTTTCCTCTTCCTGGATTCAACACTTCACAGCAAGTTTCATGCTTCTGAATCATTTTAATAATTATGTTAACTCAAGTTTCAATTTTGGCAACTAGGAAAAGAGTTGGAAAACAAAGGAACAAAAGGGGACTCTTGCTATTTGCATGTCAGGAAGATTGACAGTCTGTTTGTGTCTCCTTTGCTGGTTATAACCTAATGGAATATAGGTCATAGGGCAGTGTAAGTTAGCTGTTCCCAATAATGGAATTGAGACTCACTGTCCGACTCTGTATTACAAGAAATAAATTACTTATAACATATAAACTACTAAAAATGCACAATCAAATCAAACTGTAATAATTTACTAGATTATTGTTCTAATTATACCATTTTTCCTTGCATTCCAATATCAGTTTTTGAGTGGGAAACATAGTATTGAAATAGTAGTGCAAACACAAGGAATTGGTCATAATCCTGGGTAAGCACTTGAGCAAAAGTGTCATATAGTTAATATCATATGTGTGTGTTCTGGTGTAAAATTACAGAATCACTGATACAGGTTATGGGTCAGTGTTCTCAAATTATATATATGTGTGTGTATATGTATGTATATATCACAGAAAAAACAGAAAAATCAACATTTCTCTTGATCATAGTACTTTTCACTACTGACACTACTGACACACTGTATAAGTCTTCTGTTAACTTAATGATCTTCTTATTAGTATAAGTAATCAGTTTGAAAGTAGGGGCTATGCGTAAGTTTTCAGTGACTTGTGGAGTGGCTGGCATTTTGCAAGCTTGTTTAAGTAAATGAATAATGATTTGACACTTAGGTATTTATTTGCTCAGTACCATAAGCAGATAATGCAAATTCTAATTGTATTTGATTGCTTGTATATGACTCAACTATTCCATTTGTTCTTTTTTTTTTTTAATTTTTATTTATTTATTTATTTTTGCCTGCGTTGGGTCTTCATTGCTGTGCATGGGCTTTCTCTCGTTGCGGTGCGCGGGCTTCTCATTGCGGTGGCTTCTCTTGCAACAAGAGAGCACGGGCTCTAGGCACGCATACTGTAGAGTGCAGGCTCAGTAGTTGTGGCACATGGGCTTAGTTGCTCTGCGGCATGTGGGATCTTCGCAGACCAGGGCTCAAACCGGTGTTCCCTACGTTGGCAGGTGGATTCTTAACCACTGCGCCACCAGAGAAGTCCCCCATTTGTTCTTCCAAACTGAGTCTCCACCTTTCTCCCCTCTGTGCTATGCTCCAAGAGGTTGAGCTCTCTGGACTACGTCAGCTTTGGTCTGTGGGTAACTCTGGCAAGAGATCTGAAAAAAGAAGAGAGGAGAGTGAGGTCAGGACGTTTATTCCCCCAGCTCACTCTAGTAGCTCTGTCATTGGCTGAATCCTTAAGTGAAGATCACAGCTTTGTCGGGTGGCCATCTACACAAAGAGCTTATTCTATCACTCCCCATCTCTCCCCCACTGCCCAGGTTCCACTAGCAGGTTTCTCCTCCCCCTCATCAGGACTAAAGATTATCATGGTGTCCAGCTCCCTGATATGACTAGGCTGGGATCCTTCAATCTCTTGAGGTCTCCCTTAACCCTACCCACACTTTTAAAAACAGTTCCTTTACTAAATGTCCCTTAAATTATTCAATCTGATGTGCCTTCTCTTTGCTCGTGCCTTATCTGATACACTAATATCAGTGGAATAAATTCTGAAAATAGAAAATGTTCTTGACATTGCCAAATCCTGTTGATTTAATTTTTAACTATGATTTTAATGTTATTCATGGAATTGTAACTTTTATTCCACCTAGAGAGTGATGCTTTTATAAAAACCCATTCCCTAATGCCATCCAAAATCAAAACTCTTTGAGAGAATTCACAGTTAACTTAAAGAAGAAAACAAGACATGATTTCAGCTGAACTACCATACTATGAAATGATACTGTTAAGCATTTAATATGACTTTTCACTCTTGGATATCTCTAATAAAAATGTTTGAGATGAACAAGGTATGGTTCCTCTGCCTACCTCCGTTTGTGATGTCCACGGCTTCATTCCTTCCCTTAACCCCCAGTGGTTCCCTGTGGTTCTTTGAGTGTATGCCAAGCTAATTTTGTACTCAGGGCCTTTATACGTGTATGGACCACCTTCCTCCTACACCTTTCTATGTTTTACTCCTTCACGTTACTCAGGTCTTAATGCAATTGTGACCTTTCCAGGGGCTTCCTCTATCCTCTCTAAAATATCTGTCTACCACCCACCAAACTCTGTACCTTTACTGTGATTCATTTGCTCTCTAGCATTTTTATTATCTAAAAACATATTATGTTTTGCTACATAAGGTTATATTTGTATTTATTATTGGTCTTTACCCTCTCCCCACATAAGCTCCATGGAAACAAAGATGGCATTTTCTTCAGGAATAGCATAAGCAATATTTTTAGCAGATCTATTGATATATTTCATATCAAATATAGGTATATATCCAAAAAGTTTGTAAAAGTATATATCAACAAATATAAATAATATAAATATATAATATAATATGAATATATAAAATATATAATATGAACATATATAAATATATCTACTATAAATATAAATGTATATAAAATTATATAAAACATACATCAATAAACTTATATAAAATTTAAATACATAGATAGTTTATTTAAAACACACCTTTTAAAGTGTGCAGCTTAGGGAATTCCCTGGCAGGCCAGTGGTTAAGACTCCGAGCTTTCACTGTCGAGGGCAAGGGTTCAGTCCCTGGTCAGGGAACTAAGATCCTACAAGTGGCACAGTGTGGCCAAATAAATAATCAAGTGTGCAGCTTATTGCATAGGGTTGTACATCTGTCACCACAACCATTTTTAAAACATTTCATTACTCCAGAAAGAAACCCTGTGTCCTTAGCGATTCCCTCTCCCTCCATCTTCCCGGTCTCCTGACAACCACTAATCTTTATATCCTATAGATTTTCCAGTTCTAGATATTTCATATAAATGGAATCATACTATATGTGGTCTGGTGTTTTATGACTGGCTTCTTTCACTTAGCATAATGTTTTCAAGGTTCATTCATGTTGTAGCTCTTATTAGTATTTCATTCCTTTTGATGGCTGAAAAACATTCTACTGTATGGATAAACCACATTTTATTTATTCGTCCATCAGTTGATGGACATTTAAGTTTTTCTCATCTTTTGGCTATTATGAAAAATGCAGCTATGAACATTCACATATAAGATTTTACATGGACATATGTTTTCATTTCTCTTGAATATATATACCTGAAAGTGGGATTGCTGGATCATATGGTAGCTTTAGGTTTAATTGTTTGAGGAACTTCCAGACTATTTTCCAAAGTGGCTGCAACATTTTACACTCCTGTTAGGAGGGTCAAAGCCCTCAATTTCTCTACTTCCTCCCCAGATAACACGTTGTATTATCTGTCTTTTTGATTAGAGCCATCCTGGTAGGTGTGAAGGCAATCATTATTTTTGATTGTATATATGACCCTGCTTATTCTAATTTGGGTCAAAGTTAAAGTCTTAAATATTAAATACGATCCTATAGTATTTTTTCTTATTTTTATTTTTATTTTTAACTAGTGCCATGAGTTTAGAGACTAATTTTTTTTTTTAATGTTTGTGTAAATATTTTTTGCTTTATCCTATTATGGGGAATCTTCAGTGGACTTCTGCTATGAATTGCATGTTTATGTACACCCCAAATTCATATGTTGAAACCCTGATCCCCAGTATGATCATATTTGGAGATGGGATCTTCGGGAGGTAATTAAGTCATAATGGTGGACCCCTCATAATTGGATTAGAACCTTTATAAGAAGAGACACCAGAGAGCTCTCTCTGTCTCTTTCTCTTTCTCTTCCTCTCTCCCTCCCTCCCCACCATGTGAGGACATAGCCTGGAAGAGAGCTCTCCCCAGGAACCAAATCACCTGACCCCTTGATCTTGAATTTCCCAGCCTCCAGAACTGTGAGAAATAAATTTATGTGTTTAAGCCACCCAGTTGTTGATATTTTTTTAATAGCAGCCTGAACCAACTGCGAAGACTACAGTGAATTTATTTTTTCTAGAATAATAGTAGTTATAGAATGGTGTTACTCCACGTGCTCTATATAACATGACAGTGGATCTCAATTTGACAATGGGTAAGATTTTACCCATTTTAGAATTTTAGAATCTCCTTAAAGTCTAAAAATAACAGTGGACTTAAAGACAGACAGAAGTTTACCTGGAGAAAGACTTGTATATGTGTGTCTAGAGGTAAGGACGGGGTGAGTATTTTCTTGTTGTTAGGAATTATCCCCAAGAATAAATAAATGTATCTATTGTAACACATTCTGCTTAGAACCCTTTTTTTATCCATTCAAGTACATGCCCTTTGAAGGTGAGAGGAGACCAATTTCTTTCATAAGGCAATAAGGAGTGCAGATTGCTTCCTAACAATAACAAATTGTCAAATAAGGAGAGGCGTAGGTTTAGAAGAGGGATTTCAACAACAGGCTGCAATCCCAGGTCCAACTCTTTTATGATAATATAAAAATAAATTTTAGTGAAGAATTCCAGTGAAGATCGATAATAAAAAGTCTGACAGTTTCTAAGGAGGAAATAAATTGGTATTTTTTCTTTCATACTTCATGTTTATCAAAAGGATGGCAAATTTCAAATGCTAGTGATATTTTATAATCAATTAAAACAACTATTTACCTTAAAATATTTTCTATAGCATGCACAGGAAATATATATTGTCTTTTTCTCTTTTCTTCTGACAATGATCGTAAACTACTTAAGAGAGAACTTCTTTATGTGATACAACTCCCACAGTAACAAGAAAAATATGCTTTCCACTAAAGTTCAATATTTACTGATAATAATTAACATCAAAATGACCACAGAAAAACTTTACACATCGTTTATTTTACTTCCTCTTTAAAATCACCTTAGTAATTTCATCCACAGTATTTGAATTATAGTTGAGGCATATTAGAATATTTTAATGTAATTTACATTGCAAATGAATGAGAAATTCTGCTGTGTGGTCTTATGTGTAGATATCTAATAAATTAAAGGCAATTTTTCTACCCCACCTTCCCTTTCCTTTCCTGCATCCCAACTTTCCTTATTCCTGTTGAGTTTATTCTAGTTGATAGAAAAGGTCATTAAAATATATAACAAATAAATATGAACTTATAGATAAAATAAGGAAGGGTGTGAAGGCTGTGGGAGGATTTTGAACTGATTAATAACAACCTCTAATCTGTGTTTGAAAGGTATCGCTGTAGCTGCTGTGTGCAACATAGACTGTGGTGGGGGTAATTGTGGAAGCAAGATGACTGCTAGGAGGCTATTGCAATAATCCAATTGAGAAATGATGGTGTTCGGGACTGGAATGTAGGCAGTAGGGTTAATGGGAACAATATACAGAATAGTATATTTTGGATATAGGAAAAGAGAAAATGAGGAGTCAAAGATGGTCTACACGTTGGTGGGGTGATGTTACGAGTTTTAGTGTGAGGGCAAACAAAACAAAACAAAGCCAAAAACCTGATGCTGTATCTACTATGTGGACCAAGAAAAGAATATGGGTAATTTCCCAGTTGTAAAACATAATCACAAAAATTAATTCAATGGGTATGTGATAAATATCAAGTGATGGCCAATGGTTATATGATTGTTGTCAAATCACATTAATTTTCACATTTCCCTATATGTTTTCATAGTTTTCTGAAGGGAAAATAGAAAGCAGATTAAGCAGGAACTTTGTAGAAATTCTACTATTCTCTCTCATGTTTGGTATTTCTGTAGTAGACATTAGAACACCCTCTGCCAAGACCATAAAGGATCCAACACATTGAGTTCAAGATGTTGGAAACCATTTCGTTACATCCCAGAACAACAGCTTTCTGGAAACAGAATTGAACGGAAGTATCTTAAAATGACCCGTGGTTTTTAAAAAGTGAAAGAAATGTGCTATTACATGTAACTGTGTCCCTCTTTTCAGTTTATAATATAATGAACTTTTAACTAATGGTTAAATTGTCAAATATAAAAACCTTCAAGATTTATACAAATTCCATTGTTCATGGAATATTTTACTGGAACAAAACTTTGCTTTTAATGAATTTGAAATTTAAAAATAAGTGCGAAATCCGGAGTGCTTTCCTTAAGCAATGTTGCTAAGTATAACAAATAGTCTTGCTTCTAGACATTTGCAGTCTTCCTGCTGACTACAGCATTATTTTGAAAGTTAGAAACTAGACTAATGATAGAAATAAGCAAAAATAAGCTATAAGGCTCAAGTTATCCTGCTTTGAGGAGTCCAGATAACAAATGTCTGAGTTAACTGCCTTTTATTTAGAGTGAGGTACAAGATTTTAAAGGTTCCCCTCCTGAAGTATTTCTGATGTTTTCACATAATATCCCACATTCCACAGATATTGCTTCTCTATACCAGGGGTCAACAAAGTACAAAAACATTGCCTGTTTTTATAAATAAAGTTTTATTGGAACACAGCCACTGATATTCATTTAGAGTTTTAACAAAGACATTATGACCCAGAAAGCCAGTAATGTTCCCTATCTGGCCCTTTACAGAACAAGTTTGCTGACCTATGGTCTATACAGTGGCTCCAGGACCCCCTGCTTTGCCTCTGGTGTTGTCCCCTCACCAGATGCTCCAGAACTGAGCAGTTGTCCCTGGACTTCACCCCATTGGAAGCATGATCCCCAGACCCAAGACCCAGAAATATGGCTAAGACCAAATAGTGATATTCAACAAGGATGCACGAAGCCAAGCTTAGGATGGTGGCTTACAGGAAGGACAGTGGTGGCAGCTAATGTTCTCTTCCCTGATCTGAGTGTTGGCTACAGAGGTATGTTTGGTTTGTGAGAATTCATTGAGTTGCACAATTATAAGATACATATCACAATTTAACAAAAAGTAAAAACCTTGTATTGAGAGCTTGTGCATAAGGTGAAGAATCATAGAACTGACAGAAATACAAATTTCAAGTAGGGTTCTATTTCACTTAGTCATGGGCCATGCATTTCTGGTTTGGATGCCCCTGCTACTTTTTTACTCAGAGGCACCTTTTTAAACTTGGCATATTAAAAATTTTATTAATTTAAGTATGGTTTTGCCGATATAATAATCTCCTTAGGCACAGGCCATGCTGCTGTGTCTGAGATGTCCTTCTTTCTCATTCTCCTTAGCTTAGAGCTGGGAGCCTCACTCAACTGTACAGATGCTCCCATGCATCTTTCCTTTACTCACATTCCAGACTCCTCACTCCCTGCTTTTTCCAAAGAAAGGAAGAAATGTTTTCACCTCCATTCAACCTCATAATAATCCCTATAATGATACAAGGGTAATCACAATGAAGTCAGGCTCTCACAGCATTATGCAGAATTATCTGTCTTGAATGTCCATTCTGAATAAAATTTACCTTTACCATGAAATAACTAAAATGCCTATAAAAGCGCTTCTCCCCACCCCAGGAAAGAAAAAAGCAAGAGTGTTACTTATCTTTATGACGATTTCTCATCCATGCCCTGAGCATTTATTGTCTAATGCACACTTTGACAGCTTTAAAATACCAGTTTACTCCTCATGAGACGCTCTCAGATCTTTTGAAAAATGGTCAGTGGAGTGCTAACACAAATTTAGGAATCAACATTCCATCTTTTATGATGCATGCTTCTTGCTTTGGGTGTGAACCTGTGCCTAGGTAGCTTATAGAAAAGTTATTCTAGGCAGGTACCTATTCTAGGGTACAGTACCTAAAACCATTTTTAACAAGTACCACTGTGTTTGGGTGTAAATTAGTTACTTAAAAGCATACACACCGATGAAAGCAACACTTGGCAACTATGTCCACAGTTTAAACTGAGATCGTTTTCCAGCTGCTACCAATAAAAAAATGGAAATTAAATTACCATGACAAAGAAACACACACAAATACTCTGGTTCACTTAAAATGATAACTATTCACTCCGACGCTGTCTCGCTCAAGCATCTCCTGGTTCACCCAATCTTTAACCTGTGGAGATTGGATCCTGAACCTTCACTGACCCTTGGTCAGGAATTGCTCCAGGTAGCTCTGCCTTTTCCCTCCTCCACAACTCCCTCCCCCAACACATACTATTTATTAAGAACTTGTCCTCTCTTAATCCCTCCTAACTTTTCATCGGCCTGGCTTTGCATGGGTTGTCCTGGATTTACAGGCTTTATCTGGGGTTGTTCCCTGGAATGCTGCTTCCAGTAATTGTTAGCTGCTCTCACACTTGGGCCCACAGACCTGAGCTGAATCACAGGCCTAGAGGTTTTTTTGTGTGTTTTTTTTAAACCCCAAGTAGTGTTTTGTTTGTTTAATTGGTTGGTTTTGTTTTGTTTTATTTTTTAAGGGAGTCGGGAAATTGGCATTGCTTCTGTAATCTTCATCTCATATCACCTCTAACAAAGCTGTTAATTGTTGCCATTGTAAATGAGTTTTCTTCCAGGCAGGCTGTTTGAGAAGTAGAAATAATACTGTTAAATAAAACGCTTTTACATTTATGGATACGATCCTCATAGTCTGAAGAGCCGTGTTCCATGGGGACTTATATTCGGGGCCAGATCGGCAGATGATATATCATTCCATAATTAATATGAAGGCATTGCTGGAGTTCTCCTAATTATTAGCACCTGTGCTAGAGATAGGTGTGGGGATGCAACTAAAAGTATGCAGAAAACACAGTCTTCACTCACAAAGGTCTCAGGGTAAGTTTCCGCCTGGTTGGAATTCTAGGTGGGCTGTCATAAAGCAAATAACTGTCCTGGTTTTCCCAGGACTGAAGGATTTCCTAGGACATGGACTTTCAATGGTAAAACCAGGAGTCCCAGGGAAACAGAAACAGTTGGTCACCCTACTGGAGAGATTTGTTTACTTTCTTGAAAACTTTCTGCAAAAGGAGGTTCTAAAATCCTTGGGAAAATGTAATATAGAGGATGTTTTAGCGTGGAGTCTAACTGACTCTGGCTGTAGTCACACTAGGGATCAACTTTTTCTATAAAGGACTTTGAGGGCAATATGGTTTTTATTGCAACCACTCAACTCTGACAAGGTGGTATGAAAGCAGCCATAGACAATTAAATTAATGCATGTGGCTCTGTTCAAAGAAAACTTTATTTACAAAAATAGGCCATGGCTGGATTGGGCCAACTGGCTATAGTTTGCTTACCCTGGAACCAAACTTTTCTTATTTTAAAATTGTTTTCTATAGTCTCCATTTATGGTCATATATATTTAGGTATATACAAACAAATGTTACCATTTGGTTCACAAGTTTTATCACAAGGTTTTTCCTATCTATTTATAGAAGATGTGTCTTGGAATTTAAATTATTGCAAAGTATAGGAAAGTGTAGAACATAGAGTTAATATTTTTAAAATATATTGTACTAGTCTAATCCCTAGGATATTATTCTTATTGTACTAGTCTAATCCCTAGGATAATTTTAACGTCACCTCTTATAATATTCTAATATATTTATTGATGTAGAAGTGTGAGAAGGAAGAACTGTAAATTGGAGGCTATATTTACAATATACAGTTGACCTTTGAACAACATGAGTTTGAACTGCATAGGTCCACTTATACGTGAATTTTTTTCAATAGTAAATACTATGGTACTACATGATCTGCAGTTGATTGAATCCGCAGATGCAGAACCATGTATATGGAGGAAACATGGCTACAGAGGAACTGCATATATTGAAGGCCAACTATAAGTTTTACTTGGATTTTCCACTTAATGGAGGGTCAGTGTTCCTATTCCCTGTAGGAACAGCCGTACTTCTATATAGTTTATAGCGTTTGACTGTTTTAATTGTACTCTGTAACTATCACCTCCCTAATCAAAGTGTACATAATCATCGTGAGAGACATTTCCCAAATCCAAGAAGCAGGTAGTGGCACCATTTAGAACAGCTTAGCTGTACACCATACTTCCTTCCCTCTTTGCTCCAGCCAGAACCTCGGTGGTCCCATTCTGTTCCTCCTACCTGCAATGCTTCCTTCTGCCATATTTTCTTTGTCCAAGCTCTTCCCTCTACTTGGAATGTTCTTCTAGTTCCTTTTCATCAAGTTAACATGGATCATCCTTGATGTAGTCCCACTTGTCTGTTTATGCCTTTAGCGTCATATCCAATAAATCATCGCCAAGACCAATGTCAAAAACTATTTGTTAGGTTTTCTTTTAAAAATGTCGCAGTTTCACAGCTTATTGAGTTGATTTTTTTGTATGGTGTAAGGTAGGGTCCAATTTCATTGTTTCTGTGTGTGGCTATCTAGTTTTCCCATTACCATTTTATTGAAGAGGCTATCCCCTACCCATTGGTTGTCTTCTTGCTACTCTTGTCAAAGATCAATTGAGCATATATGTGTGGGTTTATTTCTGGGCTCTCTATTCTATTCCATTAATCATTAGATCTGTCTTTATGCTAGTACTATACTGTTTTAATTATTATAGTTATTAATATAGTTATATATTTCAAAATCAGGATATGTGATGCCTCCAGCTTTGTTTTTCTTGCTCAAAATTGCTTTGACTATTTAGGGTCTTTTGTGGTTCCATATGAGTTTTAGAATTGTTTTTTTCTATTTCTGTAAGCATGCCTTTAGTATCCTTACTCATTATTGAAATATCTGTTCAGATTTTCTGTTTCTTCATGACTCAATCTTGGTAGGCAAAGGAAACAACGAACAGAGTGAAAAGGCAACCTCTGGAATGCAAGAATATATTTGTAAATCATATATCTGATAACAAGTTAAATTTCCAACATATATAAGGAACTACTACAACTCAATAGCAATAAATAAATAGACAGACAGACAGATAGATAAAATGGCAAAGGACTTGAACAGACATTTCTCCAAAGAAGGCATACAAATGGCCAACAGGTATATGAAAAGATGCTCAGTGTCATTAATCATCAGGGAAATGCCAATCAAAACTGCAATAAGATATCACCTCACACCTGTTAGATAACAAGTGTTGGTAAAGTTATAGAAAAATTGGAACCCTTGTACACTGCTGATGGGGATGCAAAATGGTGTAGCAGCTATGGAAAACAGTATGGAAGTTCCTCAAAAAATTAAAAACAGTATTATCATACGATCAAGCAATCTTACTTCTGGGTATATATCCAAAAAAATTGAAATAAAAATCTCAAAGATTTTCTGCAGCACTAATCATAATAGTCAAGATGTGGAAATAACCTAAGTGTACATTTACACATGTATGGATAAAGAAAAAAAGTGGTATATACATACAATGGAATATTATTCAGCCTTAAAAATGGAAATCCTGTCTTTGTAACAATCTGGATGAACCTTGAGGGTATTATGCTAAGTGAAATAAGCCAGTCACAGTAAGACAAATAGTGTATGATTCCACTTAGATTCCACTTATATGAGGTACCTAAAATAGTCAAACTCATAGAAGCAGAGAATGTAATAGTGGTTCCAAGGGCTGGAGGATGAGGAATTGAGGGGTTGTTATTCAAAGGGTACAAAGTTTCAGTTATGTCAGATAAGTTCTTGAGATGGCCTGTACAACACAGTGCCTATAGTTAACAATACCATATTGTGCACTTCAAAATTTGTTAAGAGGGTAGATCTCATGTTAAGTGCTCTTACCACAAAACAAAACAAAATGAAACAAAACAAAATGACAAAACAAAGGGACAAAGGAAACTCTAGGAGGTATTGGATATGTCTGTTACCTTGATTGTGGTGATAGTATCATAAATGTTTGCCCATGTTCAAATACATCAAATTGTACACATTAAATTTGTGCAGTTTTATGTTATCAATTACACCTCAATATAGCTTTCTAAAAAAAGATAAAAAACTGACCATCTTTCAGATTACAGTTCAAATGTTGCTTCTTCAGAACATTCTTTCCTGACCTCCCTAAATAGGTCAAACTCTATTTTAGAGTCCCATATCACAGTGTTCCTTGCTTTTTTAAAAGCATTTGTCATAGCTGCAGTTTTATGATTTTTATACTTGATTCTGTATTTTTTTTCTTTTTCATGAGCCTGTATGCTTCATACCATTTTTAAAAAAAAAAATTGAAGTATAGTTGCTTTGCAATATTGTGTTAGTTTAAGGTGTACAACATAGTGATTCAGTATTTTTGCAGATTCTGTTCCATTATAGGTTCTTATAAGATAATGGGTATAACTCCCTATGTTATACAGTCAATCCATGTTGCTTATCTATTTTATACACAGTGGTTTGTGATACTGTAGTTTTTTAAGGGATGTCTATCTGCCCTTCTATGTTATAAACTCTAACAAGACAGGGACTATATGTGGTTTTGCTCATCACCTTATACCCACAGTGTAGCATAGTACACTAGCATTTAATTAGTCAGTTGAATAAAGGGATATTGAATGAAGGAATAAAGACATGAATGAAATTTTAATTTGAAAGAATAAGAGACCAAATACTTAGGATATGGGAGGATTTCTTTTGGTACAATCAATATTAGGAGGAATTTTGAAAGAAGGGATTTTGACCTGTGGTTGATATGTAAACATTTAAAAATTTGTGTTGGAGACGCCACTGGTCAAGATTATCTTTATTAATTATCATGCACATTTATAGAGGAATGTGCATTAGTATGTAAAATGTTTCAGATCCATAATGAGTTTTTATTGTGATAATGGTGTGGAGAATTTAAGCCCAACTGAAGTTTATTTCCATAGTACTGCATTACTTGCAGATTAAGATATTGACAACCAGTATCATAATTAAAACTTAATCTTGTTTTCATTTGCTGCAGCTGCTATCAGAATCTTTTTCCTTTACAGATATGGATGTTATATAAAGTATTACTTTTCTGTAATAATGGGGAGATTGAAGCTGTTTCCATATTCAGCATGAAGCTGAAGTTGGGATTCACTATGAATTATCAATCAATGTGTGCATGTGTGAATTAAAGAAAATTTATATTCAGAAAGTTGTGTTTTTCCTTCCTTAAGACTGTAGTGAAATAGGACCAGCAAAATGTGCATCCAACTAAGAGAAAAGATGAGAGGGCATCTATGGACCTTATTCTAAAAAGTCCTCACAAATTTGCCTAAAGAACCCCAGTGGAAAATAATCAAAACAGCTAAAGGTTTTGCTTGATCTTCCTGTGTTGATGTTTTTAGCAATCATGACATCTGTTCAAGTGCTTGCTTACTGAGCTAAAGTTAGGAAGAGCTGAGCTTAAATTTTGTTTGTTAAGTCATTAAAATCAATCTAGGCCAATGTTTCTCACTCTTGGTTACACATTGGAATCACCTGGGAACCTTCAACAACCACGGGTGCTGGGCACTACCCCTCAAGATTCTGACTTAATTGATTTGGGATGTGACCTGGGCAGCAGGAGTTTTGAAAACTCCCCAGGTGATTCTAATGTGCAGCCAAGTTAAAAACCATTGATGAAGGATAGTTCAGACTAAGAGGGACTTCAGAGAAATCTGAAAAAGCAAGCTCCTCTCTGTATGATGCTGATTTACTTTTTTATTTCTTCGTAGCCATTTTTCAAGGAGTGTACCGCAGACTAGCAGCATAGATATCACATGGTAACATTTAGAAATGTAGACTCTCAGACCTACCAAATCAGAATCTGCATTCTAATATGACGCTCAAGTGTTTAAAATGAACATTAAAGTTTGAGAAATGTGTGTTTATAGCACACTTATTTTTCTTTTGCTTTGCTCCTTCCGGTGTTTTCCCAGCCTGCTTGTCTTGTGCTATTAAATGGACATCAGAGATCACTGGAATGGATGTCCATTCTCTTTTTCCAAAAATAGCTGATCATCTGTACAGTATTAAGTCTCCCAAACTGGAAGCTTCTAAGTCAGAAATTCATGTCCACTCTGCATATTCTTAATTTCTTTGAATGTGGAAATATACTTCTAATTATGGAAAAAATATCCTTTTATGTGTAATTTTTAAAAATACCTGCTGGTTTTTATTAGGCGCAGTTGCCCTGCTGGTGAGTATTGGATCATTCTGGTCCATTTTTTTGCTGAAAAATATTTTAGAAATTCAATAACTTTTTGTTCTGAAGACTGATGGTTAAAAGATAAGATGCTTTTGAATGCTTCTAATATTTTATCTTGTTTTGAACTTATGACAAAGAACATTCTCTAAGAGCTCAATGTTACCTGTGAAGAATGCTTTGGAGCTTTCAGTTACCCTTCTGTTATAGAAATAGGGAAATTTGCATGTCTAAGTGGATGATTTTGTTATTGAAGTTAATCCTGTAGTGGAACCATTGTGATGCTGCTTTATCCAGCATCACAAATTATAGTTTAATGGGCTAGAAATACATTTACTACAGGAAAGAGTAGTTCTGTCTCTTTGATCCTGAATTAATCATACAGCAGTTTCTTGGGTGCTGAATCAGCACTTGTTATTAGTACTGATCCCCATCTAAGTTGGCATTTCATCTACTCCACTCCCTTCCCTTGACAGAATATTATGACTGTACTCCATAGTGTGAATTGATCAGAATAACGGGGAATGAGCTTGCCTGGTATGCTACAATGACGAAAATGAATTGGTTCATCATCACGAATGATGATGTGGCGTCAAGTTCCCAACCATCTGTTTTTCTTGTGACATTTTGCAATAGTTGGTTCATCGCTAAGTTGTATTTTTTATAATGTAGTGCTAGTGGAAATTATTTTCTGTAATTCAAATTTGCCATGCATGGTAAGGAGACACAGGGACCTTTTGGAAAAGGGAAACTTTTGGCAGAAGTGGGAAACTTGTTTTGACTTTCACACTAAGCTTTTTTAGTGTGAAATAAAGTCAGCATGGACATGGTAAGATTGACTAGTCAGCATGGACGTGAGTAAGGATCGAATCCCCTCATTAGAAGGGATTTTTCACATAACTGTATAACACAATACCACATTTCCTGCCTATGTTATGCCACACTGGAAACAAAACCCTCACTCAGTTTCATGATTTGTGAAACATGGTGTTCATGCTGCCCAACGCTTTTAACAACTCCCTTCTTTATCATACTTTGGAACCTTCACTCTCTTCTGATTTCCACCCTTTAAGTCACGCATGGATTCTTGCTCTCTGCCTGGCCTCTCTGGACTGGTGATGCATTTGGATGTTGGACCTAGGCTTTTAAATTTTGGCATTCAGTTTATCTAAGTCAGCGTGTTGCATTACAACTCCTGACTGTAATGAATCCCCCAGGCTAGAACTTCTTGACCTCAGATTCCTGTTATTCTTGGAGGAGGAATTGGACACAATCTGATCTCTAGAGACTTTTGACCTTTTGCTTGTCTTGAGTTAATGGCTAAAGCTCAAGAAATGAAGCACTTACATTTGATCTTGGTATGATCTCCTCTTTAGGTAGAGCTCTACCAGGAGCTTTAGGTTGCATTCCTGGCCCTACTGATGTGAAACCCAGTGAGATGAACTACTTTTCAGAGCCTGTCTAGGCCTCCTGAAAATGAAAAGCAATGTGTGTGATGAAAAGATGAGCATGACCTCTGGGGATTTTAAGCTTCATGATGATTTAATAGCAAATCATTGTAAATTCACCAGACTTGACTTTCCCAATAAACATTTACTTTAAAGGAGAGAACTGTTTCTAAATTTTGTAGGTAGCTGCTCTTTTCTGGTTGCTAAAGTCTTAGTTTACTATCTCACCCTGCCCCAGTCCAGACTTAGAGCTAGGGGCAGGGATATAGGGTGTTCCTATTCAAGTGTGTGAACCTAGTGGGTCTCAAAGTCATGTCTACTTGGAAGCTGGCTCTGGAAGCGACAGTGGGAAAGGGAATTCTTACTATCACATCCACCTTTAATTTTGGAGATGCTACCTCCAAAAAAGCCAGATACCTCATGAGAGTGAGATCTGGCCTAGAATAATTGCGGTGAGCCAAAAGCTTAGCTCACACCGGGTCCTGCTGCCTAGGCTGAAGCCAACAGAAGCACTTCATGTGGTTAGCAGGTACATCAGTGCCTATAATTATAGGACCTAAAAATTCAGAGCACCTGAGGGCAATTTTCATTTGTTTGTTTTAAATCTAATATTTAACTGAGCACTTAACTATGACAGGTACTGTCTTAGTCTCTTTGCATATATTATCATGTTTAATCGTTACAGCTGAGTTGCTATGTTTGCTTTATCCTCTTTACATATGAGGAGATCCGGGCTTAGAAATGTCACATAACCAGTTAAAAGTTCATCTAAGTATTACCTGATGGAACTAGTATTTGATCCAAGGGTTGTCTGACTTCAGAGGCCAAGTTCTTAACCACTGTGTGATTCTGTACACCAGGAAGAGCTAGGGAGGCCTCCTCTAAAATGACATGTGAAAAACAAGAGCTCACTTGCAAAAGCTGGCATCGAAGTATTTCAGTTATCCTTTAGAACATGTTTAAAACATTGAAGACTACCTTCAGAGATTTCTGGTGACAATATACCGTCACCTATGGTGTTGGTCCTTAGTCACAGTTTCAGGTAACTTGAGAGGCTGTGGCCCATCCTTTCATCCTTTACGTGTTCCTGGAATATTCTTCATCCAAACCTAATCTCCAAGCTGTCTGGCTCAAATATTGGCAACATTGCCCTAGTGATGGTTGGCACGCCACTGAATATAGCACATTTTATCTTCGACGTTGACCCACCAAAGTCTGTGATTCTATTGATCAATAAGACCTTCTCTTACCACATGCTATCAAGATATCAGGTATCTAGATTCAGTTATTCTGGTTTTGACATTCTGAGTAATCAGTGACTGGAAGTATACAAACTGGGCACTTGCTAATGAGAGAGCCTTGGGTAATAGCGTGGAGTTTCTATAAGATTTACTCATTATTTCTCACTGTGCCTCCATTCAGAAAACTTACTTTCAAAGAAATTCAACCTTTTATTCCTGGTATGCCTGGATTGATACCTCATCAGCCTGTTAGTATGTGGGAAACTATTGCTTGATCAGAAGTTATTTCCAATATGCAAAGAGGAAGCTGAAAGTGTAAACTAGCGGGTAAGATGACTTGCGTCCATGGCTTCTCAGTGGGATGCTCTGCAACCAAGTAGAGACTCTCTGTTTTTAATGTAGGCACAAATACTGCCCACCCACGTAGAAAGCTGAAGGTTCCTTTGTCTCCATCACATATTCTCTCCTTGTTGAGGTAAGAGAACACAAACATTTGGCACATTTGTCATGGCTCTCTCTTCTTATATCCATGAGGGTGATGGCTAATCAATCGTAGTACTGTATCACCCTGAACTTGGCTGTAACCTCTCATTCTTCACCACCTCACATTCTTCATCTATCGCTTCTAGCAAGTGATAGGCATTAGCATGTAAGATGAAACCTCCTTGCCATTGCTTGCTGTTTTAGATCGACGACATAGATGTGGCTGTCTGCCTTGGTCTTTATTTCAGTTTTGCTATCTCAGTCTAGCTCTTCTGTTTCACTTGCGGCAGCTCCATCTCGTTTCCCTTCCAGACTCCTGCTATACTCTTCATCAAGTGGATTTCAGTGGCCAGGCCCCTTTCTCCCAATTATCTGGAGTTGTAATCAGAGGTCTAGTAACCACTACACATGTCTCCCGGACTAAATAGATATTATAGTAAAAAAAATCATTTTCATCAACTCATAGTGTGACTAAAACTATAAATAAAATGAAAGAGAAAAAGATATTTCATGAATTTAGAATGAGAGCAAAATAAGAGTGAACATCAAAGCTAATCAAGAGAAAAATGAATGAGAATGTCATGATGGGCTATTGCTAATGTGTCTTCTTTCTTTTATTCATAAAATAATAATTATTATATAGTATAATTAATCCCTCACCAAAAAGAATCTTCCATTAAACAATAAACTTTTTCCCAAGTAGCTTTATTCCCTCTGTATCTCACTGGAAGAAATGGTTAGGAGAGAGAGTGTAAAGGCTGAAGTAATAAAAAGATTTAAATTTCCTTCAGTAAGTTACTCTCTGATTGTTTTCACTGTTTCGCTCAAATAAATAGGCTCAGGCATTCTATCCAAATCTTCTCACTATGAAATTAGGCCCCCAAATATCTATCTTGCCTAAACTTTACTTTCAATATTTCTTGTTTTCATAGATACAAAGGAAATCAAAAGAAGTCTTTCATTGCATCTTTCAACGTATTTTTTTAGGACTGAAATTTCCTTAGAAAAAGATACTATCTCAATGATGTTTCATGTCTTGGCTGTTTGGATGAAAAGTCAAATGGAAAAAAAAACTATTTTGTTGTGATCTTTTAGAAGTACATATTGTTGTGCACTCCTCCTGACAGATTCTTTCTGTTTCAATGACTTTAATTTGTGCATTAGAAAATGTTTCTCAAAATTAGGCTCAAAACCAGTCAGACCAAAATGATTGGATCTTAGACTTCAGACATGTGAAAATTTGCTTGAAAGAAACACTATAAAAATGTATGCCTATTTCAAATCTAATGGCTTTTACATAAACAGATATGTTATTTATCAAGTAAAAATTATCTAAATTCTTTTTTCATTAAGTGACTTTAAAAATGGTGTACATAGGTTATGATTTAGGTTACAGGAACTCGTCTGTTTTTTGTTGCATTCTATCATTTTATTTATAGTGTATAAACAAAGACTAATTTGACTTTGATCAAATCTAAGAATGCTAAAAGTATCAGATGAAGGCTACTCCTTAATCACTTGATTAAATTATTGAACAAACATTCTGGTGTCTCTTTAATCACAAAAGAAACACATCACTCATTAAGAAGCAAAAGAAGGCAGAAACAAGGTTGGGAAGTAGAATAACTTTTTCTTGTGGCAATAACAATTTTAGCAGGTTAAAACTGCATTGTATAAATTTACTACTTGTATTATACCACTGATGTAATGTTTGTGTATGTATATGTTCATGTTATGCATTATTTAGTTACATATAAGGCTCTAATTCTCTAATTGAGCCTATTTACAGGAACTTTTGTTCTTTTCATTACTTATTTTTATGGAAAAAGAACAGTAGTTTCAAAAGAAGTGAAAAATAATATCATGGCTCTTAGTAACCTAAACATACCCATTTTTTTGGCTCTCTCTGCTTATTAGGATTCTAACAAGGTTAAAATATAACCTGTTAAGCAACCAAGGTGTCTTTCAGTAGATGAATGGATAGATAAACTGTGGTACTTCCAGGCAACGGAATATTATTTGCACTAAAAGAAAATGAGCTAAATAAAAAGCCATGAAAAGGCATGGAAGAATCTTAAATGCATATTATTAAGTGAAAGAAGTCAATCTTTATAGGCTGCATACTGTGTGATTCCAACTATAGGACATTCTGCAAAAGGCAAAACTCTGGAGACAGTAAAAAGATCCGAGGTTGACAGAGGTCAAGAAGGAGGGAGAGATGAATAGACATAGCACAGAGGATTTTTAGAGCAGTGAAACTATTCTGCATGATATGACAATGGTAGGTTAATATCATTTTACTTTTGTCTAAAGCTATAGAGTGTACACCAAGAGTGAACCTTAATGTAAACTGTGGATTTTGAGTGATAATGATTTATCAGTGTAGGTTCATCAATTGCAGCAGATTTATATTTCTTGTGGGTTATGTTGATAGTGGGGTGTGCTGTGCATGTGCGGGGTCAGGGAGTATATGGGAACTCTGTACTTTCTGCTCAATTTTTCTGGGAACCTAAAACTGTTCTAAAAAATGAAGTCTAAAAGAAAAAAATATACATAATCAGTTAATATTGTTATACTTAAGAAAACTAGGCATAGTTACATTGATTATATTTTTAGAAACAATTGTCTGGACCTGTGGTTCATCAAAGAATTGTTTCCTCATTTGTGAACTCATTTATGGACAAAGAAAAAACATTGTTACATTATTTATAACTTAATAAGCCATTTATGTAGAAATGAATACTATTTCCAAAAATAGCTATACACCTATGTATAGTTATAGATCAGTTAACACAAAATTTCCATTATTATTTTATAATTCATATGCTATAAATATGGGTATATTGTCTTACTATTATCTGAAGAGCTCAATTTGCCCAGAACTGTTATGCTTATTTTCTTCAATTTATATTTGTATTTCAGTTGAATTTCCTAGAGAGACTTTATAGTCTCAATGGCCATTGCCTTTTCTGATTCATCCAAACTGTTTTAGTTAATTAAATATAGGTTTTAAATTTCCATGATTGTACTTAAGCAAAAGTACAAGCATGATTGTAGTTAAAGAAAAATGTGTACATTTTTCACTATCAGTGAGACAGATTTTCATGATAATGAATAAAACACTTAAATACTTTCTACTATCTTTGATCTATAGATGAATTCTTTGACTTAATTGGTTACCAAGTTCTCATCAAGCTATCATTAGGAAATTATAAATATTTTTACAGTATACAATGGTCACTTTGAAAAAAACATAATGTCTTGTTCATGTCATTCCATTAAGAATTTCTCCTCCATAACTCACCCTAAATCCATCCAAGATGATTAATCATTAACAATCAGGTTTTATCTCCTAAACACTAGTGTGTCCTGAAGTGTGTTCTGTGGGCCTCAGATGTTAATAGATAGTATATGGAAATATTTTGTCATCAAATATATCTAGGAAATGCTGAATTAGGTAGGTTTCTTTTTTGCAGAATTTTTCAGATCCTTTAATTTGCTAATGTGCAAAATGAATCTCCAAGCCAGGGTAGTACAATGTATTTTACGGCAGCGTCATTTTTCTTTTTGGAAGAGCATTCTGCAGGATGAGTGTACCATGGATGCACCTTGGAAAATGTTCATCTAGAATATTCAGACAATTAATGAAGATGTCACTTAACTGTTGTACCATTTCTACGTTATAATGAATTATCTTTGACAATTTTCCATCTGTAATTCTGAGTAGTAATGTCCCAGAGAAGTTTTCTTCTTCTAAATCATAATACAAATAGAATAGTTCCCAAATCACTTTTTTTTTTTTTTACTGATTTGTTCTGTACTTCTGTTTTAGAAATTATGAATCATAATAGAAACCTGGCTTATGAAACATAACATATATTATACCCTAATGTTTTCAGAAATTTTCACAAGAGTTGGCATTCTCAACTGACAAAAAATAAACTCACAGAGGGTGGAACGTTATAAGCATTCTCTCAGGAAGAGGCTATTAGCTTTAGAAATGATGTCCAATTCAACATAATTGGTTTGCCCTTTTCTTCTACAAAAGGGGAATTTTAGTGTCATCACCAATATCCTAAAAGCTTGAAAAATGTAAGTTTATGATAATTTTTAACTGAAACAATAGCACTTGCATTATTAATACTATTATGGGGAACTCTAATCTTTTACACTCCAAATTTGGGAAAAGGGATTCTGAAGTTCAACTATTAAAATCTATCCACAAGTGATGTTATCAGCTGTATATGAGAGGGAAATAGGAGAACTTAAATAAGTGATCAAAGTGTCTAGAAACTAGCAATACTTTTTATTACCACCAGTACCAAGGTGAGGTGACCTAGTTATAACCTCAGTAAAGACACACTGGCATACCATTTAAATGTACTATATGGAAAAATATCCAATTTCTCACCAGTTTCTCTGGTGAGAAATTGGATATTTTTCCACATAGTACATTTGGGTTTTAGCCTAGAGAGTGGCCCACAGTAAACTACTTATCAGAGTGTTCTGGGAAGATTATGAAAGTTAAAAATACCAGTGCCCCACATTTGGAGATTCTATTTTAGTAGGTTTGGAATGGGTCCCCCAAATTTATATTTTTAACCAGATCCTTAATGGATCCTTATGTAGCCAGCCTTGTGCCTTGTTAATGAACCTGCATCTGGAGCCACTGATGTAGAGTATGAAAGCCCAAACAGCCAGAAGTGAGCAGCATTATTCTGTCAGTAACTGGAGGAGAGACCATGAATCTGGTGACCATGGATATAGTCACAAGAAAATAATAATCTGTGTGGGTCGGGAATAATCAGTCAAGTTGCCAGAGAACTCACCTCTCCTTTATTAAAGACTTCAGTTTACTAATTCAATATACTAAATTGTCAGAAAACAGGAAAGTTTCATTCTGCTTGTCACATGAGTACTATGATTTAGTACTTTTAGTTAAAGTCATATGATCCATTACAGATTAATAAACTTGATTAACTTGATTCATCAACTCTAGGCCTGTCAACAATAGAATCCTGCACAATCAGAGAGCCTAACCCTGGGTGATAACAAATCCATCAAGAAAGTGACACTTTGGGGGTAGATGTTGGATTTTCTCCTGCTCAATCGTGAGGGGAGGAGAAATTTCAGCCCCCTCACCCCATCTTAATCCTTTGTCTGCTGCCCTCTCCTAGATGTCCCATCACAGCTTGGGTTCCCTGAAAAGCAGAATAAGATGAAGAAATTTGAGGAAAAAGTAATAATAATTGGAAAAATTATTTCTATTATTTGAGCAGTTATTATTATTATTATTATTATTATTATTATTATTATTACAGATTTTTCCTAATTGTTTATTAGGCACACCTTGGCCTTTTGTTCTTTGTAGCTGTACATAAGCACCAAAGGATATAGAATGCAGTAAAAAGTAACATGTTTTATCAATTTTGTCATCTCCTTTTTGTGTTAGCCACTGGGCCAGATTATTGATCCTGAGTAACAAATCAAAACAGATTAGTTTGCTCTTGAATCTTAAGAGCCTTCTCTAGTAGTCTGTAATATTTCACAGAGACACATCACAAGCTGTGATGGACCTCCGAAGCCCTATTCCAATTCAGTGCTCATTTTTGTTGCCCTCTTCCTCTTTCTCCACATCTACTGCTAAGTCTCATTTCCCCAGTCTGTTGCCATAGATTGTTTGTCTGTAATGAAGTCCTGCCTTAGAAATGTCAAACATAATGAAAAAAGGGGAAAAAACATGGCCGAGTTGGCCATTGAAATTCCTGGGGGGTCTCACATTCATAAAACACACCAGTTTTGCAAATTCATCAACTAAACTTTGAAGTGAAGGTACTATATGGTCTTTTGGCTCTTGTCTCTGGGCAGCACTATGTCTTATTTTTCTGCCCATGCACTACAATGAGATATTTCACTGTAAAATATAATAGTGAACATTTGGAGAGTTTCATATATTTCTATAAGATAAACAATCCAAATCAAGTTTTAACTTTTAAAATTTTAGTTGGAAAATAGGAAATGAATCGTTGAGAGAATATTTTAAGGTAAATTTTTTTTGTTGTTGATATATTATCAAATTTCCTAGGAAAGATTTTACCTCTTCTAAAAAATGGGTTAAATATGCTGACTACCCACCAAATGTTCTGCCTTATACTTGTCTTTTGTCATAATTCGATAATGAATAAATGTTGAGGCATTTAACCACATAATTAATAGATATATTTTATTTTTACTCCAATTCTATCACCTCATCAGAAGATAAAGTGAACAATATTCTTAATTCCAGACTTTGCCTGAGGAAAAAATTGGTGCCAGAATATGTTTGAAAGAAAAACAATGAAATAAAAGTAATCTGAAGATAAGAGTTCTGTTAACAGTTCACTTCTATCCCTGCATAAAGATGGTCTCTACTTATGTTTTTAGAAACATTATAAAACAAAAGCAAAACCAAAGAAAAAGACCACTCTGAGTAATTTATTTTTAGCTTGTAAATGACTTGAGAAGAATACTAGTTTTTTCACTTAAATATCAATTAAGCATACTTCAACCACCTGCTTATGTGAGTTACAAGGCATTGAACTAAATGTATGTTATCACATTTAATCCTATGTTAAGTGAATACTTACAATATTCCTCTTAAAGGTAAGGAAATCAAAGACAAGAGATACCCAGTAAATTACCCCTTTTTACACAGCTAGTTATGTAGCTGTGTAGACATACCCTTTTCTGCCCAGGTGTGGTGGATGAGGCCTCATGGCCAGAATTTTTTGCTTCCAGAATCCATGCTTTTTCCTCTATACCACATCTTTCAATTATATTGTAATACAGTTGGTATGAAAGAGCAAATACTTCATTTATTCATCAAACATTCATGAATTATTCCCCCAAAGCTTAGCACTATGCTGGGTGATTTTGGGGAAATCACAAAATAAGACAATGAGGACCTATCTCCAAGATATTTACAAAAATAGAAGGAGCAATGAAATATAGGTAAATAGGTGCCTATTTTATTTACCAGCGATACCCAACTGCTTTTGATATCTTCCTGATGATTGTTTCCCAGAATGTTAAGAGATCCATCTCACCTCTTTCCACTTGCCCTTAATTGTTTTAGTTCTGTTGGCAATAACCAAGTACAGTACTTGATTAGTCAGGGTGGCTAACTGTTGTAACAAACAACTCCAAACTCTTGTGGTTTAACACAACACAATACAAATTCCTTTCTTACTTGTGGCACTTGTAAAACAAGTTGAGGGGATTATGGGGAGAGGAGAGCATGGGAAACACTCTGCTTCAATCACTCAGGGACTCAGTGTCTTTCTATTTGTGGTGTTATCTTCTATACATGACCCATAAGATTAAACCTGAATGAGGAGAAAGGATGACGCAAAAAAGATTTTTATGGGGCCACTTTTTATCCACATACCATTTGTTGGAATGTAGTTGCATGACCCTGAAATAAATGCACCGGGGTTGGAAAATGTACATTAACTGTGTTCCCAGTTGGAAAATAGGATGATTCTGTGAATAAAAAATAGTGTCTCTGCCACACTTTTGCCCCATTGTTAATTTAAGAGGCTTGATTATCAGAAAATAATACCTAAAATGAAGATCAAAAATAAGTTTTCTAGGGTGTATATGGGCATGGAGAAATCCTGAGCTTCTGATCTGTAAAAAATCCATATACCCCAATTCTAATATCTCATATCCCCCAGTCCTCTGATACTTCATTTCTCACATAATATGAGCAGGTATGGGGGAGAATTTGCATCTATGTTCAACCTTTCATCATTCCCTGAAATTCACTTCAAGACTGAGGTTCAGAATTCTTCAGGGATCCTCTTTCATCTCTGTCTCAGAGAAAGTGACAGATCTGTCCAGTGATACTGTCTCTGTGTCATGTACTCATTCATTTTTTTCAGAAGTATGTGTTCAGTGTCTACTATGTACTAAGAATTAAGGCTGAAGAGAGTATATACACATACACACATATACACACACACAGATATTTCTCTTTAGAGGCAATACTCTCCTCATTCCCATTCCCAGTACAAATGGCACCTCCACTTATAACCTTCTGAGAAGCCACAGACCCTGCAATAGCAATTGTGTGTCTAGATTTTCTACCAGTTTCACAGGATGGAGAAAATCATATGACCCCTCTCTGAAGTCTCTGGGGAGAGAAAAAATCTCTGTTGATGAATAGGAATCTTTTTTTTCTCCTCTGCGTCTAACACTTTTACTGTCTTGATCAGAAAGTTAAATCCTTTTAGGTTGGGCTTCCCTGTGGCTTTTCTGATGACGTAAATCTCTAGTGCCCCTTTCTATTCATTCCTAAATAAAACTTATCCATTTTTATAAGAAATGGCATGAGTAAAACAGTGATGTCGTTCTGTTGACATTCAACTATGAGATCATTCTAGAAATAAATGGGTATGTGTTCATTTAAGTGTCCTAAGGTTCTTCAAACAATGAAGAAGGAAATAAACTGCAGATTAAGTACATCAATCCTATAGTAACCAAGGCCAGCACTTCACAGAGAAAATTATAATTATGTTTCAGGAGAGCTATAGCCAATTGGTGTGGAGCTGGCTATATTGATGCCAACTGGAAGTCAAATATTGATTAGCAATTTGAAGAATTACTTTTAATTTTTGTTTTATTCCTAGAAAATTAAAAATTTAGATTCTTCAAGCAATGATTAACTTGATTAAGGTATTAATAGCCAAAATACCACATTAATTTTATTTTTAGCTCTGAAATATAAGAATGTAATTTTCTAGCAGGCTTATGAATTATGAAATTCAAGCACAGTTGAAGTTATAATGGACACTAATGATATGTAATCAAGGCTGAGCCTGTTAGCTAAATAAACAATTTTAATCCGTGTTTGAAGTGTAAACACAGTGTAATTCATGAATTTAATTTGGTCCCTACTTGCATTCTAGCTGACATTTTGTCTTTATCCTAGACATTAGCATGGTGAAAATGTTTCCAAATTTTTTAAATTTTGTTTTGTTTGGGGATTTTTTTTTTTTTTTGGTTGTTGAAGGGATCTTTCTTTAAAATTATTCACAAGTCATTGCAGTATTTTATTTGACAGGATAGCTGTGACCCACATTCCAAGCAGTGTTTTTAAAACCTTCAAAGTCAAAGATGTTCCATTCAGCAAATTTAACATCAAACACAGAGATTAGAAAAATCTGCTTCACCCACTGTGTTTTGGGGTAGAGCATGAATAACCCATCGTTCAAGAGATTTAAAAAACATATCTTCCTCTGGAATGACTGACTATCTTTTTCTATCACAGTATATTAAATCTTTCCTGCAACTGCAACACCAGATGAACTTCCTTTGTTGTACCAAATATCAAGTATTTGATTTACTGTCCTTCTAAGGAATATTCTATATGAATATGATTCTTTATCTTGTAAATAATAAAAAAAAAACCCTGCCCAAGATGGCATAAACAATAACTATTTTATTGGCTCACATAACTGAACCATCCAGAGATAAATCATCGGATTTAATTTGTTTAACATGCTTGCAAGCCTGAGACCCCGTTTTTCTATGCTCTGTCCTCCTAGGGGTACTGGCTTTGTCCTGTAGGGGGTTTGTCTCAAAGTACCTAGATGGTTACTGCTAGTTTTAGGGCAACAGGATTTTGTGTTTATATTCACTGGGAGAGAAAGAGGGGTTCTTTCACTCAACCACCCAATTTGGACCAAATTAAGAAACTGCCATGAATGTAGGCTCCGATTTATTATCCATCCCTAAAGCAGTAACTGTTAAGAGGAGTAACTGGGTCACCTTGAGTTCTGGGTGATCAGTTCTTAAATGGTAAAAGAGGGGCTAGACTGAGTAGAATATCAAGAAGACAAGCAACCTATCTAACAAGTGCTTCTTTTTTCTTGCTAGTCCTGAATTTGATACATTCAGTTCTTATAATAGCATTGCTAGACTTCTGCCCATAATGTTGAAAGTAATTTTAGTATAAATCCTAACCTGCACAGAGCCTCCAGATTAGTCTGGTATCCCCTAAACTTCACTAACCTTATTACTTTTCAAGGTACACAGTTTGTGTGGCTTTCAGGTTGAAGAATGATATCGTAACACCAAAGATACACATCTTTCCTCTTTATAAAGTAAGAGAAATTTAAAGGAAATCAGATGTTGAATGAAACTTTGGAAATTTTTAGAAGCCTATGTTCTTGTTCCTCAGGGGAGTGCAGTGGGAAGAGCCAGAAGTATTTGTTTGCTGGAAAACAAACCTGTCCTAGTATTAAAGTGGCATAACTTTCGCATTGTATTTTTGGAATTTATTTTATCTTGCCTTGAAAAATAAGGTTTTTTAAATTTTTTATGCACTTTTAAACTTTCATGTTGTGGGTATGCTAGAAACAAATCTTCAGAGGCATTTAAAAGAAAATTAATTAAAGTTTATGGAAAACTATTAAAATTATAGCATTTGATCCTATTTAAGACTCTGCAACACATAGAGAACAGGGGGTAAATGTGAAAAGAAAAGTGTGATTTCTGGCAAACAAAATGGGAGGCCATAATAATTATGAGGAAAACATGAATGTGCTGTTACCATGTAGATCACAGACATTCCCAAAATACTTACATTTTGCAAGGACTACATGAAAGTCCAGAGAAGCAAACATTCCTTGGAGTACAATTAATCACACATGACATGACTTCTTTGTTGGTATTCCCTAAGTATAGGTGCGCACAGTGAATTTATACTACCCACTTGTATCATTCCTTACTTATCATGTGGATAAATATGTAAAATATTGCTAATATTCAAAGTGTTCAGGGGGTATAGGAAACATGCATCATTATAAGTTGCTAGTGTGAGTCTAACTCTATACAAATTTTCCTGGGAATAAGTTTAATACTTATAAAGGTTTAAAAATGCATGTACCATGCGGTTTCACTTCCAGAGATTCCTGGAGTGGTAATTGGAAAATGAGTATGAAAAATATAGGGAAGATGTTCAGGAAAGCATGGCTTATAAGCATGAAGAATTGAAAATAACCCATGTAATAAAATACTATGATACAGTTAAAGATGATATAGTTCAATATTTATTAGAATAGAAAGGTGCTAAGTGTTTTTTCTACATTTATGAATAAATTTAATGGGATTTCCAACCAAAAATGCCAACAAAAGTAAAAATATGAAGTGAGCTAATTTTTTTTAAATGAAGAATAATTAGAGGGTACTAATTTTGCTGTAGGTAAGTACAGGAAAGAAAGAAAAAGGAAGGAAGAATGAGGGAGAGGGGAAGGAAGGAAGAAAAAGGAAGGAGAGAAGGAAGGGAAAGAGGAAGGGAGGGAAGAAAGAAAGAAAAAAGAGAAAAAAAGGAAGAAAGGAAGGGAAGGGAAGGGAAGGGAACAAAAGAGAGCTGAAACCTTGAGGACTTATTTGACTATTGAGTTAGTTTCATGTTGCTGCATAACAAAACACCCCGAGATCCGGAGGGTTAAAACCACAATCATTTATTATGGCTCTTGGGTCATGAAAATGGGCTCGTCTCCACGGTCTCTCTAAAGAGACTATAGGTTGGATGGTTCTAGAGTTATCTAGACTGACCTCATCTGAGACAACTGGTTTGGTTTGAGTGTATTCCACCTGACATCCATCCTCTGCTGGGACTGGTGGGCTAGTCTGGCCATGTCCTTCTTGTGACAATGATAGAGAACAGTACAACAACAGAAACACAGAAGTCCTTTTGAGACCAAGATGCAGAATTTGCACACCATAGCTTCGGCCACTTACTAATAGCCAAAGCAAGTCACAAAGGCTGCTCAGATTTAGGAAATGAGGAAATAATATAGGAATTACAGAGTTACAGGATGAAGGGCATGGATAAAGGGTGAAGATAAAGGGTTCTTAATATATAATCTATGAAAATACCCATTTAATAAATTACACATTTTTTTAATGTATGGAGAGTTCTTACACATCAATCAAGGATTAATTATTCAAAAGGAAAAAATGTGCAAAGAATAAGAAAATATAGTTCACACAAAAAGGAATACAAAAGTCTTATAAACATATAAACTTCATTAATAAATCTCAACCTCATTTATAATTAAAATAATACATATTAAGATAGTGAAATACTTTTTCTTCCATCCAAGAGACTGACAAAGTTTAAAACTTTGGTAGTAGATTACAGTGGTCAGGGTGTGAAGGTGCGTACACATTCCTCTTTGTAGAAACCTAATTGTTTAGACTTCATTGAAAGATAATTTGGTAATAGCCATCATAATATGAAATGAGTGTATTTTTTTTAAAAACAGTTTTACTTTTACTAACGTGACCTCTGAATATACATGTCTATATGAATAGATACATGAAGGGGAACATTAATTGTCTAAGAGCAAAACACTTGAAACAATTCAAATACCCATCAATATGCGTATTTTTACATACTTTATGGTGCTTTCATTTAGTATATTTTGCAAGCATTGAAAAAATGAAGTGAATCTATATATTGTTTTCTGTATGTTTTTTTGTGTTTTAAAAAAGAATTTCAATTTGAATAGTACAAGATGTCTGAAGTTGGAAATAGTTTCCATTTTATTATGTAAATGTTTATACTGTTGATGTTTTACCATGCATAATTACAAATGACCATAAAGAAGCAAAGTGTGCATGGCATATTACTTAGTAAAGCTGTGAGTGAACACAACATTATTTAACTATCAGCCTTTTTCTACAGAATTATACACACAAAGACATATGCACATAGAAAAAGCTGGAAGGTTGTTCACCAAATTATTAAAAGCAGTTTTAATGAAATGTCACATGGTATTTATATTTATTTTCATATATAATTTTTTTTTTTTAATTTTTCAAGTAGCATGTCTTATCCTTCTAGTGAAAAGCTACTTTTATTTTTTAAGGACATCTTCTTAATCTAAATCCACAAATGGGGAACCTTTTAATATATTCCTTTAACGATCATTTAGCACATTTTCAGTGCCTGATCACTCTGTACCAGGAAGTGTTCTGGATGTTGCCACTGCATCCATATTAAGGAACTAATAGTCTAGTAAGGGAGTCAGACAGTGAACAACGGTTAAGAAAATGAATGACAAATGGAGTTTCATATAGTGATTAATATATTTAAACACTTAAGAAACCACCCAGTTTGCTTCCTGCTCAGAGGAGCTTCATTCTGCCTTCACCCAAATTTTTGAGACAAATGTCTGCTTCTCTCAGCCACTTGAACATACTGCTTTAACATATTTTTTTTAATTGACTATCTGCTTTGTGAAAGGCATTGTGCCGAATGCTGAGGATATGATATTTAATGAAATATGTATTACCTCATGGTGTTTATAGTCCTTGATAGAGCAGGCTATTTTTTCTGTTATACTTGTATTTCTCAAAAGAGGAATTTGACCAGATCAGTGGTTCTCAAGTAGGGGAAATAGGAGTATTTAAATAATTTGGGACTTTTACCAAAGTACACATGACAGACTTATACCTCCTTACTTCTCCAAACCCACAGCATTCTTTTGGGTCTGTATCTAGGGCGGAGTATGTGTGGGTGGTTCCTGAATTTTAAACACTCCCCTGATGATCGTGATAGACGTCCCTAATTGTGAATCAATGAGTGTGATCATCAATATGGCCAATTCCAGCTCTAAAACAGAACATCGCTTTAGCTTATTTAGGCAGCCAGTGGGAAAAAAAAGGAAGAAAATAAGTATAAAATTTATGTCTATGTCTCGGTTAGATAATAAATAATTTCTGTGAAAATACTAGTTGGAATTACTCCCCCCCCCAAGAATTGTCAGGCATGTTTCTTTATGTTCAGAAATGATGCTATTGACTGCTATAAGCAAATGTGACTTCAAAGTCCTTGAGCACAGGGAACATGACTGTCTCCCACTTATAAAGCTAATGCCAAAACAACTTCCTGAGTCAGAAGAGTCCGTGGGAAGACAAGTCATTTTCATCATTTGTGTCAAGAAGATAAAGCTACCAATTGAGTTACTGGTTTACTGAAGCACAGTTTTGGTAACAACTGTGGAAAGTTTTGGAGTTTCACTTTTCCAGACATGGGGGGCGGGGAAGGGAGAGGGAGAGGAAAGAAGTGGGGGGGGGGGAGGGGAATGGGAGGAAGAGAGAAGAGGGGAGTCATGGACTAAATGCACTTCTTTGTCTAATTTCATGGGTTATCTTCCATCCATCTGCAAACATTGAATATCTATTGTGTGTTCAGTGTTTAATTCACTCCTTTGCCCCTTTTTCTTTGCCCTTCCTCCATCCTGCTGCCTGAATCTGGCAGCACCTTGGATCCTGAGTTCTAGGCCACCTTGGTGATGTCAGGGAGAGTGGTGACCCGAAAGATGCCTGGGACCCTGAAAACTGTGTAGCCATGTCTAACTCCAGAATACTCGTCGTTGGGCTTTTATTTAAGAGAGAAATGCATTCCTATTTGCTAATTTGGTGTTATTCAGGTTTTCTTTTGTATATAATCATACTAAATCCTCAGTGATAGGAGTGCTCATATGTGTACATGAAGGAACCATGACAGTTTTTGGTTTGTAAATCTAATCAGCATTTTCACAGGAAACTCTTCTTATCCAACAGAGGCTCTCAAATTTTATAGTTAAATTAAAAAAACCCACACACCTTTAGTAATGATTAAACAAAGCAATATTTGCATATGGAGGTGAGGCTAAAGATATAAAATTCAAGACATAGAAAGGTCTATAAAACTTTATTATGTACTAATAAAAATAGCAATGGTAATTCTAATATTAAAATTATAAAGCAGAGTATTTACAGTTGAGTGTTAAATATTTGTATCACTAAAATAAACAATGCAGAGTTGCAGAAGTATATTAGCAACATTTGATTTATGAATGATTTTAGTGGTGGATTAGGGAAGAGATTTTTCCACCTAATGTTGTTTGTCATCCTTAGGTAACTATTAGTAGGTCAGCTTTCTAATAGAATGGTCCTGGTTGTCTACTAGGTATTTTAGTGTATTGTGATTAATTTGCTTGGACAGAGAAGTAGATAGAGTAAAATAAAAATGCCAGCCTTGAAATGGGATGAGATCCTGCAGAGACATGGGATTGTTAGTCAGATGCAGAGGTGTCTGTTATTTTGACACAAAACTTTTCTGTCTAAGCATTTTGAAGGGATGATAAAGCACAAAGCATGTGGCCTATAGAGTCCTTGACAGGAGAGACACCATTTGATTAATGAGATGTGATGTATAGTTGATTGATTTTGGAGCACATTTGCTGATTTTCACAAATGATCCATCTTAATTTTGGATATATTATCAATATATTCAGCAACTGTCATTGGTAATGCCCGTTAACAGCAGACATGGTTTTCTATGAAAAGTCTAATTTTTCCTGTAATTCATCATTTGTGTTTAGTTCAGGCCCAGTTTTATGTAGCTTCCCATAAATATTGATCTGATGGAAAAACAGAGGAAAAGCTCTTTTACTACTATCCTATATTTGTTAATATTAAATCTAAATACTGCTATATTATAACAGGACATCATTGAATCCATCACATACAATGTTAGATTAGTTACAAATTATGTTTTTTGTATATCTGTGGGCTTGCTTCCAGGCTTTTCTGTTCCTTTAGTCAATTCTTGCGTCAATACAATACTAAGTTAATACAGTGTAATAATAATTGACATCTGATAAGACAAGAACCCTACTTGCTTTGCTTCCTGTTAAACACTCAGACTCCTTTAGAAGAGTTGATTTCTCACATTAATTATACAACCAGCTTTTAAAATTCCTCCCCCAAAAGTGATTTGTTGAAAAATTAGAATAATCACTAATTTGTAGATCCATTTTTGAGGGAGTGGTATCTTTGTAATCATAAGTCTTCTAATCCACATATAAAATACCTAGATGCATTGATTTAGGTGTTCTTTAATGGTTTTCAATAAAATTTAATCATTTGATCTATAAAGTCCTTGAGTATTTTTTTTTCCAGATTTATTTCTAGGTATGTTATATTTTGGTTGCTAAAGTTATATTTTCTATTTATTCGTAGTGTAGAGAGATACAATTATTTTTGTATTTTCATTTTGTATTCAAAATTTGTTAATCTCTCTTACTAATTCTAATAATACATCTGTAAAATTTGGGGGGGTCCACCTGTGTAGAGCAAGGGTTACAGACTCCAGCCTGTGGAACAAATTTGGCCTGCTCTTTTTTTCATAAGTGAAGTTTTATTGAAACCCAGCCATGCTCATTTGTTTATATATTGTGTGTGGCTGCCTCCATGATACAGATTTGAACAGTTGTAACAAAGACCACTAATTTTTTAAATTAATTTTAAAAAAAAATTAGCGTTATTTCCTCCATGTTTGTTAAAATTGACTATTAAACTGTCTGGGACTGGAGTTGTTTTTTTTTTTAAATAAGATGTTTTAACTACTTTTTCAATAATTCTAGTGACTATAGAACTATCTAGGATTTTTGTAAATTTTTTAAAAAAATTATTTTATTGTGGTAAAAAGACAGTGTGAGATCTACCCTCTTAACAAATGTTTACGTGTACAACACAGTAATGTTGAATGTAAGTATAATGTTGTACAGCAGATCTCTAAAACTTATTTATCTTGCTTAACTGAAACTTATGCCCGTTGATTAGTAACTCCCCATTTACCCTTCCCTCACAACCCCGGACAGCTAACATTTAACTCTTTGATTCTATGAATTTGACTATTTTAGATACCTCATATAAGTGCAATCATGCAGTATTTGTCTTTCTGTGATGGTTTATTTCACTTCGTATAATGTCCTCAAGGTTCATCCGTGTTGTCACGTATTGCAAAACTTTCTTCTTTTTATAAGGCTGAATAATATTCCATTTTATCATTTTCTTTATTCATCTGTCCATGGACTTTTAGGTTGTTTCCATATCTTGGCTATTGTGAATAGTGCTGCAATGAACATGGGTGTGCAAATATCTCTTTGAGATCTTGATCTCAGTACTTTTAGATAAATACTTAGAAGTAGGATTGCTGGATCATATAGTAGTTCTATTTTTAATTTCTTGAGGACCTTCATACTGTTTTCCATTGCAACTGTACCATTTTGCATTCCTACCACAATGTACAAGGGTTCTAAATCTTCCACATCCTCACCAGCATTTGTTATCTTTTATTTTTTGATAATATCCATCCTGACAGGTGTGAGGTAATATTTTGCAGTGGTTTTGATGTACAGTTCCCTGATGATTAGTTATGAGCATTTTTTTATATACCTGTTGGCTATTTCTTTGGAGAAATGTCAAGTCCTTAGCCCATATTTTAATTGGATTATTTGGATGCTCAGATGGATGACTTTAGTATTTTATCTTTAATTTGAAATAAATTTAGTTTGAATTATTATTTTAGTTATACCCCACAATTCTAATATGTAGTATTTTTTATTATTTTATAATTCTTAATGTTTTCCTTGGTTTGCTTTCAATTTTGCTTTCTGCATTTTGAGATCATGTTTTATGTACTACTATTAACAATTATACTTCTATATTTCTGGTGAATTAAAATGTTGATCATTCTGAGTTACCTTCCTTTATCTCTTGTAATGATTTTTTCCTTAATTTCTACTTTATCTATCAAACCAACTTTCAGTCATGGTTTCTTGCTCTATCTTTTTTCCATTGCTTTACTTTCAATTATTTTGTATCTTTATGTGGTAAATACAACTCTGAATTTTAAATATAATATTTACTCCATTTCATTTACTGTAGTTATTGACATATTTGCGCTTCTACCATTTGTGTAAGTTTATTTTTGCCCTACCTGTATTATATTTATTTTTCTTCATTTTTGTCTTTATTTGAACTGGTTATGATTCCTTTTTCACTGATTTTCCCCCCCTTTACTAGTTTTAAAGCCATACACCCTTTTTCTTTTCCTCTAGTGTTCACATTGGAGGGCTTTTACAATGTGCATCATTGATTTATCAAAATCTAATGTCATTTGATTATTGTTACCTAACTCTCCTCATGGGAAATGCAAGGAACTTAGAAAATTTATTTTTAACCTCCTGCTGACTTATATGCTTTTGTTTTTGTGCATTCACATATATAAATGTATGTGTGCATATGCATATTTACCCCAAATCATTGTTTTATACAATACATATTTATATTTATCTATATATTTACCATTAATTTGCTCTTCTTACCTTCTTACTTCTTTAACCTTCTATCTGATATCATATTACCTTCAGCCTAAAGTACACATTTTATAATTTCTTTTAGTGCATATCTGCTGACTGGAAATTCTCCCCGTTTTATGACTTTATTTACCTTCATCCTTTAGAAGTATTTTGAGGCTTATAGAATTATGATTTCACAATTACTTTCTTTCAAACCATTTATGATGTCATTCCTCTAACTACTACTACCTTCCAATATTACAGTTAACAAGCCTGCAGTCAGTCTTTCACTCTTTTGATTTTCTCTTTTTTTCTCTCTTCTTTCTTTATAGCTCTCCTGTGACATTTGTAAGAGTAGATTCCTGTTTAACTAAACTCATTTGGATGTATTAATGTATTTCATTTGTTTTGGAAATCCCTAAGGCATTAATTACCTCTTCAAGCCTTCCTTTGCTTCATTTCTTCTCTCTTCATCTTCAATTAAATAAATGTTATATATTCTCACTTTATTCACTGTCTGCTAGTCTCTCTTTTCTAATTTTTAACTTTTAATCTCTCTGAACTTCATTGTAAGTAGTTTCTTATCTATATCTCAGTTTACTACTTTTCTCTCAGCTATTTTTAATACAGTATTAAACTTATCTAAGGAATTCTGTTCATTTTTTCCAGCCTATTATTTCTCTTTTTCAGATTCTATAAATTATATATTAATCTCTCCTCAAGTTTACTGATTCCATCCTTTCTCATCTCCACTTGACTCTTGAAACAATTCAGTAAGTTTTTCATTTAGGTTATTATATTTTTCAGTTCTATAATTTCAATTACACTTCATATTTTAGAATGGACTTAGATTTACCCAAAAAAATTGTGAAAATAGCACAGAGAGTCCTATATACCCCACATCCAGTCTCTCCTAATATTAACATTAAACATTAGTGTGGTACATAAAAAATGAACCACTTAATGAACCAATATTGATACATTATTATTAACTAAATGCTATACCTCATTCAGAATTCCTTACTCTTTACCTAATTTCATGTTTCTGTTCTAGGATCCCCTCTAGGCTACTACTTTATTTTATTGCTCAGATTTTTCTAGCTTTGCATATTGGGAACTCTGTCAGTTCTCTGTGTCCCACTGACATAGTCTCATCATCAGAGACTTATTTTAAAAACTTTACTATTTCCTGAAAGATTAACTCCATGTTCAGAACTGCTAGACACCACTCAGCAGATGACTCTGCCCCTAATGAAACCGTGAACCACGGCAGGGTGTGTGTGTGTGCCTGCGTGTGTCTGCAGTTTTCCCATTGGTGTTTCACAGCAGTATAGCTGGTCTTTTCCAGTTTTGTTTTTTTTTTGGGGGGGGGGGGGTTGGCGGGCGGTGGGTAGAACAGGCTTTTCATGGAGCTTCTTTTATCTATATTTCTTGGCTGTTCTGTGTCAAAGGCGTCTCTAGTGCCCTGTCTAGGATATATGCGGGGCAGTGAGGAATCTCAGGATCTCAACAAGGAGGTGTATGTAGTTAGTTTATAGTCGTGTCTGATAATTTTAGTATCTGAAGGGCTATGTATGTGTTTGTCTGTTGTTTTTGCTATTTGAGTCATAGTGTTTTTTCTTCTAATGTCTTTTTCTTTGGTTTTGTACTGTTTATTAGGTTTGAAAGGAATGTTCGTTTAAATATTTTGAAGGCTAAGATGATGTTGCTCAAGTAGTTAAAGTGTTTTTTTGGTGAAATTTGTTGGCTTTGTTAGGAAAAAAAATGCTTGGCCAAATTTATAAGTCAAAGACTGCTGCTGCTCTATATAGAAATAGAAAATACTACAAAAATTAAACTATCTTAACTTTATGCTAAACCCAGCCTATTCAGCAGATAAATTTGAACATCTGAGTAAAAAGTCTGAGGTTTCAAAGGACAAATTCTAATATTTCTTATCTTCTGAATAGTTTGAGCACAAATCTTGCTATAGATATTATGAATTGTAGCTATAAAGATAAGTTATCTAATTTTTACTCAATTATGCTCTTAAGGAAAAGTACTCTTTTTAATCGATTTCACAAGACAAATCAAGTATTACATTCTTGTGTAGAATATGTATTCAAGCTTTAGTTTGACCTCATGTTTGAAAATATCCTTGGAAGCTTGGAAGAACTCTTTTTTTTTTAATGATATTTAACAAAAGATTCTCAGGAGGAATTTAGGAACTAAAATGTGACTCAGTATCCAAATGTAAGTTGCAAAATATATCACTTTGCACCATAGAGTATATTCCTTTTATCCCCAATAAATGCACATGTTTTTTGTTTGTTTGTTTTGGCTGTTATTCCCCCCATACCTTGTTTATGGTGCCATGAAATAACAAAACTTCTTTTATGGATTTTTTGCTTTGAAAACAAAGCAGACCTAGAAAGTTAACAGAGAAATTGACCCATTTAATATGAAACTAGGAGAGAAAACTTGGGTCACAATAATATCAAGACATTATTATCATATGATTGACATTTAAAGAAATAACTTGCCACATGAAAATGATCATTTCACTTTATTATTTTTATTTGTATTTAATCACAATATTTAATTCATTTTGAAATGCTTTTAAATGGGATTATGAGTTTTTACATTTTTTTAAGAGGAGGCACAAGTTCTCAAATCTTAATTGCTTTGACTAAAACTTTTATAATTTTTAACTTAGTAGATACTGTAAGGCAATTCAATAGTTCTGAATTCTTGTAGAAAAATGAAGAATAAAAATTACCAAATGAAGTGTTTAAATCAAAATACTATAATATATAAAACAAAAAAATCCCTGAGGTTACCCAGCAATTATGAATAGTACATAAAGCATAAGCTAATAAATTAAAAATATTAAAAACAGTAGAGTTGATAAATAAATCCAAGAACTGAATTTTTGAGGGTAATAATTTTGACAATATATGGCCAATGCAGTCAAGGAAACAAAAAAATCTAGGGACATAAATTTAGAAATGTAGAAATTATTTCAGATTATTTCTCTAGAGAGGAAGCAATAAAATGCATTATAAGGGAAAACTGTTCATCTATACACAAGTAAGTTTAAAATCTCATTATAGTGGATAATTACCAATATTTACTGATTCATGATGGTACAATAGTTTAAATTCTTGGGATAAGTCACATACCAAAATTGCAACATAATCTGTATTGTAGGAGTCAAATAATTAAAAGGAAGAAAAACCTAACAAACAAGAAACTAAAAACCAAAGCAGAAGTATAAGAAAATAGGTGAATGATTATTTTATCTAAATTTGAGAACCAAAGAATATAAATGGTATTTAAAGCCTTATGTTTTTATGTGGCTGTCTAGTGAGAGTGTTGGACAAAGAAGGGAAAGTATTTCAAAAATAAGTCTTGAAAACCCTAGTATTTACAGACAATTATAAACCATCAACCGGTACACACTATTAAGTTTTGTGATCACTTTCTGAAATAAAGCCATAGTTGTATGAGTTTCATCGTCAATGTTCATATGCTCAGATTCTAACACAGATAGAAAATGGTTGGAATGAACTGGGCTCAGTGTCTGGCTAGGTGAGTGTGATGACAGGACAGAAGAGCCAAAAAATTAAGGATATTTTTAAGGAGGAAACTATTGCAGACCATTCAATTTAAAATAAATCTGAAGGAAGACAGGGTAAAGGTGGACAGATACTGAGAAATAGGTGTAGTCAATTCCTTCACTCATTCAACTAACGTTTATTGAATTTTTATTATGGGTGAGATACCCTTCCAGAAAATAGGGAAAGGAGAAAAAAAAAAAAAAAAAGACTGGCTTTGGAACCTACAGTCTAAGCAGATGGTGATCTGAGAAATACACAAACACACCAAACAGAAAGACACCTAAGTTAAACAGGAGTGTTTTGTGATACACTGAAAACATTATAGCAGGGGAATTTGATCCACATAGGGAGTGTCAAAGAAAAAAAATTGAACTGGACAGAATTAAACAGGCAAGGGAGTCATTATTCGAGACTCTTGCAATAGGGAAAAGAGAACTCAACCCCTCTGAGATAAAAGACAGGAGAGTTTTTAAGCACTGAAGTGAGCAGGCGGAAAAGTACTGGAAGATGTTAGGTGAAAGTTTGGTGAATGTGATTATGCCGTCCTTTTTTGCTAATTGTCACTTATCAGAAGTTAGGCTTCTACCCTCCCACAGAGCCTGGGCGATAGGGGTACTATTTTTCTTGATGATTACATTTCAAAGGAATGGCTCCTAGGTCCTTGAGACAGACATTTCTAGGTTTTGAAATTGACAAAAAGCTGAGAGAAGATTTACATTTCAAAGGGACAGAGAAAGAATCTTCAATTGTAAGTTGTCTAAAGTAAATGCTCCCAGAAAAGGGAGGTCAGAGGCTTATAGTCAGGAAGAAACCTGTCTAAAGTTTAGTCAAGCTGAGGGGAATATCAAAGCTACTTGGTCAGATATTAAAAAAAAAAAAATTCCTGAAAAAATATGAGAATTTAAAGAAGAATGGCTGCCAACCAGAAAAAGAGTGTGTTTGTGTGTGTGTGTGTGTGTGTGTGTGTGTGTGTGTGTGTGTGTGTGTAGTAGAGGGATTGGCTAAGAAATTCCAGGAAGAGTGAAAAACAGGTGCAAAGGTAGTTGACTCTGTAGAAGAGAACAGTGACAAGCCATAAGTGAATTTGCAGGAAGATATCCAACTTGCATTCCCAGGAAAACTTTAGGAAGTAAGAATTTCAGGGCAGAAGCATCAGCAGGGTAAAATGCTGTTGAGAGTTCAAGAAATATCAGGATGAAAATGTCCACTGGGTTTAGCTCTGTAGAGATAGTTGTGGACAGCAGCAAGAGCTATATTGGAGGAATGACAGGGCTGAAGCCTCATTGGAGTAGGCCTTCGAATGAGAGTAAGATTTGGAAACAGGGAGGTGAGGAAATAGAATGTAGGTTACTTCTTTCAAGGTATTTTCTTATGAAAGTCAACATGTTACATCATAGCTAGGAAAATGTGACATCAAATTATTACTGGTTTGTTTAGTTTTATCTGTTATTATTTTTGAGAGAGAGGAAGTTGAACTTAAACATGTTTAAAAGTCAGTGGGAATGTATTAGAGGTTGATTATACAAGAGAATTAGTATAGAATTTTTTTTTTAACTATAGGAAAGAACAGGACCTAATATATAGGTGGAAAGATTAGTCATAGATGAAAGGTAGAAAGCGTTTTTATTTATGAGGGTTAAAGGACTTAGAATGAGTACAGATGTGAGTAATTTTGTGATTTCATAGCAGAAAGATGAAAAGATGCAGTCAGAGATTGAAGTAAAAGATTAGATCATCTGCTGAGAGTGAGAACACATCCAGTGGTTGACGACCATGGCCATATATTTTGAATAATTGTGATAATGTTTTTTGTACTCATTTGGGGTTTGTAATTAGTGAAAGCTATTTTGGCCTCTTGGGTGACAGTTTCCATAATTTCTAATCTGATTGTAGTTTTTCCATGTGGAATGGGCAAAAAAGCCAAAAGGACCAGGGATTTTATGTTATTAATAAAATAATTTATGAATTAATGGGCCATGAATTTTAAGAAAGAAGTGTGAAGAATAAGAGTCCGGTTCATGGGGAAAAGTAGGGATATTAATTGACTGAATAGTCTAAAACAATTAAAGCATACTCCTAGTAGGTGGAATAGAACCAGAAAGACTGATGAAGAGAAGATTGTGTGTAGACAGAAGGATGACCAAATGAATAACTTCAGAGGCCATTAGAAATTCCAATAAGTGACAATGGAATTGACTGTCTGAAGTAGAGAAAACATTTTGGTAAAGATGAGAAGGTCAAGAAATGTAGTAGCTAGCGTGTTGGAAGAAGATATATTTTAGATGCTGAAGATAACAAAGAAGATAACAAAGTGGAGAAGGATTGGAAATCTGTAAACCAGAAGCCAAGTCTTCAATAAATGAAAATTTACCCAAAAGTAATAGCAAGAGGAGCAATTGATATAGCCAAATACTTTAAACATTAAAGAGAAAGATATTTTCCAGAAGACAGGTGGAGAAAACATCTGGAATAAGCAAAAGGGAGCAGAGAGTATACCCATAATACCTCTTGAACCGGAGATGTTTTAGGATGGGAGAGGAAAGTAATCCTGCCAATTGAGAAGGCTGTCAGGAATAAAACAGGGAATCCTGTGTCAGTTCAGGAAAGAAGAGAATAAGGTTTTTGAGAACAACTTGAGTATATAGACATGTACAGTTTACAAGGTGAAAGTTCTAGAGGAAACCAGAGTGAAATGTTTGTGAAAGAGAGCTAAGGAAAATTAGGGCCAATCTAAGGAAGTAAGGGAAGGAGAATGCAAAGATAAGGGTTGGCTGGATAGCCTGAGATTCTGTAGAGTAACTGAGGAGAATAAGGACATTAGGCTTAATGAAAAGCATTTTGATAATCTTTGAAAGGACAATAGAAATATAATACATTACAGTCCCGAAAGCTTAGCTCAGGGATGTGAGAGTTTGGAGTAGGCAATATTCTCCTCTCTTATCTACAGCATATGGTGATACAGCAGGTAACTCCCATGTTTTACTTGCCTGTAGACTGTAATTTAGCCTTGGTATGTAAACATTAGGCATTCAGAGATTCTGTTAAAATATGCATTCTAGGCTTTAAAGATAAACGTGCCTGGTAAGATCCATCTTTATTTTTTAACTTAAGTATTTATAGTTAAAAGAATGTGTGTGTTGAGAACACAGAGATAGTGAAGTGGCTTGGAAAAGTAGTGTTTTAGACCATTTTTTAAAAGTCTGGTTTCTGAATGTTGCTCAATTAGAAGAAATGTCAGTGACCCTGGATGCTCAATAATTGGCTCCTATGTGACCTTTACTGGCACAGAATATATATATTTTCTCACTTTTCCAATTCAGAGCTCAACAAGAGTGGTAAGTGGCAAGTTTTAGACATTGACTTAATGAGATTAAACTTCTGAGTATAAATGATTTGGGCCTCATATGTGAAACCATTGTTTGTTTTCTATGATGTGGTGTTTGAACACCTATGATACGTCCCAATTATCATTGAAAATGGGCTCCATAACACACTAAATTTAGCTGCCAGAATTGGTAGTTCTTTTCTGGTTCAATCAGTTTTATTTCTTGCCTAATAACAAGAAGAAAACAGCTTAGGTCTTACTTTTAACAATAACTTGATTTTTTAATTCATGTGCCTTTGAACAAGTTTAACATCACTGTACTCACCTCTAAAAAGAAGGTAGTTATTCTTTTCTCAAAGTTTGTTTTAACAGTTTTAGATAAAAAATGTAAAGCACCCAGGAAAAGTGCTAGCTCGTATTGAAAACTCATTCAATGTTAGTCTTTCTAACATGGATATTTCTATGCCAATTCCATAATTTTTAAATTAAAAGAGCTAAATCTATATGATAACATATTTAATAAAGCAACAGGTAATTTTATGGTCCCATTTCAAGTGAGTTATGCCTTCCCCATACACAAATATTCCGATTTTGACCATTCAATAATAATATTGTAGTAATGATATTCTGATTTTAGAATATATAAAGGGAGAAGCAGAGTAATGTCTGTGGCTTTTTGCAGATTGCATAAACCAATAAAATTATTTTAATAATTAGGCTAGTTAGAAATATAAAGGATTTACAAAAATCATTAGTATTATTTATTGTCATTGCCTCTATGAAAATTAGATACTATAGATTCTCATATTTTAATGTAGCAGTTTGTAGCATGGGTTAGTAATGAAAGATCATTCAGTTTAAGTATCATTGCTACTTGTATGGTAATTAAGCTCACAAGGACCAAAGCTAATATGTAATAGGCATAACAAGCAGAAACATTAGGGTGATAAACAAATTTAAAAGGTCTTATTATTCATTAGTGTACATATTTTGACTAGGAAATGTCAAAGGTAACAATGGAATTACATTGTTAACTATCTTAATATCAGATAGTAGAGTTAATTTCACACATGAACTCAATGTGTCGAATAATTTTATTAGCAAACATTTGATTCCACATTGTCTGTAAGGCGAGTTTGTTTTAAACAAAAAGCACCATTTTTTAAATTTTCCATCACTTATTCTTTTAATCAAGAAGTATTTTATGTATATCCTCAACCAAGTACTATACTGGATACCAGGGCTGCAACGCTGACCCTACAGTTAAGACCCTAAGTAAAGCCTATGGCTAACCCTGTCCTGTGTGTGGCTAGTAGGAAGGTAAACAAAGAAACAAAAAATACAAAATCATAAGATAATTGGAAATGTATGTTAAATCAGATGAGGGGCTAGAATGAGGAATATCTGAAATTCCCTTGGAAATTCTAGAAAGGTTTCACAGAAGAAGCAGTAATCAAGATGAGACTTAGTAGTTAAAATTGTTAATTAGAGACAATAGGGGAGTATTGACAGAGAGGACAAAAGGTACCTGGGGTATAGAGGCAGGAGAGAACATGATGTTTTCTGTTTGTTATAATTTGAGTTTAGGCTTCATAGGGGAGAATATCAGAAGATGGTTAAGCAGGAGAAAGATGGTAAATAATTGTGTAACTCATGCTAAACTATCTTGATCTTACTTTACTATATCTAGCTATTATGATGGTTATTTTCATATGTCAACTTGCCTAGGCTATCGTGCCCAACAACTTGGTCAAACATCAGTCTAGATGTTGTCATGAAGGTATTTTTTTATATGTGTTTAATATTTAAATTAGTAAACTTTTAGTAAAGCAGACTACCTTACTTAATGTGGATGGGTTTCATGCAATTAGTCAAAAGCCTTGAGAAAACACTGAGGTCTCCTGAGGAAGGAATTCTGCCTCCAGAGGCTTTGACACTCAAGATTGCAACAATTCCTCCCAGGATTTCCAGCCTGCTTACCAGCCTGCAGATTTCAGACTTGCCAGTACCCACAATTGCATGAGCCATTTTCTTGAAATCTCTCTATATAGACAGATATAAAATACAGACATAGATATAGATACATCCTATTGTTTTTTTTCTCTGGAGAACCCTAATTCTTTCTTTTTCTTTCTTTCTTTCTTTTCTTTTCTTTTCTTCTCTCCCTCTCTCTCTCTCCTTCTCTCTCTCTCTCTCTCTCTCTCTCTCCCCCCCCCTCCCTCCCTTCCTTCCTTCCTGCCTTTCTTCTTCCCTCCTTCCATCTACTGACCTACTAACCTATCTGTCATTGAGAGGAGATGAGATGAGAGAGGGGCATGGAAGAGAAATACCAAGAGAGAGAAACACCAGAAGATTATTGGAGAGTGGCCATGAATATGTGAAATCCTATAATCTTGCTGCAGCTCTCCTAAGGTAGTTTGGGGGACAGATACTCTGGTGTCTGATCTTACAATGATAAACTTTTGGCTCTGTTGAATATAACTGACTTAAAATCCTTTATCTGACCTTTCAAGCTTGTTGTTTGAAATTGGTTTCTCTCTGGCATGAGGTGTTGGAAATTGATCTCTCTGACATGTGGTCTCGGCTCTCTGTAGACTCACCTTGGAATTGTATTTTCTGACTTTTTCCTCTCCATATCACTTTGTATCCACATCTTATACTAGTTTTTAGCCTCAAGCCCAGTTCACTTATTTGGACAGTCAAGATTGTCAGATGAAGCAGAGTACAACAATAATTGAGAATGATTTTAGAAGCAGTTTAAGTAATAAATTCAAGTGAGTAATTCAATATGGAGCATGCTGGCTGATTTTGAAATTTCAGCTGTGAAAGGACAAAGAGGAAGTGATAGGTAGCTGGAAGATTTTTCTTCTAATTGTGAATTACTTTACCATGATTATATGCAGAAGGAAAGATGACTCCAGAAATAGGGGTAATTGATAGCCTCAGGTTTCAGAGATGATGGCAGTGGCTAAGATACTAAGAACAGTTGGATGTGTTAATCTTTGATGGGAAGAAAGACACTTTTTCCTCTACAATGATGGGAAAAGGGGTTGGGTGGGATGCAAATACAGCTAAATCTGTTAAGTGGAAAGGCAAAAAAAAAATCTTCCTTATGGCCCCTATTTCCTTCATTAAATAAAAGTTTTCTACAACTAAATTATATAACAGAAAGGTAGAAAGCTTAAAAAGACTGGAATATTTGGGGTAGCTTCTGAGAGGAATCACAAAAGCCTAGCATATAGATACAGAAGTATACCTAGAAGAGAGATGATAAATGAGAGAAGAGGACGGGGTCAAGAGCTACATATAACAGTAGATTAAGAGAGTAGGTATAGGGGAAACAAGAGAATGAAAAGACAGGCTATTATAGTAGAACATGTAACACCAGTACCTGAGATTTTTAGATGGGAAACAGTCTCAGATGATGACTAGGTCAAAAGTGTGTTCATGGTTCCTAAAATGGACAATGAATGACAGTCATTGAAATCAAGCAGCTCCAGGTGTAGAATGGGTCCTACTAAAATGCTCAGGTGACAATGACATTCAGGATGGTGGGGAGCTGCTGAGATGGATGTTTAAAACTTGGCTAGATGTGAGTACCCAGGAGGTCTGTAGATAATATGGGCAAGAATGCATATGGAATAGTAAAGATGGATGCTTTGTACCTAAAAGAATGAGTGAACAGTGCATATTAGTGGAGTGAAAAGGTCTAAAAGTGATGAAGGAAATATTTGCATATCTAAGTCTCTTTTCCAAATTTTGTGCTCAAGAGATGTACAGAGGAAAATTATTCTTAAGAAAGAATCATGCTGAAGCAAGGGTGGGTGTGGGGAATTTATGTAAACATTTGAGCATGTAGAAGAGGGTAAGATGAAATGGGGATTGCAGACAGTGATTAGTAGTTGAGGATGGAACAACAGAGCAGAAGTACCCATAAGCATGCAGGTGAATGGATGGATGATGAGAGAGCTGGGGCTTGGGGGTAAAGAAGAAGGCTTACATTAAGGACCATCGTCAAGAAAAACGTAGCCTACCATTCATTCATAGAATTAACAGGATGAAAGATTCCAAAATAAATTTTATCAGGTAATCTAATACAGTTCTTTAAAACTGGCTTTGGGGGAGTAGGCATTGTCGATAATTCTGTGCAGATGTTGTTGGGTCTTACGTAAGGAAGAGAAACAGGACTCTAGGTGCTGAAGAGATTGTGGGGAAGTTATTACTGCTTGATGCTACAATACGCTTAGGTGAAATAAACTGGGTAATAAGTTTAATTCATAATGAACAGCTTGGTCCTAAATTATTTTATGTCTACAAAACACTAAAACACCTACCTGAAAAGTTAAAAAAAAAAATTCAGCCAATCTTCCTAAAAATAAGTTCCTTACTTGATGTTGTAATTGTTGTTGTTGTTTTTTAAATTTGGATACAGCTGGTTGGCTTAGAATTGTTTTCACAAGCCTCACTATCAACCTTGGAGAGGACTTCTAATGAGCAAACCAAATAATATTCTGAAGTTTAAAAATAAATGATATGGGAACATTTGCAAATTTGAAACCAAATGCTTTCAAATTTTTCAAAATTAATTTAAAAGATATGACAATACCAGTGTTATGGAATTTTGAATTTATGTTTTGATACCTAAAGAAAATATCATAGAAGTAAAATCATATTGCCATTCATTACAAATGTCTTTATGAAATGAAATCCCAAATGCTTCACTGGTCACTATTCCACATCAAAAGGAGGAGATGTATCTTCAGACAGTGCATTCTTGACATCATGATCTTTATCTTTAGAATGAGGGAACATTTAATAAAGGTCCAGTAAACTTCTCTTATGAATCTCTTTCTGTCCTAAGTAAGAGACCAGGTTGCTTACTTATAACCTTGAATCAAGTTCTGTGGCAGGATCCTTAACTGATGTTAAGGGAATATGAGGTGATAAAATGTCTCACCACCAAAAGGAAAATATAACCTCTACTTCCCTTAGTTACTTTCAATTCTCAGTTTACTTTCCTTGAAAGGAGAAACAATCTTTTTTTTTTTTTTTTGCTTTAGGAAATCCAGTAGCACGTAACAGAGTGTTATTTAGAATGAGATAAAGTGAAATACATAGGTACACGTGTATGTAAATGTGTCTGTGTGTTTTTGTATCTATATATAGTAGAAGACTGCCATGGAAATTATTTTCAGAGATAAAAAAATCTTTTTTCAGGGGAGAGAGGATGGAGAGAGGTGGAAAGCAAACATATATAATACAAGGCATATAGAGAGGGAGGCTGTGTTGAAAAGTACGGTATTTCTAACACAAACTCAGATTCCTAAAAGTGGTAATTAACATTTCATTATATGACAACAAATCTTATAGTCCTCCAAACAGCAATTTAAGTACATTTGTTTTTATTCACTGATTAATTAATCCTCTGACATGTAGCAAATAGGATAACATTTATTCGAGCCTCATTGCTCACTGCAAATTATGGCCAGGTCACTAAAATCTGCATGCTTTTGAACTGTGGAAGGAAGCCCCATCTTATTCTTTCAACTGTGAACAAGAACCCATTAAGAGTAACTGATACTTCACTTATCCGTGTGATTTACATATGATAGACCTAAACTAAGTATCAGTTTGCCTAGATTTTATTGATGAAATATTGGATTGGATGCAATTCACTTGTTTCCTTATTCATCCTTCTTTGGGCATTAATTTCTTTAATTTTTTAAAAAAATTATTCTTTCAACATTTGTGAAATGATATTTTTTGGACCTCCACAATTTATCTCCAGCATGGACTTTTCTTCCTCTGTGTCCTTTGGGCTTTGTTCCTGGGGCCCTTTCTCCCCTGGAGATGCCATCCTCTCAAGCAACTTTAATTACTCCTTCTGTGCTAATGTATTATAAATGCTATCTTAGAGATCCATCTTTAGATCCACGTTTCCAGGTATGTGACAGATATATTAATCTTGTTTCTTACAGGTAAGAGAAATTCAATAGATTCAAACTAAACTCATAATCTCGCCTCATAGCCTATTCTCCTCTTGTGTTCCATTCTTGGATAATGACATTACCACTTATAAAACAGATTTATTCATTCTACAAGTATATAGTGAATATTTATTATGTACAGGCATTATCCCAGATGCACCTATGGTAAACTGTTATCTCAACTAGAGACAGATTTTGCATGAAGCTAACAAAGCAGTGGGAGGTAACTTGCCCTTGGAGACCAATGCACTTCTCTTCCTCCACTACTCTAGGCTCAAAAACTACTCAGGAGAAGGAATCTTTGAAACTGGTTAGATGTCCTTAGTTAATGGTATGGAAAAGAGTCTGGAGTCTCTGGGCAGTACCCAAAAAAATCAGATATAATTTAGGAATTAATTTTTAATATTTTCAGATACTCAGATAGGTACTGAATATTATTCAAAGAATTGTTTTCAGATAATTATTCCGATGAGAATTTTTTAATGAATTGCTTCAAAACTTCATTTTTCTTTTTGGATTTTTTTCATTATTTAAAAATCATTTGCATACCCTATAATATATATTTATATATTATATATTGATATAAATTATATAGAATTATATAAATATATGATATGATATAATATGTAATATATTGTGACTGATCGTTGAAATTGTCCTAAAGAGCAAGGAATTAGCTTTATTATAGTATAATTAACATATAGTAAAGTACAAACTTTGATAAGTTTTGACATATATTTGTGCGTATTTGTCTATCTGGCCATCTATGTATATATGTAAATATCATCATCACCATCAATATAATGAATCTAACCATTGCCCCCAGAGTTTCCTCATGCCCCCATTTTCATTCCATCCTTCTCTCCCCTTACTGGTTTTCCCCTCCCCCATTCCTATGCAACCATTGAGATTAGTTTGCATTCTTTAAAACCTTATGTAAACAAACTCTTTCTGTATGTATTCTTTCAACTCACATTACTATTTTGAGGTTCATCCACATTGTTTCATCTATCAGTAGAGTATTTATTTAAATTGATGAATAATATTCCATTCTATGCATATAACATAATTTGTTTCTCCATGGACATTTGGGTTGTTTTTAGTTTGGGGCTATTACAAATAAAGCTGCTGTAAACATCTGTGGACAGCTTTTTAACTAAAAATATTATCTACTTCTCAATTTCCTGGAGAACTTTTGTAGAATTGGTATTATTTTTTCCATATATATATATATTAGAATTTCCCAGTGAAGCCATTGGGCTTGTGTTTACTTTGAGGGCAGTAATAGATATAGAACTATTCAGATTATCTGTCTTCTTGAGTGAGTTTTGATAGTTTGTGTCTACCACAATATATATATCACCTACCACAATAATATTCTTTGTTCTGAAATCTACTTTATGTGATATTAATGTAGCCACTTCAATCTTCTCTTGATTAGCACTGGCTTGGTATATCTTTTCTTACCATTTTAATTCTGACCTATTTGTGTCTTTATAATTATAGTGGATTTCTTATAGTCAGCATATAGTTGGATTGTGCTTTATTATGCCTTGAAAACTGTGGTATCATATGTTTTATCTGTTTTTAATTTATTTCAAGAAGGAAGGTAAATTTGGTCCCTCTTACTCCATCTTGCCCAGAAGTGGATATTGTTGATGCTTTGGGTTTTTTTTGTTTGTTTGTTTTTTTGGGTGATTCTTTTTTTTTTTTTTTAACATCTTTATTGGAGTATAATTTTGATAGAGATTGTAGAGCCACTGTGCATGCAATCTCAAACAATGAAACATTGGACATCGAAGATCAGTGAAGAGATTTCAATGATCACTGACTGGAACCATGAAGTTGAACTCACTTAATAACCACAAGACAGAATACAGTCTTCAAGAAGTCATTTGTAGTTCCTAAGAATAGTACCATAATCCAGGAATCTATCTTTTTGTAGTTTGGTTCTGGGCAAAACTTAAAGAATAATTTGATATGTCCATAGATTGCATTCCTAGAGAGGACTATCTTTTTAGGATAATTGATAATATATACAAAAGAATAAAAGTAGACATTTGGAGAACAGCTTGAATGAAGAGTTTCTAAAAATATATAATATAAATTTTAATATTTTAGAAAATGTGATCTTTAGTTATATTTTTACTCATCTGCAGACTAATAAAGAATGACATTTTATACTATTCATGTAACCTTTGTTTCCTTAGTGATATCGTGTATTTCCTAAGTCATAAAACTCTTGGATGGTAGTTTCTCCTTTAAACTCTTATGAAATCTATTCTGCATAGTAAAATCAATGCTCTATTTATATAATCAGAATAAGATAAAACAGATGAAGTTAACCAGAAAAAGCAATATAAATTTTAATTTTCATTTAGATATTTCTGTGCATTTCTAAAGAAAATTTTGTTCATAAAATGTGTATATATTTTTAATCTTCATTAATCCCAAGCTTTCAGCTTAAAAAATTGTTGATCTTCTGGCAAACACAGTACCAAATAGTTTTAAATAGCTTCCCATTCTGCCCCCATCTGCTAAATTCATTACGTTTTCACTAATTAATTGGCTCTTTTTGTATTATTTGTAGACATTCTAATAGCAAGCATTTTTCTGCTTGAAAAAAAGAAAGCTTACATTTTTGTATACTAGTCAATAGAGAGGGATGTTATCAACAATAATAAATGCTTGTATAGGCTTAAACACCCACAAGTTACTTTTATATATGAACCTACCCCTACACCTCCAAGTTAAGTATAATGATAACAGTTTTAACAGGTGAAAGAATAAAGGCTACAAAAAGGAAAGTCATAGAGTGATTTTCCAAGTTTATGGTTTATGACCCTGGGAAAATGATAGAGTTATGTCTTACATCTTAAGTTTCTGATTTCTAGTGTGATACTTATACTTAAAAAGAAGAAAGTCACAACATAATTTTGTTCAAGATCACTTTTGAACAGCTATTTCGTGAGGAAATGTTTAGCATTTGGCCCACAACAACATCCATGAATGTACTTCTAATTTGGCTTTCTTTTGCTCTATATTTCCAAAATCAGCTCTGACTTTACATAAAAGTGTTTCCATGTACACATTTGCATATGTAAGACTGCCCTTTCAATAGGACTAGTGTTTATCCTAATGTTTTCATCTAATTTTTCTTTAATCACATTAGGAAACCATGGCAAATCTAACATGGCTTAATTAACGATGTAATTGTAAGAAGACTATTATATTAAATTTTCAAATAATGATTATGAGGTTAAGTTTTAAAGACCAGGAATAAACTTACAACATCACATTTTGGCACTAATAACTCTAAAAGCTAGAATAACTTTCTTCCTGAAATAACAGAGAAAAAATGATATTTTTCCTAAAATTGAAATTAAAAGAAAGCCAGAAATAAATATGAAAAATACTGAATAAGATATACCTCCAATTTGTAATAAAACCATAAAAATATTATTGCAAACTCTTCATAGAAAACTATAATTAAGGATTTTATACTTCAGTGAAAGCTGATATTTAATGACATGCACATAGCTATAAATTACTCTTGTATTTAAGATCTCTCTAGGTGTCATTCTGTTGTTCTTCAGATGAGCTTACAAAACTAAAAAAAAATCATGATTTTTAAAATATACACAAACTACCATTGTACCTTGAAGATTTTTATATAAGCTCATTAGAAATAACTTTATTCATTTTTATATTTTATTTTAAAGAAAATCAGTTAATAAACTTCATGTAAAGATCAGCCTATAATTTATTGCTGTCCCTTTGGTCAGAGATTAATTTTGAGACACTTTATTAGTGGGTTATAGTTCAGATTACTCCATAATATGAGATGTGGAAAAGTTATAAAATATTAAATAAATGGTAGATTATCAGTAGGTAAGTGATTTCTAGTACAAAAAAATGAAAAATTGAGCAAAAGTACTTGTGGATCAACTCTTAACACTGTTTTAAAGGCAATCTACAGATTCAGTGCAATCCCTATCAAAATACCAATGTCATTTTTCACAGAACTGAAACAAATAATTTAAAAACTTTTACAGAAACACATAGGACCCCAAATAGCCAAAACAACCTTGAGAAAGAAGCACAGAGCTGGAGGAATCATGCTCCCTGACTTCACACTATACTACAAAGCTATAGTAATCAAAACAATATGGTACTGGCAGAAAAGCAGACACATAGATCAATAGAACAGGATAGAGAGCCTGGAAATAAACCCATGCACTTATGGTCAATTAATCTATGACAAAGGAGACAAGAATATACAATGGAGAAAAGACAGTCTCTTCAATAAGTGGTGCAGGGAAAACCAGACAGCTACATGTAAAAGAATGAAATTAGAACATTTTCTCACACCATATACAAAAATAAACTCAAAATGGGTTAAAGACCTAAATGTAAGACTGGAAACCATAAAACTCCTAGAGGAAAACATAGGCAGAACACTCTCTGACATAAATTGTAGCAATATTTCTTTTTGATCTGTCTCCTAAAGCAAATAAAAGCAAAAATAAATAAATGGGACCTAATTAAACTCAAAAGCTTTTGCATAGCAAAAGTAACAATTGACAAAATAAAAAGACTACCGACTGAATGGGAGAAAATATTTGTAAATGATATGACCGATAAGGGATTAATATCCAACATATTTAAATAGCTCATACAACTCAACATCAACAACAACAACAAACAACTCAATTAAAAAATAGGCAGAAGAACTGAATAGACATTTTTCCAAAGAGGAAATGCAGATGGCTAATAGGCATATGAAAAGATGCTAATCATCAGGGAAATGCAAATCAAAACCACAATGCCATAACACCTCACACCTAATGAAAAATGTCTATCATCATAAAGAACACAAACAACAAATGTTGGCAAGGATGCAGAGAGTATTATTCTTAGTGAAATAAGTCAGACAGAGAAAGACAAATACTCTATGTTATCAATTATATGTAGGATCTGAGAAATAAAACAAACAAATATACATAACAAAACAGAAACAGACTCATAGATATAGAGAACAAACTAGTGGCTACCAGTCGGGAGAGGGATGGGGGAAGGGACAAGATAGGTGTATGGGATTAAGAGACACAAACTACTATGCGTAAAATAGATAAGCAACAGGGATACATTGTTCAGCACAGAGAAATATAGCCATTGTTTTGCAATAACTTTAAATGGAATATAATCTATAAAAATATTGAATCACTATGTTATACACCTGAAACTAATAAGATGGAGAGAAGGGGCACTATTGGGGTGGGGGTGGGAGGCACAAACTATTGGGTGTAAGATAGGCTCAAGGATGTATTTGTAAAACATGGGGAACATAGCCAATATTTTGTAATAACTGTAAACAAAAGTAACCTTTAAAAATTGTATAATTTTTGTTTTAATTTTTAACAAAAAACAACACTGGTTTAGATCTGAGGAGGCTCTATCTTTACTAAAGTAAATGATGACTGAAATTATAGGAATGAGTTTGGCATTTCTAAATGACTAGACCTAAAAAGAAGAAAAAAGTTGATAACAAAAGAGGGGAGGTTATTATGTAAACAGAGCATGGAAATGATTTGCTTATGAGCATGACAGAAAATTTTAGACCTATCATGTCATGATATAAACAAATCTTGTCTCAATGAAAGAAAGCATGTTTACATGGGTGAATAAAATATAAAAGTTTATCTTGCTGTATTACTAAGATTTATGCACTTTATTGTATATAAATAATGCCTCATTTTCAAAATAAGGAGAAAAGATTTGGATGGGTTAAAAGGCAAATATATGTGAATTCAGGTTTATATGTAGGAAACTCAGTAAAAGAAGAAAAGTCTACAAGAAAATGAAACAAATACAATATAGAGGAATTTAAAACTAGATTGAAAGGAATAGACAGCAGAATAGATACTATTTGCAATTGAGTGAATATTTGTGTCTCCCCAAATCTCATGTTGAAATCCTAACCCCCAAAGTGAGGGTATTTGGAGGTGTGGCCTTTGGGAGGTAATTAGGTCATGAGGGTAAAGCCCTGATTAATGGGATTAGTGCCTTTATAAGAGACACAAAGTGTTTGCTCTTTCTCTTCTCTCTGCCATGTGAGGATACAAGAAGACAGTCATCTGCAAACCAGAAAGTGGGCTCTCACCAGACATCAAATCTGCAGGCACCTACATTTTGGACTTCCCAGTCTCCAGAACTGTGAAAAATAAATATTTGTTGTTTAAGCCACCCAGTCATGGTGTATTTGTTAAAAGCAGCCTGAACTAAGACACTATTTGAGGTACTTCCAAAGAAGCTGGAACAAGTTAAACATACGGATAATTTATGGTTTAAAAAAAAAGAGCAAAAAACTTTCTGAAGTGAAAATCAGATTCTATAGATTAAAAACCTTCATGATTTGCAGGCATAATTAATAGAAAGAGAACCCATTTTTAGAAAAATCCCTGTGACATTTTTGAATTTCAAAGGCAAAGTTAAATCTTACACACAGAGTTTTCCTCAATCTGCTTCTCCAGTTCATTTAGTACGAGGTGACAATGAAGCAGCATGAACAGTTTTGGTGGTTGAAGTTTGATCGAAGTTATATATTTTTAACCACATGATAGCACCTTATTGGGAACATGTGCTAGGAAATACTTCTCAGATATAGCAAAATTCCGAAAATACATGACTCATAACTTTTGAAAATACATGACTTGTAATTTTTGAAAATACATGACTCATAACTTTATGAAAAAGTTTAGTTGAAGTACTACAGCTGAACTGAATTAAAATTAAAATATCAAGAAAGGGGAAGATCTAACATAAAAATAATGGCCAATATTGAACCAAGTCAAATATGTGTACTTATGCCAATTTTATATTAAATATTGATACATAATTTGGCAAATCTACTAAAATGATTCTTAAAGAGAAGGCATTAGTTAAAACAAATTTAATATAACAATTGAGCTTTATAATCTCATTAAATTTGTCAAATACAGTATAAGCAAACTAAATTATTTATCTCAATCTTGCACTCAAAAATATGTATTTTTGAATTTGAAAATTATAGGATTAAGCTCAACTGCATTTTTAACTGAAAAATAAACAATAATCAAATTTAAGCTAAGATTACTTCAAGTTCTTACAGATATAAAAGGAATAGCACATAAACCACATAACAGAGTAATTGCTGAAACAAATCTGTTACATAAAAGAAGTGGAGAGGAACAATAACATTTTATACATTTAGCAGATCAAGCAAAATTAAAAAAAAGAAAAATGTAAAATACATCAATTATATATATAGTAGAAGTATTCAAATATCTCTGTATATGCATATATACATATACATATGTGTATATATATGTATTTTTTTGAAATAGCATTTTAAAATATACTCTTAAATAGATAATCATACTTAAGGTCAAAATATAAGCTGTAGTACATCACAAAAGGAAAACATCACAGGTATAGAACTTTGACACATTACAAAAAGAATAGAAAACAATAATAAGAGTTTAGAGAAGACATTCTAGCTCCTTCCTTTAATTAAAAAAAAAAAAAGAAAAAAACTTAAAACATCTCCAGTGTCATCAAAGAAATCAAAACAGAATTTTAGAAGAAAAATAAAATGAAAATGAAAGTATGACACATTAAAGTTACAGAATATAACCAAAACTAGATTCAAGATATTTTCTTAGACTTAACATATTCCTATATTGAGAAAAATGTTTTTACTCAAGAAGAAAACAAATTTAGGAAGAGCAGAACAAAGTTAATTAGCAAATGTAAGAGCATAAATTAATAAACTGGAAAACAGAAAAAAACAATACATGAATAGTATTAGTTTTCTAGGACTACTACAACTAAGTAACACAAACAGGTGACTTAAACAATATAAATTTATTTTCTCACAGATCTGGATGCTAGAAGCCCCAAATTAAGGTGTCAGCATGGTTGGTTACTTTTGAGGGCTGGGAGGGAGAATCTGTTCCATACCTCTCCTGTAGCTTCTGAAAATTTGTTGGCAGTCTCTGCTATTCCTTGGTTTGTAGGTGCATCACTGCAATCTCTACCTTATCTCCACATGGCATTCTCCCCTCTGTATTCATGTTGTTTTCCCTCTGTGTCTGTCTGTAGCCAAATTTCCCCTTTGTAAAAGGACAACAGTCATATTGGATTAGGGCTCACTCTAATGACCTCATTTTAACTTTATTTACCTCTATAAAGATTCAGTTTGCAAATAAGGTCATATTCTGAGTTACTTCAGGTTAGGATTTCAACATACCTTTTTTGGAGGATATGGTTCAGCCCATAATATGAATGAATACAAGATCTGGTTATTTGGAGGGTAAAGTAATAGGAAAGATATAAATAGTTTAATACATAAAAACACAAATTGAAAAATAATAATAGAAAAGGTAATGTAGTATAGATATAGTAGTTATTAAGGTATGTGATAATGGCATGCCATTTAATGAAGTATATATATTTTGATAAAAATTTTAAAAATATAAGAAAAATAATTAAAACATTTAGAAGTAGAAGCTCAAATACATTTATTAAAACAAATATAACTAAAAAATGAAGTATAAAATGTAGCAGAGTTATAGTCATTGCATAATAATGTAGAAGACAATCATCCCTTATTCCTAACAAAAGACAGTGGATCCAGACAGTAATATGGTGAGTTATTTCCCATTATTTATCTCAGTTATTTTTATAACTCCACAAAATTTACATTTGCAGTACATTCTTACTACTGCTATCTCTTGATGTATTCAGTAATTCACAAGTATTATGAGACATATGTAGTTTTAAATGTTGGGTAAGGAACTTCTGGTATTCACCCCTCTACACACACACACACACATTAAATATTTCTCTTTTTAAAGATGAGATGATTTACATTCCATATACTCTGTTACCAATATAAAATGATGGAAAACTTTCCAGTTCTTTTAAAAATTATTTCACAGCATTAATAGTAAAAACCAAAGGAATTAATTACAAGAATAAAAACAACACAACAACAGAGATCAAGCTCACAAAGACAGGTGCAGAAATCCTAAATAAAATGTAACCCAAATTCTGCTTTATATTAAAAAATAAAAATGGTGCAACATAGTAATTGCATCTATATCAAGTAGTCTTAAGATATAAAAAAAACAAAATAAAACCTTTACATCTATTTAGATGTTTAAAAGGTATTTACAAATTCATCTATTCTTAGTAAAATAAGCTTATTGAAATGATAAATCATATTTATCTAGAATAATAACAACCAAATATTAAATAGACTATATTAGAAGCATTCTCATTAATTTCAGGCTCAGAGTAAGTACATCACTAGTTAAAAGAATAGGTCATTTCTATAGGCAAGCACATTGTATGATCATCTGCCTGGAAAATCTACAAGATCAACTGAGAAACTCAGATCGTTTCCAAGAGAGCTTACTAAATTAGCTGATATAAAATTAACACACAATTATAGGATTTTTCTACATTTCAGCAATGGTAAGTTAGAATTTTAATAAAATTAAAGTATTTAAATAAATTTGATTAAATAAATTTAAGTTAAAAATTAGAATAAACTAAAAAAGAACAATTAGCTTACTAACATTATTCAATGATGGATGATATTTTTTCAAATAGTATTTTGATTATGCTTGATTTGACTATTTACAAATAGTCCCAGAAGTTTGGGATTAAATAAAATATGCTTATGTAGTGGAATTCTGGGTAAATTTTTAGTGGTAAAACTTATTTTGAAATTTAAATATTTCCAGAGTAATTATAAGAATTTTTATGAAAATATAATTTAAAAGATTAAAAGCAAGAATAGTGCCTGGATGGATTGGTCAGAAAGCAGGTAAATTTCAAATTAAATTCCACTAGACACATAATAAGATCAGGGAATATGCTAAAATCCTGATTTATAGATAGGTTGGTTTGGAGTAATTAATGGAAGTTCCAGAAATGGCAGAAGGATACCTGATATTTGTACATGTGGGTATAAAACAGGAATTATCCAAAGACTGCTTTGCCTTGGACAATCTCTGAGTCAGTTTGTTGTCAGAGATAGCAGTTAGTGAGACCACCATCTTTCTACTGTGAAAGCAGTACTAGTCCAGAAAGATGTAAATTTCCAAGTACCTTGGTATCCTCAGAACAGTTTCTGGAAAAGAGAAAGAAACAGATATTCAAATCTTTATAACAACTCCAGAGAAGAAATTTTCCATATCCTTTTTGCCTTTTTCTTATTTCACAGTAGTTAGTTCAACTTCTAGTTAAGGGAATATTTTAAACCTCTAACTAGAAAAATTTGAGAGGCCTATTTTTTTTTTTTCTGAAGTATGCCATGGTTGGCTGAGAAATCACAGAGAAATACTGCTTCTCAGCAGGTATTAAGAGAACTTAAAACTGCTTACTAGTTTGTAGAGGAATAAACTTTGTAGCGAAAATTCCAGTTATGTCATACTCAGGAACATATTTTAATGAATTGAAAAAATGTGTATCATTTATTCTTCCACTTATTTTTTTTCCTAAAATTTCACTCATCTGATCTAAAAAGGAACTTCTTCAAAGTATGTTAAGAATTCACAGGAAAAATATAAAATATGTTTCTGGAATATGGATTTCTTAAATGAAGAATTCAATATATTTTTTTCAATATGGACTACTGTCCCAAATGAGTGTTTCTCCTGCATTTTTTAAAACTATTTATTTATTTATTTATTTATTTATTTAATTTTTTGACTGCATTCGGTCTTCGTTGCTGTGTGCAGGCTTTCTCTAGTTGTGGCGAGCAGGGGTTACTCTTTTTGCGGTGTGAGGGCTTCTCATTGTGGTGGCTTCTCTTGTTGCAGAGCACGGGCTCTAGGCACACGGGCTTCAGTAGTTGCAGCACGTGGGCTCTAGGGCACTCAGGGTTCAGTAGTTGTGGCACGCAGGCTCAGTAGTTGTGGCTCACGGGCTCTAGAGCACAGGCTCAGTAGTTGTAGTGCCCAGACTTAGTTGCTCCGCGGCATGTGGGATCTTCCCGGACAAGGGATAGAACCCGTGTCCTCTGCATTGGCAGGCAGATTCTTAACCACTGCACCACCAGGGAAGTCCAAGAATTCAATATTTTTGAGTCTAGTAATTATACATGAAAAGTCTCTTATGGGACAAGTCAGCCAGCAAGGACTTAGTCTGGTTACATATTCAGAGGAGGAGTGATGAGAGGTGGGCAGTGGGGGTGAAAGATAGAGGATGAGGGAAAAGCATTGGAATGAGATGGGTAGAAAATAATACTTTAGCTAATTTCATGGAGAAGGGAATTATAAAAGTAGTTGCCTTGCCATGACTGTTTTTCCTTTTTAATCCTTTCATGGAAATTTTTTCCAAAAATAATAAGATAACTTCTAAATATATGAATTTTTTTTCTGGCAGTGGCTTTCATTTACTGGGCATTTAATTTGCTTTTAAGTCTTAATTCAATAATATAGATTAACCCAATGAAAATGTTCTTAACTATTTTAACACTTTGATATTAGGTCAAAAGATTTTCTAATACTATAATTCAGAGTCAGAGACTATATTTTACTTCTTTACCTTTTAATGTTTCCATATGATTAATTGTCTTGAAAATGTGGAGCACCCACCAGTTATAAAGAGACAAAGGAACCATAGGCCAACTGCTTTCATTTGTTTCTCCCAAGCTCTTATCCAGCCTAGGACATATTAAAATATGTTTGAGAGTTTGAGAGTTTTCATTGAAAATGTTTTGTTCTTGTTGTTTTGTTAATACAAAAACTTGGCCATGTAAATTTAGCAGGTTTTAGTAAGCTAGGTAATTTTATATTTATTGCATAAGTTGCTTACTTTGAGCTGCATTATTCAGAATGCAGATGGAGAAAAATCAGTACACAAAAGGAAATATGGTATTAATTGCTGAGTCAATAGATTTTAACACACCAAAACCACATGTTAATTTGCAATTAAAAATCCTTTTTAATAAGAAATTAATGTCTGATGATTTTGACCAGCAAATTTGGACAGGAATTATTTAATTACTCCTTCTGTTCTCAACTGTATCCCTTTCTGTTCAGGCAGATAAATTTTTGAAAAAAACCAGAAGTGTGAAAGGTACAAACTTCCTATTTTTTATCAATATGTTCATGCCAACTTAAACTTACAATATACTCACTAGCATGAGATAGAGGGAAAAATGTCTTTGAAAACATGTTTTTACTGAGTTACATTTATTCATATTTTATACATAATTAGATGACTCCATACACTAAGATTTTTAAAAACTAAGTCTCTAATTTCTGGCTTTATTTTTATAATATTATTGGAAAAATACCACCAGGCACAAAGAAACTAGATTAGTAAAATATGATTAAAATCTGCCATTGACTCTCTTATTCTCTTTATCACCATCTGAGGTATCTTCTCTCCTAAAACCTTCCTGTGTGGATATTTAGGGAATTTATAACTGTAGCTGTTTTCTTAGATATACAAATTATCCTTTATAATTCAACTCTTTAAGACAAGTGTCTTCCTTCTTTCAAACTGGTAAATTCTGGGACCCTATTCTGTTTTCTACTTTGTTCTTTTCAAATGAGACTTGGCAAAGTATTTTTGGCCTTTTTAACCAGACTATAATTAACTTCTGTTTTCTGTCTAGGATTCTTTCTATTCAGACATTTTGCCTTTCTGAATTTCTATAATCAACACATATCAAATGAACTTAAAATGTTGACAGTAGAAATTACTATGCGATTTTCTTCAAGATTCAACATTGTGATAAAAGACGTCTGTCAATGTGCCTCAGGCTTCCAGAAGGGATATAAATATAGGACAACATTATCTGAAGCAATTTAGGATTGAAGCCCTTTTTTTTTTTTAATCAATAAAGAAAAATATGGATGAAAGGGATCTCAACGATTACCTAATCAAAATCTCTAATTATGGGAAGAAGGAAATAGAGGTTCAGACAGATTTCGCAAGTTGGACAACATATCAGCTCTCTAGTGTCCTGTCCTGAAACTGCTGCTTTATGGAGTCTTAGTAAGTATTTAGCTTCCCATGGGGGACACAGATCCCCTAATTGTCTTCCTTGTCCAAATAGATGTGAACATTCTCAGGGAAACTAGGGTATTTCTAGTGATCTTTAATTAGCTGTCTCTACAGATCCAAGTTACAGTTTCATACTGTAACATTTCCCAGGTAGGATACCAGTATCAGAAAAATAAAGCAATGTCTTCATTATATATGACAGGGAACTACAGAAGTAACAATGACAGCTTAGAAAGAGTAAATACCTGCATACATAGAAGCAATGGCATGGAATACATTGAACATGTTTTTTTTTTTTTCTACAGTGCATTTCAGACAATTACTTTTCAGAGTGGCATTTTGTCTTTTCTTCCTTAAAAAAAGGAGATACAATTCTGAATGGCTCCAGAAATGTTTATGCCATTCAGTTGTTATTGAAGAGGTTAATTTTTATCCAATAAGGAGTAATTCTACATAATTATCAATTTTATTGCACAGATATATGACTACATCAGAAGAATTCAGACGTTTTATTCAAGGCAAATATCTGGGGTTATTTGAATTCTAAGGTTTTTGAGAGTTATATATGCCAGACAACAGTTACAATATTAGAAATAATTCATTATAGTTAATTTTTTCCCTCTACTTTTCAATTTAACTTATAGGATAGAGCACAAAAATTAATATTGTTACAAATGTAGCATCTTCAATAAGTCAAAGGTTCAAAAAATATTGGCAATAAAAATTAACATGTGCAAAAGTGCAATAGGTAAAGAAGCCCTCTCCGACTATATGTTTGCAGATCATGCTGTTTACCTCGTGAAAAATAGCTATTTACTAATTTGAGGAGTACAAAATCTGTCTAAAGCATAGAGAACTATACACTCTATAAAATAAAATAACTGGTCAATCATTTAAGCCCCACATAATAGTTTTTTGTATCGTAATACTTCTCCCAAATCATAAAACAAAAAATAGAGTGTTATAAAATGTTATTCAGAATACATAGTTCTTTCCAGGGCAATAATTTAATTTTCTTAAATCAGTTGCTGTGCTCTGAAACTATTATTCTAAATGAAAAAGTAAGATCATACAAACCTTAGAAGTAGATCATTGGTGTCCCCATTTTTTTTTCATGATTTCATCGTTGGAATGCATTTCACAGCTGTAATATGTAGTACATGTATATGTATAGAGCACTGCATTTGTTATTATTTCTTCCACTCTACATGACAGATTCATTTCTCCATTTTTCAACTAGTGTGTTTTTATAAACTGTAAAAAAATTGAGTGAAAATAATTTTGAGAGCTTGAGCATGGTTTCCATGGCGATACAAAACACTTTACTGGTGTAGATTTACCATAATCTAGAAAATTTCAGTTGCTGACTTTTATGCACATTATTTATTTGACTTGAATTACCAAGGACTATACTCTCAATGGTTAACAGGACATTGTTTAATAAGTCCATGTAATCCAGGTATCATATCCTTTTGGATACTTTAAAATCTGTAAAATTTTTCTTTCTTTTTCTTTTCCTTTCTTTTCTCCTTCCTTCCTTCCTTCCCCCCTTCCTTCCTTCCTCCCTCCCTCCCTCCCTCCTTCCCTCCCTCCCATCCTTCCTTCCTTCCTTCCATCTGGCAATTGAACTGTGAAATGTTGGGGAAAGTCAGACATTAAATGCTTGGTTTCTACAACTGATGTCTTGAAAGTGTGGTAACAGTATTTCTGTTATAGATCTGGTCTGTTTATTACAGAACCATTTAGCACTTGTGTATGAAAAACTCTATTCTACCCTGAGATCATTTCCAGTCTTCTCTTTTTTTTCATGTATGTTCTCAGAGATTTATGTGTATATGCTTGAAGAAAAAGAAAAGAGCACCTAAATTAGTATGGAATAAATGGTGTCTTACTGTTGCCAGTACCTCAGGAGCTGAGTGGCCAGTCTGGTACTACAGGTCAAGTTAAGGAAACAGAAAGAATAAAAGCTCATTGGTGCAAATTAATTTTGTTGTGTATGTCAATAATTCAACAAATATTTTCTTATCCAGGGCAAGGTGTGTGGATTGGGACAGGGGCCTTCCTTTGGTAGGATGTAGTACTCTGCAGCACCCTAACAAACTACTTGGCCTGGAGGAATTATATGTCTGCCAGTACTTAGGATATTGAGAAAAAGAGAAGCCACCATACTGCACAGTTACGAAGCATGTCACTGAACATGAAGAAGGTATCCTGAAGCCACAGTGGCTGGAACATTGCAGGAAAAGAGAGATATGAGACTATTCAGTTGTTTCCTGGTAGAGACAGAAAGAGAGGAGAACAGAAAAGTCAGAGGCAGTGGTTCTCAAACATTGTTACCTGTTAGCATCACCTGGGAAACTTTATACAGATTCCCAAGTCTCACACCAGACCAATTCAGTTATAATTTCTGGGGTGAGTCCCTGAAATTAGTCTTTTAAAAAGTCTACATAAATGATTGCAATGTGCAACAAAAGCTAAAAAACACCTTTGAGACCATTGGCCAAAAGTGATATTACATTGATTCATGGTATGAGATATACACTTTGGTCATTAGTAAATTTGACATTGCTTAATAGTGCATTTCATTTGGTTTGTTATGCTGTGCTGTGTTTCTTCATGTGACTTGGTTTTTTTGAACATCTGAATGGATGAGGGTATATTTGACTCTAAGTAACTAAACTTAATATAATTTGTTGACTTTGCTACCCTACTATAATAGTTATATTTAATTGAATTACAGTGGTTTGATGATATATTACAAGTATCATATGTCTGGATTACCCACAAGGTTTTCCTCACTATTATAATCTATGGAGTCCAGAAAAATAGTTTATTTAGGATGCAATGTAATTTCTGCCACTGAATAATTCAAATCTTCCTTATGGGGGTACCAGGAAGGGGTTGCAGGTATGTGACAAGACATTGATCCCCTCTGTTCCCTTAGAGACAAGGTCGAGCTTAGGTGCCTAGAGATGCCTTGTCTTATATCTCTGTCTGTAAATAACTTTGAATTTCTTTCAAAGACAGTCTGATCAGAGAAGTCTAAAAACAAAACCCATGGTCAACAACAGGTACGAAGAGAATGAATGAATTTGCTGCCCTCCTGTACTATTAGTGAGGCGAAAGAGAAGCTCTCCCATCTGAACATCTAATATAGCTGCAACTACCTAGGGCTCAACTGCCCAGTGAGTATAAGGGGCCTGATGAGATGCTGGAATAGCAATCCAAGAACCCAGGTAACACTGTGAGCAAGCCAAGCTAAGGCTGATGGAGGAGGTGACAGTGAGGCAGGGGGAGCTCCTGGCAGGTACAGATCTTGGCAGCAGCCAACTTTACTCTCACTTCACGCATGTTAAATGTGTGTGTGTGCATGTGTGTGTGTGTGTAAGAAAATATACTATTTTTCCCCCACTGGGGTCCCTATAGAAGCCTCCAAATTCCCTTCAGTTTGCATCAGTTTACCATAAGAATATTATCACTTTCTGTGTGCCATGACAAGAAAAAAAATTGGGAAGCACTAATAAAGTTTAATTTTTAATATATCAGAGGCACTATGAACAACACAAATTGGCATAGTCAAGGTGATAGGGTTATTGTATTCCTTGGCTATAATTCCAAAGAGTATGTTTCCAACTTACTTCAACTTCTTTCTAGTATGAAACCACTGCATCATTGACTTTTTGGAGGATCAATAAACTCAGCACCTTACAGATCCTTGGTTTTAATAGGGATCCAGTTTAAATGGAGCGTATTAAATTTATCTAGAGAGAGATAGATTTAAGTATTATATGATAACATATTATATATTAATTATAATATAATATAGCATATAATATAAATGTAATAAACTATGTAATGGATTGGAAAGAGTATTCTGGAGTGACTAGATATTTGAAGGCAAGACAGTAAGCAACCAGAAATAAGACTACTACTTGCAGTGATATTTGTGGATTCACTTACTCTCAACATCATCTAAGTTTTAAATGACAAGTGTAGAAAACTTTTCTGAACCAACTTTGGAGTAGACTAATGATCAATGTTTGTCTTAGAAGATTTTTATAATAATCTGCAAAAAAAAAAAAAAACTATAAAAGGAATAACTAAGAGAACTCCATTCACTGGAACAATTCAGTTCAACTCAATTCAACAGCTATTTATTGAGTGTCTGTTAAGGGAACAGAACATGAAATGTTCAAAAGCCTTGATAACCTCATTTGCCAAACATATTATGAATTGTATTATACAGGGAGTTGTACAATAGGTAAGACAATGACTTATTTTTCCCAGATACGTTGCACTTGATAGGCAGAAATAAGTCTCGTAAAATAAAGTTGAAACCAGATAAAGTCTTTTATTGCCTTCTAAATGTATTCTTGTGTGCATTTTATTTCTCTACAGAAATTGGCCTGTTATTGTTTACACGATCTAAGGTTTCCTCAGTTATGTCAGTTAAGACCTAGGCCTCCACAAAATGAATATATGTTTAAGTTTGGCTTTGCACTTGCTCTTTTTGTGCGTAATTTCCGTCTTCTCGGACTCCTCCAACAATTATGAGCTGAGTAATATTGCATTGAATATACGTGCCACATCTTGATCCATTCATCTGTCAATGGACACTTAGGTTGCGTCCATGTCCTGGCTATTGTAAATAGTGCTGCAGTGAACAATGTGGTAGATGACTCTTTTTGAATTATGGTTTTCTCAGGGTATATGCCCAGTAATGGGATTGCTGGGTCATATGGTAGTTCTATTTTTAATTTTTTTAAGGAACCTCCATAATGTTCTCCATAGTGGCTGTATCAATTTACATTCCCACCAACAGTGCAAGAGGGTTTCCTTTTCTCCACACCCTCTCAGCATCTATTGTTTGTAGATATTTTGATGATGGCCATCCTGACTGGCGTGAGGTGATACCTCATTGTGGTTTTGATTTGCATTTCTCTAATAATTAGTGATGTTGAGCATCCTTTCATGTGTTTGTTGGCAGTCTGTATATCTTCTTTGGAGAAATGTTTATTTAGGTCTTCTATCCATTTTTGGATTGGGTTGTTTGTTTTTTTCATATTGAGCTGCATGAGCTGCTTGTATATTTTGGATATTAATCCTTTGTCAGTTGCTTCATTTGCAAATATTTTCTCCCATTCTGAGAGTTGTCTTTTTGTCTTGTTTATGGTTTCCCTTGCTGTGTAAAAGCTTTTAAGTTTCATTAGGTCCCATTTGTTTATTTTTGTGTTTATTTCCATTTCTCAAGGAGGTGGGTCAGAAAGTATCTTAAGGTGATTTATGTCATAGAGTGTTCTGCCTATGTTTTCCTCTAAGAGTTTTACAGTGTCTGGCCTTAGATTTATGTCTTTAATCCATTTTGAGTGTATTGTTGTGTACAGTGTTAGGAAATGTCCTAATTTCATTCTTTTCCATGTAGCTGTCCAGTTTTCCCAGGACCACTTATTGAAGAGGCTGTCTTTTCTCCATCATATATTTTTGCCTCCTTTATCAAAGATAAGGTGACCATATGTGCGTGGGTTTATCTCTGGGCTTTCTATCCTGTTCCATTAATCTATATTTCTGGTTTTTTGTGCCAGTACCATACTGTCTTGATTACTGTAGCTTTATAGTATAGTCTGAAGTTCGGGAGCCTGATTCCTCCAGCTCCGTTTTTCTTTCTCAAGATGCCTTGGGCTATTTGGAATCTTTTGTGTTTCCACACAAATTGTAAAATTTTTTGTTCTAGTTCCATGAAAATGTCATTGGTAGTTTGATAGGGATTGCACTGAACCTGTAGATTGCTTTGAGTAATATAGTCATTTTCACAATTTAGATTCTTCCAATCCAGGAGCATGGTATATCTCTCCATCTGTTTGTATTGTCTTTAATTTCTTTCATTGGTGTCTTATAGTTTTCTGCATACAGGTCTTTTGTCTCCTTAGGTAGGTTTATTCCTAGGTATTTTATTCTTTTTGTTGCAATGGTAAATGGGAGTGTTTCCTTAATTTCTCTTTCAGGTTTTTCATCATTAGTGTAGAGGAATGCAAGAGATTTCTGTGCATTAATTTTGTATCCTGCTACTTTACCAAATTCATTGATTAGCTCTAGTAGTTTTCTGGTAGCATCTTTAGGATTCTCTATGTATAGTATCATGTCATCTGCAAACAGTGACAGTTTTACTTCTTCTTTTCCGATTTGGATTCCTTTTATTTCTTTTTCTTCTCTGACTGCCGTGCTAAAACTTCCAAAACTATGTTGAATACTAGTGGTGAGAGTGGGCAACCTTGTCTTGTTCCTGATCTTAGTGGAAATGGTTTCAGTTTTTCACCACTGAGAACGATGTTTGTTGTGGGTTTGTCGTATATGGCCTTTATTATGTTGAGGTAGGTTCCTCTATGCACACTTTCTGGAGAGTTTTATCATAAATGGGTGTTGAATTTTGTCAAAAGCTTTTTCTGCATCTATTGAGATGATCATATGGTTTTTATTCTTCAATTTGTTAGTATGGTGTATCACATTTATAGATTTGCGTATATTGAAGAATCCTTGTATTCCTGGGACAAACCCCACTTAATCATGGTGCATGATCCTTTTAATGTGCTGTTGAATTCTGTTTGCTAATATTTTGTTGAGGATTTTTGCATCTATGTTCATCTGTGATATTGGCCTGTAGTTTTCTTTTTTTGTGACATCTTTGTCTGGTTTTGGTATCAGTGTGATGGTGGCCTCGTAGAATGAGTTTGGGTGTGTTCCTTCCTCTGCAATTTTTTGGAATAGTTTGAGAAGGATGGGTGTTAGCTCTTCTCTAAATGTTTGATAGAATTCACCTGTGAAGCCATCTGGTCCTGGGCTTTTGTTTGTTGGAAGATTTTTAATCACAGTTTCAATTTCATTACTTGTGATTGGTCTGTTCATATGTTCTATTTCTTCCTGGTTCAGTCTTAGAAGGTTGCGCTTTTCTAAGAATGTGTCCATTTCTTCCAGGATGTCCATTTTATTGGCATATATTTGCTTGTAGTAGTCTCTCATGATCCTTTGTATTTCTGGAGTGTCAGTGGTTACTTCTCCTTTTTCATTTTTAATTCTGTTGATTTGAGTCTTCTCCCTTTTTTTCTTGATTAGTCTGGCTAATGGTTTATCAATTTTGTTTATCTTCTCAAAGAACCAGCTTCTATTTTATTTATTTATTTTTTATATTAAATTGTAATTATGGTTTGAATTTTTTTTTATTTTATTTTATTTATTTATGTAATTTTGGTTGCATTTTGTCTTCATTGCTGCGTGCAGGCTTCCTCTAGTTGCAGCGAGCAGGGGCTACTCTTCGTTGCGGTGTGCAGGCTTCTCATTGCAGTGTCTTATCTTGTTGCTGAGCCTGTGCTCTAGGCACGCGGGCTTCGGTAGTTGGGGCATATGGGCTCAGTCTTTGTGGCTCGTGAGCTCTAGAGCACAGGCTCAGTAGTTGTGGTGCACAAGCTTAGTTGCTCCGTGACATGTGGGATCTTCCCAGACCAGGGCTCAAACCCATGTCCCCTGCATTGGCAGGTGGATTCTTAACTACTGTGCTACCAGGGAAGCCCCAAGACCAGCTTTTAGTTTTATTGATCTTTGCTTTTGTTTCCTTCATTTCTTTTTCATTTATTTCTTATCTGATCTTTATGATTTCTTTCCTTCTGCTAACTTTGGGGTTTTTTTGTTCTTCTTTCTCTAATTGCTTTAGGTGAAAGGTTACATTGTTTATTTGAGATTTTTCTTATTTCTTGAGGTAGGATCGTATTGCTATAAACTGCCCTCTTAGAACTGCTTTTGCTGCATCCCATAGGTTTTGGGTCATCGTGTTTTCATTGTCATTTTTTTCTAGGTATTTTTAAAATTTCCTCTTTGATTTCTACAGTGGTTGATCATTTTAATATGTATAGAAATATTGATTCACAGTGTTGTACACCAAGGACTAACATAGAATTGTAGGTCAATTATAATTCATAAACAAACAAACTAACTCATGGAGAAAGAGACCAGTTTTGTGGTTACCAGAAGTGGTGGGTGGGGGAGGTGGAACTGAATGAAGGTAGTCAACAGATGCAAACTTCCAGTTAGAGGATAAATAAATACTATGGATATAATACACAACATGATAAATACAATTAACACTGCTATATATATATGAAAGTTGTTAAGAGAATGACTCCTGGGAGTTCTCATCACAAGGAAAACATTTTTTTTCTTTTTCTTCTTTTTCTTCGTATCTGTATGAGATCATGGATGTTCACTAAACTTATGTGGTGATCATTTCATGACATATGTAACTCACATCATGATACTGTATCTGTTAAACTTATACACAGTGCTATATGTCAATTATATTGCAATAAAACTAGAAGGAAAAAATTAAATAATGTAGCCTTTAAAGTACTTACACCTAGTCAAAAAATTGAATTAAAAATTCTCATAAAGAGCTTTCTTTGAGTTTAAATTCATGGTTATCTTGGCTCAACAATTCAGAAAAATAGAAAAGCATATATTTATCCAAGAAATATCTGGTCAGAAGTTATTATTTAAGAGTAAAATATTAGAATCTACAAGTCTAAACAGTATGTAACTTATAATCAGTTTAAATTACATATTTCAATCAATAATATTTTGTAATCTTCACAATTGGTAATTGATTTAGTTAAAAATAAAGCATATTGCTCATTTAAAAACTCTTTATTTTGTAAAGAAGTGTCAAATGTTCTTCCTGCCAAAAATTATTTTCAAACAAGAACCATCCTTTTTCAAACTGCTTTAGAACAGTCCACATATTTTGCTAATGTAAGGAAAATTATTCTTCCAGTAAATACATTTTGATGAGACAGACACCAGATGTAGACATTGTTATTTCCTAAAGCAAAATATTTCCAGACTCTTAAAAAAATCCATGAGTCCTTGATATATGGTGAGCTACTTATTTATACTAAAGACTTCAAGAACATTATATAGTACTTCATAATTTTCAGCTTTTCAAGTAAAATTTACTTGCTAATGGTTACCTACTAATCGTGTTGTCTCTACAAAAATGTTATACAGTGAATAGCGTGTAAGTACTCTGCTTCTTGGTAGGAGAAATAAAAGATACAATTAGAGAATCTAAAAAGTAGCAGCACTATCATTCTATTAGTTTGCTACTTAAAAAAAAATCAAATGCAAAGTAAATCTTCAGTATTACTGAAGACTCAGAAGTAGCTTTGATAATGTATAGAGTTTTAAAATTTGTTTTGTTTTTGTCTTCATAGTGATTATAAATCTAGTGATCTCTTAAATTCATGTACAGTTGAGCCAGTCAGTAGTTCTCCTCAGATAGCTGGGAAATACTATTACTCATTGATCAAAGATCTCAGCAAATCTTAACTGCATGTCAACTATTCAACAAAGGATTTCATCAGTTACTTTTCATTTGAAGAAAAATGTGCATTCCATATGCATTAGTTATCCAGTTAAGAATACATTTTTTATTTCATTTTTAAAGTTCACTTTTTTAGATGTGAGATATACAATTCAGTCATTGAAGGTCTATTGCCTTTTCAATGCATTGGAAATAATAGCCTTTAATTATTTATAAATACTTTATCTAGATTTCAAAATAATGTTCCGAATAGATTTTTAAGAAGATGCAAAAACATGATTTTCCTTAATGTTTTTTAAAATACTTATTCTGAGCACAATGGAGAGATTAAAAAATTATCCATGTGATTAAACTATGTAGAGCATTTTTTATTTGGATACTTGAGGCCAAAGTAGTATTTTGGCCTGAATTATCTACATAGTAACATTAATTCTTTATTCTTGTCTAGCTATATCTCCCCTCATGATGGGGATAAGTTATCTATTACACAGATGGACATGTGCATATTTTTCTATACAGTTTGTCTAAATCTAACAAATAGTATAGTCATTCTTTTCATATATGCCAAGCATGCTTTTAAAATGTTTGTAGTTCCCCAAAGCAATAAATGAATTAATTCTTTTATCTGTAGCCACAGGGGTAAGACATATAGAGTAATGATGCTTTATGCAATATACATGCACACATACTATCAAAATGAAGCAGATTAAGAAATAAAATTCCTTAAGAGACCATGCCCCCATGGCATATGATCTTTCTTTAAATATGGTGTAGATGTATTTCTGTCACCATTTCAGTGACACACTGAGTTTAACATCATCCCATGGGCAGGGGAGTTTTTTTGTCCCGACATGGTCAAGCCAGGACCGTAAAAATTATTTCAGGTCTCTGTACAATGAGCACCTTTCCATAAATTATTGTTTCTTATGTGTGCAGAGAGCATGTCCTAGGGATCATTAATTACTGAGCTCACTGGGCAGGATGTGGGTCTCATGCCACCATTGTTTTATTGTTTTGGGGCGTGTCTCATGCTTCTGTCGCATGGTTTTGTTGCTCTAGGCAAGCCTGTTTGGTTTTGTGGTTAAGTAAACCTGCTTTCTTGAGTAATCATTAACTTACAGGGGTCTCCCATATTTTTTCTACTTACAGTCCCCTAGTGGGATTAGCTATTTAATCACCTACATTGTCCCTTTACTCTGTCCCTATCATCCCTATGACCCAGAATCTGTCTGTCCTAAACATCTGAAAGGTATCTGGTTCTGGACCACATCATTCAATTAAATTTCATAAAAACAACAAGTAAGCACCTTAATATTTGCCCATTTATATGAATCAGATGGAATCTTTGGCCTCAAACTGTCATAATCAAGAATGAGACAGAAAATTAATTTTACTTAGCAATTATATTTATGACACATGCTATATGATTCACTATTAACTCATTTAATTTTCAAATTAATGCCATAAGAAAGGGAATAACATTATAATTTTATAGGTTATTTTAAGTAAAATTTATACTACAGAGACTGGTAAGCAGGGCTTCCCTGGTGGCACAGTGGTTAAGAATCTGCCTGCCAATGCAGGGAACATGGGTTTGAGTCCTGGTCCGGGAAAATCCCATATGCCGCGGAGCAACTAAGCCCGTGCTCCACAACTACTGAGCCTGCGCTCTAGAGCCCGCGAGCCACAACTACTGAAGCCTGCGCGCCTAGAGCCCCTGCTCCACAACAAGAGAAGCCACCGCAATGAGAAGCCCACGCACCACAAGAGTAGCCCCCGCTCGCGGCAACTAGAGAAAGCCCACGCACAGTAATAAAGACCCAGTGCCGCCAAAAATAAATAAATAAATAATTTTTTTAAAAAGAGAGACTGGTAAGTAGCAGAAGTAGAATGTGAATCCAGGTTGTGGCAACTCGAGTTCAGCTTGTAGCCACTGTGCTCTGCTACCTCACTGGTATATACCAAGTGTGAAATAAGCCAGAGCTCACATGGAGCAACTTAATTTTACTTGAATTGCCACAGGAGAGATGAGCATTTTCTTCTCAGAGGATGCTCACTCTCTTCTCCTCAGTGTAAACACTTGGAAGAATCATTAAGGAGAGTGGAAGTTGGAGTAAAGATAACAATTCTAAAGGACTATCATAATCACTGTAATAAGGTGTTTATTTCCAATAGAGCATATTTACTTGTGTGAATTGCATTCTTATTGGCTACATTGAAAGCATATAGGCACAAGGTAAATTCTGACCACATGTGTGTTGTCGTCATATTCTTTTAGATACAGGCTGAAAATATTGAATGAGTCTGTACAGGTGATAAGAATTGCAATCTTCATTTGGACAAGGTGTGACCCAGAGCCCTGAAGTATAAAGTAATAAAAAGTAAAGTATGTCTCTTTAGCATGTTTACAGTTGCAGGCACCCATCAATTTGACATATAATCCCAGTGTCGTTTAATCAGCAAACTAAGAGTAGGATTTATGTATCCAGCACAAAGATGCCTCGGGCCCTTCTACAAGTTCTTTAATTTCTTTTCCATCTGTAAAATGAAAAGTATATATATAGCTATCTATTTTCAGTAGACTCTGAGAAAATGAAATGAGACTCCAGATTTAAGATAATGTGTATATACACCTGATATGCTTCCTTACAACTGATTCCCATAATAGCTTTTGACAAAAAACAAAAAGCTTATTTGCAAAGAGTACAGGTATGTCAGATTCTAGAAGAATCACTAAGTACAAACATAAATATATAAAGGAGGAAAAAACACTATTTCAAAGCGTGCCAACTCTATATTAATCTGTTCACAGTGGAAGAACTGATTATTTTTTTACTAGTATATTGTATCTATGAATGTTGTGATTTATCTTCAATCATCAGTACTTAAAAAGTTGAGAATGAAGTGGCATGACTAATATAGTTCAGGCTTACAGGAAATGTTCAAATTTTTATTTATTTGGGGACCAGAACCACATATAGTGGCCCTGTTATTTTGGTGTTTATCTTTCAATATGCTGTTGGATTTGGCTTTCTAGTATTTTGTTGAGGATTTTTGCATCTATATTCATAAGGGATATTGGTCTGTAGTTTTCTCTTGGAATAGTGTCATTGTCCTACTTTGGTATCAGAGTAATGCTGGCCACATAGAATGAATTAGGGAGTATTCCCTCCTCTTCTATTTTTTGGAAGAGTTTGAAAAGCATTAGTGTTCATTATTCTTTAATAATTTGTTAGAATTCACCAGTGAAGCCATCTGGTTCTGTTTTTTTCTTTGTTGGGAGGTTTTTGATTACTGACTCAAACTCTTGGTATAGGTTTGTTGAGAGTTTCTATTTCTTCTTGAGTCAGCTCAGAGGACGTGTGTGTTTCTAGGATTTTCTCCAATCTATCTAGGTTATTTGTTGACATACAGTTATTTAATTGCTTACTAAAATATGCTACTGAACCCCTCTACTGAATTTCTCATTTCGATTATTATACTTTTCAGCTGCAGTATTTTACTTGGTTTCTTTTTATAATTCTATTTATTGATATTCTCATTTTGTTCACACATTGGTTTCCTGACTTATTTTAGTTCTTTGTCCATGGTTTCCTTCAACTCTTTGAGCATATTGTATATTTAAGATAATTGAGTTAAAGTCTTTGTCATGTAAGTCCAATGTCTGGGCTTTCATAGAGATGGTTTCTATCAATTTGCTTATTTCCTTTTAAGTGACCATACTTTGTTATTATTTTGTATGCTTTGTAATCTTTTTTGTTGAAAACTGACATTCAAGTATTACAGTTTAGTAACTTGTCAAGTCAGATTCTCCCCTTCCTCAGGGTTAGCAGTTCTTGACTGCTGAATGTTTAACTTGTGTTTTGCCAGTATCTTGACTGAGATTTCCTTGAATCCTGGGAGTCTTAAATAATAGCAACGATGACAACTAAACCACCTCTTCTACGTTTTGTGAGTAGGCTTTGGGCTAGGACACTCCTTTAACACTTAGCCAGGCCATTTGCGATTCTGCCTCAGCCTTCACTTCTTTTTGCACTAAGACTATAGATTAGCCAGTAGTGAAATCTTAAGGTCTTCTCAGTTCTTCCTAAGCTTGTACCTTGTCCTGAGCATGCACTGTGGCTCTCTTTTTTTCCCAGTATACTCAAGTACTTTGAATGTCCTCCCCAATTTCCCAAAGAAATTCTCTCCTAGACTCTTCCAGGATTTAGAAGGACTTTTGTGTATCTCAACCATAATCTTTTGCCAAGCAAATGTGGTTATTTTGATGGCTTACAATGTTTTTGTGCAATACCCACAACATATCCTTCCTGAGTGGATATTCCTGAGTATCCACTGAGTGAATTCCGAGATAGATGAAACAGTGACAAGAAACTTGCATCAATCCTTCAGGTCCCCAGACAGCTTATAACAAACACCATAACTTACAAATAAGATTTTTCTGTTCCCTCCAGATCCAAGGACCAGAGTCTCATATTGGGAACATGACTACCATCTTCAAGACTTCTGTAGACCTGGAGAGGGGTTGGAGAAAACACAGATAAAATATCCGAAGACTTCCTAAAGTGAGATTTTTCTTGATTCAGTGTCCTTTTGATTGCTGTGAACTTTTGATTGTTTCTGGATTTGACAAAATTATTTCAGACATTTTCTGGTTGTTTCCTTGACGTTTCTGTGAATAGATAATGGGAGTGTGGAGCTACCTACTTCTGCCATTTTGCTGACATCTATTAGTACTATTTCAACCATTATCTCAGTGAGAAAAACCCCCTTGGAACTTCTGTCCATTGATCCCTCTATTTTATTCCTATTCATTTAGTCTCCTGTTGTATTTACTTCCCTCATTCCTCAGATTAAGTTTCATATTACGTCATTTCGACCACTTTTTCCCAATATCCTAAATTCCCTTTCTGCATTCCCTTTCTATATTATACTTTTAATCTTACTGCTTTGGCAAATGCTCAACTATGGATGAAACCAAGTAATTGCTTTCTTTTTACCAAACATGGGCTTCTGGCTCTAACCAGAACACCACCTATCTATTTGGAATTGCTAACAATTCCTGGTCACTAACATCAGTTGGGTTTCAACATTGCTCTGCTATGTTCCTGTGTTTCTCTAGTTAGGTTGTTTTCTCATTTTCTATGTTTTACATTTTTCTTAACGTCTTCTCTTCTTCCACCTTGCTCTCATTAATTACTTTTTTTTTTTTTTTTTACTTTGCAAAGAAAATAGATATCAGCAAGGTGTTGACTTTTGGACACTAAATCCATAAACCAAATTACATTTATACCCATCATGTACTTCTTTCTGCTAACAAAATCATAGAGGTTTCCTTTTTCCCATCCAAGGCTAAATCTTCTACATCTGCATCCCTTTTTCTTACATCTTAGTGACTCTGACTGTGGTGTTAATCATCTATTTAATTTGCCGAAGCCAGCTTTTACTGGCTCACAAGAACTGATGGATGAATTTTAAGGAAATTTGAAAGCTATCAATTTGATAGGTGGAAATTGTTTATGGTGGGAGTATTTACCCCATGTAATTCACCAAATCCTACAATATGTACTGTTTTTTAATTTTCAGAGAAATGGATGTTAAACATTTGTCAGCACGACACTGTTTATCTTCTACTTCTCCATTAAATTTTATTCCAATTAACATTTTTACCTAATGAGGAAAGAGAATATCAAATCTTTATGAGGGGTGAAATCATAGAATTACTTTAACAACACAAAGGTATATGATTATAGTCAATTAATATAGCTTGATTAAGCTGCCTGATGCATTTCCATGGAATGAAAGTAGTACAATTTGCAATGTATTGGCAAGGGGAATTAATCAAAATAAAAATTTTATTGAATTAGTTTTACCTTTTCCTTAAAGTTTCTGTCAACTTAGCTGAGGAACATCATGCATTTCAATATATCATATAACAAATTTTATAGTAATATCGATAATTTATGCTAAGAACATTTAAATATTTAAAATCAAATTTAATTAATTTGTCTGTTGGACATGATAAAGAAATAAGCTTCTGCTTGGTAACACAGTTTATTTATCTTAGCACTGGGTTTCTAATTACTTTTAAGTAACTGTGTTACTTATTTTCATTTACTAAAATTAAGCAGTAAATGTAATATTATTACTGTCCCTAGGAAAATCTCTAAATACATGGGATAGATTTAAGAGTGAACTTGAATGAAATATTACAAATACATGTGATCTTGAATGATTAAAGCATTTGGTAGTTTTAGATTACCCCTGTTGCAGATGGTATTCTCATTAATTTATTTTATTATATAGAAAAGGATGAATTAGTTGAAAGACTAACTAAATGGTCAGCTTTTTCTTTTTAACTTTGAAATAGTATCATTAAAATTAAAACTTAGGAACTTGTTTCAAATGTTATTCAAGATGCTATCCATATGTCTAACAGCTCAGTGAGATGAACAGATAGCTACTAATTTTCTTTCCAAAATAGAAAGACAAAATAGATTATTCTGTTTCATATGTATTCATTTCTTGGTAAATGAATATCAATATTAGCAAAAATCTCTTGCCTCTAACTCCAAAGTCTTAATCTGTATATCATCTATATTTATATTTGTATCTGTATCTCTATCTATATACATATACATATATACAGTTGATCCTTGTACTTGGAAGGGGCTAGGGGTACTCATCTCTGTGCAATCAAAAATCTCTGTATAACTTTACAGTTGGCCCTCATATCTGTGATTCTGCATCCTTGTATTCACCCAACCATGTTTTGCGTAGTACTGTAGTATTTATTGAAAAAGATCATATGAATGAACCCATGCAGTTCAAACCTGTGTTATTCAAGGGTCAACTGCAAATAGATAGATAGATATAGATATATTTGGTTTTGCCTTTAAAAGGGAAACTAGCTTTAAAACAATGATAGCCTTTATACATTCTGAGTCTATTGTACATTTTAAGTGCTTTCAAACTTAGCATGCTCATTGAGGCAGAGATCACCAAATTCCATCAACTATACTTTCTTAGTAACAGAATGATGATCTTTTTGAATACAGCAGGGTGTCCAGTTAAAAAAATCATCATTTCTGAAGTTCCTTTGCAGGTAGGTGTGATGATGTGACCAAATTCTAGCAAATAACTTAAGCAGAAATTGTTTGGGACTTTAGACAAGCTAGAATGGTGGAGCCAGAAAGATTAAAGGAATATGGTTCCCTGAGGAAGATGGGGTTGCCATGCTCATTCTGTTTTATCTATGCCTGGCTATTTTTTATGTAAAAAAGAAACTACCTTATTTAAGTTATTGTTTTAGGAAGCTCTGCTGTTCATACTTGAATGAAATTTATAACATATCCAGTCAGGTTATATATTCTTCAGTTTCCCATTATTACTATACCTCATATCTAAATGATGTGCCATTTAGACATACAGAAGTCACTTAGTTAGGTTATAGCTGTCTGTAAATAGCACAAAACAACAGGACAAAAATGTGAAAAAAAATCTTGCATTTGTACATTATAGTGAAAAACATTTGCACAACTCTTTCTTCTAGTAATAGCACCCTTACCCTGCCTCTCCCACCAGCTTTTGCAGATCCATTCCCATCTCATTCAAACACCTCCAGGTAGCAGTGTCATCATCTTTTAAGTGACTCCACCTCCCTGGTCACTCTCTACTATTTATCCCCTCACCCAAACTAGGGTAGTAATTGCAACCTTTGCTCCTGATTTGTCCAGGCAGTTAGCACAAAGACCCAATCAGAAGTCAGAGTTTTACCTAAAGTGATTTTTAATTGGTACTAAGAAAAGGACCATTGCTTTCTAGTATTGAAAATTGGAAAACATGAGGTAAGACTTGGTAGCAGCTGTGATTTTAATGTTTAAGCGAAAACTGGTATAAAACAATGAACAGGAATAGAGCAGATAGAGTGACTCACAAAGACCATCCAATGGTTTGGGGGTTACAATGACCAATTGTCCCTGAAGCCCTTATTATTGTTCACTTATATGAGTTGATAATTCTCCCATTAGGCTAATTTTGTCTCATTTTAATTTCAAACATTTTGCAACAAAAAGTCCTGAACTACAAGTTGACTTACGTGTCTTTATTAAAATAGTTCAATTGGTCTTGTGATGTTTGATATTGGACAACCAAAACATATATAGCTTCTTGCGTGACTGTTTCATTAACCCTTTGTAAACAGTCTTTACCTACTCCTAAGACAAGCTTGAGACCTACACACCCTCAAGATATGAATTAGGTACATTCATATCAAACATTTCAAGATTTCAAAAAAAATGTATACCTTGTTGTTGGAAGAGTATAAAAAAAGACAGCTTCCTATTTGAATGAAAAATAATATTAGAATCATGTATGCTGTCAAGAAATGTATAGAGTACATAAAGTGATGTACCAGATAAGAACACGTCAGTACATTTTCTCAGGAAGGTAAAGAAAGCTCAGGATTACCAGGATTTAAATTGTTTATTGGCAAACAATCCCTTTTTTCAGGCTTCTTTCTGAAACTTAAAGATTTGGTGGAATAACATATTGATTACTCTTAAAACTCCAGAACGTAATCTCTGTTCTTTTAGACTCTCTGTGTAACTAGGGACTGGAAAGAGAATGTCCTCTCTGTTTATGTGAGTAATTAATCAGAAGCATTAATTATTAGATCCCATTTACCAGAATTTTGCACTGAAAAAATGAGAGTGGAAATTGAGTAATTATCTTCTTCCCATATTACATATTGTATATTTTCTTTCTCCTTTTTATTTTTCACCAATATACCAGGTAAGATGCAATACTTTTTTTTTAAAGATGTTTTTGATGTCGACCATTTTTCCAATCTTTATTGAGTTTGTTACAATATTGCTTCTGTTTTATGTTCTTGGGGTTTGTTTTGGCCCCGCGGCATGTGGGATCTTAGCTCCCCAACCAGGGATCGAACCCACACCCCCTGCGTTGGAAAGCGAAGTCTTAACCACTGGACGGCCAGGGAAGTCCAAGATGCAATACTTTTATAATGAGATATTTTAAGTGTGGTTTTGGTACACATACCCATTCAACAGAAGCAAACATTTTAAGGTTTTAATTATGTTTATTTTAAGTTAGATCAGATTATTTTTTGGTTTATATACTTTCTAGTTTATATCCCACTTTATTTTATATATTCATTCTAATTTATGTCTTTCTTTATTTTAAAAAGGATACAAATGACTTACAAATATGTACAAAATGTAACAACATAAAGTAAGTTTAAATAAGTAGGAAAATGAATGAAGAATAAATTAGATTAAACAAGGGCCCAGGAACCAGAGCATGCCTAGTTCCCAATATCCATGCCATCAACTCAAATGCACTTACAAGGAGCAACCTGTGTTTGACATACATTCTTGAAAATCCAATAGAAAGAGGAAAAAATAATTATTAAATATTTAGTATCTATGTTCATGTTCTCCAATAAAGTAGCCACTAACCACATGTGACTTAGCCACTTGAAATGTGGCTAGTCCGAATTGAAAAGTCCTATGTATAAAATGCACTCTGAATTTCAGACCTAGAATAAAAAAAGAATGTAAATATCTCATTAATAAGTTTTATAGAGGTTACATATTTAATGATAACATTTTTGATATATTGTGTTAAGTAAAATATATTATTAAAATTAATTTTACCTGTGTCTTTTCACTTTCAGAGTGGCTACTAAAGTATTTAAAATTACATAGGTGGCTTGCAATTGTAATTCATTATATTTCTTTAGGACACCACTGGTCCATACGGTAAAACAATTTCATTACTCTAGGAAATCACTACTATTCCTAATGCAGGCAGTTCTCACTTTGCATAGTTCTGATATGCATGGATTTCAGTTTCTATTAGTTTAGTTAGCTAACACTAGTCCCCCACACATGATCCAAATTTTAGTTACCATGGCATATTAACTATGAGTTATTGTATAAAGTGTAAATTTCACTGCTAGCTATTCATTCCACAAATATCTAGTACACCATGTTCAGTGACCAATCATGACACTTCCTTCTCAGTCTCTTGATGATTGGTTACTGCATATCTGTTTTCAGACAGCATGCACAGACAGTAAAGCATGTACTTGTGTTGCCTTCTTGTCTCCAAGTGATAACCCATGTGACACCTTACAAAATGAATAATCAAAAGAGAGTATAGGCCAACAAAGATAAAATGCAATAAATAAACAAAAAATCATAACAATGGAACTGAAATTTTAATTAAATGTATATGGAGTTATAAAAGAAATAGTTGATTGTGAAGATGTTGGCACTGCCATCATTTGAGAAACCTAGATATGCAGTCAGGGGAACTTAGTGAAAGCCAACTTATAGACATAAATGAGGAAAGTGGTTGTGTTAAAAAAGATGCAGAGAAAGTGGTGCTGGCAAAACTTCACATTAATGGAACTTTCTGAAATTATTTTACATCACTGAAAGCATAAAGAGGAAAATGTGTTGGAAGCTGATGCAAACTTAGAAAGTAATATATAACAATTTGTCAAGGCATGTAAAAGGTGCTTGCTCCCTATCCTAAGTTATAAGGCAAGAGGAAAGCAAGCACTGTTCAAACTACTCTTGATAAGTTTATTTTGCTATTTTTAATTCCCTATACATTTATCCCTAAGTCTAAGAGAATATTAATGTTTTGAGAAAATTTTTTAAAGTTTACAGAACAATAGAAAAACATTTTCTATTGATTATTAAGAGAGCTTTGCACAGTTGTAGCTTTAATAGTCATTTTTACAATCCTGCGTGGAGGCAAAGTGAGGACCACTTGTATTAAGATCAGGGAGAAATATTTTTTGAGGTTTCTCATAGAAAGGTTATGGAAAGCATCTTAATTCCTTACAGCAAAGTCAGTGATGAGATCTACTGGACTCTTTTCTTGTAACCTCACCAAAGTACTTGATGGCCTCCTTAGAACAAGGGAGTTCCGTGATGGGACAGTGTGATGAGATCCAGGGGTAACTAGCTCACGGATCATTTCTCTTTATTCACTGATACACTTGAGAATGGGCTATCAATTTTTTTTTAATTAATTAATTAATTATTTATTTATTTATTTTTGGCTGCGTTGGGTCTTCGTTTCTGTGCGAGGGCTTTCTCTAGTTGCGGCAAGTGGGGGCCACTCTTCATCGCGGTGCGCGGGCCTCTCACTATCGCGGCCTCTCTTGTTGCGGAGCACAGGCTCCAGACGCGCAGGCTCAGTAATTGTGGCTCACGGGCCTAGTTGCTCGGTGGCATGTGGGATCTTCCCAGACCAGGGCTTGAACCCGTGTCCCCTGCATTGGCAGGCGGATTCTCAACCACCGCACCACCAGGGAAGCCCTGGGCTATCAATTCTTAAGGCAAATTTTTATGAACATAGTTTCTTTCTAATCTTAAAAAAGAGAGCAGTGGGCAGTTTGGGATTACATTCTAGAAGATATACCACTAATGGGAATATTGTTATCAGTTAAGTACAAAGGGCCTTATGTTTTAACAAGCAGCAGAATAATATAATTATTAAATTAAATTAGCTATTAAATCAGAAGAATATTGATGTTTTTAAAAGATATGCATATTCTGAGAACTGACCTTTTATGTCAGTTTTTCTTTCTTGGTTTGAGATGCTGAGCCAGCCAAGTGAGATTTGGTATCAAGACCAAGGTATAGATCTGTGGGTACTGCTCGTATTTGTCTTTGTTTGTTTGTTTGTTTGTTTCAGATCCTGGTGAGTATCTCTTAATACTGGTAAAACTGAGCACTGTCTGGAGTACTAACTGGTTTCATATCTCTTTTTTCCATAGAGAATTACTTTACCACAGCATGTTAGATCATATCTGAAAGGTATCTGTTCTCCCTTTCCATTAACTCTTCCCTTTATTGACTATGGAACATTTTCCATTTTCAATATTTTGATGTGAATTCACTTGTAGGATCCTCACAGGGGCCCTATGAGATAGGGTAGGTATTTTTATTTCCCTTTGTCAAATGAAAACAAAGAGACCACAGGGAGTTGGGTGACTATTTGTGACGACCATGAGAATGCACCTGGTGTATTTCCAACTGCTGGGAGCTTAATTGACTGAGGACCCCAGCTGCTTCCTCTGACATCCACCATGGGAAAGCGAAGGAAGCCTCATTCCTAGGTAACAGGAGACTCCTCAGAGTAGCTGACTTGGTTTGAGGACTCCCAATGGCTATGTTTAATCTTTCCTGGACTAGGGCACTTTCACCCACCCTTACTTCCCTCTCCTTAACTCTGGATCACAGTTGTGTCATGGTCTAATGACTTTCTCAGCCTTTCCAGCCCCTGCCTGATTTTCTTTCCTGCAGGTATTTCCACTAAGAAAATTAGATCAGGAAGAGCTACTGCTGACTTTCAGAAACTGAACTATTGCTGGCCTTCAAAAACACAAAATATGCAAACAAAGAAACTTGATGCTGGAGATTACAGCTTCCTGTATCAGCAAAATATAGCATTTGCAGGAGCTCACAGGGAAGCCACTGCAGCTATCATACTCTCTCTACCAGCACGTCTACCTGCTGGAGGAGAATAAGGGCTTCTTTCCCTCTTGCACATTTCAAATTTCTTAAGAGTACCTCTCATTGGTGTAACTAAACTAGAACCCATCAGGCAAAGGAGCCTAGGAAAGGGGTCCAGTTCCTGACATGTAGGAGAAGTATAGAAGGTGGGGACATATACATGATGTCTAGCATTGATAGTTAGAAACAATTCAAGGAACAAGGGCTGCTGAAGACTATTTTTTAGCTAGCCATTTTTCTGAACCCATTCAATTTCTTCGGTGCCGTTTCATTGTAGATTTTGTTCTTTAAACTTGACTCAGGTTGGGTCACTGAAATTCCTTAAAATATGATTAATCTAAGGTTCAGCATCACTTCTTCCATTACCCAGATGTTTGTTTTTCAGTCATTTACATACATTCTTTGCCAGCTTCCTTGTGTTCTGCAAGTGACTACTGTGCTAATATAGGAATAGATGGGGTTAGAGAGAGCAAAACATATCTCTGCTTCTTCAGCAATTTCAAGACAAGAGTTTCATTTATTTTTCTAACTTTTCTTTGTGTTTTATTAACCTTTTTTGGGATGTGTGAAATGGTGGTAATAAATACTTGAACATTTAATCTTCTACTGAGCTTACTTAACTTCTTCAAGGGAAAAAAAATCAGAGCATGGTCCTTATCTTTAAAGCTACAATATTTTGCATTTTTTCTTTTTATTAAATCCCCCACCTGACTCTCCTATTGAAAGATTCATTTAATTATAGAACATGTGCCATCTTAAGTCATTTATTATTCTAGACTCTGAAAATATAGTAGTGAATAAGATGAAAATGTCCCCTGCTCTTGTGGAACTTTCATTTCTAGTGACAAGAACTATCAATAGTTAAATCAACTGAATGAAAAAAGAAAGATGATTTCAGACAACAGTAAAGTCTGAGAATAAAATAAAACAATGCAACATGAAAGAGAGAACAGCTGAGTCTGAGCACAGCATAGTTAGGAATGTTTTGCTGAAGAATTGCATTTATTTGGGACCTGGAAGAAAAGAAGTTTCCAACTACTAAGGGACAGAACATTCTAGGCAAAGGAAACGATATATGCAAACATCTTAATGCAAATTTTCTGGCAGAAAAGAACATACATTCAGGAATGCAAAAGGTCAATATGTCTGTATCATAAAGGAACAAGAGGGAGTTAAGAGAGTTATGAAAGATGAATTTGGACAACCAAATCAGAACCTAGAGGGTTCTGTAGCCACGTTGAATTTGTTATTCTAAGAGCAAGTGCACATCATTGTAACAGTGAAAACACAAGTGTTACATGTTCTGATTTGCAGTTTTAAATAAACAATAGGACTAAAATAAGTAAACCATGTTTTTATCAAGCCTTTATTCTATATAACTGCTACATTTAAAAACATTAATTAGTCATTATCTTTAAAGTAATATAATGAGCATTTTATAATGGGTTTTGGTTTCATTATTTTCACTAATACATACAATACTTTTACACATAAGTATTTTAAAAATCTGATAGTTGTTTTTTTTCTCTGATTTGCAAAACAGTGTGCTAAAATTAGAAGATTTTGACAACAATGACAATTTCATTGTTGCTTGTAAACTGCTTAAATATTAAAGATGTATTGATTACTTGTCCTGGAAATCTCAATAGAGATCCAGACTGATACAAGTCCTGTATAAATAATCTTTGTGAGAAAAAAATTACAAAGTGATAAGAGGTAGAGAAAGGGGGAAGTGTTATAGCAGTGAAGGGAAGGGAGTAAGCATTTTGTGAAGAAATCCATCAGATAACATTACAGAGTTTAGCACCGGATATTACTGGTATTAGCCTGCTGGAGCATTCCCATAGAAGAAAGGAATGTAAGCTTTATTTTCAGCCTCACAATTCTAATGAAAGGCCCTCTCTTCCCCCACAGAATGAACCCCAGCCCAGTGCATGAGACAAACTCTTCCAAATGCCTTTGTGCCAGTGACTTAAGTGAAGGACTTTGATCTCTGTCCCCCACTGTAGACAGCAGAGTCTTGAACAGTTCATCTCACTGTACTTATGTCCACTCAGCAATACAGTTTCTGTGCTGAAAGTACTTCTTTCTAGCACATGATACAAAATAAATATTCAAGAAAATTGTTAAGTTCCTCTAGGGGAAGATAAATAACAACGAATATTAACATTCTTTTTTCCGGACTTGGGTTTAAGAAGCAAGGTTGACAGGCAGACCACTGCAATGCTGTGACTTCAGAAGCATTTCCTGCCTGAGCTGAATGAGACTTCCGTTTAATGACTTCATTTTCAAACTTCCTTTTCCTGTACTCCTTCAGAATATGTTTTAATTCATTCAGTCAGTCAGAATTGTTGAGTGTCTACTTTATGTGGGGCAATTTGTTTTCAGCATTGAGTTGTGTATACAGTAAGCTGAAGTTAAGTGTGTGTGTGAGTTTCTGAGTGCCAGTATATGTGTTATCTACTAATTATTTTCTGTAACAATTTATTTTTCTTTTCTACAACAGTTTGTTTAAAAAAGGTGAAATGTTGCATTACTAGAACTATTTTATGAGAAATAATAAACAGCTTATACAAATTGCATTTCGATTTGGAGGAAGAATAAAATTCTACCTAAATAGTTTTATTTCTTTTTAAAATGATTATTATATGGACTAAAAAACTTACCTTTTTTACTTAGCATTTTATTAAAGGTAAGTGCACATTAAGTTTTTTCTTTCAAATGTGTAACTACCCCATTCCAGTATCATGTTTTATCTCATTGAATACCTAGAGAATAAATAAGAGATTACCACTGATTTCATTACCAGAGACAGCATGTACACAACTGGATAGAAACCTTAGATCATTAAACCATTTCCACTGAAAACGTAACTTAAAATCCTTACTCTGCTTATAGCCCCTAAACATCTGTATGATGATCTTTCTATTCTTTATTGACAAAAGTCATACTTCTGTTACTGAATATTTAACCATGGGTCATTTCTGCTTTTGAGATATAATCTCTCAGACAAGTTATTTGATTTCCTGTGTCAGTCTTCCTTCTTCCTTTAGAATAGAAATCATAGTGCTTGCCATCAATCTGTCTTAGCCATGTAGGTTGTCTCATATAAAAGGATTAAGAGCATACTTTACTTTGGGGGCTTATAAAAAATTTTACTCCCCACCCATATCCCAATCCTGCTTGGAACCCTAGGTTTCTGCCAAAATTATGCTTGCTAAGTGCACTCATATTCTCCATGTCATGGAAGTGGTTCAGTCTTCATTCGGAGGCTGCATAGTCCAGCCACTAAAGTGGGGGTCTTGGAAGCCCTCTCAGCAGCACACATGGATGGATACCATCTCATATTCTCTGATTACAATCACTCTTCTCAGGAGGAGGTGTCTATCTGTGCCCTTCAAAATCTTAAACCTTTAAATGATGAGGGTCATCACTGACCCAGGTTCCTGGGGTCATAAGCATTAGGGCTATATGCTCATGACTTCCCTGTGATCTCTTCCCTCCTAGCATATTCAGACGCACACTCTGGGCTTCCTACATATGCACTACTGGCTTCCACTTGGGGCAAAATTCATATGTAAACTCTTTTAGCCATACCATCATCCAGTTGTTCCTTCAGATAAACTCAAATAGCTATTTTTTTAGGACTTTTTTTTCCCCCTACTTAACTAACATAAGAAAGATAGTTGGAATTTGTTTAAAACATGGAACCTTAAAAAATTAGCATGACTTACTAATGAAAACAGGAGAAATCCATTTAAACATTTAAAATTTTTGGTGGCTAGCATTGGTGTTTGAATTTTATCTCAAAAGACTAATCAGACTAAGCTTGAAAGCAGCTTTCATGGAGTGATGGATTAAAAGGCCCAATTCTGAGAGGAAAATATTGGCAACTTTTTAATGATGGCTTTAAAAGAAAGTACAACAAATTTTTTCTGACCAAAATTTAAGATTCTTATTTATATATGTTCTACATATAGGCAGGATTTCTAGAATTTAGTGTGTGTGTACATGAAACACACAAATATGATTTTTAAATGATTTTTAAAAATGATATGTATAACAGTTGTCAAACTTTAAATGACAAACGTTGTTCTGGTGTCATTAAAAGAACTGCAGAGCCAGAGTGGGTAAAAAGCCTTTGATTGCTCCTGCAATGGTTTCATTTTAAATACATGTGCCATTAAATTAAGTTATGAAGAACAAGAATAGGGTGTTAGTGGAGGGCGGTTTGGAGTGGCGCGGTAAGTTCATCTTTGATGCTCTCCTCTGATACAAACACAAAGCAATCTTGGAGAGAAATTAAGGGGAAAGTTAAGAAAACATAGCTGAACTCAAAACAAGGATAAACATCTCCAGAGATCGGAAATGGAAAAGAGAAACAAAGCAGTGTGTGTTGCTGAAGCCACACCCAGCTTGGCAGGAGCTATCCTCTGTAGGAAATGGGGACTAAACGTGCTCCAGGTCAAGTCTGACACAGGACCAAGCTCCTTGCTTGCATCCAGAGCTAAGAGCAATTCCCTCAGATGTATAAAATAATAAAAACAGTAGTGTTTTTTTTACCTGATTCCCTGATCTTCAAATTTATAACAAGCAGTAGGTCTAGGGAAGCAGAGGATAAGGACACTTCTGGCGATCAGGAACAAAATCAAGCCACTCTCTGGCCCATCAGATTGACCAATGACTTCTTCAGTGAAATGACAAGGATGAAGTTTTGAAATACCATCATAAGAACTGGGGACACTGGGGGCTGAATGTAGGGGTAGGCAACTCTATAGTTACTAGGTAATGGTAGGTGAACATAGAAGAAGAGAAGAAGTCAAGGAAGAGAGAGAGAACAATGAAATTTTACTACTCAGAATGAACCTGCACACCAAGGTTATAGAGTAAATGAAAAATAAATAAATAAGTAAATAAATAAATTTCCAAATGAAAGACCACCAGCAAAATCAACAATCTGAATTTGAATTTACTCAAGATTAATTTTAGGAGACAGCATGTTAAAAAAAAAAACTTAAATAACATACTTAAGATGTTCATGTATGAAGGAATAATCTCTAATTAAAATTAAAAAGGTAATAAAATAAGATAACCATTAGACCAGTCACAGCTGAAGAATGAATAAATTAGAAGATAATATGAGTTAATCACCCAGAATGAAGAAAATAAAGATAGAAATATGAAAGAGCAGTTCAGAAACATGCTACTAAGAGTAACAAGAGGCAGAATTGAATAAATAGAAAAAAACCGGTATTCGCCTAACATGAAGTCTCAATAGTATAAATACTAAAATTGAATAGTGACAATTCAAGAAAATAAATTACATCTGAACTTCATTTATAAGCATGGATTTAGCCTTTTAAGTAAACTACCATACCATTCTATTTTTAAGAGAAAAAGCAGTTTAGGAGAGAAAATGTATTGTCCGTCACAATTTATTCAAAGTTTGGAAACTTCAAATAGTATTTTATATAGGTTATATATAGATACATTTTGTTGTTATAGTATAAAAACCTACATGAGATGGAGGCAGAGGAATGGGATTAGAGAGGTGGTTTACCTGTGTCTATAATGTTTTATTTCTTTTCAAATGACAAAAAGCCCATATGACATATTATGATTTGATAAAGCTCAGTGCTCCTTACATTGTCTTCTGTATTTTTCTGTATGATTGAATTATTTCATTTATTTTAAAGGTATGTGAGTTGGGGGAAAAAATCAGATTTTAATGAAAAATGAATAAAATGTAAAAATAAATGAAGACTGGAAAATCAGTTTCTGCCAAATGAGAGTAGCCTCATTCCTCTAGTTCATGCTTTATAGCTGAATATCCTTTTATTTCTTCTTCTTGCCTTATTGCAGTAGCTAGAAATTCTAGTCCTATGATGAATTAGAGTAGTGAGAGTACTCATTACTCTTGCATTGGTCCTGATGTTAGAAAGAAAGTAAAATATGAATGTTAGCTCTTTTGTTATGGTCCCACAGGTCCCTGAGACTCTGTTGGTGGTGGTGGGTTTTTTTTTTTTCTATTTTATTTTCTCTTTGTTGTTCAAATTGGGTAAATTTTATTGATCTGTCCTTCAGGTCACTGATTCTGTCCTCTGTAATCTCTACTGTACTATATATTAAGCCCATCCATTGAGTTTTTATTCTGGTTATTGTATTTTTAAGTTTTATAATTTTCATTTGCCAAAAACTGGAAACTGTTCTTCAACAGGCAAATGGTTAAACAGGCTGTGATACATCCGTATCATGAAATATTAGTCATCAATTAAAAAGAACAAACTATTGATACATGTAACAATTTGATGTATCTCCAGGGATTTATGCTGAGTGAAAAAAGCCAATCTCAAAAGGTTGTATGCTATATGTAGACATGAATATAGCATTGTTGAAAAGTATAGGCATGGAGAATAGATTCAGTGGTTGCCAGAGTTAGGGATGTATGATGGTAAATATATGAATATATGCTCTCCACTTAATTTAAAGTTGTTTCCTGGCTATCTCTCTACCCACTGACCCCCCACCCACCCTGCCCTTCCAGTGTCTCTTGCCTTTACTCTGCACTGAGTGACTAGTGTTTGGGGCAGGGGCAGGATCAAGGAAAAGTAATCTAATCTATAAATGGGTTCATTCAGTATACTGAACAAAGAGGTCAGAAAACACACACACACACACACACACACACACACACACAATTCAGTGGAAGGAGTAAATCAACCAGACAACCAACCAGAGAATCTCCAAGTATTTTGATTTCATTATGTAGGTGTATCTAAGTGTGAAAAAAGAGTTTTAGCAAGGAATTTTAATTTTAATATTATGGAGCAGGGTGATTCCAGTAGGCTGAAAGAATCCGTATATTTGATGATTCAATAGAGTCACATCCTGCAGATTTTCACAGGAATCTTCCAGTTCCAGCCTTCCTACTTCCCTCTCCCAGTAGCAGAACACCTCGTGTACTGTTAACTAGCAGGACACATGCTGGGAAGATGGAAAAAACAGGGCTTTCCAGTGTGATTGACTCCAACTCAGCCTTGTGAATTCTAGTTAGCTTTTGAAATAGAATACACCACCATGAACACTGAACCTTTTCTAGTGGATTCTGGCTTATTAGCTATCTGGACATCAAAAATATCACTTAAATCCTTATTTGTCATCTAGGAAAAAAGGTAAAGGTCAGCAGGAATTGAAAGTTTTACTAGGTGGCCCTCTTCAATAGATTTGCAAGTGCAAATCTCAAAAAACTCTCAGGATATTTTATGCTAGAGAATTAAAGGGAAAGGAGGATATGGCTCTATCTTGGTACTATATAAGTAAGGGCCTACTGAAAATCTCCCTGTTTGGATCTACTCTTTCCTCAGTGGAAATACTGGTTAAGCTATAGATGAAATAAAGGTGATAAGGAAGAATGACTTGTTTTTGAAAATTTTAGGGAAGCTGAAAGAGATAGCTTGAATAGTAGCTAAGTGAAAATTAGAATTGCTATGACATACACAGCGTCTTTTACCTCTGACAGAAAAAAGACTTGTGTTCCAAATATAAAACACTTGGGGGAAGGATGTTAAGACACTCGAAAGAATTCGTGTGTAAGGTGGATGTGTACTTCATGGTTTAAAAAGAATACTCTCAGTTTAGGTAGAAAGTCTGTCAGATGTCTTTAAGCTTCCCACTCTTTGCCTCTCATCCTCATTTTTGAGTCTCCAAAAGTTTGCTGCTGCATCATTATTCTCTCTCTACTACTTAAAGACAATAACTTTAAAACTGTGCTTTGAAGAGCTCTAGGAATTCCGTACAGGTCCCTCAATGATGAGCACCCACAGCAAAAGAGAGAGATGGTAAGCATCATACCATTCTACCAGAGCACGTCTGCTCTATTAGTTTATTTGTTTATGCTTCTAGGCATCATTTTCTTTTGAGTAAAAAAAAAATAAAGCTTGAGAACAAATGTGTTGGCAAATCCCTAGATCTTTGACTGTAACATTAGAAAAACTGTGTCAACATGCTTTGCTATAAAAATGATATCCATCTATAATGTATCCTGCTGAAATCCATACAGTAAGATGAAAATCCACATTTTAAAATGTAAGGAGAAAAATGATTTTGTAAGTAAGCTGATAAAAGCAAATATTAGGTCTGAATCTTAGTGTAGAATTTGTGTTTCTTATGGCTTCTCAAATTTTGATTCAACTAATGGAAGACTAGAGAAATAACACATTAGGTCCTATATAACAGTTAATAAACCCTCAAATCCAATCAAGGCCCATACTGAAATAGTAGTTGTTTTATTAGTAATACTATAACAATACTAATTAATAGTGTTTTAGGTATATTTAAAACTGCATTAGTCTTCTTAACATTATTCCTGTATATGAATGTGAGGACCCCATCAGGGCAAATGGTCTGCATCAGGGATGTTTATCATGATTGTAGCTTTGAATCCAGTGAAAGGAGCTCTAAAATTTGGATAGATCTTTTGAAGTGAATATTTTCAAGATGCCAAAGAAGAAGAATTGTTTCCAGAATATAAGGATTATAATCCCATTGTACTCCAGGCTAGCCAGAACGCTACCGAAATATTGTATATTGGTTTTGATAACATAATTTAAGAAGATCATTGACAAACTGGTGCCTGATCAGTGGATATTGACAAGTTCATAAAGCATCTGAATACAATGGAATACCATGTCATCTGATGGGCATTAGAAAGGTTTCTGTGGAAAGTTTAGTCAAGAGAAGCCTTGGAAGATGGTGGTAGAAATTTTCTCTCCTTTCAGTCAACATAGAAGACTATAAGATAACTGAAACATGTTAGCTGAAAGGCAAAGTAAGACTAACAATTGGAAGTTGTATGAAGCAAATTATACTGATAGAAACAAAATTTATGAAATGATATGTTAAAAAATAGAGTGTGCTTCCTTCTGAAGTCCTACATTTCTTTTCATAGATACACACAGTGTACTAAATTTGGGATTTAATCTGTCCAGAACGTTGGAGAGGAATTCCTATCTTGGAAATGTTTTGTCCTAGATAAACTCAAAGTCCTTTCTAACTCTAAATTGACATCAACTGTCACCATCATCCTTTGAGAAGTGCTCTTTGAATATTTTAGGACTCTTTACAACTCAAGTATTTAAAAAGCCTTTGTTATGTTACATGCGTTAAGCATACATTTTATATACATTATCCTATCTCATGACATTGATTTGTTCATTCAGTAAATATTTCCTGAACACTATCTGCCTGATAACTATGCTAGGCACTAGGCTGATACAGGTGGAGCTTGGGTTTCAGTTATTTGGGAAAGATTTGAAGGGAAATAGTCATTTTGGACTAAGGAAGAGTGAAGTGAAAGAAGACTAAGCCTACACAGCATATAAGAGTGTGTTCTCCAGATAGTCACCTGGGACTTGATCCACTGGGACCTTCTGCAAAACCCCAAAGAATGCATTTCAGAATCATCTGCCCAAGAGACAGAAGGGCAGAGACTTTATCCACGGGGTCCATTGGTCAGGTGTTGCTCCATGAGGTGTTTACTCTCATGCATATCCAGGCCATACTTGCGTGAGAGCCTGGCAGGATTTCACAAGCATTTTAGTCAGGTAGTCAGAGACACCTCATGGCAGAAAGCAAGAGCTCCACAGTGCAGCTGAAGGGAGATGCTTCCAGGTACACCTGTGTGATGCTAGTTGCTATGGCCATGGCTGGATAAAATGCAGGCCCAGAAGACAGTGAGGTGATGTACAAGAGGAATCTGAGTCCACTCTTATCCCTGATTCAGATCTTATCCATTATGAGAATTTAGTCCTTTTACTTTACTCTTTCTCTGCTCAGTCCTTCTCTTCTCTCTTTCATATCTCTTAAGAGGAAAATATCCTCAAATTTTCTTTATGAAGAAAATTTGTATGAACTTTGTATATCCCCTGTCTACAAATGGAGCTCAGGACCACTTTCGCACATCCAAGGCCCAGGCAGAACTTTGAAATTACTGCTTAAAGCCCACTACATTAAGCTTTAAGCAAGACATCTTGCTTCTAGGTTGTTATTTAGGGTGTGCAGCACAGATGTGTGTGTGTGTGGTGGTGATGTTTGTTTTTTATTTCCATGAAAATGAAATAAGAATAGTGGAAGTTGGTAGAAGAAAAAACTTGACATTATAGATTCAATATGGGTGGGCACTTCTAGATATCTTGAAAGAAAATAGATCATATTAGAAACATAAGCACATGCAGAAATTGCCAGTCCTTCTGTGCCATTGGAATGTTCTATTCCCAACTCCGACTCTTAAAAATATAAATAAACATTATCTTATTTTGTTTTATTTTGGTTGAAGAGAAGTTTAGATGTCTTTGTGGAAACTATATGTGGATTCTGAGGGAGAAAAATGTGTTCCCATTTGTCTCGCTGGTATTCTGTAGTTTGAAATAGTTTGCAATAATTAAAAAAGAAGGGGAGAAAAAACTAAATTACTATCACTTACTACCTGTTAGGGATTTGTTATTTTTTTAAAAAATCAACTCTCAACTATATAATCAGAAATTCCCTTCATTTCTGAAAAAAATTAAAATAAGATGACTTCTAGAATTTTTTTTAAATATGCACCTTGCTTTTTTTGTCTGTTTCTATACTGTATCTACTGTGTGATTATATCTTCTAAACATATGAATATTGTAATACCATTTGTTCTTTTTTTTTTTAATATTCACATTTTTTAAAAATACAGCTACTTAATGTCACTGAACTGTGCACTTTATTAATTTTATTTTATTTTTGGCTGTGTTGGGTCTTCGTTTCTGTGTGAGGGCTTTCTCCAGTTGCGGCAAGTGGGGGCCACTCTTCATCGCGGTGCGCGGGCCTCTCACTGTTGCGGCCTCTTGTTGCGGAGCACAGGCTCCAGACGCACAGGCTCAGTAGTTGTGGCTCACGGGCCTAGTTGCTCCGCGGCACGTGGGATCTTCCCAGGCCAGGGCTCGAACCCATGTCCCCTGCATTGGCAGGCAGATTCTCAACCGCTGCGCCACCAGAGAAGCCCTAGAATTTTTTTAAAAAATTTACCTTCCATGTGTCATGTTAATCATGGATGACCTTTCAGAGCCTACAAATATATCAGTGACATTCATACAAACATTTCTCACGAAAGGTCAGGACAGAATTCCTTTTTCTGCTCACTTTTGAATAGAAGGATAATAATTTCTAAGAACCACTATCAGAACTGTTATTTCTAGCAAGATGCATTAAAGAATCACTCGGGTGTTTTCGTTTTTAAAGTATATCTGAGTTGGTACAGGAAAGAAGCAAATGTTTTGTGAAATCAGGAGAGAGGTCCATGAGGTAAAGGAAGAAAGAGAGGAAAAGCATGAGTAGGAGTGAGCATAAGAATGGGATGGAAAGTGCTGAATCTGCACAGAAAAAAGTCACTATCAGAAAAAAGAGAAATTAGAATTTAATTCACGTATAGTTCTTGTGTGTGTTCATTGAGCCCCGTATCTGAATAGGCATCATATTCTTTTTAAATTCTTGGATTAATTTTCAGAATTTCAGACTGTATTGTTAGCTGTGAGACACTAGGGAGAAGGGAAAATGGCTTATTCATTCTTCTGTCATAGTATATGATAATTGTCTGTTGGACATAAGTAAACTGAGATGCCTTTGGCTATTTTTGAGGCATGAAGAATAAGCATGAAGTCATCAAACGTATTTTAAAAAGCCTCCCAAAATAGAGTATGGAAAAATAATAAAGCCAGTTTTCAACACTGCCTGGAAGATCACTTATGTCTCAAATGAATAATGTCAGACTGATCTGTTTCCATTTTGTGAAAAAGGAAAAAAATGTTGCTTTTTAATGTGGAAAAAAACTTGTTGAAAGTTTGTTATTATGGACAGAATTCTTTTCTAGACATTTGGGTTTTTATGGAGGAGGGGGAGTGCAGCATATGTGGTGAGAGTAGTATTGGGTGGTGTTATCTAAATGTTATTTTTATAAACTGGTTATGTTTTTTTTTTAATCAAAAGCTCTAATAATTCAATAGAGAGCATACATATTAAATATATTGATAACACCAGGTGAAGAAGCCTAAGTTAAGTCCTAGAGGAAAAAAAATAAGATATTTAATTGACATTGACAGAAGTATATAAAGAGGTTATGTTTCAATAGAATAAAGCACAGGGGAGTGAGACTATTTGCCTAAGGAAAAGTAGACAAATAAAAAATGAAAAATAGTTCCTACAACCTGGTACAGCAAGAACAGTTTCTATGGAAATAGAACAAAAGGTGAAATATCACAAACACAGAACCTTGTATGCCAAGATAATTAAAGAGGGTGCAGAAGTCCATTTGACCTGGCATATTAAATACCTTTAAATACCCTTCTTCTCACAGCAGCCAGAGAGATAATATTAAAATCCTCTAATAAATGTCCATGGAACTTAAAGTAAAACCTTCACGTCACAGGCTGCCCTACCAAGCCCTGCAAGATCTGGTCCTGCCAGACTGTCTCATAAACACCTTCACCTTCGTTGCTTATACAGCTCCAGTCTCACCAGCCCCCTTGGCTGTTTAGAAAACAAAGTCTTTTCAACTTAGGGCTTTTCCTCTTGATACTTCCTCTCCTTGATAAGCTCTTTATCTAGATTTTTGCTCCTTCTCTGTGTCCTGGTCTGTGTCTAAATGTTACCGTCTTAGAAAACCTTTCCTAACCATGTGTTTAACCACCCTCCCCACTCCTACTCCATCCCACCCCCAGCCGATTACCCTGTTTTATTTTCTTCATTATATGTATCAGTATCTAATGCTATATTAAGTGGTTTATGTAGTTGTTTATGGCTTGAATTTCCCAATGAAATCTAAGCTCCACAAACACCAAGAACTTTACTATCTTGTTCTCCTCTCTTTTCCTATCCTTGCGATTGTCATTGGCATCATTATAGGACAAAATAAGTATTTGTTGAAGGCATAAACATTTGTAAATTAGCCATTTCGAGAAAAAGAAAGCTCAAGAAGAGAAATCTCCCTTCCTGCCATGAAAGTATCTGTATGGGTTTTAATGTACTAAAATAACTTCTTGAGGGACGTTAAGGAAACATAATGAACACTGAGTTTATTTAAGGAGGTTTATTAAATGTAAAAGTATAGATTAGGTGCACATTGAAGAAATATACACTGTTCAGTTAGTAAATTGGAAAAAGCTTCTTTTCAGTATCAGAATACCAAGAATTCTAGCTCTCTATTGATTGCACTATTTGTTGGAAAATAACATTAAAAAAAAAACCATCCCTGCACTGTTATACCACTGTGAATATGGACATTCTTGGTATGCCAGAATTTGTTAAAGCTAATTTAGTCTAGACTGTATTCTGTTTGAGGGCAAGATTGTACCTTCTACTGGTGGAATCTACATGAAACTTAGTAAATCTATTCTGTAATTTCTTTATGTAAGGATATATATTTCAATATATTGATTGCTTAAAAATCTAATAAATGTTCCTTAAATAGAATTTATGTTCTGGATTAAAGTAGGTATTACTTGCTGTTGCAACCTTTACTACTAGTAAAAGTGAATATAAGTGACACATCATAGTTCATTTTAGTATGGTAGTAATTTACACTTCAATTCTCAGTAAGCTTGTATGTAATAACCACCAAGGACATTTAAAGTAATGAGAGATTCAGTGAAATCATATACTAAGAATTATTATTGAAGGGCCTGAAAAGCTTCTCATCCCGTCAGTGATGCATAAAGGAGATGTCTGCCTGCCTTTTACAGTTTCAAAGTGGAATCTTTTACCTAATGTTTCTTTCATCCTTTTAGGCCTTGCAACCTTCATGCATTTATTTTTCAACTTTCACATGAATATAAACCATCTCTTCCATAATACATGGCTTTGGTACCATTTGACTTTAGCTTATTTTGTTCTTTCTTTCTTTTTCTTTTTTTCTTTTCTTTCTTTCTTTTTTTTTTTTTTTTTTCTAATGGCAAAGGACCTTCAAAAGCAGCAAGCATGCCTTGATTATTTCCAGCTATCCATGCAGATTTCTCTGGTCACACACTGAGAAAACCCCATAGTTACAGGATATTTATGATAGCAGCACTGCTATTTCCGGGAATTACATTATAGTTCACACTAAAAATAAAAGGGCAACACATTTTACATGCTGGTAGCTGGTTTCCCTTGATAGATGCGGTTGCTTTTTCTATAGAATTAAATTTATCCTTCACCATCTGCTCTTCCAGTATTCCAGAAAATACAATATTGCATCTGAATTCCCCTGAAAATAAGTTATTCTTCCTCCTTACAGACTTCCTTGTCAGATTCATAGTGTTACCTGCAAACAAATGCCCAATATTTGGGGAGCTCCACTAATTTTGTACTTCAGTTTAGAGACAACTTGGGAGAGCATTGTCAGTCACTCCCGTAATATTTGGGTGTGATTAACGAGACGACAGAGGCATTTTTTTTTAACATCTTTATTGGAGTATAATTACTTTACAATGGTATGTTAGTTTCTGCTTTATAACAAAGTGAATCAGTTATACATATGTCCCCATATCTCTTCCCTTTTGCGTCTCCCTGCCTCCCACCCTCCCTATCCCACCCCTCTAGGTGGTCACAAAGCACCGAGCAGATCACCCTGTGATATGAGGCTGCTTCTCACTAGCCATCTATTTTACATTTGGTAGTGTATATATGTCCATGCCACTCTCTCACTTTGTCCCAGATTACCCTTCCCCCTCCCCATGTCCTCAAGTCCATTCTCTAGTAAGTCTGCGTCTTTATTCCCTAGATTCCCTGCACCTAGATTCTTCATGAACTTTTTTTTTTTTAGATTCCATATATATGTGTTAGCATACAGTATTTGTTTTTCTCTTTCTGACTTACTTCACACTGTATGACAGTCTCTAGGTCTATCCACCTCACTACAAATAACTCAATTTCGTTTCTTTTTATGGCTGAGTAATATTCCATTGTATATATGTGCCACATCTTCTTGATCCATTCATCTGTTGATGGACACTTAGGTTGCTTCCATGTCCTGACTATTGTAAATAGAGCTGCAATGAACATTGTGGTACATGACTCTTTTTGAATTATGGTTTTCTCAGGGTATATTCCCAGTAGTGGGATTGCTGGGTCATATGGTACTTCTATTTTTAGTTTTTTAAGGAACCTCCATACTGTTCTCCAGAGTGGCTGTATCAATTTACATTCCCACCAACAGTGCAAGAGGGTTCCCTGTTCTCCACACCCTCTCCAGCATTTATTGTTTGTAGATTTTTTGATCATGGCCATTCTGACTGGTGTGAGATGATATCTCATTGTAGTTTTGATTTGCATTTCTCTAACGATTAATGATGTTGAGCATCCTTTCATGTGTTTGTTGGCAATCCGTATATCTTCTTTGGAGAAATACCTATTTAGATCTTCTGCCCATTTTTGGATTGGGTTCTTTGTGTTTATGATATTGAGTTGCATGAGCTGCTTGTAAATTTTGGAGATTAATCCTTTGTCAGTTGCTTCATTTGCAAATATTTTCTCCCATTCTGAGGGTTGTTTTTTCATCTTTTTTATGGTTTCCTTGCTGTGCAAAAGATTTTAAGTTTTACTAGGTCCCATTTGTTTATTTTTGTTTTTATTTCCATTTCTCTAGGAGGTGGGTCAAAAAGGATCTTGCTGTGATTTATGTCATAGAGTGTTCTGCCTATGTTTTCTTCTAAGAGTTTGATAGTGTCTAGACTTACATTTAGGTCTTTAATCCATTTTGAGTTTATTTGTGTGTATAGTGTTAGGGAGTGTTCTAATTTCATTCTTTTACATGTAGCTATCAGTTTTCCCAGCACCGCTTATTGAACAGACTGTCTTTTCTCCATTGTATATCCTTGCTTCCTTTATCAAAGATAAGGTGACCATATATGCATGGGTTTATCTCTGGGCTTTCTGTCCTGTTCCATTGATCTATATTTCTGTTTTTGTGCCAGTCCCATGCTGTCTTGATTACTGTTGCTTTGTAGTATAGTCTTAAGTCAGGGAGTCTGATTCCTCCAGCTCCATTTTTTCCCCTCAAGATTGCTTTGGCTATTTGGGGTCTTTTGTGTCTCCATACAAATTTTAAGATTTTTTGTTCTAGTTCAGTAAAAAAAAAAAAAAAAAAAGGCCATTGGTAATTTCATAGGGCTTGCACTGAATCTGTAGATTGCTTTGTGTAGTATAGTCATTTTCACAATTTAGATTCTTCCAATCCAAGAACATGGTATATCTCTCCATCTATTTGTATCATCTTTAATTTCTTTCATCAGTGTCTTATAGTTTTCTGCATACAGGTCTTTTGTCTCCTTAGGTAGGTTTATTCCTAGGTATTTTATTCTTTTTGTTGCAATGGTAAATGGGAGTGTTTCCGTAATTTCACTTTCAGATTTTTCATCATTAGTGTAGAGAAATGCAAGAGATTTCTGTGCATTAATTTTCTTTCCTGCTATTTTACCAAATTCATTGATTAGCTCTAGTAGTTTTCTGGTAGCATATTTAGGATTCTCTATGTATACTATCATGTCATCGCAAACAGTGACAGTTTTACTTCTTCTTTTCTGATTTGGATTCATTTTATCTCTTTTTCTTCTCTGATTGCTGTGGCTAAAACTTCCTAAACTATGTGAAACAATAGTGGTGAGAGTGGTCAACCTTGTCTTGTTCCTGATCTTATTGGAAATGGTTTCAGTTTTTCACCATTGAGGATGATGTTGGCTGTGGGTTTGTCATATATGGCCTTTATTATGTTGAGGTAAGTTCACTCTATGCATACTTTCTTCAGGGTTTTTATCATAAATGGGTGTTGAATTTTGTCAAAAGCTTTTTCTGCATCTATTGAGAGGATCCTATGGTTTTTCTCCTTCAATTTGTTAATATGGTGTATCACATTGATTGATTTCCGTATATTGAAGAATTCTTGCATTCCTGGGATAAACCCCACTTGATCATGGTGTATGACCCTTTTGCTGTGCTGTTGGATTCTGTTTGCTAGTATTTTGTTGAGGATTTTTGCATCTATGTTCATCAGTGATATTGGCCTATAGTTTTCTTTCTTTGTGACATCTTTGTTTGGTTTTGGTATCAGGGTGATGGTGGCCTCGTAGAATGAGTTTGGGAGTGTTCCTCCCTCTGCTATATTTTGGAAGAGTTTGAGAAGGATATGTATTAACTCTTCTCTAAATGTTTGATAGACTTCACCTGTGAAGCCATCTGGTCCTGGGCTTCTCTTTTTTGGAAGACTTTTAATCACAGTTTCAATTTCAGTGCTTGTGATTGGTCTGTTTATATTTTCTGCTTCTTCCTGATTCAGTCTCGGAAGGTTGTGCTTTTCTAAGAAGTTGTCCATTTCTTCCAGGTTGTCCATTTTATTGGCATATAGTTGTTTGTAGTAATCTCTCATGATCCTTTGCATTTCTGCAGTGTCAGTTGTTACTTTGCCTTTTTCATTTCTAATTCTATTGATTTGAGTCTTCTCCCTTTTTTCTTGATGAGTCTGGCTAATGGTTTACCAATTTTGTTTATCTTCTCAAAGAACCAGCTTTTAGTTTTATTGATCTTTGCTATCATTTTCTTTGTTTCTATTTCATTTATTTCTGCTCTGCTCTTTATGATTTCTTTCCTTCTGCTAACTGGGTTTTGTTTGTTCTTCTTTCTCTAATTGCTTTAGGTGTAAAGTTAGGTTGTTTATTTGAGGTGTTTCTTGTTTCTTAAGGTAAGATTGTATTGCTATAAACTTTCCTCTTAGAACTGCTTTTGCTGCATCCCATAGGTTTTGGCTCGTCATGTTTTCATTGTCATTTGTTTCTAGGTATTTTTTGATTTCCTCTTTGATTTCTTCAGTGATCTCTTGGTTATTAAGTAGTGTATTGTTTAGCCTCCATGTGTTTGTATTGTTTACAAATTTTTTCCTGTAATTGATATCTAGTCTCATAGCGTTGTGGTCAGAAAAGATACTTGATATGATTTCAATTTTCTTAAATTTACCAAGGCTTGATTTGTGACCCAAGATATGAGCTATCCTGGAGAATGTTCCATGAGCACTTGAGAAGAAAATGTATTCTGGTATTTTTGGATGGAATGTCCTATAAATATCAATTAAGTCCATCTTGTTTAATGTATCATTTAAAGCTTGTGTTTCCTTATTTATTTTCATTTTGGATGATCTGTCCATTGGTGAAAGTGGGGAGTTAAAGTCCCCTACTATGATTATGTTACTGTCAATTTCCCCTTTTATGGCTGTTAGTGTTTGCCTTATGTATTGAGGTGCTCCTATGTTGGGTGCATAAATTTTTACAATTTTTATATCTTCTTCTTGGATTGATCCCTTGATCATTATGTATTGTCCTTCTTTGTCTCTTGTAATAGTCTTTGTTTTAAAGTCTATTTTGTCTGATATGAGAATTGCTACTCCAGCTTTCTTTTGATTTCCATTTGCGTGGAATATCCTTTTCCATCCCCTCACTTTCAGTCTGTATGTGTCCCTAGGCCTGAAGTGAGTTTCTTATAGACCACATATATACGGGTCTTGATTTTGTATCCATTCAGCCAGTCTATGTCTTTTGGTTGGAGCATTTAATCCATTTACATTTAAGGTAGTTATCTATATTTGTGTTCCTGTTACCATTTTCTTAATTGTTTGGGTTTGTTATTGTAGGTCTTTTCCTTCTCTTGTGTTTCCTGCCTAGAGAAGTTCCTTTAGCATTTGTTGTAAAGCTGTTTTGGTGGTGCTGAATTCTGTTAGCTTTTGCTTGTCTGTAAAGGTTTTAATTTCCCTGTTGAATATGAATGAGATCCTTCCTGGGTAGAGTAATCTTGGTTGTAGGTTTTTCCCTTTCATCACTTTAAATATGTCCTGCTACTCCCTTCTGGCTTTCAGAGTTTCTGCTGAAAGATCAGCTGTTAACTTTATGGGGATTCCCTTGTATGTTATTTGTTGTTTTTCCCTTGCTGCTTTTAATATTTTTTCTTTGCATTTAATTTTTGTTAGTTTGATTAATATGTGTCTTGGCATGTTTCTTCTTGGATTTATCGTGTATGGGACTCTCTGTGCTTGCTGGAGTTGGGTGGCTATTTCCTTTCCCATATTAGGGAATTTTTCAACTATAATCTCTTCAAATATTTTCTCAGTCCCTGTTTTTTTCTCTTCTTCTTCTGAGACCCCTATAATTCCAATGTTGGTGCGTTTAATGTTGTCCCAGCGTTCTCTGAGACTGTCCTCCATTCTTTTCATTTTTTTTTCTTTATTCTGCTCTGCTGTAGTTATTTCCACTATTTTATCTTCCAGGTCACTTATCCGTTCTTCTGCCTCAGTTATTTTGCTATTGATTCCTTCTAGAGAATTTTTAATTTCATATATTATGTTGTTCATCATGGTTTGTTTGCTCTTTAGTTCTTCTAGGTCCTTGTTAAACGTATCTTGTATTTTCTCCATTTTATTTCTAAGATTTTGGATCATCTTTTCTATCATTACTCTGAATTCTTTTTCAAGTAGACTGCCTATTTCCTCTTTGGTCTGGTGGGTTTTTACCTTGCTCCTTAATCTGCTGTGTGTTTCTCTGTCTTCTCATTTTGCTTAACTTACTGTGTTTGGGGTCTCCTTTTCACAGGCTGCAGGTTCGTATTTCCTGTTTTTTTTTTGGTGTGCCCCTAGTGGATAAGGTTGGTTTAGTGGGTTGTGTAGGCTTCCTGGTGGGGACGACAGGTGCCTGTGTTCTGGTGGATGAGACTGGATCTTGTCTTTCTGGTGCACAGGTCAACGTCTGGTGGTGTGTTTTTGGGTGTCTGTGACCTTACTATGATTTCAGGCAGCCTCTCTGTTAATGGTTGGGATTGTGTTCCTGTCTTGCTAGTTGTTTGGCATAGGGTGTCCAGCACTGTAGCTTGCTGGTCGTTGAGTGGAGCTGGGTCTTGGTGTTAAGATGGAGATCTCTGGGAGATCTTCGCCTTTTGATATTATTTGGAGCTGGGAGGCTGGTGGACCAATGTCCTTAACTCGGCTCTCCCACCTCAGAAGCACAGGCCTGACACCCAGCCGGACCACCAAGACCAAAAAGAGAAAAAGGGAAAAATATATATATATCGTTGCTCCCAAAGTCCACCGCCTCAATTTGGGATGATTCATTGTCTATTCAGGTACACCACAGATGCAGGGTACATCAAGTTGATGGTGGAGATTTAATCCGCTGCTCCTGAGGCTGCTGGGAGAGATTTCCCTTTCTCTTCTTTGTTTGCACAGCTCCTGGGGTTCGGCTTTGGATTTGGCCCCGCCTCTGCGTGTAGGTCACCTGAGGGCGTCTGTTCCTGCTCAGGCAGGACAGGGTTAAAGGAGCAGCTGATTCGGGGGCTCTGGCTCACTCAGGCCCTGGGGGGAGGGAGGGGTGCAGAATGCATGGCAAGCCTGCAGTGGCAGAGGTCAGCATGACGTTGCACCAGCCTGAGGCCTGTCATGTGCTCTCCCAGGGAAGTTGTCCCTGGATCACAGGAGCCTGGCAGTGGCGGGCTGCACAGGTTCCCGGGAGGGGCGGTGTGGATAGTGACCTGTGCTCGCACACAGGCTTCTTGGTGGCGGCAGCAGCAGCCTTAGCGTCTCATGCCCGTCTCTGGGGTCCGCGCTGATAGCTGCGGCTCACGCCCGTCTCTGAAGTTCGTTTAGGCGGCGCTCTGAATCCCCTCTCCTCGCGTAGCAGAAAACAAAGAGGCAAGAAAAAGTCTCTTGCCTCTTTGGCAGCCGCAGACTTTTTCCCGGACTCCCTCCCGGCTAGCTGTGGTGCACTAACCCCTTCAGGCTGTGGTCACGCCGCCAACCCCAGTCCTCTCCCTGCGATCCGACCTCCGAAGCCCGAGCCTCAGCTCCCAGCCCCGCCCGCCCCGGCGGGTGAGCAGACAAGCCTCTCGGGCTGGTGAGTGCTGGTCAGCACCGCTCCTCTGTGTGGGAATCTCTCCGCTTTGCCCTCCGCACCCCTGTGGCTGTGCTCTCCTCCGTGGCTCCGAAGCTTCCCCCTTCCCCCCTTCACCCACAGTCTCCGCCCGCAAAGGGGCTTCCTAGTGTGTGGAAACCTTTCCTCCTTCACAGCTCCCTCCCACTGGCGCAGGTCCCATCCCTATTCTTTTGTCTCTGTTATTTCTTTTGTCTTTTGCCCTACCCGGGTACGTGGGGAGTTTCTTGCCTTTTGGGAGGTCTGACGTCTTCTGCCAGCGTTCAGTGGGTGTTCTGTAGGAGCTGTTCCACACGTAGATGTATTTCTGATGTATTTGTGGGAAGGAAGGTGATCTCCGCGTCTTACTCTTCCGCCATCTTGAAGCTCCTCTGCATTTTTGTTTTAATGATGGTTTTAAGAAAAAGTTATTGCTGAAGAAGCTATATGGTTTTTGTTTGTTTTTCTTTATTCATTTATTCCTTCTTTCAACAAAAATTTATTAAAATAACTCTTCTTAAAACAGTTTTGGAAAGAATTGTGCTAACTAACCCTATTTATACAGAATAAGTCAGAGTTGTATGTTGCCATCAGTTAGGGGAGCCTGAAAGGACACTTATACCCTCTCGACCTGATACAGTTTCCCAGTATAGGTAGTACAAACTAAAACTTTGGTCCTTTGGTGTCTTTTGGAAGCATCCTTTAAGAAAAATCCAAACCTGCAAGTAGCCATGTTAATTATTTCTATGTGATTAATTTCTTAAACAGCAGGGCTTTAGGGAAATCTCAAGGTCCTTGTCTTTGGACAGGAGGAGAAAGGCAGAATTAGGTTCTGAATACTGGGAGGACTTGGCCTTTTATGTAGTCTATAGTCAATAGATATTTGTTGAGTGAATATGAGAGGGTGAATAGAAAACCCTAAAATAAATCTGCCCTATTGTAAGATATCACCCTGAGCCAGTCTTTTTTCTAGGCATTCAGATTTTGCCTTTGACTTTCAAATTCAACTGAAGTCCTACTTCTCTTCAGCCACTGGATTCTATCTTATAACAGGGAAAGAAGATGCTTCATCCGCATTTGATATTGATAGCTTCCCAGAGGTCTCAAAGCATTATCATATCGATCTTGATGTGAACACAACCAAGGAATTCCTTGGCTATAATTAATTAGTCCTAAAACACTCTCACATTAAAAAATTTAACCAGAGGTCACTGAAAAGTTTGTAGCCACTTAGAAATGGTGTGATTGATGTGTCACAAATTGGTGAATGGCTGAGAAAGTGAAGGAGTTTGTACGTGATCTGATTATCTAGGGATCAGATGAACCTGTGAAACTTCCCTGATTGTTCATTTGTGAAATAGGAAGTTCAGAATTGATGTTGCTGGAGTCACCTTTCTCGCACTGTGACTGATTGCAGCTCTCTTCTTCTCTGTGGGCATAGAACAGGCAAGTGTGCAGCGCCAGAAGAGAGGACGGATGCATGAGCTCCCCACCATGACTTTCGGCCTAAACTCATGTGAGAGAGATTCCAAGTGACCCTGATTGTTGACCTCACTTCCTTGAAAGTACATCACAGAGAGAATCTTACTTTGCCAAGGGCATTGTTTTAGTTGAGAACAATTGCCATGTTTGGCACTTAGTGTTTTTCTTTTCTTTGCTTGTTTTTGTGTAGCAAATTAGGAAAAAAAAAACACACACACACACAGTTTTATTTTCACCTTATTATTTTTTTAAAGGATCTCTTCAGAATCATATAATTTTAAGGCTGAAAGACACCTCAGAAGCAATCTAGTCTTTCTCTAATGCATAAATCCCTTTATTTCATCCACTAAAATGATTTATAAGCTCAAGCACTTTAAATGACTTGGAACTTACTGCCTCATCAAACATCTCATTCCACTTTAGCAGCTTTGAGTGTAAGAAAGTTTTTTTTTTTTATATTGAGTTGAAATCTGTACCCCTCACCTGTCTGTAACCTGAACCCATTAGTCCTAATTTTGCTTTCTAGAAGTACACAGAAACAATAAGCTCTCATTTACTTGGTAACCTCTCACATATTTTAAACTATCTACTGTATACTTAGAAGGTCCTTTTAAAATAATGAATCACTCCAAGTTTCTGCAAGCATTTTTTAAAAATTCACAGATACGCAGGTTATTAAGAAATGGAAGAAATTTTAGAAATCATCTAGTCTATTTTTTTTTCTACAAAGACATTTCTACAAAATACTAATGCTGGAGATACTAATAGTAAAAAGCACACAGTAAGATCCTCATCTTTAGTCTCCTTATGCCTGTGATTCTGGAACTTGGGACTCCTCTTCTTGGAGTTATATGAAGGGAGCCCCAGGGTAATCTTACTTTTCCTTAAAGATTTTATCAAAGAATCCTCATTTTTATGTTAGAAAGAAACATTGACATAATAAGAATTTTAATATCCACTTGACATGAAATATGAGGTTTCAAATACTTTCAAACTTTCCAAGGGCAGCTGCTATGGACTGAATTATGTCCCCTCGAATTTATATATGTTGAAGCCCTAACATACAACGTGACAGTATTAGTATTCGAAGATGCGGACTTTGTAAGGTAAGTATGTTGTGATGATGTTGTGAGAGTGGGCACATTGTGGGATTATTTTCCTCATTAGAAGAGACACCAGAACTTTCTTTCTCATATTCTCTTCTTCTCTCTCTCTCTCTTTCTCCACCATGTGAGAACAACCAGAAACTGACCATGCTGGCACCCTGATCTAGGACTTCAAGCATCCAGAACTATGAGAATATTCATTTCTGTTGTCTCTGCCACCCACACTGTGGTATTTATTTATGGAAACCTGAGCAGACTAAGATAGCAGATTTGGTGCAGGCCTGTTCCTCTCAGCCAAAGGCAATTTGCCAATATCTGAACACATTTTTTATTGTCACAATTTGGAAATGCTACTGGGATCTATTGGGGCGGGGCCAGGGATGCTGTTAAACATTCTATAATGCACGGGAGGGGTACCCACAACAAAGAATTATCTGGTCCAAAATGTCAAGTTGGGGTTGAAAAACTCTGGACTTGGTTATCAGTAGGGTATCATTGGATAACTTAGGGGAATGTTTATTATTCATCACCATTTGTTATTCATCTTTTAAGTGCAGAATATGAAAAACTGTCATAAGAGGAATGGTTTTTCTCAAATAAAGGAGGCTAGATGATTTTTCTCTTTTCACCAGCTCTGGATGAATTTACAATGATCTCCAAGCAGATTTCTTGTTCTTATTTCAACAGGATCTTTGTCGTCCTGTGAAGAATGTTGATTACCTCATATCTCAAATAACCTCAAATAACAGGGCCCTTAATGTTGAGGCTGCATTTCAGATATAACTTTTATTACTCAGGGTTTTTCAGAAGCAGAACCAATAGGCCGTGTGCGTGTGTGTGTGTGTGTGTGTGTGTGTAAAGAGATTTATTTTAAAGGAAGTAGCTCATAACAATTATGGAGGCTGGCAAATCCAACAAATTATGGAGATACAGCAAAGAGCTGATGTTGCAGTTCAAGTCTAAAGGCTATCAAGCTGAGAATTCCTTCTCGCTGAGGTCCAGTCTTTTGTTCTGTTCAGGGCTTCGACTGGCCGCCCACATTATGGAGAGCAGTCTGCTTTACTCAAAGCCTACCCATTTTAATGTGAATCTTATCCAAATCACCCTCACAGAATTATCCAGAATAATGTTTGAGTAAATATCTGGGCACTGTGACCCAGCCAAGTTGACACACAAAATTAACCATCACAGTGCTTCTTTCCTAATCATGTTGTGCGTTAAACCCCATCTTTTCTCACTCTACACGTCTTTAAAAGTGCATAGAATATTGTTTTAAAGTTATCATATGTAATAGTGAAAAAGTAGTAACTTTAAAAAATGTAAGTAAATCTCGTTATATTTATTTATGTATTTTTCATTTGAAGCCTACCTTACTATGAGTTTAATTTGGAGTATTCCAAAATTGAAAGCAATTTATTTGAGTAAATGTAAGAAGCACAGCCCTTAAGTAAAAATTGGACTATCTCCTCTGCTTGGAACTGGATGTCCTTCAAATCCAGCTTAGTAAAAATTGGTTTATTCCCTGTGTAAATGAGAAAGAAAATAAACGGTATCAAAACAGTTTCAGAAACTTCCTAGCACTGAGGACATGCCATATTTATATAACAGTTTAAAAATAATTTACCAGTGCAGTTAGAAGCCATATACCAGAGTAATTCCTTTTTAAACACTGGACATCATCTTTTCTTGAACATCACTTTCATAGCATCCAGTCTTGGTGCTATGCAGTATTTGTTTTGCAAAGTTGCCAAAATTATCAGGCATTTTAGTGGATTTTTAATTTTTTAAAACAAATTTGCTTGTTCTCAACTTACTTCTGTACTTAAGAAAGCCTCAGTAGTTTATCTGAAGAAGTCATAAGTATTATTTATTACTCATTTTAGCGTTGGAATGCTTTTTCCATTAACACCATTAGTGTTTGAATAATATGCATAAAGCACCACAGAAATCTAGAAAAATTCTATGAGTATTTAATGTTTTTTTTTAAATAAATTTATTTTATTTATTTATTTATTTGTTTTTGGCTGCGTTGGGTCTTTGCTGCTGTGCGCGGGCTTTCTCTAGTTGCAGCGAGTGGGGGCTCCTCTTGGTTGCAGTGCGTGGGCTTCTCATTGCAGTGGCTTCTCTTGTTGTAGAGCACGGGCTCTAGGCGCACGGGCTTCAGTAGTTGTGGCATGCGGGCTCAGTAGTTGTGGCTCGCGGGCTCTAGAGCACAGGCTCAGTAGTTGTGGTGCACGGGCTTAGTTGCTCCACGGCATGTGGGATCTTCCTGGACCAGGGCTCGAACCTGTGTCCCCTGCATCATTGGCAGGCGGATTCTTAAATCACTGCACCACCAGGGAAGCCCAAGTATTTAATGTTTAATGTGTGTGTGTTGGTATTACGAAATCACTTGTTTACTGCAAGGCATTTGATGTTAAGACAAGACTTTGGACCTGCCCCACCCTCCTCCCTCTCTCCCTTCCTCCCTCCCACATATTAGCCCAGAGGTGATATGACTCTCTATACTTTTCTGGGTTCAGGATTTATGTACATCATTTTCCTTTCATGGAAATGTAATCTGTCCTATAAATCACCACAAGGCCTTCAGAATTAACAAATCTGAGGAAACCTATGCTGAAGCTAGTCCTCTGTTTGGATACAATGAGTCATCTACAGTTCTCTTTTGGTGTCCTAACTGGGAAAGTTCATATGACTTTTCATTCTATCTTCATGGAATAGAATGGGTTAGTTGACCTACGTTCCAGTTTTGTTCAATGAACCATGTCAGGAGAGAGTTTCTGTTCTCGCTAACTGTATGGAGAACTGCTTTTTCATAAAGTTTCAAACTGAGAAAAATCTCAAGGATATTTTCAAACTAGACACAAAATTGTCTTTAGTGCTCTATAATTTGAATGAATTTTTAAAAACGAATAAATGGATTCTAATATATTAGTGAAAACCAAGATAAATAATTCCTCAAATTCTCATGTGACATTTGCTATGATACTAATTATCATGAGGAAATAGAAGTGATTAAGACATGGGGCTGCTCTCAAGAAACTTACATTCTAGATATCTAGAGAAGATAAGTTCATAAATAATGAGACTTCAAAGCAATATTTGAAACATGGTACAGTAGAGGTAAACTGTATGAACAAAGTTTAGAGAAGGTTGTGATCATTTTTAACTCACATGGGTAGGTCTTGGGGGAATGATGAAAATATTGAGAAATAGGGTAGGTTTGCTCTTAGAGGCAGCTGGTCGAGACAGGATGTATTTTCAGGACCACAGCTGCTCCCGTTGAAGGTAGTAACTTTCTCAGGCAGATCTTCACCGACTTATTCAGAATCTACTTGCTCCTTTGTTTGTTGAACAGTTGGACACACCTGACTTCAGGGGTTTCCTAGTCAGACTAAAGTTTCATTTTGAAAGCATTAATTTTTGACCAGTAATATAAAATGTTTTTGTTCTGTAGAGAATAACAAATTCCACCAACTTTACAGCCATTTCATTTTGTGTGTGTGTGGAGAGGGTCAGTGAGGAGAGGGTAGGGGGTCGGGAACTCAAGGATGTTACAAAGGTGTCGTGTTTTAGAGGTAGAACTCTGAGATATTTATCAGTCTGAGGAGCAGCTTGCTCCTCCAAAGTAGAATCAGCAGTAGAGCAACAGGTAAAGCTTTCTGCTTCTCAGAAAAATAAAATTGGCCATTCTTCCATTCTACAGATGCTGCATAGTTGTAGAATGGGAAATAGGGAACTACTAAATTGAAGGATGAGCTGGGAAAAAGATGTGATGTAAACGCTTTGAGGATCCAGAGGGGAGATTGTTAGATCCTAGATGGTTCTGTTATTATTAAAACAATTTTTTTGGAAATAATTGTTTTTACTCTTTTTTTTAAATTAACTTTTATTGCTTTACAACGCTGTGTTTAGTTGCTACCGTACAGCAAAGTGAATAAGCTATACGTATGCATATATCCCCTCTTTTTTGGATTTCCGTCCCATTTAGGTCACCACAGAGCACTGAGTAGAGTTCCCTGAGCTATACAGTAGCTTCTCATTAGTTATCTATTTAATACACAGTATCAATAGTGTATATATGTCAATCCCAATCTCCCAATTCATCCCATCCACCCCCACCCCCCTTGGTATCCATGCATTTGTTCTCTATGTCTGTGTCTCTTTTTCTGCTTTGCAAATAAGATCATCTGTACCATTTTTCTAGATTCCACATATATATGTTAATGTGCGATATTTGTTTTTCTCTTTCTGACTTACTTCACTCTGTATGACAGTCTCTAGGTCCATCCACATCTCTAAAAATGACCCAATTTGTTTCCTTTTTATGGCTGAGTAATATTCCATTGTATATATGTACGGCATCTTCTTTATCCATTCCTCTTTTGATGGACATTTAGCTTAGTTCCGTGTCCTGGCTATTGTAAATAGTGCTGCAGTGAACACTGGGGTACATGTGTCTTTTTGAATTATGGTCTTTGGGTATATGCCCAGTAGTGGGATTGCTGGGTCATATGGTAGTTATATTTTTAGTTTTTTAAGGATGGAAATAATTTTAAATTTACAGAAATGTCACAAAAATAGTTCAGAGCATTCATGTATATATACCCTTCACCCAGTTTCTTCCAAATGTTAACAACTTGCTTAACCACATTACAAATATTACAATCAGGAAATTAACATTGATACAATATTGTTAACTATTAACTAAACATTGATACAACATTATTAACTTAAAAGACCTTATTAGCATTTCACTAATGACATCCCATAATGCTGTTTTTCTGTTCTAAGATCCAATCAAAAATCCTGCATTGTATTTAGTTGTGTCACCTTAGTCTCCCCCAATCTGTGAAAGTTCTTCAGCCTTTTAATTTCATTAAAATGGGATCATACAATATATACTCTTTTTGTCTGTCTGCTTTTGCTCAGCATAAATTTGATATTCATCTGTGTTACTGCAAATAACACTAATTCTTCCCTTTTTATTTTTGGATATTATTCTATTTTAAGAAAATAACTCAACTTTTTATATTCATTCTCCTGTTCATGGACATTTGAGTTGTATCCATCTTGGGGCTATTATGAATAGTCTCTATGGACATTCAAATCTGAGTTTGTTTATTTGTTTGTCTTTATGGACACAATTTTTAATTTTCTTAGGAATGGAATTTTGGGATCATATTGTAGGTGTATGTTTAAGATGACAAGAAACTGCCAAACACCCTGACAAAGTGATTTTACTTTTTTTTACATATTTGCAATCGTATCAGAGTTCTAATTGCTACACTTTTTTGCCAGCATACATAATTGACAGTCATTTTAAATTTAGCTTTTCTTTCTGATGTGTAATGGTATCACACTGTGGTTTAATTTGCATTTCCCCGATAACTAAAGAGATTATGCATCTTTATGTGCTTTTTGACTATTCATATGTCTTCTTTTGAATTGTCTATTTAATTCTTTGCCCATTTTTATGTTTTTTTTTATTTTTCAGTTGTAGGAGTACTTTATATATTCTTGATTCAAGTTCTTTGTCAGATGTATTTTTTCCAAACGTTTTCCTCCCAGTTAGTGATTTACATGTTTATGTTCTTGTTTTTTTCTCTAGATCATGTTAAAAGTTCAGACTTATTTGGAATCATATAACAGAACTCTACTTGAGCTATCTGAAGCAAAAGTAGGTGAGTTTGGGGGATTTACTGTAAGAATATAACAATATATCACAAATTAGAAAAGAGAGATACTATCAGACCTCAGAAAAGAATTAGAACAATAGACTTTACGCCAAATAGCAATTGTTCTCCCTGTTTCTGTCATCACGTTCTCTTTTTCAGCCTCCCTCTTCCACTTTTAAGAATCATTGTGATTACCTTGGGCATACCCAGATATTCTAGGTTAACATTTTTTACTTAAAGTTAGATGGTTACACCCTTAATTCTATCTGCGAACAAAGTTCCCTTTTGCTGTGTAGCATAACATAATCATATGTTCCAGGAATTGATATAGGCATCTTTGGGGGAGCCATTATTCTACATATGTCAAATGAGTTTCTCTTCTTTAAGACAAGAGTGCTAATAATTAAATGCCTCAAAGTTATGTAGTTGACAGTAGTAATATTTGTATTTGGTCTTAATGAATTTTGATACTGCCTTTAGATCAGTGTACATATGAAAATCGAATAGATTCTAGAAGAGTTTTGGTTGATCTTCATGGTACTTTTGAAATCTTATTCCCTGATAAGTTACAAGAGGCCACTAATGAAAACCTATTTCACATACAATGCCTTGAGACATCCTTCACATGTGAACATGGACTTTTATCATTTTTCTATTTAATTTTGCCATTGAATGAGTTGGAAGACTAATATATTTGTATGATCCATGGTTCTTCAGTTTGTGGGAAATGAGCAGAGTACTGAAGGAATATTAGGATTTATATAGAAAAGAGGGATTAGGGTGATGATATTTCTAGAAGAGAAAACTCCACCTGCTCCAGGAAATATGAGAGATTCAGTGTCATTAAGTGTAAGCTATAAAGTTAGGTACCCAGAGACAAAGCTAAAAAGATAAATAAGGTCCAGATAGGGGTCATAAAAAATAATTTAAATTTATCCTAAAGTAAATGTGAGTATTAATAATTTTAAACAAGGAATTATTTGACTAGGATTTGTATGGTAGATTGATTTATAAACCCTTAAATTAGATTATTTTTTCTCTTTTTTTCCACCCACATTTGTGGTGGAGATTTTAAGATGTGGTTGGATATAGGATATATCTAAGATATAGCCAAAAGCATCCCTCAGTGTCCTGAATGTGGTATGAGAGAAAAAGAAGTGTCAGTGATGATTCCATGGGTTTGGACCTAAGCAATTTGAATACTGAACTTAAAATTCACTGAGTTGAGGAATAGAGAAAACATACTGAGAACTGAGATAACTAAGATATTGCTTTTGGTCAGTTTATTAATTAATGCTTTTTAGAAAGAAATCTAAATGAAAATGGTAAGTGGAAGCAAGATATAAGAATCTGGATTTCAAAGGTCAAAAATGGAGGCATCTATTTGGGAGTCATCAACATATAGAGATTCTTTAAAACCATGACATCAGATGAAGTATTTAAGAACATGAGTGCAGATTAGAAGGACAAGGCCCAGAGTTACCGTAACATTTAAGGGTTTTGTGGAGAGAATGAAGAACCGGTCAAGAGAATGAGGAGGAGCACTCAGTGAGATAGGAGGAAAGCCAGGAGAATGTGACGCCTTGAAATCTAAATGAAGAAAGTGTTTCAAGAAGGAGAACATGATAAAATATGTCAAATGCTGAAGGTAAGTAAAGTAAAATGAGGATTCAACTGACCAATAGAATTAGTAGCATGAATATCATTGATAACTCTTACAGGAGTCAATTTAATGGAGTGGTACGGATGAAAGCCTATTTAGAGAGGAGTCAAGGCTAAGTGAATTGGTGACAAATCAATTGGTATAGACCAATCCTTAAAAGAATTTTACGTCAAAGGTGTGGTAGGTAAAATTCAGAAATCATCCTTGAAACATCTGAGTTCACCCGCGCTCAGTGTACATGCCCTGTGTCATCTCTCCTTGACTGTAGATGTAACTGCATATATGATGGATTTCACCCCATGATTAGTTTATATTACAAAAGTGAAGACATTTTTGCATTTGCAATTAAGGTACCAAATCAGCTGACTTTGAGATAATCAAAAAGAAAATTATTCAGGTGGCCCTGGCGTAATCAAATGAGCTGTAAAAGGGACAAGGCATCTCCAGAAATCAGAGATTCAATGTGTGAGGTAAATTCGTCTCCTGGCCTTGAAAAAAAAGCAAACTGCTATGTTCTGAGAGAGTCTGTGAGCTGGAGTCTTCTAGGAGCTTAGAGGGGCCTCCAGCAAATACCCAGCAAGAAAACATGGAACTCAGTCCTACAACTCCGTGGAAATGAATTCTGACAGGAACTAGTAAGCTTAGAAGAGGATACCTGTGAACCCCTCATTTGAAATCACAGTCCCAGCTGACCTCTTGATTCAATCCACTGAGCGCCTGAGTAGAGAACCCAGCTAACCTATGCTTGACTCCTGACCCATAGAAATTGTGATATAATTATTTGTCTTGTTTTACACCACTAAGTTTATGATATTTTAAGGCACACTTTTAAAATAGGCAATTATGTTTTAATAGACAATTAATACAAAAGGGGTTCAGGAAAATAAAGCATTAGCTAAAGGAGATGTAGAGGTCGTGAGGGCTTTTCTTTTTAAGATGTCTGTATGCTGATGGGAAAAAATGATGCAGGAAAAAAATGATTGGGTATAGTGCATGAATGGTTGAGTTGGCTTTACATGGACAACTTATACAGTAGCAGAAGAGAAGGCAGAGTGTATTGGTACAAATGATGGCAAATTAGTTGATGTGATAAGGATATGATAAAATTCTTTGCAGATTTTATTATTTCTCAGTGAAATAGGGGCTAAAATAATCAGCTGAGTGTGAAAATAGTTGAAGCTTGGGGAGAGGGAATAAAGTGTGAAAATATCCTTTAGGAGAGTAAGCAGTTAATTGGAATACAGATACATAGCAGAATTGCTACTAATTGATAACAGAATTGCAGTGCGAATTGATAAGTAAACTTAACTAGTCACAAAGATTACATGTTTTCTCTAGTCAGGTTGAGTGGCCTTAGTGAAGGGAGAATAGAGGGAGAGTTGGGCTTTCGCATACGAGTGCTAAGGAGGGATAGCCTGACAAGGAAGGTGAAGGTGGATGAAAGGGAATTATTGCAGTGATGGAACATTTTCCAGGTTGACATGTGTAGCTCAAATTTATTTTTTAACTGATGTATCATTCCATTTTGAGGTATACCACTATTTGTTTCTCTTCGGGTGGACATTTAGATTGCTACCACGTTTTTTTGTTATAACAAATAATGCCACAGTGAGCATATTTGTGCCTAATTTATTGTGCATATGTGTAAATATACTTCTAATATATGTATCTAGAAGAAAACTGTATGGGAAATAGGTAATTTTCCGTTTTAGTAGTACTGCAAATTGTTCTCAAGAGTAGCTGTAATTTACATATTCCCACCAATGGTATATTGATACTAGCCTATTCTGCCTTTCCTCACGCCCTGGCCAACTCTTGATAATGTGGAACGTTTTAGCCAACATATTTGTATTTTCTGTTTAATTTATTGCTTTTACCTTAACGTTTTTCCTACTTTATTTCTATTTTTTAAAAATAACATTTTTAAAGCATATCAATTTTCAATAATATAATCATTTTGCCCACTTAATTTGGAAGTTGAACATTGCAAAATTTAAAATCTTCTACAATGTGTCTTTTCCCGGTTTTGTTTTCACGTGAACACTTCTTATAGCCTTAGCACATAACTATCACTACTGGCTTCTTGTTTATCCTTCCAGGTAATTTTATTCATTTCAAACCAATGCAAATATACGTTACTTTTTTTCCACTTTTTTATGTAATTGGTTACATATACATACTATTATTCACTGTTTTCACATAGCAATATATCTTGGAAATCTTTATGTCAGTTCATAAAGGACTTCTTATCTTTTACATCTATATAACATTCCATTGTCTGAATATAATATAATTTCTTCACTGAATTCTTTTTTCTTTCTCTTTTAGATTGTTTCCATTCTTTTGCTCTTCCAAAGAATGTTAGTGTAAATAACTTTGAGCATAAATCATTTCACATAGCATGGATGTGTCTGTAGGGGAATTTATTACAAGTGGAATAGCTGGGTTAAAGATACATGAAATTGTTTGCACACAGATTCTCCAATGGAATTTGATTGTGTTACCAGATTTAAGAATTTTGCTGATTTGATAAATGCAAAGGATAATTTATATATAGTTTAATTGTGTTTCTTATTTTATGAGTTAAATTAGAAATATTGCATATGTTTAAGAGCCATTTATATTTCTCTTTCTTTGAAAAGAGTGTTGATATCCTTTGCGCATTTTTTTTGGTAGTTGATCTTTTTCTTTAACTTTAGGTAGATTAGCCTTTTTTAAAGATGAATTAAGGCATTTTTCCTAGATCATAATTTTTGAATTTATCATTATTATTACTATAATTTTTATGTTTTAAGAGATTGAATTTTTCATATTTGATTTTGCTAAGATTTCTGAATTATGCTATAGTTTAGAAAGATTGCCTCACTCTTAGATTATAAAAATACCCCCATGTTTTCATATAGGTTATTAAAAGTTAGATTATTTTTTATTTATGTATTTTATCCATATAGAATTCTTCTTGGTATATGGGAAGAGTTATAAACAGGGTTTTTTAAATTATTTTTATCATGTTTTTCCAACACCATTTACTGTCTAGTTCATCTTTTCAACCACTGTTTAATTGCTCAACATTTTTTCCTATTTCATTGATTTTTACTTTTTTTAGTTTTTCTCCTCAATTTTCTTTAGTTGTTTTGCTTTTTCTATCTTTTTGAGTTTAATACTTAGCTGATTTATTCTAATTTTCCACATTTTGAAAGAATTTTTCCCTGCTACTGCTTTGGCTACATCCACAATTTTAGATATGTAAAGCTCTTGTTGTCATTCAGTCATAAATAATTTATATTTTCTACTTTTATTTTCTCTTAAACCATTGTAGCAAGAAACCTCTAAGATGGACCCAAAGACTCTTGCCTCCTAGTGTTATGCCCATGTGTATTCTCCTTTCATTGAGTGACATCCTTCAAATAAATAGTAATTCTGACATTATAGATGCCACTTCTGAGATTATGTTACAAAGAGACTGGCCTATGTCTTGCTCAGTCTCTCTCGTTGCCTCATTCTGAGCGAAAGCTAGCTGCCATGTTGTGAGCTTCCCCACATAGAAACCCCCATGGCAGGGGCAGGAACTGATGTCTCTGGCAAACAGTGAGAAGCTAAGGATTGCCGTAGTCACATGAATGGACTTGAAAGTGGATTCTCTGAGGACTGGGAACAACCACTTGTATGAACTTGGAAGTAGATTCTCCCCTAAATTGAGCCTTCAGATAACTATAACCCCAGATGATACCTTGATTATAGCCTTATGGGAGACTCCAACCCAGAGGCACCCAGCTAAGAAGCACCTGAATGCTGGACCCAGCGAAACCATAATATAACAAGTATTTATTTTTTGAGCTATTAAATATTGGGGTAATTTGTTACGCAGCAATATATAACTAATATCATGAATTAAAGAAACATATGTATTCCAATATCTCAGATAAGTGGGGCAGATGAATTTATGTGATTTCTAATTTTATTTAATTTTAGTTAGGGAATATGTTTTGTGTAATATTGATTGAAGATTATTTTATGTTCTAGTAGCTGGTCAGTATTGATATAGGATTGATAATATTTAATATGGGATTGAAGATAATAAGTGTTTTCTCTTTGTATGGTACAGATATGCAGCTTATTTTTTTGTTTATTCCCATGGTTGATATTCAGCTGATTCAGACTTTGCACTTCAAACTGATTGTTAAAGTCCAACATCTCTTCTACTTTGTTGACACCTTCATATGATTAATCAGTGCCTTTGTTACTTTGGCTATTAAATATTTTTTAGTAACAAACCTGGTTATTTCAGTCCTATGTGTTCTTATTTATTTTTTGCTTGCTTGAAATGTAAGTATATGAGAACACCATGTTAAAGTTCCCCACTAGGAACTGGGAATTTTTCAACTTCTCCTTGTTTTTCATTATTTGGATTGATTTATTTTAAGACTCTGTTGTTAGCTACATCCAAGTTCATGAGTATTATTGTCTTTGTGGATCAATCCTTTTATAAGGGAGGAATAGGCACTTTATCTGCTTTAATATCTCATAGTATGTATTGGTTACAAGAATATTTAGCATCCAGTGATAAAAACGAAATAAAACGATAATAACTGTGGCTTAAGCAAGACACACATTTATTTCTCTCTCTTCAAAACGTAGGCCATCTAGGGCTGGGAGGGTCTTACAGCCGTCAAGAACTCAGGCTCCTTTAAAGTAATTACTGAGCCATTTTCAAATCGTTACATGTTTATATTCTTTTGTTGCAACTTTTTTTTTTTCTTTTAAGCTTGTCCTGTATGAACAGATTCTAGCTACATTTTAAGAATCCATTTATAACTTATGCTTTCTAATAATAGTTTTAACTCAAATATGCCTATTTTAATTAATGGTATACTTTAAATTATTTCTGCCATCTTAGCATGTTTTTTTTTTTAATGTTTATCAAACTTTTTTTTTTTCCTGTCCCTCCCTTTTTTTTAATGTATAATTTCTTTGATGTTCTTGTTTATTTGTTCCATTTTTTTCTCTATAGGTTTATAAGTTTTACAGTCTGATTCTTAATATTTCCTCCTCTTCCTCCTCCTCCTCCTCCTCCTGGGCCGTCCCTTTTCCTTCCCCTTTCTCTTCTTCTTCCCCTTCTTCTTCCTCATCTTCTTCTTCTTGTTGTTTGGGATTTCTTTAAATTTTTATTCACAAAACATCAACTTTTTTTTAAACAAGTACATCACGTAGTTCTGCCTTTCTTTGGGACAAGACAAAGTTTTTAGCATACTTATACTTTCCTTTGTACCATTTCACCTCTTAACTGTTACTATTGTTTCCAATTTATTTATTTTATTAAACTACTATCTTTAATGCATTTTAACTTTGTTTTATATTTTGTATTTTTTTTTAATCCTTTGCTCTATATTCAAGGAAGTTTTCACTGATTTTACAACTCACTATTTCACTTTTCAAGTGTCTCCGGTTGGCTGGGTAGTAAATCTATTCAAGTATTTCTCATTTAATAACCATCAACTTCTGTGTCATAATTTTTTATTCTTGTTTTGGGTGCTTTCACTTTTATTTTTCTGTAGAAGACATTAAATTGATTACTTTAAAGTTCTTTTCAGATTGCTGTACTTTTCTCTATGTTCTGAGTTATAAGTCTGTTTTGCTCAGTTGTGCAACCCTTTCATTGTTTTGGTTTTCCTCTAGCACTTTGTGATTCTTATTTGTAAGGCTATCTTTGGACAGATATTACTTTATTACACATCCAGGGAATACATAACTGTCTTAAAGATGCTTAGTCTTGGCCTTCCATGACACAAGGCTTCCACGACAGTCTTTGCATGTTTCACCTATTATTGGATTCAGATCCCATGTGGTTAGTTTATTTCTAGATTTATTTCATTAAATATATTACAGAATTCTAGATTGGCTTCACATGTATAAGAGATCCTGCTTGAGTTTTCAGTCAATAAAAATTTATTCCTCTTCTTGTATTATGTTATATTTTCTGATTCTTTACCGTTATGCATGTTTTATGAGCACCACCCAAGTAAATCACAAGTTCTGTTACACTGACCCTCCTCCCCAGACCTTTGATGTTCTTGACTTAGCCCAGAATGTTTAGTAAATATATGCTTCATTCCTAGTCTATGAAGAAAATCTCTTTTTTAATTATGGCAATTTTGTTTGGCAGTGCTTGTTCTTTCATTTATATGTGTTCAGATGACATTGTGGGATGTTTGAGCAGTTGTAAATTTGCAAAATTGATCAGGAGTTGTGAATTTGCAAAATTGATCTGCTATAAGTTTAGAGAGCTCTTCTTTCTGTATTTTAAAGTATTACCTGTTTCCTCCATTGCTCCCAGGTTGTTAACTTCCTTCTGTCATCACTGTGACTAACTCTAGATCTCCTTAGTTCTGATTAATTTTAATTCATTGATAGTCAGAAAGCTAGGTGGGCTTTATAAAATTATTACTATAACAGTAAAAAAAAAAAAATTATATATCAAGTGCTTTCTTGGTGAATGGCCAAATCAAGTGTTTTGTTAAATCAAGTCAAATCAAAAAATGTACAGACATCTCTTTCTATTCTCTTGGGCCTTTCTTCATTATTACCAAGTTCTCACTGATGTTCCAAACTGCTGATTTGTAGGATACATGACCTTCAGATAAATGACATGTTACTGCTTTATTTTCTCTTCATAGGACACTTGAGACATGATCAAGCCATGAATGAAAAGTCAGTGTATTTTCTACTATAGAAAACAAAAATGCTGGCATCTTTCCGTTTTAGTTTTTATTCTGGTTATATAAAATGAAGGTTGTTTTCAATTCATGTATATGTACTTATATTTTTACATAACACAAAAAGAAACAAAGTTTATTTTATTTCAGGCACTGCATTGCAGCCAAACTCATCCAAGTTGCCTGAAATTCTCCTGAGCTAACTCAAATATTGGCTGAGATGATAATACATCCTCATTTGTTCAGTACAAATTAAATCATAATGTGGCAATTTCGCCATTAAAAAGCTATTTGCAAAGGTATGCAATGACTACAGAAATATTTAAGGACCAGTTCAAGCATTTCATTTTAGTCACTTTTTTACTGAATCGATCCCAAATGATGCAAGGACCTTGAGGCCTGGTGATGAATGCTTAAGTGAGAACTGTCGAGTACATTTTGTCCTTAAAGTGAGGAAACACTACCACTTAGTTACATGAGTTTAAATCAGTAAAGGAGTAGAAATAAAGAGTAGCTATCTTCTGCTTTTTTGCCATTTGTGAGCAATAATAGTCAACTATTATTGCATCGTTCTATGTTAAGTTGCTTGGGATCCTTTTATAGTCATAAACGAATATGATATAAGTTGAACATTGGAAGAAAATAGCTTACCTGGCTAAGCTAAAATACAGAATGCATTGTTTACCAGAGAAGAAGTGGGGGGAATCTCTTGGTGGAAAAAAGGAACTCCTCAATTGGTCTCCTTCAGTCCTTTTCTCTTTTCTTGGTCTATTTATTTCCTAGGGCTGCAATAATAAACTACTACCAACTTGGTGGGTTACAAGACAACAGAAATCTATTCTCTCACAGTTCATGAAGCCAGAAGTGTAAAATCAAGGAATCAACAGGGCTGGCTCCCTCTGTCATAATTTCATACTGTCAAAATGTTGTAATTTTGCCATTACATGCTCTTTGTCTTGCCAGCTCTGAGGGGGAAACTTTCCCATGCCTCTCTCCTAGCTTCTGGGGGTTACACAATATCTTTAACATTTTTTGGCTTATGGACACATCACTAATCTCTGCTTCCATCTTCATATCACTTTCTTCTCTGTGTCTCTCTCCTTGTGTCCTTTCTGTTTCTTAAAAAGAAGGGTACTATCATTGGGTTGGTTTTTTATTTTAGCAATATTTATTATTTATTTATTTACAAGTCATTCTTTTTTTAAAAATTTATTTATTTATTTTGGGCTGCATTGGGTCTTTGTTGCTGCGCGCGAGCTTCATTCTAGTTGTGGCAAGGGGGGGCTACTCTTCATTGCGGTGCACAGGCTTCTCATTGCGGTGGCTTCTCTTGTTGTGGAGTACGGGCTCTAGGTGTGCAGGCTCAGTAGTTGTGGCTCACAGGCTCGGTAGTTGTGGCTTGCAGGCTCAGCAGTTGTGGCTCACAGGCTGTAGAGCGCAGGCTCAGTAGTTGTGGCACACGGGCTTAGTTGCTCCGCGGCATGTGGGATCTTCCCAGACCAGGACTCAAACCCGTATCCCCTGCATTGGCAGGCAGATTCTTAACCACTATGCCTTCAGGGAAGCCCTATCATTGGGTTTTGATCTAAGCCTAATTCAACATAATTTCTTATCTCATTCCTTACAATAATTATACTTGCAAAGAACATATTTCCAAATAAGGTCACATTCTGAGGTTTCCAGTATATATGGATATTGAGGGTGACATTATAAAACTCACTATACTTGAGATTCTCTCTATCATTGCTGTTATCATCAAAATCAGACACATATTGTGTGTGTGTGTGTGTGAATCTAGACATGCTGTTTTAGCATAACTCTGCCTCCTTAACCATAATTGATTGACTGGCTTATTTTGAGAATCTAGTCTCTGCCAATAAGCCATCCCTCTTAAATTTAAAATTGGGAATTTAAAATTGAATTTAGAAACCTCAACTCTATTGTGGAGTTGTAAGTAAAACTATGAATGATTACTTTCTGCCTTGTGGACTAAAATAAAGAAAACTTGACACACAAAAAGAAGAATGAAGCCAAGAATCATGAGAGGGCAAAAATAAAAGAAGGAAGAAGGATAATTATTTTGTATAAATTTGAATATTCTGATTCTTCCCCTAGGCCTGATAGTATTTTCCTTTTTTTAAGTCTCTAAAATATTTTGTTCTTTTCTTAAAATCAACCCGTGAAACCACCATCTTTTGTTATGGAGAGCTCAAATGGAGTTCTCTTTTATGACCCTGAATGAGTCTGAACTTTGATACCACCTTTGTATAGACATGAACAAATATTTTATGGCGGAAGCTTATGCCCTGTAGCCAGGGGTGGAGAAAATCAAAGTGAGTGAAACGTAAAGGAAGGTGCAAACTGAGAACAGGGTCTGATTCACTTAGACTGGTGACATCTCATTCAGAACTCTTCTTTGCTTGATGTCTGGATGGTTTTGTCCTTTTGTCATTCTTTGTAAAAAGGAGGTCATTCTTTGAGACATACTTACCAGTAAGCCCACAGACAGCTAGTGGAACTCTAGGGGAAATGAGTACTTACTCATTTGATATAACATTCAAAGAACTTAGAAATATCAATAGAGATATAATGAAAATTATGTCGAGCATAACTAAAATACTTGTTAATATTTAAGCCCCCTCAAATTTGTCGAGAGCCTCATAATCATTGTTATAAGTCTATATTAAACAATTGGCTAATAAAGGGATTCAATTCAAATAATGAAATATTGAGTACCTCACGTATGCCAGGTGCTGTACATGGTGCAAGGCCTACAGGATATAGTAAAGACAAAATCGGGAATCTTAGGGAACTTAGCAGTGGCCAAATTATGGAACACTAAAAGCTGTGATTCAACAATAATGTTTAAAATTTAATGAGAAGGAGTTTCAAGATGGCGGAAGAGTAAGACGCAGAGATCACCTTCCTCCCCACAAATACATCAGAAATACATCTGCATGTGGAACAACTCCTACAGAACACCTACTGAACACTGGCAGAAGACCTCAGACTTCCCAAAAGGCAAGAAACTCCCCACGTACCTGGGTAGGGCAAAAGAAAAAAGAAAAAACAGAGACAAAAGAATAGGGACGAGACCTGCACCAGTGGGAGGGAGCCGTGAAGGAGGAAAGGTTTCCACACACTAGGAAGCCCCTTCGCGGGCGGAGACTGCGGGTGGCGGAGGGGGGAAGCTTCGGGGCCACGGAGGAGAGCGCAGCCACAGGGGTGCGGAGGGCAAAGCGGAGAGATTCCCGCACAGAGGCTCAGCGCCGAGCAGCACTCACCAGCCTGAGAGGCCTGTCTGCTCACCCTCCGGGGCGGGCGGGGGCTGGGAGCTGAGGCTCGGGCTTCAGTCGGATTGCAGGGAGAGGACTGGGGTTGGCGGCGTGAACACAGCCTGAAGGGGTTAGCGCACCACGGCTAGCCGGGAGGGAGTCCGGGAAAAAGTCTGCAGCTGCCGAAGAGGCAAGAGACTTTTTCTTGCCTCTTTGTTTCCTGGTGCGCGAGGAGAGGGGATTCAGAGCGCCGCCAAAACGAGCTCCAGGGACGGGCGCGAGCCACGGCTATCAGTGCAGACCCCAGACACCGGCATGAGACACTAAGGCTGCAGCTGCCGCCACCAAGAAGCCTGTGTGCGAGCACAGGTGACTCTCCACACCGCCCCTCCCGGGAGCCTGTGCAGCCCGCCACTGCCAGGGTCCCGTGATCCGGGGACAACTTCCCCAGGAGAGCACACGGCGCGCCTCAGGCTGCTGCAACGTCACGCCGGCCTCTGCCGCGCAGGCTCGCCCCGCCTCCTCTGTACCCCTCCCTCCCCGCGGCCTGGGTGAGCCAGAGTCCCCGAAGCAGCTGCTCCTTTAACCCCGTCCTGTTTGAGCGAAGAACAGACGCCCTCAGGCGACCTACACGCAGAGGAGGGTCCAAATCCAAAGCACCCCAGGAGCTGTGCGAACAAAGAAGAGAAAGGGAAATCTCTCCCTGCAGCCTCAGAAGCAGTGGATTAAATCTTCACCATCAACTTGATGTACCCTGCATCTGTGGAATACCTGAATAGACAACAAATCATCCCAAATTGAGGAGGTGGACTTTGGGAGCAACAATATATTTTTTTCCCTTTTGCTCTTTTCGTGAGTGTGTATGTGTATGCTTCTGTGTATGATTTTGTCTGTATAGCTTTTCTTTTACCATTTGTTCTAGGGTTCTGTCTGTCCTTTATTATTATTATTATTACTTATTTAAAATTTTTTTCTTATAATTATTTTTTATTTTTGACTTTAATAACTTTATTTTATTTTACCTTATTTTATTTTATCTTCTTCTTTCTTTTTTTTCTCCCTTTTATTCTGAGCCGTGTGGATGACAGGCTCTTGGTGCTCCAGCCAGGTGTCAGAGCTGTGCCTCTGAGGTGGGAGAGCCAAGTTCAGGACACTGGTACACAAGGGACCTCCCACCTCCACGTAATATCAAACAGCAAAAATCTCCCAGAGATCTCCATCTCAACGCCAAGACCTAGCTCCACTCAACGACAAGCAGGCTACAGTGCTGGACACCCTATGCCAAACAACTAGCAAGACAGGAACACAGCCCCATCCATTAGCAGAGAGGCTACCTAAAATCATAATAAGGCCACAGACACCCCAAAACACACCACCGGATGTGGACCTGCCCACCAGAAAGACAAGATCCAGCCTCATCCACCAGAACAAAGGCACTAGTCCCCTGCACCAGGAAGCCTACACAACTCACTAAACCAACCTTAGCCACTGGGGACAGACACCAAAAACAACAGTAACTACGAACCTGCAACCTGCAAAAAGGAGACCCCAAACACAGTAAGTTAAGCAAAATCAGAAGAAAGAGAAGGAGCAGATGGAGGAGCAAGGTAAAAACCCACCAGACCTAACAAATGAAGAGGAAATAGGCCGTCTACCTGAAAAAGAATTCAGAATAATGATAGTAAAGATGATCCAAAATTGTGGAAATAGAATGGAGAAAATACAAGAAATGTTTAACAAGGTCCTAGAAGAACTAAAGAGCAAACAAACAGAGATGAACACCACAATAAATGAAATTAAAAATTCTCTAGACGGGATCAATAGCAGAATAACTGAGGCAGAAGAACAGATAAGTGACCTGGAAGATAAAATAGTGGAAATAACTACCACAGAGCAGAATAAAGAAAAAAGAATGAAAAGAATTGAGGGCAGTCTCAGAGACCTCTGGAACAACACTAAACGCACCAACATTCAAATTATAGGGTTCCCAGAAGAAGAAGAGAAAAAGAAAGGGACTGAGAAAATATTTGAAGAGATTATAGTTGAAAACTTCCCTAATATGGGAAAGGAAATAGCCACCCAAGTCCAGCCAAGCACAGAGAGTCCCATACATGATAAATCCAAGGAGAAACATGCCAAGACACATATTAATCAAACTAACAAAAATCAAATACAAAGAAAACATATAAAGAGCAGCAAGGGAAAAGCAACAAATAACACACAAGGGAATCCCCATAAGGTTAACAGCTGATCTATCAGCAGAAACTCTGCAAGCCAGAAGGGAGTGGCAGGACATATTTAAAGTGATGAAGGAGAAAAACCTACAACCAAGATTACTGTACCCAGGAAGGATCTCATTCGGATTTGACAGAGAAATTAAAACTTTTACAGACAAGCAAAAGCTAAGAGAATTCAGCACCACCAAAACAGCTTTACAACAAATGCTAAAGGAACTTCTCTAGGCAGGAAACACAAGAGAAGGAAAAGACCTACAATAAAAAACCCAAAACAATTAAGAAAATGGTAATGGGAACATACATATCAATAATTGCCTTAAATGTAAATGGATTAAATGCTCCAACCAAAAGACATAGACTGGCTGAATGGATACAAAAACAAGACCCGTATATGTGCTGTCTACAAGAGACCCACTTCAGACCTAGGGACACATACAGACTGAAAGTGAGGGGAAGAAAAAAGATATTCCATGCAAATGGAAATCAAAAGAAAGCTGGAGTAGCAATTCTCATATCAGACAAAATAGACTTTAAAACAAAGACTATTATAAGAGACAAAGAAGGACACTACATAATGATCAAGGGATCAATGCAAGAAGAAGATATAACACTTGTAAATATTTATGAACCCAACATAGGAGCACCTCAATACATAAGGCAAACACTAACAGCCAAAAAAGGGGAAATCAACAGTAACAAAATCATAGTAGGGGACTTTAACTCCCCACTTTCACCAATGGACAGATCATCCAAAATGAAAATAAATAAGGAAACACAAGCTTTAAATGATACATTAAACAAGATGGACTTAATTGATATTTATAGGACATTCCATCCATAAACAACAGAATACACTTTCTTCTCAAGTGCTCATGGAACATTCTCCAGGATAGATCATATCTTGGGTCACAAATCAAGCCTTGGTAAATTTAAGAAAATTGAAATCATATCAAGTATCTTTTCTGACCACAATGCTATGAGACTAGATATCAATTACAGGAAAAAATTTGTAAATAATACAAACACATGGAGGCTAAACAATACACTACTTAATAACCAAGAGATCACTGAAGAAATCAAAGAGGAAATCAAAAAATACCTAGAAACAAATGACAATGAAAACACGATGAGCCAAAACCTATGGGATGCAGCAAAGCAGTTCTAAGAGGAAAGTTTATAGCAATACTATCTTACCTTAAGAAACAAGAAACACCTCAAATAAACAACCTAACTTTACACCTAAAGCAATTAGAGAAAGAAGAACAAACAAAACCCAGTTAGCAGAAGGAAAGAAATCATAAAGAGCAGAAATAAATGAAATAGAAACAAAGAAAACGATAGCAAAGATCAATAAAACTAAAAGCTGGTTCTTTGAGAAGATAAACAAAATTGGTAAACCATTAGCCAGACTCATCAAGAAAAAAAGGAGAAGACTCAAATCAATAGAATTAGAAATGAAAAAGGCAAAGTAACAACTGACACTGCAGAAATACAAAGGATCATGAGAGATTACTACAAACAACTATATGCCAATAAAATGGACAACCTGGAAGAAATGGACAACTTAGAAAAGCACAACCTTCTGAGACTGAATCAGGAAGAAATAGAAAATATAAACAGACCAATCACAAACAAGCACTGAAATTGAAACTGTGATTAAAAGTCTTCCAAAAAAGAAAAGCCCAGGACCAGATGGCTTCACAGGTGAATTCTATCAAACATTTAGAGAAGAGTTAATACATATCCTTCTCAAACTCTTCCAAAATATAGCAGAGGGAGGAACACTCCCAAACTTATTCTACGAGGCCACCATCACCCTGATACCAAAACCAGACAAAGATGTCACAAAGAAAGAAAACTATAGGCCAATATCACTGATGAACATAGATGCAAAAATCCTCAACAAAATACTAGCAAACAGAATCCAACAACACAGTAAAAGGGTCATACACCATGATCAAGTGGGGTTTATCCCAGGAATGCAAGGATTCTTCAATATATGCAAATCAACCAATGTGATACACCATATTAACAAATTGAAGGAGAAAAACCATATGATCATCTCAATAGATGCAGAGAAAGCTTTTGAAAAAATTCAACACCGATTTATGATAAAAACCCTCCAGAAAGTAGGCATAGAGGGAACTTTCCTCAACATAATAAAGGCCATATGAGACAAACCCGCAGCCAACATCATCCTCAATGGTGAAAAACTGAAAGCATTTCCACTAAGATCAGGAACGAGACAAGGTTGCCCACTCTCACCACTATTATTCAACATAGTTTTGGTAGTTTTAGCCACAGCAATCAGAGAAGAAAAGGAAGTAAAAGAAATCCATATCGGAAAAGAAGTAAAACTGTCACTGTTTGCAGATGACATGATACTATACATAGAGTATCCTAAAGATGCTAGCAGAAAACTACTAGAGCTAATCAATGAATTTGGTAAAGTAGCAGGATACCAAATTAATGCGCAAATATCTTGCATTTCTATACACTAATGATGAAAAATCTGAAAGTGAAATTAAGAAAACACTCCCATTTACCATTGCAACAAAAAGAATAAAATATCTAGGAATAAACCTACCTAAGGAGACAAAAGACTTGTATGTAGAAAATTATAAGACACTGATGAAAGAAATTAAAGGTGATACAAATAGATGGAGAGATATACCATGTTCTTAGATTGGTAGAATCAACATTGTGAAAATGACACTACTACCCAGAGCAATGTACAGATTCAATGCAATCCCTATCAAACTACCACTGGCATTTTTCACAGAACTAGAACATAAAACTTCACAATTTGTATGGAAACACAGAAGACCCCGAATAGCCAAAGCAATCTTGAGAAAGAAAAACAGAGCTGTAGGAATCAGGATCCCTGACAGACTATGCTGCAACCCTACAGTAATCAAGACAGTATGGTCCTGGCACAAAAACTGAAATATAGATCAATGGAACAGCATAGAAAGCCCAGAGGTAAACCCATGCACATATGGTCACCTTATCTTTGATAAAGGAGGCAAGAATATACAGTGGAGAAAAGACAGCCTCTTCAGTAAGTGGTGCTGGGAAAACTGGACAGCTACATGTAGACGAATGAAATTAGAACACTCCCTAACACCATACACAAAAATAAACTCAGAATGGATTCAGGACCTAAATGTAAGGCCAGACACTATAAAACTCTTAGAGGAAAACATAGGCAGAACACTCTATGACATAAATCACAGCAAGATGCTTTTTGACCCACCTCCTTGAGAAATGGAAATAAAAACCAAAATAAACAAATGGGACCTAATGAAACTTAAAAACTTTCACACAGCAAAAGAAACCATAGACAAGGCAACCCTCAGAATGGGAGAAAATGTTTGCAAATGAAGCAACTGACAAAGGATTAACCTCCAAAATTTACAAGCAGCTCATGCAGCTCAATATCAAAAAAAGAAACAACCCAATCCAAAAATGGGCAGAAGACCTAAATAGACATTTCTCCAAAGAAGATATTCAGATTGCCAACAAACACATGAAAGGATGCTCAACATCACTAATCATAAGAGAAATGCAAATCAAAACTACAATGAAGTATCACCTCACACTAGTCAGAATGGCCGTCATCAAAGAATCTACAAACAGTAAGTGCTGGAGAGGGTGTGGAGAAAAGGGAACCCTCCTGCACTGTTGGTGGGAATGTAAATTGATACAGCCACTATGGAGAACAGTATGGAGTTTCCTTTAAAATCTACAAATAGAACTACCATATGACCCAGCAATCCCACTACTGGGCATATACCCTGAGAAAACCATAATTCAAAAAGAGTCATGTACCACAATGTTCATTGCAGCACTGTTTACAGTAGCCAGGACATGGAAGCAACCTAAGTGTCCATCAACAGATGAATGGATAAAGAAGATGTGGCACATATATACAATGGAATATTACTCAGCCATAAAAAGAAACGAAATTGAGTTATTTGTAGTGAGGTGGATGGACCTAGAGTCTGTCATACAGAGTGAAGTAAGTCAGAAAGAGAAGAACAAATACCATATGCTAACACATATATATGGAATCTACAAAAAAAAAAAAAGAAAGAAAGCAATGGTCATGAAGAACCCAAGGGCAAGACGGGAATAAAGACGCAGACCTATTAGAGAATGGACTTGAGGACACGGGGAGGGGGAAGGGTAAGCTGGGACAAAGTGAGAGAGCGGCATGGACATATATACACTACCAAAGGTAAAATAGATAGCTAGTGGGAAGCAGCCGCATAGTACAGGGAGATCAGCTCGGTGCTTTGTGACCACTTAGAGGGGTGGGATAGGGAGGGTGGGAGGGAGGGAGACGCAAGAGGGAGGAGATATGGGGATATATGTATAGCTGATTCACTTTGTTATAAAGCAGAAACTAACACACCATTGTAAAGTAATTATACTCTAATAAAGATGTTCAAAAAAAAAGATTTAATGATCACATAGTATGTGTCAGATACTATTCTATGAATTTGTGCTTTTATTTAATCATTAAAACAATCCTAAGAAGAAGGTTATATTTTATTCCCATTTTACTTACAAGAAAACTAAGGCATGGAGAGGTTAGATGAATCATCAATATCATAAAATCAGCAAGTAGTGGGAAAGATTTTAGAACCCAGGCAGTATCTCTCCTAAACCTGAGTGTATAACTTCTCTAATGATCTCACATGTCTGAGAGAGGTATTAAAATGACAGCTAACACTGGTCATAGGCAAGAGATAAGACTTCCCAGAGAAGGTAGCAGTCCAACTTAGTCTTTTTTTAAACCGCTTTATTGAAGTATAATTGATAAATAAGAAAACAGTGCATGTTTAATGTATACAATTTGATGAGTTTGGACATATGCATACACCATCCGTGAAACCATCCCAACTTAGTTTATAAGGAAGGAATTTATCGAGATTAAAAATTTGAGTGAGGACATTCTGAGAAGAGAAAACAGCAAATGCAAAGGTGCAAATAAGTGAAGAAAAAAATGGCATATTTTGAATATGAAAAAAATGAGTAAGAACATTTAAACCAGAAGTCAGGAAAGACTTCTTGCATGTTTTTGCACTTTTTATAATTGGAATCATACATTATATACTCTTGTAAGTGGTTTCTTTCGTTCATCATTGTGTCTATGAGATTAATCCATACTGTTGTTTATTGTATTTATCACTTTTAATTTATGATCATCCCTCATTTATCTCTTTTAACAACTTAAACATATTTATTTTAAAATTTCTGTCAGGCTATTCCATAACATTCATTTTATCAGGAATGAGTACATAATTCTGTTATCAGTTTGGTTAAATTGCTTAACATTAGATTTCTTAATGTGTTTGAGAATTTTGTTTCATGGTTATTTTTAATTAATTAATTAATTAATTAATATTTATTTTTGGCTGTGTTGGGTCTTCGTTTCTGTGCGAGGGCTTTCTCCAGTTGCGGCAAGCGGGGGCCACTCTTCATTGCGGTGCGCGGGCCTCTCACTGTCGCGGCCTCTCCCGTTGCGGAGCACAGGCTCCAGACGCGCAGGCTCAGTAGTTGTGGCTCATGGACTTTGTTGCTCCGCCGCATGTGGGATCTTCCCAGACCAGGGCTCGAACCTGTGTCCCCTGCATTGGCAGGCAGACTCTTAACCACTGCGCCACCAGGGAAGCCCTTCATGGTTATTTTGAGAGAGAAATTTTCTAAGTTTGTTCTTCTTTCCTTTCCTATTTAAGGGTGAGTTGGTTGTAAGGGGTCCTAACTTCCTCAGATCTTTAGGCCTCCAATCTGAACCTAAATCTCCCATAATCTTTCAGCACTCCTACTCAGTGGAGTGGTGGTTTTTTATTAGTGATTTTGATCTTACAAAAATAATTGTTTCATAACTTTGCATAAGCTTATCGGTCTCTAAGTGCCTTTGGTCTAAGTTAATCACATTGTTTTCCAGGCATGCAGTCGTTTTATGAAACTAAACAATAACTCCAAATAGATTTTCTAATCAAGTAAAACGAAAACATAAATGATTTTTTTTCAATTCTGATTCCTTGGTGCCATCTTGGTAAAGGGGATGAAGTAGATGTTCCAAGTAAATAATACCTTGTGCTTTGAGTTGTCTATGTTATTTTAGTGGGCAGGAAATAATTATCAGAAGAGCTAAAAAAAGGTACTTGGGGAAGAGTGCATTCCTGCCAAATTGATTTCTAGTATTATAGAGCCAAGAGTTTAAATACTAAGCACTAAGGTGAACAGCTATTTGATCTATTGTCAGGTAAACCCAGTCAATTTTACCCATCACTGTGACTGCAAATAATTATAACTCTAGGGAAGTCCCCTTTTTCAATTCACAAAATACTCAAGGTTCTGAAGTGATATGTTCTAACTCAGCCCAGGGGAACTGACTCTCTTATCATTAAAAGGTCTGAGTCAAAACACCATAGGCATTGTGCCATCTGGCTAGAGGGGCTTCCTCATTCAATGGATCATTCCAAAGCCAACTTCTTCCAGAAGTTGAACATAAATCTTAGCATAGTGGATCTGAAGTCAGAGGGTCCTGAATTATTAGGGTTCATTTGTTTGGCTGGATCACTTTGAGGTGAATGCTCACCCACATCTTTCATGTCCATATTAGCAGTATTTTCATTATGAGAGGATTTGTGATGAATGGGAACCACAGTAAGATTTCCCTCTGGGTCCAGGATTTTTTATTATTATTTGCATTATATCTCTAATAAAGAAGCTTCTTTTATATAGTCAAACTTCTTACGAGAAGCCAAATGATGTACTTGAAGACTTACATTTAAAAAGAGAATTTTGTGGGGTGGCAACCAACCTCAGACACATATGGTTCAGTGCTCCATTGTTCTACCTGAGTCCAGTGCCTGAAACAATGCTTGCCAATGACCATTTTGAAAGACAAAAACAATTATACTGTGGGTAACAGCTGTGGAAATTAGAAAGTTTCTAAGGCTGGAGAATTTTATGTAGCCTTTGAATATGATTGTTTTTAGCATGTGACAATATGATATTAAAAATTATTCTAGTAGACTCAAAGATAAGAAGAGTATAACGAAAGGAAAAAGAGAAGCTAGCAAACACCTTCATGTAGCCAGGTATGTCTGTATAGCTCTCAGGTAAGCAATTCAGATACAACACATCCAAAATAAAATTTTCTTTTATTTCAAATATGCTCCTCTCCTATGTTTCCCATTTCTGAGAACACATCGTGCACAATTCACCCAGTGAAACAGCAGAGTATTATTAGATGTTTCCCTTTCTTTCACCTCATCCATAAACTAACTCCTGTCCATTCTAATCTTGAAGGAGCTCTCAAGTTCATTTCTTCCCCCTCTGTCCTCACTGCTGCTCTCTCAGATCAGAACCGAATCCTTTCAGGCAAGCGTCTCAGCCTCCCACCTGGCTTCCCTGTTCCCTCCTCTTTTCTCCCATGCATCCCCCATACCATCATCAGAGGTGCTTCTAAAGCCCACCTTGATCACCTAAACGTTCAATGGCTTCTCCATGCCTACAGAATGCATGTTCTTCTTAGAACACATATTATCTTTCACAGTGAGACTGCCACATATTTCTCTTTCAACCACATTTCATACATTCCCCAAAAGCCCTCTATGTTAAGTCATACCAAATTAGTCTATAATTTCTTGAATTCTCCATAGTCTTTCATGTAGGTTGGTGTGTCTATTCTCTGTGTAGACCATCCATCCATAGCATCCTACTGATTAGCTCTTAGTGTCCATTAAAACCTCTTACTGTCTACCTTTTTTCACATACCTCTATTATAACACAAGTAATGCTGAATTTAGTTGTATGTTTACTCTTCTCTTGCTCTCCCACTAGACAGAGAACTATTAAAAACAGCCTTTTTTAAACTTTTATCCTCCCTTTGTTCCCACCACCCTCAGGATTCTAGCACAATCTATGGTAAATTATATATGTTAATATATATTTAAATGAAAAAATAATGACTAAACTTAGACATATAGAAAGGGAAATAAAGCAAAGATGGAGAAAAGTTTTCATAGCAATAGAATTTAAATGTTGAGTGAGATGATAGTTCAGTTGATTTTAAATGGCTAAGGAAAAATAATTTTAGGATATTTGTGATTGCTTTTAATGTAAACATATATTATTCCATATTTAAAACAATCCATGGTAAATTAGTGCCACTCAGTTGGACAAAGCCACAAGGGAGATATTAAAAGATAATTGTTATCATCTCTCCTCTACATCTTTTAAGCTTGCTATATCTCTAAAGAATTCATGGACGAAATTGCCCAACAAATTAAGAGGTTGATGTTCTGCGTATTTAAATTAAAATGCTCAACTATACTTAGTTTTCCCCCTTTGTGTTAGAAAAGACCTCAAGATCAACAAGCACAAGTTAGGAAATGGTGAGTTTCAATATCACACTAAAAAGATAAACACCCTTCCTAACCTGTGTGATTAGCTCAGTTAGTAGGACATAAATATCTGCATGGCATTCATATTTATCATTATTTTTTAAATGCACTGGGTGGGAGGGTAATATTTCCAAAGATTTTGGCCCTGATCTATATCTATATCTATCTATCTATCTATTTTTATTCATCTAATATTGTTCTTTTGAATCAAATAAATAATCAAAATTAATGAGCAGCTAATTTCATGTTTATGAACAGAATTCTCATTTTTTTCCTCAAGTTAAAATCCCTAGCCATTTGATGTGTTTTTTCTTGCCTAATTAGTGTCGAGCAGTAGAGTAGTGGTGGAGGGGGTAAGACACAAGTTTACACATGACTGTTTAGGATTTTTCACCCCCTTATTACAATATCAACTCATCTTTTATGTATCTAGGCTGAAATTGTGTTGGTATGCAGCATTTCTGGCTGTGTTAATTGTTCCCACATTATTTGTGGGGTACACGTTTGTCTTACCAACTAGAACGTATATTCCCCTATAGTTACCATTTTTTTCCTGCTTCTTCAGATAATTATCATATGGCTGGCAGTAATGGGTATGTATGCATGTGTTTGCACTTTTATGTGTGCTTCATGTGAACTTTAATTAATTAATTAACTTTTAATGTTTTAATGGGAAAAAATAAACTGGGGTAGAAAGAGTTCAATTGAATGCTGTCTTGATTTTCCAAAAACTGAAGGATCTGCACTTAGGAAACTTGGTCATTGAGAGGCATTGCAAAATGGGATAGGACATATGTTCAGCCAGACTCTCTGTCCAGAAAAGTGAATAGAAAGATTATCACAAGTTTATTTTATTTCTAGTTTCTGTGTCGCTGGAGAGCTCAGTCAAGGAGAAACACCATGTGCATGGAAGGGAAGGCAAATCCTTCCCTCTTAAGTCCATCTCACCTGTGCCATGAAGAAGAGGTTGTGGTACCTCCGCAGATGGGCTTATCCTCTTTCCATCCATAGTTCCATAGGTAGCAGATGAAGGTAGTAAAAAAGGTAAAGACCAGATCATTGGTTTCTCCCATTTCCAACAGAGTGCGAAGGGACATTCAGATTTTAGAGGGTGGAATTGAGTAAATTCAAGACACATCCGTTTTTATGTTTAACTCTACTTGTCTTGGTGGATAATTTCTTAATTAAATCAAAGTAGGTGATAATGAAATATAGAGGTGGCCTTGAGATAGAATGAATTCACCAAGTGAAATACTCACTTGAGGAATTCACTGAAAGCCAAATCTCTGCCCTATTATGATTACATTTTTCTAAAATTAAAAGCAAAGCTTATAATTAAAGCAAGGTTTGAGACTCAAATAATTTCAAAAGTATTGCTTCTTGAATCACTTTTATAAATTTCCATTTCTAAAAGCAAAGCAGTAAAATTCAATAATTTAAGATTTGTAGCTGTTCAGATCATACTGTATACCACAAACTGACTTTGCTCTACCCTAACCTGATACTTACTTCTCTTCATACTTATTTTAAATTTACCTTAACTTTTTATTTTTTCATTTTTATATTCCCATAATTATTCTATCTTTCTGAAGAAAGTTTGCTTTTAATTAAACAGTAATGAGAAGTCTGACTAAATTTTTTTAAAAAAACACTTTTTTTGATGACAGCTTGTAACATTATTCCTCCCTTTTCCAATTCTGATTCACATCTAAGCAAGCAGGTAAGGAAGCCAGGTGTATGCTGACGTTTGATACCGGCAACAAGTTCAAACAACTTGCAGGAACCTTCAGCTAGGTCTTATTCCCTAACCACCATAAAAACCCAAGCCATTTTCACTTCAGTTTGGGAAATCTACCCTGCTGTCCCCCCAAAATCTCATAGTATGTGTGTGTCATCCTCACTCTCAATATCCGAACCAATTTTTGGAGAGGAGTCAATTTTGCTTCTTCAGGGGTCTCCATAAAATAACCAACCCGTATATCAGACCCTCTGTGCTCACTGCTAGGTATGTGATAAATTATCACCAAATGGGAAAAGATTCCTCTTTTCTTATTCTGGAGCATATAATTTTGGTCTAGTGAGTTCAAAAGTAAATTTAGTTATTTAATTAATTCATACCAAACACTTTAATGGGAGGGGAGGTGTTATGTGCTGTCAGCCACACTGCCCTGATACTGAGTATTTTTTAAAATGTTATTTGATTGTGGTGAGAACACTTAACATGAAATCAACCCTCTTAACACATTTTTCAGTGTACAAGGCAGTATCTTTGACTCTAGATACAATGCTTTACAGTAGATCACTAGAGCTTATTTATCTTGCTAACTGAAACTTTATGCCCATTGATTAGTAACTCCCCATTTCTCCCTCCTGTCAGCCCCCAGCAACCACCATTCCACAATCTGATTCTATAAAATATATTATTTAATTATCTTACATAAGTAGAATCATGTGCAGTCTTTGTCTTTCTGTTATTGGCTTGTTTCACTTAGCGTAATGTCTTCAAGTTTCATTTGTGTTGTTGCATATGGCGGAATGTTCCTTTTTTTTAAAGGTTGACTAGTATTCTATTGTATGTATGTACCACATTTTCTTTATCATTCCATCTATCAATGGACATTTAGGTTGCTTCCACATTTTAACTATTGTAAATAGTGCTTCAGTGAACATGAGAGTGGTAATATCTCTTTGAGATCCCAATTTCAATTATTTTAGATAAATACCCGGAAGTGGGATTTGGATCATATGGTGGTTCTGTTTTTAATTTTTTGAGTGAACTTCATACTGTTTTCTGTAGCAGCTGCACCATTTTGCATTCCCATCAACAGTGAAAAAGAATTCTAATTTTTTCACATACTCATCAACACTTGTTATTTTCTGTACTTTTAAAATAATGACCATCCTAACAGGTATGAGGTGATATCTCCTTGTGGTTTTGATTTGCATTTCCCTGATGATTACTGGTGTTGAGAATCTGTTCCTATACCAGTAGGCCATTTGTATGTCTTCCTTGGAAAAGTGTCTATCCAAGTGCTTAGTCCATTTTTAAAATGCGTTATTAGGTTTTGTGGTGTTGAGTTGTAGCAGTTCCTTATATATTTCGGGGACTAACCCCTTATCAGATATATGGTTTGCAAATATTTTCTTCCATTCCATAGGTTCCCTTTTTCTGTGGTGTTTTCTTAGCTATGCAGAAGCTTTTTGGTTTGATGTAGTCCCACTTATTTATTTTTGTTTTTGTTGCCTGTGTCTTTTGGTGTCATATCTATCAAATTATTGCTAAGATCAATGTCATGAAGCTTTTCCCCTATGTTTTCTTCTAGGAGTTTTAAGTGTTTAATCCACTTTGTGTTGATTTTTGTGGTTAGTGTATAATAAGGTTCCAATTTCATTCTTTTGCATGTTGATATCCACTTTTCCCAGCACCATTTGTTGAAGAGACTATCCTTTCCCCATTGTATATTCTTGGCAATGAATGTGAATATTTATATACCTAGTTCTAGCTCTGGCTTTGAAAATGTTTTGACTCTCAGCATTCTTGTCTGTCAAATGGAGATAATAACATCCCTTTCAAAGGTTCCTGGGAGGATTGAGTGGCCAAATACAAGTAAATCACCCAGGGTAGGACTGCGCATATAGACAACACAAATGTTGCTTTGCTACCCCACTGTTCCCTTCTGGCTACAAAGGATGTGTAAGATATGGTGCTTAAATATTAGCTAAGAGATAATATTTGCAATCATAAGATAAATATTTAGTTAAGAGATAACATTTGCAATCATAAAATAAGATTCAGGTATATATATATATATATATATATATATATATATATATATATATATATACACCAAAATGTGTTTAACCTTTTTATGCACAGTGTTGGAGACAAGAATCAAACGTGCATAAAATAAGGACAGAACCAACTCCTTTATCAAGTCAGCCAAACAGACCCTTCCCCCAGTAGACCAAACCATATATAGGCACATTTAATATACCAGACACTGGGTTAAATAGTTTATATTCCTTTTGTCATTTAATTATCACAGCTTTGTGAAGTTGATGATGATGATCATAATGAAAATATCATTCACTGACATGTTCAAGGTACTTTTACATATTTTACATATCCTCATGATTTTCCTGTGAGGTTGGTGATGTTATTCATCTTACTTTGTGGTTGTGAAAACTGAGACACAGTCCAATTACTTTTATAAGCTGGCATAGATAGTAACTACCCAACAGGAGTGGGATTTGAGCTGAGGTTGGGTTATCTCTTGGGCCCACAGGTATAATTACTAGACTCTACTGCAGCAAGATAGTTCAGAAATTCATTCGGTTCATCTTCTGAATCACTTGAGAAATTAAAATTCCAACAAGTGTTTAACTAAAATGAAACTAGAAGTGTAAGACATACGTGAAAAAAAGGTGTGAATTGCCTATCCAAAGGTGTGACTTTGTGGGAAGAGCTAGTCTTACGCAGTGGGGAAATATTATGGCTGCTGCTCTTGTATCTGGACTCTGGTAAGATCTTCCACCTTTAAAATTTCTCCTATAAGAAGCAAAGTCTGTGAGGATAGAGAAAGTTTAAAATGTAAACCACCTGGGAAGGAGAAAAAAATCCATGTTCTAGAATAGAAATGCCTCATTCCAACCTCTTCTGACAGCTTTTGTGGAAAGCCTCAAGCAGGAATCAGGTTCCTGGTTAGGAGCTGGAAGGGAATCCCTTGAGGGGTACAAAGGTGAGGACTGGTAAGTTCATCAAAACTCAAGGAAAATGTCACATGTTTTAAATTTTTTTACTGTTGTTGAACTTATATATCTGTTTTACATAATGGATCATTTAAGATCTTGTGCCTTTTATTTAGAATAGATATAACAGATTTGATAATATTTACTCAATGTAAAATGGCACTAAAATTCTTCAAGCTATATGAACCATTTCTTTTTTTTTTTAAACATCTTTATTGGACTATAATTGCTTTACAATGTTGTGTTAGTTGCTGCTGTATAACAAAGTGAGTCAGCTATATGTATACATACATCCCCATATCTCCTCCCTCTTGCGTCTCCCTCCCATCCTCCCTATCCCACCACTGTAAGTGGACAAAAAAGCACTGAGCTGATCTCCCTGTGCTATGCTGCTGTTTCCCACTAGCCATTTTACATTTGGTAGTGTATATATGTCAATGCCACTCTCTCACTTCGTCCCAGCTTACCCTTCCCCCTCCCCCTGTCCTCAAGTCCATTCTCTATGTCTGTCATGGTTATCTGGTTCTTCTTTATAGGTATTGGTAGCCTCTTATGATTTGAGACAGAACCCCCTTGTCCACAGTGTATCAATGAAATTATGTCTCATGCTGAATTTTACCTCACATATAAATATTTACTAGCAAAAAGGTGTTAAATAGTTTCTTGTAAGTTCGTTACATTTCCAACTCTACTTCGAATAGTTTTCAGCTGTTAGAATTGCCATATGTGTATGCCTTCTTTGTGTCTCTGTATCCCTGGAAAATCCTCATATTTTTAACACATCTACTTTCCCCCAATAAAATCATTATTATCATCCTTGTGCAGTTATTCAGTTACCTACAGTTGATATTTATTTTGGGTGTCCATAGACTCCTAACTATGCTCTTTAAACTACTCTTCACCCTTGGAGTGTGTATTTTGAGTAGATTACCTCAAATGTTAACTAGCCAGCAGTAAGGCATTCATTAAAGTGGATTCATAAAGGTACATACATATACACACCCCAAAATGTCTGTGCTTAAAATATTACAGATATGAAACACCTTGGGAAGAAGTCTTTTCTTTTAAAGTGAGAAAAAGTTTTGGGTATCCTTTTAAGCTACATATTTTGGAAATTTCTAGGTTTCAAAAATAAGTATGCAGCATTCTCTAGTTTCCTGATGTGCTGCAGGTTTTTTCTATCATATACCTTTGGATATTTCAAGTTATCCTGTTACATAATTTCAATTTCCTTGATTTTTTAAGATAACCTACTAATATTGAGTATCTACTGTGTATCTATGAGTTTACATTCATGTCACTATGCACATTTTCAAAATGACCAATTTAACAGATTAATTTAAAATTTCTACATCAAAGTATTTATTTTGAACCATCTTGTTCCTACAAAGATGATACACATGCACACACAAATATATATATATATACACATATACATACAAAATGATAACTCATGAAACATTTATAAAATGTCTTAGGGACATTTATGTCATACTTAAAATTTTAGATATATATTTACATATTTTTTATAATTATAAATTATATCCTTACAAATTATATATATACTTTAAATATTCAAAAATGCTAAAATTCAGGAACCTCCATACTGCTCTCTATAGTGGCTGTATCAACTTACATTCCCACCAACAGTGCAGGAGGGTTCCCTTTTCTCCACACCCTCTCCAGCATTTATTGTTTGTAGATGTTTTGATCATGGCCATTCTGACAGGTGCGTGATGATATCTCATTGTAGTTTTGATTTGCATTTCTCTAATGATTAATGACGTTGAGCATTCTTTCATGTGTTTGTTGGCAATCTGTATATCTTCTTTGGAGAAATGTCTATTTAGGTCTTCTGCCCATTTTTGGATTGGGTTGTTTGTTCCTTAAAAAACTAAAAATATAGCTACCATATGACCCAGCAATCCCACTACTGGGCATATACCCTGAGAAAACCAAAATTCAAAAAAAGTCATGTACCAAAATGTTCATTGCAGCTCTGTTTACAATAGCCAGGACATGGAAACAACCTAAGTGTCCATCAACAGATGAATAGATCAAGAAGATGTAGCACATATATATACAGTGGAATATTACTCAGCCATAAAAAGAAACGAAATTGAGTTATTTGTAGTGAGGTGGATGGACCTAGAGTCTGTCATACAGAGTGAAGTAAGTCAGAAAGAGAAAAACAAATACCGTATGCTAACACATATATATGGAATCCAAAAAAAAAGAAAAATGGTCATGAAGAACCTACGGGCAAGACAGGAATAAAGACACAGACCTACTACTAGAGAATGGACTTGAGGATATGGGGAGGGGGAAGGGTAAGCTGGGACAAAGTGAGAGAGTGGCATGGACATATATACACTACCAAACGTAAAATAGATAGCTAGTGGGAAGCAGCCACATAGCACAGGGAGATCAGCTCGGTGCTTTGTGACCACCTAGAGGGGTGGGATAGGGAGGGTGGGAGGGAGGGAGATGCAAGAGGGAAGAGATATGGGGACATATATATATATATGTATAACTGATTCACTTTGTTATAAAGCAGAAACTAATACGCTGGCTAATACATTGTAAAGCAATTATACTCCAATAAGGATGTTTTTTAAAAAAATGCTAAAATTCAATTAGGCTTATATAATGCTTTATAATTATATATAACCATTTTTTTAAGTGCCTGTGTGATTTTTTTAATTTAATAAACAAATTTGAATACTAAGTCTATCCAACTTAAAGTCTGTGTGATAGAAAAGTAATGTAGTATATGTTGTCTAATTTATAAAAACAGTATTGCTGCTGTAATTGTCAACAGTGAAAAGATAATTCAAAATATTGGGGAGAAAGCAGAATGATATTTTTGTCTCACCTGGAAAATACTAAAACAGATATAATCCATATGTGTCCATATGTGTATATGTATGTATGTATGCATGTATGTATGTATGTATCTATCTATCATCTGTCTGTCTCTCAGTCATTTCTGTTAATGGATAATTCACTGACTGCTCCTTAACCCTTTCTCCATTTCCCATATTTCACTGAAGGTGCTGAGTGAGATGTTTTCTTTCCCAGTTATGGGTGACCATGTAATTCAGTTCTAGCTGATGTGACATAGAAAATTTCCAAGGAGCATCTGGAAAACCTTTTGCTTATTTGATAAAAAATAATAGATGGATCTTGTACTGCCCTTCCTCCTTCTTACTCACCAACTTTAATGAATGTGTTATATTAGAGGCTACACCAACCATCTTACTAAAATGAAGAGGAAAAGCATAGGGCAAGAAAAAGTCAATATGCTAGTAACAGTAGTACAGAAAGATAGAAGCCTTGATGATGTTAAGTAGCTGAACAAATGCCAGTAACTCCCTGCCTCTGGGCTTCTTGCTTTGAGTTTGTCATTCTCAGTTAGGTTGTCGGTTACTTGCAGCTACAATCATTCCAATTAATATGTGTATACCTTGTAATTTCTCCAAAAAGCCTCTTGCCTTTATGATTTGATTTTTTTCTTTAGCAAGGTTACTAACTTTAGGTGATAAATTTTGGTTTTTTTAAATTAAAACTTAATTTTCATTGAGCAGTCTTAGGTTCGGAGAAAAATTGAACAGAAAATAGAGATTTCCCACATACCACCTGCCCCCACCCATGCATAGACTCTTCAATTATCCAAATCTTCTGCCAGAGTGGTACATTTGTTACAAGCAATGAATCTACACTGACACATCATAATAACCCAAAGTCCATATTTTACATTATGGTTCACCTTTAGTATTGAACATTCTATGGTTTTGGACAAATGTTTAATGACATTTATCTACCATTATATCATACAGAGTATTTTCACTGCCCTAAAAATCCTCTGTGCTCTGCCTAATCATCTCTCTCCCCCAGTATCAACGCTTGGGAATCACTGATATTTTTATTATATCCACAGTTTTGCCTTTTCCAGAATGTTATATGATTAGAATCACAGTGTATGTTACCTTTTCAGATTGGCTTCTTTCACGTATATACATTTAAGGTTCTTCTATGTCTTTTCACGGCTTGATATCTCATTTCTTTTCAGCACTTAATAATATTCCATGTCTGGAGGTACAGTTTATTAATCCATTCATCTACTGAAGAACATCATAGTTGCTTTTAAGTATTGATAATTATGAGTAAAGCTGCTATAAACATCCATGTGTAGGTTTTTGTGTGGACATAACGTTTCAACTCCTTTGGGTAAATACTAAGGAGCATGATTTCTGGATCGTATGGTAAGAGTAAATTTAGTTTTGTTAAAAACTGCCAAACTGTTTTACACAGTGGCTGTAATAATTTTGCATTCCCATCAACAGTGTTTCACAGTTCATGTTGCTCTACATCCTCACCAGCATTTGGTGTTGTCAGTGTTCCATAGTTTAGAGATTTTAATAAGTGCACATGTGAAGCATGCTTATTTGTCATGTGTATATCTTCTTTGATGATGTGTGTTAAGGTCTTTGGCCTATTTTTAATATGATTAGGTGTTTTCTTATTGTTGAGTTTTAAAAGTTCTTTGTATATTTTATCTAACAGTCATTTATCAGCTGTATCTTCTGCAAATATTTTTTTCCAGTCTGTGACTTGTCTTCTCATTCTCTTGTCTTTTGTATAGCAGAGATTTTTATTTTAATGAAGTCTAGCTTGTCAGTTCTTTCATGGAATGTCTTTGGTGTTGTATCTAAAAAATCATCACCATACATCATGTCATCTAGGTTTTCTCCTATGTTATAGTCTAGGAGTTTTATAGTTATGCAATTTACATTTAGGTCTGTGATGCACTTTGAGATAATTTTAGTGAAGGGTATAAGGTCTGTGTCTAGACTTATTTATTTTTGCATGTGAAGGTCCAGTTCTTCCAGCACCTTCTGTTAAAAAGACTATTTTTGTTCCATTGCATTGCCTTTGCTTCTTTGTCAAAGATCAGTTCACTCTATTTATGAAGGTCGTTTTATGGGTCCTCTTTTCTGTTTCATTGATCTATTTGTCTTTTCTTATACCAATACCACACTGTCTTGATTACTGTAGCTTTATAGTGAGTCTTGAAGTCAGGTAGTGTTAGCCCTCCAACTTTGTTCTCATCCTTCTATATTGTGTTGCCTATTCTGAGTGTTTTGCCTTTCTCTATGAACTTTAGAATTAGTTTGTCAATATCCACAAAATAATTTGCTGGGTTTTTTTGATTGGAATTGCATTGAATCTGTAAACTAAATTGGGAAGAATTCACATCTTGACAATATTAGTTTTTCTATCTATGGACATGGAATAGCTCTGTTTATTACGTTCTTTGATTACACACATCAGAGTTTTGTAGATTTCTTCATTTTGATCTTGTACATATTTTGTTAGATTTATACCTAGTATTTCATTTTGGAGGTTGCTAATGCAAATGGTACTCTGTTTTTAATTTTAAATTTCATTTGTTCATTATTGGTATATAGGAAAGCAATTGACCTTTATATATTTATCTTATATTCTGCAACCTTGCTATAATTGCTGATTAATTCCAGGAGTTCTTTTGTCAGCTCATCCAGATTTTCTACATAGACACTCATGTCATCTATGAATGAAGACAGTTTTATGTCTTCATTCCCAATCTCTAAACATTTTCCTTTCCTTTCTCCTCTTTTCTTTTCTTTTCTTTCCTTATTGCATTAGCAAGAACTTCCAGTACAATATTGAAAAGGAATGGTGAGAGGAGACATCATGGTCTTGTACTTGATCTTAGTGGGAAAACTTCGAGTTTCTCACCATTAAGTGTGATGTTAGTTGTAGATAGTCTTTATCAAGTTGAGGCAGTTCCTCTCTATTTCTAGTTTACTCAGAGGTTTTATCCTGAATGGGTGTTGGATTTTGTCAAATGTTTTAGCTGCATCTTGATATGATCATGTGATTTTTTCTTTTTTGATATTTTGGTGTGATGGGTTACATTAATTGATATTTGAATATTGAATCAGCCTTACGTATCTGGGATAAATCCCACTTGGTCATGGTGTATAATTCTTTCTTATACTTTTTTTATTCAATTTTCTAATATTTTGTTAAGGATTTTTGCATCTATGTTCATGAGAGATACTGATCTGTATTTTTCTTTTCTTGTAATGTCTTTATCTGGTTTTGGTATTAGGGTAATGCTGTTTCATAGAATGAGTTAGGAAATATTCTCTCTGCTTCTGTCTTTTGTAGAGATTGTAGATAATTGACATAATTTCATCTTTAAACATTTGGTAGAATTCACCAATGAACTTATCTGGGCCTGGTGCTTTCTGTTTGGAAGGTCTGTTCAGACTTTTACTTGTTGTTAGGATGGAGTGGAGACCTCAAGTTTATTTCTAGTGGATCTGGAAACTGGAAGTCATAAATTTCGTTTTAATATCATTAGTTTTTGGAAGGGTTTTGAATGACATTTGAATGACAATGAGACTAATTTATACTGGATATTATAGCTTAATATTATCTTATGGTTTTGTTCTATTTCTGGACATAAGTCCTTTTCACTAAATTTCTGACAACTGGTGCCTAAGTAGTAATTGCAAAGCTGTCCCTCTACTCCAGATTTAAATATCTGTTTGGCTGCATAAGTTGAATCAAATTTTGGTTTTACTGAAAGAACAAATTAGCCCACTAAAGAATTAGTCTTGGACAGAAGAAAAGTAATGAAGATTTTTTTTCCCCAATAATCATAGAATTTTTGTACACTTCTATAAAACTGATCAGTGGGCATCATTAGATAACTTCAGTTGGCTTAGATATACAGACTAATGAGGAAATATCTGTATTGACTATATCCATTAAAAAAACTTAAAATCAGAGCATGAAAAATGATGTCCAGTGAGTGATTCTTCTGGACTTAATGTACAGGCTTTTTTTTCACTGAAAGAGATGTAGAAACATTCTTTTCCACTGTTCTTCATGTTCTTTCAAACCCTTTCACCTCCTCTTTACTGTAAATATCCATCCAGCTAGGAAACAAAAGTTTACGTAGGCTCACAAACATCAAAATCAAGGGGACTGTAAAATTCCCAACTACCTTTTCAACTCTCCTGATGATGCACTGAGAAATAAATAGAGCTTCTAATGTACAATTTCTATTTTAACTTTCATCTGTCTAACAAAAGTTATAGATGATTGAATGAAAAATATTAAATGGCCTTTGAGTTCTTTGCCAAGATCCTTTGTATCATTGATTAAACCCTTTGGGAAGGTTGATCCTAACAGAGCTTTGTACTCAATATTTAAGGGAGTAAAGTGCAGAACAGTGATTAGTTTTCTAATGTTTTATAAAAAATCACCATAAGTTACACTAGAAACAATTGTTTCTTCTGTCTCACCCTAAAGGGACAAGTTACTGTTTGTAATAAGTAGTTCAGTTCTCTATTTGAGACACATTGTAAATTGGTACTTATTATTTTTTAAAATTATCATCAGTTGAAATTGTCTCAACAGCTGTCTTCAGAGATTTGGCTATTGCAAAGGCAATGATTCATGCTCAGTTATGAAGCTCAAACACATTTCATTTACTACCTAAAATATTTCTTTGCCAAACAGAGGCTGATGTATTGAGGCTGATGTTATTGTCAGGGTAATAACAATCAAATAAAAAATGAGTAAGGAATGGAGGAGTTCTGTTTGTTTGTTTGCTTTGACTTAAAAATCATTTAGCTTCTTTTTTTTTCTCATAGAAAAGCCCTTCTGTTGTCTTTACCTTGCAGTCATCTTTTCCAGGATTATCATAAAACAAACCCTAATGTATTATTGATTACCTGCTTCCTTTTTTTGTTGGCATGCATTGGCCGCAAAAATAAACCTTAATTCCATGTAGTGCAGTCACTAACTTAATTAAGGCACTAATTAAGGATTCTGGGGAGGAATTAAAGTATTACATTTTAGTAATATGTGTTACTATTTTTAGTGTTCATGTTTATGTCAATGTTAGAAGCTGAAAAAGAAATATATATATATATATTTATGATAAGTTTATTTTAGCCACAGACTCATATTAATTATCAATTGGTATTGTAAATTATAAAAGTAAATCACTTTAACTGCATGCTTCCAATAGCAATATACAGCAATTTCATGGATTCACATTGTGAATATAGACAGCCTTGCAAATCAGTATGATATGCTTTGGAATTCCATGTATTCATCCAACAGAGCAGCTTACTTCTAGTTAAATTACAAGCTCCTTATTTATACTTCTTGTTATCCTATGAAGTATTTTTAGATAAGTGCATGGATTAATCGATTAACGCAGTTTTTCTCTTATTTCAAATACATCATTAGTTCTTTAGCTTAGTTTAAGAAAGAAGCACTATCAAAGTAAACCCATAGAATTAAACATGACTTTACATCTAAGCAAACTGAATCATGTTCGATGAATTCAGTTATGTAGCTACCTAATGATGAGAACTGGGCTAAGTCCTATGGTGGAAATTAAGAAAAGTGAAACCTGTTCTTGGTAATTTATTTGTTAATTGAAGAGAGCAGAAATACACCAAAATTATCTAAGAAACTGTATGATAAGTTGTACAATATAGTGCCAAATGAGAAGAGATATTTAGCAGCACTGATCTCCAGCTATTGTTGTAGGAATAACCTCTCTGTTGACAAGGAAGGCACCATTTGTCATGAAGGTTTTAATTATCAGTTAGTGCCCCTCACCAGGCACGATCAGAGGCAGTTGGAGATTATATTATAAACTTTTCACCTCTCTCCAATCTTTAAAAACCAACACTCAAACACACATAAGCTGTATATAAAGCACAGATAGGAAATGAATCACATGGGCATAAAGAATTTGTTTACTAAAGTGATGGCCTAATAATAACTGGGCCAGCTCAAGGCAGGTCAAAAAGGAATAGAGAGGGAAGGTCATAAATATGGCTTTGTGTTACATGTCCAGTGCTAGCCAAGCTTCTAGTATATGCTCCCCTAGACCCTCTAACAGCATTTGTTTTTGTTTTCAAAAAGACTAGCAGTAACTGATTTTCACACCCCTTCAATCAAGAATTTTCTCCTCTGTTTCGATGACTGTAGCACATCTAACTTTTTACAATATGATGTTCTCTCTCCCTGAGAACTTCTGCTTCTAGTCATTTAATCAACAGCTATGCATATACTATCTATTGTTTGAAATGTATTATATTATGTACCGCAAACGTTTATGAAAGATCTATGTACCAGGAAATACACAACAAATGGAGATCTTGTAAGATAGAAGGAACAAAATGAAAATTAATAGAAGGTATCAGTATGTTACAACAGATATTTACTTAAAGTGCTTAGTGAGCACCTAATTTCTGGCAGAGAGAAGGTCCAAAGGAGGAAGTGGGGTTGGAGTTGAATTCTGAAAAATCAGCAGTGTATTAGGCAGAATAGAGGTGCTGGCCACTCTAAGTAGAGACATACAGTTCAGTATCAATGACTATAACATAAACTGGGGGTGCGGTAGGAAATGAGGCTTCATATCATGATAAGTAGCCAGCTCTATAACTCTTAGAAAATGCAGAATCACTGAAATGTTTTATAAATGAGAATGATATGGTAGATTTGCATTTTAGTAAGATAGGTCTTGGCCTATAAAAAATGGATAGGAAATGAAAAAATGCAGGGCACATATAAGGACCAGTGGATATTTGAGTTGAATAGCAGCATCAGGTTGGAATAAGTTAACCTCATCCAGGTAGATTGGACAGAATAATGTGGGTCTTTGCCATATTTTTATATGGAGTTGAGGCATCACTGAAGAACTTAGAGCAGGGGACAGAGGGTATTAATACCTGGATTAGTATTTAGAGAGATATCTCTAGCAAATCTATGTAGGACTAATTGGAAAATAGTGAGAGTGGAGATGGGAAACTGTTTAGGAGCCACCTACAATAGACTGAATCATAAAAGAACATGTGGCTAAAGTTGGGTAAAGTCAATGCTTATGTAGAAAAGAGAATAACTAACAGATTTCCAACTCAAAGACTGTCTTCCTTCCTTATTTAGAATTTCTCACTTATGACTCACTTATGACTATCGTATATACTATACAGATTTACTAATTTATTTTGCTTACTGTGTCTCTCTAGAACTGGAATATTAACTCTGCAAAGACAATTTGTTTGTCTATTTTTTGCTCAGTGTTGTATCCCAAGAATAGTACTTAATGCAAATTTGTTGAATGAATAAAAAAAAAAGTATCAAGTTACAGAGATTTAAAGAGCTTCATATCCTATCACATATCACATATAATACCCTCCCAAGATCTCTGAAAATTAGGAAAAAACCCTCATAGTTGCTGGTCTGATTCTTATGGGGATATTTTTGTAGTTTAAAAAAATAGTAACTTTTAATTATTATTTTTTTTAAATCCAGTTGATTATCTTTATTTGCAGTAGTTATGTTCTATCAATATAAAGTCACTATAAATACTGTATTAGCAAATACTGAACCATTTCTCTAAGGGGAAATATGTATACATATCTCACATAATTTATAATGCTAAATCATAAAAGTACCTCATTCTGGTAGATTCCTTTTTTTTCTTTCACGAGGTTCAGAACTGTTAACTAAGTGACTTGCCTGAGGCTGCCCAACTAATAGGTACCAGAGGTGAGATTTAAACACTGTGTAAATGGCCCCAGAATGGGAGCTTTTTACACTACCCTGCATTGCCCCTACCGTCTCCATCCTTTGGTCATCTCTGTGTGAGAGCTAAAACAAGAAGGCCTACCATTGTCCTCTTCAACCTTAGCTAGGAACATGCATCAAGCAACTTGAATTTTTCACAGTTCTGAGCATGCCCACGAATGACCATGAAAATGCACTAGGAGTATTGATTTTGGGGTTATAAATATATTTTAGTGAGTAGGAGAATTTATAAATATGGACTCTCCAAATACTGAATCTATGAATAAAGAGAACAGGCTGTACTTAATAATCAGATTATTTTGTGTTCTAGAATATTGTGTCTCAAACTCAGGTATTTGGTCTTATTAATATAAGAATCAAATGTTAGCCCTAGTTATTACTATACATTACCTGATATTTGATCGACTTAACTTGTGATTTGGGTTGCATATAGAAGCATCTAAAGTGTTCTAATCTTCTAACTTTATTTTCTTAACGGATTCACTGTTTAAAAAAATATCTCTGTGCCTGTCCTTGTATAAATTTGCCTTAGACTCTTTAATATATGGTCTCAAGTGTAATCCATAACACCTTCCCTCAATTATTATCTTTTTAAAGTTCATATATTTACCACATTATTAAAGTACCAGTTAATTATGAAATTTCAAATGTAATTTCAGCTGTTAGAACTTATCATTTGATGTTAAAACATACTCTAAGGTAATCACTCTATAGTCTACACAAAATCAAATACAAGACATATGTTCAGGGACTACTCAGAATCTTTTCAAATGCTTTTTAAAATACTCTTCTGGAAAATCTTGATTTTGGAGAAGTAATCCACTTTCCTATAAAGAATAATCAGAATTTCCTTTTACCCATTTTTTTAAAAAAATTTACCTTTAACAACACATTACAGGTAATTTTCAACACTGGGAATTAGGAGAGAAAATTTGGGGTAGGTAGTGGTATGTAACATTCATTGACATGAAGCCAAGATTAATTGTATTTAAAATTTAACCTTGTCTGCCATGGATCAGCTGGAGCTTTTAGGGACAGGTACAGTGTCTGTCAATAGCACATCACTCTTAATCCTCAATTGTTGCTTTCAGAGAAAATAATGAGGATATTGTTGCCTTTTATGCAAGACAGATGAACTGAGGGATAATAAAATTGAACCTAACTTTCCTGTTTCCTTGATATCTCTGGGTCTCGTGCAACAGAAGTCTCTTTTGAAACAAACAGAAGCCCACCTGCTGCTGATATACACAGGGTCAAAAAGAGGGGTATTAACAGTATACCTCTTTAGTTTGTAATAGCTGACTTTCTTGTTGCTTCACATAAAAATGTTCTTCATCTTCTTGTGTTCAGCTTACAATTAGAATAAAAGAACAATGGGATTTATCACCACCATCTTTACTGTGATAAATATATAACCTATGTTGGTCCACACCAGGTTCAATCGGTAATTGTGGTTTTCTAACCTCCACACATCCTTTGTCTGGTTTCAAGTTGGGAAACATCTTGGCGGTAAAAAAAGAGTGGCCTTAAAATTGTGGCAGTAACTGATCTGTCATGACCTATTACAGACTGAACATTTGTGTCCTCCCAAATTTATATGTTGAAGCCTTCCAGTGTAACTATATTTGGACATACGGCCTGTGAGGATGTGATGAAGGCTAAATGAGATCACAAGAGGAGAGCTCTAATCTGATAGGCCTGCTGCCATTATAAGAAGGAAAAATACACCAGAGTCCTTTCTCTCAGAGCACATGAAAGAAGGGCCATGTGAAGAAAGGGTGGCCATCCACAAGCCAGGAAGAGAGTTCTTACCAGAAACGGAACCCTACTGGAGCCGTTTTCTTGGAATTTCCAGCTTCCAGAAGTGTAAGAAAATAAATTTCTGTTGTTTAAACAATCCAGTCTATGGTATTTTGTTATGGCAGCCCAAGTGGACCACTGTGATCCTCTTCATATTCCCAGCTGGATTGTGAAGTTCAATTACTTCTTACATTTCCTCTCTGAATTTAGAATCACATAGGTTATATGTGTGTCTTCCTTTCATCCTTTCCTTCCTCCTTTCCTCCCTCTCTGCTCTTTCTCTCTCCCATCTCTCTCTCTTTCTTTCTTTCCCCAAATGACTTTTTAGACTCTCTTTCAAAGAGAAAAATCAACATTTCCTTCCAATGTCTTCTTTTTATAATATTTTTATGTTAAAATATTCTTGTTGTACATAGGTCAAATAATGCAAAAAATATGAAGTATGAAAGTTCTCCTTCGCCCTATGTCATTCTCATTACTCTTCACAGATGTAATAAGTGATACATTTTTCCAGACCCATATTTATACATTTATACACATAAGTCATACCTAAAACACTTATATATGTTCAAGTTAAAATTAGGTCACTAGGGTGGTCCACAATCCAGTATGACTGGTGCCTTTATATAAAGGGGAATTTGGACACACAGATGTGCACAGAAGGAAGACTATGTGAAGACACACAGGGAGAATACCATGTGAAGACGGAGGATTAGAGTGATGCACCTACAAGCCAAGGTGTGCCAGAGATGCTGACAAACCACCAGAAGCTAGGAAGATACAAGGAAGGATTCCCTTTAGGTTTCAAAGGGAGCATGGCCCTGCGACATCTTGATTTCAGACTTCCAGCCTCCAGAACTGTGAGACAGTAGATTTCTGTTTTAAGCCACTCACTTTGTGGTATTTTGATATAGCAGTCCTAGGAATCTAAAATAATGACATATTTGAATAAAATTTTTTTGAAAAGAAAACATAATTTTACAGATATCTGTTAATACATGTCCTGCTCAATCCTGGCTACTGAGAAGAAATAGTAAAATGAAATTAAATATTGCAATTTAAGAAGTAAACCACACCATATATATTTTGAAGACCCACATTTATAATATAGTTTTTATTGATAATTTCTTTCTGTTTAAAATTCTTTACTTTCAAAATCACTTGGGATTTCCTTAAAATAAAAAACAAACAATATACTATGATGCCTTCAGTTCCTTAATTCTTGAAAGGAAAAGTTGAGAAATGGCAGTGGAGGAACGTTCCAATGTTCCATTAAATATTAAAGAGTATCTACCAATCAAAAGTAACAGGAAATTAAGATAAAGCATCTCTACAACGAAAGTGGATATCAAAAGTAAACCAAGATGGTAGTGCATTGGCTAATATATTTGTTGTTTACATGGAGAATTTCAGTAAGCACTCTGTTTCATAAATAAGTTACATCTATTTTCAGCTGACATTTCACACTCTCATGGGTAGATTTGTTTTTCCTTGAGAAACCACTAAGGATATTTACAATGTTGTTTTTATCAATCAATGAACTCTTATACACCAGGTATGTCCCAAACAGTATTCTGGATACCACAACAGAATTTTTCAAAGAAATGCTATTTTCTTAGAAATGGTATTTTTTTTTAAGTTAATACTACTATTCTACTTATGAACTAACAGGAAATACAATAAAGAATTATGACTTTGCCCATAATTTAACCATTCAATTATTATTATCCTTCATCTCACCTAGAGTTCTATGATACTGATATGTTCAATTGACAAAGAAATTGCTTGCTTCCTCCTAAATGCATGCTTCCTCATTTTGACATCTTGTCAACAAATGTCTGTTTTTCACAGCATATATATTTACATATATATTTTTATATTTACTACTATAGTTTCTTGTTCCACATGTAGTTTTGTAGGTTCCACTCTTAAGTCACAGCTTTACACACCCTCCCTCACCTCTGAAATGGCACCACAAACAACTGTGAGATATACCTTGTTTATAAATGTATCAGAGAGAAAAGCATACAATTAGTTTCCGAGTGTCCTTTAAAGTATTAGATTCAGAGCCTCAACTCATCAGTAGTTTTTCTCGGTATTGAAAATAGCAATTATTAAAAGGGCTACATATGTGTCAATCCAAGAGCAGAAATATGGGAGTGAGCCTTCCAAAGTGAAGGTAATGATTTAAATCTGAAGAGAATAATAATAATGAAACTGATCGAGATTACTCAGCCTTTTATCACCATGACCCTGCAATATTTGCCTTTATTAATGATAAAATATTCCACCCTCAAAAAAATTGGGGGTCTAAATTCTAAACAATTGTGGTTACTGTTGGACACACACACATACACACAAACACATTTTTTTTGTTATCCTTTAGTAAATATTTTGTTCTACATAGAAATTCATTTGAGGAATTTCTAGTTAAACAGGTGGCTGTGCTACATACATGACTTTGGAAATTAGGATCAGGCTCTGGGCAAAATTCTTTTCGCTGACTTCTGTGGAACTAAATATTCCTCTGTTTAAACAGCCAATCTGAAATAAACAATGATAGCACAGAGATTGCATGATGAAGGAAAAGAAAATACATTACTGCATATTATTTTATGTGAGCACTTGGACAGTTTTTTTTTTTAAACTTAAAAGATTGAAACATAGATAGCCTCATCCACCAGAGGGCAGAGAGCAGAAGCAAGAAGAACTACAATCCTGCAGCCTGTGGAACAGAAACCACATTCACAGAAAGATAGACAAGATGAAAAGGCAGAGGGCTATGTACCAGAAGAAGGAACAAGATAAAACCCCAGAAAAACAACTAAATGAAGTGGAGATAGGCAACCTTCCAGAAAAATAATTCAGAATAATTATAGTGAAGATGATCCAGGACCTTGGAAAAAGAATGGAGACAAAGATCGAGAAGGTGCAAGAAATGTTTAACAAAGACCTAGAAGAATTAAAGAACAAACAAACAAAGATGAACAATACAATAACTGAAATGAAAAGTACACTAGAAAGAATCAATAGCAGAATAACTGAGGCAGAAAAACGGATAAGTGACCTGGAAGACAGAAGGGTGGAATTCACTGCTGTGGAACAGAATAAAGAAAAAAGAATGAAAAGAAATGAAGACAGCCTAAGAGACCTCTGGCACAACATTAAACACAACAACATTCGCATTATAGGGGTCCCAGAAGGAAAAGAGAGACAGAAACGACCAGAGAAAATATTTGAAGAGATTATAGTCAAAAATTTCCCTAACATGGGAAAGGAAATAGCCACCCAAGTCCAGGAAGCGCAGGGAGTCCCATACAGGATAAACCCAAGGAGAAACACGCCGAGACACATAGTAATCAAACTGGCAAAAATAAAAGACAAAGAAAAATTATTGAAAGCAGCAAGGGAAAAACAACAAATAACATACAAGGGAACTCCCTTAAGGTTAACAGCTGATTTCTCAGCAGAAACTCTGCAAGCCAGAAGGGAGTGGCATGATATACTTAAAGTGATGAAAGGGAAGAACCTACAACCAAAATTACTGTACCCAGCAAGGATCTCATTCAGATTCGAAGGAGAAATCAAAAGCTTTACAGACAAGCAAAAGCTAATAGAATTCAGCACCACCAAACCAGCTCTACAACAAATGCTAAAGGAACTTCTCTAAGTGGGAAACACAAGAGAAGAAAAGGACCTACAAAAACAAACCCAAAACAATTTAAGAAAATGGTCTTAGGAACATACACATCGATAATTACCTTAAACATAAATGGATTAAATGTTCCAACCAAAAGACACAGGCTTGCTGAATGGATACAAAAACAAGACCCATATATATGCTGTCTACAAGAGACCCACTTCAGAGCTAGGGACACATACAGACTGAAAGTGAGGGGATGGAAAAAGATATTCCATGCAAATGGAAGTCAAAAGAAAGCTGGAGTAGCAATACTCATATCAGATAAAATAGACTTTAAAATAAAGAATGTTACAAGAGACAAGGAAGGACACTACATAATGATCAAGGGATCAATCCAAGAAGATATAACAATTATAAATATATATGCACCCAACATAGGAGCACCTCAATACATAAGGCAAATGCTAACAGCTATAAAAGAGCAAACTGACAGTAACACAATAATAGTGGGGGACTTTAACACCTCATTTATACCAATGGACAGATCATCCAAATGGAAAATTAGTAAGTAAACACAAGCTTTAAATGACACAATAGACCAGATAGATTAAAGCGATATTTATAGTACGTTCCATCTGAAAGGAGCAGATTACGCTTTCTTCTCAAGTGCACAGGGAACATTCTCCAGGATAGATCACATCTTGGGTCACATATCAAGCCTTGGAAAATTTAAGAAAATTGAAATCATATCAAGCGTCTTTCCCGACCAAAATGCTATGAGCTTAGAAATAAATTGCAGGGGGAAGGAAACGTAAAAAACACAAACACATGGAGGCTAAACAATACATTACTAAATAACCAAGAGATCACTGAAGAAATCAAAGAGGAAATCAAAAAATACCTAGAGACAAACGACAATGAAAACACGATGATCCAAAACCTATGTGATGCGGCAAAAGCAGTTCTAAGAGGGAAGTTTATAGCTATACAAGCATACCTCAAGAAACAAGAAAAATCTCAAGTAAACAATCTAACCGTACACCTAAAGGAACTAGAGAAGGAAGAACAAACAAAACCCAAAGTTAGCAGAAGGAAAGAAATCATAAACATCTCATCAGAAATAAATGAAATAGAAACAAAGAAAACAATAGCAAAGATCAGTAAAACTAAAAGCTGGTTCTTTGAGAAGATAAACAAAATGGATAAACCATTAGCCAGACTCATCAAGAAAAAGAGGGAGAGGACTCAAATCAATAAAATTAGAAATGAAAAAGGAGACGTTACAACAGACACCGCAGAATACAAAGCATCCTAAGAGACGACTACAAGCAACTCTATGCCAATAAAATGGACAACCTGGAAGAAATGGACAAATTCCTAGAAAAGTATAACCTTCCAAGACTGAACTAGGAAGAAATAGAAAATATGAACAGACCAATCACAAGTAATGAAATTGAAACTGTGATTAAAAATCTTCCAACAATTTAGAGAAGAGCTAACACCTATCCTTCTCAAACTCTTCCAAAATATTGCAGAGGGAGGAACACTCCCCAACTCATTCTACGAGGCCACCATCACCCTGATACCAAAACCAGACAAAGATGTCACAAAGAAAGAAAACTACAGGCCAATATCACTGATGAACATAGATGCAAAACTCCTCAACCAAATACTAGCAAACAGAATCCAACAGCACATTAAAAGGATCATACACCAGGATCAAGTGGGGTTTATCCCAGGAATGCAAGGATTCTTCAATATACGCAAATCAATCAACGTGATACATCATATTAACAAATTGAAGGAAAAAAACCATATGATCATCTCAATAGATGCAGAGAAAGCTTTCGACAAAATTCAACACCCATTTATGATCAAAGCCCTGCAGAAAGTAGGCATAGAGGGAACTTTCCTCAACATAATAAAGGCCATATATGACAAACCCACAGCCAACATTGTCCTCAATGGTGAAAAACTGAAACCATTTCCACTAAGATCAGGAACAAGACAAGGTTGCCCACTCTCACCACTAATATTCAACATAGTTTTGGAAGTGTTAGCCACAGCAATCAGAGAAGAAAAAGAAATAAAAGGAATCCAAATCAGAAAAGAAGAAGTAAAGCTGTCACTGTTTGCAGATGACATGATACTATACATAGAGAATCCTAAAACTGCTACCAGAAAACTACTAGAGCTAATCAATGAATTTGGTAAAGTAGCAGGATACAAAATTAATGCACAGAAATCTCTTGCATTCCTATATACTAATGATGAAAAATCCAAAAGTGAAATTAAGAAAACACTCCCATTTACCATTGCAACAAAAAGAATAAAATATCTAGGAATAAACCTACCTAAGGAGACAAAAGACCTGTATGCAGAAAATTATAGGACACTGATGAAAGAAATTAAAGATGATACAAATAGATGGAGAGATATACCATGTTCTTGGATTGGAAAAATCAACATTGTGAAAATGACTCTACTACCCTAAGCAATCTACAGATTCAATGCAATCCCTATCAAACTACCACTGGCATTTTTCACAGAACTAGAACAAAAAATTTCACAATTTGTATGGAGACACAAAAGACCCCGAATAGCCAAAGCAATCTTGAGAACGAAAATGGAGCTGGAGGAATCAGGCTCCCTGACTTCAGACTATATTACAAAGCTACAGTAATCAAGACAGTTTGGTACTGGCACAAAAACAGAAATATAGATCAATGGAACAGGATAGAAAGCCCAGAGATAAACCCACGCACATATGGTCACCTTATCTTTGATAAAGGAGGCAAGCATATACAGTGGAGAAAAGACAGTCTCTTCAATAAGTGGTGCTGGGAAAATTGGACAGGTACATGTAAAAGTATGAAATTAGAACACTCCCTGACACCATACACAAAAATAAACTCAAAATGGATTAAAGACCTAAGTGTAAAGCCAGACACTATCAAACTCTTAGAGGAAAACATAGGCAGAACACTCTATGACATACATCACAGCAAGATCCTTAATGACCCAGCTCCTAGAGAAATGGAAATAAAAACACAAATAAACAAATGGGACCTAATGAAACTTAAAAGCTTTTGCACAGCAAAGGAAACCATAAACAAGACCAAAAGACAACCCTCAGAATTGGAGAAAATATTTGCAAATGAAGCAACTGACAAAGGATTAATCTCCAAGATTTACAAGCAGCTCATGCAGCTCAATAACAAAAAAACAAACAACCCAATCCAAAAATGGGCAGAAGACCTAAGTAGACATTTCTCCAAAGAAGATATACAGATTGCCAACAAACACATGAAAGAATGCTCAACATCATTAATCATTAGAGAAATGCAAATCAAAACTACAATGAGGTATCATCTCACACCAGTCAGAATGGCCATCATCAAAAAATCTAGAAACAATAAATGCTGGAGAGGGTGTGGAGAAAAGGGAACACTCTTGCACTGTTGGTGGGAATGTAAATTGATACAGCCACTATGGAGAACAGTATGGAGGTTCCTTAAAAAACTACAAATAGAACTACCATACGACCCAGCAATCCCACTACTGGGCATATACCCTGAGAAAACCATAATTCAAAAAGAGTCATGTACCAAAATGTTCATTGCAGCTCTATTTACAATAGCCAGGACATGGAAGCAACCTAAGTGTCCATCATCGGATGAATGGATAAAGAAGATGTGGCACATATATACAATGGAATATTACTCAGCCATAAAAAGAAATGAAATGGAGGTATTTGTAATGAGGTGGATGGAGTTAGAGTCTGTCATACAGAGTGAAGTAAGTCAGAAAGAGAAAAACAAATACAGTATGCTAACACATATATACGGAATCTAAGGAAAAAAAAAAGGCCATGAAGAACCTAGTGGCAAGACGGGAATAAAGACACAGGCCTAGTAGAGAATGGACTTGAGGATATGAGGAGGGGGTGGGGTGAGATGTGACAGGGTAAGACAGTGTCATGGACATATATACACTACCAAATGTAAAATAGATAGCTAGTGGGAAGCAGCCACATAGCACAGGGAGAACAGCTCGGTGCTTTGTGACCACCTAGAGGGGTGGAATGGGGAGGGTGGGAGGGAGGGAGATGCAAGAGGGAAGAGATATGGGAACATATTGTATGTGTATAACTGATCCACTTTGTTATAAAGCAGAAGGTAACACACCATTGTAAGGCAATTATACTTCAATAAGGATGTTTAAAAAAAAAAAAAGAGTCATGTACCAAAATGTTCATTGCAGCTCTATTTACAATAGCCAGGACATGGAAGCAACCTAAGTGTCCATCATCGGATGAATGGATAAAGAAGATGTGGCACATATATACAATGGAATATTACTCAGCCATAAAAAGAAATGAAATGGAGGTATTTGTAATGAGGTGGATGGAGTTAGAGTCTGTCATACAGAGTGAAGTAAGTCAGAAAGAGAAAAACAAATACAGTATGCTAACACATATATATGGAATCTAAGGAAAAAAAAAAAAAAGGTCATGAAGAACCTAGTGGCAAGGTGGGAATAAAGACACAGACCTACTAAAGAATGGACTTGAGGATATGGGGAGGGGGAGGGGTGAGATGTGACAGGGTAAGAGAGTGTCATGGACATATATACACTACCAAATGTAAAATAGATAGCTAGTGGGAAGCAGCCGCATAGCACAGGGAGATCAGCTCGGTGCTTTGTGACCTCCTGGGGGGTGGGATGGGGAGGGTGGGAGGGAGGGAGATGTGGGAGGGAGGAGATATGGGAACGTGTGTATATGTGTAGCTGATTCACTTTGTTATAAAGCAGAAACTAACACACCATTGTGAAGCAATTATACTTCAATAAAGATGTTTAAAAAAAAAAAAATCTTTCAACAAACAAAAGTCCAGGACCAGATGGCTTTACAGGTGAATTCTATCAAACATTTAGAGAAGAGTTAACACCTATGCTTCTCAAACTCTTCCAAAAATTTGTGGAAGGAGGAACACTCCCAGACTTGTTCTACGAGGCCAGCATCACCCTGATACCAAAACCAGACAAAGATATCACAAAAAAAGAAAATTATAGACCAATATCACTGATGAACATAGATGCAAAAATCCTCAACAAAATACTAGTGAACAGAATCCAACAACACATTAAAAGGATCATACACCATGATCAAGTGGGATTTATCCCAGGGATGCAAGGTTCTTCAGTAAACTCAAAACAATCAATGTGATGTACCATATTAACAAATTAAAGAATAAAAACAATATGATCATCTCAATAGAAGCAGAAAAAGCTTTGGACAAAATTCAACACAGATTTATGATAAAAACTCTCCATAAAGTGGGCATAGAGGGAACCTACCTCAACATAATAAAAGCCATCTACGACAAACCCACAGCAAACATCATTCTCAATGGTTAAAAACTGAAAGCATTTCCTCTAAGATCAGGAACAAGACAAGGATGTCTACTCTCGCCACTATTATTCAACATATTTTTGGAAGTCCTAGCCATGGCAATCAGAGAAGAAAAAGAAATAAAAGGAATACAGATTGGAAAAGAAGAAGGAAAACTGTCACTGTTTGCAGATGACATGATACTATACATAGAGAATCCTAAAGATGCCACCAGAAAACTACTGGAGCTAATCAATGAATTTAGTAAAGTTGCAGGTTACAAAATTAATGCACAGAAATCTCTTGCATTCCTATACACTAATGATGAAAAATCTGAAAGAGAAATTAAAGAAACACTCCCATTTACCATTGCAACAAAAAGAATAAAATACCTAGGAATAAACCTACATAAGGGGACAAAAGACCTGTATGCAGAAAACTATAAGACTCTGATGTAAGATATTAAAGATGATACCAACAGATGGAGAGTTATACCATCTTCTTGGATTGGAAGAATCAATATTGTGAAAATGACTATACTACCCAAAGCAATCTACAGATTCAATGCAATCCCTATCAAATTACCAATGAAATTTTTTATGGAACTCGAACAAAAAATCTTAAAATTTGTATGGAGACACAAAAGACCCGGAATAGCCAAAGCAGTCTTGAGGGAAAAAAACAGAGCGGGAGGAATCAGACTCCCTGACTTCAAACTATATTACAAAGCTACAGTAATCAAGAGAGTATGGTACTGGCACAAAAACAGAAACAGATCAATGGAACAAGATACAAAGCCCAGAGATAAACCCACGCACCTATGGTCAACAAATCTATGACAAAGGAGGCAAGGATATACAATGGAGAAAAGACAGTCTCTTCAATAAGTGGTGCTGGGAAAACTGGACAGCTACATGTAAAGGAATGAAATTAGAACACTCCCTAACACCATACACAAAAATAAACTCAAATGGATTCGAGACCTAAATGTAAGACCGGACACTCTAAAACTCTTAGAGGAAAACATAGGAAGAACACTCTTGACATAAATCACAGCAAGATCTTTTTTGATCCACCTCCTAGAGTAATGGTAATAAAAACAAAAATAAACAAATGGGACCTAATGAAACTTAAAAGCTTTTGCATAGCAAAGGAAACTACAAACAAGACAAAAAGACAACCCTCAGAATGAGAGAAAATATTTGCAAACGAATCAACAGACAAAGGATTAATCTCCAAAATATATAAACAGCTCATGCAGCTCAATATTAAAAAAACAACCCAATCCAAAAATGGGCAGAAAACCTAAATAGACATTTCTCCAAAGAAGATATACCGATGGCCAAGAAGCACATGAAAAACTGCTCAACATCACTAATTATTAGAGAAATGCAAATCAAAACTACAATGATGTATCACCTCACACCGGTTAGAATGGGCATCATCAGAAAATCTACAAACAACAAATGCTGGAGAGGGTGTGGAGAAAAGGGAACCCTCTTGCACTGTTGGTGGGAATGTAAATTGATACACCACTATAAAGAACAGTATGGAGATTCCTTAAAAAACTAAAAATAGAATTACCATATGACCCAGCAATCCCACTACTGGGCATATACCCAGGGAAAACCATAATTCAAAAAGACATGTGCACACCAATGTTCATTGCAGCACTATTTACAATAGCCAGGTCATAGAAGCAACCTAAATGCCCATTGACAGACGAATGGATAAAGAAGTTGTGGTACATATATACAATGGAATTTTACTCAGCCATAAAAAGGAACGAAATTGGGTCATTTGTTGAGACGTGGATGGATCTAGAGACTGTCATACAGAGTGAAGTAAGTCAGAAAGAGAAAAACAAATATTGTATGTTAACACATGTATGTGGAACCTAGAAAAATGGTACATATGAACCGGTTTGCAGGGCAGAAGTTGAGACACAGATGTAGAGAACAAACGTATGGACACCAAGGGGGGAAAGCCGTTGGGGGGGGGGGGGGGGGGGGATGGTGGTGTGATGAATTGGGCGATTGGGATTGACATGTATACACTGATGTGTATAAAATTGATGACTAATAAGAACCTGCTGTTTAAAAAAAAAGTAAAATTTAATTTAAAAATTAAAAAAAATAAGATTGAAACAAAATGAGAACCATTAGCTATATTTTCTTTGTCAATTAAACATTTTAAGTTCATATATAACATGTTTTAATTTGAATAGTGCCTTTAAAATTAAAATAGATCCTCTTTAACTGTTGTTTTAAAAGTGAAAAACATATAAAAAACTAATTATTATTACTGATTACTACATGACTATTACTGAAAATAATTTTGTCATATAGAGGAGACTACAAAATTTCAGGAGAGAAAGTGATAATTCAGAGATATTGTGATCTGGAGAAAATTTATTGAGGGAAGGAATATTTTCAACATTCTACTCTCAGTAATTTTCAAACAACCATTTAAGGATTCTGTCCCTGTGGTTTTATTCCATGGCTGAAAGAAACTGCTAGTTAGTCATCCTCCATCAAAAGACATGTGAGGTTTGGCCTCTGAGTTACCTGACTATTGGCAGCTCATCTGTCCATTTTATATCTTCTCATTCAGGAGAAACAGAATAGAACATTTCTGACTGTCAGTTGGAGGATTTGATAGGATTTGGCTGATATATCTTTTTTAAAGGGAGAATACTGTTTTTTCTTAGATCTCATTTTCCATATCATTTGTTGTACTTAGCTTCCTGGAATGGAATCATACATATTTTCTCCATAAGGAAAAATTTATTTTTGTGAACCACAAGGCAGTTATAACTCCTGACTGCTTCAAGAACCAATGATCATTTTATTAATGAGTAGTGGATATTTACGCAGTTTTGATCACAAATTCCAAGAGAGATTTTAAAAATATGTCCCATTTGAAAAAATTTTGCAAACTTCTTATATATATAGGTTGATATATCAGAGTTAGGAAAATATTTTATTTCCTTAGTCAGGTTATAATTAAACCCTTATAATCAGGTATGTCTTTGAAGCAAATGACATGGTTTTCCATTAAGAGCTCTAAATGTCACCAACGTTTCTAGGAACACAGCTCTTATTCTTCATAAATACTGCCCCTGTCTTCAGATTCCAGTACATTTTATAATTATTTATCTCTTTCCTCTATTTTTGGAGATCACCTTTTTACTGTGTCTAATATGCTCCTTACGTCCTTTCCTCCACCCATTCTTTGGTTTCTCCATGCTTCCATCTTGTTATTTTATTCTCACCTATTTCACTGATTCTTCTTTCTGCTGCTGTTAAACACATCCATTGGATTCTTACTCTCAGCTTTTGTTTTTGTTTTTTTCCCAGTTCTAGAATTTTCATTTGATTCTATTTTCTAGTTTCCTGTTCTGTGTGAAATTTTTCATTTTGACATCGAACTGTTACCCAACCGAACTTGGGTCTGCTCGCCCATACCCAGTAAAGCCAGTCTATTGACACCAGGTTACAGTAAAGGAAAGTGCAGCCATTTATTGCAGGGTGCCAAGCCAGGAGTCCAGGCAGTTAGTGCTTAGAAGACCAGAACTCTCCAATGGCTTTCAGGGAAAGGTTTTTAAAGACAGGATGAGGGAGAGGGTTGCAGGGTGCATGATCAGCTCATGGACATTCTTCTGATTGGTTGGTGGTGAGGTAATGGGGAGTCACCATCATCGACCTTCTGGTTCCAACCGGTCTGGGATTTTCGTGCTTGTGGGCAGCATACAGTTAATTTCTTCCACCTGGTGGAGACTTCAGTATCTGCCAAACAGCACAAAAGATATGGCTCAGAATAATATTGGTAGCCCTTGAGGAGGAAATAAAGGTCTTTGACTTTGTTTAATGGTTAAACTATTATTATTTTGTCTTGCCTGACTGTTTTCTTTTGCTTCTGCATTTTTCTCACTTCTCTGATTAAATTTATTCTCTGGAACCCTGGGGAAGGCCTAGGAAGCTAAAGTTTTTCTACAAACAGGAGGCAGTTGGAGGACATCGGGTGGGGAATCTGTCCCGGGAAAGCCCCATAGGGTCCTGCTCAGTTATAAAACATCAGGTTCTCCCTTGGGCCTTTACCTGTTTGCTGTTTTCTAAAGGTTTGTGCACATCTGGTCACTTTTGGTTGTTTCTGAAAAATTGCAGATGTAATTTGAGGGTCTACAAAATATGTTCTTCCTCAGCCCTTACTTTTACTTTTGACATTAGGGTAAAAACAGATGACCAGAAATCCAAACAGGACATAAGTTTGTTTGAAACTGGCTTTCAGTCTATAAGTGTTGATCAACTTCTGGTTCACCCTTGTTCCAAATGGTAGCCCTTTGAGCACCTTGGCTGGAAGCCTGAGCTGGGTGTCAGGACCATTCTTTCTTGGTGGGCTCTGAACTCCTACTTTTGTTTCCTCAACATTTGTGACATTGTCAGAACCTTTGCTCATCAGCAATTTGGCTAAGGCTACTATTTTAGATTTGGCAAATACCTTAAGACATAATGTGGTATGCAATATCAGTTCATTACACTAGGTTCCTCTTTTTTTTCTGAAGTATTCACCCCTCAAATTCTCATTCTCTTGGTGGCTTTTCAATGCCTTCATTTTGTTCACTATTATTTTCTTTTACGTATACAGTTTTTCTAATTGCTCTTTGCCAGAGGGTTTAACTCATAAAAACTAATCTGCCACAGCTTAAAATAGAAGTTTCTCCCAGTCCTTATTTCAAATTGTGTCTCTTTATGACTCCCTTGATTCTATTTCATGGTGATCATATTCTCTGTGTTTTCAGAAAACATTAGCAGGTGTAGCAAAAAGTTTTCCCCTGGTTTGTGGGTAATTCGTTTTTTAGGAATTATTCTTTTTCAACTTTGGGGCCAGATTTCTATTTTCTTTATGCCACATCTTTATCTGTTTTGTTTAAGTGAGCTGTTTGTCACTTACAACCTAAAACTTCTTGACTCATGTATTTTCATTTTTGAGTGAACTCAGTTGTATGACATGCTAGGATCCCAGTGGCAACTGAGTGGTGAGTGAAGAGTAGCCAGAGACCAGTGTATCAGGACTCTAGTAAAAAGTGTTCTACTGCTGTCATCACACCAGTAGGCCAGATATTTCTGTGTAGCTATTAAATAAGAGTTGTTTCCCCCATATCACATTTATTTGTCTTTTGAGTTCAAATCACAAAGAAAGACCAATTACATATTTTTTTCTTATCACATTTCAAAATTCCTGGAAAAAAATCCAAACTTAGGTCACATGTCTACTGCTAATTGAAGGCTTAGGAGAAGGTTCTGAAAACTCACTTCACCTAGGCCAAATTGAGTTTGCTGCAGACTTTTATAAATCACATGGGAAAACAACCACATCTATTTATTTACACATTGTCTATAGCCAGTATACACTCCATGGCAGAGTTGAGTAGTAGCAACAGAAACTGTACGGCCCACAAAGCCTAAAATATTTAGTAGCTGGCACCTTAAAAAGAGCATGTCAAACCTTGGCTTAGGATTTCATAGAATAAACCAGGCAACTGGTCTACTGTGTGGAGTGGGGGAAGTTCTCAGAGTAAAACATTTAATCGATATCCTGAAAAGTACATTGTATACCTGATGAGGGAGTTGGTTGGTTGTTGTGATGACCAGCAATCCAAATCTGTATCCAAAGTATTGTTAGAAAGTTGATGATTTCCTAAGAGATTCAGTGGGGTATAGGGGACTTGAGACACAACAGAAACAACATTTTACACTGTGACAATGTCAGAATAACCATGGTAATACAGTGTAGAGACATGATTTTAGATGGTCTTAAGGGTTTGGTATTGGATTCTAGCTGGGTTTGGTATTGGATTCTAGCTGAAAACTGGAGGCAAAAACAGAATCAAAATTTACAGGGATAATAATAAATTAGAGCTATACAGTGGGTCCTGGTGAAGGGGGTAGGGTTCAGGACAAATAAAAGATCCTGGGACCTAAGATTAAACTAAGGAAACTAACACAAAAACTCATCCTATGGACTGGGAGAATATGTTGAAGGTTAGCAAACAAAACAACAAATCATTTGGCACACAGCAGCTAGTTTGGATAACTGCCTTAAGGCAGCAAGATTAATTTTGGGCTGCTGATTAATTTTGGCTAGTGAGTCTTAGTTCTTGGAAATAATTGTTCAGCTTTGTGCCAGGACTGTGCACAGTGACCCTATTGATGGTTCCATGTCTCCACTGTTAAACGTACCTTGGGGAAGGCAGGGTTATATATTATGAAAAGGAAAGAATCAGTGAAAACAAGAGACATAAATGATAGCTGGATTCAAAGCACTGAAATAAAGTGTCTATATTTTTAGTTCAGATTTTCTGAGTTGCTGAACCTAAAAATTAAATTTTTCACTTACTTACCCTGTTAAAATCACAGATTTTGAATCCAGTGGGCAAGTGCCCTGACTGGTTAAGAATTCAGAAAGATTAATAAGAGAGACATATATCCAGAATGAGGATGTCTGTATGGTGTCCTGAGGGAAGAAGAGACCACATTGTGTTCTAAAGGGCAAAGAGGATGTTTGTAATTATAGAAGGAATATGGTGTGAATGGAAGGCTTCTATGCAAATAGTTACAGTTGCATAAAAGGAGTGCTTGTGACATAAATAAATAACGCTACAAATGCTGTTAACAATGTAAAGCAAGAGAATAAAAAGGAGTGGAGGGGGCTTACAATCATTTCTCTAGGCATTGCTCCTTTTATGTTTGGTATCTTTTCTGCCCTCCAAAATACTGTCAAACTAGGAAAGAACTCAAAGGTGAATTAGTGAAAAGACCTCTTAATTTCAGCCACTCCTATCTTATCTTACAGATGAAGAGACTGAAGCTATAGACATGGATTAACCTGCTAAATGTCACAACGCCTATCTCCAAGTACAATATTGTTTTCACTGGAAGGTATGATCTCACTGCCCCAATTACTCACAGGTTTCTTCTCTAGGTTTTTTCACATTTCAAGTGTCAACTGCCATTTTTACAGGTTACGAAGAAAAAGTCACAGCAGCTGCTGGCTTTTGGTTAGTAAATTTCCACAAACCCAGTCCAATTCCTTTAATTCACTGGTCTCCCTCATCGCCAATCTGTCTTTGACTTTGTACCATGATTTTTGCTTTCCTGTCTGAACCCAGTGCTACCTAGCTTTATTGACATCACTTGGGACATGGTAATTTAGTGTATTTGGCCCTTCTTTCAACTAACCCTTCGAATGTGGCAATTCAGAATTTTTTTTATTGATTCTAGCCGTTGAGTACTCCTGCCTTTGGTATCTATCTCTTGGATCATTTATGATAATGGGAGTCCTGTCCCCACATTGAATTTGAAAGATCCCAATGGCAAAGATTGGGATCAGGTTTGAGTGTGGGGCGGGGTCTAGGTGGGGCGACGTTCAAGGGTGGGGTGGGGTCTCTGTTTAGGACCTGCGCAGAAGGGGAGAGGCCACACGTTGAAAGGAGGGCCTCTGGAGTGTGGAGTTCCGGAGTTTGGAGGTATTTTGACGTTGGACTGCATGATTTCTTAGCCGTGTGGCTGACAGGGTCTTGGTACTCAAGCTGGGTGTCAGGCCAGAGCCTCTGAGGTGGGAGAGCCAAGTTCAGGACATTGGCCCACCAGAGACCTCCTGGTGGAAATGTGCCATATTTGTATTTTGTGGAGTCTTTGGTGTTAGCTATAAAAAGAACGATTATTTAAAGGCAGTTTGAAGCACCAACATGGGCCAATGTGAAAGTTGTGTCATGGACATTTTTAAAAGTCCCTCAAGTTGTCTCATGCTTAATTAGAAATCTACTTTCCTTGAACTTGTGGTTGGCCCTGTAGGTAAAGCTTTGTCTCATATCCCTGACTCCCAGAGGGTGTAATCTCCCTCCTCTAAAATCCAGTAAAGTAGCACTTCTTTTGTATCTCTGATTGCATTGCGTTATTAGTTGCTTCTGTGTGTGTTTCCCCTGAAGATTAGCTCCTTATGATCCAAAGGAAAATGTTATGTAAGCTTGGGGTCAGGAAATCAAGACTAAAGTCCACACTCCTCCATTTAATAGCCTTTGTATTTTTCTCCTGAAAGTACCATTTTCCTTATTTTTCAAGTGGCAATAACAATATAAGCCTAATTCCTGTCTATTAGCCTTACATTGTTATGTGGTGAAATGGTAAGAGCATGAGATACAGAGTCAGCCTTCCCGAGTTTGAACTCAGCTCCACCACCATCACCAGCAGGGTGACCTAGCTGAGTTATCCACACTCCCAGTGTTTCTGCTTCCTCCTCTCTAAGGCAAAGTTGAGATGAGGATTCAGAGGGCCAACTCATACAAAGCACTGAGAGCAATGCCTAGCATGTAGTAATTGCTCAATATATGTTAAATTACTATTGAAAAAATCAACTAATATACACATAAATATTTCATAAACTGCTAATACAGATATTCATTACTAAGATGAATTGCTTTAAAATGTGAATAATGAGTTAATTAATGAACTTTTTAAACTATATGACATGTATTAATTTGTGAATATATATATATATATATATATATATAAATTTTTTTAACCAGAGCAGATTGGTATATTTAAAGGTCAGTTCTGCTTTCAGGACTCTTTATTTTTAAGACTGAAATGGTGAGCTACAGCTTCACATTTGGAGAAAATTAAAGATGGTTACATCTAGCCTTTAAAAACTGCTACCCCTCAAGGTATCCTTGACTTGGACAGTCAGGGTCTATCTTTACAACAGGAGAGAACCGGTCCTCTCCTCACCATATGCTTTCTTGTCATAGTTGTTATAACAACCACTACTGCCCCTTCCCATAGTTCTGAGGTGGGAAACATTATCTCTCTGTGTTTTTAATATAGTTGAATGCAATGGCTTTTCTTCCTTAAAAAATAACATTTGTTTAACATGCCTGATGTTTTGAAAAGAAATTTAACATAACAGTAAAACTGTCCTTACATGTTAATATTTAAATTTTAAAAAATCATTCCTTTATAAAAGCACAACATTTTTCTATTCTTGAAGACTGCATAGTGTTTAAGTAATTTGTAGGATAACCCTGAAGTGGTGTTTTATATGCAACTTAAATAACTTTTTATGTTTTATTCCATGGTTTTATATAGTGTCCTACTGACATTTGCTCTCCATATTTGAAATCCCATATTATTGCTGGTTTCATAGATTGCAGCTATAAAATAGTATGCAAGATTGAACATTTACCACAAATCTCAAAAAGCTGTAGCAAATAGGCTACAAATAGGCTCCAAAATATAATGTTTTAAATGACTTAGTAAAGCAGGGATTTCAGCAAATTTCTTTTGTTCAAAAACTACTGCTAAAATTGCCCAGCATTTAGAATAACAAGTAGAACTAGACTTGTAATTAATAGCCAATTTTGAAATAATTCAGAGCACCGTTGTTTTAGGTAAAGTCTTTTGAAATATAAATGTATCTTGTTCTAATGGAGCTTATGATTTTTTAAAAATCCAATTTAATTTTCTTGATATTTACTTATATTAAAAATTTTCAGAAATGTAATGAATTACATTATCAATTAACTTAATATAATCATGAGGCTGTATTATATATCTATATTCTCTATCTCTCTTAAATGCTTCCTTAACAATACATTTTGTCAGTCTGCAGAAATAGTCTTATGGGTCATACCAGTAAAACGCAGAAAGATCTCTAAAAATTCCATAAAATGCAACAAGCTAAACTGAATTGATTTATTCTGAATCTTTCAGAAAGATGGTTTCTAGGTTTGCAGTTGGATTTGCATTTACTGCAAGCATTTATTTTGAATTTTAATAGTCTTTGTATATATATATATATTTTTTTTCTTGAATAGACCATTTTACAAAACAAATTCTTATCTCCATAGCCAGAATATTAAGTTAAACAGAGGAATAAGAGGTCATCAAGTGTAGTAATGCAAAAATTGCTTTTTGAGATAAATGTTTTGTCTGGAATTCTTTTTGGAGCAGGCAAAGTAAAAATAACTAAAGCATAGATGAAAGTAAATAACAAAAATATACAAGTGGTGTTTTAAACTAAATATGAGTCTTTATTTACTTGTTCTTACCTCCCCTCTGAATCTGATGATAACTGGATCATATTCAAAGTCCCTTTCAATTTTAAAATAAAAAGCATCACAATAAAAAGCAGCTTGCATTACAGACTGTTTAAATTAGACTGTGGGGCTTGGTGGTATTAAAGATCTAACTTGACTCATGTGTTAACCAGCTTCCAAGATGGCCCCCAGTGATTTACACTTCTTGGTAGTCACATCTTTGTGTATCCCTTACCACATTGTATCAGCTTCAGCCTGTGTGACCATCAGAGTACAGCAGAAGTGATGGTATGGCACTTCTGAGATTAGATTATTAAAGCATGGTGCCTTCTATCTTTGGCATGCTCTCTGATTTTTTTTCTTAGATCACTCAGTCTAGAGGGAGTGAGCTAACAGACCATAAGTGATACTAAGAAGAGACCCATAACGTGTGTAACTAAACTTTCCTGCCAAAGGCCACATGAGTGGATTTAGAAACAAATTCTCTAGCCCTAACCAACTATAGCCCTAGCTGTTAGTTGTCTATAACCTCATGAGAGCTTCTGGGCCAGAACCACTGACTTGAGCCATTTCCAGATTCCTGACCTTCAGAAAATTTGTGAGATAATAAATTTTTTTAAGTGGCTATGTTTAGGGTAATTTGTTATAAAGCAATAGGTAAGTAATACAACTCACAAAGAAAAGAACAAGGCCCGCCCCAAATTTCACACTTTTCATAGCAAATCAGGATCAGTGAATTGGCCATAGATAATTAAATGGCTTGAGGCTCACAAGCAAATCCTTTTGGTCTAAAAGGAAATTTTTCTCTTACGCATATAAAAGTAACTGAACTATATTATTAATCTCATGCAACACTCCCCTGGGAAGGCCTCTCTGAGGGGCTCCCAGCCTCTCCTGCTTTCCCTAGTCCCATTATATACACATTTATCTCCATTATATTATAATTATTATTTGTTTATCTTCATTTCTAGATTGAGATTTCTTGAGGGTAGGGACTTTCTTTTTACTCATTGTAATTCCTGGTATTTGCTAGTTGTTTAATATACATCAGCCAAACACATGTCTAAATACTGTAGTTATCCTAAGATCCAAGCAAGAAAAAATATATATTTTTTTAAAGTAAAAGGAAAGTGTCATCATAAGCACAGTTTAGACAAAAAGAAATTAGGCAGTCTTGAAGGATATTTTCCAGACCCAGTGTCTATTGATAGTCACAGCCCCCAGGTTCCATGTCTCCCTGCTCCAGGTGGTCCTGAATGCATGCTGACAAAATTTACTTGTTTATTTCCTGTTTATCCCTCCCTACCACTCTTCTTCTCCTGATATATTTCCTTAGCGCTAAACATGTGATTCAAGAATGCATTTAAAGGACCCCCCCCCCTTATGCCAGTGCACCTTTTAAAAGGAAATACTTTAGAAGCAAAACCACATATACACATCCCTACCTGGGCTACCTAGCAGTGTTGCTGTGAACCATTCATAAATCACTTTTGCTTCTCACCCTGGAACACCTGGATTACACACCTGTTGCCAGGTACCTTGGTGTATGCCACATTTGAAGCCACTGCACCAGGAAGCAGAACCATACCAATTACCCTCCACATCTGCCAGATATGTGGCCAGACAAATCATTTTGCTTGATATTCTAATGAAATGGCAGAAAAAATAGGTGGAAAGTTCAAAATAAATTGAAATTTTATTTTATTTAGATAGAAATGCCATTTCTGGTATTTCAGATTGAGTCATCATTGACTATTTACAAGACTGGGTATTAATATCTGTTTGATCTAATAATTGATCAAATACTTGGGTTTATATTCTACCATCTTCTTTTCCTGAAGAGTTGCAGGTTTCCTAACTTAAACTGAGCAGATAACGTTTGTGTTCCAGTTAATGGCTGATGTGTGTTAGATGCAAAGATTCCACCAGTGATTGATTTCATTAATTTAATAATCATTTCAGCTGCAATAACCTTCAATCACAGGGAGCAGTGATGATTTCTGAGAGAAGCAAATGCTAGAAGCCTCTAGCCATATTTGCACCTAAGTCCATGTATCATGACATTCAAAGATTGATCCAGGGAAGCACATTTGGTGATTTTTGCAGCATAGCTTGCAGACAGTAATTTTTAGAGAGCATAAAGATTGATTAAGAAGAAGAGAAACTAATCACAGCTTCTTGCAGTCTTATAGTTTTAAAAGACTATGAAAGATGATGGTCTGCATACCATACAACTACAGTTATCCTAAATTAGCTCATCTAAAGTAGTAATATCAAGTATCAGGTTTTATTTTTATTTCCCATGATATCTCAAATCAGTATTGGGGAAGCAGGTCACTCATTCTGAAAGAAAAATGGAAGCCAGAAAATTACATAGAAATTATTTTCAAAGTATTTCAGACTCATTGGCATAATATGTATAAAAATTCCTCTCCGATCAATTAACTGATAATGACATGGATAAGCATTTGGCTAAAGGTAGAATGAATGCCTTTTTAAAGAAAAATATAAATAAGCCTGCATTTTCCAGACTCTCTTTGCTTTAAATAATGACCAAAGTATGTTAGTACTTCTAAAAGTCACAAATTTTTTCTTCATAGCTCAATTACTTATCAGCATCCTTTATTATTAATATCTTGAATACTATGATATTAAACACTTTTTCCCCTTAGTTTAACAAAAACCGAGGCTTGTAAATTAAGGAAAATGAAGGTCTGTTTCAGTGGATTTTTGAGATCAGCTTTGATGTCTGAGCCCGTTTTTGTGTTTGTGTGTGTCTCTATGTATGTTTTTATGATCACAGTTTTTCACTTAAAAGTGGAAAATTGCTTCATTTGTAACACTTTTATAGCATTGAGAATGAATCCACGGTATTGAAAAAATGAGGTCATCTGGATGCCAATGACCTGCAAATTCATATTTGTTCCAAAACTGTTCTCTGAACTTCATACAAGAAACTACCTATTTGGCATTTCCACTCTGATGTTTAAAGCCATTTCAAACTCAAACTATCCAAAATAAAACACATGTTCTCCCTGCCCACCTCTCTCCTTCTCTAATCAATGCTGCCAGACAACTATTATGGCCTGTTAAATACTCCTTCAGCATATAGTGATGCTCTCTTCCAATTTTTCCACTTCTTGCTGCCTGAGCCATCGTTTAAAGATGCAAATTTGATGATGCAATTGGTTCTGAAAACTGTCACTCAAGTTTGAGATCTGTTTCTTGATTATTCTTAGGTTCTTTTAATTTTGATTGGTGCCTAGAGATAAAGAACTCATGTATACAAGTTCAGGAAAGCAAGCTTACCTTTTATTCTCCTTCTTTCTTCATCCTTTAGTTCATAAAGGAGAGTCAGTGACGGGTGGGAAGGACCTTGCTCTTTGATGACAGCAGGCCTCACAATCTCCCTCTCTGGCAGAGGCTAGTACATCTTAAGGAGGGTAAGGAAAATGAGAGCTAGCCTCATAGCGTGATGGTCCTCAAGACTTTGGGTTGTCTTCCAATCAAGGGAGAAATAACCTGGCTTTAACCTGGTCCTAGTGTTGTCAGCAGACACCAGGGTAAAATGACACAAGGTTCTCCATAGATGAGGTACAGTGTTTCTTTGTATGTGATGTAATTTGCTATAGCCAAAATTCAAGAAGTTTTTGCTGAATATTCCCAACTTCTTGACTCTTATCTTCATTATGAGTAATTAGTGATAATTCTCACTTCCTCAATTTTATGCCCAAAGGCTTCTATTAATTAGTTAATAGTCTGGGGATAAGTTTAAGGGGGTCTTTTTACCTGATGTAAAAAAAAAGCCAGGCAAGCCAGTACTGGTATTTCCTCCATTGATCATTATTATACTCAATACCTCAACTTGCCTTTAGGACAAGGAGAAAAGAAAATCCTACCATGGCTTATAATTCCCCTGGTCTTTTACTTTATTTTATTTTATTTATTTATGGCTGTGTTGGGTCTTCGTTTCTGTGCGAGGGCTTTCTCTAGTTGCGGCAAGTGGGGGCCACTCTTCATCGCGGCGCGCGGGCCTCTCACTATCGCGGCCTCTCTTGTTGCGGAGCACAGGCTCCAGATGCGCAGGCTCAGCAGTTGTGGCTCACGGGCCAAGTTGCTCCGTGGCATGTGGGATCTTCCCAGACCAGGGCTCGAACTCGTGACCCCTGCATTGGCAGGCAGATTCTCAACCACTGCGCCACCAGGGAAGCCCCTCCCCTGGCCTTTTAAAGTTTCTAAACAGTTTTATGTTTTCTTTAGTCTTAGAGCTTGTAAATGTCATTGTACTATGCACGAGATAGCCCCCTCTGCCTGCATCTAGTTAATGCATTCTTCAGGTCTCAGGTTTAGTAACATTTCTTCATCTAAGATGAGGTCATATTTCCATATTGCCTGTGTCATTGCATTCTTCTACTGCAAATCATTCACTGCTATGTTTATACTTGTGATTTTTTAATTGACGTCCATCTATATGGTTAGAATGTAAGTTCCATATGGCCAAAGGCCACATATATTATGTGTGTGGTGCCTTGTACAAAATGTGCTGAGTATTTTTTAAGTGGATCAATTCACTTAAATAAGAGAATAAAAAATAACTGGATCTCATAAATCTTTAAACACACATATCAAATGCAAAAATATAATCTCTACCTAGGTATTCCTTTTAGGCAGTTAGATACTGGAAAAATAAATGCCCTTGTTATATGCCATTTTAAAAATATAACTTATTAGAATATAAGAAAAAAAAAAAAAGAAATGGGGATTATCAGAATTGTACACCCTAATATTCATTTTAATCTATAGGGTTAATATTAATTATTTTCATGTCTGGAAATTAAATATATTATAAGAATAAAACAAAATCAACTGTTTTCAAAATGTGTGTGATAACAATGTCTCCATTACACAGGTTTCTCCAGGGACTGAAGTGAGTTAAGGCATTTATGGCATTTCAAGTGTATTGATAGAGGACACCAGTCAGGACTCGTCTTCACATTAAAATATTGCTATGAAAAATATTTTTTAAAGTGCATACATCCATATTAGAGGGGCATATACTACTCACTATAAATAGTCCAGTTAATGCATCAGTTAAAAGAAACAAAAACAAAGAGCTGTGCCCTTATGAAAGACAGTTTTGAGCACTATTTCTCCTTCCCTCCAATGAGGAAAAAAATAAGTGAAGATATATAGTTTTTGGAAAGCTGATTCATTTACATTGTTTCAATTGTATGATAGCTGAAAACAAAAGGGATTTTGACAAATAGCATGCTTTTCCCTGCTTTTCTCTGTTGTGTTGAGCAGAATTTTCTTTCACAACACAATTAAAGCCTATTTCACTACATAACCAAATGCTCGAATGGATTCTGAGATAAAATTTAATGTCAAAGAAAGCCACTGTCCAGTGCAAAATCAATGACCTGGTCAAGTTAAAGACATATTTTAAACCCGATTACGTTGGATGGCAAGTCTAATGAGAACATTCAACAACTATTATCATATTAGACATAAATTCAACCACCAAGTCAAACATCATTAGTTTTGATTGCTTGGGGATTTAGAAATTCATTTTTATGAAATATTGTTTTGTGGAACACGGGGAAGAGTTTTTTACTTCTTTCCCATAATTACCAATAGGAAGAGGATAACACTGTTTCATTTACTAGATAATAGAAAATTTTTTTAAAACATGGCACAACTGTGCCAAGAAATTAAACTCTAAAAAGATACAAAATGAACTTGAAGAAGAAGTTGAGTGCTCTACTATAGATGACGAAGTTATTCGGTGATCGTATAAATGAGAGAAAACATTTAGATTCAACAATATAACCTGGATTAATAGATTTAGGATGATGCCTGTCTTTTGGCAGGTGTTCAATCATAGATGAATGAAATGAACATTACAGGTTATAATATTTGTTTCTTTTAATGTTAAAACTATATTAATTCTGCCTAGCCTATAGCATAGCACCTTTGTGTTTTATCAAGAAAATAATTTCTTATAATATTATTTGTTATATCATTTTAGAATCTGACCAAAACACTTAAACCTGGAATATCCTGGTAATTTAAAGGTGTTTATTCTTTGCCTGTGTTATTTATTTTGCCTGTGATATACTATGCCTATATAAAGTTAGAGAACTTTGGATTTTTCATTTCTGACATTTTGAGTTTGCATAATACTCAAATCTACTGGTCTCTTCCCTCTTTTCTCTTACTCATTTCTAGGTACCTTATTGGTAATAGTATCCACTTTATTTTTAGGAAGAGCTATAAATTGTCTAACAATTCCTGCCCATCTTATTTTTATTACTAAACTAGACCCTTTTTCACCTCAGCAGGGAAAGATATTGTGTTATGGCAAGGTGGTGTGTGAAACGAAATATATGGATATTGATTTCTAAACTCAAAACCCTCCATTTTAGAACGGTAAAGAGGTTGACATCTGAACACAATATAGTCCCTCATTGTGGGTGACCATTACCTCCCATTACGAAATGAGGTTGTCCCAGGTTCCATTATAAATTTCCTTCAGTGTTTGTAACTCAGCTATAAAACAGGCTCTGAGACAGAAACTCAGCACATGGGGATTCAGCTTGGGGGTACTTTATTTTTTAATTCAAGTTTAGTTTAAATTGGTTCAGCTATTTCTAAATGACAGGAGAGTAGTAAAAAAAAAAGTAAATATGGGAGTGCAGCATGTACGGTTTTGCATTACTGTAACTAGGAAATTAATTACTTTTCTAAAATAAAATTTTTGGATTGTTGGTTAGAGACACAATTTTATTGTTTAAGGGAGAAATATTAAAAATTGTTGAATAGGCAAGAAACTAACAGTTCAATACATTTAGATGAAAAATAAGAACTAGCGTTTCCCTGTAGGCATTTATTTATTTATTTTTTAAGATTAACAAGTCCTTATATGGCCACTGTCAATTTATCAGGTAGATAAGTACTTTTTCTATTAAAATAATTTTGCATAAAGTTGGTGACAGACCTAGGAGGAGAAATGCAAAATGTTCATTTACATACATTTTCAGTTTTTTTAAAGATAATTTAAAGTCAATTCAATATTTACTAAGGTTATCCAAACTCTGTAACCCAGCGCCAATTTCAGTAAATCATTAACCAGAAAATGTTATATATATAATAATACTATATATTAATATATAATATAATGTTATATTTATGGATTTATTTCTCTCCAACTTTACATCTGTACTGGAGTTTGGAGAGAACAGTTATACAAATTACAAGAATAAAAATGCAAATCATAATATAATTTCTCTTTCATCATGAGGTTGCATACTGATAGGTCATTTAATCTCTTCTAGACCCAAGCTTAGTAGGGGAACTGTTTTGTACTATTTATCCAGCAGTTGGGGGCAATTTAACTGTGCCATTCACTCTTTCCATCCTATAGTTACTTGTGTCTAGTCCTGTTGGGTAAGATCATAATCATTGACTCTGGAACACAGAAGAATTCAAGGACTAACATAAGAATCAGACTCATCTGTTTGGTCTCGAAACCCTGAATTTGCTACCTATAATCCCTGTAGACACCAACTTCAATACCTTTAAAAGTCTGGGGTTGAAAGCCTGTATGGGAGGAATGGAAGAAAGGGCGGCCAAACAAAATTCTCACACTTAGGTTTGACCTGGGTCTTTGTGGATCCACACTTTTGCTGCCTTTGCTTTTCCTCTACCAGTCTGTATCTGATTTTCTGATATCTGATATTACACACAGCCTGCAATGTATTTAATTTGACTTGGATAACCTCTGCTACTTGATCATTGCCTCTGGTGCATTAGGTATAATCTCTGCCCTTGAACTTGCAGTCTCTGGAGTATCTCCTCACTTCTTTTCTTCCTTTTCATTCTTTTCTTCTCTGGTTCTGAAGCTTTAACATCAACAAATATCAGTATAGCACCTGACCCAAACAGACTTCTGACTCTTCTCATTAAATCCAACTTTGGGTCTACCCAGGTAAAGCTGATGTGTTGAGAGAAAGCAGAAGAAATATACTCACACTGGTGTTTCAATTTTGGAGTGCAAAATTAAAGTCCCGGACCTTTTCAAACCTTGATTAATACTTTGTATGGCATTTTTCATCTATGCTTTTGAGTGAAAGTGACCTATAATTATTCTTTCCCATAATCTCTTTGTCCAATTTTGTAAGCAAGATAAATAAGTTGCAAGACAAGTTGTTGACTTTTCCCTTTCTATTCTCTTGAAAGAGTTTATGTAAGATTGATATTTATTCATATGTGGTAAAACTTTTTGTAAAGCCATCTGCTTTGAAGTTTTCTTTGCACAGAGTTTTGTTTGTTTAATAGATTGGTTTCTTTGTTTTTATTAAGGATTCAATTTCCTTAATGGTTAGGAGAGAATTAAGATGGCCTACTTTTGCTGAATTTGTTAAATGTACTTTTGTTGGATTGATGAAAAAAAATTAACAAGGAGATTAATTAAATTGATTTTCGGCCAAGAAAATATTCCATTGTGAATCACAGTTTCAGCAGGCAAACATGACCAATTAAATTGTGAGACACTATTCTCAGTGCCAACTAGGAATTATTACCCTAAATCAGTAATTTATAGTAAAGATTTGTGTAAGCAAAAAGAAATGTTATGTATAGACCTAAGATAACTATATAGAGGGAAGGAAGCTATGTAGAGACAAGTTGGAGCTAGTTTGTATGATTTCTTACAAGCCATATATTTTAGATATTATAGGTATTCTCTAATAAATATGATGTGTAGGTATTTAAAATTCTTTATAAATGATAACTGTAGATTAAAGGTTCTCATCCATAAATGAACAGTAGAGTCACCTATGGATACTTTTAAAAAATACTGATGCACAGTCCAAACCAAGTAAATGAGCAGCTTGGGAGTTGAGGCCTGCCATCTGTGTTTTGTAGAAGCTCCAAATGATAATAAAATAAAGCCAAGTCTGAGAACTACTGATACAGATGGATTGGTAAGTGATTGCTGTCAAGACAAAATATGTGGGTTTGAAGTATCACATTTTGTTACTGAACTATGATACATTCACAGTAAAGTATGGGGCTGAAATATGATTTTTATGTTTCATTAATACTCTTACTGAGCACCTTCTATTACCTGAGACTATTCAAGACACTAGGAACAAAGCAGTAAACATTGTCTAACTCCCTGGTGTTACGGAGTATATATTTGGGATGTGGCAAAGGAGGAGTAACAAATAAACAAGAAAACTCAAGTACTGATAAGTGCTGTTTGGGTCAAGGGGTAGATATTGTAGATGGAAGATCAGGAGAGTCCTCTTTGGGAGTTAATAACTTACATTTAAGTAATGGGAAAGAGAAGGCTGTGATGGGATTGTAGCAAGGAAAGATGGCACAATAGTAGGTAGAAGTCACCTCATAGCAGGTCTTGTAGTTGAATCCAATGTGTTTACATTGTATTCAGAGCTCTTAACTCAGGGAAGTATATAGTTTGATTTACACTAAAAGAATGGGTCCATTCTGGGTATAATGTGAAGAAGAAACTGAAGAGGAATCAGAGAGGAAGCAAGGAGACTAGGTGAGAAGGTGTTCATGTGCTCACATGATAGGTGGTTTTGACTTGGGTTGGGAGTGAAAGCATGAGATGAGGTGGGTGGATACAGAATATATTTTGGAGTTTGACCTGACAGGACTTGGTGAAGAGAGTCTGAGAGAAAGAAAGGAATAAAGATGACTTCTAAATTTTTGGCTTCAGCAACGGGATAGGCACTAAGATGGTGAAAACTGAAGGGGAGGAGAATTACGTGAAGAAGATGAAGTCAGGAGTGGAATTTTGTTTTACCAGTGTCAAGTTTGAGATTCCTAATAGAAATCCAAACAAAGGTGTCCAATGGGCATTAGAAATACAGGTCTAGAGTTCAAGTAGCAGAGACAAGCCTGAAGTAGAAGTTTTTGAGTCAAATATATTGTGATAATTGAGGCAGACCCCCACTGAGTAAAAGAATGAAAGTCCTGGGGAAGCTGTGAGCCACAGGGACTGTACTGATAGGGTTGCTGCCCAGAGAATAAAAAGACAAGGGAAAACTGAGAGTCTTGGTTGGCCTAGCATAAAACCAGTTATTAGGAAGAGTTTGGGTATACATAGGAGTCAGAAGTCAAGAAAAGTTTGGAGAGAGTTATCAAGAAGAAAAAGATCATGTAAAACACTGAGTCCTAACTCAGCAAACAGAAAGACTGAGTAACTCTGCACAGAGTCTGGACAGCAATTTTTTTTTTTTTTTTTGTAGCGTCTTTCTTTCTGATGAGGCTAGGGTCAATTCTGGAAGTGCATGGCCCAAAAGTGAGACAGGGAAGCTGAACAAATGGATTATTAACTAAAATAATGTAGCCAGAAATAAGGATAGATATTGACAAGATACTTAGGAACCTGAAAGATGTGGGCTGATCAGATATTCCCAATAAATATTTAACTTTCCACTTCACAAAATTCTGTAGACTTAGTTAAATCCATTAATATAGTTGATTTTGCTCACCAACCAAAAAAGTACTTTCTTTGGAGGAAAAGTGTTTACTAAACTTAGAAATATACATACATACATACATATATATATAGACACATACTTATAGGTATATCAGCAAAGGTAGTGATCCTAGAACTAGTAAACAATGCAATAAAAAAACAGAGGAATTAAGTAAAATTAAATTTTCTGTGCTATTTGAAGTCATTAGCATGTAAAGTCAATGTTCCTCAAGCTGTGTTTTTTATGTCACTAAAGTGAACAAAGAAGATTATATTACAGAGTATGTTTTGATAGTAAAGGGAGTAAAACGTTTTATAAAAGTATATATGTGGATTGGTTCAAGATGGCGCAATAGAAGGACTTGAACTCACTCCCTCTTGAGAGAGCACCAGAATCACAATTAACTGCTGAACAATCATCGACAGGAAGACACTGGAACTCACCGAAAAAGATACCCTACATCCAAAGACAAAGGAGAAGCCACAATGAGATGGTAGGAGGAGCACAATTACAATAAAATCAAATCCCGTAACCGCTGGGTGGGTGACTCACAAACCAGAGAATAATTATACCACGGAAGTCCACCCACTAGAGGGAAGGTTCTGAGCCCCATGTCAGGCTTCCCAACCTGGGGGTCTGGCAATGGGAGGAGGAATTCCCAGAGAATCAGACTTTGAAGGCTGGTGGGATTTGATTGCAGCACTTCAACAGGTCTGGGAAGAACAGAGACTCCAATCTTGGAGGGCACAAACAAAGTAGTGTATGCATCAGGACCCAAGAGGAAGGAGCAGTGACCCCATAGGAGGCTGAACCAGACCTACCTGCTAGTGTTGGAGGGTCTCCTGCAGAGGCGGGGGGTGGGCAGCTGTGGCTCACCACAGGGACAAGGACACTGGCAGCAGAGGTACTGGGAAGTACTCCTTGGCATGAGCCCTCCCAGAGTCTGTCATTAGCCCCACCAAAGAGCCTGTAGGCTCCAGTGCTGGGTCGCCTCAGGCCAAACAACCAACAGAGAGGGGACTCACCCCCTCCCATCAGCAGACAAGCGGATTAAAATTTTACTGAGTTCTGGCCACCAGAGCGACACCCAGCTCTACCCACCACCAATCCCTCCCATCAGGAAGCTTGCATAAGCCTCTTAGATAGCCTCATCCACCAGAGGGCAGACAGCAGAAGCAAGAAGAACTACAGTCCTGCAGTCTGTGGAACGAAAACGACATTCACAGAAAGATAGACAAAATGAAAAGGCAGAGAACTATGTACCAGATGAAGGAACAAGATAAAACCCCAGAAAAACAACTAAATGAAGTGGAGATAAGAAACCTTCCAGAAAAAAATTCAGAATAATGATAGTGAAGATGATCCAGGACCTCGGAAAAATAATGGAGGCAAAGATTGAGAAGATGCAAGAAATGTTTAACAAAGACCTAGAAGAATTAAGGAACAAACAAACAGAGATGAACAATACAATAACTGAAATGAAAAATACACTAAAAAGAATCAATAGCAGAATAACTGAGGCAGAAGAACGGATAAGTGACCTGGAAGACAGAATGGTGAAAATCACTGCCATAGAACAGAATAAAGAAAAAAAAATGAAATGTAGACAGCCTAAGAGACCTCTGGGACAACATTAAATGCACCAATATTCACATGATAGGGGTCCCAGAAGGAGAAGAGAGAGAAAGGACCTGAGAAAATATTTGAAGAGATTATAGTCGAAAACATCCCTAACATGGGAAAGGAAACAGCCACCCAAGTCCAGGAAGCTCAGAGAGTCCCAGGCAGGATAAACCCAAGGAGAAACATGCCGAGACACATAGTAATCAAATTGACAAAAATTAAAGACAAAGAAAAATTATTGAAAGCAACAAGAGAAAAATGACAAATAATATACAAGGGAACTCCCATAAAGTTAACAGCTAATTTCTCAGCAGAAACTCTACAAGCCAGAAGGGAGTGGCACCATATATTTAAATTGATGAAAGGGAAGAACCTACAACCAACATTACTCTACCTGTCAAGGATCTCATTCAGACTTCTCTGGAGAAATCAAAAGCTTTACAGACAAGCAAAAGCCAAGAGACATCAGCACCACCAAACCAGCTCTACAACAAATGGTAAAGGAACTTCTCTAAGTGGGAAACACAAGAGAAGAAAAGGACCTACAAAAACAAACACAAAACAATGAAGAAAATGGTAAAAGGAGCATACATATCAATAATTACCTTAAATGTGAGTGGATTACATGCTCCAACCAAAAGACACAGGCTCGCTGAATGGATACAAAAACAAGACTCATCTATATACTGTCTACAAGAGACCCACTTCAGACTTAAGGACACATACAGTCTAAAAGTGAGGGGATGGAAAAAGATATTCCATGCAAATGGAAATCAAAAGAAAGCTGGAGTAGCAATACTCATATCAGATAAAGTAGACTTTAAAATAGAGAATGTTACAAGAGACAAGGAAGGACACTACATAATGATCAAGGGATCAATCCAAGAAGAAGATATAACAATTATAAATATTTATGCACCCAACATAGGAGCACCTCAATACATAAGGCAAATGCTAACAGCTATAAAAGAGCAAATCGACAGTAACACAATAATAGTGGGGGACTTTAACACCTCACTTACACCAATGGACAGATCATCCAAACAGAAAATTAATAAGGAAACACAAGCTTTAAATGACACAATAGACCAGATAGATTAAAGTGATATTTATAGTACATTCCATCTGAAAAGAGCAGATTACGCTTTCTTCTCAAGTGCACAGGGAGCATTCTCCAGGATAGATCACATCTTGGGTCACAAATCAAGCCTTGGAAAATTTAAGGAAATTGAAATCATATCAAGCATGTGTTCTGACCGCAACGCTATAAGCTTAGAAATAAATTACAGGGGGGAAAAAAACGTAAAAAACACAAACACATGGAGGCTAAACAATACGTTACTAAATAGCCAAGAGATCACTGAAGAAATCAAAGAGGAAATCAAAAAATACCTAGAGAGAAATGAAAACGAACATACGACAATCCAAAACCTATGGGATGCAGCAAAAGCAGTTCTAAGAGGGAAGTTTATGGCAGTACAATCCTACCTCAAGAAACAAGAAAAATGTCAAATAAACAATCTAACCTTACACCTAAAGGAACTAGAGAAAGAAGAACAAACAAAACCCAAAGTTAGTAGAAGGAAAGAAATCATAAAGATCAGAGCAGAAATAAATGAAATAGAAACAAAGAAAACAATAAGATCAATAAAACTAAAAGCTGATTCTTTGAGAACATAAACAAAATTGATAAACCATTAGCCAGACTCATCAAGAAAAAGAGGGAGAGGACTCAATTCAGTAAAATTAGAAATGAAAAAGGAGAAGTTACAACAGACAGTGCAGAATACAAAGCATGATAAGAGACTACTACAAGCAACTCTATGCCAATAAAATGGAAAACCTGGAAGAAATGGACAAATTCCTAGAAAGGTATAACGTTCCAAGACTGAACCAGGAAGAAATAGAAAATATGAACAGTTCAATCGCAAGCACTGAAATTGAAGCTGTGATTAAAACTCTTCCAACAAACAAAAGTCCAGGACCAGATGGCTTCACAGGTGAATTCTATCAAACATTTAGAAAAGAGCTAACACCCATTCTTCTCAAACTCTTCCAAAAAGTTGCAGAGGAAGGAACACTCCCAAACTCATTCTACAAGGCCACCATCACCCTGATACCAAAACCAGACAAAGATATTACAAAAAATAAAATTACAGACCAGTATCACTGATGAATATAGATGCAAAAATCCTCAACACAATACTAGCAAAAAGAATCCAACAACACATTAAAAGGATCATTCACCATGATCAAGTGGGATTTTTCCCAGTGATGCAAGGATTCTTCAATATATGCAAATCAATCAATGTGATACACCGTATTAACAAATTGAAGAATAAAAACCATATGATCATCTCAATAGATGCAGAAAAAGCTTTTGACAAAATTCAACACCCATTTATGATAAAAACTCTCCAAAAAGTGGGCATAGATGGAACCTACCTCAACATAATAAAGGCCATATATGACAAACCCACAGCAAACATCATTCTCAACGGTGAAAAACTGAAAGCATTTCCTCTAAAATCAGGAACGAGACAAGGATGTCCACTCTCACCACTATTATTCAACATAGTTCTGGAAGTCCTAGCCACAGCAGTCAGAGAAGAAAAAGAAATAAAAGGAATAGAAATTGGGAAAGAAGAAGTAAAACTGTCACTGTTTGCAGATGACATGATACTATACATAGAGAATCCTAAAACTGCCACCAGAAAACTGCTAGAGCTAATTAATGAATATGGTAAAGTTGCAGGATACAAAATTAATGCACAGAAATCTCTTGCATTCCTATACACTAATGATGAAAAATCTGAAAGAGAAATTATGGAAACACTCCCATTTACCATTGCAACAAAAAGAATAAAATACCTAGGAATAAACCTACCTAGGGACACAAAAGACCTGTATGCAGAAAACCATAAGACACTGATGAAAGAAATCAAAGATGACACAAACAGATGGAGAGGTATACCATGTTCTTGGATTGGAAGAATCAACATTTTGAAAATGACTATACTTCTGAAAGCAATCTACAAATTCAGTGCAATCCCTATCAAATTACCAATGGCAGGTTTTGTGGTTTCTTTTTTTGTTTTTTGTATTTTTTTTACAGAACTGGAACAAAAATCTTAAAATTTGTATGGAGGCACAAAAGACCCCAAATAGCCAAAACAATCTTGAGAGGAAAAAATGGAGCTGGAGGAATCAGACTCCCTGACTTCAGACTATACTACAAAGCTACAGTAATCAAGACAACATGGGACTGGCCGAAAAACAGAAATATAGATCAATGGAACAGGACAGAAAGCCCAGAGATAAACCCACGCACATATGATCACCTTATCTTTGATAAAGGAGGCAAGGATATACAATGGAGAAAAGACAGTCTCTTCAATAAGTGGTGCTGGGAAAACTGGACAGCTACATGTAAAAGAATGAAGTTAGCACATTCCCTAACACCATGCACAAAAATAAACTTAAAATGGATTAAAGACCTAAATGTAAGACTGGACACTATAAAACTCTTAGAGGAAAACATAGGAAGAACACTCTTTGACATAAATCACAGCAAGATCTTTTTTGACCCACCTCCTAGAGAAATGGAAATAAAAACAAAAATAAAGTAATGGGACCTAGTTAAATTTAAAAGCTTTTGCAGAGCAAAGGAAACTATAAACTAGATGAAAAGACAACCCTCAGAATGAGAGAAAATATTTGCAAACGAATCAATGGACAAAGGATTAATCTCCAAAATATATAAACAGCTCATGTAGCTCAGTATTAAAAAAACAAACAACCCAATCCAAAAATGGGCAGAAGACCTAAATAGACATTTCTCCAAAGAAGACATACAGATGGCCAAGAGGCACATGAAAAGATGCCCAACATCACTAATTATTAGAGAAATGTGAATCAAAACTACAATGAGGTATCACCTCACACTGGTTAGAATGGGCATCGCCAGAAAATCTACAAACAACAAATGCTGGAGAGGGTGTGGAGAAAAGGGAACCCTCTTGCACTGTTGGTGGGAATGTAAATTGATACAGCCACTATAAAGAACAGTATGGAGGTTCCTTAAAAAACTAAAAATAGAATTACCATATGACCCAGCAATCCCACTACTGGGCATATACCCAGAGAAAATCATAATTCAAAAAGACATGTGCACACCAATGTTCATTGCAGCACGATTTACAATAGCCAGGTCATGGAAGCAACCTAAATGCCCACGACAGACGAATGGATAAAGAAGATGTGGTACATATATACAATGTACTATTACTCAGCCATAAAAAGGAACAAAATTGGGTCATTTGTAGAGATATGCATGGACCTAGAGACTGTCATACAGCGTGAAGTAAGCCAGAAAGAGAAAAACACATATTGTATATTAATGCATATATGTGGAATATAGAAAAATGATACAGATGAACTGGTTTGCAAGGCAGAAATAGAGACACAGATGTAGAGAACAAATGTATGGACACCAAGGGGGGAAAGCTGGCGGGCGGGGGAGGTGTTGGTGGGAAGAATTGGAAGATTGGGATTGACATATATATACTAATATGTATAAAATAGATAACTAATAAGAACCTTCTGTATAAATAATTTAATTAAATTTTTTTAAAAACCCGAAGTAGTAAGACAAAAAAAAAAGCTTCCAGGATTAAAATAGGTAAGAGTTTACAGAATAAAAGCAGTGTGATGAACACCAAAGCTATGATTTCTCAGCCAGGTTTTCTCCAAAATGAGAATTTTTTTTAAAGACTTTATGTTTTTGAGCAGTTTTACGTTCACAGCAAAACTGAGAGAAAGGTAATGCAGAATTTTCCCATATCCCTCCTTCCTCCACAGGTGCACAGCCTCCCTCATTATCAACATCCTTTTCCTTTTACCTATAGCACAAGAATCCAAACTATAACCCAAAGTTGGGAAGAGTTGAGGATGTGATGCTCTTTGATGGTATGTTGGGGAATGTCTTCCAACAAACACCATTCAAATTCTAATTCCCACACTTGAGAAATGGTTCCCGTTGTACAGACTTGATAATTTGCACTGTATAATACATGCTGAGCCATGTTCTTTGGAATCCGCTTATGAATTCCACAGACAACATTGCTACTGGACACTCAGCCATAGTGTGAATTCCTAGACTTTGTCCTTTATTTTCCTACTGACCAGCTCCTATAGTTTTATCCAGGTTTTGTTTTTTGTTTTTGGAGTTTTTTCGGGGGCCCAGGGATGTTGCATTGTCTTATAAATAATTTCCCCAATTTTAGAAATATGATTCTGTTCACATAAATTTAACTTATCTGTACATCTTAATTTATATATTGATTTTAAACCTTAATTGTATGTCTTTTTTAGACCATTTTGCTAAATATTAATGTACAATTTCATATTTAAATTTTATATTTAAATTTTAATAAATACATTTAAAAGTGAAATAAATAACTAAATATGTAATGGAAATCCTTTGGATCTAAGATTTTGTATTGTTTCTAGCATGATTTCTTTATATAACAAAGAAGCCATCTGTAGACATCTGATTGATTTCTACATTTTTCTTAACAAAATAAAATCTTAAGAATATTTTTTGCACATCTGCAGTGTTCTTGTATTTCAGATTCAACTCTTGTGAATTGCAGAGAATTTGTTGCATCATCAGAAAATATTCAAAGTGGGTAAAATTACTGCTTTGCAAGTAGGTGACTATAGTTTTGAAGAAATGTTGGTATTTGCATATCGGGCCAGTTTGGAAGATCAAATTTTACCTGTTTTTTTGTTTAATTTTTAGAAAATACAGTATAAGTATTCAATTATTATTTACATATTGTATGCACAGTTAAATAATTAAATTAATTTTTATGTGTCAGCATACACAAGAAAAGTAAAAAATAAGTGCTTATTTTGTGTAACGTAACCTGAGCGGTCAGAGGGTAGAGTGTCTATGTGGAAAATAGATAAACTATAAGGTTTCTTACCTTCTGCCTCTTGGTGGTTAAGACTGCCATTACAGGCAAGGAAGAAGAAAATGAGATATGAAATTCATATTACTCAGCTTTTCTTCTAGCTCAGAGTTACAGTAAAAGGCGTAAGGGCCAAAAGAAAACTTGATAACAAAAACTTCCCATCTGAGATTAGAGTTGTCTTAGACTTCTCTTAGCCTGTTTCATGACCCCGTGTCTAACAACTCATATGTATGATCTCTTGTATCCTATTACTAACATAATTTAAATATGGCTCTTTTGGCAAATGGAGAAGAAGTATCTGTTTTCTTCATCCCAGTGTGAGTGAGTTCAAAAGTCATATGTAACTGGGGTAGCATCTGATAAGAAACAGAGCTGCAAAGTAATCAGTGTACTGAACGGTGGGTACCAGATAACCATATGCAGGTACTAGGTAACCTGATTCAGGAAGTGACTGGAGGCATTGTAGAAAGCTAATGGAGGACTGATCTGTGTGGGATATCAAGTACCTACTCAAAAAGGAAGGAAGGAAAGAAAGGAACAAGAAATGACTATTTCTAACTATTTCGATATTTTGGCTAGAGTATCTCCAGGTCATTAGGGGTTGTATTATTTCTTCAATAAGGACATTTGAGTTGTGTGCAGTAAGCACTATTAGTCACTTTCCCTTTAGTTGCTACTCCATTACCTCCTTCTAACAGAACCTAATTATAATGTGTCCAGCCTCAGGCAATGTATAACAGTTGGGCAAAGACAACCACGTTGCTCTGATCCTTTGACAGTCAATTTTCCAGGTTCCCTTTCTGCTGTCGCTAGCCATGTGAACCATTCTTTCCAATAGGATGTTGCATGATCTCCTTGGATAGGGGTTTTCTTTAAGAAATGTTGTGTTCCTAAGAAAGAAACAGATAGGATAGGTACCGTTCTTCAATTTCTTACTGCTTTGATTGTAGAAATAATGCCTGTATATTCAGTAGCCATCCTGCACACACACGATAACAGATAGCAGACAAGTAGATATGAGCTAAGTCCAGTGAAGCAGAAAAAGGAGCCCTGACACCTAAACTAGTGCTTGCAGCATTTTACCTCAAGACTATCATTGTAAGTGAAGTATTATTCAAGCACTGTGAGTTGAATATTCTGTTAACATATCTAGTTGTATTCCTAACATATATTCTGGCAGAATTATTTTTAAGTGTATGTGTAGAGCTCTTTGATTCCAAAATTTTACCCAGTTCTTCTTGGGTAATGTTGAGAGAAAATAGTCATCCTCTATCTCTATTTGATTTACTCTGATTCATAATATCCAGTGAAATCACGAGATACTAATCAGTTTCTGGTCCTGTGCTTATGTCAAGTTCAGTTTAATTAAACATAGCTGTTTCCTCTGCACTATAAACTAGAATCTAGAATTGGTCTATTTATTTGCCAAGAGAAACTTTTGTTTTGATCTTTTTTATTAGAAGAAATAATAGTGTTTTTGTCTGTGAAAAATATTGAACATTACTTTTCTTGTGTCATGTGATTATAGTAATGCCTTTGTTAATACTGATGTAAATATTGCTTTGGAATTTTAAAAATATCATATCAATATTTTTTTCAGAAGAGGTATAATCAGGAATGCACCCTTAAATTTTGGCTGGCATCATAGATAATCAGAGAACCCCTTTAGAGATGGGTCCAGAAACATCATAAAACAAAGGAATAAACATGTCTTCCAGCTCCATCCATGTTACCACAAATGATAGGGTTTCCCCAAGGTTGAATAATATTCCACCGTATGTGTGTGTGTGTGTGTGTGTGTGTGTGTGTGTATACACATACGTATATATGTGTATGTACCATATACTGCATTTCTTCATTCATTCATTCATTCATGGACACTTAGATTGTTTCCATACTTTAGCTATTTTAAGTAATGCTGCAGTGAATATGGGAGTACAAATACGTCTTTGAGATAATGATTTTTTTGTCCTTTCGGTGTATACCCAGAAGTGGGAATGCTGATTCATATGGTAGTTCTATTTTTAATTTCTTGGGGAACCTCCATACTCTTTCCTGAGGTAGCTATACCAGTTTACATTCCCACCAACAGTGTACAAAGTTTCTCTTTTCTCCAATCCTTGCCAGAATTTTATATCTCTTGTCTTTTTGATAATAACCATTTTAACAGGTGTGAGGTGATATCTCACTGTGGTTTTGATTTGCATTCTCCTCATAATTAGTGAGGTTGAGCATCTTTTCATGTACCTCTTGGCCATTTGTATGTCTTCTTTTGAATGTTAACCCCTTTTTGGATATGTGGTGTGCAAATATTTTTCCCATTCGATAGGTTGCCTTTTCATTTTGTTGATGGTTTCCTTCACTATGCAGAGGCCTTTTAGTTTGATATAATTTCACTTGCTTATTTTTGCTTTTGTTACCTTTGCTTTTGGTGTTAAATTCAAGACCAATGTCAAGGATTTATCCCTAGGGGTTTTTTCTAGGAGTTTTATGGTTTCAAATCCTCAGGAAGAAGTTGAGAGTTGGGGGTTCCCTCCCAATCATAAGGCACTGCGCTGGGAGTGGGTTTTATGGCAAGAGTGTGTCTCAGCCTTTCCTACCTGTTTCAATGTGGATATTTTCTCATTCACCCTGTTAAAAGATCAACTAAAGTATATACAAAATTTTAAGAGTTTATTTGAGCAAACATTGATTCAAGTTAGCACCAAATGGGAAGTGGTTAGGAATGCTCCACTTATAGGAGCTAGCTGCAAGACTTTTTATAGCGAAAACTCAGAAGCAAAACAAGGAAATTGATTGGCTGTAGCATAAGTGATCATCTTTTTTTTTGTGAAAGCTTAGTTGGCTGTTTGTGAATGGTTGTCCTTAGGTTTTGATTTCTTAACCTTGTGGTATTTACAGGCTTAGGTTTTGTTGTGCTTAAGTAGGCTGCTAAGGCATTAAAGCCACCTCAGTCTAAGGATCTCTCTGTTAATTAAACAACCCAGTGTGTAGAGTCCCTCAGCTAGCTTCTGGATCTCTTTCAGAGGAAAGTACTCCTTGTGTGGCTGCATATTCCATGTGTCTGTGGGAGCAGGGGAGCTCAGGAGCCTCCTAGGTCACCATTTTAGCTGACCTCCACTCTAATTATTTTTTTACTTATCATGTTGCTGGTTTTGGTTTGCTATACTTATTTGTTTCTGTTTTTGTCAATAATCATGAGAGATATTGGTCTACAGTTTTCCTGTGATGTCTTTGTCTAAGTTTTGTATCAGAGTAATATTGACATTATAGAATGAATGAGTCATAATGTGTCCCCTCCTCTTCTATTTTTTGGAAGAGCTTGTAAGGAATAGATATTCATTCTTCTTTATACTTTTTTTTTTTTTTTTTAATATTTGGTAGAATTCAGTGGTGAAGCCATCTGGGCCTGAGGTTTTCTTTACAGGTAGTTGTTTTTTATTATTAACCTATTTCCTTAATTGTTACACATCCATTCAGATTTTCTATATTTTTCTTGAGTCAGTTATAGTAGTTTGTGTCTTTCTAAGAATTTTTTTCGTTTGTTTCATTCAGGTTGTAGAACATGTTGACGTATAATTGTTCTTAGTATTCCTTCATAATCCTGTTTATTTCTGTAAGGTCAGCGGTAACAGACCCTCCTTTATTTCTGATTCTAGTAATTTGTGTCTCTTTGTATTTCCTGAAGATGTGCATTGAAATATGAAATGCTCCTTTGTATCTAGCTTTTTTCACTAGCATAGTGTTTTGAGCAACATCGATATTGTTTCATGTACCATTGGTTTATTAATTTTTATTGTTAATAAGTATTCAAGTGCATTATCCATTAACCTGTTGATGTGCTTTCATCTTGATTCCTGTTTCTGAATATTACAAATAAAATTGCTATAAACATTTGTGTACAAGTCTTCTTGCACATATTTTGTGGCATGTATCCTTAAGTGTTTCATGGTTTTGAGGCTTCTAAACTAATATAACTTTTATAACTTTTTTTGATAGTACATAGAGATACAATCAATTTTTGAAGAATTATTTTATTTTATTTTACATCTTTATTGGAGTATAATTGCTTTACAATGTTGTGTTAGTTTCTGCTGTATAACGAAGTGAATCAGCTATATGTATACATATATCCCCATATCCCCTCCCTCTTGAGCCTCCCTTCCACCCTCCCTATCCCACCCCTCTAGGTGGTCACAAAGCACTGAGAGCTGATTTCCCTGTGCTATGTGGCTACTTCCCCCTGGCTATCTATTTTATATTTGGTAGTGTATATATGTCAATGCTACTCTCTCACTTTGTCCCAGCTTCCCCTCCCCCCACCCCCCCACCCCCCACCATGACCTCAAGTCCATTCTCTAAATCTGTGTCTTGTGTCTTTATTCCTGTCCTGCCACTAGGTTCATCTGCCCCTTTTTTTTTTTTTTAGATTCCATATATATGTGTTAGCATATGGTATTCGTTTTTCTCTTTCTTACTTCACTATGTATGACAGACTATGTCCATCCACCTCTCTACAAATAACTCAATTTCATTTTGAAGAATAATTTTAAACATTGCTATCTTGTTCAACAAGCTTAATAATAATTCTAGTAGTTTTTTGGTAATAGAGTCCTTAAAATTTTCAACTTATACAAATTTACTACTACCACAAAAAAAGAAAATTTACTTCTTCTTTTCCCAATTGACATGTCTTTTACTTGTTTTTTGTTTTTTCTTTTGTACTTTACTGCACTGTTTAGAATCCATACAACAATGTTGAACATCAGTGGCAAGTGTTGAAATCTTTACCTTGTTTAAGACATTGGATAGAAAGCATTCAATATTTTGCCATTACAATGCTAGTTTGGGGTTCTACTTAGATGATCTTTTTAGCTTGAAGAAGTTTCTGTTCTTAGTTTGCATGAATGAGTGTTGAATTTTATAAAATGCTTTTTGTGCATAAAGGAAATAATTATCTATTCATTCACCTTGGGTCTGTTTATATGGTGAAATGTTAAATAAATCTTTGATTCTCAGAATTGACCTCATCTGGTCCAGAGGTAGTACAATTTTTATATTGTAGGATTTAATTTGCTATCCAACAATATAAAAAATATACTACCTCTATCCCAAATAAGGTCTATCCTGAGAATCAAAGTTTTATTTAACTTTATTAAGGATATCTACATGTATGCTCTTGAGGGATATTTGTCTGTAGCATGGGTCCCCAACCCCCAGGCTGCGAACTGGTACTGGTCTGCGTCCTGTTAGGAACCGGGCACACAGCAGGAGGTGAGCAGCAGGCAAGGGAGCGAAGCTTCATCTGCCACTCCCCATTGATCCCCATCGATCCCCATCGCTCACATTACCGCCTGAACCGACCTCGCCCCCACCTCCCCCCCCCCCCCCCGTGGAAAAATTGTCTTCCATGAAACTGGTCCCTGGTGCCAAAAAGGTTGGGGACCACCGGTCTATAGTATTTTTTCTTATAGTGTAGTTTCTGGTTTGGTGTCAGCCTGTTAATGGTCCTAGAAAATAAGTTGGGAAGTGTTTTCTCCTCCTTTAATATATTTAGATTTTTAGTTTAGAATGGGTGCTAGGTTTTACTTGTCCTTTTGACATATTTCAATATGAGTTTTTTTCTTTTGGCATAAATTACATCATAGTTTTTTGGTGTCACTCTATTACTTCTTTCTTACATTACCGGATTCTGTTTGCTAACCATTTATTTCTAATTAAGATTAAAAATGAGTGTCCTTTTGTGACCTTAATTTTGTCAGGTTTTGATATTAAAGGTAATTTTGCTATGTAAGTTAACTGAAGGGATTTTTTTCTTCTTTAGTAATTGAGATATTTAAAGCTAAAATTTTGTTATCTAAATATAATTTGCTATGTCACATAGATTTAGTTACTACATGTTTTCTTTTTTTCATTTTCTTATTATTGTAAATTTTTCTTTTGATTTCCCCTTTGTTACAACAGTAATTGTGTAGTGTCTTTCTAAATAATTAGTTGTAAATTAATTGAATTGGTTACATTTTATTCATAATTTCTAAATATATTTTCTCACAACTACACTATGTTGCTTATAAAATTGCACACATTTGGACTTTATAAATATGTGCTTTATGTTTAATACAAGGTCAATTTTTGCAGGAGTTTTATGTACACATAACAAAGAATGCATATTTTCTCTTTAAATGATAAAAGATTTCCTTATATGTATATGTTAAATTAAGGTTATTGATTATATTATTCACCCTATCTGCATTTCAACTCTTTGTTTTTCCTTGACTAGATGTATTGAAATTTCAGCAGGGAATTTAGAAGTTTCAGAATTTTTAGCAAGTCGTGTTCAGGTAATGTGCATTTTCTAATCAATCCAGACTGGAACTTGATAAACCCCTTCAGTATGCAGGCTCAAGTCTTTATTTAGAGAGGGGAAATTTTCTTCTATATCATGTCTAAATATTGGCTCTTCTTCACCTGTTTCTATTTATTCTGATTTTATACATGCATTTTCGTTCATTTGTGCCTTTTACTCATGTGTCTCACCATTTCTTTTATGATTTTCATTTCATTGCTTTGCTTTGAAATATTTCTTGCTCTTGATCTTCCGGGTCACTAGTGAAGGACTCATTTTCTTGAATTCATGTAATCACTTTGTTTTATTTTTCAAAAAAATTTTATCTTCAGAAAGTCTGAAAAACTGGGTCACTTAGTCACAAGGAGAATATGTTTTTTGCTTTATTCAATAATTTTAAAGCAATTTTTATACATGAATGTTCTTCTAAGAGCTGAGGATAAAAATATAATAGGTAATGAAATACAGATAGATTTTTGTGAGTGCCTAGATAAATGAGGAGGCTGTACACATCTCAGGACTTAAAATACTTAAAAGGCAAAAAGAAACAATCCATGTAAAAATCTGCAGAAATTTTCTGAAATCTGGCATTTTGTGATGAGGTAACAAAATGCAAAAAGCCTAGAGGCTTTTTGTTCATAAATTTCTACGAGGCCAAGTTTGGGAATGCTGGCTTGTCATCACATGGAATAGGGCTGAGTTTCCCTCACTTATTCTTTAGGGGTCATTGGAAAGAAAAGTTTCCAGAGCATGCTCATACCACTATCTAATGCCATGATTATTAGACTTTAGTCTGGATATATATTTTTTTCACATGTGAATATCCTCAGTGTCATCATTAGTCTATGTTAGTGCTGTTTAGTGTATGGGTTGGTTACTGAGAAATGTATTTATTCTGAAAAACAAATTCCAGCCTACAAAATTACCAGTGCTTCTGAAAGAGTAATGTACTTTTTCTTATTATTGATTTTTAAAAGACCTTTAAAATAGTTTTATCTGCTCAATAATGTGGAGAAATATTTGTTTAATTTTTCAGAGATTATGATATTTAAAACCTTACTGCACATAAACTCCTTGTCAGAATGGTATTAAAGCACATACTATAAAAGAAATATTATTGAAGTGAACATTAGGAAGAAAATAACAAAAATGACACATTGAGAACTCAAATGCTCTATTCTCACACAAATCACACCTGACATCAAAACTTTTCTTTAATTAGTTAAATTTATCTAATTCCGCACACAAAAGAGACTGAAGCACTGAATTTAATATATATTTACTTGCTTGAGCAATATGATATGATATAACTTTGTGATTAAAATCAGAGCCTCCAGTCAAACAGTGGAAATCAATAATGTGAAATTAAAGATATTGAAAAATCTGGTACAATTTCCCGTCTCTTTAAAGAAAAACCTTTTTATTCCCCAGTGAGTCATGAACAACACAGACTAAGTCTGCTGACACATTCTGATACACAAGATATAGAAGAGGAAAGTATCTGGAGCTCATTTAAACTGAACAGATTACCGGTTTATTCACACTATCCATTTTTATGTTTTTATCACTTGTAGCCAAGTGAGCTTTGTGCAATTTTTGTCCAAAGACCTCGTTATAAAATCTTTCCTGCCCTTTCCCTGCCAACTAGGCATTGAATGTTACTGAGGACAAGATAATTAATCCCTGTATTATATGTTCCTCTGATGGTTTAGGACCATCCCACATAAAATATTCAATATATATTCTAATATACTAAATTATATAGATGATAAAATGAAACAGAAGTGGGTAGCATTTGGCTTTGCTCTATTTTTGTGTGAAAATATCTTGAAGAATTTATCTTCTATTTTATTACTACCTTTTGGCAGTACACCACTTAATTTGGAGAATTTTACAGTTAAAAGATCCTTGGGAATTATATAATCTAGCCTACTCAAAGTACTCATAGTAGTCTTACCAATAAGAGAGTCTTTCTATAGAGGATCATCCAACTTATGCTTGATTACATCACAGAACAGGTCATTTCTGCAAGAAGCAGCTCAAGTTTTAGATAAATCATTCTTATAATCAACTGCAGTATTTTTTACTGCAACTTTTTTTTAATCACAATTCTTTTCTCTTGATCAATAGAAAACAAATTAATGTAGTCCTTTTTCTTCATGGCATCCTTACAGGTCTTTATAGACAGATACCAGTTCTTTCAAAGTTCATCTACAATGGTAATTCTTCCTTGTCCTTTTAGTTATCTCACTTGGTGTTAAGAACACTCCCTGTTCTGTTAACTTTCTGTGAACGCAATCTATCATATGAAAGCCTCTCTTAAAATACTGTATCAGGAACTGAGCATATTATTCCATGTATGATTTAGTCAAGACAGGAATTATTTCCAGTAATTTGAACAATTTGCCACTCTTAATACAGTTTATCATACTGTTTGCCTTTTGAACATTTTTGCAGTCATGGAAGACTTGGGGCTTATAGTGACTGCATGGTTGTTAATACTACCAGGTTCTTTGCACACGAAACGCTATTTAGAAAAATTTCCTGACTTCTTTTAGACTCCACTAAAAAAATCACCGTTTATTATTGCCAATTTTTTTCTTGAGTCTGTTTACCATTTCAAGCCAATCTGTGATCAAATCATGTAATATACTTCTCTTAATTTCTATCTCCCTATCCTCTTCTTTCCCCTTTCACATTCTAAGTGGTTTTACTGGGGCTGCCAATCACACAGTCCCACTCTTCTGCCATAGAAGTCTTTGTTTCTTGGAATTCTGAGTCTTGACCTGAGACAAAAATGTATGTAAAGCTGTTGGAACCTTGTTATCTGGTGACAGGAACACATAAGATTGTCTCAGAGCTCCATCTTCTGTGATCTCCTTTGCCTCCCGGTTGCAATTCTGCTTACTCAGCTGTTCTTGCAGTTCTGTGAGATAGCATGTGTTCCCCCAATCATTTCATTCCTTGCTCAACTTTATTCAGTGCTGATCTAATTGCTTACAACCGAGCATTCTAATTGTTTCATACAATTCTCAATTTTGCATCTGCCATAATTTTGATTATTAAAATTAGATTATTAAAAATTTTTAAACTTTGCATCCATCATAGATGAGAGCATATTCATTAGCTGTTTATGTAGGCTTTTATTTTCTTTTTTCTGAGAACTGCATAGTCATTTACACAAACAAGGTGATTTCCTTCCTGGGAATAAAATTTAAGGGATAATGATTAGGAAAACTGCTTCAAAAATGTGCAGACAATAAGAAAGATGTGAAAAAATATTTAAAGAATAGATTTCTTATACTTACATTTAAAACTCTCAGCATTGTATAAATTTACATTTTAAAACCTAATAGGCACAAACAGTTTGGCATGTGTATATGTATGCACGTATGTGCATGCATATATTTTTTATTATACTACATATAATTTATATTATTTATTTTCTTTTAAGGACTTTTAGAAGATAGTTTCCTATGCTTAATAACATGGATAAGTATTTGTTTAATAAATTGTTCATCAAAAAATCTAGAAACAATAAATGCTGGAGAGGGTGTGGAGGAAAGGGAACACTCCTGCACTGTTGGTGGGAATGTAAATTGATACAGCCACTATGGAGAACAGTATGGAGGTTCCTTAAAAAACTACAAATAGAACTACCATACGACCCAGCAATCCCAATACTGGGCATATACCCTGAGAAAACCATAGGTCAAAAAGAGTCATGTACCAAAATGTTCATTGCAGCTCTATTTACAATAGCCAGGACATGGAAGCAACCTAAATGTCCATCGACAGATGAATGGATAAAGAAGATGTGGCACATATATACAATGGAATATTACTCAGCCATAAAAAGAAATGAAATGGAGGTATTTGTAATGAGGTGGATGGACTTAGAGTCTGTCATACAGAGTGAAGTAAGTCAGAAAGAGAAAAACAAATACAGTATGCTAACACATATATATGGAATCTAAGGGAAAAAAAAAAAAAGGCCACGAAGAACCTAGTGGCAAGACGGGAATAAAGACACAGACCTACTAGAGAGTGTCATGGACATATATACACTACCAAATGTAATATAGATAACTAGTGGGAAGCAGCCGCATAGCACAGGGAGATCAGCTCGGTGCTTTGTGACCACCTAGAGGGGTTGGATGGGGAGGGTGGGAGGGAGGGAGATGCAAGAGGGAAGAGAAATGGGAACATATTGTATATGTATAACTGATTCACTTTGTTATAAAGCAGAAGCTAACACACCATTGTAAGGCAATTATACTTCAATAAAGATGTTTTAAAAAATAAATAAATAAATAAATAAATAAATAAATAAATTGTTCAAAGATTATGACACTTAAAACCTTACTGAACATGAACTCCCTGTCAGAATTATATTAAAGCACAAGCTAACACACCATTGTAAGGCAATTATACTTCAATAAAGATGTTTAAAAAAAATAATAAATAAATAAATAAATAAATTGTTCAAAGATTATGACACTTAAAACCTTACTGAACATGAACTCCCTGTCAGAATTACATTAAAGCACATGCTATTAGAGCAAATATTATTAAAGGAAATGAACATAAGGAAGAAATATGACAAGAATAACACAAAGCACAGTAAGAATATATTCTATCAACATTTTGCAGTGAGAGCAAAAATTATATGAATTTAATAAATTAAATAAATAAAAATGTGTAGAAAATCAATTTCTATTGTGCTTATGTATGCAACCATCCATAAATGCATTTTAAAACCTATATAATCATATCTTTAGAAGTCTTGGGGAAAAAGTGAGTAATGAATGAATAAACGGATATGTAGAGAGCGTATTTCTCTTGTCCTTAAAGTGGAAGTTTAAACCTACCTTCTGTTTTTAGGTATAAAAGAGAATTTGCTCTACTCTACATCCCTTTACACAGATGTTTTCAAAATATGCAAGACCATGAACATTTAATTCACTTTTCAATAGTGAATGCTGAAATAAAACAAATGGCAGTGAGTTCATGTTTCCCTCATTTCGGAAAATTTTTTATTAAGGTTAAGTTACAGATATTTGTAAAAACTTTAAGGTAATTTCCAAACTTAAGCTTCTATGATCTGGAAGCTTACAAATATCGGAACAAATTCTCGAATACTACTTATGGTATTAAGGCACATTGCAACTTAGTCTCTAACATTCTCGGTGGAAAACTGAGTCAAAATACAGCATTTTATTTTTCTTTTAAAGTAATGTCTGAGTTTTTGTAATATTAAAAATTAAAGCATCTTAAAATAATTTTTTCATAGTAGTCCTGACTGTGCTGTTCAAGAGAAAAAAGAACTTAGAGAACTATGAATTCTGTGTTCCCTTTAAAAATAGAAGGCTTTGATTGAAAAACCCCTTAAGGTACATTAAAATAAATTGTACAACCAGTCCTACGTCTTTTAAAAATTATGCCATTTAAAAATAAATGACCATCTTTTCAGAGAGACAGTTACTCATTTTTTCCAGGAAAGCAAACACAGGATTTCTGGATAAGAGATCCAGCTTATTATTTATAGCAGTAACAGCAATTTTCCTTGACTAATCCTGCTCGAGGGATGTGTCAAGTGCAGATATCAGTTGCATATACATAGATTTGTACTGCACAAGAGGAATCCCATAATCATGAATCTGGAAACTTACATAGGAGCTTGACAGCAACACAATTCCCTTCACATCCTGAGAGAAGGAGAGAAATCTTACACCGTTGACCCTTGAACAATGTAGGGGTTGGAGCACGACCCCTCCCATAGTCAAAAATCCTTGTATAACTTTACAGTTGTCCCTGTGTATCTGAGATTCTACATCAGCAGATTCAACCAACCACAGATTGTGTAGTACATATTTATTGAAAAAAATCCACATATAAGTGGACCCACGCAGTTCAAACCCACGCTGTTCAAGAGTCAACTGTATTTCTAGTGCAAATAAATTCTATCTGGTCAGAAAGGGAGGAAGGCTCATACCCAGAATACAAGCATTTGACTCAGGAGAAAATAAGTTTTCTTACTCTTTGAATGGAGACAGGAGACTCTACCATAAAAGAGATCAGCTGTCTATTTATAATGTTTTAACTGTTCATTATAATGTTATCTATATATTTTAGTTTTTGTAAATGTTTTTACATTTTATTAGACTAAAAAAGTATCATTATGTCTATTTTGGTAAGAGAATTTTATTAAGTTTTATCAAATTATTTTTCTTTTTGAGATAGTTAAGTAATATTTATATTATATAAATATAAAACAAATATCAAATGAAAGAAATTAGAATATATAACTGAGGTAAGGATGTAAAAATGCATTCTTATGAGACTATAAAAACCAGTATATCTATTTATTGTTTCTTCTTTCTTTCTTTTGTTTTTCACTTTAGTATAGTGGCACTTAACACTAAATTTCATTTTTCACTATATTATAGTTCATTGGCTTCAGGATTCCTTTCTTGTAATCACAGAAATTACATACCTGTTTTCACAGTGGACAATTTTATTAGGCATGACTAATACAAATTTGAGTTGTAATTTTGAGATTGCATATAAATACAAGAGGAATAATTAACTTATTAAAAGCAAGCTTAATATCAGTTGTGTTTTTCCTTACAAGTCTAGGTATAGAATATATCATCTTTTACAAAATTACTGTGCATTCAATAAAATGACTGTTCATTCTGGTAAAGTAGTAATGACTTGTTCTTTCATGAAATAAACTTAGGTGAAAATTTACCATAATCAAGAATTTAATGCTGTATCATCATTTCCATAGAACAAATTTATTAAAATATCTTCCATCAGGTTAAGAAAATGTATGGTTTTCTATTTACAACAATTGGTGCAATTTATAGAGAAAATTGGAATGTACAAGCAGATAGTATTAAGGTCACAAAGCATGTTATTGAATTAGAAGTAAATATGCGTTAGAAAAACAGCTACCTCAGATTTTAGAAGAATGAAGTTATATTTCAAAGTAACTTAAATTGAGGCCCGATATACTATGTAAATAATTAAGAATATATAAATGGTAGTATTTCTAAGCTCTCTGAGGTTATAAACTGAAGTATAAATATCTATCACTATTCGATAAATTTATTACTGCTGCGGAAATTTTTTTAAACTCATAATTCATAGTCTCTTCACATTATGCTTTTTTTTCTTCACATCTTTATTGGAGTATAAATGCTTTACAATGTGGAGTTAGTTTCTGCTGTACAACAAAGTGAATCAGCTATATGTATACATATATACCCATATCCCCTCCCTCTTAAGCCTCTCTCCCTCCCTCCCTCTCCCATTCCTCTAGGTCGTCACAAAACATTGAGTTGATCTCCTTGTGCTATGCAGCAGCTTCCCACTAGCCATGCATTTTACATTTGGTAGTGTATATATGTCAATGCGACTCTCTCACTTCATCCCAGCTTCCCCTTCCCCCCTGTGCCCTCAAGTCCATTCTCTATGTCTGTGTCTTTATTCCTGCCCTGCCACTAGATTCATCAGTACTGCTTTTTAAAATTCTATATATATGCATGCATTAGCGTACGGTATTTGTTTTTCTCTTTCTGACTTACTTCATTCTGTATGCCAAACTCTAGGTCCATCCACCTCACTACAAATAATTCAGTTTCATATCTTCTTATGGCTGAGTAATATTCCATTGTATATATGTGTCACATCTTCTTTATCCATTCATCTGTTGATGGATGCTTAGGTTGCTTCCATGTCCTGGTCATTGTAAATAGTGCTGCAGTGAACATTGTGGTACATGTATCTTTTTGACTTATGGTTTTCTCAGGGTATATGCCCACTAGTGGGATTGCTGGGTCATATGGTAGGTCTCTTTTTAGTTTTTTAAGGAACCTCCATACTGTTCTCCATACTGGCTGTATCAATTTACATTCCCACCAACAGTGCAGGAGGGTTCCCTTTTCTCCACACCCTCTCCAACATTTATTGTTTGTAGATTTTTTGATGATGGCCATCCTGACCGGTGTGAGGTGATACCTCATTGTAGTTTTGATTTTCATTTCTCTAATGATTAGTGATGTTGAGCAGCTTTTCATGTATTTGTTCGCCATCTGTATGTCTTCTTTGGACAAATGTCTATTTATGTCTTCCACCATTTTTGGATTGGGTTGTTTGTTTTTGTGATATTGAGCTGCATGAGCTGCTTGTATATTTTGAAGATTAATCCTTTGTCAGTTGCTTTGTTTGCAAATGTTTTCTCCCATTCTGAGGGTTGTCTTTTCTTCTTGTTTATGGTTTCCTTTGCTGTGCAAAAGCTTTTAAGTTTCATTAGGTCCCATGTGTTTATTTTTGTTTTTATTTCCATTTCTCTAGGAGGTGGGTCAAAAAGGATCTTGCTGTGATTTATGTCATAGAGTGTTCTGCCTGTTTTCCTCTAAGAGTTTTATACTGTCTGGCCTTACATTTAGGTCTTTAATCCATTTTGAGTTTATTTTTGTGCATGGTGTTAGGGAGTGTTCTAATTTCATTCTTTTACATGTATCTATCCATTTTTCCCAGCACCACCTATTGAAGAGGCTGTCTTTTCTCAATTGTATATTCTTGCCTCCTTTGTCAAAGATAAGGTGACCATATGTATGTGGGTTTATCTCTGGGCTTTCTATCCTGTTCCATTGATCTATATTTCTGTTTTTAATGCCAGTACCATACTGTCTTGATTACTGTAGCTTTGTAGTATAGTCTGGAGTCAGGGAGCCTGATTCCTCCAGCTCCATTTTTCTTTCTTAAGATTGCTTTGGCTATTCGGGGTCTTTTGTGTTTCCATACAAATTGTGAAATTTTTTGTTCTAGTTCTGTGAAAAATGCCAGTGGTAGTTTGATACGGATTGCATTGAATCTGTAGATTGCTTTGGGCAGTAGAGTCATTTTCACATTGTTGATTCTTCCAATCCAAGAACATGGTATATCTCTCCATCTGTTTGTATCATCTTTAATTTCTTTCATCAGTGTCTTATAGTTTTCTGCATAAAAGTCTTTTGTCTCCTTAAGTAGATTTATTCCTATGTATTTTGTTCTTTTTGTTGCAGTGGTAAATGGGAGTGTTTCCTTAATTTCTCTTTCAGATTTTTCATCATTAGTGTATAGGAATGCAAGAGATTTCTGTGCATTAATTTTGTATCCTGCAACCTTACCAAATTCATTGATTAGCTCTAGTAGTTTTCTGGTGGCATCTTAAGGATTTTCTATGTATAGTATCATGTCACTGGCAAATAGTGACAGTTTTACTTCTTCTTTTCCAATTTCTATTTCTTTTATTTCTTTTTCTTCTCTGATTGCCATGGCTAGGACTTCCAGTACTATGTTGAATACTAGTGGCGAGAGTAGACATCCTTGTCTTGTTCCTGATCTTAGAGGAAATGCTTTCAGTTTTTCACCATTGAGAATGATGTTTGCTGTGGGTTTTTCATATATGGCTTTTATTATGTTGAGGTAGGTTCCCTCTATGCCCACTTTATGGAGAGTTTTTATCATAAATCTGTGTTGAATTTTGTCCAAAGCTTTTTCTGCTTCTATAGAGATCATCATATTGTTTTTATTCTTTAATTTGTTAATATGGTACATCACATTGATTGTTTTGAGTTTATTGAAGAACCTTGGATCCCTGGGATAAATCCCACTTGATCATGGTGTATGATCCTTTTAATGTGTTGTTGGATTCTGTTCACTAGTATTTTGTTGAGGATTTTTGCATCTATGTTCATCAGTGATATTGGTCTATAATTTTCTTTTTTTGTGATATCTTTGTCTGGTTTTGGTATCAGGGTGATGCTGGCCTCGTAGAACAAGTCTGGGAGTGTTCCTCCTTCCACAAATTTTTGGAAGAGTTTGAGAAGCATAGGTGTTAACTCTTCTCTAAATGTTTGATAGAATTCCCCTGTGTAGCCAACTGGTCCTGGACTTCTGTTTGTCAGAAGATTTTTAATTACAGTTTCAATTTCATTACCTGTGATTGGTCTGTTTATATTTTCTAATTCTTCCTGATTCAATCTTGGAAAGTTGTACTTTTCCAAGAATTTGTCCATTTCTTCCAGGTCGTCCATTTTATTGGCATATAGTTGCTTGTAGTAGACTCTTATGATCTTTTGTATTTCTGTGGTTTCGGTTGTAATCTCTCCTTTTTCATTTCTAATTTTATTGATTTGAGTCCTCTCCCTTTTTTTCTTGATGAGTCTGGCTAAAGGCTTATCAATTTTGTTTATCTTCTCAAAGAGCCAACTTTTAGTTTTATTGATCTTTGCTATTGTTTTCTGTGTTTCTATTTCATTTATCTCTGCTCTGAGCTTTATGATTTCTTTCCTTCTAGTAACTTTGGGTTTTCTTTGTTCTTCTTTTTCTAGTTGCTTTAGGTGTAAGGTTAGATTGTTTATTTGAGATTTTTCTTGTTTCTTGAGGTGAGCTTGAATTGCTATGAACTTCCCTCTTAGAGCTGCTTTTGCTGTGTTCCATAGGTTTTGGATTGTCGTGCATTCATTGTCATTTGCTTCTAGGTATTTTTTGATTTCTTCAGTGATCTCTTGGTTATTTAGTAATGTATTGTTTAACCTCCATGTGTTTGTGTTTTTTACATTTTTTTCCCTGTAACTGATTTCTAATCTCCTAACTTTGTGGTTGGAAAAGATGCTTGATACGATTTCAATTTTCTTAAATTTTCCAAGGCTTGATTTGTGACCCAAGATGTGATCTATCCTGGAGAATGTTCCATGTGCACTTGAGAAGAAAGTGTATTCTTCTGCCTTCAGGTGGAATATCCTAAAAATATCAAGTAAGTCTATCTGGTCTATTGTATCATTTAAAGCTTGTGCTTCCTTATTTATTTTCTGTCTGGATGATCTGTCTATTGGTGTAAGTGGGGTGTTAAAGTCCCCCACTATTATTGTGTTAGTGTTGATTTCTCCTTATGGCTGTTAGCATTTGCCTTATGTCTTGAGGTGCTTCTTTGTTGGGTGCATAAATATTTATAACTGTTATGTTTTCTTCTTGGATTGATCCCTTGATCATTATGTAGTCTCCTTCCTTATCGCTTGTAGCAGTCTTTATTTTAAAGTCTATTTTATCTGATATGAGCATTGCTACTCCAGCTTTCTTTTCATTTCCATTTGCATGGAATATCTTTTTCCATCCCCTCACTTTCAGTCTATATGTGTCCCTAGGTCTGAAGTGTGTTTCTTGTAGACAACTTATATAAGGGTCTTGGTTTTGTATCCATTCAGCCAGTCTGTGTCTTTTGGTTGGAGCATTTAATCCATTTACATTCATGGTGATTATCGATATGTATTATCAATACGTATTGATAATAATGTTCCTATTATCATTTTCTTAATTGATTTGGGTGTGTTTTTGTGGGTCTTTTTCTTCTCTTGTGTTTCCCACTTAGAGAAGTTTCATTAGCATTTGTTGTAAAGCTGGTTTGGTGGTGCTGAATTCTCGTAGCTTTTGCTTGTCTGTAAAGATTTTGATTTCTCCATCGAATCTGAATAAGATCCATGCTGGATAGAGTAATCTTGGTTGTAAGTTTTTCTCTTTCATCATTTTAAATATGTTGTGCCATTCCCTTCTGGCTTGCAGAGTTTCTGCTTAAAGATCAGCTGTTTACCTTATGGGGATTCCCTTTTATATTATTTGCTGCTTTTCCCTTGCTGCTTTTAATATTTTTTCTTTGTATTTAATTTTTGATATTTTGATTAATATGTGTCTTGGAGTGTTTCTCTTTGGGTTTATCCTGTATAGGACTCTCTGCTTTTCCTGGGCTTGATTGACTATTTCCTTTTGCATGTCAGGGAAGTTTTTGACTATAATCTCTTCAAATATTTTCTCAGACCCTTTCTTTTTCTCTTCTTCTTCTGGGACCCTTATAATTTGAATGTTGGTGTGTTTAATGTTGTCCCAGAGGTCTCTGAGACTGTCCTCATTTCTTTTCATTCTTTTTTCTTTATTCTGCTCCCTGGCAGTTATTTCCACCATTTTATCTTCCAGCTCACTTATCTGTCCTTCTGCCTCAGTTATTCTGCTATTGATTCCTTCTAGAGTATTTTTAATATCAGTTATTGTGTTGTTCATCACTGTTTGTTTGCTCTTTTGTTCTTCTAGATCCTTGTTAAACATTTCTTCTATTTTCTCCATTCTGTTTCCGAGATTTTGGATCATGTTTACTATCATTACTCTGAATTCTTTTTCAGGTAGGTTGCCTATTTTGTCTTCATTTATTTGGTATTGTAGGCTTTTACCTCGCTCCTTCGTCTGTAACATATTTTTTTGTCATTTCATTTTTTTTTTTTTTGATGGGTGGGGCTGTATTCCTGTCTTACTGGTTGTTTGGTCTGAGGCATCCAGCCCTGGACTTTGCAGGTAGTTGGGTAAAGCTGGGTCTTGGTGCTGAGATGAGGACCTCTGGGAGGCCTGACTCTGATTAATATTCCCTGGGGTCTGAGGATCTCTATTATTCCAGTGGTTTGAACTCAGTGCTCCCACCACAGGAGCATGGGCCCAACCTCCGGCCTGGGAACCAAGATCCCATAAGCCATGTGGCACAGCAAAAAAAAAAAAAAAGGAGCAGTACAATAACAAAGAATAAAAAATAAAATAAAATTAGAAAGATAAAAAATATATTAGGAAAAATAAAAATATAATTTAAACAACTGCAAGAAGGTAAAACAAAACCACAACAGAAAAAAGACAACAAAAGGGGGATAACAAGCGAAAAGGAACAGAACAATAACAAAGTATAAAGAATAAAATAAAATTAGAAAAATAAAAGATTTATTTAAAAAATTAAAATATAAATGAATCAACAACAACAAAGTAAAACAGAACCCCAACCTAAAAGAAGAAAAAAGGAGAAAAGAAAAGGCCTTGGCTATGGGGGGCAGAGTTTAAGTGGGGGGTGGAAGTTAGGCAGGGGCAGGGTTTAGGGTGGGACAGGGCCTAGGCTCAGTACCCACACAGCCGGAAAAGGCCTTGGGGGTGGGCCCTCTGCTAGGACCTGTGCAGAAGGGGAGAGGCAGCATGTCCAAAGGACGGCCTCTGGAGTGTGGCGTTCCGGAGTTTGGAGGTAAGGCCCTGGGTGAGAGTGTGTTGATGGGGTTTAGGCCCAGCACTGTTGGAGGGGGTCTCAGAAGGGGTCTCTGAGTGTAGAGGTAGGACCCTGGGTGGGGGTATAGGGGAGGGGTTTGGGCTCTGCATGGTAGGAGGGAGGCTCCGAGGTCAGAGAATTAGTCCTGGGCACCCAACAGGCTCCCAAGTGCCTAAGTGGACAGGGAAAGTGCTGGCTGCATTCCCTTCCATTCCTCTATGCCCGCCCCCCAGGGTCTCCCCCATCACCGCCAGACCCCTAACCATGTGTGGGTCCTGCTGGGTGTAGGAACTCCTCCTCTCTCCCAGCTGCCCCTCAGGGGTGCCAGTCCATAGGTCCAGCTTTTACCTTTGCTCCCCCTTCCCTCCCTCCCACTCCCTCAGGACCCACGTGGCTGGAGGGGGCCTCGGGGGGCAGAGGATCAGGCCCAGGATCTCAGCAGGCTCCCAGGGGCCCAAGTGGGCAGGGGAAACCTGGCCATGCTCCCTTTTGATCGTCTGCCCTCCCAATGGTCCCCCAATTTCCCCCTTTGGGCATGGGATCCCTTCCCCTCCCCCAGCCGCCCCTCAGGGGCACTGGTCCCATCCCGCCTCCACTTCTCCTCCCCCCTCACTCCCCCTGATGTCCTACCCGGTCACTGGGGGTTCCTCCCATCCCCTTAGGTGTCCGTGGTCCCGCACTGGTGCCTGGTAGGTGCCCCAGTTGTGCAGAGACGCAAATTCCGCGTCCTCCTAGTGCACCATCTTCCACATTATGCTTTAATTTACTTCCTTTAGATCCTTTGGTCTTCGTGAAGTTTATTTTCTGTGCATATGTATGTCAACAAAAAATTTTCTATGATTTCTACTTAATTAAAATTGTAATAATTATTTAACTAGTGTGGTAGGCAGAATTCTAGGATGATCCCAATGATTTTTGTTCCTTCAAATTAAGCCCCTGACTCTGATATATTACATGGCAAAGGGATCTTGAAGATGTAATGAAAGTTTTTAATCAGTTGACTTTGAGTTAATCAAAAGGCAGATTATCCAGGCCAGCCTAACCTAATCACCTGAGCCCTTTAAAAGTAGGTTTTGTTTGGCTGTTTATAGAAATCAGACAGATTCAAAAAATGGGAGAGATTCAAGGAAGGTTCGCCATTGTTCTGATGGAGGTAGGGCACAGGGCAAAGACAAAAAGTATCCAATTAGCTCTCTCTAGCTCTATCTAAACACAATCATCTATAGTATGTCTCCTTCTAAAGAGCTTTCTCTACTGCCCGAGAATTGTCCCTGATGGATTATTTCAGTTCCTGGATCCAAACAATGTCAGAACTGGGTTCCTGTGTAGAGGAAGTAGGGCAGGCCAGGGAGGGCTTCTCATCATTAGATGCGCTGACTGGTCCAGTCCTGATTCTGCCCTCCTCCACCTTCTATACATGCATCACATACGAGGCAGCATTTGACTGAGGGAGCTGCCTCAGCTGAAAAGAATGAGAGGGTGGGTAGGAACAGGCCTCGGTCAGGCCCTGAGTTGAGGTGTTGTGGGTCTAAATCCGGAATGCAACTGAGGAGCTTTCAGTCCGCCAGGGGCAGGACAAATGTGAGGAACAGATCATAGAAAAATGCCTACAAAGCAAATAGTTCTGGATGAACGCTATGCTCCAGGACTCTTCTGTTAGGAGAGGCAGCCTATTCAAGATAACTGAGGAAAAAATTCTATCGTTACTGCCCTGTGGAGGGCCAATTCTTGTCAAAATTGTGAAATGGATTGAACTGGAACTTTCTGTGATAGAAACTCTATTCACTTTTCTTGGGCTAAAAAGGGAACTGGCTGGCTCACATTGTTGGAAAGAACAAGGGATGGGGCAGGTTCAGGCACGGAGGAATCCTCAGGTCTCTCCCTCCCTCTCTCTCCTCTTGACTCCCGTGTTTGTTCCCTTTTAAGGCATACTCTCCCCTTGTGGTGAGAGAGGGTCACCATTAGTATCTGGTTTTCACTGGACTCTGATAGGCCCTCCTTGAGTTACATCTGTATTTCCAGAGCCATCACTGTGTCAAGAGTCGGCAGTGGCGACAGGTTTGCTAGCACTATTTGATTTGGGATGCCAGAAGATGGAAAGGGCTGCTAGGAAGGGAAAACAGAGAGGTCCACCTGACAGCGAAGCAGCTTTATGGCTCCACTCTACCTCTTCTGCACCTGCCCCTGCGAGGCACTTAATGTCCTCTCACTGCCCATCCTCTGTCCAACGCTCACTTCAGCTCTCCCTATATCCATAAGTACCCAATTTCCCTCCACTCCATACTTTGTAGCCTTCAAATTCCAGCCCCCAATGAGGATGGAATGCATAAATTTAGAGCCTGTGACAGAAATGTTTGGAGCCTCCTCTGGTGACAGGAAGGTCAGAGCCCATCAGAGTACATTATGTAGGCAGTTGTCTTAGAGAATAAAAAGGTATTATTTCATTTATTTGAATTCATATCAGAGCTTCAGGATCCTCTCTAAGGTGCAAAGAATAGCTGCCAAGTCTTAGAAAGCTTCTAGAGAAGTCTGGAATTTGTCTTACCCATTCAGACAAACCCAAGCTTAAGCATCTGTTAGGATCTCAGCAGTAGAGGTCTGAGCCTGGAAGCAGAGCTTTCTGCAGGTGTGACCCCTCATGGCCCTCACTTGTGAGAAAATCCGTCAGGATCAAATCAACATTGCTGGGCCTGTTCTGTGCTCAGAGTTGGATCAGAGAACCAATGAACAGTGAAAAACCATACTGAACCCCCAAGAGGCCCCAACTCATCTTCCCTCACACTCAGAAAATGTCACCTTCCTTATATAACTCTCACAACTTCGATAGATTATTTTTTGTTGCACTGTTTTTTTAATAGTAATTGGACCAGAAGGATCATGAAAAATCCTCTCAAAACCAGAGATCATAAAATTCAGAACAGTATGTTGCGCTCTACAGGCTAAAATAGACTCTCCAACATGTCTTGTTTTCTTGCTACCACTTAACAGCCTTGGCCTCTGGGGCTCCAGCCCTAGTTAAGGGCTAACACTGTAGTGATTACCAAAGACCTCTCTCCTCTCTCTTTGGGGAGATCTGTATCGGCTGTGTTGACTGTATTTAATAGTCATGTGTACATGAGAGGCCAAAAGAATCATCTCTCCGATTTCTATATTACACTGGCAAATACCAGAAGTTCTCAACCATTACCACACATAGAATTGCCTGGGAAGCTTTCAAAATAGACCTGACTTCATCCTCGGAAGTACTGGTTTAATTAGTCTCAGGTGGAACATAGACACTGAAATGTATTAAAAACTTCCCAGGTGATTCTACTGCACAGCAAGAGTTGGGAACCTCTGGTATATATCAAAAAAAAAAATTTGTATTTATTGAGCTCTTGCTATACGCCAAACATTGCACTAAATTATTTAGAAGCATTATCTTGCTCAAGTCTCAAAACAACTCTACTTGTTAGTTACATTATACCCATTTTAAAGATGAAGCAATTGAACTTAGAGGAGTTAGTTGTTTAAATAGCCATTAAGAAACAGGAATATATACCTGGTATTTATGGCCAAAGAGTCCACATGTTTAGCAACTATGTTATACTGTGTCCTACTATATTCTGCTACCTTCTGAATACATAGGATTATGTATGTGACCAAATGGGAGTAGAGGAAGAAAATGTCAAAAAGGTAATGAGGATTTGCTAAATATAAAATAAATAAATATTTTGTTGCCCTACCAGCTGTAAGGTCACTTTCTTGACCTCTTAAGCACCATACAATTTCTTTTTGGGGGAAGAAAATGATGATGATGAAAAGAATAACATGGCAATAATGTAGGAATATTAGTGCCCTCGCTCTTTCTTTTAGATACTCAGAAACATTCATTAAAAGAAGATACACACACTCACACACATATGACACAAGGTTTAAAAGAACCTTAAAATGATCTACGCCAACCTTTTAATTTTACATATGAGGAAATTAGGACTCAGAAAAGTGAAGTGATTTGCTCAATTTCACATATTTGAAGAACCTGACTCTGAGTCTCCTGACTCCTAGTTTGGGCCACTTTTCCATATTCAGTGATGGAGAGCACCTCAGGAAGATGGATCAGTGCCAGAAAATACACAACATACGATAATTGCATTCCTCCAACCTATGGCCATGACATTACCAACCAAGCCACATTCATGTGCGTATTCTGAGAGTTGAAAATAGTTTGCAGTTAGAGGGCTTCTTGGGAGAGTCTCAGAGCTTTGTCCTCCATTATCTCTTCCTGAAAAAAATGTCTCTTTTCCAGAAAGGCTACCTAAACCATGTGAAATGAGTCCACCAAACCCATAAGCATTTAGGTTTCACTTTCTCAGTGTTTTCCAAACTGGTTCTAGACTGTCAGGTCAGAATAACTTAGAATACTTATATCAAAAAACATAATAATTATGGGCCATGAGCCAGAGCTACCATATCAGAATTTCTGGAAGTGAGGCCCATTTTGAAAATGTACTCAGGTGATTCTTCTGCACATGAACATTTAAGAACCACTGATTTTAGGCAACAGCCTTTCCTGCTACAGGTGTGTTCCCAGAAGAACCAGAATAAAATCAGCAACTTCACGACCAGAAAAGCTTTTTGCTTTCTCAGTTCTGATTCTTAACTCATGCTGAGAGCCATAATACTCCACTAGGAAATCCCTGAGGCTCTCTAGATATACTGTAAGCCAGGCCAGAAGGCCTAGATAAGGAGTTCTGATTCCCCTAACTTTTGATCTTGGGTGTTGGAACCAACAGAGCATGACAACTTTTGTTCTCCGAGTCCCTAAAGTCCCTCAGCTCACTGATGCCTCATCTGCTGCCAAAAGGACCATCTGAAGAGGCAGATGGCGGGCGCTGTGGCTCACCTCCTGCCCTGCTCTGTGGTGCTTCCCTCAACCAGTGGCTTTCCACAGTGTGACACTCTGACACTCCTGCAGTCAACTGCCATGTTTATACTTTTTATTGTTTCTGGGGGATTCAGCCTTTCCGTTTATGCTAACATTGGAAGTATGAGTGGAACCCGCTGATGAACATCAAAAGGTCTTACCTCTTCTTCTAATGTTAAGCCAAAAAAGCAAAAATTTATGAAGAGTCCCAGGTGCTTGCTCTTTGAAAGGAAGGCAACCCTCCATATAAAAGACATCTATTTCTTATTATTCTAAGACTGATTTTTCAAGACATAGGTATGCCTTCTCTGACTTCATAGGCTTGTAGTACCAGGACTGCCTGATCAGGAAAGTGAAACATCCTGACAATTTGATGTCATGTATCTGTGATGTAGGTGGAGGCCAGAGAACAAGGAGGATAGAAGGGAGTTATTTCTAACCATTTGTATTAAAAGTCCCCATCCAGCTATTTGAACTAAACTGAACCATGTAGTATTATCATGACCATTATATATTACCTAATCAAAATCTTTAGTCAATCTCTTCAAACAGAATCAAACCCATATATAATTGGTAAATTTACTGAAATAGAAGAAAACTGGAAAATCCTTATTCTCCGGTCTCCTGAATAAACAGAATCTGAAGTTTAATCTGATTTATATCCCTAGTCCAAATCCAATCCAACATGCTCAAAATCTCTACAACATAATATCAAAATATATTACACTGAAAACCTATTTTAGGCAAACTGTTAAACTAGAATCCAATCATCAGTTATAGCATTCGGTTCTAGAGGGATATGTGGTAACAAATATGGGAAATCTAAGCAAAAGTGTGGCCCTATGGAACAGGTCCAGAGGCATGGCCCTGTGTTATGAAACTCTGGATCTGACTGCTGCAGAGTTGCATGACTCAAGTAGTTAAGGCTGGGCCCAAGTAGGATAGGACTGATGTATTTCCCCTCAGTTAGGAACTGGGATTGAGCTCATCTGTGGGTTTGTCCGTAGAGACAGCTGTAAGGATCTGGGAAAGACAAATGTATAGACTAAGAAAGAAGTAATCTAAATAGACATTTCTCCGAAGAAGATACATAGATTGTCAACAAAGACATGAAAGGATGCTCAACATCACTAATCATTAGAGAAATGCAAATCAAAACTACAGTGAGGTCCATCCACCTCTCTACAAATAACTCAATTTCGTTTCTTTCTGTGGCTGAGTAATGTTCCAGTGTATATATGTGCCACATCTTCTTCATCCATTCATCTGTCGATGGACACTTAGGTTGCTCCCATGTCCTGGCTATTGTAAATAGTGCTGCAATGAACATTGTGGTACATGACTCTTAGGATCTGTCATACAGAGTGAAGTAAGTCAGAAAGAAAAACAAATACTGTATGCTAACACATATATGGAATCTAAAAAAAAATATTTCTGAAGAACCTAGGGGAAGGACAGGAATAAAGATGCAGACATAGAGAATGGACTTAAGGACACGGGGAGGGGGAAGGGTAAGCTGGGACGAAGTGGGAGAGTGGCATGGACATATATACACTACCAAATGTATCCTATCCCCTAGAGAGGTGGGATAGGGAGGGTGGGAGGGAGACGCAAGAGGGAGGGGATATGGGGGTATATGTATACGTATAGCTGATTCACTTTGTTATACAGCAGCAACTAACACAACATTGTAAAGCATTTATACTGCAATAAAGATGTTAAAAAAAAAAGAAAAAGAAGTAGATGGTAACAAAGGAGTCAACTTGGAGGATGCAGTCATACACAGCATGCTGGTGGAATCAGGTGGAATAAAGTCTCTCAGTTCATTCCCACTGGAAAATAATTTTCTTCCTTAATCACAAGACTTGTCATTTTACTCTGAGCCAACTATCTGCAATCAAGGTTTCCCAGACCCGAGGGTGCAATGGAATTCTATGGCTAGGGTGAGACACCTGCCACTGACACCAGCATAAGGACATTTAGCACTTGGCCTGAAGAGCTGCCCATTAAATAGTTGAATATGGAAGCCAGGACCATCCAGGTGGAAAGCTTCATCTCCTTCCAATTCTCTTAAACACGGAGACACCTGGGCTCCCCAACAATGCTGACATTTAAAGGAGATCCTGTTTTTAAAAGGCAGTGACTATTAACCACCAAAATGATCCCATTCACTTTTGTTCTAGAAGTATTTTAACACTTATTAACATTTAATAATATTTAATATTTACATGTGTCTCCCACATTATCAACTCAATAAGTATTGCTTAAATCTTAATAGAATATAAGGTGCTTTGTGGCAAAAAAAGATGAGTAAAACTCTATATTTGCCCTAAATGGGTTTACAATCTAGTATTAGTAATATTTTACACATACAAAGTGGTGAAGTAATGAGAAGCCTAATCTAGGAGAATCTGAATTTGTCAAAGGCAGACAGAACCTGAATGTGTATTTCTAAAGATCTAGTGCTCAGTTCTGAGAGGGTCTTTCCTGGCTTGATGGAGGAGGACTGGAAATCTTTGTAGGTACCGGGGGATATTTTGTATCTGGATCCAGTCTTTGGCTGTTGTTTCCTCTCTGCCTTTTGAGTATTACTGAACATATGTAAGAGGCAGGGAAGAGATAAAATGGGTGAGTCCGTCAATCAGTCCATCAACATATTTTTAAGTACTTATTTTTATACTGAAGCATGAACTTTACCCTGCATTCCAAGCATGTACTTTTCCATACATCTTCCACATTCTTCACAACCACCCTATGAGATAGGTATACTTCTTATATCCACTTTATAACTTAGGCTTAGATATGCTATGTAACTTGCCCAAAGCTAGTTGAAAAATGGTAAAGTTGGGACGTAAGTCCAGCTCTGCCTATCTTCAAAGCAGTTCTCCTAAAATACTATCAGATAGTACCTCCTGCTGTAACTAGCTATCTGCCAAGTACTTTGTGTTGATATAGTGTTAGGGTTGGGAGTAGAAGTGGAAAATTGTTCTAGTTTGAACCAAAAATTGTAGAATTCAGATATTTCCCAGCATGTCTGCAAAACTGATGGGATGCGCAAACTAGACATATTTTCATGAGGTGACAGAAAGCTAATTTGTTATGATTATTGACCTTTGGGGGATATTGAAATACCCCTAGTTAAATTCACATACCCACAAAATGTTTGTACATATTCACAAAGCTCATATAACCACTGCAGTCCATTCAGACCTAGGCAGGGCCCATGACTCAGGTTAAGAACATCATTTCTAAGGGAAGAAGCAACTAGTCACAGCAAGCTTGACACATCACCAAGTCTCAAGCATAGTGTGGTGTCTCCTGCTCACCTTTGCCTGCTGCCCCAGATGCCATCCACTCTAATCCTAGGGTAGTGAAAGCTGAGGAGGAGACTAGAAGAAAGAGTAAAACCCTTAGGAGGAATTGAAATTCAACGCAGGCTGCTTTTGGGTAGCAGAGAAACCACACCCATACAAGAGAGAGTGCCGGATTCCACCTAAAGTATGGGATTTAGTCCTAAACCCCATACAGCTTTGGTACATTGAGAAGTAGCAATGGGATCTGTCATCATGTAATTGATGTGATGTACTAGGGACTTCCAAAACAATTTTCAGAGCTGCTTCTAAATGAGGCAAGAGAGAGGAGAGCCTTAGCAACAATAGTTGCTCAGAAATACACACATATACACACACATCAGAAATAATAATAGGGCTTCCCTGGTGGCGCAGTGGTTGAGAGTCTGCCTGCCAATGCAGGGGACACAGGTTCGTGCCCTGGTCTGGGAAGATCCCACATGCCGCGGAGCAACTAGGCCCGTGAGCCACAACTACTGAGCCTGCGCGTCTGGAGCCTGTGCTCCGCAACAAGAGAGGCCGTGATAGTGAGAGGCCCGCACATCGCGATGAAGAGTGGCCCCCGCTTGCCACAACTAGAGAAAGCCCTCGCACAGCAACGAAGACCCAACACAGCCAAAAATAAATAAATTAATGAATTAATTTAAAGAGAAAAAAAAAGAAATAATAATAATAATTATTAGGAAAACTTTGCAGAAGGAATTCAAAAGTGAAGAAGGTTTGACTTACCAGTGAAAAATGAAGTGATTCATTCCCAGTGAGAAGACTGGAATGTGAAGAGATGGAGTCCCCAGTGTGATTGACCAGCAAAAGCATTACTTTAAAAATCAAATGACTTTTATATCTTCTAATAATTCCCCTTTTTTTGTAGTGGCCCCACTGAATTCTACTAAAACTTCTCCAAAACCATAAACATATTGTGTTAAGAGCCTCCTACTCTCTATTATTATTCAAATAACTGTCAAAATAAAATGTTAGTTGCTTCTCCAGTCAGAAGAGTCCCTTTAGACCATGAAAGAAATAGTAATTAAAGGGAATTCCTGCTGGATGCCATTGATCTTTCACTCGGGATTGAAATCTTTCTGTAGAAAATCAGAACCGACACAAGTTAACACTTGAATATAAAGTGTCAGTATACTTTGGGAATTTAATTTCAAATGTTGATTGCAACATATTAGACAGCTGTGTATTTTTGAAAGCATTAGTACTTAATAATTTGTACTTTGCTCTAAATTGCTTAATTTTAAAATGAGAATAATGTATAGCTTCATATGAACTACTTTCTTTCTTATTTATAGTAATATATAAATTATATGCATCCTACAATGTTTTATTTTTTATGTTTTTCTGTGGTTTGGGGGAATATTTCTGATGTTTTTATGAGTTCATGAAAGCTAGAAATTGGACATATTGCCATGGAAATCACTTTCTGCAGGAGAGTTTACAATATAAATCAACAATTGTGATGAAACACACTATGGCAGCATAGGGGTGGATTTTTGTTGTCCCTGGTTGTTGATGTTTTTTGGTTTTATGGGGTTTTATTTTTGTTGTTGTTTATCAGGTTAGTTTCTTTGCTTTTGGACACCAGAAAGGTCTTATCTAATTTCAATCCCATTGATTTTTTTAGACATACCTCACTCCTTAGTCTGCTATATTAAATAACTTGAACTGTTATTTTGCAGTTGAGATTTTTAAAGATCTATCTGAAGATACCAATGATCAATTAATTCATCTGAAAAAAAAAAATCTATTGGGCACCTACTACATTCCAGGTACAGTTCTGGGCACTTGGGACACATCGGTAAACTGAAAAAGGCCACTGACTCTATGAGCTTGTATTTTACATACAACCTGATAAATAAAAAGTAAATGCTATGGCAGTATGTAAAGAAGTGGTTAGTGCTAAGGAAAAAGAAAACAATGCAGCATAGGAAGAGGGACCAAAAGGGGGGGCAGTGTTGCAATCTTACACAGGGTTGTAGGGGAGGCCTCATTGAGATGACATATGACGGAAGATTTAAACGAGTTGAAGAGGTTAGCTGTGGACATCTGGGAAAAGAGCATTCTCTAGAGAGAGACAGCCAGTGCAAATAACATAAAGGGGAACTGTATCTCATGTGCTGAAGGAATAGCAAGAAGGCCAGTGTGCCTATAATGGAGTGAGTGAGGGGAAGGGTAACAGGAGAAGAGGTCAGAAGATAATAGGGAGACTTGTGTCTACAAGTACTTGTGATCTTACACTAAGTATCATGGAAAGCCATTGGAAGGTTTTGAAGTAAGGAGTGCCATAATCTAACTTAAGTTGTAGCTGCTCTGTTGTGACTAGACTGTAGAAAGTCAGGCCAAGGCTAGAAGGAAGATCAGATAGGAAGCTGTTGCAGTTATTCAATAGGTGAGAGAACATGGCGGCACAGACCAGAAAAGTAGCTGTGGAGCTGATAAGTGGTGGGATAATAGATACGGTTTAAAGGTAATGCCATAGGATTTGCTGAGGGATTAGGGAGTGAGGGAAAGAGTGAGAGGAGTCAAAGATGGCTCTCAGGGTTTGGCATAAGCAACCAGAAAGATGGAGATGCCACCACCTGGAAAACACATAGCCAAAGAGTTGACTTCAATAGATCAAGAACTCTAATTAAAAAGTGGGAGTTTGGACTTCTGCTTTGTTGTCTGGCCCATAAGAAGCTTAGAAGTCATCACTCCACTCTAACAAGTAAAAAACTGAACAAACTGAAAAATCAACAACTCTTCCTAGATCCATCAGAGAAGTGAGGTCACAGGGCACACTACTGCCCCCAAAACTGGGGAGACAGGCAAAAACACAGGATCACAATTTACCGTAGAAGGAACCCATGAACAGTAACCTCCGCAGGAACCAGCGCAGTGTAGGAAAACTTGACCTGTAATTGATGAATTGCTGGAGGCTCAGCGTGGGCAAGTTTGAGAGTTTAAAACTCCAGCGGCCCCAGTCATAGGGGTGGCCCCACACCTTCGTAAGTTTTCCTTCCAGGAGCCCTACAGGTCCTCACAGTGAAGAGCAGAGAAAAATCTCTTCAGCTTCCAGCAGGGGAGTAAAATAGAAACCATTTAAAGATATGCCAGAGAATTCTGATTTTCTTAAGCCCTGCCCTCAGGTGAAACTATTTCACCAGAGCCTAATTTGCCGGGGTTTTATCAGAGTCCAACCTACCTGGGGGTAGGAGATACCCAACTTCAGCCCATCCTGTCTCATGTAAGGAAAGAAAAAAATTGAGAAGCACTGGTAAAATTCACAGTCCAGGGATGCAGGCTCTCTATGACACTGAGACCTAATTATAGGACTCGTAAGCATCATAGAATGCTTCCCCTCCCACACACCTTACCACTGCATTACTAAAGGCCTTTTATTTAGTACCTCATACCCACCTTTCAACAACAACAAAATAATTTACAAAACATACTAATAGGGAAAAAAAACCAAAAACACAGTTCAAAGAGCATTTGAACCAGAGTCAGAAATGGCAGCTATGATAGGGTGGGGTATACTTAAAGTTAGATGCAAATGATCAGAGCAAGGCAAGGGGTGCAACACTAATGGAAAGTGTTCATGTTATGGCCAGATCCCCCTTGGATCCCTTTATTGTTTCTGTCTGCCCTGCTCCCGGCTTTTATACAACTTTGCTTCACATGGGCTACACCTGTCATTCTACTGTGACCTACTGTCCTCAGTAGGTGGCTTGTGCAGAAAGCTGGAAGTGTCTGGATCTTACATTCTCACCACCACCATGCCCACACCCTTGCTCCACATCTGGTCCTTTGCAAGTGACAGGCAGTTTGGCAGGCTGACAGCCCAGCTTACTTCCCTTGACTCAGGACAGTTTACACTTGAGTTCCCTTGCAGCATCAGGCTGAGGTACCCTCCAGAAACTGTGCCCTTGCTCCTTAGCCCTTCTGTTCATGCTTCCCCTGTTTCCTTCCTGGTTTCTCAGGAGAGCGCTTTCCAAACACGAGTCCTTGTCTCAGAGTCTGCTTCTGGGAAACTCGACCTAAAACATTTTGTTGTAAGTTTTCACAGCACCTTGTACTTCTGCTTCATATTACTCAACTCATGGGCAATTACTTGTGCAAAATCTGTTTTCCCTAAACTGTATAAACTGCATAAGTAGAGGGACTGGGTTGTCCCCACTGCTGCATCCTGGGCATCTAACATAGTTCATGGCACATAGATTCAAATACATGTTGGATTATAAATGAATGAATGAATGAACAAAGCAAGAGGGTCAAGATTAATTAGTGAATTAGTGACACGTTTGTAATGTTTTTAAAGGAAACAATGCTTTATTGCCTTTAGGTAGAGTTAGTGAATTACCCTAAGATAGATAAGCAAGCCTTATTACTGAAAAATAGAAGTCCTTAGGAATATTCTTGTCAGTTTTCAGTCTTCTGGACCTTCTTTATATTTTCAACTCTGATCACTTTCCTTAAAAGAGAAGACAGAAGCAAGAAAGGGGCTAAGTAGGTACCAAGCACACTGGGTATGTGGTTATCCTAGTCCTTCTTCCCCTTAGATTCCATCATCATAGCTATGATGAATTGAACAGTATTCAGAATATCAGATTCTTTGAACAACATCAGCAAGACACAACAAATGGTTCAAGCCCTAGTCACCACCACTGCTACTCAGGTCTGCTAAGTGAGGCCTCAGCAAATGGTTCCGGTCATTAGAGCAATAAATCTGGGAGAGAAAATGGGTACATTAATCCACCTCTTCATCAGAAGGAAAAGGATCTGACTGACTCAGTGCATGTTCTCAGTCACTTAAGACTGCAAATTGCAGCAAGTATTTCCTGAATAATGTTAAGGCAAAGAATACAGAAGAGAAGTACACATGGAAAAAAATCAGAGTTTGTTCTTTCTGCTATCCTGCCTAGAATTTCAACTACCAAACTGAATTAATTTGAATTCTTTGTTTTTTAAATCTTTTTTAAGTCGTCTTCTTCCTCTGTGAGTTGAATACACTTCATCCAATATAAATGCCAATTTTGAGTTGTAACGTGGAAAAAGATGTGTTTGTTAGTCATGAGACCTTGGCTCCAACTTGCACCATCTTTCCTTGGGGAGCTAAGGAAAGAAATTAGGGTCCTGCTGTTAGTTGAAGAGAGTCCCGGGTAGGAAAAAGTCAATGTACATTGTCTGCAAAGATGTCTTTTTTATAAAAGCCTCATGCTAACAATTTAGAAATAGTTATACCATCTCAGAAAAGAATGAGAATGATGTTTCACTTTACCCGCTAAAGGAAGAGATAATTCAAGTGATTTTTAACTCAATAACTAAATGTCTGTTTCACCATAAATGCAAATTAACTGTATTAAAATACATATAATTTATTTACTCCAAACTTTAGATGAAAGGTTTATTCACATAAGTAAATATAAAAAAGAAATAAAACCCCTTAGTTCATGGCAGTGTTGCTTTATTTTTGTTTTGCTTTTACTGTAGTTGATTTAGAATTTCCTTAATGCTGTCCCTGTGACTTTGATAGACATTTGATAAAGATAGCCTGATGGCTACGTTTTTAAATTCCTGGATTTACACTATGGTTTTTTCAAAAATAGGCAATGCACTTACAAAAAGAAGACACTGGAATGGTTATTGGAGATGAATAAATCAGGAATGGAAAATAAGGACTGAAAAAATAGGAATTCAAAGATGCTAGTCATGGTGGTTAATGCTGTTTATATGACTGAACTTCTAAACTTGGCTCTCGACCTCCTGTCAGCCAACAAAAGGCCAAACATGGGAAGTTTAAACACTCCAAATAAAAGAAGACGGGGGAAAAAAAACACCTCACTACTTCATTATATGAGGCAAACATTTTCCAATTACAAATTTCAGACTGAAATTTTCACTTCGGATTGTCTATGAGAAAGAGATCCTGTTTGTTCATTAGACATACTTGATAACATTTTTACGGCAAACACATGGTCATTTTATGAAATGGTACTTGGTTAAATATTTAATGCAACTGAGTAAAGATGATTCTGTGAGCCAAGCTTATATGGCAAATTCTGATGATCTGATTTGTGTTCATGACAATTTTAATTTACCAAAAGTAGAGAGTACTTTATTTTTCCTAAATGGAACTTTTTTCAGCCAGGCTTTTGTTAAGAGCTAGATGGTAGAAAAATTAGATTGTACTCTCCAACCAGTGTTTGAGAAGCAAATGTCTGTACTGACGGTGCACTGAAGAAAGCTCCATATGCTTTGGAAACCAAATGAGCAGGTGGGTAGACTGATCTTTTCTCATAAAAGTTGATGAACAATCTACCATTCTCCTTTGGATTATCTGATGATCCATTGATGCCCACAGGTAAGCGTTTGTTAGAAAGCCAATATGTGTGATTACAAAAAGATTTTAGATGTGATCCAACACTTAAGTCATAGAATTTACACTCTCACATGGCAAAAAAATGGATTTAGCTTAACAGCACTTTTTCTTTTGGAAAAAATGCAATGATGCTGGTGATGACAGCTTCCATTTCTACACAACACTGTAAGCTTTAGTCATAACAACGACAACAAGGATAGTAATGATAAGAGTATTATTTATTGCAAGCTTATTTGTGTATGAAGCACAGTTTCCAGTGATTTATACATAATAACGTGTAATCTTCACAAAAAATGTAAATTAGATATTATTAGCCCCATTATACAGAGGAAAATACTGAAATATGAATATCACACAGCAACTAAGGGTTGGAGCCCAGGCAGTCTAATTTCAAAGACTGAGTTCTTAACCACTATGCTAAAAGAGATCAACTATAAGAATTATAAAGGGAGAAACAAACTTATCAGCAGATAATCACATGATTGTCTACATTGGAAACTCAACAGGATACCACAAATTAACCATTCTCCAGGGTTATTTGATAAAAGATCAACAAAGGAAAATAAGCAGAGTGCTCATACCTCTGTAATAACCAACTAGCGGGAAAAAAGTAACATAAAAAAGATCCCATTCACAAAATCAACAAAAACTGTAGAGCATCTAGGAATAAATGTAACAAAAGATGTGCAAGACCTTCATGAATAAAACTGCAAAGCATTATGAAATGATATAAATAAATCTGAATAAGTTTGAAGATTAATGGGTGGAAAAACAACACTCTATTCTAGATATAGATATAGATGTAGATATAGATATAGATGGAACCAATTCAATTCCAATTAAACTCCCAAGCAGGACTTTTATGAAAATTGATAAATTAATCTCTAAAACGAATATGGAAAAGAGAGTCAAGACTAAAGAAGAACAAGATATGAAGATATAAAGAAGACATAGTAATTAAGTAATTAAGACAGTGAGCATTGGAGGAGCACACGGAGAGGACGTGACCAGCTATTGATCCATGAGCTGGACGCAGGCAATCAGAAGCCCCTTCCCCTACCTCCCTGTCCTTTGGATGTACTTTCTCCCCACCATTCCCACAGCTGGAGCCATTTTCAAGGACGCAGTGTTAAGAGAGTGATGTTTTATTGAAATCATCTGGACCTAATACATGATTGAAAGCCAGTTAAGGCCTCTATATAAACTCAAAATGGCTGACGGTAGGCGTTGGGATGCAGTCGTCTGGTGGCCTCTCGAGACAAGCCTGGTAAGTAAGTGTTTTTGCTTATTAAACCTACCACCTCCTAGTCTGGAGTGGTCTGCCTCTTTCTTCAGTCTCTCTATGCCCTCTGTGTACAGGAGCCAATTTGTGAAGCAACAGTTGGCATACCAGCTAGGAGACGGGAGAAATGGGTCTTGGGAAAGGGGTATCCACGGAGGAAATCCCGAGTTGGCCTTCGGCATCTATGTGGGAAGGGGTGGCGTGTATTGAGATGCTTGTGTACTGCTGTGTGAGTACAGGGACTCCCCGAAAATGCCAGCTGGTCAAATGTGCTTCTTCGAGGAACTGCACGGAGTGCACTGTGGCAAAGAAGGAAAACTTAGGGCTGCGCAGTGGGCTGGGCTCTGATATGGGCAGTTCTGTGGTCACCGATGCCCAAATAGAGGCAGAAGTTCGGATTAGGAAGTTGGAAGGAGGGCTGTGGTCAGAGAAGGATGTGTGGGTGTCCACCACTCTGGCAGCTCAGGGCTGGCAGACAAGGTGGGAGAGCAGGATAAGTTGGAGACATCTATGCGCCGTTTTGCAAAGCTAGAAGGAAAAAGCTGCGGTAGATTAGGGTGTAAGTGCTTGTGACAAAACCTGGTTGGGACGCCAAGAGGTGGAATCTCTGGGAAAGTGAGCGGAGTCAAGAGGAGGATTGACAGAAGCGGATGAAACGCCCTGTACCTTCAGACCGCTGATAGGAAAGGAAAGCGAAAGCACAGCAAGCAACGACCACCCCAGCCAGCGGGGCAGCCCCCAATTCCACAAACGTTCATTGTAAGAGAATATACTCTCACTGAGCTTATTGATATAGCTGCCAAGTTCCAGCGAAAACCAGGGAAAGCATCCAGGTGTGGTTATTACAGCTATGGAATACAGGGGTGATGGCATTTCTCTGGCCCAGCAGGAGGCAGAGAAAATGAGCAATATCGCCACACACTCTGCCCTCCAACAGTGTGTGTGTGTGTGTGTGTGTGTGTGTGTGTGTGTGTGTGTGTGTGGAGCGGGGGGCGGAGTTTCAAGATATTCACTCCCTTAGAGACTGGATTATTCTAGTCTGCAGGGAGGCTTGACCCACTGAGGGGATCTCCCTGGGCATGTGGGACTCTGGAAATCTGTAGAGGAGGTACAACAAATTCTTAGGGAGTTGGAAATGAGACAGTGCCATAGATGGCCTTGTCTTTGAAAACCCTGATCTGATTGGGCCTCATTCACTGCAGGAATGACAGCCTAGCATGGGACACTGATACCATGCCTAGCTCAGTCATGGGCAAGACATTTATGATGTTGGGCAATCAGTTGCTGATCTGGGGGAAACTGACAAATCCTAGAAATGGGGACAGGCTGTGGGAAAGACCCAAGACAGGGAGCTCAAAAGCCAAAAGGCTGTCCCAAACTGCTGTAAAGGGTCCTGTAAAAGTAACCTGGAAGCAAATGTGGTTTGACCTCATGGCTGCAGAATCTCACCTGAAAAGATAGACTGGCCACCCCGTGCTGTATTGGTCAGCCTGTGGCTAATCTTGAAACCTGAACAACCGTTCAGACCTGCCCCACCTGCCCTACCACCCCTCATACCTCACCTGCTCCAGCTGAGGCTTCCGAGATAGTGCCCTATTCAGGGTGGGTGCCTCCCATGCCCCAGTTATAGGATGCAAGCCAGGATTGCCCCCAGGTGAGGGCCATTGGAGGCAACTGGAGACCTCATGTTGAGCTTACGGTTTGTTGGTCTCCCCAAAATAAACAGAAGGTGACTGCTCTGGTTGATACTAGGAGCTGAATGCACTCTAGTACATAGTAGCTCTCAGATTTCTAGCCCTGTCATTGCCGTCCATGATTACAGAGGGCAAGCGGTTATTGTCAGGAGGGTCCCTTTGACATTGAAAATTGGGTGTTCTCCCACATGAGAAGAGGTTTTTCTCTCTCCAGTACCAGAGAACATATTGGGCATTAAAACCCCACAAGGTCAAACAAACTCTTCAAACTGCTATAGGTGAATTCCGTTTCTGGGTTAGAATAATTAAACCAGTGCTGAGGGAAAATGCCAAGAGGGAACCAATAAGTCTACTGCCCTCATGAAAAGTCTGAACTGTCAAACCATATAAATTGCCTGAGGAGCATAAGGAAATAGGAGAAACTACCCAAGAACTGCACCAAGTGGGTAGGTATTACACACCCTGCCTGTATTGCCTTTAATAGCCTGGTATAGCTGGTCAAAAAGTCAGATGGGTTGTGGCAGATGACCATGGACTGCCTAGAATTGAGCGTGGGGCTGTGCCCAACATGGTATCCATCTTAGATACTTTGGCCACGGTGCTAGGAGTGCACCATGCTGTACTGGACTTAGCAAATGGTTTTTCAGTATACCTCTGGTGGCTGAATCCATAAGATCAATTTGCCTTCATGTGGGAGGGGCAACAATGGACTTTTCAAGTGCTTCCCCAAGGCAACCTGCACAACCCCACAGCATGTCACAGGATGGTAGCCCAAGATCTGTCCCTGTTCTTCCTCACATCAGTAAAGTGGCTCACTACATCAATAATGTAAGGTTAACATGTGAAGACTTTCTTCTGATGCAGGACTGTCTGCAGACTTTGCTGGAACACCTGCAAGGGAGAGGGTAAACCCATGGAAAATTCAAGGCCCAGGCAGCAACATCAAGTTTTGGGGAGGCATTTAGTTGGGTAAGATGCACATTGTCCCAGAAGCTGTAATTGACAAGGTACAAGCCTATCCGACCCTTAAAAACGTGAAAGAAGTACAAGTTTTTGCAGGGATATGGAGGTTTCAGAGGACTCTTATTCCCCACCTGACACAGTGCCTTCATCCCTTACACCACCTGCTAAAGAAAGGGCATGTGTAGGACTAGGGATCTGAACAGGAAGTCACCTTTGAGAAGGCAGAAATACTAGAGAAAGCAGATTAAAGCTCTGGGTATCTCCTGAGCAGGGCTACCCTTTGAGTTAGATGTATCTTTGTGGACTGGGCACTGTGGCAGAGACAACAGAAGGAAAGTGTACCCCTAGAATTTTGTGGTCCCAGTTCTAGGAAGGGACAGGAACCTGATACACCCCCATAGAGCAAAGCTCCTGGCAGTGTACACAGCTCTCCTGCAGGTAGAGCCTCTCACAAAGAAACAGCGTATCATGGTAAGAACTTCTCTTCTTATCAAGGTGTAGGTTGAGAATATGTTCTATCAACCCACCTCTGCCATGGCTCAAACTTCCATGCTAAGCAGTATGTGTAGTTATAGCAGAAGAGCACTCTGTCCAAACCCACTGTCCCAAGAAATGGTGCTGCTGGGCCCTGAAGAGTCTGTAGAGCCTCCAGAAGTTCCTGTGGCAGCCCCTGCAGCCTGTATAGAGAGTAGGGGAAATTTCTGCTGATGCCCCATATACAGATGGGTCTAGTTGGGGCAACCCGCCCACATAGACTGCAGTCACTATTCTGCCCGTTGCTGACACCATCTGGATTGAAACAGGAACAAACCACAGCAGCCAATGGGCTGAACTCTGAGCAATTTGGCTGATGATCACTCATAAGCCCGGGCCATTAACCCATTGCACTGACAGCGGGCTGTTTCATAAAGATTAACCCTATAGCTTGGGCAATGGGAGGATGAGGGGTGAATGATCATGGGTAAGCCCTTGTGGGGTCAGGACATGTGGACAGACATTTGGGCAAGAGCCTGAGGCAGTCCTCACTGTCCTCCATTTTCCAGCTCATAAGGCACTGCACTCCTGGCAATCAAGAAACTGATACCCTAGCCTGGATACTCTAGCAAGAGACCCTTCAGTAGATACAGCAGACTGGATGCATAGAAAAAGCACCCAGCATAGCACCTGGGTGGATGGCACATTGCCAAGAATGCGAGGTTGCCCTTGAAATACAATGACTTGGTTAATGCACTAATAGCATATCCTGTGTGTTCTAAACAACAGCCAAGGCAACTACCAAAGGAGTCTGGGGCCACCCACCGAAGTTCCCAACAGGTGAGGGATTGGCAGATTATAATGGCCCCCTCCCTTTGAGCAAAGTTCTTAAATCTTAGTCTGTGTGAACACTGTGTCCGGCCTAGCCCAGGCTGCCACCGCTGGGGGCTAGAGAAGCTGAGTACCATGTATGAATACCCTCATCAAGTAGATGGTGATTGGGGGTCACATTTCAAAGGTCATGATGTGTACTGGACAAAAAAAAAAAAAACCATGACATTGAATTAGGGTTCCACAAACAGCAGGGTTTGTAGAAAGGAAGAATGAAATATGAAAGCAACAGATTAAATTACTAACAGAGAAAACTGTCTTGGTGGGGTGTTCTAAAGTACTATCCCAGGTTTTAATACATTTGAATGATCAGCCAGTAGGGCCTGTTGCCCCAAATGCCAGACTGGGTACCCCCACCCATGTCGAGACAGCCAGTACCACAAAGGTATGGCAGTCATGGGAAACAGTCCCAACTCTCACCATGGATCAACATGCTATGTTGCTGAGAACACTACGTCCCATCATGCCTGGGAAAGGTGTTATCTACTGGAATGTGCATATGGGACCTCCCACCAGGGTGGGTGAATTACTCCAAACCACTGGGTGAGGGGGAACGACTCAACCTCTATTGGGATCCCATTGTCCTGCTGCAAGCCAGAGCTGTTGAAGTGCACTATACCGGAAGTGGAACACACACCACTGGAAGAGGGGAGAGAGTGGGGTCCTGGTCTGGCATATCCCACCCCAGTCCATCTCCTCACGCCTGACAGTGCTGCCTCCCCTGGCCATGTATAATATGCACCCCAAGGTCAAGTTCCTAAAGCTGCCAACCTTCTTCTCAAGGTTAGGTGGACACATTCTGTTTTCCACTGGTGTGATCATCTAGCTGCTGTCTTTGTTCCCTCCACTGGCCTGGAAGACATCATAGAACACATAGAAGTTCTTACTAATTCATCCAGCAAGCCTTAAAAGGTAGCCAACAAAGCCTGTCCTTAACACTGAAATGTGTCTCATGAGAAAAGTTGTCCTCCAAAGTAGGATGGGCTTGGACATTATTACTGCTTTGCAAAGAGTCACCTGTGCCTTTATCCAAACAGATTCATATTTGAGTCTGCTATATGTGTCATCTTTTATTAAATTACATGAGAACATAAGCAAATGCCTTGACTGATCCAACCCCCAGTCCAAGGGGGGTTGGATTAATAAATTAGTGGTTTGGACCATGGGGCTCCTGGTGGAAAAAATTGTTACTTCTTTTAGGTATCAGTATCTTCATTTGCGTTTTCTCTTGCATTTTGCCTCTGTTACTATTGTGGTATCTGCCTCCAGGGCAGCCAGATAGCCACTGAACAAGCCACCTCCATGCTAGTGGAACTCCTTGCTGACCTCTCGGGGCACATTGAGGAAGAGGGGGGCGTGTAGGATTGTAGGAGCCAATCATGAGGAGTGGAGTCTTGGAGGAGGTCATCCAGAGGACGTGACTAATGGTTGACCCACAAGTTGGACCTGGGTGCTTGGAGGCTCCTTACCCCCTCCCCTGTCCTTAGAATGAACATTCTGCTCACTATTCCCACAGTGGAAGCTGTTTTCAGAGCTGCAGGCTTGAGAGAGCAATGTGTTGTTGAGACCATCTGGACAGTATACTTGACTGAACCCTGTTAAGGCCTCTATATAAGCTTTTAAGATTAAGGCGAGCTGGTGATCTATTCATCATCTTGCAGCTGCCCAAAACAAGCCTCGTAAGTTCCCGTAACTATTAAAACTACCACCTACCAATCTGGAGTGGCCTGCCTCTTTCTTTGGTCTTTCCATGCCCTCCTTGTGCAGGGAGCAGTATTCAACCCAACAGTGAAATATTAGCCTGAACAAATCAATGAACCAGAAGAGATCTAAAAACACAGATGCATGTGTGTACACATGTGTATGTATATAAACTTGATAAATAGCAGGTGAAACTATGAATAATTGCAGAAGGATGGGCTATTCAATAAATGATTCTGGAATGTAATGGAAAAAAATTTGATTCCTACCTTATAAAACACAAAAAAGATATAGCTGGTTAGATACACATAAATAACACAATTTAAAAATGTTTAGAATAAATAGAAGATTATAGTTTGAAGGTAAAAAGACTTTTGAGGCAGAGTTGATATACAATATTAAATAAGTTTCAGGTGAACAACATAGGGATTCACAATTTTTAAAGGTTCTATTCCATTTATAGTTGTTATAAAATACTGGCTACATTCCCTGTATTGTACAATATAATCACTGAAGCTTATTTATGTCAGAGAGTGTTCTGCCTATGTTTTCCTCTAAGAGTTTTATAGTAACCAGCCTTACATTTAGGTCTTTAATCCATTTTGAGTTTATTTTTGTCTATGGTGTTAGAGGGTGTTGTAATTTCATTCTTTTACATGTACCTGTCCAGTTTTCCCAGCACCACTTATTGAAGAGACTGTCATTTCTTCATTGTATATTCTTCCCTCCTTTGTCATAGATTAATTGACCATAATTGCATGGATTTATTTCTGGGCTCTCTATTCTATTCCATTGATCTATGTGTCTATTTTTATGCCAGTATAATACTGTTTTGATTACTGTAGCTTTGTAATATAGTCTAAAGCCAGGAAGCGTAATTCCTCCAGCCCTGTTCTTCTTTCTCAAGATTTTATTGACTATTAGAGGTCTTTTGTGTTTGCATACAAATTTTAAAATTACTTGTTCTAGTTTGGTGAAAAATGCCACTGATGTTTTGATAGGGATTGCATTAAATCTATAGATTGCCTTGGATTAGATGGTCAGTATTGACACTATTAATTCTTCTAATCCATGAACACAGTATATCTTTCCATATGTTTGTGTCATCTTCAATTTCTTTCATCAGTGTCTTATAGTTTTTGGAGTACAGGACCTTTGATCTGAGGTATGTTTATTCCAAGGTATTTTAGTATTCTTAATGCAATTATAAATGAGATTGTCTCCTTAATTTCTCCTTCTGCCAATTCATTGCTAGCATATAGAAATTTAACAGATCTTTGTATATTTTGTGTCCTGTGAATTTACTGAATTTATTGATGAGTTCTAGTAGTTTTTTGTTGGCACCTTGAGGATTTTCCCTGTATAGTATCATGTCTTCTGCAAACAATGACAGCTTTACTTCTTCCTTTCCAATTTGGATTCTTTTTATTTCTTTTTCTTATCTCATTGCTGTGATGAGGACTGCCAATACTATGTTGAATTAAAGTGGTGAGAGTGGGCATCCTGGTCTTGTTCCTGATCTTAGAGGAAATGCTTCCAGCTTTTTGCCATTGAGTATGATGTTGGCAGAGAGTTTCTCAGATATGGCCTTTATCATGTTGAGGTATGTTCCCTCTATTCCCACTTCCTGGAGAGTTTTTATCATAAAAGGATGTTAAATTTTGTCAAAAGTTTTTTCTGCATCTATTGATGATTATATGGTTTTCATTCTTCAATTTGTTAATGTGGTGTATCACATAGATTTTATGAATATTGAAAAACCCTTGCATCCCTAGGATAAATCCCACTTAATCATGGTGTATGATTTTTTTAACATATTATTGGATTTGGTTTGCTAATATTTTGAGGATTTTTGCATCTATGTTCATCTGTGATATTGGCCTATAATTTTCTTTTTTGTGATATCTTTGGTTTGGTATCAGGGTGACACTGGCCTCATAGAATGAATTTGGAACTTCCTACCTCTGCAAATTTTTGGAATAGTTTGAGAAAGATAAGTGTTAACTCTTCTCTAAATGTTTGGTGGGATTCACCTGTGAAGCCATGTGGTCCTGGACTTCTGTTTCTTTGGAGATTTTTTTATTATTGATTCAGTTTCATTACTGGTAATTAGTCTGTTCATATTTCCTATTTCTTACTGGTTCAGTCTCCAAAGATTGTTCATTTCTAGGAATTTGTCCACTTCTAGATTGTCCATTTTATTTACATGTAATTGTTTGTAGTTTCTTATGATCTTCTGTATTTCTGTGGTGTCAGTTGTAACTTTTCTTTTTTCATTTTTGATTTTATTGATTTGAGCCCTCTCCCTTTTTTTCTTGATGAGTCTGGCTGAAGATTTATCAATTTTGTTTATCTTTTCACAGAATCCACTCTTAGTTTCATTGATCTTTTCTATTGGTTTTTTAGTCTCTTTCATTTATTTCTGCTCTCATCTTTTTTTATTTCTTTCCTTCTACTAACTTTGGGTTTTGTTATTTTTCTAGCTCCTTTAGGTGTAAAGTTAGGTTGTTTATTTGAGATTTTCCTTATTTTCTTGAGGTAAGCTTGCATAACTATAAACTTCCCTCTTAAAACTACTTTTGCAGCATCTCATAGATTTTGAATCATTGTGTTTTCATTTTCATTTGTCTCTAGGTGTTTTTTGATTTCCTCCTTGATTTCTTCAATGATCCATTGGTTGTTTAGGAGCATATTACTTTTTTTGGGTTTTTTTTTTTTTTTTTAGGTTTCATTTGCCATATATTAATGTATTTGCCCAACTTGAAATTTACATTTATTCAATTTGGATAACTCCTTCTAGTGTATGGTAAATCTGAAACTGCTGTGTCTCTAAATGTACCCAATAAAGGATTTTTAAAAATTACATCCTAATTGTAAAAACATGCTTACTGCTCACACGTTGGTGTGGATTAATTAGTGTAATTAGTCTTGTGTATATAACCACTGCCCAAAATGTCCCCGACAGCTAAAAAGCAACCAGCCACATAGTGCCTGGTGGACAACTTTGCATGTAAGGGCCAGGCAACTGGTGATTTACATTTTTGCATAGTTGTCAGAAAAACAATCGAAAATCTGGCACTTCAGATTTCACTTTCTGAAAATGAAGACAAATTGTAATATATTTCTACATTAACCTGGCTTTAATCTGCGAATTTGCTTTATTGGGTGTTTGGATAAATTCAAGGTTACTTCTTATCTGAGTGAAGGTTACTTCTTCTCTGAGTGAAGGAGCATATTGTTTAGCCTCTACATTTTTTGCAGTTTTTTAAATAGTTGATTTCTAGTCTCATAGCATCGTGGTCAGAAAAGATGCTTGATATGATTTCAGTTTTCTTACTGACTCTTCCTTTGTGGCCTAGCATGTGATCTCCCTGGAGAATACTCCATGTGCATTTTAAAAGAATGTATATTCTGCCGGTTTTGGATGGAGTGTTCTATCTATATATCTATTAATTCCATCTGGTCTAATGTATCATTTAAGGCCAATGTTTCCATATTGATTTTCTGTCAGGATGATCTGTCCATTGATGTAAGTAGAGTGTACCCTACTACTATTGTGTTACTGTTGATTTCTTCCTTTATGTCTGTTAATATTTGCTTTATGTATTTAGGTGCTCTTATATTGGGCACATATATATTTACAGTTGTTATATCTTCTTCTTGGATTGATCCTTGATCATTATGTAATGTACTTCTTTGTCTCTTGTAACACTCTTTAATTTTATTTATTTATTTATTTTTAAATGACCTTTTTTATTTCAAATAATTTCAAATCTGCAGAAAAGATTATAGAGCACACTCTTTATTTTAAAGTCTATTTTGTCTGATATAACTATTGCTACCACAGGTTTCTTTTGATTTCCATTTGCCTAAGATACATTTTTCCATCCTCTCACTTATAGTCTGTGTGTGTCTTTAGATGAAGTGAGTCTGTTGTAGGCAGCATATATATGGGTCTTGTTTTTATATACATTCAGCCTCTCTATTTCTTTTGATTGGAGCCTTTAGTCATTTACATTTAAAGTAATTACTGACATGTATGTTCTTATTGCCATTTTGTTCATTGTTTTGGGGTTTTGTGTAGGTCTTTTTCAGTAGATTCCTTCTTTTGTTCTTTTATGATTGGATGTCTTTATGTTTGGTTTCCTTTTAGTTTGTTGTGTGTATGATTTATTATACATTATTGATTTGCAGTTACCATGAGATTTATATATAGCCATATATATATATATATATATATATATATATATATATGATTAAGTTGCTGATCTCTTAATTTCAAATGCTTTTTAACAACCCTGCATTTGCACCCTCCTCTCCTCACAATTACTGTTTCTTATATTTTACATCTAATTGTTTTGTGTATCCCTTAACTGCTTATTGTGGATATAGATGATTCTATTATTTTGTCTTTTAACTGTCCTACTAGCTTTGTGCATGGATGATTTTCTACCTTTACTATATGTTTACCTTTACTGATGAGCTTTTTCCTTTCATAATTTTCACGTTTCTCATTGTGCCCCTTTCTTTTTCTCTTAGAGAAGTTCCTTTAACATTTCTTGTAAAGCTGGTTAGGTGGTGCTGAACTCTTATCTTTTGCTTGTTTGTAAAACTCTTATCTTTTGCTTGTTTGTAAAGCTTTTGATCTCTCAGTCAAATCTGAGAGACTTGCCAGGTATAATATTCTTGGTTGTAGGTTTGTTTTATTGATCACTTTCAATATATTGTGCCACTCCCTTCTGGCCTGTGATTTCTGCTGAAAAGTCAGCTGATAGCCTTATGGGAGTTCCCTTGTACCTAATGTATTGCTTTTCCCTTGCTGCTTTTAATAATTATCTTTAATTTTTGCCATTTTAATTATACTGTGTCTTGATGGGTTCCTCTTTGGGATTCTCTGTATTTCCTGGACTTGGATGTCTGTTTCCTTTCCCAGGTTAGGGAAGTTTTCAGTCATTATGTCTTCAATTATGTTCTCAGCTCCTTTCTCTTTTCCTTCTAGGACCTTTTATAATGCAAATATTAGTGAGCTTGATGTTGTCCTAAAGGTCTCCTTAACTGTATTCATTTCTTTTCACTATTTTTTCTTCTGTTCAATATCAGTGATTTTCACTACTTTCTTCCAGCTCACTGACTGTTCCTCTGTATCATTTAGTCTACTGTTGATTCCTTCTAGTGCACTTTTCATTTCTATCCCTGTACATCCATTCTACTCCCAAGTTCTTTGATCATGTTTACAATCACTACCCTAAACTCTTTCTCTGGTAGATTGCCTACCTCCACTTCACTTAATTCTTCTTTTGGGGTTTTATGTTGTTCTTTCATTTGGAACATGCTCCTCTGTCACCTCATTTTGCCTGAATTCTTGTTTCTATTTATCTGGTACACTGGTTACATTTCTCAACCTTGGAGAAGTGGCTTTTTGTAGGCGGCATCCTATGGGTCCCAGCAGCCTACTGCCCTCATCACCAGAATTGTATGCTCTAGGGGTTCCCCCTATGAGGGCTGTGTGGGTCTGCTGTCTATTGTGAAAGACTGTATGGGCAGTGTGGTAAGCCTTGTTGGCCCCCAGTCTGGTTGGTTGCCAGGTCCTAACTTGTGGGAAGGCTGCTGGTTGGTAGGATCAGGTCAGGAGGCAGCTGACTGTGGAACCCCAGGATCCCTGGGGCTAGTGCTAGGTTACTTGTGGGCAAAGTCAGGGTCCAGGAGATCCCAGGGCTACTGCCCACACAGTGGTGGATGAAGCCAGTCCTGGGGCTAGTGCCAGCCTACTGGCAAGCAGAACCATGTCCTGGGGTCTGGTTGCAGAGCACAGGGGTCCCAGAGCTGGTGTCAGATCACTGGTGGGTGGGGCTGGTTCCTGAAACAGCTGGCTGCGTGATTCGGGTGTCTTGAAGCTTATATTAGCTTGCTGGTGGACAGGGCCAGAGCCCAGTAGGTCACAGGGCAGGGTCTGGCCTGCTACTGGGAGAGCTTGGTCCACAGGCTCTAGGGCTACAGTTTTGTTGCAACTGGCATCTGCCCACTGGTGGGTAAGGCTGGGCCCAAGGCTAGAGCAGGCTTCCTGGAGGACAGGGCCAGGACCCAGGAGATTCTGGGGCTGATGCCTGTGCACTGGTGGGTGGAGCTGGGTCCCAGATTGTCTGGTTGGAAGTCCCTGGAGGTTTATGGTCTAGTGCCTACATACTGTGGTGTGTGGTTGTGTCCTGGGCCTTTTGGTGGGCAGGGCTGTTTCCAGGGGTGGCTTTAGGCTCAGGGAGTCTTAAGGAAGCCTGTCTACTGGTAGGTGGGGCTGGGTCCATGCCCAGTTAGTTTGGCCTGAGGCGTCCCAGCACTGGCACTTATAGGCTGTTGGTCCAGGGTGCGGCTGGGTTCTGGGGCTAGTAAGCTAGAGGGAGTATTCTAAAATGGCGCTTGCTAGCACCTGTGTCCATGTGGTAGAACAAGCTCCCAAAAATAGCTGCCACTGGTATCTGTGTCCCCAGGGTGAGCTGCAGTTGTCTCTTGCCTCTCCAGGAAACTCTGCAAGATAAGCAGGTAGGTAGCACAAAGGCCTGTGCCCTTTGAGATTGAAGTCTCTATTTCCTCCAGCCCTCTGGGACTCCTAAAAGTAAGCCCCACTGGCCTTCAGAGACAAATGCTCTGGGGTCTTGTCTTCACAGCGCAGGAACCTCGGTCTGGAGAGCTCAACGTGGGTCTCAGATCTTTCACCCCTTTGGGAGAACCTCTGCAATTATAGATATTCTCCCATGTTGTGAGTTGCCTACCCAGGGGCATTTGGGACTTGACTATTGTGACTCCACCCCTCCTACCTATCTCACTGTGTTTCCTTCTTTATATCTTTAGTTGTAGAAGATCTTTTCTGGTAGGTTCTGGTCTTTTTCATCTATGGTTGTTCTGCAAATACATGATTTTGATGCGCCTGTGAGAAGAGGTGAGCTCAGAGCCTTTATACCCCACCATCTTGGCCAATCTCCTTAAGATTTTCTTAAAATGTAAAAAAGCAAAAGTCATAAGGGAATACTAAAATTTTTACTACATAAACACTAAAAGCTTCTCTACAAGAAATAATACAATGAAAATAATTAGAGAAGATATGTGCAACGCATAAAACCCTCAAAGACATAATAAATAGAATATACAAAGCTCCTAAAAATTAAAGACAACCTAGTAGACAAATGATTAAAGTACATGGCCTTCAAGAGGAAAACCTACAGGCCAATAAACATTATGGTGGTTAATCTCACTAACAATAGGGGTAAAGCAGACTGAAACAACAATGAGATATTATTTTGTACCTATCAGATCAGCAAAAACTGTAAAAGGTAGTATGTACCAAATGTTAACTACGTGGGGAACTAGATCTCCTGGATACTCTACTGATAAGTAGGCACAACCACTCCAGAGGACATCTGGCAATATCTTGTAGTTGAAGACATTCACACCCTGGAAACAAGTTATTCTACTTCCAAGTGTATACTCTAGAAACTCTGGCACAGGTGCACAAAGAGAATTGCACACAGGTTTTCACTGAACATTGTTTATTTTGCTACTATAAATTATTTTGCTATTATAATCTAAAATAATCTAACTTTGGGTAATAAGTTCTTTCAATGAAAATTATGCAGCAATTAAAAAATATGAATTAGATCCTCATGAATTAATATGTACACATCTCAAATGTTGCATGAAAAAGTTGCAGGATGACATTTATGTAAATGCATAAAACCCAAGAATAATTTTCTATATGTATGAACATATTTATGTTATAAATCTATGAGTGGAAAGGACACATATCAACTCTGGAACAGATTTTGCCTCTAGAATTGGGAGAAGGAGATGAATAAGGAAGAGAGTTCAAAAGAGACTTTAAAAAATGTTTTCTGTTAAGAGTGACTCAAATATTAGCAAAATGTCAGCATTTGTTATAACATTTTTCACTAAATCTTTGAAATATTTTATAATTTGAGAAAATGGGCAAACTCCAAGTCCAGAGTTTTATTAACATCTCTGGTCCACTTTTATTCTTGGAAACTCTAAAACTCCTAGGATTCCTTCAGTCTCTTCAGGGGCCCTCTCTCATCCACCATCCTGGTCCCTCCATCTCCTCTCGCCCTGACTCCTCAGCCCCCAGCATAGGGGCTGAAAATACTGCTTCTCACTCTCCCCACTGCATTGCTACAAGTAGTCTTCATTTACTGTTGAGACTGCCTCAGCACTGTTTTATTTTTTTCTCCCAGATGCATTGGAGGAGGGGAGGGGTCAGGAGAGGAGTGACAAAATAGATGAAAATAAGGAAAAGGAATGAGGAAGGCCATGAAGCCCCACTTGTAATTTTTTTTTAATCAAAGTATAGTTGACACTTTCAGGTGTGGAGCATAGTGATTCAGTATTTTTGCAGATTATACTTACAAAATAATGGCTCTAATATCCTGTGCTATACAGTAAATCTTTGTTGCTTATCAATTTTATACATAGTAATTTGTATCTGTTAATCCCATAACCCTATCTGGCCCCTCCCCACTTCCTCTCCTGTTTGGTGACCATAAGTTTGTTTTCCATATCTATGCGTCTTTCTGTTTTACATATACATTCATTTCTGTTTTTGAGATTCCACATATAAGTGATATCATACAGAATTTGTCACTTTCTGATTGATTTCACTAACCATCCTAAGCATAATATTCTCTAGGTCCATCCATGTTGCTGCAAATGGCAATATTTCATTCCGTTTGTGGCTGATATACCATTGTGTATGTATATATGTATGTATGTACCACATCTTTTTAATCCAAATGTCTGTTGTTGGGCAGTTGGGTTTCTTTCATGTCTTGGCTGTTGTAAATAGTGCTGCTATGAACTTTGGGGTACAAGTATCTTTTCTAATTACTGTTTTCATATTTTCTGGGCATATACCCAGGAGTGGAATTGCTGGATCAGATGGTAGTTCAATTTTTAGTTTCTTGAGAAACCTTCATACTGTTTCCATAGTGGCCACACCCATTTACATTCCCACAAACAGTGTGTGAGGGTTCTCATTTCTCCACATCCTCATCAGCATTTGTTATTTATAGACTTTTTGATGATGGCCATTCTGATAGATGTGAGGTGATAGCTCATTGTTGTCTTGATTTGCCTTTCTCTAATAATTAGTGATGTTGAGCATCTTTTTATGTGCCTGTTAGCCATCTGTATGTATTCTTTGAAAAAAGGTCTATTCACGTTTTCTGGACATTTAATGATTGGGTTATTTTTTCTTTATTGAATTCTGTTTGACTTACAATATTGCATTAGTTTTAAGTGTATAGCATGGTGATTCCTTTTTTTTTTGCAGAGTATATTCCATTATAGGTTATTACAAGATATTGGATATAATTCCCTGTGCTGTATAGTAAATTCTTGTTGCTTATATATTGTATGTATAGTAGTTTGTATCTCTTAATCCTATACTCCTAAATTTGTCCATCGCCCCCCCTCCCCTTTGGTAATCATAAGTTTGTTTTCTTGTCAGTGAGTCTGTTTTTCTATACAGATTCATTTGGATTATTTTTGAGATTCCACATATCAGTGATATCATATAGTGTTTGTCTTTCTCTATTTCACTAAGCATAATATTCTCTAGGTCTATCCATGTTGCTGCAAATGGTAATATTTTACTCTTTTCTATGGCTGAGTAATATTCCATTGTATATTTATTGAATATATACCAGTTCTTCTTAAACCAGTCATCTATTGATGGGCACTTAGGTTGTTTCCATATCCTGGTTATTGTAAACAGTGCTGCTGTAAATATTGAGGTGCATGTATCTTTTCGAATTAGAATTTTCATTTTTTTCCCAGATCGATGCACAGGAGTGAGATTGCTGGATAATATGGTAGCTCTATTTTTAGTTTTTTAAGGAACCTTCGTATTATATTTTCCACAGTAGCTGCACCAAGTTACATTCCAACCAGCAGTGTATGAGGGTACTCTTTCCTCCATACCCTTTCAGCATTTTTATTTGTAGACTTTTTGATGATTGCCATTCTGACTGGTGTGAGGTGATTGTGGTTTTCATTTGCATTTCTATAAAAATTAACAATGCTGAGCATCTTTTCATGTGCCTGTTAGCCATCTGTATGTGTTCTTTGGGGGAAAAAAATGTCTTTTAAGTCTTCTGTCCATTTCTTGATTGGGTTGTTGATTTATTTTTTATTTTTTTGATATTGAGTTGAATGAGCTGTTTTTATATTTTGGATATTAATCCTTTGTCAGTTGCATCATTTGCAAATATTTACTCCCATTGTATATGTTGCCTTTTCATTTTGTTGATGGTTTCCTTTGCTGTGCAAAGGCTTTTAAATTTGATTAGGCCCCATTTGTTTATTTTTGCTTTTATTTATTTTGCTTAAGGAGTCTGATCTAAGAAAATATTGCTACGATTTACGTCAGAATGTTTTGCCTATGTTTTCTTTTAGGAGTTTTTTGGTTTTTTTTTTTTAATTATTTATTTATTTATTTATTTATTGGCAGTGTTGGGTCTTCGTTTCTGTGCGAGGGCTTTCTCTAGTTGCGGCGAGCGGGGGCCACTCTTCATCGCGGTGCGCGAGCCTCTCACTATCACGGCCTCTCTTGTTGCGGAGCACAGACTCCAGACGCGCAGGCTCAGTAGTTGTGGCTCACGGGCCCAGTTGCTCCGCGGCATGTGGGATCTTCCCAGACCAGGGCTGGAACCCGTGTCCCCTGCATTGGCAGGCAGATTCTCAACCACTGCGCCACCAGGGAAGCCCTCTTTTAGGAGTTTTATGAGGTCATGTCTTATATTTAGGTCTTTAAACCATTTTGAGTTTGAGTATATAGTGTAAGGGAGTGTTTATTGATTTACATGTAGCTGCCCAGCTTTCCTAACAGTATTTGTTGAAGAGACTGTCTTTTCTTCATTGTATATTCTTGCCTCCTTTGTCATAGATTAATTGACCATATGTGCATGGGTTTATTTCTGGGCTCTCTATTCTCTTCCATTGATCTATATGTCTGTTTTTGTGCCACTATCACACTGTTTCGGTTACTGTAGCTTTGTATTATAATCTGAAGTCTGGAAGGGTTATACATCCAGCTTTCTTTTTTCTTGGAATTGCTTTGACAAGTCTCAGTCTTTTATGGTTCCATATGAATTTTGAAATTATTTGTTCTAGCTCTGAGAAAAGTGTCATTGATATTTTGATAGGGATTGCATTAAATCTGTAGATTGCTTTGGGTAGTATGGCCACTTTAACAATATTAATTCTTCCAATCCAAGAGAATGGAATATCTTTCCTTTTCTTCTAGGTTATCCAATTTTTTGGCATATAACTGTTGATAGTATTCTGTTAGGATTTTTTTGTATTTCTATGTTATGGGTTGTTATTTCTCCTGTTTCATTTCCTACTTTGTTTATTTGCATCCTCTCTCTTCTTCCTGGTGAGCCTAGAGGTTTGTTGATTTTGTTTATCTCTTCAAAAAACCAGCTCTTGTTTTTATTGATCATTTCTATTGTTTTTTGATATTTGTTTTATTTATTTCCTCTCTGATCTTTATTATTTCCTTCCTTCTGCTGACGTTGGGCTTTGTTTGTTCTTATTTTTCTAACTCTTTTAAGTGATGGATTAGGTTGTTACTTAAGATTTTTCTTGTTTCTTCAGGAAGGCCTGTATTGCTATGAACCTCTTACAACTGCTTTTGCTTCATCCCATAGATTGTGTAAAGTTGTATTTTCATTTTCTTTTGTCTCAAGGTATTTTATAATTTCTTTTTTTTTTATTTCATCATTGACCCATTGGCTTTTTGGTAGCATGTTGTTTAGTCTTAATGTGTTCATTCTATTCCCATTTTTCTTTCTGTGTTGACTTCTAGTTTCAAATATCTTGGTCAGGAATTACGCTTGAAATAATTTCTAGCCTCTTAAATTTCTTGAGCCTTGTTTTTTGTTTGTTTGTTTGTTTGTTTGTTTTAAATAGGGAGCATTTTCTTTTTTCTTTTTTTTTAAATTTTATTTATTTATGGCTGTGTTGGGTCTTCGTTTCTGTGCGAGGGCTTTCTCTAGTTGTGGCAAGCGGGGGCCACTCTTCATCGCGGTGCACGGGCCTCTCACTATCGTGGCCTCTCTTGTTGTGGAGCACAGGCTCCAGACGTGCAGGCTCAGTAATTGTGGCTCACGGGCCCAGTTGCTCCGCGGCATGTGGGATCTTCCCAGACCAGGGCTCGAACCTGTGTCCCCTGCATTGGCAGGCAGATTTTCAACCACTGCGCCACCAGGGAAGCCCCGAGCCTTGTTTTTTGACCTAGTATATGGTCTTTCCTAGAGATCATTCCATGCACACTTGAAAATAATGTGTATTCTCCTCTTTGGGGGTGTAATGTTCTATAGATATCAAGTAAGTCCAACTGGTCTATTTTGTCATTTAGGAGTTCTGCCTTATTGATTTTCTGTCAGGATGATCTGTCCATTGATGTCACTGCAGTGTTAAAATCTCTTATTATTACTGTATTACTGTCGCTTTCTCCCATTGTCTGTTAGTATTTACTTTATGTATTTAGGTGCCCCTCCATTTGGTGCATATAGGTGAACAAGTATAATATTCTCAATGAATTGATACCTATATTGTTATATACTGCCCTTCTTTGTCTTTCTTTATGGCCTTTGTTTTAAAGTTTATTTTGTCTGATATGAGTGTTGCTACCCCCACTTTCTTGTCATTTCCCTTTGCAAGAAATATTTTTTCCCACCCCCTCACTGTAGTCTGTCTTTCACCCTGAAGAGAGTCTCTTGTAGGCAACATATTGCACGTTCTTTTTTTTTTTTTTTTTTTAAATGCTATTCTTGTCTGCTTACATTCTTTTTATGTATGTATGTATGTATGTATGTATGTATGGCTGTGTTGGGTCCTCGTCTCTGTGCGAGGGCTTCCTCTAGTTGTGGCAAGCGGGGGCCACCCTCCATCGCGGTGCGCAGGCCCCTCACCATCGCGGCCTCCCGCTGCCAAGCACAGGCTCCAGACGCGCAGGCTCAGCAATCGTGGCTCACGGGCCGAGTCGCTCTGCGGCATGTGGGATCCTCCCAGACCAGGGCTCGAACCCGCGTCCCCCGCACTGGCAGGCAGACTCCCAACCACTGCGCCACCAGGGAAGCCCTGCACGTTCTTTTTTAATCCAATTTGCCACTCAGTCTTTTTATTGGATCATTTAGTCCTTTGTTATTTAAAGTAATTATTGATAGATATATACTTACTGCCATTTTAATCCTTGTTTTCTAGTTGTTTTTGTAGTTCTTCTTTGTTCATTTTTTTCTTCTTTTTGTTTTTTCCTGTTGTGGTTTGATGATTTTCTTTTGTAGTATGCTTGAGTTCCTTTCTTTTTGGTTTTTATAAATCTATTGTATATTTTTGATTTGTGGTTACCATGGAGTTCAACAATGTTGACCCATAACTATATCTATTTGCTTTAAATTGATAGTCATTCAATTTCAAACACATTCTAAAAGATCTACATATTTATACTCCCCTCCCTCACATTTTGTGATTCTGATGTTCTATTTTACATCTTAATGCATATCCTTTTACTTCTTATTGTAGTTTTAAATACTTTTACAACTTTGACTGTTTTTAATCCATATATTGGCTTATTTAAATGATTTTCAATCCTTACAATATAAGATATTTGCCTTTTGCATTGGGATTTTCCCTTTCCTTTAGATTTTTGCTTCTTTTCTATTTAGAGAAGACCCTTCAGTATTCCTTTTAGGGTAGGTTTAGTATGGCTGAATTCTTTTAGCTTTTGCTTGTCTGAGAAGTTCTTTATCTCTCCTTCTATTCTAAATAATAATCTTCTTGGGTAGTGTATCCTGGATTGTAGGCTTTTCCCTTTCAGGGCTTTGAATACATCATGCCACTCCCTTCTGGCCTGTAAAGTTTCTGTAGAGAAATCAGCTGGTAGCCTTATGGGGATTCCCTTGTATATGACTTTTTCTCTTGTTGCTTTTAGAATTCTCTTTTTATATTTAACTTTTGCCATTTTAATTACAATATGACTTGGTGTGAGTCTGTTTGGGTTCATCTTGTTTGGGACCCTCTGTGCTTCCTATCCCTGGATATCTATTTCCTTCTTTAAGTTTGGGAAGTTTTCAGTCATAATTTCTTCAATCCCCTTCTTTCTCTTCTCCTGGAACATGTATTATGTATAGGTTGCATGCTTTATGTTATCCCATAGATCTTGTGTGTTACTTTTTTTTTTTCATTTGTCTTTCTGCTGTTCTAATTGGGTGATTTCCATTATTCTATTTTCCAGAACACTTGAGCATTTTTTTGGGTCATTTAGTTGACTGTTCATTGCTTCTAGATTGCTTTTTATCTCAGCAATTGAATTTTCTGTTCTTGATTGGTTTATCTTTATACTTTCTAGTTCCTTGTTACAGTGATCTGCATTTCTATTGATAATTTTTCTTAATTCAGTTAGCATTTTTATTATGACCTTTTTGAACTCAGGATCTGTTCATTATTTGTTCTTTCAGGGAATTTCTCTTGTTCCTTTAGTTGGGAGTAATTCTGCTGCCATTATATTTTCCTTAACTTTACTGTGGTCTTGAAGGGATGTTTTTACATGAGAGCATCCTTGTGTAGACTGTGTGTGTTCAATGTCTTTGGTGCGAGGGCTGGTTTTTTGTTTGTTTGTTTGTTTTTTAACATCATTATTGGAGTATAATTGCTTTACAATGGTGTGTTAGTTTCTGCTTTATAACAAAGTGAATCAGTTATACATATACATATGTTCCCATATCTCTTCCCTCTTGCATCTCCCTCCCTCCCACCCTCCCTATCCCACCCCTCTAGGTGGTCACAAACCACCTAGCTGATCTCCCTGTGCTATGCGGCTACTTCCCACTAGCTATCTATTTTACGTTTGGTAGTGTATATATGTCCATGCCACTCTCTCACTTTGTCACAGCTTACCCTTCCCCCTCCCCATATCCTGAAGTCCATGATCTAGTAGGTCTGTGTATTTATTCCTGTCTTACCCCTAGGTTCTTCATGACCTTTTTTTTTTTCTTAGATTCCATATATATGTGTTAGCATATGGTATTTGTTTTTCTCTTTCTGACTTACTTCACTCTGTATGACAGACTCTAGGTCCATCCACCTCACTACAAATAGCTCAATTTCGTTTCTTTTTATGGCTGAGTAATATTCCATTGTATATATGTGCCACATCTTCTTTATCCATTCATCTGTTGATGGACACTTAGGTTGCTTCCACGTCCTGGCTATTGTAAATAGAGCTGCAATGAACATTGTGGTACATGACCCTTTTTGAATTATGGTTTTCTCACGGTATATGCCCAGTAGTGGGGTTGCTGGGTCGTATGGTAGTTCTATTTGTAGTTTTTTAAGGAACCTCCATACTGTTCTCCATAGTGGCTGTATCAATTTACATTCCCACCAACAGTGCAAGAGTGTTCCCTTTTCTCCAAACCCTCTCCAGCATTTATTGTTTCTAGATTTTTTGATGATGGCCATTCTGACCAGTGTGAGATGATATCTCATTGCAGTTTTGATTTGCATTTCTCTAATGATTACTGATGTTGAGCATTCTTTCATGTGTTTGTTGGCAATCTGTATATCTTCTTTGGAGAAATGTCTACTTAGGTCTTCTGCCCATTTTTGGATTGGGTTGTTTGTTTTTTTGTTATTGAGCTGCATGAGCTGCTTGTAAATCTTAGAGATTAATCTTTTGTCAGTTGCTTCATTTGCAAATATTTTCTCTCATTCTGAGGGTTGTCTTTTGGTCTTGTTTATGGTTTCCTTTGCTGTGCAAAAGCTTTTAAGTTTCATTAGGTCCCATGTGTTTATTTTTGTTTTTATTTCCATTTCTCTAGGAGGTGGGTCAAAAAGGATCTTGCTGTGATTTATGTCAAAGAGTGTTCTGTCTATGTTTTCCTCTAAGAGTTTGATAGTGTCTGGCCTTACATTTAGGTCTTTAATCCATTTTGAGTTTATTTTTGTGTAGGGTGTTAGGGAGTGTTCTAATTTCACACTTTTACATGTAGCTGTCCAGTTTTTCCAGCACCACTTATTGAAGAGGCTGTCTTTTCTCCACTGTATATGCTTGCCTCCTTTATCAAAGATAAGGTGACCATATGTGCGTGGGTTTTTCTCTGGGCTTTCCTATTCCATTGATATATGTTTCTGTTTTTGTGCCAGTACCATACTGTCTTGATTACTGTAGCTTTGTAGTATAGTCTAAAGTCAGGGAGCCTGATTCCTCCAGCTCCATTTTTCGTTCTCAAGATTGCTTTGGCTATTCGGGGTCTTTTGTGTTTCCATACAAATTGTGAAATTTTTGTTCTAGTTCTGTGAAAAGTACCAGTGGTAGTTTGATAGGGATTGCATTGAATCTGTAGATTGCTTTGGGTAGTAGAGTCATTTTCACAATGTTGATTCTTCCAATCCAAGAACATGGTATATCTCTCCATCTATTTGTATCATCTTTAATTTCTTTCATCAGTGTCTTATTATTTTCTGCATACAGGTCTTTTGTCTCCTTAGGTAGGTTTATTCCTAGATATTTTATTCTTTTTGTTGCAATGGTAAACGGGAGTGTTTTCTTAATTTCACTTTCAGGTTTTTCATCATTAGTGTATAGGAATGCAAGAGATTTCTGTGCATTAATTTTGTATCCTGCTACTTTACCCAATTCATTGATTAGCTCTAGTAGTTTTCTGGTAGCATCTTTAGGATTCTCTATGTATAGTATCATGTCATCTGCAAACAGTGACAGCTTTACTTCTTCTTTTCTGACTTGGATTCCTTTTATTTCTTTTTCTTCTCTGATTGCTGTGGCTAAAACTTCCAAAACTATGTTCAGTAAGAGTGGTGAGAGTGGGCAACCTTGTCTTGTTCCTGATCTTAGTGGAAATGGTTTCAGTTTTTCACCATTGAGGACGATGTTGGCTGTAGGTTTGTCATATATGGCCTTTATTATGTTGAGGAAAGTTCCCTCTATGCCTACTTTCTTCAGGATTTTTATCATAAAAGGGTGTTGAATTTTGTTGAAAGCTTTCTCTTCATCTATTGAGGTGATCATATGGTTTTTCTCCTTCAGTTTGTTAATATGGTGTATCACATTGATTGATTTGCATATATTGAAGAACCCTTGCATTCCTGGGATAAACCCCACTTGATCATGGTGTATGATCGTTTTAATGTGCTGTTGGATTCTGTTTGCTAGTATTTTGTTGAGGATTTCTGCATCTATGTTCATTGGTGATATTGGCCTGTAGTTTTCTTTCTTTGTGACATTTTTGTCTGGTTTTGGTATCAGGGTGATGGTGGCCTCGTAGAATGAGTTTGGGAGTGTTCCTCCCTCTGCTATATTCTGGAAGAGTTTGAGAAGGATAGGTGTTAGTTCTTCTCTAGATGTTTGATAGAATTTGCCTGTGAAGCCATCTGGTCCTGGGCTTTTGTTTGTTGGAAGATTTTTAATCACAGTTTCAATTTCAGTGCTTGTGATTGGTCTGTTCATATTTTCTATTTCTTCCTGGTTCAGTCTCAGCAGGTTGTGCATTTAGAATTTGTCCATTTCTTCTAGGTTGTCCATTTTATTGGCATAGAGTTGCTTGTAGTAATCTCTCATGATCCTTTGTATTTCTGCAGTGTCAGTTGTTACTTCTCCTTTTTCATTTCTAATTCTATTGATTTGAGTCTTCTCCCTTTTTTTCTTGATGAGTCTGGCTAATGGTTTATCAATGTTGTTTATCTTCTCAAAGAACCAGTTTTATTGATTTAGTATTTTGTAGTATAGTCTGAAGTTAGGGAGCCTGATTCCTCCAGCTCCATTTTTCGTTTTATTTAGTTTTATTGATCTTTGCTATTGTTTCCTTCATTTCTTTTTCATTTATTTCTGATCTGATCTCTATGATTTCTTTCCTTCTGCTAACTTTGGGGTTTTTTTGTTCTTTCTCTAATTGCTTTAGGTGCAAGGTTAGGTTGTTTATTTGAGATGTTTCCTGTTTCTTAAGGTAGGATTGTATTGCTATAAACTTCCCTCTTAGAACTACTTTTGCTGCATCCCATAGGTTTTGGGTCATTGTGTCTCCATTATCATTTGTTTCTAGGTATTTTTTGATTTCCCCAGTGATCACTTCATTATTAAGTAGTGTATTGTTTAGCCTCCATGTGTTTGTATTTTCTACAGATGTTTTCGTGTAAGTCATATATAGTCTCATAGCGTTGTGGTCGGAAAAGATACTTGATATGATTTCAATTTTCTTAAAATTACCAAGGTTAGATTTGTGACCCAAGATATGATCTATCCTGGAGAATGTTCCATGAGCACTTGAGAAAAATGTGTATTCTGTTGTTTTTGGGTGGAATGTCCTATAAATATCAATTAAGTCCATCTTGTTTAATGTATCATTTAAAGCTTGTGTTTCCTTATTTATATTCATTTTGGATGATCTGTCCATTGGTGAAAGTGGGGTGTTAAAGTCCCCTACTATGATTGTGTTACTGTCGATTTCCCCTTTTATGGCTGTTAGTGTTTGCCTTATGTATTGAGGTGCTCCTATGTTGGGTGCATAAATATTTACAATTGTTATAACTTCTTCTTGGATTGATCCCTTGATCATTATATAGTGTCCTTCTTTGTCTCTTGTAATAGTCTTTATTTTAAAGTCTATTTTGTCTAATATGAGAATTGCTACTCCAGCTTTCTTTTGATTTCCATTTGCATGGAATATCTTTTTCCATCCCCTCACTTTCAGTCTGTATGTGTCCCTAGGTCTGAAGTGGGTCTCTTGTAGACAGCATATATACGGGTCTTGTTTTTGTATCCATTCAGCCAGTCTGTGTCTTTTGGTGGGAGCATTTAATCCATTTACATTTAAGGTAATTATTGATATGTATGTTCCTTTTCTCATTTTCTTAATTGTTTTGGGTTTGTTATTGTAGGTCTTTTCCTTCTCTTGTGTTTCTTGCCTAGAGAAGTTCCTTTAGCATTTGTTGTAAAGCTGGTTTGCTGGTGCTGAACTCTCTCAGCTTTTGCTTGTCTGTAAAGGTTTTAATTTCTCCATCAAATCTGAATGAGATCCTTGCTGGGTAGAGTAATCTTGGTTGTAGGTTTTTCTCCTTCATCACTTTAAATATGTCCTGCCACTCCCTTCTGGTTTGCAGAGTTTCTGCTGAAAGATCAGCTGTTAACCTTATGGGGATTCCCTTGTGTGTTATTTGTTGTTTTTCCCTTGCTGCTTTTAATATGTTTTCTTTGTATTTAATTTTTGATAGTTTGATTTATATGTGTCTTGGCGTGTTTCTCCTTGGATTTATCCTGTATGGGACTCTCTGCATATCCTGGACTTGATTAACTATTTCCTTTCCCATATTAGGGAAGTTTTCAACTATAATCTCTTCAAATATTTTCTCAGTCCCTTTCTTTTTCTCTTCTTCTTCTGGGACCCCTATAATTCGAATGTTGGTGCGTTTAATGTTGTCCCAGAGGTCTCTGAGACTGTCCTCAGTTCTTTTCATTCTTTTTTCTTTATTATGCTCTGCAGTAGTTATTTCCACTATTTTATCTTCCAGGTCACTTATCCGTTCTTCTGCCTCAGTTATTCTGCTATTGATCCCTTCTAGAGTATTTTAAATTTCATTTATTGTGTTGTTCATCATTGCTTGTTTCCTCTTTAGTTCTTATAGGTCCTTGTTAAATGTTTCTTGCATTTTGTCTATTCTATTTCCAAGATTTTTCATCATCTTTACTATCATTATTCTGAATTCTTTTTCAGGTAGACTGCCTATTTCCTCTTCATTTGTTAGGTCTGGTGTGTTTTTATCTTGCTCCTTCATCTGCTGTGTGTTTTTCTGTCTTCTCATTTTGCTTATCTTACTTTGTTTGGGGTCTCCTTTTCTCAGGCTGCAGGTTCGTAGTTCCCATTGTTTTTGGTGTCTGTCCCCAGTGGCTAAGGTTGGTTCAGTGGGTTGTGTAGGTTTCCTGGTGGAGGGGACTAGTGCCTGTGTTCTGGTGGATGAGGCTGGATCTTGTCTTTCTGGTGGGGAGGTCCATGTCTGGTGGTGTGTTTTGGGGTGTCTGTGGCCTTATTATGATTTTAGGCAGCCTCTCTGCTAATGGATGGGGCTGTGTTCCTGTCTTGCTAATTGTTTGGCATAGGGTGTCCAGCACTGTAGCTTGCTGGTCGTTGAGTGAAGCTGGGTGTTGGTGTTGAGATGGAGATCTCTGGGAGATTTTTGCCGTTTGATATTACGTGGAGCTGGGAGGTCTCTTGTGGACCAGTGTCCTGAAGTTGGCTCTCCCACCTCAGAGGCACAGCCCTGATGCCTGGCTGGAGCACCAAGAGCCTGTCATCCACATGGCTCAGAATAAAATGGAGAAAAAATAGAAAGAAAGAAAGAAAGAGGATAAAATAAAATAAAGTAAGTTAAAATAAAATAAAGTTATTAAAATAAAAAATAATTATTAAGAAAAAATTTTTTAAAAGTTAAAAAACAAAAAAAATGGACGGACAGAGTCCTAGGACAAATGGTGAAAGCAAAGCTATACAGATAAAATCTCACACAGAAGCATACGCATACACACTCACAAAAAGAGGAAAAGGGGAAAGAATAATCTATCTTGCTCCCAAAGTCCACCTCCTGAATTTGGGATGATTCGTTGTCTATTCAGGTATTCCACAGATGCAGGGTACATCAAGTTGTTTGTGGAGATTTTATCCGCTGCTTCTGAGGCTGTTGGGAGAGATTTCTGTTTCTCTTCTTTGTTCGCACAACTCCCAGGGTTCAGCTTTGGATTTGGACCCGCCTCTTCATGTAGGTTGCCTGAGGGCGTCTGTTCTTCGCTCACACAGGATGGGTTTAAAGGAGCAGCTGCTTCGGGGGCTCTAGCTCACTCAGGTTGGGGGGAGGAAGGGTACGGAGGAGGCGGGGTGAGCCTGCGGTGGCAGAGGCCGGCGTGACGTTGCACCAGCCTGAGGCGCGCCGTGCGTTCTCCCAGGGAAGTTGTCCCTGGATCACGGGAGCCTGGCAGTGGCGGGCTGCACAGGTTCCCGGGAGGGGCGGTGTGGAGAGTGACCTGTGCTCGCACACAGGCTTCTTGGTGGCGGCAGCAGCAGCCTTAGCATCTCATGCCCGTCTCTGGGGTCCGCGCTGACCGCCGCGGCTCGCGCCCGTCTCTGGAGCTCCTTTAAGCGGTGCTCTGAATCCCCTCTCCTCGCGCACCAGGAAACAAAGAGGCAAGAAAACATCTCTTGCCTGTTCGGCAGCTCCAGACCTTTTCCCAGACTCCCTCCCGGCTAGTTGTGGCACATTAGCTCCTTCAAGCTGTGTTCACGCCGCCACCCCCAGTCCTCTCCCTGGGATCTGACCGAAGCCCGAGCCTCAGCTCCCAGCCCCCGCCTGCCCCGGCGGGTGAGCAGACAAGCCTCTCGGGCTGGTGAGTGCTGGTCGGCACCGCTCCTCCATGCGGGAACCTCTCCGCTTTGCCCTCCGCACCCCTGTGGCTGTGCTCTCCTCTGTGGCTCCGAAGCTTCCCCCCTATGCCACCCGCAGTCTCTGCCCGCGAAGGGGCTTCTAGTGTGTGGAAACCTTTCCTCCTTCACAGCTCCCTCCCACTGGTGCAGGTTCCGTCCCTATTCTTTTGTCTCTGTTTTTTTCTTTTGCCCTACCCAGGTACGTGGGAGGTTTCTTGCCTTTTGGGAGGTCTGAGGTCTTCTGCCAGCGTTCAGTGGGTGTTCTGTAGGGGTTGTTCCACATGTAGATGTATTTCTGATGTATTTGTGGGGAAGAAGGTGATCTCCTCGTTTTACTCTTCTGCCATCTTCTCAAATCTCCGAGGGCTGGTTTTGATATAGACCCCAGCCACGTCTTTCCTCAGGGTGTGCTGGACTTTATCCCCTTGATAGGGGGTATGGTTGGTGTTGGGGGATATAAAGCCTGTGCAGGGTGTGATGTAAGACTTGCTCTCTGCTCTGTGGCTGTCACTGCTCTGTCAGGAGTGGAGTCTGCTCCCCAGTTGTTGGAGTAGAAGCCCTGAGGGTCATGTTCAATCAGCCTTCATTGCCCTTGAGTGCATGTCCTGCCCCAAAAGAGGTGATTGCTGAAGTGATACCCATGAGGTCACAGAGGACATGTGCACTGCCTGTGTAGGTGTCTGCAACTCTGCTCAGAAGCAGACCAAAGACACATCCCTTCCCCTCTTGTGTTCATCCCAGATCTAGTGCAAGGCTGTGGTGTGGAGTAGGCTGGGGCTGAGGGTAGGGCATTCTGAATGCAGGAATTGAGGTGGCTGCAATGCTGCCTAAGACCTGGGCTGCTTCTGTGGTAGTCTTCTCCCAGGACCTGTCTGCCCCAGATCCAGCACTAAGCTTTGGTGTAGAGTGGGCAGGACCAGGGTGGTCTCACTATGAGATGAGCCATTGCATGCTCCTGCACTGCATGGCTGGCGCTGCCCTGCCTGAGCCACACCCAAGTCCCCCAGGCTGTCTCTGCACAGCTAGATTCTGAGTCCTCCCTCAGGGCTTGTGTGCTAGTGTTCCAGCTCTAAGCTGCAGTGTGCTCCTGTGCCATTGCCTCTTGTGTGTGCTGACAGTGGCCCCCACTGCCCCACTCGGATCACATCCCAGATACCCATCTGTGTCTGTGTACCTAGACTAAGTCTTTTCCCAGGGCCATGCCAAGCTTTGGTGTGGAGTGCACAGAGCCGGGGTGTTTGCCCTGTTTGGATTGGGGAGTGTGGCAGTGAGGTGAGAGCCCACAGTGCAAGGCTCTCTCCACCATGATTGTTGGCAAACTAGCACACATGCACTCCTCGTGAGTAGAGTCTAGGTTTCTCCAGCCCTTCTGTCTGTCCCAGTGGTTCTCCCAGCAGCCAAGGCAGCTTGTCTCCTCCACATAGGCCCCCAGGACTGGGATGCCCAGATTGCGGCTTGACCTGCTTGTTCCCTAGGGTGAGGGTTCTCCAGAGCATACCTTCTCTTCCTTTCGGATCCTTCATAGGGGTGCAGGTCCTAACCCAATGCCTTTTTTCTGTCCTACCCTCTTACATGGAGATCTTTCTTGCAGCTTTGGTTATATAGGAGTTCTGCCTGTTTCCAGTTAGTTTTCTGTAAGAATTGTCCCATATATAGATGTATTCTTGATGTTTGTGGGGGGAGATGAACTCCATGTCCTGCTGGTTCACCATCTTGATCCTTCTCTCTCTAGGTTATTTGTTTTTTTGGATATTGAGTTGTATGAGCTGTTTGTATATTTTGGATATTAACCCCCTGTTGGTTGCATCATTTGCAAATATTTTCTCCCATTCTTTAGGTTGTCTTTTTTTTAAATGGTTTCCTTTGCTGTGTGAAAGCTTTTAAATTTAATTAGGCCACATTTGTTTATTTCTGCTTTTGTTTCTCTTGACTTCAGAGACCGGGCCAAGAAAATACTGCTACAATTTATGTCAGAGTGTTGTGCATATGTGCTCTTCTAGGAGTTGTATGCTTTCCATTCTTACATTTAGGTCTTTCAACCATTTTGGGTTTATTTTTGTACATGGCACGAGGGAATGTTCTAATCACGTGGCTGTCCAGTATTCTTAGCACCACTTGTTGAAGAAACTGTCTTTTCTGCATTGTATATTCTGGCCTCTTTTGTCGTAGGTTAATTGACTGTATGTGTAGGGGTTTATTTCTGAGCTCTCTATTCTGGTCCATTGATCTATATGTCTGTTTTTGTGCACATACCATGCTGTTTTGATTACTGTAGCTTTGTTGTCTGATGTCTGGGAAGGTTATAACTCCAGCTTTCTTCTTTTCTCTCAAGATTGCTTTGGAAATTTGAGGTCTTTTGTGATTCTATATGAATTTAAAGATTATTTGTTGTGGTTCTGTGAAAAATGTCAAGGGTATTTTGATAGGAATTGCACTAAATCTATAGATTGCTTTCAGTAGTATGACCATTTTAACAATATTAATTCTTCCAATCCAAGAGCATAGGATATCTTTCCATTTCTTTGTATCATCTTCAATTTCTTTCATCAGTGTTTTATAGTTTTCAGAGTATAGGTGTTTCACTTCCATGGTTAAGTTTACTCCTAGGTATTTTATTCTTTTTGATGTGTTTTAAACAGGATTTTTTTTTTTACTTTCTCTTTCTGATAATTTATTATTAGTGTATAAAAACACAGATTTCTGTATATTAATCTTGTATCCTACATCCTTGCTGAATTCATTTATTCTAGTAGATTTTTGTTAGAGACTTTAGAGTTCTCCATATAAAGTATTATGTCAACTACAAATACTGACAGTTTTACCTCTTCCTTTCCAATTTGGATAACTTTTATTTCTTTTACTGTCTGATTGCTGTGACTAAGACTTCTTATACTATGTTTAATGAAGTGGTGAGAGTAGAAATCCTTGTCTTGTTTCTAAGTATAGCAGGAATACTTTAAGCTTTTTCACCTTTAAGTATGATGTTGGCTGTGGGTTTGTCAAAAACGGCCTTTATATGTTGAGATTTGTTCCCTCTATACCCACCTTGGTGAGAGTTTTTATCATGAATAGATGTTGAATTTTGTCAAATGCTTTTTCTGCATCTGTTGAGATGATCAGGTGGTTTTTGTCTTTCCTTTTGTTAATGTGGTGTATCACATTGATTTGCCTTATGGGGATTCCCTTGGATATGACTTTTTCTCTTGCTGCTTTTAGAATTCTCTATCTTTAACTTTTGCCATTTTAATTATGTCTTGGTATAGGTCTATTTGGGTTCATCTTGATTGGGACCTCTGTGCTTCCTATACCTAGATATTTATTTCCTTCTTTAGGTGGGGAAGTTTTCAGCCATAACTTCTTCAATCAGTTTTTCAAAACCCTTCTTTCTCTCTTTTCCTTCTGGAACCCCTATAATGCAGATGTTGGCACATTTGATGTTATACCAGAGATCTCATATGTTGTACTCATATTGTTTCATTTGTTTGTCTGCTGTTCTGATTGGATGATTTCCATTATTATTCTATCTTCCCGATCACTTATGCATTCTTCTGTGTCATTTAGTATGCTATTCATTGTTCCTAGTATGCTTTTTATCTCAGATATTGAATTATCTATTTTTGTTTGCTGCTTCTTTATAATTTCTAGTTCCTCATGAAAATGATCTGTCTTTAGATCAATCTTCTTCCCTAATTCAGTTAGCCATATTATTACCAATATTTTGAATTTTCTGTCTGGTAAATTGCCTATTTCTGTTTCATTATTTTTTCAGAGGTTTTCTCTTGCTCTTTCAAATTAAGCTTAGTTCCTTTCCCTTTTCATTTTATTTAACTTTCTCTGTCTCTACGAATTTAGGTGAAATAGTTACCTACTTTGGTCTTGAAGGGGTGTTCTTATGTGGGAGTGTACCTATGTAAACTGCATGTTCAGTGTTCAGTGCCTTGGTGATAGGGCTGAATTTGATGTGGATGCCAGTTATGTCTTTCCTCAGGGAGTGCTGGCAGCTATCGCCTTGGTAGGGGGTGTGGCTGGTGATAGAAGAGCTAGAGTCTGAGAAGGGTGTGAGGTGGGACTTCCTTTCTGCTCAGTGGCCATCACTGCCCTGTCAGGGGTGTGGGTCTCCTCCCAAGTTGCTAGAATAGAAGACCTGAGAGTTGGGCTCAGGCTAGCTCTGTTCGCTTTAATTGTGTGTTTTTCCTTCTCCCCACACTGGGACCTTTGCCCCAGAGGAGGGGAGTGCTGAAACAAGGAGAGCTTGTGTGCTTACAGAGGTCCAATGCTCTGCCTGTATAGGCATCCGGGGCTCTGCTCAGACAAAGCCCATGGTGGCATTTTTCCCCTGCTGTGGCCACCCCAGATCTAGTGCTAGACTATGGCAGGAAGTGGGCAGGGCCAGAGCGTTCACTTGGCTTGGGCTAGGGACCTTTCTCCGCCATGCCTGGGGGCAAACCAGCACCTGCACACTCCTCAGGAGTAGAGTCTAGACTTCTCCAGTCTATCTGTCCCAGTGCTTTTCCAATTAGCCAAACGGGCTTGTCTCCTACACATAGGACCCCAGGACTGGGATACCCAGTCTGTGGCTCGACCCACTCACTACCCAGGGTGACTGTCTGCCTGTGCAATCTCCCTTTTCCTCTTGGTCCCCTCCCAGGGGCACAGATCCTGACCCAATGCTTCTCTTCCCATCCTACCCAAATACATGTGTATCTTTCTTGCAGCATTGTTTTTTTTTTTTAATTTTATTTATTTATTTATTCATTTTTGTCCATGGGATCTTAGTTCCCGGACCAGGGATCGAATCCATGCCCCCTGCCTTAGAAGCACAGAGTCTTAACCACTGAACCACCAGGGAAGTCCCCTCAGCATTGGTTTTATAGGAGTCTTTCTAACAGTTTCCAGTTAGTTTTCCATGGGAATTGTTCCAAGTGTAGATATATTTTTGAGGTGTCTGTCGGGGGAGATAAGCTCCGTATCATCCACCATCTTGATCTCCCTTCTTGCTAATTTCTTTTTATTCGACTACATAAAGATAACATAGAACCTCTCTTTTGTGACAGTAGTTAGAGGAATCAGTTGTTTGAACACACTCCTTGTTCTTCCCAATACAACTAAGCCATCATCATAGAATATCCTGCAATTTTCTACATCAGGAGACCAGATATTCAATTCATAACATTTAAAGTGTACAATATTAGTCAGTAAAAGAATCCCAAATCAAAAACAGTAAGGAAAATTTGAATCTCTCTGAGAGTCCAGAAGAGGGTGGACTCCAGACAAGGTATAATCAAAGTTCAGCTCCCTTTCTCCACAGTTCTCTTGTCCCTACCCTTAACTGTATGCATGCTTTCTCCTCTGGATGACTTCTCAATAACAGCCAATATGGCTTTTTGCAACAGACGACTCTTCCTTATACACCCAACAAGAGAAAAAAAAAGCCTCTCCCCTACCCACAAAATAAAATTTCTTCCCCAAGAATTTAGATGAGCCTTGTTAGGCCATGTTGCCTCAGTTGGGCCATAGGAATGCTGTGTGCTGATTGGCTGAAGATTGGCTTCCTGAATCAATTACTAGCAAGTAGGATGAGATTACCAAGATGGACTTTGTGAGTCTAGGCTTTAAAATAATCCAGATTCAGCTATGGAGTTGGAAACACTTCTCCTGATTCTCTTGGACAGTGTAGAAGAGCATTGTCTTTCTACAGCAAAGGAGAACTGTCTTAGGAAAAAGAGAAAACAATCTTGGCTAGCCAATCAATGTGTTCAATATTGAGTGGTAGGGCTAGACTGAGCCTGGGGAATGGTGATGGTTATAAAAAAAAAAAAAGAAAAGAAAGGAAAAAGCCCTAGAGACTGTTATCTGGACTGTCAGAAACCCATTCGTACCTAACCCAGATTTTTGCAAAGGGAAAACAGATTTTGTATATGCTGTATTAAGCCCATCCAGCTTGGCCCATACCCAACAATGGCCCATAGGATCAAAGGCCAATTTTAGAGGCCTTTGTGCTTCTATAAAACACAAATGTGCTGCATTCCTGATTAGCATATGAATCTGTTGTTGCCATGGCAAGTATGATGTTGTATATTGTATGCTATCACTTTAGAACAGGATCTAGAAAACTAAAGGTCCTGGGATAGGAAATGAAAGCCTTCTTGGTAATAAGACCAAATGGAATTATAACATGGGCATCAAAACTCTGAGAAACATTTCTGCAAAATGAGAGGATACTGCTTTTTAAAGAGACATTCTTAAATTTCAGTTAAATGAGACTATACTTCACTTATGATTTATCCTTACTTCCAAATGGTTTTGAAGTACCTTTAACATTTAAACTCATAAAATAGGGCAGTTAGAAAACAACTAGGAAAGAGAAGGAAGGAAGGCTGAAGGAAATGGAAGACAGTGAGAGAAATGTTGGGTGATGTTTGGTTATATACTCATGTTAGTATTGAAACTTCCCTATTAGCCTGCTGTGTTTATTCTACCACTTGCCTAAAGAAGGTCAGGACGCTGGGTTTTGGAGATACTTCAGCCTCTCTAAATTAAGTGCAAAGGAGGTGGTGGGACAAACTTCTAGGCAGGGTGTTATCAGTAGCTAAGGATCCGAGCACAGAGGGTCCCTTTTCCTCTGGGTGTTACCAATCCAAAGGCTTTGCACTGTGTCTGATTCAGTCATACTTACTCTCTATTCCAGCCTGTGAGTAATTATCTCTTGTTCTATGTCTGACCCAAGGAGGGAAAGGTCATATGCAGGAGTCAAAACGTCTGGCTATTGTCAATTATCCCAGAATCTCCATGCAATGCGTGTATCAAACTCTTCCGTGTTTGAAACATCCTTGCAGCCACGCATCCTTTTTAAACAATACCCTCCATCATGTACTTTGAATTATGGATCCATTCTTCAACAAGATACTGTTTGTCTCCCTTCTTTCAAGAATTCATCATAATTGCTGGTCCATAGAGTACAGTGCTTTTTACGTTCTACTGGAATTATGAGTTTATTAAGTATCTTTTCAATCATTTTTAGGGTTCAAGACAAGAGGGGAAAGCTGCAGCAGGTACTCATTCTGCCATTTTGAATTGAAAGTATTATGCCTACAGTGACATGAAAAACAAATACAGGATTAAATGGTTGTAGAAATTGTTTTTCGAACATACTGTTCCTGTATGAGAATCAGACACATGTCCTTTTTCTCCATTTCCAAAATCACAATATGTGATTGGTCGTAACAAGGCCTGTGGTAGGCTGATGATATGTAAAGAATAGAGCTTGAAAGTACGAATGTGCAGCTAGAATCTGTGTGGTAGATAGAGTCCCTTCAGTGTTGTGGTTCCTTCCCCCAGCCTAATGGTATAAACTGCCACAGCTCACGGGTCTAGGCTCCTATGTCTTAAAGGATCGCCATTGTTTCTTGTGGACTGTCAAGATCATTGAGCTTTGGAACTAGGAAGGCTACTAAGAACCTTACAGTAACTCAGCAAGATAGATGTTATCTCCACTCAGCACATCAGGACACTGAGGCTCAATGAGATTAAGTCTCAAATGCACAGAGCTAATTATAGTCACATGCTGAACTTGCCGCCCCAAAGGCAGCCTCACTAAGCCAAAGGCCTTTATTCAATGCTGCACGTAGTAAAGCATACTTTATATTGCTCCAGCTCAATATGCTGACACAAACTTCTATTGTGTCTATTCCCACCAAAAATCTCTTAATCATACCAAGTTGTACCATATGCTGTTTTGGTAATCCAAAGATGGTCAAATATTGGCAATCTCATATGGTTCAATCTGATAGATTGTCCTTTAATTGTGTAATGAGATGGAGAAATTTTTCTTTTAGAGGTCAATGTATGAATTCCTCATAGAAGTGTCTTGAGCTTGTTGGGAATTTACTTTGATAAGCCAGCTTGAAGTAGGCAGATCCTTTCCAAGAATGGGTGACAAGATTTCTAATGGAGAATCAGTTTGCACTTGAGGTGAAGCCGAATGAGGCAACAGGATGCTTACGTAGAGTGAAAACTCTGGAAATGAGTGGAAGGCACTAGGAGACTTAGCACTTCCTCAAGATGATGAAAATAGATGTTTGAGGCAAACTTATCTAGATCTCAAGGATAAAGGAAGCTTCTGCTGGTATCCAAGATACTACGGTTCCATGTATTTCTTGAACAGTCAGCATCCTGAGTGAGGAACCAAAGTGTGTTTACTCATATGGTAGTGGTAGGCATTCGTTAAAAGTTAACTGAACTGTCAAAAAAAAAAAAAAAAAAAAAAGTTAACTGAACTGTCAAACAAACAATCATCCCAATTAGACTGTCAGCATTTTGCTGGATGTCACATATGATCTAAGTTTTCTGTAGTGCCTTGAGCATGTGCTAGAAACTTACAAAGCATTAATTTAAGAAGCTTAGATTCTGGTAGACTGACAATCAGCTTCAAGGCTGGTAAAGATCATCTACTAAGACATGTAAATTAACCTTTGTTCCAGGGAAAATGAAATCATAAACTAATAAACTGGCCATGTAACAGAAGGGTGCCACTCACTCTTATTGATAAACATATTGGGCAGTAGCAAGATTCAGGCCCTGGGCTGTCCATCTACTATGTCATTTAAAGTACAGACTAATGCTAAGTGTAGGAAGCCTTGTTCCACAGTTGTGTGAGTGATTTCCAAGTTCTCTACCTGAGCATGTGTGTGTGTGTTCTCTAATTTACGTCTTGGTCATATGTGTGTATTATCTTTCCTCAATAATGTATAAGCTTCTTAAATACAGATGCAGAGTTTTCCATTTCTTTAATATTTTCTCTCTGGTGTATTTCCTTGTGATTACTAATATTTTAATAATAAATAATTGAAGTTTAATCTTATTCTATATGAATTAGAAGAGCAAGGGAAAGAGTTTATAACTAATTTTTAAATATTCTTAAATATTCTAAATTTTTAACTGCATTATACTAGAAAATAATGAATTGAGGAATCTCAATATTAAATCCCTCATTAAGAGCATATTTAAACATGCCTTTGTCTTATATTTAAGATAATGAATCATCTGTATTACTATCATTACTGTCATCATACAGGAGTAATATGATATTTAGTGACTATTAGAAATCTCAATTTAGGAAAAACATTTTGAAGAAAAAAACCACTGCGATTAAATAATTTATTATCATTGCTAAGATGAACACATATACTTGATACTCAATTTTATGCAGAACTTTAAAAAAATAGTTTTAATACAGTATCAAAATCTACACATTTTGTCAAAAGACCAGTGTTCCTTGTATTAGCTTCTGCAGGCTCTACTGCAGGCACAGAAACTTGTTTTAAATGTCTTCAGAGTGTAGGAATACAACAATTTAAAGATGAAAGCTTTTCAAGAGAAGGTGTAAATATAGCAATTTTCTTTTATAGAGTAATAATATTCTTAAAATATATAACATTTTAAAAGAAAAGCTTAAATGATAACCCAATTACAATAATTAGAGAAAATTCTATAGCAAATTAATTCATAAATATTTTCTGAGACCAGAGGGCTGCTTTTTCATCACAGTAACATTCAAAAAAGTGTAACAATTCCTTCACCAATGACAATTAATACATGTCTAATGAGCCTGTTTAAAAACAAGAGCAACAACAGAATATCTGCTATGAATCAAATCTGAGTAATTTAGAAGAAATCTGGGAATTGTTGCATTCCTACTTTTATAGTCTTAAACTACAATATAAACTTAGCATTCGGTCACAGGCCTCTTGCACATTCATACAAGAAACTATCGTTGCATTTAGATAAACACAAAATACCTATCATAGCATTTCCAATACACACAGTCTGTTATATATATATATATATATATATATATACACACACACACACATATATATATATATATATACACCAAAAATAAGGAAAACTAAGCAAAGCTAGCACACCTCCTTTTCAAACCTCAAGCAATCTGAACAAGAGCTTTTAGCTTCAATAATGAAGGACATGCGTCAGTTTCATAAAATGTTACATAGCTGCTGTAGGCTAAGAAAGCTTTTTTCATAAATGCAGTGCAATATTTTAAAGTTTACAGAAAGTTTATTAAGTATAACAGCATGTCTAGAAACTAAATTGTAGAAATTGACATCTCACAGCTGGAAACACTTAGAAAAATTGTTTGCTTGTTCTTTAATTGAAACTGTTAATATTAACATTAATGAATACACTGAAGATGGAGGTTGATATGTTCCCAAGATGTGTCTTCATGAACAATACATTAAGATGAAAAGAAAAGATATATTTACTTTTATCAACTGAAATAAATGATACTCACTGATAAGCGCTTGACAAAGTCTTGCTACCCTCCTAGCTGATAAGGAAAATTTATGTGGTATTTTTAGCACCTCAAAAGTCAAAACAAAATCCCAGAAACCTAATCTTATCTTGCATTCAAATCAATTATGCATCAGGAACTAGTATTTTATTAACTAAAATATAATAGGTGACCAACTCTCCAACTTGGGAAGCTGGAAACCACCTCTTATCTGGAACAATATGGTAGAACACTCCCACCATTATATGCAATGATTCAATTCTATCAAAACCGCAGAGGCTCTACTGGACTCTTCCAATCATGCAGGTTTCCCAATTACAATCTTCGATCTGTAGAGTCAAAAACTTTTAGTTCTAATGAAAATATTGGTACCAAAATGGTGATTTTCAAAGCTACCTTGTTTGAGATTGACTGTTGTGAACATTGAAGTGAGAGACAAAATACAACTTCAGTTATACAACTAAAGGTTTTAGAGGGAAAATATGTGCAATGTACAATCACTCCATGTTATTCCATGAGTCCAGGTTTGTGGAAATCCACTCTTTTCTTCTATCTCTCTTGCAGTGGTGATGTCATGTTTGAAAGAGAGTCCTTCTCACATGGGTCCTTTGTACTGGTTTCCAGACAAATGCTGCCTAATTCCAGGACACGAACCTGCAGCATCTCCAAGTTTCCTCCATACAACCTTAAGAAAAGAAGAAAAAAAAGTAAGCATCTTAATTGTTCTCTTCCGCAAAGACATGTGTATGTTTTTTTTTTTCTTTTTTTAAGCGGGAATCTATGAGAGGGACAAAAAGGAATATAAGACAAGAGACAAAATATTCACATATTTTGTCAAACACAAACACAAAATGAAATGTGATGCAAGTTTCTAAATCACAAGAACTGCTCAACAGATGGGACTACTACACTTTGTTAGCAACCAGGGTCAGAATTAAAGAATGATGTGCCAGCTTACACTAGCTATGAGAGTGGTCCTCAACTTAGTTGCACACTGGGAGTTACTCTCAAACAGGTATGGTCATCTATTTTTTTTTTTTTTAAAGCTTTCAACATGATTCTAATATCTAGCCAGAATTAAGAACACATGAGCAAAATCATCCTGGTTCCTATACTATACATCTAAAATGAGGGATACCAAAATGTTAAATAACTAAGAACAAACGCTCCTTCATTGTCCTTAGTGGTTTAAAGTCCTGAGGTGGTAGCCTTAAGGGTCAGTGGTAGATTTCCCCTGCGAAATGGGGGCCTCAGTTATCATAAATCTTAGCTACCCAACAGTATGGTATCTCGGATTACCACAACAGAAAGCATATAGATGCAGGGAAAAGATAAGAATAAATTCAAGAGTCACTAAAATAGATACAATTACAGTATGCTAAAAATTGGGCCATTTTAAAGGGACAGTAGCAAAAGGTGAGATTAATAATAATTGTCACTGAATTCAACAACGACATGCCAATATACTAACATTAATTAGGAAACACACACAGTAAGTCATAACCCTCTTAGAGTGTTTCACTATTAGGATTATGATCAGATTGATTAATTCCACAAAAGTTTGCATTGCTCTAACATGAATACAAACCCGTTGGCTCATTAATTATTCATAGATTGTATTTCTCTGTTTTCTCTTTTAAAAAGAGCAGATACTCCAGGGAAGCCAAGTACTATTCACAGTACTACATAAGAATATATAGGGTTCTGTCTACCTTCATTTCGAAGCCCATGTAGCTATTAGTCTCTCTGTTTTAGTAGGCACAACTATGTGGTGGAGATATTCTGTCATATTTGAAGGGAATTGTCGTTATGGTCCTTAACTATTTGGAAAGGAATGATATAGCAATGGATGGCCCAAATTGTACCCAAGGGAGTTAGGAAAGTGTCATTTCTCAGTACACTGACTGAAGAGGCACAAATTCTGAATCAGGAAGCCAAGGTGCTATGGACTTTGCCTTTCTAGCCCTTAAATGGTATACACAATTACATCTACCCAGAACGCTTTGATGTCTTGGTTAGAAGCAGAGGATAGAGTCAAATGATCAGGGACGTAAGGCAGTAGATGATTACAACTCAAAAGTGCAACCCCTCTTCAAGTATTCAAATGTAGAATGCAATGGGCCTTAACCCTGAAATTACTATGTGGTGAAAGGAAACTCAGAGAAGGCAGAACTCTGAAATAAGCCAAGGATACAGAATACTAAGGCGGACACAGAGTAGTGACTCATTAACTGAAAGCAGAACAGGTGGGTATCTGAGATGGTCACTGAGATAACCAGTCAAGTATTTCAACTGTTCTCAGGGAAGTGACAAGAGCCAAACAGACAAACCTAAGATAAAACCATTACTACAACAAGATAGATTTACTATTTCTTAGAGGGCAGTGTGTGTTTGGGGTATAGCTTGGGAAGAGAATAAAAGCACTTAGTGCTGTGAAGAAGAGTCTTTCCATTGTATAGATGTTGACAACTTATCTCCAGAAAGAATACCAGAGACTGAGATAAAACAAGTTCTATCTGAGTCTTTTAACGGCTATCACATTATGAGAAAGCTTTACATTTCTGTGACGTTACTGTAAAAGCACATAGTTCCTCTAATAGGTTTCATAATCTTATGTAAGTTTTTTCTTAGAAACTATGAAACTGTCTCACAATCTGTATTTTTCTTTAATCTCCAATATTTGCTGTGTTTTTGATATTGATATAATTTACCATGGTGACACAAATATTTTAAATCAACACTTTTTTCTCTTAGCTTTTAAATAGTTTCCAAATATAAGAGTGCTAATAATCAGATTTGAACTACATTTTTTTCTCAAATTTCGGTGATCAAAGACAAAAGCAGACAGTGAGAAAAGATGCCCTAGAAAACTTTTGAAGGTAAATGAAGAGGACAATGAAGGATTTTTGGAAATACAGGCGAACAAAAATCAATGCAAAACTCATCAAGATCCAATTCATTAGTGGGTCTCTTCTATGACTAAGAAATAACTTTTCTAATATCTAAAAATCTTTCCTCAAAAACAGTCCTGCTGTTTCTTTACAGAAATTCTGCCATTAAGCACAATGGAGATGGTCTCCTCTGCAAGCTATTGGGTTGGCCAAAAAGTTCGGTCTGGTTTTTCTCACAGATGTTACAGAAAAACCCAAACGAACTTTTTGGGCAGCCCAATACGTTGATTTTCATTCTTGAGGAAAGAAAATGGCAGTGCCTAGATTAACTACACTTGGGAAAGTGGAAAGGGCTGGTCCTCAGAGAAAATCTGGGTATATGTCTGACTCCACTGTTCATTAGAGAACAATTTGGGCAAGTAACTTAGTTTCAGAATCTTAGTTTCTTCAAATATAAAATGCAAGTACGGGGTTCTTACCTAGGAGTTCCTAGCCCAACTGCCCATGATCTGGGGTGAAACCCAGACCTCTGAATTATGAAGGAGCCTCGTATGACTCTTTGAGAACCACTGGAGGTACGACCTTCTATGGTCCCTTCTAGTTTTACAATTCCTAATGTCTGAACTTTTTAAAATTTATCTGAGGGAAATGTTCAAATTGAAAACCTTAAGGACAGGCAGAAAGCTACAGAAGATGAACAGTGATGCATTAAGGAAATTATGACATCTAGAACGAACGACCTTTTGAAAACAGACAAAAACAGATATGTAGGAAAGAAAAACAGCCACAACGCAAGCAAGCAGGAGCCTAGATGTGCTGGGGCAAGAGTGTTAAAATGCCTGTGGGACTTAATTTAACATTTACTGGATTCCAGGAACACCTTAGGGAGGTACATAAATGAGATATCTGGTCGTAATAGCCTAAAGCTGAAGGGTATTTCTAAGCCATTTTGATACCCTAATGAACAAAGACTATAGGGATAAAAGTACAGTATAAAGCCAATTCAAATCAGTGCTTAAAATAATCGGCCATGAATTTTTGCTTTTAACAAATGTCTTCCCCTATCATATTCTACTTAGCTTTTTAACAAGCTTCACAAATTATATTCTTGATCAAATGATATATCCAAGCATATTACTAAAAAACTAAAATTCAGTTAATGAAATCCAAACTGCAATAATGATTACATAGGCTATGCATTGTGAAAATAGCATGTCTTTTTTTTTTAAACTGTGTTTTTCTATGACTTCATAAGGTAGATTTCTGTGTGGCTATCTCTTAAGTTCATATCTATCTACCTCTTACTATTTTGAGCTTGCATCAACCACTGAGAGGTAAAGATACTGCTTGGCATGACAGGAGCACACATATCATATGCATGAAGAACTAAGCAAATATTACCTATTAAGATGGTGATTTTTTTTTTCCCCAAGTATAGTTACAAAAAATCTGAAGAAGGTTGCTTTCTCTTTGTTTATCACAGGTTTTTAAACATAATTAAGGAAAATTATGAAATGGAAACTGATTTATTTTATCAAAACTAGTAACATTTTAGAAAATTTATTCAAAAACTTTCACAATTCATTCTGGAACACAGAATTGGCTGATTCTCGCTTACCTGAATATTTTACAACATGATTACTGTGTTAATAAAACTGCAATAAAATTTACTAAAGAAAATCAAGGGAAGGTTGGTTTTACTTTCACATAAAAATATAAAGGCATTTGGCCAGCATTTTTAAAAGAAGGTATTCATGAAGCAATAACTAAGCTATGATGAGGCTTTCAACACAGAATACACAATAAAGCACATTAAACTTACATTGCACATTTCTCTGACTATAGCTTTTTCTGTCTCACTAAGGTCATGTTCATACTCTTTACCCTGTTGACGATCTATAGTTTCCTGAACATCCAAGACCTGGATTTGTTGAAAAAGAAAAGCAAATTTCACATGGAAAAAAAACTTGTCAGTTATGAATAAAAATCAATCATCAAGGAGCTCCACTTTGTAAAAACCTTTAGTTTTCTCCATGTCTGCATATCAGAGTGGATTAGCATATGGCAAAATCTTATAAAAGAGTTGATTGTTCTGAAAGCTATCTGAATCCTCCTTGATTTTCAAATGGCCATTAAGAGAAATCTATTGCATCACTAATAGTCAATTGAATTCATTAATGATTAGATGCATTTAGTTAATTTGGTCATTAAGACAAACTTGACTGTCAACCATTTGGAGACAGTCAATAATTCTTGCTCCATTGTAAGACTGGCATGTAATTAATTAATTATATTGCTCAACAGTCCAAATGATATGTAGACACAGCCTATAGAAAAAAATGACTAAAAAAGATAATAGTCACAGCTGAAACTGGTCAGAACCCAGGAGTATGTAGCATAAGAACCTTTGTTAACATTAACACTAGTGACCTCACAGTTCCTGCCTGGACGTGTTTCCGGTGCCTAGGAAAGGACTGTGGACACAGCTCTTTGACAGAAGCAAAGAGAGGCAATGGCTCCCCAGTTGTGAAAATATTTGAGCAACACTAAATTTTTTTCATCTGGGAATGAGATGCTTTTAAACAATTTTAGGTTCTACTTCTCTAAATTATCACTAAATGGATTGAGAATACAATTCTGTTCAAAATGTCTTTAAAATTTTCATGTCAATACTTTCTGTAGTAAAAAAGAGGGCAAAACTTTGGCTTTGAGTGCTGTTTATTTTTCTCTACATCAGCTTATAAATCAAATCATTGATGTAGCATAAAAAAAAAAAAAATGCTTTTTCTAAAAGCTCCGGTAGAATCCACACTGAACTGTTAACACTGCTAAACTCCCTGGTTCTGTTGTTGTCAGGGTCAGTGCTGATAGCCACACCTAAAGGTGTCACCTGAGAATTTGCACCAATGAACAGGCGGACCAAAAGAAATAACTTAGGCCCGAAGTGGGACCTTCATGTCGAGTTCATGGATACTGAGACTACAACGATATTTACCCGAGTTCAAATCTATAATAAATAATCTCACAAACTACTTTCTCATTAACTCAAAACTTCTGGCCATTATTACTCTGTAGGCACTACTTCTTTAAAGAAGGATATGACAGTGGTAAGTAAGTGAAAGCCTCACCCTGGTACTCAACTCATATTAGAGTCAGTTCACATTTTTTTTTATACTTCGAGGAAATCACTGACGATGCTCAGTGAATATTCATAGAAAACTTACTTACGGAACTCCTGGAACGAGCTCATTTGCCTACAGATTCGATTTATAATGTACCTCAGAGAAGTGTACTTAAATTCAGTTAATTTCTAATAAATGAAGTGAAGCTCCAGTTAATAGTTAGGAATTTTAAAGCAAGAAAAATGTGGTGTTATCACAAGTGGGCTAACTCCTCACACTGACTTACAACAATGCTTTCCCCACAGCTATGACCATGGAGTTTATTAAAGCCTAGACAGATATTTTAAAAAACTTATCAGAACATGAGAAAAGGAGCCATTGTCCTGACTATTCCTTTCAGAACAGAACACCCTTATGATATAAATCAGCTCTAGAGTGGTAGCTTTTAAAAACAAAACATGTTGAGTGGCTACATTTCTTTTTTTACACTGAGATGTTCTGAAGATGCATTTCCCAGAGGCTATGTTTGCACATATTTCTGTTTCAACTCATGGAAGCGAATGTGTATTCTATATTCAAGAGCTTCCAGTTACCCAATCAAGACGCTTCAGTTGCTTGGCATTACCCATCAGCGAAGTGAGGACACTTAACGTGTTCTGATTATAACATAGTATCTTCCTCTCGAGATAAAATTTTCGATGAAAATTAGAGAATGAATTCAGAGAAAATTGAATAGCTCTTCCTTGCCCTCCCCTTCCTTTTAGGCCATACTAACACAGCTGCATCGAGAAATTTGGGAATGATGGCAATGTGACCCACTGCACTGATCTGATTCCAACTGCACTTGCCATTGAATAAGGCAATAGGCTGAAACAGGTTTCAAACAGTTTGGAAAGCAGGGCAGCGTGTTGCCTTTGGAGTATGTGCAGATACTAATACTACAGGATTGAAGCCACTCCTGCATTTTCCCATTTCGAAAATGCTTTTCAGATCGCTAGTGCCTGATTTACACGAAAGTAACAAACAGCTTCTTTAGCATGCTGTTCGTACTAAACAGTATCCAAATGCTGTTGCAGAGAGCAAGGCAGCTGATAAACCAGCAGCCCAGACACAGGGCAGTGCCCAACCAGTATGTGCTTCAGAGAAGCAAACTCACTTCATCTAAGCTACAGCAAAATATAACAAGGGAGCTAAACCGACTGCTAAAACAATCATCCTCAAGTCAAGTAAATATTCTAAAGTTCTCATCTACTTCTTTGCTTTCTGCATGCCAAGGAAAGTGTGGTCCCCTTCACAAGAGCGCATCATCAGGCTGTTGATAAGTCATTCTGAAACCAAAACAATTTTAGAAAAGTCATTGAAACCCACGTGGCAAAAGCAGGACTGAAGCACTCTGCTTACTTTATGACTCAGAAAGGTTTGACCAAGGCTACATGTTAGGAATTATAGATAATTTGGAGGACAGTGTTTTACACTTTGGAACTGATGAAACTTCAAGGAACTGTCTCAGTTTTTAAGATGATTTTTATTGCCTGCCGTTTCTTCTCAGAGAGGTAAATATTTACACTGCTTATTATTACTTATTGGAAAGCTCATTACTGGTAAAGAAAAATAAATGATAAATTTCATCCAAATCTTTTTTTAAGTCATTGCTGAAGCTGAAGTATAAGCAAAAAATAAAATATCTTCATGAATAAGACCATATATCTATTTTCTAATACTCTATAAAGAAGCATTAAAGCATTAACTAGAGTTTGAAGACTTAATTTCTATTTAATGGTGAACAGAGTAGGTTTCTGTTTATTTGAAAACTTTCAGTAAGTTGCACAACGTACTTCAGTTGCAAAAAGAAAGAAAAATATGGTATCTTTCCATATTTTGGCCAACTATTAACTTCCTATATTTGAAGACATCCATGCTACAAACATTGCACAGAAAATACCTGTAACAGTATTTTACATATATGGATATACATGCACATCAGACTTCAACTTCGATGCAGATAGATATGAATCACATTACTCAAAACAAAATGATAAAACTAAAGATTCAATTCAACCATAAGTATTCAAACCCACTATTAGTTTAAAAAAATTAAAATCATACTTTAAAACTTAAGATAAAAAAAAAAAAAGTTACACCATAAGGGCTCAAAAAATAAAGTATCTATGGTTAAAACGAGACCGTGAGGATTACCAGACTATAGCAAACAAGCCACAACACAACTGAAGTACTGGATAAATGGCTGTACACAGTTGGTTACCTTAAGAGAGTGTACCACGGGTTCAGGCTGCTGAGAAGGTGTGGTATGTCCACTGAAGCTAGGTGGAGAGTTGGGTGAACTGTTATTCCCATCAGCCCCTGATGACAACCTAAAAGAACCCTTAGTAGAAAATCAACAACTTTGTTATTAAAACAAAGGTCGTTTATAACTGCAGAGATGTCATTCAATATTCAATTTCACTGCCAAACAAGAATTAGCCATTTTGTTAATTTTTTCTAGCCTGTCCAAAGATGCTATCAACCTGTTAATTGGAAGACACTTGCTGCTTGACCAGCAAAAAAAAAAAAAAAAAAAAAAAAATGTAACCAAGAGCCATCTCTATGCATTTCCAGATGTCACTTCTGATTTACCGAAGAGAGCAGTGCCCCCTAAGGAATGCCCATTAAGAACATTTCAAGAATGATTTTTGAAACTTAAAGATACTCAAGAGTAGGGAATTTGTGAGTTACTCCACAGCTGAGTTAAACATGCTCACTCAGCAAGACAAATGCCATATTCCATATGTCTCAGAAAATGCAGACACATCACCATTTCTCAAATGCATATTGCTGCATTCGAGAAATGGTGTCCCTTATAAAACCCTTCTTTGAGGGAAAGACCTATGCTGGAACATTTCCCAAAGAGATTTAACCATATTCAACAGTTTCTTCAAGAATTCTCTCATTTTATGAACTTTTAAAAACTGAAAAACAAAACAGATCACAAATTACATATTTGTAGATAAGTGACTCTTCAGCTGAACTGCTGGGAAGTCAGAACCTGGGCATTATTAATTTGACCTGTGAGAGTCACAGTCACCCCATACAGGAACTGGGAAAAAGTAAAAAACGTCACTTTTTCTAGGGGTTCCTTGGGAAAAAGACTAATGGATCAGGAAAGAAAAAGAACAGCAGTGATCTATCCTCCTAACAAAAACAGTCCAATGGGAATTGCCCAAACCTGTTTTTAGGGCCTGAGAAATTTTAATTTCTGCCCATCAACAAATCTACAGATTTTTTTCATACTTAATAGATTAATAACTGTTCCCTTTAACTTGATCTTATAAGTCTAACCCCCCGAGAAGGAGCCACGGAAGGTGCATCACGTGTGAAATCATGAAAGGAAGAAACAACAGTGATCTGGGATGTTAATTTTCCAGCACCTACAGGAGAGCTTCTATGTTGTGCATTTTGGGGACGGGAGGGAGAAGCTGAGCACAGGTTATAGGTATGGGTTTTACACAAACCACACTATTTGTAGAGAAATTAACTCTTCCCGTTGACTTTTACAAAGGTGATTATATATATGCAACTTGGAAAATCTCTCTTCCCTTGTCACTGTCCTTTCTTCCTATGTCCTTGAAGGCTATCCTTGCGACCTCACAAGCCAACTAAGGCCATGTTCTTTTCCTAATGCAATCAGGTCAGGTCCTGCCCCCGCCCTCACTAGCCAACAGGGAGAGGAAGGCATGGAAGCTGACATTTAGGTGACCTCTCCAGCTTCTGTCTGCCGTTGCAACTAATGATGAAATTAACAGCAGGTGATGAACAGAACATACAATTATTATAGCCCCAACCCCCCTCTGGGAAAAAATGTTTATAATATTTGTTTTGCTGTATTTGTAATTCGGATCGAATCAGACATGATAGCACCCAAAACAAATAATAGAAAGGAAACTATTTGAAGTTTAAAGATGGTTAATAATAGGCACACACTCCCCCCACCAAATGTGGGCATCCCCTTCCTTTGTAGAGATCAAATATTTCCAAAGCGAAGGAGTTATAAAGGAAGCTCTTCTTCCCTGAAAAGCTCTGATCCTCTACTAGTCTCTTTCCTTACTGGTATCACCCTTATGAACTCTTTGCAAAAGGCTTCTGAGGTTATACAGAGTTCACATCAACCCTCTCATTTAGACTCCACCACTGCAGTGCTGTTTCCTCTGAGTGGTAATCTAACTTGGCAGGCAACAATCCTTCCCCACTCTGGGATACACTCCCTTCCAGTTCTTCCTTTCAAATCCTTTTCTGCCCAGCCCTTCTGTTTCAAAGGTTCCCTTCCCAGACCTGGCAAAATGGTAGGCACGTCAAATTCTAGCTTGCTATTCCTTGGGCACGGGACCTCTATCTTTCAGGGTATTTTGGTTTAAGAGAATTTCTGAAATCAATGATAAGCAGCTTCCCTAAACCAAATCCTCTGGGCAATTAAGCATTGTTTAAACTTAAGGAGAGTCCTATTTAGAAAAACATACTCTTTTATTAAAGAAGTTTCATCATCATCATCATCATCATGAAGGCTACAATGGAAACTACCCAGTGGAGAAAAACTTATCATTCAGGGATTAAAGTTCTACTTCAAACTTGCTTTGCGAGCCATGGACTGGTAATTACTAGAAAGGTCAAGGTTTATATTGTATGTAGTTTTTGTGAAGCCACAAAGGTTACTGAATGCTGGTTAAGTTGTACACTAACAGGTGCTAAAGAGTTTTCTAGATTATAACAGAAACAAGCACCTCATTCTATCACATCTTATTTAGTTACTGTGAAATAAAAGGTTAGATTTCTATGTGCTTATTAGTAGAATCAGACCAATACCTGCAGTTTTCTCTGGGCTCCATCAATACATATTCTCCATCGAATAATACATTTTTCACTGAAGTATTTTTTAAAATATGCTACTGGGTGAAATACTAGCACAACAAATAATTTTAAACAGTCCCTTGGAGTTTATTTCAATAAGATTTAGCCTGTTTATTTAAACTGTATCTTGGCTGGCTCAGGAGACAGGGAATTTAAAAAGAAAAAAATCTTACTAAAATTGGAAATGTGACTCCCAGCTTCGGGGTTGCTTATTTTCAGGCTACACATGATCACACAGTGCATGCACCACCTCTTGGGTCAGCAGTCATTTTGAAAGGGCAAGGAATAATTTTCTGGGCTGGTCGTGAGACATCTGATGGTGTCTAACAATTCATTTCCATGGCCACTGACCTTTAAACTCCTTTTCAAAAAAGGTGCAGGTACTTTCCTCCTCCTCCAGTGTTTGGGGTTATTCAACTTTCACCCCCAGGTTCAGGGAAAAAAAAAAAAAACACTGAAGGCGACCATTTAGGAGGTGAAATAGACTCTACTCCCGCCTTCCCTCCCCTGATTTGGACACACAGTGACTTTCTTTCATGTGTACAGACTTATTCTCTCCCCCCCACCTCCCCGGCAGTACGACTTTTCCTCTAGCAACAGAAGCCATCTGGTTATGCACAAGCAAATCAGCAGCTGACTCATCTTCACTCACCGGGAGAGTGGGCAGGCATCGTCCTATTCCTCGGCACCCTTGCCACCACTGCAAGACCCGCCGGGCTCTGGGCCCCCAGCCTTTCTCCATATTTGAGCTGTTTCTAGTTGGAGGTTGCCTTCTATTCTGGGTGGCCTTATATTTGGAACAATATAGTACAATCACTCAGAAAAATACTGTTTCCCAAGTCTCAAGAAAGCAGATAGAACAAGAAGCTTAATGAAATGAACCACAATGACCACAATGGCAAGCTGTAACATGCACCTCTAACTAGGGAAAAAATTAAAATAAAAACTCACTGAAGTCCTGTATATAAGAGCTAATACTGATTTTTTTTTAACAAGTTTTGGGCAAAGGTATAACTAATTCTCAAGCTATCAAAAAGAGACAGATGATAATGCCAAAATTCCAGATTAAAAAAAAAAAGGAAGCTATTTATACAACTTAATTTTGTTGGTTTTATTTGTGAGAAACAGAATTAACATAAATCTTACAAGTATTTAAAACTGCAACTTAGAAATTATTTAAATGCAGTTGGGAGCACTCTGACCTTATGTTAAGAAACACAAGTTGGGTAGATATATTCAACACTCGGAAAAACTGACACTGCATCAAATTCTCAGCAAAATTTCTGCACACTGAAGAGTATATAATGAACCAAGAGATCACCATTGCATTAAAATAACTTTTAAATGGGACATATACACAATTATCAACATTTCTATTAATTGGTTAATTCCCAAATTTCTGTACTGGTTGGAACTAGAGACATCACAACTGACATAAAAAGAAAATACAAAATTTTTTTTTCCCTGAATTTCAGGTTTTTTCCATGACCAAACTGTGTAATTTTATTAAAATGATCAGAAGCAAAATGAACTAATTTGAACATAATTTCTTTTCCCTGCCAACTTTCACTAAGACCTGTATCTAAGAATGCTATATCCTAAGGAATAAGAAACAATTTTTAAAATATAGAAAATTCGCAAATACAGTCCAAAAATTCCAGTGTCCAAATGTTTAAGTTAATTTTAGGAGATTGAAAATGAGAATATAATTTTTTAGTTCTCATTAATCTATTATCCTAGAAGTATGTGCTTTACTGTGAATAGCACTGGTCTAATCTTGACTTTTCTCTAACTTTTGGAGGCTGAACCATAAAGGCAATGTACCATCGTCTTAAGCGAAGTAAAAAAGGGGAGCAATCTTGACCAGCAGTTGGTACTCACAAAACTTTTTCCTGACTCTACAAAATCAATACCAGTTACCTATTAAATAAGTAAGTCACACATATTCCTCACATATAACAGAGAAAATTATATATTTACACTTGGACCATAATGATCATTTCATCAAAGCAACACTGATTTAAACTTTGCTCTTTTAGTAATCATTTCATATGTCAGTGTCTAATTTATTTCCATCATCAAAAGAGTTATATCCAATAATTTATAATATGGTTGATGGCTTAAAATTCACCTCCCATCCCAATCTGCATAGTTCTGTTTCTGAGATGATCATTAACAACTAATGCAGATTTTTTACAAGTGAGTTCTATCTTCTAAATTTGGTTCTCTCCAAGTCTTACGCATCTCTCAGATCTCATGTTTTTTGGATTCAACAACCAAGTAAAACATAGAAACTTCCTTCATTCTTCCTTAGTGTGTAGCGAGATTAAATCCCAATGCCTCTCCACTGTAACAAAGCTTATTATCATAACCATGAAATCTAAGGTAACATCTATAACCATTTAGAGCCCTGCTGAAAAGAGCAGTCATTTATTTTCCCACTTTCAGAAAGTTGATACAACATGCAATAGCTACGCCTTTCAGTATCTTGTAACAGGTTCTTTTTAAACATATTAAATATAGATTATACAGTATTATTAATCTCATAAGAGGGGGTGATATATGGGCCAGATTTTTTATGGAAGAATAAACTACTTGATGATATCATTTTAAAGGAATAGGTCCTCTTTTAGAATCAGGATTATTGACTTTCTACTCACGTCAGCAATTTTCTTGTTTTAATTCAGGTCAAGGAAAAATGTGTCCAGACCAGCCATCATTTTTGACCTTCGAGTAAAATATATCTGAATAATACTTATATACTAATGAAGGCTTAGCTCTCTGCTAGTTCTACCATTGTCAATCATGACATTTTTTGAAGACAGCTTCATAAAACATAAGCCTTCAATAATTCAGTGGTTGGAGTTATTTCTGGCAACTTCAGAGCCTGAAGTGGGGAAACCCAGATTCCAGCCATCAATTGGGAGAACAGTTCCCAACAACCTTAAGAAAGTCACTTCCTATTCTCTGAGGAATTCTATTTTGCTTTGTTTTCTGGAGTTTTCCAAAAATCCAGAATCATTTAAAAAAAAAAAAGAAGCATGTGTGAATGACCCTACTACTCCAGTAGAAATCTGTGTACTCATCAGCTACTTTATATACAGTTACTTAGAGTAATCTGCAAATTATCTAGTACTCTGCAAATTATTTTACTTTGCTATATAGCAAAGTAATGCTCTGCATCAAGACTGTGGGAGGTGACTTACAGATCACTTACTGTGTGCTAAGTACTCATTATAGAAACCACAAATTCTAATACTCTAAGCAAACACCATAGATAAGGAAATAAAAGCACACCTCAACATAACATAGGCCATATATGATAAGCCCACAGCTAACATCATGCCCAATGGTTGAAAGCTAAAAGCACTTCCCCTCAGCCATAAAAAAGAATTAAATTTTTACATTTGCAACAACATGGATGGGCTGGAGGGTATTATGCTTAGTGAAATAAGTCAGAAAGAGAAAGAAAAATACTGTATGTTACCATTTATATGAGAAATCTAAAAAATAAAACGAATGAATATAACAAAACAGAAACAGACTCATGGATCTAGAGAACCAACAAGGGGTTACCAGGGAGAAGAGGGAAGTGGGGAGGGGCAAGACAGGGGTAGGGAGTTAAGAGGTACAAAGTACTAGGTATAAAATAAATAAGCTAAAAGAATATATTGTACAGCATAGGGAATATAGTCAATAATTTATAATAACTTTAAGTGGAGTATAATATATAAAAGTTTTGAATCACTATGTTCTAAACCTGAAATTAATATTGTTAATCAACTAAACTTCAATTTTAAAAAAACAAAAAATTAAAAATAATTTTTAGTATTAGAATTATTATATAATGTAAAAATGAGATGAAATAAAATAAATCATGAATTCTAATACTATAAGCAAACACCCTATATGAGGAAACAAAAACATCCCTTCAAATCACTGACGAAGATAAAACATATTGGTACTACTATTCCTCTTTAATGACATGATATCTGGAAGATCTTTTTCCATGAAAATTGAGATTTGGAATACTTTCTAGTATTGTCCTTAAAATAACTGACTTCTCCTTCAAAATTAAGGAAAAAATATGAAGCCATTCAAATTTTTAAAAGATCATCTAAACGAAAAGAGAATACTTATATTACTTACAGTCTCACCGAGGAAAATTATAATTCACAATGTGAGTTTTAAGAGAACTAGCAAGATGAAGCTATTGTGATTATCTTCTTGCTACTTTATGGTTATATTTTATTTATTACTCTTTTAGTAAAATTATTTTAATTGATACTCTGGAAGCTTCCATTCTTTTGCCTTATAGAAATACATTTAAAAAACATCTTTAACAAGAATAAAAGAATACTATGTTTTTATATTTTATTATATAAAATACAGGCTTCCCATTTAGATATAAATCAGATGTAATGCATTTGTAACAAACATTAGAGCTCAGCCCCTCATCTATTATAGGAAGCCAACTATGAAAGCCTGAAGATTGATCGACTAAAGTGGTTTCCTGTTAGTTAAAGATGTTTAATATTTTATAAGTCCTGAAGCTAGGTCAAACTATCAAACAGTGCATCATACCTCATGAGAATGCATACCTAGTTTAGGAGGGAGGATGAATTCTCTCTTTCCCTATTATATGGCAAGAGCAGATGCTTTGCTTAATCTCATCAGGAAAATAATATTTTGTTCAGTTTGATCAGTCTTCATTCTGAAATGTTGCAATACTGCACCAGCACACAAATAAATGCTCAGATCAGAAGAGATTTTAAAGGTCACCTTGACAAATCTTTTCCAAAAGATTCCTGTCAATGGGCTTAGAAATGCTAAGAGACCCTCTGCTTTGCTCTAATAGATAATAGTTGACTGTATTCAGGGAAAAGTACTTTTTAATTTAAATTAACTAAAGAATCTATTCAATACTAATTTAAAATATTAGATAATTTCCTGGATTTACAGATATTCATTTATTCACTTAACAAAATATTTACTAAGCCCGTACCAAAGATAATATTCCATACGATGCCAAGTAGGTCTCTATTCCAGTAAATTTTTGTTGAAAGAAAAGCACAGTGAGCTCAGATCATTGACTATAGGGTCACAATGCCTAGGTTCAGATTCTTTTTTTTTTTTTTGATGTGGACCATTTTTAAAGTCTTTATTGAATTTGTTACAGTATTGCTTCTGTTTTATGTTTTGTTTTTTTGGTCGCAAGGCATGTGGGATCTTAGCTCCGATGAGGGATGGAACCAGCACCCCCCTGCAGAGGAAGGCGAAGTCTTAACCACTGGACCGCCAGGGAAGTCCCTAGGTTCAGATTCTGGATCTGACACTTAGCAGCTGCATGACCTCTCTGTGCCCCAGTGTCCTCGTCTATAAAATGTGTATAAGTCATGGTACAATGGTACCTCAGTCTGTGGGTTTGGTTACTTACATGAAAAGAGCTTTTCCAGCAGTGCCCGGCCCACATTAAGTGCTAAGTATTTGCTGTCATTACCACGAATGGTTTTGCTTTGCTTGTCAACACATTTATAACTTGTTTGTCAATCTACTTTCACGTGTTTATTATTTAGAGCAGTTCTCAACCTGAAGTGATTTGGCCCCCAGCAGGGGTATTTGACAAAAATGCCTTGCAGACATTTTTAGTTGTCAAAACTGGGCAGTTTCTATGGGAATCTTGTTGGTAGAGGACAAGGATGCTTCTGAATGTCTGACAATGTACAGGATAGCCCCCTACAGTTATCCAGCCCCAAATGTCAATAGTGCTCAAGTTGAGAAATCCTGAGTTGGAGAAAGAAGTGTGCTGGGAAACTGCAAAACAAAATTTCTGGTGATAGCTCCGTAGCAGATTTTGCATATGAAGGCAAGTCGCCCACAAGATTTGGAGCTTGTGATGATTTTAAAGGAAACTCTCTGGGCTTCAGCCCTCAAAGTGGTCTAAGTATAAAGACATCTTTATTTCCACCCCCAAAAAGGAAATTACTCTTTCTAACAAAAGGAATAGAATTAAAAATACCTGATACATCCTACTGCAGCAACACTAGCAGAAACAGAATACTGAATGGGCAGGCTCAGGGCAGCATTCCAAAGAACAAAGAGCTCTTAGAGTGGAGAGAGACAGCATGCTGTAGCGCCATGAAAACGGAGACACCAACCCCACAGAGAATAAAACTGGCAGAAGATGCTCTGTGGACATTATGGAAGAAAATGAAACTTCCTTAGCAATACAACAGGTAAAGATGCTGCACTTAACTTTAAGTAGTCACACTAGGAAAGAATTAAATTGCCATCAAATAGAAATGAGGGCCCTGACACATGAAACATCCCAGTGCAGATGAGAGCATCCTGTGATACGCAGAGGGGAATCAGAGAGAGAGAACACTGGACCAGGACAGGGACCATTCTCTCCTTCATGCGTAGCTAAGGGTTGTGGTCTCTTTACATACGTCTCCTCAGTAGAAAGAAGACTCCTTGAGGGTGTGTCTTAGTAATAACAGCTCTCAATTACTAAGCCCCTACTACATGTTAGGTCTCTCCTAAGTGCTGTCAGTTAAAAGATTATTAAGACTAGCTAGCTCCTACTATTTATCTATTAAGACATGAACTGTTGGCCTGGCGCTTGTTCTCAATAATTTATACTCCGTAGTGATTGTTTTCTTTTTGGTTGGGGGCCCTGAAGGTCATCTTCTGTCCCATGTACTCACTACTTAGCTCCTGGGCTGCAAGGAGATCCCGTAGATCCTGGGGAGGATCAGGACAGTTTAGAATGGCCGAGGGGCTTGGGGAGGTCAGAATAGAAGCGTGTTAATATTAATAACTGATGCAGAAGAACTGGTACACACCAGCTAAACATCACCTCTGGGCCCTTTTGACTTTGTCCACTCCAGACCCAGAACTGTGGCCACAACACTTACTTAAAGCCTGTAGCTATAATAACCCAAAGATTTTGAGACTTGAGATTTGATAAAGTTGCCTGAAGAACTTGTTGAGAATTGCTAACAACTCACTTTGGAATACTATGTGAGTCATGGTATTGATATAAACAAAATACACTAGGGTTCCAGCTAAATACAGTTACCAAGAGAATAGTCTATCTCCTGTTCTTTCTTCTCTTGGGTTTGGAGTTCCAGTGATACTTTTCTGGATCCCATGCTTTACTTGTCCCACACTGGTGTGAACCAGGATGTCATTCTCTTGATTCTGGTTCCTTATTCATTCATATTCTTTCTCTTATTCTGGAATAGGTATTGAAAAAGCTTGCTTCCATCCTGGCTCTGATGAACAAATCATGATCATGTGGACTGTACTTTCATGGTTTGACAGAGGGTGTAATTACCCTGACCACTCACTGTAAGGTGAGCTGATAAGACTCTTGTTCATAGCCCTATCCTGTTTTACAGTAATATTTCATGTATCTTGGAGCTCCCTGAGGTCACCACACTTGACTTTTATTATCTCTGTAATCACAATGACTAGCACCCTATCTACATGTAGTAGTTGCTCAATAAACTTAATATATTAATGGATGATCAAAATCTATGTGTGAGACTGTGGCTTTTCCTCTGTCATCTCAGAAATAGTTGTGTAAATGCTTTACTTGTGTGCCTGTGTACCTGGTAATTAGTAGGTACTCAGCTATTTGTTAACTAACTAAAGCACACTTCTAGAGTGCTAAAATGGCCTGAAGTAAGTGAAACTGACGTTACTATGATGGCCCATATAGCCTTTTTTGGCAAGTCTATAGAATTTAAACACAGACTAAATTCCCACTATTTTTCCTTCTCATTAGCCAGTTATTATTTGAACAAAATAAATTTATTCTGAAAATCTGGACTCACTTCCATCTATTTCTAAAGCTGCAGTGAAGCTCTAATATGTTAAAAAAGAAACAACAGAAAAACCAAAAAAACAGTAACTGAAAAGATCACTAGGAATGGTTAGCAGACCAAAAGTAGAAATAAGACCTTATTACTGAGGCATCCAGAGTATATGCTGATTTCCATCAAAATCATTATGTAATGCCAGACATCAAGTGGTGAATATAAAAAAAGTTATCATCAAGAGGAATATTATTCTCAACTTAATTACGTGTAGGCCAATCAATCTGTAAGTATCCAGGCCTTCCCAGCTAAGGAAGCCGGAAGGGAATATTTTTTCACTCACTCCTCATTTATTATGCCAAATAATGGCTAAGATTGAGGTCTGTGGAGTTGCAGTTGAGGCTGTGAGGAACTTCAATTCAGAGAACCTGAAATATTAAACAGTTGTCACAGTCAGGGAAACAGAAGTTCAGAATGATGTGAGCCTAGGACACAAGGGACAGAGTAGCAAGAACTGAGGCTGACATGAAAGGCAGGAGGTCAGATGATGGAGAACCTTCTATACCATATGAAGGATTTGAAATTTATTCTCTGCTGAGGCATGAGCTACGTGACAAGACCTGATTTGGTTTGATAGATTGCTCTAGGAATAATGTGGAGAATGATCTGGGTGGGACAAGACTAGGTAGGATAAAGTCCAATTAGGAGATTAACAAAGAAGTTCAAGTAAAAAATGATTACCCATCACCTACACTGGACAATAGCAGAAGGAATAAAAAGGATATTGATGGATTACAGGGCAGGACCTTTTGAGCCTTAATATTTATTTCAGTGGAGGCAGGGAGGCTGAAAGAGGACTCTGGGATGAGTACCAGCTAAATGGTCATGCGATTAACCAGGATAGGAAATGCCAGGGGAAGTAATATATCTCATTCATCAGATTTTAGAATGAAGATCAAAGAGGGAATTAACAATATTAAACACAAAAGCATCTTTCTCACAAATACCCCCAACAAATGGTTTTCTTCTGACATGTAAAATAGGAGTTTGCAAAATACTTAAATTGTAAATGACTTTAACTTCATGCCATAATGAAAATATGTTCTTGGAAAAGAAAATAATTCTGAAATATCTATCACTCCAGGTGAAACTTGAAGATATTTAAATACAGTTTCCAGAAAAAAAAAAATAAATGAAAGTAATTACAGAGGTTAGCAGGATGCCTTTTTACAAGAATGAGAGAGGGCAAACCCCAGGAAGAAAAGAATTAATATCTTGAAAGGGCCAAAACAGCAAACACCCTGTATCTCTGTAGCCAGAGCAATAACAGACAAAGAATAACAATGAAGGCCTGGTTAAAAAAAAATAGCTGTTAAACAATAGGTAGGAAATGTGGACAATTAGATTTACGTGCATTCTGCTTCTAAGTAAAGAGTTTATGTGCTTAATTCTTGTCTTTTATTAACCATACACCTCCCTGTGAGAAAGATTGAAATTTCTAGAAAAAAAGAAAGATCATACATCTAAATGAGTTTCCAATCAGGTTGACATTAAATAGTAAAAGTTTATGGCATTCTTGCTGAGAGAAACATATCTGAATACTTTTAGGTCTTGAGCTTATAAAAAAAGGGGCATGAGAGGGGCATGAGAAGGAGTGAGAGTCAGGGCATAGAAACGAAATGCCCATGTAGATGCAAAAGCAAAAAAGTAATTCTAGCTCTTTTCACTTTCAGACATGGGCACACTGCAGAAGGATGTTATTATCAAGTCAGATGCACCCGACACCCTATTACTGGAGAAGCATGCAGATTATATAGCATCCGATGGCTCAAAGAAAGATGCTTACATTCTTACTCTCTCTGATAGTATTAATGTTATTGACGTAAATAAAGTTGTGGAATAAGTTCAGAGTCTACAGAAAGAAGATGGTTCTTTCACTGGAGATATGTGGGGTCCCACTAAGCAGCTGGTCTAACTGGAGTTAATGGTCTGCTGGAAGTTCCAGCATGCACTGTGCTAGTTATATCAGCATACAGGAGTACTGGAACAGAGGGGGCCAGTCTAAAAGATAAGGGCTGAATACAGTGCAGGCCGGAGAGACCAGCTGCTTCATGGGATGTGAAAATCTACTTTTATATAATAGGGAGAAATCGATACAAGATTCTCTTTTTGTGCGGCGGCAATTTGGCTCTATTGGGGAAGCTGGATGCTATTAATGTGGAAAAGGCAATCGAATTTGTTTTAATCATGTATGAACTTTGATGGTGGGTTTGGTTGCAGGCCAGGTTCTGAATCCCATGCTGGGCAGATCTATTGGTGCCCAGGATTCCTGGCTATTACTAGTCAGTTGCATCGAGTAAATTCTGATTTACTTGGCTGGTGGCTTTGTGAACGCCAGCTTGCGTCAGGTGGATTCAATGGAAGGCCAGAGAAGTTACCAGATGTATGCTATTCTTGGTGGGTGTTGGCCTCCCTAAAGATAATTGGAAGGCTTCACTGGATTGACAGAGAGAAACTGCAGTTTCATCTTAGCATGTCAAGATGAAGAAACGGGAGGATTTGCGGACAGGCCAGGAGATATGGTAGATCCTTTTCATACTGTATTTGGAATTGCTGGATTGTCACTTTTGGGAGAAGAACAGATTAAACCTGTTAGCCCTGTTTTTTGCATGCCTGAAGAAGTACTTCGGAGAGTGAATGTTCAGCCTGAACTAGTGAGCTAGATTAGATCCCTTGATGCAAAAGTTGCTTAGTGTAGTTTTACTGTTTTAACATTTCAGTATTTGAAGTGCTTAACAAACTTAATGACTGCCATGTTAATATTCTGTATATGAATTGTGTTGATTTTAATAAATTATATAATTATACATTTAAAAAAAGTAATTCTAATTAACATTGCTTTTCGCTTGCAGAGCAGAGCTGAGCAATGATTGTGTTAAATACCTCAGCACTTCAGAGCCCAGTGGAAGACATGTAGCTAGAGCCCCAGGGACTAAACAGATATTTAGGACAAATCCTTGCTGAGGTTACTGAGAAATATACACTGTGAGGTGGTGTTCACTGGCCTGGCTTTGGCAAAAGGAAGGGTCTACAGTATCTTCAAGGAGTGTTCCAGTCCCCGAAGCTCCCACACAAAATGGGGAGGTCAAGATATGAGAGAGGTCAACAGAGAGGCAGGAAGAGTCAGCTTCATCCAAGGGCAGCTACCACCCTAGGACACGCGTTCGTAACACAAATAACAATGGCTGCCTGTCAAGACTGCAGTTCACCCGTGCCATTTTGTGGAAAGCTCTACCTCAGAGCAATTCACAATGATCTGACTGTTAAAGGTTTACAAAAACAAGAGTGGTCCAAATGAATCTAGGCCCCATAGTCTCTGCACACATGGTAGTAATGAAATCACCAGCAGGGAGAAATGAGATCTCCCATTAGTGACAACACCATTAAAGCACAAAAGGAAACATCATGGGGACATGAGCTCAATTTTCACAAACGGCTCTTACTAGGGGAGGAAGAAAATAAGTGATTTAAAAATATGTTTATTTGTGCACTACTTCCTAACATAAATAATTTAGGATGCATTGTACGCCTCTCTCATTCCCTACCTTTAAATCTTGCAGTGTCCCAGGGCACAGTCCACAAACCACTTTTTTTTTCTCAACACTCATTCACAAAAATTTCTAATTCAGTCCCATAGCCATGTATTCTTTCAAATTTTTATATCCAGCCCTGCCCTTTCCCGACTTCCATATGTATACATCTAACTCTGCATCTGACATCTCCTCGTCAATGTCCAACATCTCAACTTTACCACGTCCCCAAAGAACTTGATTCCCCTGCACCCCTTAACCTGTTCCCCCCAATCTTCCCCATCTCAGTAAAAAGCACCACCAATCATACAGTTGCTTAGATCAAAATCCAAGGATCATCCTTCCTTGATTCTTCCCTGAGCTGCCATTCACTGCACAGTCTCTGTAAACAGTTCTTCCTGGGGTTGTCAGTACCCAACCGGTGAAGCCATATGCAGTCTCTTTCCCTTATATTCCACATCTAATCTGTCATAAAGCACTCCCAGCTCTACTTCAATATATAGCGTTGTGCATCCATGCCTCCTCACCATTTCCACCCCTAGTTCAAGCTACCATCAGCCCTCTCAGTCTACCAAAGTAGCTCCCTATTGAGTGTCCTTATGTCCCCTCTCCCTGCCTCTACTATCTTTAGTCTGGTTTCAACCCAATATTCGCAGAGACCTTTGGGAAATGTAAATAGATAATATCATACCCTCACCCAATTCCTCCAATGGCTTTCCATCAACTCAGACCCCAAATCCACACGCTCGACCTTGGTCAACAAAGCCCACAGGGTCTGTTCCCTGCCCGTCTCTGACTTCACATCCTGTTACTCTCTGTCTCACTCATTCTGTTCCAGCCACTCTAGCCTTCTAGCTCCTGTTTCCTCAAACACGCCTATCTCATTCCTGCCTAAGGCTTTTGTCTTTGCTGTTCTCACTTCTTGCAATACTCGATTCTAGCCATAATCTTTTCCTTCCTTCGGGTCTCTTTAGATTTCACGTCCTCAGAGAGGCTTTTTCTAACTCCATGTAAAATACCCCCTTACTCCAGTCACTGCCCAATTCTGTTCCCTGCTTTTGTTTACAGTGATTATCACTTCCCAATAATACGTATTTATGGTTTTAAAAGAATAATCCACCTACTAAGATGTAAGCTGCATGAATTTCTTATTCAGGGCTGTATCCCCATTGTCTAAAGCAGTATCTCTATATAAGGGATGCTCAAAAAATACTTGGGTAAAATATTGAATGAATGGTCAATACAAGTCATCAGCCTTCCATGACCTATAGAAATCCCATTCCCTATTTGTTAGGGGTTGTTTTGGTTATATTAAGAAAAGCAGAGAAAGCCCACTAGTCACTCATCATTGAATGAATATCCCTGTACTAATTGAACAATAAATGTCAACATCTCTCATTCCAAAAAGTGAGGTTACTGCTTTTGTCTAGCCTCTATGAGATTCTGGGAATACAAGACAGAATAATTGAGGGGCTTCCCTGGTGGTCCAGTGGTAAAGAATCCACCTTACAATGCAGGGGACGTGGGTTCCATCCCTGGTCAGGAAACTAAGATCCCACATGCCGCGGGGCAACTAAGCCCACGCACCACAACTACTGAGCTCGCACGCCTCAACTAGAGAGCCTGCGTGCCGCAAACTACAGAGCCCATGTGCTCTGGAGCCTGCACGCCACAACTAGAGAGAAAAACCCGCAAGCCACAACTAGAGAGAAGTCGGTGCGCCGCAACTAAGACCCGACGCAGCCAAAAAAAAAGAAAAGAATAACTGAAATATAAAAGTTTCACCTCATGCCTCCATACAAATTTTGACCACAGCTAATGCCACAAACCAAGTCTTCCTAGTTAAAAAATTTTATTTCTCCTGAAGTCTCTCCTGAAGTCTCTGGTTGAAGAACTTAAGAGGAATAAAAGGGCCAAAATTCTGAGATCGTTACCTAAATAAAGGACTTGGCTAAAGTTTAAAATGCACAGCTAAATTTTTCTGAAAAGTGACATTATGAAGCTTTAAGAAAGGCAAATCTTAAAAAAATATTTTTAAGTTAGAATTTTTTACAATAGTATCATCCTGGAAAACAATCAGGTCTACCAGTAGTAATAAGTTTTCCAAGGCTGGCTAGAGCTGGTTTTAGAAAAAAAAAAGGAAATAATATTTTGCTATCCCACAAGACTGATGACCCAGGGACTAATGAGCTCCATAAGCAACTCACTGCCTGACCCTCAGCAAGTCACTTGTCCTCAGTGCTAAAAGGGAGAGGCCTATCAACTAGCTTCATGTGGTGGCCGTGAAGGGTGACTAAGAAACCTGATTGCAAAGCACTCTGAAAACACTAAACACTATAGAGACAGGCTTGCTGATAGCCAGGTTGCCACCAGTCACCATCTAAGCATTGCGAATGCCCTTGGCTCTTTTTAAGCTCCCTTCTCCCTCTTGGCTCTTCTGATGTCAATCGCTCCTGGTGGCAAAGACAAAAAGACAAGTGAGGATTCTTCTCACTTGCCTAGTCCTCTCACTCACTTCTCACTTCCTGATCCACAGGAAACATGCTGGAGACTTGAACTAGCCTCTGTGTTCCTGTTGTTTCCAAAGCAACTTGCAGAGCCCCTATGAAGGAAGAGACACTGTACAAACAGCCAACTAAAGGCCTTTCTTTCCTTTCCTTTCCAGGTACACACAGACCACAATTAAAACCACATATTTAACAAAGATCATGAGAGAGGAGAAGATTAATATGAAGGACTTGAAAATACAGAATTCACTTAATTCTTATCAGTGATCTTCCTATTTCTTATTCTTTCATGAAATGCCCTCACTTAAGGGAAAAGGGAGATTAATTGATTTCCGACCTCCTCCCAAGCCAGAAATGGCTTTCCTCATTCATTGATAAACACTGATTTAGAATTTTGCTTGTCTGTGAGGGACTATATAGCAATTCACGTTCTTCCCAAGCCACCAGCTGTACGGTATCTATTTTAAAGACAAGCCTGCCCCATGTTATCTTCCCAGCAATTTCTTGAAGGCATGCAAGAATAGCCAGGACACAAAAGCAATATAATCACTCACTCACTAAAGTATACATTCAGTCACCATACATATGCGTTTCAGAAAACTACAAATTTCCTATCTGTTAGCACCACAATTGTCCTTCCTGTATGGGAGGACTTGCCTTTTCAAGTCAAACGCAAGCATGTCGATCCCCAGCAAGATCATTCCAAAGCTACGTGGTTTGCTAGGAAAGAATACCTTTACCTCTTGCTCAACTACTCCTCTGGTTCAATTGCAACACTTTCCAAATACCAGCTACTGATTACTCAGGGCAGGTTTGGGGATGATAAGACAAAGGAACTTAAACCAATGAAAAAATAAATAATACTTATTGAGAAAAGTATTTGCATACAATAAATTCTCTATGTACAAATGCAAATTTATGTAACAATATGCGAGACCAATTTTTTAAAAATAATATTAACAGATAACCCAAGCAATTGACACATAAATATTTTTAGTGTAGGACAAGGGTCAGCAAACTACTGCCAGAGTTAAATCCAGCCTCTTTCTCCTGTGTTATAAACAAAGTTTTATCAGAACACAGCCAAACCCATTCATTTAGATACTCTGCATTTGTTTTCAGCTGTCTTGGTGCTACAGAGACAGATGTGTAGTTGCAACACAACATATGGCTCACAAACTTGAAAATGTTTACTATCTGCCCCGTTACTAAAAAAGCACCAACCCCTGGTTTAGAAGATAACAAGGTCACTGCAGATTGGAATAGTCTGGGAAGTTTCTAGAGAAGGAGGCAAGCAGCTTAAAGAGAAACTACAATTGAACCAGAAGATAAGTGATAAGTGGACAAATATTTTTTCCTGAGTAATCATTTATCTATAGACTAGAAATGTCCTTAAAATTGATAAAAGGATGAGATCTTCCTATGCTGAGAAGATCATTATTAGAGCGATGAAACTCTCAGTGAACAGCAAAACAGATGGACTAGAACATAAACTGGGTTTCTTGGCTAATTCCCAATTCACACCCCAATGATACCACACCAGAGGTTTGTTGTGGATGGAGGTGGTGGTGATGGTCGTGGTGTTTTCAAAGCTAACTTGCTTCAAGAGAAACATACTTGCCACATGACAAGTTTCAGCAAAATGGGAAGAATGCTAGACTAGTGGTAACAGAAAATCTGGACACAAACCTTGCCTCTGCCTATTAGTGAACACACACTCACCTGCAATAGAGATAATCATAGGGGCCAAGGTCAGAATGGGAATCAGTATCCCAAGATAGACTCAGTGGCAGTCCAATACCCAGGACATCAGCTGATACTCAGGCTGTGGTTAGTGCTTGTAACCTAAACAAGGCTTCAGAGTAGAATGGGTGATTCAACCATCACATCCTGTGCCCTGAGGCAGACCCAGCTGCAAGGGTCACAGATTTTTCTAAATCATCCATCCTGCTGTGGTCCAAGCTGTTTCTCACAGAAAGAAAGGTCCATTTTAGGTTACAACCTCATCATTTAAAAGAAGAAAGAACATATACAAATAAAAGAATTGGACACTATCCTTTTCATGACCTATAATGGGGTCTCTCCTGGGGCCCTAAAGACGTAAGATTCTGAACAAACGCTTAAAACCAGTAGGATTGATGCCTGCAAACAGAATTACCATAAAGATACATCTAAAATAAAAAGCACAGTTTAATAAGGCAATAAGGTATTAAAAATCAATGTGAGAACGAAATTGAACATTTTCTACTGGTTTAAAGACTAGTTAAAGTCTATTGACTCACAAATTACTCTGGCATCATTTATAGCCCTGAAGCCCTGAGAAACCACCTAGAATTGAGAGATGTCTTATCACATTCTGGTAACTGACTCTGAAGAACCTTGTCAACATCAAGATCCTGAGCAGGGCGCTTATTTTAAGTGAAAAACATTGGAAGGGCAGCTGCCCTTACCTGCTCTCATGCCCATTTTGATCTTGTTCTCAAGTGTCAAAGGCTCAGTATAACTGGTTTCCCTAACCAAGAGAATCCTCTTTAATAAAACGAATGCTGTGAGGCCACATAAGGCACCTTCTTTACAAATGACCATTTAGTAGAGGGTCCAGTCTTAAATGGACCTCTCCAAAGTCCTTTTCAATTGGCAATGAATGTGAGCTGCCATCACTAACTACCTTACCATTTGCGGAACTCATCAACAAACGCATGTGAGTTTTGCCGGTCAAGGAATTGTGCATTAAAATAGGAGTGGGATGAGAACAGGGGCTGAAAAGTGAATGGAATTTGTCCCAAACAATATAACAAATTTCAAAATGCAGTTGCTAAAGTCTCCTCTGTCTAAAACTCTGTCGGAAAGAAAGCATCCAAGTTCTAACTGTAGCTTCTGTTAACTTCTGGCACTCAATACATGCCTGGCATCCAAAAGGATACAGACCCATCATTCCCACACAATTTATTTGTGATCAAATTTACTGGAGTTGTGATTTATTTCTGAGTGTGTATTTTATGTTTTACTTTTATGATATTTCTGTAGTTAGGGTTATTAAATTTCCTAGCATATGGAAATACTTAAATAAAAAAATTCTCTTTTTGACATTAAGACACACCGGTCTTGAATGGCAAAAACAGCTGAAATAGTTTGACTATTAAAAAGCCTTTCTTAGAGCCAGCTTTTATGTAAGTCCACGATGGCTCCCATCTGCGCCTGGGTTTATTAGTTATTTGTTATCTGTCAAACATTAGAACTTCTGCTTCACATGTTGTTCTGTTGCAAATGAGAGGCATCTTAGGTCAAGAAAAGACAGTATCAAATTCCTTTATTTGCTATACTACATTTACATCAGATTTACATTTCCTCCATGATCCTTACATTTCTGTATCCAATCTTTTTTCTAATAAACTGCTAAGGGCAATAGCTGTATGAATAAAACTACCAAAATACTAATTAGTCCAAGGGTTTTAAAGCAAGGTTAGCTGTCTCCTTGTGTTTTATTTTTCTCTTTTAAAAAAAAATAAGAATTCAAAAGTTGCTTCTACTCCTCCAAACTATATTACGGAAATTACAATAATCTGTAAGTGGATAAAAATTCTGAAAGAGGGCTCGATGATCCATGTGCCTCAACTAAGCACTCCTGAGATCACAAGTATCTGAGATGAGTGGATTTTTGTGAGATTTCGAAAAGTTTGAGGACAAGACGTTCTCCCAAAGGAAAGAATTAGACCAGGGAGAGACACCTGAAACAAGGATAATGAAATACGTCCAGAAGGGAGGAACGATCTTTGAATAGACTGTCCCTTCACTACTAGTACCTCTTCCTTCCCACCTCTGATTCTGGGCTTAACACTAGGACCCTGTGGTAAGAAGTACTTTTTCTATAGGCTTTGGGCCTGGAACAAGGTGGCTTGCAAGCAGGAGTTGGGGAATTTTCTCAGCCCAGGGAATGTTGGGAGACATGATCGTAGGAGCCTTGGGGAAGGGCCAGGACCTCACTGTAGCAGCCAGTCAACAGCCAAAGTCAGGACCAGACTATGGAGGCCAGGGAAACCTGTACACTTGAGGAGGGAGCAGCTCCCAAAGGCAGGCTCCCAGGGGCTGAGTGCACAGATCCCATCTACCCACCCAACCTGTGCTGGCCTGGCCTGAGCAAACACAGTCTACCATGACTTTCAGGAATGCCACATTTACACGTGTGGGCGGGTTGTTTTTTCCAAGTACCCCATTGCTTAGCAATACAGAAACTACGTTGTAGAATTTCTAGATTAAACTCTAAAATAACCCTAAGTCTACTAAGAATTATTTACCCAGCTACTAAAGGCCCGTAAGTCATAAAACAATTAAGGGGAAGCCTGTAATTTATTTCATACGCTCTCTTTCTTCATACTGCTTCTCTACACATGCTTTAATTAGCTTCATGTGTCAACATGCCACCAGTTTATACAGGCTCCATGGCACACAATCTAAAAGATAATAAAGAAAAGTTCCATGTGAACTTTTACTGATTACTGGCTCGCAATGGACCTCCTACCATTTTTCTTTCATTCTCTATGACAACCACAGAATCTAAAGAAAGGCCCAGTCCACTTCTTGCTGGCTTTCATTTCAGGTGCTTTAGTCTACAGTCTACAGTTGTCTACAATATATAAGTTTCCTTTGAAAGAACATTGTCTTCTTTCTGTGTATCCCAGTATAGCTGCCATTTGATTCATATGCAGGGCCTCTTGCGTTATTCTCCTCAGTCTAGTCACACTGCAAAAGACTAATACCTGATATCTCGTATCTTTGTCATGTCTTTTGCACAGTAATCTATTTTGGCTTCTTTCACAATTGAATTCCTGAAAGGTATGTTACATTTTAAAATAAAGAATACATACTGTTTTGGTATAAATTAGAGGTAAATAAAAGTTGATTTTCTAACATTTCCTATATTGATGATCTCTTTCATCATAATTTTAAAAACTTTGTGAAATAACATTCTCCATTTATTATATGAAATCCTTTGAAATCTTTTTAAAGACTTTTTATTCATTTATTTATTTATTTATTTTTGGCTGCGTCGGGTCTTTAGTTGCGGCACGCAGGATCTTCGTTGAGGCATGCGGGATCTTTCATTGCGGTGCACGGATTTCTCTCTAGTTGTGGCATGTGGGTTTTCTCTTCTCTAGTTGTGGCGCGCAGGTTCCAGAGTGCATGGGCTCTGTAGTTTATGGTATGCGGGCTCTCTCACTGAGGCGCGCGAGCTCAGTAGTTGTGACCCGCCAGCTTAGTTGCCCCACAGCATGTGGGACCTTAGTTCCCTGACCAGGGATCGAACCTGCATCCCCTGCATTGTAAGGTGGATTCTTTACCACTGGACCACCAGGGAAGTCCCCCTTTGAAATATTTTTCACGGTGATTTGTAAAAAAACATTTACATTGGTTTATGTGCTTAGGAGAGAATATCTGAAGTTCTGGGGATCTTTATCATTGGTACCAACTTTGAAAAGGCATTTCTTTCTCAAATGATAATACCTAATAGGTAATACTGAATTTTTAAAAAGTAAGAGGACCATTCATACTTTTGGGCTCCCTTTGAAATACTGTGTTCACAAGCTGGGTGTAGAGTACAGCGCTCAACGATGCTTGTGGAGCACCACGGAGACCATGGCAGATCGAAGAGCCTGTGCTCGCCAGGTGATGAGTGATACCCACGCATACTTCCCGAGGGCTCCTCTTGATCACCGGATAGAACCAACTCAATCTTCACTGCATTTCTCTATCTGTTCTTGACTACAGACCCCTTCATTCTGGGACTTGGTAACTTTGCATGGGTATAAGACAGACACACACGCTTTTATTTATCCTTGGGCTTGGAATGTTCAGGGTTGAAAGGAACCACGCTTACCAATGAAGAAACAGAGGCCTTTGTATCTGACCAGAGAGAAATCCATAAGCATTCCTTACACTCATCTTGGTTATTTTAAAATGTGTATAGTGTTAGGGAAAACTAGTCCCTTTATGTTCATTACATATAATTTTATATAAATAAGGGGATTGCACATTATCTCTCAAAATATACATAAGCTAACACTGCCCAGACTAGTATGTGAGCCCCATTACATGCATACTTGATATGATATGAGCCTCAAAGATTTATACATAAGACTGTACGTTACTTAAATTTAATAGCTGTCTGATGAAATTTTATTAGCTCTAGAACACAGTGAGGAAGAATAACCCAAAATGACGTAAATACACACTAAATACACACCTGTAAATAAAAGATCCAATATGGTGCCAAGCTGTAGTTTTAGGGAACTTTACATCAAAATTAAAAGGGGCACACCTCTTTCGTGTATACATTACACATATACACAAATTTTCTCTGGATAAAGAGTCATGGATTTGCAGAGCTGAGCAGAACCTTCCACCTCACCTTTGACAATCCTCTTTTCTAGTCAAGACATTTAAGGTTCACATTTAAGAGGTTAGGGTATCATCCTGGTCCAGCAGCTCTTTAGGCCAAGTCCTAGTTCTTGTAATTCCCATTCAGTGCTTGTTCTAACATATTCACAGTGACTCCTTTAATTACTTGATTATTAACAGAGTCCAAAGTCACGGCTGACGATGTCTCAGCTTTCTAAAAACGACTTAGTTATGTTTTGCTTATTTTTCACACAATGATAGCTTTTTAAGTATAATTTAGGAAAGTCTCAAATCACTTAGAAATTTATTTACTTAAACTGTCTTACTTTGTCAAAGAATATAATTATTTGCCTATACTACATTTATTATCTATACTGTATTTATACTTAGGCAATATATAGGCATTGCCTATATTACATTTATATTTGCCTACTTTACATTTTGATATAGGTAACTATCAGTTATTAAGAGGCACCAATTTTAATTTTTATTGTGTTATAAATGTGATCCTTTTCCTCAGGCTACAGCGAAGAAAGAAACTAGACGTTTAGACCCTTACATGAAAAATGCCTAAACCCCACTGTAGGAAAGATTTGAACTGGAAAGAAGAGGACAGCACAGTTCAGATGCCTCTTTTCCATCAGTCAGAGAGGTAGTGACCTCCAGCGGGAAATGGAGAGCAAAGTGAGACTGTGCTCCAACGGCAGTCTCCACACCTTTACGAGTGTCGACTAAGCCAGGTTTTCATCATTTTCATCATTTTTTGATATCCATATTTCAATAGTATTTACATTTAATTTGCTTAATTTAATCCCCAAGTCAAACATTACGCAGTACTTTCTACCACTTTCTCTGAGACTGTTTTCTTACCCTTAGAAAAAGCAAGAAAAGGGAAGACTGTTTCATCTTTACCTCATAAAACATTTTTGACTCCACTCTGGATTAAAAAAAATAATAATAAGAGTAGAGAGCCATTTCTACAGGACAAGGTAACATTAATTTCTCTTGTAGTTCCATCCCAAATTTTCCCCAAATATTCCTCCATATTGCTTCCCATTCAAGTATCTATGATTCTAGTTGATATTACTATACAGCAAAACTTTGTGCTAAGAGAGTCCCATTGTTTTTGGTGACAAATTCTGCCAAGGACAGGTAACAAAAATGCTACTATTTTTATGGCTACTACAAATCAAAAAAACATCTTAAAAAATATGCCCTAGTGATAGAATTACTAAGATACCAGTATAGCTATAAAAAGGCAACACTGTTAAATATGAATTATTGATACCACAGTCCCTAACAGTGGAGTACCTTTTAAATTCAATAATTCTATTAATAAGTTTAATAAGTAGTATAGCTATGTTGCCTGTTGCATTTCTATTACACCTATTTTCCCTCATGAGAAATAAGATTTCTCATCATGTAGCAGATTCTCAAACAAGAATCCTTAAGCATGAGGGGGTGACAGAAGAATGTTGTAGATCCCTTCACTCTGAGAGACTCCATGTTGCTTTAGACATTTTTGCTGTGAGCTTTACTCTCTTTGATATTTTCTCTGATAGATTTTTGCTTTTCCCTTAATCCAGTCTCCATGTATTTAGGTTCTCCAGCATGACTTCCCCCCATCAACTTACTTCCCATATCTATTTGTCTCTTTTATTCCAATACACCCACGCCACTTGTGTAGTACCCGTCTCCTTTGAAAGCTCTATACAGAAAAAGCTTTTTTTCCTTTTCTTTAATTATATAAATCATGGTGATTTAGAGAAAATTGTAATCCACAAGCACTATTTCTCTGGTGGAGTCCATTTTTCCCCCAAATATGACTCTAGCAGCAACCAACCCTTAATGGATTTAACTAATTTCTTCCATCAGTAGCATCCAGGTTCTACTCAGGTTGTGCGACATAATTAGAGTTGCTATCCATGAAAAACTTTTTTGCACAAGTTGCTCCTCGTGAGTGCCACAAAGGTAATTTCCATGCAAATAACAACTGAAGGATACCACCATTCGCTCTTAGCACCCTCGAAAGCACTACTCTGTGTCTGCTTTTGTGCTACAGTTACTGAATTTTTCTTCCAGAGCAATTCCAACCCTAGAAGAGCCATATATTTATGACCCGATAAGGCAAAAATGACTTGCAAAACATAAAGTCAGAAAATGTGGAAAGGAGAAAGAGTGACACAATAAATAAATACTTCCATAGCAAAACAGGAAAAGCACAGGAGGGAAATCTACATATCAGAGAGAAAACAACCCTCCCCGCCCCCCCAATCTCTGCCCAGCATGCCGGCAATCTGCACAAGCACACAGGTGAGGGAGCTTTTTCCGAGATGAGATGCTGGACCTGGGGTGTGTTGCCATGGAAGTGAGGGGCTCGATTTCTTCAGCTCCTGGGTACCCTCCTCAGCACTTCTGGCAATGGTGACAGCTTCTTTCCTTTGTTCAGGAACTGCTCTGAAAACGGCTCTGACTCTTTCCCAGCACTGAAAGACTGCATTGTTGAGGCCACATTGCAACCGAATTACATGAGAGGGAGATTTTTCATTTCCACTCCTAAAATTAGACTCCTGTGTGTGTGCTAGCACAACAGAAAGAGAAACACTTGCTGAAAAGGGCCCACTCAGTGGTGCTCCAAGTTGCCAGTGCCTTTCTAACACATTTGCTGAACCCACAGCACAGGGCAGGCATAGGACACCAGGCACCTACACTGATGCTGGAAAACTTGCTCTAAAACCTTGGTCTCAAGAGGTGGGTGGTTTGTTCTGGAGAGGGTCTCTGGGGCATAAGGGACACAGTGCTTTCCAAGCAAATGTTGGTGCCAGAGTATTAGAGGAAATGACAGATTTCCCAGTAAGACTTGTAGCAAATGTACTTAATTGACTTTGGATTTATAGCAAACTGCTTGCTTCTTGTCTTTAGCCTTCTCCATAATGCAAAATCCAAACTCAAAACAAGATAGGTGAAAATAGCTTTAAAAATATTAGTTTTTACCTTATGGTTGTATCTGAAAAGTAACTGATGTCTTCAAAGGATAGTATTATTTATAATAAAATCATCAGATAGGTATTCTTCATTATCCACTTTAAGATATTTTCTCCTTGAACAGACTGCATTGCAGACATAGCACATAAACCTATCGGCTAGGTCTGGATTAAAAAACCTTTGTGACCGTCAAGAAAAGGACAATGGAATGAGCAGAGAGATCCAAGCAAGGGTTTTGAATTTAGGCTAAGATATCAAATGTCACTGGGAAATGCCTTGAAAACCACTACCGTATCTATGTTTCCCTACCCACCTACCTCCAAATCATCTGAACGGAAAGACCTTCTCTGACCACATTCTGTTAAGTATGAATTTTTCATGCAGATATGGGTCTGTGGGTTTGTACAATAAAACTTTATGATTCTGAAGTATCTGGGAAATATGTCAGGGAGGAGAAGGCTCTAAAATGCATTTTTCTTTCATTTATGATACTGCGGCTTGACGAACAATACTTCCCTTAAAAGCAGGAATAGAATAAACGTCTAACAAATCTTAGACGGCTAAGCAGATCCAATGTTAATTTTTAAGATAAGGGTTAAAAAAACAATTTGACAATAAGATAAAAATAGATTTAGCAGCTTAATTCCAGTGAATTAAGTTAATGGTATGAAATGATTGATGGAGGCACTGTGTGTGAAAGAACACACAGTTTCTAGTGCCTCTTAGTGAAAGAGGCACTAGAAAGAACACTGAATAGGCCTGTGTCTTAGCCTGAGTCTGTCTGTAATCAGCTGTCTGCCCAGGGCTATACTCCCAGACTCTGTGAACCTTATATGCTTTTTCTAAGGGAGGGGATTGTCCAATCTCATATGTCAGGTTCTAGTCAGATTTGAAAATTAATGCCTTTTTATCCAGAGCAAGCTTGTGTTCATGTGTAAATATACCTGAGATAGAAATGTTGCTTTTAAATTTGATATGAAATTCCTTTACAACTACAACTTTACACCATCTCAGGTCTGTAATTTATAAATGCTAACTTATGACACTGTGGGTGACTTTACCTCATTGGATTTGAAAGTTAACAAAATTTCATAGCTAGCGGCTACATTTATTTAAGTAACACACAATCTTCATTTAGGGTTCATATTGTATTAAATATGTACATAGTGGAGCTGACAGACCAGTCTGAGCAGTTTTAGCATTACAGGTATATATTATGAGAGGGTAGATGCAATCATGTGAAATATTTTTAAACGTAATCTGCAAAAAATGTTCATGTTAGTTTATATGTTCAAGGAAGAATATCCCAGGTCCAGGTTTATCTTTAGTGATCACTTATACCAACTTTCAAAAAAGCATTTTCAAGGTTTATCCTTGTTGTCTCATATGGCAGGATTTCCTTCTTTTTCAAAAGGCTGAATAATGATCCATTATATGTTTATGCCACATTTTCATTATCTATTCATCTGTTGATGTACCTTTAAAGTTGCTTCCACATCTTGGCTATGGTTAATAGTGCTGCAGTAGACACAGGAGTGCCAATGTCTCTTTGAGATCCTGACTGCAGTTCTTCTGGGTGACTATCTGGAAGTGGGATTGCTGGATCAAATGGCAATATTATGGCAAGAGAAATAAGCCAGTCACAGAAGGACACACACCCCATGATTCCACTTATATATGAGGTGTCTAACACACTCAAACTCACAGGAGCCAAGAACAGAGTGGTGGTCGCCAGGGGCCAGGAGAGGGGCAGGGAGAGATGGGGAGTCACTCATCAGCACGTATAAACTTTCCGTTATGCGAGATGAGTAAGTTCTGGAGATCGGAAGTACAACATCATGCCTACAGATAACAATACCGTATTAAACGCTTAAAAATCTGTTAAGAGGGTAGACCTCATGTTGTCTTCCTCGCAAAATAAAAACAAAAGTAAAAAGGCATTTTCTTTTCCAATAATACTGCATTTTCGGAAATTAATGAGACTGTTCTGACTTTAGGATACCTTTGAAATATTGTGTTTACTAACTGGACGTACAGCGTAGCTCAGTGATCCTTGGAGGATGTTGCAAAGGCTGCGGCAGAGCCAAGAGCTCTGTGCTTACTAGGTGCTGACCTGCCATGGCATCCATACTGACATTTCACCCGTGCCTTCTGTGAGCTCCTCTTCACCACCAGATAGAACCAAACTCAGTCTTCACTGCATTTTTCTATCTATTTTCTAAAAAAAACCCCCTTCCTTCTGGGACCTGGTAACTTCGCATGGGTAGAAGGCTGGACCCAAGCTTTAATTACACTTAGGCCTATGAAATACAAGAGCTGGGAGGAACCTTGTCATTTACACATCAAGAAATGGAAGCCTTTGCGCCTAACCAGAAGGATATCCACAAGCATTTATGACACTCATCCTGCTTATTTTTAAATATGTATTTCTAGAGCAAAGTTGTGACTTTCTGTTCATTATACACAGTTTTATATAAGGAATGAAAGTAAGCATTAAGGAAATTTCTTCATCCAGGAAAAGGTTTTATGTAATTAGTCTAAATACTAAACTAACAGCAAAGGACCTTGCTACAGATATCACAAAAGATATCTGATATACTTGGAATTCCAATTGCCAACTATATTCTTATTACTGTTTATCCAAAGACAAGTGGACATATTTTTATAAACTTGGGAGTAAAAAATAATACCTTCTAATCAAGGCACAGTGAACAAGCTCTTATAATTGGAAATCAAGTGTTCAGATACTGATACTAATTTATGCAAGGATGTCAGCTTGTCACATTGAACTGACCTTGCAAATCAGCTCACATCATGCAGTCATAAATCCTTTCTGCAGGGAAATCTCACGATTATTTGTTTTAGCACCAATAAACATCTAAGAATAAATTACATATGTCTTTGTGCTAGTCGGCCCAAGTCTCAGAGTTCCACGAGGATTCTTGGCATGATTTCCACTGCTCTAAGGTCCATTTACTGTTTTCCAACCTCAGATCTCACCTACTGTCCCTGTTCATTTCAGTTGTGTTTATACAAGTAGTTGCAAATCGTGGTTCTATCATATCTATCTTAGCTATAAATGAAGGCAACGCTCTCAAATACAGAAATTTAACAGAAATAATGTTTATGAACTGAGATAGATATTCGTTGCATTAAGTCCAACAGCATATTTCACGCAACAGATTTTCTTTGCATTAAAGTGCTTTGGACACGTGAGACCTGTTTAATTCTAAAACATTGTTTTTCCATTTTATCATCACTGAAATCAGCAAGAATTGGACATGGTATAATTGACAACATTTTTTTCTTTCTGAATAGTACACATGATAATGGTGCTTCTCACATCAATAACATCTTAGGTTCAATAAAACATGGTCTTTCTTAGCCATTTCTTGTGGGGAAAAACAAAAACAACAACAACAATCTTCTTAGTTAAAAAATAGCAATGCGTTTAAAATTATATGAATTTGGAGAAAATAGTTTAATTTGGAAAGCGGTTTAATCTCTTCTACTCTTAACTACGCAAGCATTTAAATACGCACACACATATCAAGTATAGTTGAGGACTCTTCTGATTTCCCTTCAAGGCCTCTAACACTCACTTTCACAGATTTTTAAAAATCAATCTTATAATTATTTTTGTGCCTCTTTTTCAGTAAGACAGCACACATGCATTCATTCAATACTCGGTATGAGTTTCAATTCTCACTCAGAGAAAAACCAAGAAACATATCTCTTTTTTTCCTCTTTCTTGTCACTTACATTCCCAGTTGCCTGAGAGATGGTATAACCGTATATAAAATAAATACATCTTTTAGGTTTCTTGGAACAGAGACGTTAGATGTTGTCAGTTAAGGGTATTAGCACAGTCATACTCTGAATCCAATATAAAAGGGAAAATGGCAAAGAAATTAAAAAAATGAAAAGTGTAGAAGAGCACAGGAAAAAACTCTACCAGCAGTATTTTATTTCATAATGCAAATAATCCTTTCTGTCATCATGAGCATTGATATATGTACAGTTTGAGAAGGGTGAGAAATAGACTCATTTCATTTAATCTCGTGATTTCTAGCTGGATGGCTGGCCAGTGGAAGAAAGAGAGAGGCATTCCCACATGCAGTACCTGACAGCTCAAATCATCATCAGTGAGCAAAACTAGTTTAAAAGCGAAACAAGATTAAAAAGACCTAAAATATCTTTCCAAAGCCTTTGCATTAATTAAGTCTTTGTATTAATGTTTATATGTCTTCTCCTGAATTATAAACAGTCTTTGTCTTGACACTTAAACTGTTTACTAGCTGTTTGAGGTTTAATTTTCTCTTAGTCACTTATGAAATAGAAATAGTCACCAGAATGTAGAAAGAACACTAGTGACTAAATGCTGAGAAAACACCTTTTTATGAAATATTAAAATACATTACTGTTTACCTGGCTGTCAAGGAAACCAAGCTAGAATGAGTAGATTTGTTCAACTCTTCAACAAAACATTTCCCAAGAACCACGACCTCAACCAACATCATTCTCACCAAGATATCAGCCCATGGAAAAAGTTTTTACAGTAAAACATATGGCAAGGCGTTAAATCCCAGAAAAAGTGCCATTTTACATTCATCAGGGAAAAAAAAATTAAGCCCCAAAGTAAAAACTGTCAATTACTGTGATTGCTTTGTTGCACTGAAAGAGTTCAATAACATCACAAAGAATTTTAGAAAGTACTCATTTAATTAAAATATGAACTCTTCAAACTACCTGCAGCTTTCCCTAGCTCATAAATGAGCACATTTTCCATTTAAATAAGAGTCCGTTCCCTATATTCACCAACAACATGCATGACGGATGTGAGCAGTACCATCAAAGCACTTTCTACTTCTCTTCATTTTCTCTTTCTTCTTCCTTTCAAAATGATTTTACATTCATATTTTAGACATCTGTGCCCTTTAGTATCACACTTAAGAATCTGGACAATATGATGGGTAAGTGGTTGATTACGGAAAGTAATCACGCTCTACGTTGACGAATGGCTGTTAACAAAATGATTTCTATCATGTAACTGAGACTTTAAATTCCACATAAAATGCTACAACTCAAATGACACTGACTAGCTATGAGCTTCTGGAAGTCACCCACCTGGGGCAGCATGCGATTTTCCTCCTCCAGCTGTCTTACTCTTGCCTCCAGCTGCCTAACATAGGACAAGGTTGATTCTAAAATTGAAAAGAAAGAACTCACATTATACACACAGGTCTTGTTTGGTACACTGTCAGGATGTTTCTGGCTCCATTTATTCAAATCAGGTAGTGACTACTTAATCTGATATTTAGGAAAAAAAGATTTCTCCCCAGAAGAACAATAACAGAAGCCATTAAAACCATAAGCAGTCTGAACAACTGCACAGTGTTAAGGAGAATCAGAGAAATTTACAGGTGGTTAAGACTGTAGGCGTCTGCACACCATGCAGCCTTCAGAACATTAGACACGTTGGAGACAGTTATTCTCTCTTTTCTACTTATTTTGTGTATGTATTTTAAGCTTTCCCACACATAAGACTTTTTGTAACATTCATTATAACAGAGAAATTACAAGGTTTTTTAAAAAAAAATAGAAAATAAGAAGATATTTAAAATATCCGGCTCCCTTCATTTTCTCCATAAACTTTTCAAGTCTTAAGAGCAACATTTTGTTCTTCTCACAAATCTATAGATAGTGTGACTATACCTAGAGAACAGCTACAAAAGGGCTAAATAATTTTAGTCTGAATTTTGACTTTGATTTTGGCTGAGCATGACAGAGACTCAAGCTTTTCAGGGCAGACTTGAAATTTGTTGTTTTCATTTCTTCAACAAGCTCAGGTGTGTGCTGACAGCTCAGAATCAGCATCATGCTTAGTATCTGTTCCATAGCGAAACTCTCTATTTTATAGCTTTACATTATGAAAAAGTTCACACGTGGAGCAAAGTGGAGTTTTCTTTTTGAGGAACCATCTGACAGTGACTCTTCTTCATTAAATCCAAAATAATCAACTGCACAGCATCATACTGCAACATAGTTGCAATGCATTCATTACCCAAGAGGAAACATATTTCAGGTATAGTGAAATGTACATGACCAAAGAATCCCTCCAGAGCATATTTCCACAGTTAATTTTAAAGCAGCAGATCATGTGCATGTTCCTCAGCCTCAAAAAACACAAAAGAGCAAGAGGCAAGGCCAAGAAGGTAGTGCATTTTAGAAGGAAACATTTGGAGCCCCTAATAATCGGCAGTTAGGATGGATATGTATGCAAATTAATACCTTGATCTGAAATTCATCATGGAAACTCTTAATTTTTATATGGAAATCGGTTATATGAACCCAATTCCATTTTGTGACCTCCAAAGCAACAAGGTAACATTTTATTTTCTTAAAATACATAAGAAACTTAAGTCCTTAATTCACAAATGTAAAAATTGAACTCATCCCTAACCGGTTTACAGCATGCCTGTTTTCACAAATGTCTGCAGAAAAGTCCCCATCACTAACATTAATATAACCATCCACTGATCTCACACCAATGGTGACGACTTGCCTTGAGCATTTCTCAACAAGACAGAAACACAAGGTAAAGGAAGCTGAAGACATTTGCTAGAAATATGCTCTCATTTTTTTTTAGCTCAATGAAATGTTAAGTGTTTGCTTTATGGACTCTTCAAAAGGGAAAAAAAAAGTATCCGGCATAAATGAATAACCAACTTATTGATTTCATGAATCCGCTTTACTCTAGCAAATGAATTAAGTGATTTGCTGCTCATCAAAATGTGAATGTAGATTGCCTGATTTACACAGTTTTGCAAGCTCCCCTCTCTACGCTAAAAAAACAACCACTTGATAAGGGTCATTCGAGTGGAAAGTTGCTCAGAAATAGCCTATTTAAACCATAAACAAATAAAATTCTTTTTTCCTTTGTTCACAATTTACACTGTATCTTTATTGTCCCTATACTGCATCATCCTTAAGGCTGTGATACTGAAAGCAGCTGAAATGACTCTATACAGAGTGATTCAGGTGACATTTGAAAAATGCCACTGAATGGATTTTAATTCAGTAACTATCTTCAGTCACTTTAATCTATTTCTCTTCTTTAAATCTTTGCAGTTTACATATTTGATGGTTTCATTACGTTTCTGCTTACATTACGAAAGTCACATCATGTCAGTTCCAAAAAAAGGGTAAATTCTTGAATTTGGAAAACATTCCTTAACTACAATTTTTAATGTCAAGTTACAACAGATGAAGTCCAGATCTCTGTTTCAAAGCATTCACTGCAAATACGGGCAGGGACAGGAAATGATAGGGAAGATTTTTGGACAGGTAAGGTAAAAAAGCAAATTAGCTCCAAGGTAAAGGCAAAGCTAAGGAAAGTTTTGAGTTCATTTGCTCCACAAATATTTGTTGCGTCACTGATGTGTGTTGGGCACTACTAGGGTTGGAATGAAGAAAAGGCCAGTTATTGCAAGTCTTAAGTTTCTCAGAATGCAAATTTCATTTTAGGATTACACACCCATGTGCTGTGTTCCAGAAGGTCCTGTTGTTCCAAGCTCACTCTCTTTTGCAATTATTATTTAACAATGAACAGATACGATGAATGAAAAAACTCGTGTGTGTATGTGGGGGGGGTGGAGTTTGGGGGACAGGAAGTATAGTTAATCTGCATGAATAAAAGAGAATTCACGCTGTTAGTTGTTTAATTCATCAAGAAACTTTTTATATACTCCTTTTATATGGGAGTGGAGCAGGCAAACTTTTTTCTGGAATATACTGGAAGATCATCATTGGGTCCCCAAGTCCCTATATGAAGAGCCATTGAGGAAACCATCCAATCCTTCAATTGTGACATGAGAGAAAAATAAACATTTGTTTTGTTAAACCCTCATGATTTCAAGATTTATTTGTTATTGCATCATAGGCTAGCCAAGCCCAACTACTAGTACATAACCAATAATGGGACAGAAAATATGTAAACATTTTAATAAAACAGAATAGAATAAAGTGTAAGAACTTCCACTTTAAAAAATACACCGCAATCCACATCCCAGTCCTAGCTGATCATTAGAAAAAAAAGATAAAATCTTCTGTGTAAGAAAGAAAAGGAGCCCCTTGTGTGCTGGAATATATTTGACCATGTCTGCTACAGTCCCTTCCCCAAGCTGCTGCTTCCTTTTCCTTGCTCACACAAGGACCTTCCAGAGTGGTGTCAACTATAAGATACACACTTCCATTACACCCAGGACGTGTGGAGTACCACTGTGCTCCCAAGAGAAGTACATGACAAAAATCGGTGCTTTTATTATAAAGTGACACACACATGCATGTGCATGCACACACACAACTGCATTAGAATGTACTATCATTTGAACTGATCATTACATTTATACCAGTGCCTGACAGCTGTTAAAACAGATTTCAGAATGTCATTTTGGCTTTCAGAACTCTGAGAATGAGGTTCCAAAAGAAAAATCAAGCCTCCTGCAGAAAACAGCCAAATACGAGGCTATACTCTACATCAGGGGTACCCAGGAACCAGGAACCAGGCCTCACAGCAGGAGGTGAGCAGCGGGTGAGCGACAGAAGCTTCATCTGTATTTACAGCCACCCCCCATGGCTCGCATTACCACCTGAGCTCCGCCTCCTGTCAGATCAGCGGGCAGCATTAGATTCTCATAGGAGCGTGAACCCTACTGTGAACTGCGCATGCCAGAGATCTAGGCTGTGCTCTCCTTATGAGAATCTAATGCCTGATGATCTGAGCAGAGGCGGTGATGCTAGCGCTGGGGAGTGGCTGCAAATACAGATTATCATTAGCAGAGAGGTTTGACTGCACAGAGACCATAATAAATCGCTTGCAGACTCCTATCAAAACTCTATCAGTGGGACTTCCCTGGTGGCACAGTGGTTAAGAATCCACCTGCCAATGCAGGGGACATGGGTTCGAGCCCTGGTCTGGGAAGATCCCAGGTACTGAGGAGCAACTAAGCCCGTGTGCCACAACTACTGAGCCTGCGCTCTAGAGTCCATGAGCCACAACTACTGAGCCTGTGTGCCACAACTACTGAAGCCTGCATGCCTAGAGCCTGTGCTCCGCAACAAGAGAAGCCCCTGCAACGAGAAGCCCTCGTACCACAAGGAAGAATAGTCCCCGCTCGCCACAACTAGAGAAAGCCCACGTGCAGCAACAAAGACCCAATGCAGCCAAAAAATAAATCAATAAATAAATTTATTAAAAAATAAAACAAAAAACCCTATCAGTGAGTGGCAAGTGAAAACAAGCTCAGGGCTCCCACTGATTCTGCATTATGGCGAGTTGTATAATTATTTCATTATATATTACAATGTAATAATAATAGAAATAAAGTGAACAATAAATGTAATGCGCTTGAATCATCCTGAAACCATCCCCCCAACCCAGCTCCCGTCCGTGGAAAAACTGTCTTCCATGAAACGGGTCCCTGGTGCCAAAAAGGTTGGGGACGGCTGCTCTATGTAGATATACAATATATTAAAGAAGGATCCTATCTTCAAGAAGTATATAACCAGTTGAGGGGCGATAAGGAGGAAAAAAAGCAATAGGTAATATGATATTCACAGCTAAATCATGTGAAGCAGGAGTACAAAAAGATCAATATTGGCTGCAGTTCTTCTGAAGGAGAAACTTGACTAATGGATCAACAGAAGCTTGAGAGACAGAGAGATGCTAGTAGAGCCACAGGACGGACAAGAATGATCCTCTTGTAAACAGGGAAGAGAGAAGGAATTCACATGAAGGAAGAGAGAGGGACATACTGGAAGCAGGAGGAAAAGCCAAGTTGCATCCCACATTCAGGGATCTAAAAAGCCAATGTCAAATCACAGCTATGCAAATGGTGAGATTTGCTTTTAACTTCCCCCAAGGGCATTTTATTTCTCTTTCCTGGGAAATCTATGGACATCTGCACATTAGAAAAGCCAGGTTAAGCAAACAATACCAATGTGAAAATCCAATGACATTCTCAAGAGGTTCTTTGGGTAAATCTTGGGCATGTTTTCAAAGCAGAAACCATTTTCTCCATGTATCCTCACTTTTCTCTGAACCTACATGTAGAAGTTCACAGGACCTCTTGTAATAAAACAAGTATGAGAAACAGTCATAAGAATTCCACTAACACACATCTAATTGATTCCAATTTGAGAACTGGAATGTACCTAAGAGATTCCCTAATCCAACCAGTCCCCCATCCTGACTCATTTGGCAGATAAGAGAATAAAGCCCAGAAGGTAGTGAACTTGGCCTCTAACACTGGGGATTAGTTATACATATACATTCAAAAGATTCTGTTTCATTCCTGGGGCATCACAGGGATTCCCATCCTGGATCTTCTAATCACTAAGATGTCAAGCTTCTCACATAGACAGTTAAATTCTAACTTCTCCTTTTTTCTTCCTGATTTTAGATATTCTGGATGGACTTTTACCTTTAAAATAACTTGATATTCTCCTTGGACAATATCCTGGACTTGATTTCACTTCAATTTACCTGAAATGCATTCAATCATAGAAAGTAGCTCGACTTTCTTCTCTGCTAGTTTGAAAATACTCTGGTTGAAATATTAAACCCTCTAATTTCCCCCTTGATTTCTAAAGCAGTGTTTGTCTCCCTAGGGGAATCCCATCCTTGAAATCAGCCAAGGATTACTCTGATTATTGTACATGAAAGGTTTACTGTTGATATTTGCAACTGTCTAAGGTTGGTCAAACTTCTGAGTAGTTTTGATTAGATGAAGTGCCGTCTGGTCTTCAAAATTTCAGGGCGAAAAATAAAATCTGGTAATGGTCCATTCTAAAACAAATTACAGCATTTGGAAGAATATAAAGGAGGACAATCATCTGGAAGACTATTGCTGCTGTGGGTTCATAGATGTTAGCTTTTCTGTGACTGAGTTAGTCTCCCTCGGCCAGAGAGAGTCCAACAGTCACATGATTTCAAATCTGGAGGCAATCTCTTTAATAAACCCCAACGTCTAAAGACACTGCTTGAATTAGTTCCAAATTAATCCCACCATCCACAGGCTTTTACACATTCCGAAGGAAATGACTTCAGAACTATATAGTTAAAAAATTATTACTGTTCTAAAAGTGTTTCTCTTTCTTCCTCAGGCAAGCAAAGTTCAGCCTCCTACTTAGAATTCGTATGAGCTCCAGAAGTATAAGTGATTACATTTCTCACTATAATTTGATGCTTTACTTATTAAAAAAAAAAAATCTTGTTGGCATCAGCAGTTTCGGATTTGCCTGGATATTTAACTCAGGCTGCTTTACTGGCAGAGGTAGAATTTTTAAATTTTTAATGGGAGCTTTAATTGTCCTAAGTAGGTAAAAAATGATGTCAGGTCTTGCTCTGGTCCCTCATCTATGAAGCTAATTCTACTCTTGTCAGACCCTTCTCTCTGTGGCAATCTGAAAGAAATAGGAGATAGTTATTTTCTACCCGTTCCTCCCATGTAGAAACCTGTTCACTGTTATTCACTGGCCCCAACTTAGCTCTGGGTCTCTGCCCACACCTTCCCCTGCCAAATAATCATTCTCGGCCTAGTCCATACTCCTTATTTCTCTATGCATGTTATGAAAAACAACCTTCTAATAATTAGAATATCCAAAGATTAGAATATACTGCTTCAGATGATAACGTGATTCGTGTTCTTGGAAATGTTTGGAAACGCTCAATGAGATGCTGCAAAGATTTCTACCTGTGTGTGCTGCTGGGCTAGTCCCTTTACCTCTGAAGATCAATAGTTCTACAGTTTTAAATTCTGCTCCCTCCATAAATCTCTTTCATTTTCCTTCTTATCATTTGCCAAGAAATCATATATTGAGTGCCTTGTGGTGTTCCTTTACCTAGTTGTCTGTATGTTATTTATTTTCATGTTTTCATTTTTTGCCCAAATATGCTACTTGAAAATATTCCCTTAAACCCTACACAGTGACTGTTGGTGTTTCCCGTAGGGATTTAATACATACTTACTGACTTCCTGTAATATCAAGACTTGGTCTTCACCCAATACTGATTATCTGCTGTGTGCCAGACACTGTTCTAGATAATGGAGATACAGCAGCAAGCAAAAGTGATAAGGTCTGTGCATTCACGGAGTGCACATTCCAGAGAGGAAGACCAACAATGGAGAGCAAATACACTCCTTTGTGAAGGCAACATGCGCAATAAAGGCAATGAAACAGAGAACTAGCAGAGTTGAGCGGAAGTACAGCTACATTAGGGAGCGTGGCCTAGAGGAGCTCTCTGGGGACTACAGCCTGCAAATGAGCCAGCTATGCAGAGAGCTTGGAGAAGAGAGTTCTAGGCATCAGGAAAGGGGGGTGCACAGGCCCTGGCTGGGAAGACTCCTCTGCTGGAATCCAGCTGGGAAGGGGGAAGGGACAGCAGCTTGAAACTGGGATCTGTTTGTCTTGTCACCTTCCTCCACTACTTAAATTTCAAAAAACCTTGTGCTCCCTTAAGTGCTGTTTACACTTAAACCTAGACTTTAACCCTTTGACGATTAGGTTTTCTTTGTGACAAAAACCTTAGCATGACATTTGGCTCCACCCTCTCACACACCCCACTCCCCATCCATTGGGAAATTCTGTTGACCCTGCCACCAAAATATCCTGAAAATCCAACCTCCCACTAGTCTCCTAACAGGTGTCCTCACTTCTCTCTTTGCCTCCTCTCCCAGGTCTACTATCATTCAAAGTCTATTTCAAACCCACGGCAGCCAGGGTTTTCCTTCTAAAATGCTAAGTCTGATCGCGTCATTCTCCAGAACCACACAGGAGCTCACCATTTTGCTCCATATAAAAGTCAAGGTCCGGGCTTCCCTGGTGGTGCAGTGGTTGAGAATCTGCCTGCCAGTGCAGGGGACACGGGTTCGAGCCCTGGTCTGGGAGGATCCCACATGCCGCGGAGCAACTGGGCCCGTGAGCCATAATTACTGAGCCTGCGCGTCTGGAGCCTGTGCTCCGCAACAAGAGAGGCCGCGATAGTGAGAGGCCCGTGCACCGCGATGAGGAGTGGCCCCCGCTTGCCACAACTAGAGAAAGCCCTCGCACAGAAACGAAGACCCAACATAGCCAAAAATAAATAAATAGATAAATAAAATTCGGAGAAAAAAAAAAAAGAAAACAGGTTTAAAAAAAAAAAACAAAAAAACAGTCAAGGTCCTTAAAAAGGCCAGCAGGGCCCATGTAATCTGGGGACCTGGTGCCTTTCCGACTTCATGACGTCACACCTCTGCTCCAGCCACAAGGCCTCCTTTCGGCTCCTGAACACCCCAGGCATACACTAGCTTTAGTCGTCCACACTCTCTGGACTGCTCTTCCCCCAGGGAGCTGCTTGGCCAATTTCCTCACTCTTACAAGTCTTTGTTCAGACCTCAGCTTCTCAGTGAGACTTACCAAGTCCTCTTCCTTTAATCCTGTAAACTACCCCCACCCTCCGTCCCACATTCTCCTGATCTCCTTTGGCCTGTTGTGCTTCTTTATTTTTCTTCAAAATACTTTATCACTTTCTATCATATAAATTAGCTTGTTCATATGTTATGTTTATTGTATAAGCCCTGTCTCTCTCCATCAGAATGTCAACTCCACAAGGCAGGGATCTTTGTCTGTTGTGTTGAGTGATGTACTCCAAGCGCCTAGAATAGTGTCTGCACATTAAAAAGTTATTGAATGAGTCAATCAACCCATTACACAGATAGTGCCCTGAAAAGAAATTATTTCATAGTACAGGTCTACAATTGTCAATCACTCCAGGTAAGACTGGGTTTGTATCTGAATGGAGCCTAATATCAATTCTGTTGTGCCACTGAACATGAAGAACATTCTAGAGAACATTAAACTTTGGATGGAAACATTGGGGAGGTTCTCAAATTATGTCAGGTCTAATCACTGGTGGGTAATCTCAATAAGAAAATCTGGGGACTTCCCTGGTGGTCCAGTGGTTAAGAATCCACCTTCCAATGCAGGGGACGTGGGTTCGATCCCTGGTCGGGGAATTAAGATCCCACATGCCACAGGGCAACTAAGTCCGCGCACCGCAATGAAAGATCCCACATGCTGCAATGAAGATCCTGTGTGCCACAACTAAGACCCGACGTGACCAAATAAAAAGAAAAAATAAATGAATAAATAAAATCTGAAATGTGTTTTCACCAGGCTCAAAAAAAAAATGTCTTATGGGGGGGGGGGTGGCACACTGGGGGGGGGGGAAGGCGAGGAGGAAAGAGAGGGAGAGTACAAAGAGGGATAAAGAGAAAGAGACACATAAAAACAGTTATGGGAAATGTGCAAAACATGAACCATTTCTGCCACTAACATCTTGGAATACAATATAAATGCCTTCATCTGGACATCTGCTTAAGTTGATAGGATTCCCCCTTTTGGTTAGAAATACCACCGGGAGGAATTTAAACTTCACCTGGACATTCTCCTTCCAGACACTCCCTGCGAGGGAGGGGTGTACCGAGGGGGAAGGCACAGGGCAGGTGCCAGCTGGGCCCTGAGTGAGGGTCTCTGAGCTGCGAGAGAGCAGCCTGAGGAGGGAAGAGAGCAGTGGTCCGTTCAAAACAGGTTATGTTTCTTCGTGAAGAGAAAAACCTGTCATTTCAAAGGAAAAGGAAACAGAGCAATGCGCTGTCCTGTTCATTAGAATGAAAGCTGGAAATACTGTATCCTTTTCCAAGAAAGCGTTGACAGAAAAAAAATCACGAGTGTTATCCCCCTAGTGCCATGCAAGTGGTATGTTTTTGGAAACAGCCCAGATTGTTTTCACTTATTATTTTCTATAAAAGAGTAAATATAATAGTTAAATGGATATTGAAATCCAATGATTTGCACATAAACCAATTCAGAAAACAGAAAAGAAAATCAGGGTCTATGTCCTAACTTTGTTCCAGAAAATAATTACCAAAAAATTTTCAAGTTTCTCCTCTTTCCAAATGAGAGTGTTTTTAAAACGGGAGAGAATGGCATTTTGTTGCCTATTTGCTATCATCTACCTGTCCCTATTCCTTGGGAATCGGCACCTGGTTGTTTCAGCTTCCATTTCTCTCTAGAAGCTGGAGGCTCCATGTGGCAAGGCCTTGCCTTATAGTTACTTTCCGAGCTGTCCTGTGATTCGCACAGCGCTATGTGCTAGAAGGTGTCCTGTCAATTTCTGATGAACGAATGTCCTCATCATTCGGTTCCCAACTGCTCTGGCTGCTACTCCAAGTTTGTTGCTCCCCGAACAGTTTCAGGCAGTTAACTCAAAATGCAGGCAGATTTCCACCAAAAAAATCACACAATAGCAAGCCATTGAAACTGAAGTCTGGCTTACAGGAAGTTTGTGCGCCCTAAAATTGCCTTCACTTTGACTTTTCCCTTTGAAAGCATCAACTCCATGAAGGAGACACTAGGTAAGTAGCACTGAACTGGCCTAAAGGACTGGGGACTCTATGGAAAATATTTCCAACTCTAAAGAGCTGTTTAGCATGAGTACCATTTTAACAGCTATTCAGGGTTAAAATGTGTCTTACTTTCCATTGTTATGTTGCTGCTGCTGCTGTTGTCATTTCCCAGAGAAAATGCTGCCTTTTCCCAATGCCAGAGGATAAAAGTTGATGTCATTTTAAGAAATGTAACAATTTCCTTCCGTGTGTGCGGCCCCCTTGTAAGTGCATCTTGTCAGCATTGTCAATGAACGAACAAGGAAGCAAATCTATAAGAAAACCAAATTTTCAAAAGACAGTTAAGTCTATAAAAATTTTATTTTCTCTTAGGATAATTATTTTGACTTTTTCTAAAGTTTTAGAAGCCTATGCACAGTTGTTTTTTTACTGTCATACACTGCAGCAAAATAAAAATATTTTTTATCATATTGTACAGCAAAGCGTCATTAATCTGGATTCTATCAATTGGGAATTCATAAAAATGTTGTTCAATTCAGCCTATATATACTCTCTGCAGTGGCTACGAAACGGTAGCTGGCCAAACAAACTCATAGTGTAACAATTCAGGAATAGTTGCCTTACATAAGAAAAGCAAAGTTTTCACAATGTTTTAGCATTATCTATCCGTACACAAAGTGCTATGAATAGATAATGGATGAATGCAGTTAGATAATGGATAAGTATAGTTAGTTTAGATAAACAAAATTGGAAAGACCACATACTGTGGAACTGTTTTTTTTGTTAGCTATTTAAGCATGTATTAACAAGCCCTTTCTAATCAGTCAGTTAACATACATTCACTGAGCACTCACTATGTGTTAGACGCTCTTTCATGTGCTATAGACAGTCCACTGCAAACAAACAAAAAGGGGTCCTCTGCTCATGGAACACTCTAATACGGAAGACAGACAAGACAGACAGACATGCAGACACACACATAAATAAGCACACTGCTCCCCTGTACACCCTTCACCCCTTTAGCTTAGATCGAGATCATCTGAGAAGATCTGAGGCATTCAACTTGAAACTTGAATGTAAAGATTCTGGGAATGAACTCTCCAAACAGCAAGAACAGAATTTGCAAAGTCCCCAAGATGGGAGTGAGCCACAGGCGCTCAAAGAAAAGAAAGAAGACTGAAGTGGCCAGAAAGAAGTGAGGAAAGTGAGGGGAGATGAGGTTGGAGCAGCAGAGACAAGACCCACGGTGTCAGTGAACCAATGTAAGGAGCTGGGATTTTGTACCGTTTGGAATGGGGAGCGGTTGGGGAAGGGGGATTGGTACATTACACTGGCACCATCTGATTTATACTTTAAAAGGATCGTCTTGGCTGCTCTGTAAAAGACAGAGAAAAATAGGATGAGAGTGAAGTTTGGGGGATGATTGAGGGGACCTCTGTAGGAGGTGGGCTGAGAGGTGACTGTGGGTTGTAAAGGAGCCATAGCCGTGGTGCACAGAGAAGTGGTCACATTCAACAAGCCTCCTGGAGAAAGAAACTAAGGACAAAGCATAGCTATGGAGCAAATGTGAGGTCTTACGAAGAAAAGGAATCAAAGATAATGGCTACCTTTCCGGCAAGGGCAACCAGGGGATGGGGAGATGGCTTGGAGATGGAGCAGGAGTGGGGTTTGAAATCAAGAATTCTATTTTGTTCATGTTAGGCTTAATCTTTCTACTGGACATCTAAGGCAAGATCCAGAGTAGGCAGTTAAATATATGACTCTGCAGCTCTGAGAAGGGATGTGGGGTGCTTTAAATGTGGAAGTCTCCAGTAGAGAGCTGCTGTCAAAAGCCTGCGGTTTGGAGGAGGGTCTGAATAGAGAAGCCTGGTGGAGGGGAAGAGCCACAGGGCAGGTACCCAGCCACGGCCCCCTCCTCCCCAGCCCTGAGCCTCAGAAAGCTAAGCAAGCACCCGGCTGCCTTTGTAGACACGGCCACAGAGCTTGTGTATCTTCTGCTCAGGTACCTTTTAATTAGATCTCTCTCTCTCTCCTTTACTCTCACTGTGTTTCATTCCCAAATCCAATCCTCCCACTTTGCTTTTCTCCTGCTGCCCCCTTTCAGCATGCCTCTCTTTCTCCTCCTCTTGGGGCCCCAAGCCCTCCCACAGTAATTTTGGAAGGAGTACAGCACAGTGGCTAAGTGCTAGCTCTGTGGGTTTCAGTTTTCACACAAATATGCATATAGAAATAGATGATCTTTAAGACTCTTTAAGACCCACAATTCCTGGGTTACAATTATCATGTATTTTACCGTAATCCATATTAGTGGTTTAACCACTAAAGGCAGCTAAGATAAGATTTCTAACAGTATATGTAAGTTATGTTGCTATTCTTTCATTTATTCATTAAACAAACATTTATAGACTATCTACCATGCACAAAGCCTTGGAGAAGTAGAGAATATTTAAGATGACGTTGTTATGTTCTGAGAAAGGGAATAAAGCACATTCATGCGACAGATGTACACCAGTTCTGATTAGGGCAGTTAAACATGTTTAAGTGAAGCTTATAAACATTTAAAAATTCTATTCTTTAAGAACACCTACCCTTACAGATTTCTTTCCTCAACTGTGTACTTAAAAACTCCTTCCACTAAAGAAAGTTACAAGGCTAAGAAAAAAAAAGACTTATCTCAATACAACAGAATATTAGTTGATGACATTGTTGAGAACAAATTACTGAATGTTTGCAAAAACAAGGAGCCAAAAAACTATAAAAGCACTACTTAATCTAAGCATTTTATTTGACAATGGTATTCTAAACTTAAGATATCAAGCTTTTTTTTTTCCACCACTGGAAAAATTGTAATGGGAAATAAATCTCAAAAGTCCTATTAAATACAGCCAACACAGGGCACCCTGCATGTGTTCACATTGGTTTTCATGCCCTTTGATTTTAGAGACACTTGACCATAGGGCAGGAGGGAGGGCAAGTTCTGGCCAGGAAAACTCCTGCTGACCTCAAAGTTCATTTGGGCTCTTCTCCATTCCCAAGGATTCGATCATTTTGTCTTCACTGAACAGTTATTAGGCGACAACAGACTAATCAATTTGGTCAAGCAAGTATGTCAGAGGACACACATAATGGCTAATAACTTTAATTTGATTTAGCATGTATCAAGCACTTCACTAAAAAGGCACAGGCATTTTTCACGTGCACTAATGCATTTGATCCTCACTGCAAAACTAAGAAGCAGGTATTATTATTCCCATCTTAGAGATGAAAGATTGAGGCTTAGAGGTGTTGAGTACCTCCTCAAAGTCACAAAGCTAGTAGAGTGCAATTCTGGACCTCAAAGGCCACTCCTCACTGCTGGAGAACACAGACCCTGCGAAGAGACAGAGGGAAGGCCAAATTAAGCAATGGCCAAAGACGGTGATCAGCACCGATAGAGTCTGATTGATTTAAAGTCTCTTCCTCATCATTACACTTGAACGCTACACCATCACTCAATGAATGCATTTGTTGAAAGAAAACTGTTTTCCCTAAGACACACAAAAAATACATCACCCCTTCAATTCATGCGGTTGTTCCTTCAAGTAAACAAGAGTCAGCCAAAGTGAAGGCAGCAAGTTTCACGGTCAACAACCACCAAACCATCGCCAGCTAAGTACCTGGATCTGCTAAGTCATTAGTGGGCTTAATAAATATAGATGGCATTCACAATGCAATCGTTGGACAATTTCACAAACTTCTTACAATTCAGAAACCTACAGGCTTAGAAGAAAATACTGGACAAAGGCAAAGAGCAGATTCTTCTGGCTAATGTCTAATCTGAGTTGTTTTCAAAGCAGCTGCTTTCCTGGATTCTCTTCTGAACAGTTGGGGAACCCAATGAAATGTTCACTCTGCTTAATTTAATGTCACGGCTACCAATGCTGTTTCACCTTCTTCCTGGTGATAACAAAAGAGAATTTGATGTATTGTATATCACTTAACAGAAGTACCCAGGAACATTAAGGTAGAATAAAACAACAGGCCCAGGGCCCATGTAAATTCAAATCCATGGAGAATGACGGACGCCTCTTACATCTACAAATGTATATATCTTTCCATAATGCCCATTTTAATGAACTGACTTATAAAGAGATTAATCTTCTTAGTCTAAATAGCAACTCACTCGAAATTTATTTTCCTATTGCTGTCTGTGCAGGGGTAACTGAGAGAGAATTCAGTCTATCATCAAGAGACACCAACTTCTCTTATCCTATCCCTGCTATCAAGCTAAGAATCTAGCTCCTAATATACATGGAGAAAAATGAATTACTCAGAAGTGCACATAATTCTGAAGATAGTGCTCAATTCTGTGTCAATAAATTCCAATCAGCTCTATTTTTTTAGCAGCCTAGAAAAAATACTTGCTTTGTAATCACCACCATCACTAGGTATTTGATACATGCGCAAGGAGGAAAAAATTTTTAGAAGTTTAGTCAAGTCTTCCACATCAGAACAGACAAGGTTCTAGCCCAGGAAGGAAATACCAAATGGAACCTTCTCATAGCCACAGAATCAGGATACCTTTTACCAGCATCTGCTCACTCAGATCTAAACAGCAAGCAGATGGTACAGTAGTTCGAAAGTTAACTTCAACAGGGCATCTCCCTGGAGCTCTAACCAGAATCCTTGACAGTGGAAGGATTCGGCCTCTGCTTTTTACGCTTTCAGAAGCTAAGGTCTGTCTTCCGTTCAGTTCGCAGCACCTGGGTTCTACACTAACTGTCCAGTCACTTTGTGTGCGGGGTCCAGTGACCTCCCTAACCACTCTCCAGGACATTCCACAGGGTCCTGGTCCCTGGTACTTGAGTCTTCTGCATGCTTATTGTTTCTTTTATCATGTTGTCTTTTCCACATATTTTATTCCACTTTTATCAGCACCTGAAAATATGCAATCTTTGTTTACTTCAAAAACAACCTTTGTCAAGAGTTCATGTGGTCTTTTAAAAACTTGTCTGGCTCTTAAAAGTTACTCTTAAATAAAAGGTTTTTAACTTTTTAAAAAAGCTCTTCATTTATGCTACTGGTTTATATATTTTTATGCAATGTTTTTATAGTAAAATGGAGCATGTTGGATCCAAAGTCTTAGGATACTCTTTCCTGGACAAAGGATTGTGGTCTAGGGGTTAGAAGACCCTGCCTGACTCTGCCCAACCTGCAGGACTCTTGAGAAGCTGCAACACTATGAATGCTTTTAATTTGCTCTGACAATCAAGACTCTAATCCCAGGACCTGCACCCAGACTTAAGCCACAAATCCAATGTCAGGCTGGGGACTGGAGCACGGCACCTTGAAGGAAAGCAAAGGCCAGGAAGGAAGGCAAGCAGTAGACCTTTCAAGGACATTTCTTAGGAACAAAGCTCAGGCATGGAGATGACTGGGATTGCCCTGTGCCTGATTTCCAGGACCAGGCCTCTTTCCTGTTCACTGGCTTCTGCTAAATTTAGCTGGAAACCTTCCAGACAGTTCCAACCTCTATCTGACCCCACCCTATCTGTGCAATATTCTCTTTATGCTACTGTTAGAATCAGCCCCCGAAGACACTCATCTGGGATCTGGCTTAGACTAGTAGTTAAGAGCATAGAGCCAGACTGCCTGAGTTTGAATGCTGACTCAACTACCTCCTCTGTGGCCTTGAGCGCGTTATTAAACTCCTGCGTCTCCGTTTCCTCATTTGCAAAGTGGATGAATAACAATCTTCCACTCAGAGGTTGGTACTGAGTGAGTTACTCTGTGTAGGCACTGAGGGCAGTGGTAAGGAAGCCCCAGCTATGACTAACACCTGCCTCCCTTCCAGTGCTAAGTGTCGTTGTGAGACCACCACCGCCGGCCCATGTCTCTGGCCCTCTGCAGTGGAGCAGAGCGCTTGCTCTGCCCCCTGCCTCCGGCACTGCGATGGCAGACAGGGCTGCGCTCCACGTTTGTGCCGCCTCCCCTGGTCCTATGCATACGTGGTTCACGGGCTCTTCAGCCTCGCTTTACGGGCTGCTCTGCTCTCAGCCATACATACTAACACTGGTAAGTCACAGCTTCCACTGAGTGCAGCCTGACCGCTGCATCAAGCACTGAACGTCAGCAAAGAGAATCTGTGAAATGGGAGTAAAAAGCAGCTGAATACAAATGGGTACGATGATTCAAAGGAAAGGGAATGCCTGTGTTTGGGAGCAGCACTGACTCAATGTGCACACACTTTGTTTGACTAGTCTTTAGAAAGTGACTAGTGACCCTCTGGCCGCTAATAAACACTGAATTTAGGCCAAAACAGCATACTTATTTATTCAGCAAATATTTGAATGTTTCAGACACTGAGCTATAACGGAGAACAAACAATAGATAAGAAGCAAGAAAATAAATAAAATCATTTCAAATGTGTTGAGGGTGATGAAGGAATGATTGGATGGTTAGGGAAGGCCTCTCTGAAGAATGGGTGTTTAATAAAGAATGAATGAGAGCCAGCCATGGTTAGAGGATGAGCATTCTACAAAAAGGGGAAGTGCATGCAAAGGCCCTGTGGTAGAGATGAGAAAAATATTTTGTTAAAAATAGAGTACAGTTAGAAAGAAGAGTGTTAGGCATCAAGTCTGTATCTGCCTCAAACCAGCTTGGTGATTAGGTTCATGTGATCCCTTCCAGCTCTAAAATCCCATAAATGTCTCTAGGAAGTGATGTATTGATTGGTACAGATAAGGCAAATTATACTGGCTCTAGCACCCTGGACTGACTATAAAAAATGCCAGAGGAAGGCATCTCAGTAGATGACATGCGTAAGCAGTCATCTGCTTTCATCACAAGAATAAATAAGATGAATTGGATTTCAGAAGCTTTGTTGTGATCTGGTTAGTCAAAGAAAGAGTAAAGTGGTCATAGACAATCCCCCATCTCCACAACGTAAAAGACCACAGGACTTGAGAATGGAGGGGATGTGGAGAGAGAAAGTGGGACCTGGAGATGACACCACAGACAAGCAGATTCATGAATGACCTGGAGTTTAAAAAATCATTTAAGAAAGTTTAAACTCCAAAGGCTATTCAAGAGAATCAGTCAAACTGCTCTGCAGGGGCTTTGAAACAAACACCCTTTTCAAGTCCCTTCTGAAAAATTCATTTCCAATTATGAAGACAACTCCAATATTTCAGGTAAAATTCCTCTTAATGAGGGAAGAGAAGGAGTCTGGGGACAGATGAACTCAGTTGCCTGGCTAAGTATTTAATTTCTCACTTATGTTAGCAAGTCAAGACAGACAGCCTTAGTTCATACATTAATATTTATGAAAAATGGCACAACGTTCCATTTGGAAAGAAGATCTGGGGGAAATGTTATATCCAGCAATGGCGGCCCAGACTCTCTGGACTGCTACATGCTGGAGGAGGTGTGCCCCTCGATACAGAAGGTAAACTCCCAATTAATGTGGCATTTATGCTGTGAAAATATCTTTACAGATAAATTGCTCAAATGGAGGCCTCGGAAACCATAGCAACTATACATTTTAATTAAAGTTTGCGGCTTGAAAGGAGAACCTTAAATAATTGGTGCCTCCAAGTCTTTGCTGAATTGGCTTAGCTACGGGAAATACAGGCTTTTAATAATAGGAAAAGAAAAATCTTCCACTCTACCATCTTCCAATTACTATGCGCCTCTCTTAGAATGTGAGATAGCCTGAGTTATATTGGAGTTAATTCTCCAATATATGAAACTAAAATATGCCCTCTGAATAGAAAGTCCGTTGGAACACAAAATAGAAGAAAAATTATAACTCTGGCTTAGGAATGTTTTTCCAGCCACGGGTAAGACACATACAAAAGACATTTTAAAAATCTTTTGACAACTACCATTAATACTTTCAATTTATTGAATGACATTGACGTCTGTATATCATAGAAAAGTGACATTTTGCTATTTTGTGAATAACTGCCTGAAACAGAAGTGGAAATCTTTAACCACACACTTATTCAACAAATATTTATGGACAGTCAACCATGTGTCTGTACTGAAGACAAATATCCTAATAGAATATATTTAACAGAACATTCCCGTACTATGTGCTTTCTGGACACTTTGTTTTATTCTCACAATAGCATCGTAACTATTCAACAGATAGGGTGATAAGGATCTAGCAAAGGTTAGTGACTTTTTCCAAGTCAAGTACTAACATTGGGTCTACAATTGCAAACCAGTTCAAGGCTTCAAGAGAACTGGTCAGTTAGCTTCATCAACAGCCTATCAATTTCTGTCAATAGTAACAATGCCAAAAATAAAACTCAGGTAAATCTCTGGAGTGATCTATCTGTGCACTCAGCAGGAGAGAAAGGTCCTTTGTGTGGGTCCTTGTGCCCAGTCAAAAGCAGAAATAAAATTCTGTGGCTCTAAATATACAAAAGAAAAAAATCCAAGATGGGATCAGATTGGTTTTGTCCCTAATATCCAAGAACAGGTTATAGGAGAACAATATAAATGTCCATATGATCATATAAGCGTCCTGGCAAAGATTAATAGTTAAATGCCATCCAAACCAAATTTGGCACTGGGGCAGTTCTTGGAATGATTCCAAAAGGAAACAGGCAACATTTTATTTGAAATTTATAATCTCCTTGGCTATCAACTGATCCAAATATCTATCGAAGTTCTTTTAACAAATACAGGAATGTATTGCTATTATTTATAATTAGCATTGTGCTCCCCTGTCACCACTCTATCTGGTCCCAGGTCTCCCAACACCAAGTCCAGCACTGAGCCGACTCCTTCTAGGTGGTCTGTGCACTGCCACCAAGCTGGGAAAGTTCCAACTTTCAACTAAACAGGGAAGCTGGGATTTGTTATTTTTTCTGCCTGGGGTGGCTCTATTTACACATTCATTCTCCCAGGTCCTACACATCCACTTGCCACCTCACAGAGGAAGTTCTCATGATCATCCCCTGCTACAAAACACACAGCCTAGCACACAACAGGGTTTCAAAAGTCTTTTCTTGGAGGAGGTTTGATTTACTTATGCTTTTGCCCATTTAAACACTGGCCCTTTTCTTTGTAAAATCTATAAATCCCACCTATCTTTCAATACCTGGCCCTCAAGTCCTTCCATCTCAGCAGTCCTTCCAACTCCCTTGACTAAGTTAGTCTGTCATGGTCACTCCTGTCTCTGAATTCATACCATACATTGCCTTAACTCAATGAAATGCTATGTAGAATAACACTGGATTCCATTCTCATGTATCCATATGGTGGTTTTACTTCCCCAGTTGTGTAAGTTCCTTGAGGGCAGGAGCTTGGTTGATATCCCACTATGTCAGGCACAATGATAGACACGTGGTATAAGCTGCAATAAATACTTGCTATGTGGGTAAATATTTTCAGTCTCAAAGTCATTTCCATAGCTTGATTCAATCACTAAAAAAATAGTCACTTTTACTTCCACCGAGTTGTTTTATGAAATTTCCCCATTCTCAAAAGGCCACTGGGAAAAAAGTTATTTATGCAAAATGCAGCCTGATAAAACAATTAGTATTTTTTTCCTATTCTTGATTAGAAAATGTTTAAACAGATTGCATTTAAGAAACTACCTCAGCCAACCCCATGGGAGGTGGGGTGAGTGGGCAGAATTCCAAAAGTTTATTTGTAAACCACTTGTTGGGGAAGAGGAAAACACGTTCCCAGTGACTGAAATAATGCCCTGTGTCGGGGGTTCATTTTCCAGAAGATGTAACAGATGCAGCAAAAGGGGCTGAGAGGAAGAGAAGCTACTTTGGGGAGGCTGACTTGACTCCCAACACCAAGGCTCTGGGAGAGGAAGGAGGAACAATCACAGGCACCCTCCACACCCCTTCCTCTAAATCATGATTGGGAATCGGGGACCAGTGCGCTCCAGGGCTGGGGGACAGGAAATTCCAAACAGCAGCAAGTCTCCACTATAACTTTCAAGACGGAAGGGACACCAAGTTAAAGTTGAAAGGAAAGGACCACTTGTGGCTCTCCAACTGGACAAGCCATTTGTGTATCTGCAGCCTCATAAATGAGCAGCGGATACACTTAGGGTATCCTCCACTGGCAGGCACCTGGGAGATCACCGAACCCAGTCTTCCTCAGACTGTGTGCTTCCAAGCTCGAGATTCCCTCACCGAGTCAACAGCTGCCCGGGGGAAAAGACACGCTATGGTCAATCAGTTTGAGAACCACTAGGCTAAATAAAAGTCATCACAGGTCATCACTGGCTACTTGAAGATAATAACAAATACTGTAAATCTTGTCAATGTTGAAGACAGACCATGCAGCATTTCCCAAACTATGTTAACACAGAATGCTTTTCCCAAAGGACAGCACCATGCAGGTCATAGGTTGGAAAACGCACCTCAAACCATCCTCTGCATTTTACAGATGAGGCAACTGAGGCCTAGAGAAGCAAAATAATTTCTGGAGACAACAGGGTTAATATGTGGAAGAACAGGGACGAGACTCAGAATTTTCCTACTCCAGGTCAGTACTCTTTCTTCAGAGCACCTCTCAACTTCCAACTCCAGGTTCCGTTTTGTTAGGCAGCTGTGCCTCAGCCCCACCTTCTCTCCGCACCCGTTGTGAGGCTCTGCCTTCCCCCCTCCCTCCATAGCTAAGTGCCCAAGCTCATTCAAGACTGCCCTTGCCTCCTGGCCCTCATCTATCCTACTTAACATCAGATCTAATCTCAACTGCCAGCTCACCTGGATCTCTGCAGATTACCTGCCGCCAGAATCCCCATTGCAAGGTGGCTGATCACCAGCCAAAACACACCTGCTGCCCTAAGCAAACCTTTTCAGTGCTGATTACTGCCTGCAGCAACACGATCTCCTGACACCACACGCTTGCTCCCTCCACAGGCCCAGCGCCGACTATCCGACTAGAAGACTCCCCAGCCTCTGCTGGGTGCAAGCAAAGTCCCTGCCCTCCCTGTGAATACCTAGTACTCACGTCCCATTCCTGTTCCTCTGCCACCCAGCTAGCTATTTGTTGCCACAGGCAACATCATGTACCGGTGCCTGTAGGACAACCTTCTGCCACGGCAAGTATCCATGGCAACCAGATGAGGCCAGCAAATAGAATTAAACTCCACAGATAATTCCCCAAAGTTAGCTTAGCCGATAGATGATTTATCAGAGCAGTGAACATTTTGGCAAAACTGAGTATATTGGGCTCCAAATCCTCTTTGTTGTATCATGGTCTGCTGGGCAAAGACATGGCTTAAAGTGAGAACCTGGAAAAGAGAAACAGCAGTCCCAGCCTTGACTGACCTAGAGAAAAAAGCACTGCCTAGGAAATGAAACAAATGAGGGCAGGATGCAAATCATTTTGCATGGCAGGATATTAGTTCTCCTTATTCCCACTTAAAATTCAACTAAATTTATCGAGGGCCTATGAGGCACCAGGTAATATAAGGAACATAAAGAAATATAACACACATGAGATTTGCACAGGCTATTAGGAAAGTAAAACTGAAATGTATACAAAGATAAATATGATATAAATGACTATTAAGATAAAAACAGAAGACAAAGTTACCATAAAAAAGAACATGACTAGCGGCCAACTGGATAGTACAAACAGTAACAGCCATGAACAGTCAGGCAATAAAATGACAATTGATCATCTCTGCTCACAACAAAAGACTTTCAGGATACAAAAGACAGTAAGACCATCTGACTCATCAATCCTTCGATCAAATGAGCATGTTCAACCCTGACCCATGTGAGGGTTAAACAGCATGGTGTATATGAAGCATTTTGGAAGCATAAAGAACTCTACAAACTTAGTTATCATGCTCTTGTATTTCAGGATCAAAACCTAGACCACAAGTCTATTCTCTTCATGTGAAACTCCAGAAACATTATTATCAAATCAGCTTCAGGACTGGTGAATACTGTCAGATTTTCAAAATTAGAGATGAAAGTGATTAGCACAGAGTAGGCACTCAATAAATATCAAATAAATGAATGTTAAAATGAAAGTGCTGTGCAGATAGTAATTCCTTTTCGCCAAGTTAAAATACTTACAATCACTTTATAAAGTGGACTCTCATAAAGCAATCATGTTTTCCCGCTGAGACTATACAGTAATTGGATGCTTATTTCTGACCAAGGATTCGGTATTACAGCTGTCACAAATACGATCTACAATGTCATAAAAGCAAAGATAGAATAATCATAAATCTTCATAATCATGGAAAGCACTAAAGTTCTTCTTCAAAGCCTATAATAGGGACATCATGCTTGGTACACATTGATTACACAAAGGGCCCAATTCATCATAAGTTGTAGCTATATCAGAATACAACCGCATTACGTTATAAATGTAAACCCAAACCACTGTGGTAACTACAATAAACATTTAATTAAAAATGATTTCCTTGCTTTTTTAGCACTGTCTCCAGCTACTCAAACTCAGTCCAAGAAATTCTGATTTAGGCTCCCATTTTCTCCCGATAAATGTCTCATAACAGACAGAGGCATTCTAAATCATTCCATCAACTGAGAGCTGCCATTTAAAGAAGGTTTTAATGGATGTTTACTAGTGATAATGACAGTGATGATGGTGCTTCCACACCCCAAAAATCACTCCTTAGGTTACCATTACCACAATGCTTCTCTTTGTTTGCTCCTACCTCCTGCTTCAGACACAGTTCGAAAAGCAAACGCCCAACATCACACCTCAACAGCACCACCAGGAAGCAAGTGTCCCGACCCTCCTGTCTACTGCAGTCTCCACTTTATCAGACTTCTGAGTGCAGCAGTGCTTCTCAAGTATTAATGTGCATTCAAGTCACCTTTGGATTGCCTTAAAGTGTAGATTTTTGGTTCAGTAGTTCCAGGCTGAGATGACAGTCTTGTTGCTAGTCTGGGGACTACCCCTGAGATGTAAGGTATTACAGTGCTATGGATGCTTGAATCCTTGCTCTGCCCTCTAACAGCTGTGAGACCTTGAGCAAGTCATTCAGCCTTTAGAGCTGGTTTCACATCTGCAAAGAGGAATTTCTACTGCTCCATTCTTAGAATTATTGTAAAGGTGAACTGAACTCACATAGAAGCTCTTAGCATGGTGCCTGACACATGGTTAGATTCTCATTAAATATTAGTCACCATCACTTTATTGCAAAGGCATCAAAACCAACCAAACCAGGACAATGCTTAACAGATCATTAGCTTGAGCTTTCAGAAGCAATCTGTAAACAATTCTTACCAGAATTTCTAGAAGCCAGCAAAAGCCAAAATCCTATGTTTAAGTATTGATGGAAAGTGTCAAATGGAAAAAGGCACTGGGACCTGAGGGATGGTGTGAATGCTGCAGTGTGATGAGGGCAGGAGGGAAATGGGAAACAGTCAAAGAAGGCTGCCCCTGATGATTAACTCCAGAGTTTGAGACATTAAAGTCTGTACTCTCTTCCTCTGTCTCTTCCCCTGAGCCTTATCACCAGAAAGGACCAAGAATTCTGAAGAATTTAAAAAACTGGAACACTATACAAATCAAAATTATTCTCTCCCTTCTATATTTCAAGTCAAAATACCAGCATTTAAGAATAACATACCCATGGAAATATCTAAGGACACTGCCACTGAACTTACAGGAAATTTGGGTAGAAAATGTCATAGTTGACATTCTCTCCCTAAATTAAAAGTTGCCAGCATTGCAAGGATCAAGAGTTCCTTGAAGGTATGAATTCAAGAGAGAGACAAATGGCTCAAGCTGTAGGATGAATAGGGATTTAACAGTCTTCATTTTCTGTCTATTCACACCTGTAAACCTCAAGTGAAAAATTTGATGGGACTAATCCTTTCTTCCTAAAAAGCACGTGCAGTTTTCCATACAACCTTGCTTCCATTTTGCTTCCTGGAAGAATTCCTGGCTGCTGCTTTTTCTCAGCGGTACAGAGTGCTGTAGACCTCACACACTTAGATGTGAAGGGAACAGGTTTAACAGTAGGAATCTCATTTTTCCTTTTCCACTTCTGGGGCATTCTTAAATGAGCAATCTCAGATGCAGCCATATAAAAACTTCAAAAAAAACTTCTAATAATCAGTCAGAGTAATACTAAACCCAGGGAACATGAAATCAATTAAGAATGTGCTCAGATAATCCAATAAAGTAAAGTGGAAGTAGATCAATTTTTTGTTTTGTTTGCTTGATTGGTCTGGTCGGATTGATTTGGTTCTTAATATAAAATCATCATCGTGGTCCAACTTTGTAAGGGCCTTGTTATAAGTTAGAATAAAAGAAATCCATTTTATCTAAACAGACTTGCTCTGAGATTCCTGTTGTGTCCCACACGAACCCTGGGACTTCTTGTTGCTTCTGGTGGCTGCAGTTGAGAGGAGTAACAGAAAGGTAGATTCCAGCAAGGATATATACTAACCTCCACTGCATCCTAAACTGGTCTTTGATCCACTAGAAACTGCTTCCTGTACTTGGGGGGAACACTCCTCTCTGGACTTGTCCCCCCACTTCTCAAGATAAGCAAACATCTGCTCAACAATCAGTTGCATCAGTGAACATGGCCATGACATTACATCCAAGGCACATCCCTGTCTCCCCTGAGACTATAAGTATGCAGGTTAAACAGTAGTTGGAACTGGAGACAGCAAATGACTCCAGCCCTGCCACAGTTGGATGGGACCAGGAGTATGCCATTTCTTTAAGCCTCTTGTTCTTCATATGTCATACGGGGTAAACTGAGGTTCTTGGTGCGAACAGTATGACTCCTCCAGGGCCTTGTACAAATATACAAGGAGGAAAAAAAAAACACCCTTTTTCTCTATCAGGCAAAGTGTACATTATAGTATAAAAACTCAAGAAGCAACCCTAATGTCTAGGCATGGAGCTAGACTTACATTCAGCCAACCGTGCTGTGAAGCCAACCTCAATCCCCACTGCCAAAACCCCAGGCCTTCTCGGAAGCATTCAGCTTTCCGGTTAACATCCTTTCCTGCCTTCAGCTAGCACAATAGTCAAAGTCAGTGACAACTTTCCCAAGGGGATACATGATGGCTTCTTTATTTGTTCAAATCCTTCCTAAAGCTATTTAACAAATGTGACAGTCAAAACATGAACCAATAACAAGTAGGCTCATTTCCCCAGTTCAAACTGCCCCAAAGTTTCTTTTTTTTTCTTTTTTTCCTAACATCTTTATTGGAGGATAAATGCTTTACAATGGTGTGTTAGTTTCTGCTGTATAACAAAGTGAATCAGCTATACGTATACATATATCCCCATACTCCCTCCCTCTTGCGTCTCCCTCCCACCCTCCCTACTCCACCCCTCTAGGTGGTCACAAAGCATCGAGCTGATCTCCCTGTGCTATGCGACTGCTTCCCACTAGCTATCTATTCTACATTTGGTAGTGTATATGTGTCCATGCCACTCTCTCACTTCGTCCCAGCTTACCCTTCCCACTCCCTGTGTCAAGTCCATTCCCTATGTCTGTGTCTTTATTCCTGTCCTGCCCCTAGGTTCTTCAGAACCATTTTTCTTTTTTTAGATTCCATATATATGCATTAGCATGTGGTATTCGTTTTCCTCTTTCTGACTTACTTCACTCTGTATGAGAGGCTCTAGGTCCATCCACCTCACTAAAGATAACTCAATTTCATTTCTTTTTATGGCTGAGTAATATTCCATTGTATATATGTGCCACATCTTCTTTATCCATTCATCTGTCAATGGACACTTAGGTTGCTTCCATGTCCTGGCTACTGTAAATAGAGCTGCAATGAACATTGTGGTACATGACTCTTTTTGAATTATGGTTTTCTCAGGGTATATGCCCAGTAGTGGGATTGCTGGGTTGTATGGTAGTTCTATTTTTAGTTTTTTAAGGAACCTCCATACTGTTCTCCATAGTGGCTGTATCAATTTACATTCAAAGTTTATTTTCAAAATCACTTCTATTATTAACCAAATGTTACAATCTTGTCACCTCTCCCATCAGCATCACCATTACTTTCTGAGCAATATTTTATACAGTGCCATTAGATAAGTTATCACTATACCATAAAACATTTTAGAAACTGAGCCTGTGATACCAACTAGGGTCTGTGAAGCTTTTATGATCATTAAGCTGGCGGTCTCACTTACTATGTTGTAAGCTGAAGTTCATAAAACTTATTTACAAAACAGCTGTATCTGCGTAGTTGCCTATCAGATTGAAGAGCTGGTTCTGATGTCAAGAAAGAAATTTAATTTTAACCATTACAAGGACTCATGTCATAAGCTACATATTTTCTTTCTTCTAAAGTCTTCAAACAAGAAATAAGATCTAAAATTTTACTCTGTAGTTACCTTCTTATGAAAAAATTTTGACACAGGGACTTCCCTGGTGGCTCAGTGGTTAAGAATCCGCCTGCCGATGCAGGAGACACAGGTTCGAGCCTTGGTCCAGGAAGATCCCACATGCCGCAGAACAACTAAGCCCGTGCGCCACAACTACTGAGCCTGCGCTCCAGAGCCCTCGAGCTACAGCTACTGAAACCCGCATGCCTGGAGCCTGTGTTCCGCAACAAGAGAAGCCACTGCAATGAGAAGCCCACGCACCGCAACGAAGAGTAGCCCCCACTCACCGCAACTAGAGAAAGCCCGCATGCAGCAACGAAGACCCAACGCAGCTAATAAATAAATAAATAAAAATTTTAAAAGTTTTGACACATAAATTCATATTCTACGTTTTTTCTCTTTTTTTCCCCACAGAAGGAATGCCTAGGTTTCCAGCTAAACAAAATAAATCTTAACTCTCAACACAGCAGAATTATCATATTAATAATATTTTCAGGTTATTTCTACAGGAAGCAGTCTCAAGGTCTAGTTTAGAGTCTGGAACTTTGGGATCTAGGGAAGCCACCTCTCCTTTCCACCTCCAAAAGGGAATTCTGGTTTTTAAAGGAGAAGACTCCCCTAGCTTTCCCAAAGGTACAGCCTTCTCTCTCTCCAGGCAATAGCCTGTAAGTTGCAAGGCTAGGACTGCATCGACTCCAAGGCCAAAGAAACTTACTTTGGACTGTACAGTGCACCGTGCACAGATTCAATGAGACTACAGATCTGCCAAAGGCCTGGACTCAGTGGACATCTAATAAATACCAGTTCTCTTTCCTTCCACTCACAAATAATTGCCATTCTGGCTGAAGGCCCCTCTTTGCTTTCAGTGAATGGTAGTATCAACAGTGAATAAACCTTACATAAAACATCCACAGTAGGTATTATTAGGTTCAATTTTCCAGTTGAGGGAAAGTGAAGTTCAGGTAAATTAAGTCTCCCCAACCTTCACTAACATTCAGATAACTAGAAGATAGCAGTCAGGATTTGAACCCAGATCTTTACGAGTCCAAAAGAAAGTTCAATCTTGTTAACTCCCGTCTTAAGTGGATCTTCACAGTTCCACAGTGCCCTAAAGAAATTCCCGTTCCTGAGATGACATTGGCTGAACCCAGAACCCTTGCATGTATCAATTGATGAGAGCTCCCCCAACACTGTCTTCCATTTTAGTCCAAAATAGTTTAGGCAGGAGCAAGGAGTTCTTCCTACAGAGGTATAGACAGCCCAAAGAGTGAGTTTCAGAACAGAAACATTCTAATGAACATCAATTAAATCTCTTTCTTGTGGAAGCAGCTCAGATGTTCTTCTTCAGTAGAATGGATGAACAAATTGTAGCACATCCAGACAATGAAATATTACTGAATGCTAAAAAGAAATGAGCTATCAAACCATGAAAAGACATGGAGGAATCTTAAATCCATATTATTAACTGAGAGAAGCCAATCTGAAAAGACTACATTACTGTATGATTCCAACTATATGACATTCTGGAAAAGGCAAAACAATGGAGACAGTAAAAAGATCAGTGGGGCTTCCCTGGTGGTGCAGTGGTTGAGAATCTGCCTGCCAATGCAGGGGACACGGGTTCGAGCCCTGGTCTGGGAGGATCCCACATGCCGTGGAGCGACTAGGCCCGTGAGCCACAACTACTGAGCCTGCGCGTCTGGAGCCTGTGCTCCGCAACAAGAGAGGCCGCGATAGTGAGAGGCCCGCGCACCGCGATGAAGAGTGGCCCCGCTTGCTGCAACTGGAGAAAGCCCTTGCACAGAAACGAAGACCCAACACAGCCAAAAATAAATAAATAAATAAATAATAATTTAAAAAAAAAACAAAACCTCACATTATTTAAAAAAAAAAAAAAAAAAAGATCAGTGGTTGCCAGGAAAGGGGTGGAAGGATGAACAGGCAGAGCACAGAGGATTTTTAGGGTGGTGAAAGTAACCTATGTGATAATTAAAATGATGGATATCTGCTATTATACTTTTGTCCAAACCCACAGAATGTACAACACGAAGAATGGACCCCAAGGTAAACTATGGACTTTGGGTGATTATGATGTATCAATGTAGGTTCATCAGTTGTAACCAATGTACCCCTTTGATGAGGGATGCTGATAGTGTGGAAGGCTATGCATGTGTGGGGCAGGGGGTATATGGGAAAACTCTGTACCTTTCTCTCAATTTTGTTGTTAAGTCTAAAACTTCTCCAAAGTATAAAGTCTTGGGAGGAAAAAAGTCTCATTTGAAAAAATGTCTGAAAATGGTGAACTACACCGGCTTCTCATGATTAGTTTGAGGAAATGTCGAGATTTGCCCACAATGGTTTGGGCTGCTGTCAAACCACCAGGTCATGTCCTTAAACGTCTAGTCATGCTATGAGAGTAAAAACAGGACGCTCTCAGAGTGAATGAACTTCAGAATGGGAGTGACTCATGGAAAATGTGCTTCCTGAAGACATTTAAGTGTTTGCTACTGACAATGACGTCATGAGGGCTGTGCTCAGAAAGGCCTTTCTTCCCTGTATTGTTACTCAAAACAAGCTTACCTCAACCGTCAATTGCCGCTGCTCAAAGCACTCAAGAAGTCAGTCCTATATATGAGTCATATCCACCTCTCTGTACATAACAGATGTATCTGGAAAAGAGTTTTTTGCTCTGGGTAAATCCAAGTTTCTTTATGTCAAATCATTTTATATCAGGTTTGCTTCAGTCAAATGTATTACATCTTCTGCAGCAAAGCCGGAAGCAGGCAGGAACATCTTGACATTGGAAGGAGTAGAACTACATAACAACCATTACAGGCTATTCTATCAACTTTGCTTCACTGCAGGCCGGTGCTGGGATGCACTTGGGCCGTGTGTGTATCCTGCTCTTTCCACTTGAGCCATCACTAGATCCACCATCTTGCTTGCTAAGTAAAACAGCCCAGATACGGACAAGGGGTGGGCCCTGAAGCCACAGAGACGTTTGTTCTAATCGTGGTGCTGCCAATTATTAGGTACACTACTTTTAATCTCCCCGACTCTCAGTTTCCTTGCCTGTAAGATGAAGGTAACAATATTTTGTAGAATTGCTGTAAGCATAAGAAATAAATAACTGGTACAAAATAATCAATGATAGGCTAAGTATTATTACTTTTACGTGCATACATCCATAAAGAAGAGCAAACCCGAAGTCTCCACGTATCAGTGTCACTCAGTAGAAGAAAAAGGGCCATTTATTCAACAGCTATTGGTTCATTAAGTTTCTAGACTACCTCTTATCATTGGGCGAGGCACCAGGGTCACTCCTACGAATGAGCGAGGGTTGCATGGAGCTTGACTCCACTGAAAAGCTGATCTGATTACACTGGACTTAAACCCAGCTTTTTAAAAGCACAGATGATAATTTCTGTGTTATGGAATTAATATATTTCATCATGGTGAATTTCATTATTTACTACTTTTCTTGTTTTGCATACTTAAAAGCAGGCAATCCCTTTAACTCGTAAGACTACAACATGCAAGGAAATGAAGAAAAATGAGTTTAAAAACATTTATAATAAACTACTCAAAAAGACTCCAATTTCAACTATTCAAGGCACAGGAAGTAAATTATGAAGATGACCCCCTTAGATTTCTTTGGTTTGGGCTGAAGTTCTAGAAATTCTTTAAATGTTTAACCTTATCTCCAGCTTAAAAATCTAAATTATTAAGAAAGTCACATAAATTTTGAATCTAGCAAAATCACTCATTCTGAATTTTCAATCAATCAACCTGAATTAGGCAAAATGCCTTTCTAAGATAACAACAGCTAGGAAAGAGAAAAATGTAACCCACTTTGGACGATAATCACATTGAGTCTGGCAGTATCTTACTAGATCATCTTGTGTGGAAGGAGAGGTGCTGCATCTTGCTCACTGCTATAACTCAGCACCCAGCCCGGCCCTGGCACATAGTAGGTGTCCAATAAATATCTATTGCCTAACCAAGTGTCAAACATGCTCACTTGAAATTTTATTACACACGGCAGCTCTCCAGCTAGAAACAGTGTGGACCATGCTATGGACTGAATGTCCTCAAATCCCTAGGGTGAAGCCCTAATCGGCCCCCCATGTGATGGCATTTGGAGGTGGAGCTTTTGAAAGGTAATTAGGTCATGAGGGTGGAGCCCTCATGAATGGGAGTAGTGCCCTTAAACGAAAAACACGAGAGATGATCTCTCTTCTCTATCTAGCATGTGTGGATACAACAACCAGGAAGAGGACTCTCACCAGAATCCTATCATGCTGGCACCCTGATCTTAGACTTCCAGTCTCTAGAACAGTGAGAAATAAAGTTCTATTGTTAAGCTACTTAGTCTGTGATATTTTTGTTATAGCAGCCCAAGCTATGACAGGGGGTTACTACATGCAATAAACACAGTAAATAAAACATTTCTAAGTCATTATTTTCACTAACTTAAACTCACACCACCACAATTTCTCTGACCTAATTAAATTAGACATATGATTGTGTAAGTGGTCATGCAATGAGTTAAAATTTGAATATTTCTATAAAATATTTTCATTCCAACTCAAAAATTGCTGTTAAGAAAGACAAGTTTTTCTGTGCTGAAGTGTCACAGGACTTATAGTATAGAAGGAGAGGCCATGACCATCCTGTTCATAACCATATCATTTAGCACAGTCTGGCACGTAAGCATTTAATACAATTTTTGTGAAGAAAGTGAAAGAAGAAAAAAAGAGCATGAGAAAGGAGGGAATCTCTTCTTGGAACAAGTTTATAGTTCGACTGAAAAGAAATGTGTCAATCTTCAAATTGTCATTTTTGGTACCTAATGTCATTATCTTGGAAACAGGGGTACTTGATTATTAAATCAGCAATGCTGATTAGAGAATAAGAAGCACTCTACACAGAATTAAATTCAGCAATTAATCAAAGCCAATGTGCCCACTTGTAAATATCAATATTGAATTTTAAGCATATAAACCAGCCAATCAGTTAAAACTGAGACCATGACTTTAATCAGTGAATGTTGAGATGCAATTTGCTGAATTCTGCAAGTAATGAAACTTAAGTCATTGTTGAAACCTGTTAAAAGGTAAACTAAGGCACATTAAAATTGTGAAAAATCTATGAGCAAACATGCACTGGCCTTGAGCAGTACCAAACCAAAAGTGGTTGGAGCGCCTCCACCTAGAGGAGCTAGGGGCAATGTTTTCATTGTGAAAATGTGAAAGCAAAGAATTTATAGTCTTCCCTCGGTATCCACAGGAATACTGTGGACTGGTTCCAGGACCCCCTACAGACACCAAAATCCATGGATGCTCACGTCTCTTATATAAAATGATGTAGTATTTGCATATAACCTACGCACATCCTCCTGCATACTTTAAATCACCTCTAGATTATTCGTGATACCTAATACAATGTAAATGCTATGTAAATAGTTGCAAAAAATTCAAGCTTTGCTTTTTGGAACTTTCTGGAAGTTCTTAAAAATTTTCTATCCTAGTTGGTTGAATCTGAGGATGCAAAACCCACAGATAGGAAGGCCCAACTGTACTTGACTGCTTATAGCGTTAAGTGGTTGCCTTATTTGAAAAAGTCTTGTTGGCTGTTTGTGATTGGGTGTCCTTAAGTTTCACTTTCTTGGATTCAAGTGTATTGACTCTGGCTTAAGTTTTGGTTTGCTCACCTAGGTGACCAAGGCATCAGTCACCTGAGTCTAATGGCCTCCTTACTGAAATACTTTAACAACCCTGATCTTACGGCCTTTGAGGCAGATACACAAATTACAGAATTTCTCGGTGCTGTTATCTACCAGTTGTGCCCTTGCTTTTTGAATAAATCTGGAAGTAAAGGTTGTGTACTACAAAGAGAACTCCCACAACTGCAAACACAGAGCAGTATGTTTTAATGTTTAAAAGCACAGGAACTAGATATTGTCCAAGTTCAAGTCCCAATTCCACTACTTACCAGCTGTGTGACCTAGGGCAGGTTACTTGACATCTCTGTGCTTCAATAAAACGGGGGATAATAATAATACCTACCTCACATACTACTTATTGGAAGATCAAGTTAACACCTGTGAAACACTTAAAACAGTATCTGCTAAACTGTTAACTGTTCAGTAAATGTTAGCTATTACTAATAAATGTATGTATTCGCCCTCCCTTCCTTAAAGTGAGAATGTGTCAGAAGCATTATATTCTAAATATATCCATACTCTTTTAAAAAATTTTCCTAATAATCCTGAGGATAATCTTCCATGGATTATTAAAATATTTTAAAATTTTTAAACATTTAAAAATAAACTTTTTAAAGGAAGTTTACTAAAGTCAGACTTTTCTTTAAAATATTTGAGACATGTTTCTGTCTCCCAGATTCCCCCATGAATAAAACTGAGAGTGAGCATGAGGTGAATCTTATTTTTTCGTCCATTTGCTATTTCAACATTTCTGAGTTTCACGTTCATCACAATATTATTGCAGGTGGCCCAACAGTTCTTCCCATAATTTGAATTTCCTATTCTGCCCCCAGCACAGATGCAAATAAAGTCAAAGAGTGTGTCATTTCACCTCATAATTAAGTCTACTTGGCCCGGTGAACTCTAGTATAAATGCACCAGTCCTAGAGGAAATTATCAATGCCACTGCACAAAAGTCAAACTTGCATGCATATCCTCTTCCTCAGAATTAAAATTCTACTCAGAACCCATCTTCAGCACCATTGTTTAGTGTGAGCATGGCAGTGTTTCAAAAACGTTATTTATTTGAAATGTCAGTTCTGTGGATTTCCCCTTAAGTCCAGAAAGCCCAAATAATAGGTGCTATCATCCATAAAAACTACAAAATCTAAGGTGCACTTTATTGTCAGTGGCACTGGTCATGAAATGGGGTGGGATTTCAGATAACGTGTCATATTTCCCAACAAGAATGCACTTACAACAGCCCGGTTCATAGCAACGCAAGGAACCATCACAATTGCTACCTAATTGAAATAACTTATGTAATTGCTGCTTTCATTTGAGGAAAATAAGTAGAACAAAGAGATCTAAGATCCACTCTTTGCTCTTTTTGTTCTCATCTTTATCTCTTTCACAGCTCCTCCTGGCTTTCCTTGATATGATGAGCCTCCTCAATTCTTAGGGTCATTTCCCAAAAATGCCCTTGCAGACTCTTAGCTTCCAAGCAACCTTCACAGGAGATACATCAGCCAACATATTACTTGTCCATTAATGATGCCAGAACATAACAGCCTAAACCATACTTTATACTTATCAAATAATTGTTCTTTGCATTCACCGAAGACAGTTCAATACTTTTATGGGTATAGTCATTTTCTTTCTGCAATCAATCAGAAAAAAAAAAAACACCTGGTAGTTTTTCATCTGCACCATAAACACAGCAACCATTCAGAGAGGAAAAATAATGATCCAGCTCCCATAAAGGCAAACTCCTCTTCCTCCCAAGTGTTTTGCTCATAATAATTACCAGCTTTAGAATGCCTTCACTGGTTGCTGCCTTTCAAGAAAACCTACTTATTCTTCCAGATCCAGGGTTCAAATCAAGTGCTTTCCTACTCATGATACTCCTTGTTGATCTTCATCCAGTTCTTTATGCAACAAATACTGATTAAGCACTTACTCTGTGCCAGGTCTCCGGCCAAGAATTGAGGGCCCAGCAGAGAGGAGAATAACAGTTGATACCCTCTGTGTTCCTAAAGTCCAGTATTATGTCTTTTGAACTATTTTAGTTTGAACCATAAAAGCACGCACATTCTTTCATTTAAACATTGCATAATGATTACTTACTACGTGCATGCAGGCCGTAAAGTATAGACAGGACATAACTGTAGGCCTTAAGCAGCTTACTCTGAGTCCAGCACAGGGGACAGACAGACAAGTAAAGAATTGCAATGCAATGAGATAGGTTTGTGAAAGACTGGTACAGGGGGATATGAAAACATGGAGAAGGATTATTTTTGGGTTGAGGAGGAAGCTGGAGATGCTTTCACAGTGGTAGCACACAGACAAAGGGCAAGAATGTTGTATCTTAATGCAAGAAAAATGCAGAGAGACACAGGGGGCAAAAGCACTGCCAGGGAATTGGCAGAGAGGCCAGGAAAGTGGGCAGAGGCCAGGGGATGAAGAACCTCTGCCTGTCTTCACCATGCCCTTTGGCCAGGGCATTGGAGAGCCACTGGAAAGTGATAAATGGAAGAAGACTAGACCAGATTTGTATAACAGGAGGATAGGAATACAACAAGTTAAGAAACTAGTACAGCTTAAGAGGACAGTATAATTCTATAAGTAGGTAATGGGGTAGAAGGGAAAATTTTAAAATATTCAGAAAACTAATGGAAATTAGGACACAGTCCATATTATGAAGGGTGAAGGAGGAAGGTAATGGATGAGAGAGACATCTATGTTCCTTGATGGTGGGTGCTCTGTTTCAAATTTCTTTTTGTATCATGGTGTTCACCCACTGCACAGCACATAGGAGAGAGCTTCAATAAACTTTAGCCATTTGATCCTTTAAGAAAACAAACCAGCAAAACATTTATTTTAATGGGTCAAAGTCCAGATTAAAACAAAAGAAGAACTAAGATATGGTGAAATAAAAATAATGAGGAAAGTCATGTCTACTAATAAGATATTGAATAGTAACATCACTTCCAAATGGCTGAAATCTTATTTGAAATGGGAAAGAAATTATTCCCTGGAAAGTTTAAACCTCATTCTTTATCTTCAGCCCTACAACATACATTCAAAAATGTTATGGTAAGCTTTGGGGGACCTGTGATCTACAATCCTACATAAGCCCCAAAATGCCTTGTATGTGGAAGTGACTAAATTAAAAAATGAAGGATTTCTGTGAAACTTCAATTATCAGAAGTATATTCAATTAGAAATCTCTAAACCCACTAAAGCGCATCCAATTTGCAACCATCAGCATGTCCTATGAGTGAGATACTATAATCAGCATCTCAGAAGACAGTACACTACAGAGTCACACAAGAGGAATGACGGCCATCGAGTACTCACATCAGCAACATTTTATCCCAGCCTGAAGAGCCCCAAAGAAACTTTGTTTTTCTTTTCTTTCCATCCTCCCTGTGCAGTCTTACTCAAGTACTTATCAGTTCTGCGCCTCGGTTTCTTTACCTCTAAAATAGCCATAGAAATAGTTCTTACTTCATAGGGTTAAGATAAGGATGAAATAAGTCAATATGTATCAAGTGTTTCGAACAAGAATATAAGTGTCCAGTATTTCCTATTATGTTTTCTTTTAGATGATAAACCTAATCCTACGACCAAAGTCCAAAGAATGTTAATAAGTCTCTGAATTTTGTAAGAAATCTGTGACTGGAAAACAATGATTTCCAGCAGTCTATAGGCTTTACACTTGTGTCAAGGACAGAATATCCCTAGAGTTCCAGAAAAGAAATCAGCGGGTCCATTCAAAGGAGGCATGGCAAGTGGAGAGGAAAGGCACTGGCCTGGCTTCTCCCTCATTTAGCTCTGCAAGCCACAGAGCACAAATCTTAGCTTCTCCCCGACTCAGGTTCTCAGCTTAAACGGGCTAACAAAGCCTGTCAATTTCACCTGCCTCACAGGGTTCATCTGAGCACCAAATGAAGGAAAAAGAGGGAAATGTAATTTACTAAGACCCCTATTCTCAATTCTTATACTAGGCTGGTTGCAGAGAAGGGAACAAAAGGCTTAGAAGAGCTGTCCTAATGTATGCTAATAAACACAGCACACACTCTCACAGTGAGTATGACAGAAGCATTTGTAAAAATGAGCTTTACGTTGAAATTATGATGTTAGTCTAAGATTAGGTTCATGGCAGAAAACAGTGGAAACAAAGATATCTTTGTATTGGGAAGATGTTATCTGAACACATTCACCTCTGTCCAGATCTTTCTGTCTTAAGCAAATAGCTCAAAACCAAATGCTTTTCTCCCAAATAGTGTTCCTCCTGTAATTATGTGGTTAGTTTTTCTGGTCCAAAATTCTGGAGGCCATGCCTATTTCACTTTCTGACAGGTGGGAAGCAGGAAGGAAACTTATGGGGGCCAAAGCATCACATGTTACTCTCAGTGGTTTTACAGCCCAGTCTCATTCCTGCCTCTCAATGCCCCATCCCAGTATCTTCTACTGCCCTAGGGTAAACAAAGCCTTCACTCTGATGGTGCAGGTCTATTTACCTTCTTTTAAACTCTACCTTTTGCTTAAGCCACTCTTTGTGCATAAAATGTCTATCTCTTGTCTCAGAACCTAAAAAAAATTCAGATTCCACATTGTCTATAAAGTTTTTCTCAACACCTCAAACACCATCTCCAATGACCTTACCCTTTCTTACTTGCTATTCACTTCGTGTTAATCACATATCGTCCAAAAAAATCACTCATCCTGATATCCCCTATGTGTCAGAATCATGGGAGGTGCACTTGTTTAGAGATTCCCAGACTCCGGCCTCAAGAAATTCTGATTGGGAAAGTAGGGCCAAAGAAGCTATATTTTAATGGCACCCCAGGTGATTCTGTCTCTGGTGGTAGGAAGGCCACACTCAGAGAGCGTCCTGCCACAAATTCATCCCATGACAGAACTCTGCACACGCATGGGTGTACACACACTCACACACAAATACACACATTTATCAACCACTGAGTAATTTGATTTGCCTCACAAATACTTTGTACGACATGTTATTATTTCAGTAAAAGCATCCAAAGTCTAGAGGTTGACTTCTTTTACAATTTCTGCTGCAAAAACTTACTTTATGCAGCTTGGACTGATTAAAAAAGAGGGAGTTGAGTATTACTCTTCCCATTCACTGTTGCTTATAAAGTAAAACCAGGGTTTCAAAACCTGTATTACTTAGATGATAATCTAGACTGAACTTCACAGTTTGTGTTTGTAGAAAAAACTTAATGTGATTAAACGTGACTCAAAACATGGACTCGTAGTGCAAGATTAACTGACCTTCCAGGGCAAACGTCACAAATGCAGTCACACGCAGAGAAAACCCCATCCCCAGATGGGAGATGACAAAAGTGGGCCAGCCCATGCACACGGGCTGGAGTGCCCAATACTGTCACCTGTTTTTGTCATATCAGGTTATATGTAAGTACTCTGGAACGCTTCCTTAAATCCTCTGGAAAAATAGAGAGAGTATAAATTCACTGAGTTTACAAACCGAAATGTAGTCCATCCTCGAAAATCAGGCAGTAGTGTGCTAGAGTAACCTGTGTTTTCTGCGTCTACCGTTCTCTTCCACTCAACTAGAACACCTTGATCAGGCTCTAGCGAGCTCCCTTTCCCCCAGCCAGGCTCAGCCTGTCCTGAGGTGACTAAAGCTGCCCTTACGGTAGGGGGAGGTAGGGAGAGGGTTGCTGGTGACATCTAAGTCAGCTCACTAGCAGATCCAGCGTTATATTACACTTGCCGATAGACTACCTCTGAGTCTATTCTCAACATCAAGAAACAGTTTTTTCCATGTTTACCTATTCAACAAATATTTAGAACCTTCTTTGTATAATATATGGTATTTACCTTCGAGTGTCTCATGATCTAGACACTAAAGTCAAACTCCACACATCTCTTCCCCCTAGAAGAACCATGTCCTACCTTTATCCTGTAATATCTTACGTTGTGTCTTGGTAACTTGTCCGGCAGCCAGTTCCTTTAGGTCTGGGAGCCATGGAATCCTTTCTGTGAACCTCAGTCACCCTGGAGGGGCCTGGTCTGCCTGCATCTATGTGTACTGTCTCGGAACGCTGGCTGCTCCTAGGGTCACCACTAGGATACACATTTATGTCACCCAGGTGCCTCTTACCTGCCACCATTCTTTTCAGACACCACCGTCCTTTCTTCCCCAGAATAGGGCCTACTGAATGTGCCAAAGGTCAAGTCTCCTCTCCAGCTGCTCACCTCCTCCAGTTTTTCCCAGCCTGGTCAAGTTCAGTCTTCTATTTCCCATTATGCCCTTTGAGTCACTGCACCTGGGACCACTAAAATGTGTCCTCCTTGTACTTGTACTTGAAATGAATCACTGCAGACCTTTAGTTAGTAAAAACCCACTCCCCAGCCCCATGTCAAACACCTTAATTCAGCTTGTAAAAAGCAATGGGGTGGGGCAGGGAAGCATCTGTTGATTTCATGAAGACAACGGCAGGGATTCACAGCTAGTGTTCCTTCCGGGAGCTAATTTGGTCTGTGTTTTTTTTTTTTTTTTTTTTTTTTTTAAATTTATTTCTTTATTTATTTTTGGGTGTGTTGGGTCTTCGTTTCTGTGCGAGGGCTTTCTCCAGTTGCGGCAAGCGGGGGCCACTCTTCATCGCGGTGCGCGGGCCTCTCACTATCGCGGCCTCTCTTGTTGCGGAGCACAGGCTCCAGACGCGCAGGCTCAGCAATTGTGGCTCACGGGCCCAGTTGCTCCGCGGCATGTGGGATCTTCCCAGACCAGGGCTCGAACCCGTGTCCCCTGCCTTGGCAGGCGGACTCTCAACCACTGCGCCACCAGGGAAGCCCTGGTCTGTCTTTTTGCTTATAATGATCTGTTCCTCACCCTGCTCAGTTTCTTGATTCAGGACACTATCCTTTCTAATCCACAGCAGCTGGAATCTCCTCTTCTGAGTCAGACAGACTGTAACTGACCAACCTCCATTCCCAGCATTTTCTTTCTCACGTTCATGCTGCTCATCCAACGCCCAGCCAACTTGCCAGGATATTTGTTTCCAGTGGCAAAGCTAGGAAACAAAAGACGTCTGGGCTCCAGAACAGAGTACAGCCTCAGGATCCCAAACAGAGATTATGAATTTTAATTCTCTATTGCAGCACAGACGCACCCAGGCAAGAACATTAGAAAAGACTAATCAAGGAAGAAATCAGCAGGGGGCATCCGTGCAGTGGATCACTGACAGCACTCTCAGCTCAGCACAGCCAAGGCTAATAGCCTCCTTATATCCTCTCCACCCATTAAAGATGCCCTGAAAGCAAGCTACCCAAGAATACTGCTGCAGTTATCACCGTTACCAAATTGACAGGCCATCTTCTCTAAGTGCACTAGGCCGAGAGCTGAGGATTTCCTGTGCACCCTTCACTCTTCCAGATGGAGTGCAGTTATAAGCAGAGTAAGAGCAGAGGTACAAGCGATAAATAATGCATGAGAACTACAGGTGCACAAAGCTTTATTCAGACCTGCCAGGCTAATGCACGCCTAAGCCTGGCATTTGCTACAATGTGACTGGATTTGCTACTCTGTGTGTCCGAAATGGTAATGAGAATGGCAGAGTTGAGGAAGGATCTGTACCTTTGATCTGGTCCTTAGCCTCTCTCCAGCTGGTCTGTCCACTCTGCATTGCAATCCCCTCCCAGGTCTCTCCCCTCCAGACCTTTGCAATTTGCCTAGCTGATAAAATCACATTATTTCAAGGCCCATGATAAACAGAACTTGATGTGTGTGGTTAAATACACTTTATTAGTAAGACCACAAATTTCTAACCTTGCAAAGCTTTATTTGCAATTAAATTAGCTGCCTCTCCTAATTTCCAATTGTTCTCTACTCTTTAGGTTAGTGATGTCACCACAAACCATTCAAGAGATTGCTTGGACTTCAGTTGTCCTAGAAAGAGTTGAAGAAAATCTGAAAATGGAAAAGGCAGAGTAGGCTTAAAAGATTCCTTAAACTCATCAAGTCCTCAGGGAAGGCATGATATCACATATATTGGAAAGATTTTCCTCAAACATTTCTGAGTTAAGAAATTCATTTGGGCAGAAACAGAAGTAAGGATCTAAATACTTACTGAAAGCATTAATACGTGCCTTTAACCAACTGTGGAACAAGATCACTTTTTCTCCATAATGCAGCCTATCATGTGGTTGAAATGAAGGCTCTCCTGCATTTACGTTGCTTCAGGATCTGAAATTCCATGATGCTTCCTAAGCAATGGAGGCATTTGACTGGAACTTTTTCACACACCAGAACCCTCACTTCTGCAATTACCTCTGCATCAAACTCAGAGCGTTGGATATCACTTCAGTCTAGCATATTCTCTCTCCTGCTGCCATTTCTCAACCAGGACTATTCAGTCAGCTTCAAATTATCCCCAAATAGCACAAGCTGCCATTCAGCGAGTGCACCCACAAACAAGGAAGCATCATTTTTCAACATCACATCAACCCCAGGAAGGTTCCATGGCTACGCAAGATGGCTCTAGTGCCTGAAGCATGACCTTGTAAATTTCTGCAGCCTGTATGGAATGGCACAGCCCAGGAATCATAGCTAAAACCTTTCCCAGAGATGAATACGTAGTTGATAGCAGATCACAGTGTTTCAAACATGGAACAGGTTGAAAGGTACTACCATTTTCACAGCCTTTTTTTTTTTTTTTCCTAAACAGCCCTAAACACTGCCAATGGTTGGTGCCAAGCTCCATCTACCAAGTGCCACTCAGTTTGGTCAAATGGCTGAGGGAGAATGCAGCTATGGACCCAATTCCATGCACCAACATCCAAGGCTCCCAAATCATCTCAAGTAGCAAGCTCTGACACTCACCTGAATTTAGTGAAAAAATATTTTTCCTACCGTCTATGCTATTGGAACTGACTGTGAATAGGGCATACCCTGTCCTTGAGGACATCACAGTTTAACACAGAAAACCTACCAATGAGGAGCCACTTTCCTTGGCCCTGCACTGTGATTCCATTTGAAATATAGCATCAGTCAGTTGATTAACTCTTGCTTATTAAGTAGCTACATCACAAATGCCATAACTCTTGGCCCTAAAACTTGAACAACCACATATGCATGCTTTGGAAATAGAAAAACACACATACATCACACAAAGGTCACACAATGGAAAACACAGACCAGTACAAAGACTGGTATCCAAAAAAACCTAAGAGAAGGATGTGTTCTTCTAAACACAGAGCTAGAGGAGAGGCACTGGCTCTCTGTTGTCCTGAGTAAGTTTCCCCAACTCATCCATACTCCACTTAACACACTGATAAGAATCCATTTCAATGAAGCAACATGGCCCGGCTTGCTTCTCACTTCCACTGATCATTTCAGTGCCACTGTGGGAAGCATCTGTAATGTGCTCACAGACACATGTCCCCACCTCTCAACAAATAAGTATTTCCTCAGTAAATCCCGCTGAGAATGCACTCCAGGAAAAGCAGTGCTTGCAAAACCTCTCATGTTCATTTTTCAGAATTCAGAATGAAGTGACTATACCCTGATATACAATAAAAAAGATTAAATGCAAACACTACTGAGCCTCTGTAATAAATATTTTATAAATACATTTTCAAAAGTCTTATTTCATTTTTACAGCTTTTTGGTATGGCATTTTTCTATTTTAGTACATGCAATGAAATAACCTTCCATGAAAAAAGTAGGCTTTTCTGGCCCATTTTAAATAAACAAATGGATAATTATTGTGCTATTAATTTGCTATGTAAATTGTTTAAATTGCTAACTCTTTCCTCTTTCCATTATTAGAGATGGTTCAATCCTTCCCAAGGAAAATGGAAAATTCCTTTCCAAGGTAAACTGTTTCCTCCCTCATGTCCAAGATAAATAATCCAGGTGCTCTCTCCTATGATTCTTTTTCAAAACAACTCATAAACTCGTTATGCCTGCTTAATGCTCATTCAATGTCAAAATCCACCAAAATTCCCTTCCCTACTCTAGAAGCTACCACCTTGCTTTAGGAGAAAACACTGGCTAGGGACCACCTGATGCCTCCATAGAGTAATAACAGGTGCCTGGTGATGCTGCCTTCTCCTCTGACAGGCTTAATTGTGCTTTAATAGTCTCCGTTCCTTGGACCTAGAGATTATTATGCTAAGCGAAGTAAGCCAGACAGAGGAAAAACTATATCATATGATATCGCCTATATGTGGAATCTAAAAAAAAAAAAGAATAATATAAATGAACTTACTATATAAAAAGCAGAAATAGACCCACACACAGGGACTTCCTTGATGGTCCAGTGGGTAGGACTCCATGGTCCCAATGCAAGGGGGCCCAGGTTTGGTCCCTGGTCAGGGAAGTAGATCCCACACACATGCCGCAACTAGGAGTTCGCATGCCACAACTAAGAAGTCCACATGCTGGAACGAAGATCCCGTGTGTTGCAACTAAGACGCGGCGCAGCCCAAATAAATAAATAATTATTAAAAAAATAGACCCACAGACATAGAAAACAAACTTTACCAAGGGGGAAAGGTGGGGGAGGGATAAATAAGGAGTTTGGGATTAACAGATACACACTGCTATATATAAAATAGATAACCAACAAGCACCTACTGTATAGCACAGGGAACTCTACTCAAATATTTTGTAATAACCTATAAGGGAAAAGAACCTGAAAAAGAAAATTTATATATATATATATATATAAAACTGAATCACTATGCTGTACACCTGAAACTAACAACATTGCAAATCAACTATACTTCAATAATAACAAAAAAATAGTCTCCATTCCTTGTTTTCATTTGCTGTTATGGAAAAGGGAAAGAAGAAAACTACCACATTCCAGGGACTCCTCAGTAGGTATGTTGTAAACAGTTTTTATAACATCCTGGCACAGTTCAGCAAAAAATCCTTTTTTAAACTACGAATGACTCTTTGCAACAAACCTTTTATGCAGGTGCTGTGATGGTAGCCAAGGAGGCACACATGGCCGTTAGACACATTTAGAAGCTTCTGTTAAGGACTTCCCTGGTGGCGCAGTGGTTAGGAATCCGCCTGCCAATGCGGGGGACACGGGTTCGAGCCCTGGTCCTGGAGGATCCCACATGCCACGGAGCAACTAAGCCCGCGAGCTACAACTACTGAGCCCACGTTCCACAACTATTGAAGCCCATGTGCCTAGAGCCCGTGCTACGCAACAAGATAAGCCACCGCAATGAGAAGACCGTGCACCGCAACAAGAGTAGCCCCTGCTCACCGCAACTAGAGAAAGCCTGCACGCAGCAACAAAGACCCAATGCAGCCAAAAATAAAGAAAGAAAGAAGAAGTTTGTGTTAAGTGGGAAATATTAAGGAAGAGAATAAAAAGAGGCAATGAAAGCTATACCCATGAGATGCTGCCCGTGTGCTAAAGTTCCTGGTGTTATTTTCACATACAGGAAAGGAAAATTGCTGCCTGTAGATTTCACATTTTAAAAACTGCCTTCTTTTTCATTTTCAGGACTGCTTGCCTCCCTTCTCCTTATCATATATGTAAAAAAGATGTCAACACTTTACCGACTTAACTGAAAAGTGGTAGAAAACCCTGTCAGCTACATCTGCAGAATCCTGACCCAGAAATCCTCAGGCTCACAGCACCTGGGCAGCGACACTGGTGGCGTGGCACCTCTCCCCTCTCACCAGGACTTTGCCTGAAGCCAAAAGCTAGTAGGTGTGGGCGGGAGAGGGATTCCCCCAGGCACAGCCTTCTCATTCTATCCCCCAAAGAGTTTCCAGACATGAGATAATGAGGCTAAAACTCCTGGGAAGAAGTCACCACACAGACAGAAATGATCTGGAGCAAGAGTGAGTGGCAGCAGAGACCCAGTCCTCAGAGAGAGGGGTCATTTCTCTTTACTGGAGCCGGGCACTTGCCACCCACTCCGACTGCCACCCTCTGAGGGCCCTTAGGGTGGACTCCAGCAGCATCCTTTCAGAAAGAGGTCAACCTCCTTTCCATTAACCATGTGTAAGCTGAGTTTCTGCATCAGAAAGAGAGAAAAGTTATCAGCATGCAATCAATCAGTTATACTTATGGCACAGCCCATATGCAAAATCTAGCCCTCTGTAAAGGAACCAACCCATCTTGGAAGATCACAGGTTAATAAACACAAAGGAAACCTTGATTTATGTCTCACTACACAAAAGAAAACAAAATGTAGGATAAAGTTCAGAAATAATGATCTAATGCTCTTAAAAAACAAGTGTGAGGAAAAATAAATAATAACTCAATAAATATGCTTGTCAAATTGACTTCTTCCTTTGAAGCTGTGAGACTATATTTAAGGGGTGGCATTTAGGGAGGTGTTTGACTTATTTATTAAAAAAAAAAAAGAAGGGGCTTCCCTGGTGGCGCAGTGGTTGAGAATCTGCCTGCCAATGCAGGGGACACGGATTCGAGCCCTGGTCTGGGAGGATCCCACATGCCGCAGAGCAACTGGGCCCGTGAGCCACAATTGCTGAGCCTGCGCGTCTGGAGCCTGTGCTCCGCAGCGGGAGAGGCCGCGATAGTGAGAGGCCCGCACACCGCGATGAAGAGTGGCCCCCGCTTGCCGCAACTAGAGAAAGCCCTCGCACAGAAACGAAGACCCAACACAGCCATAAATAAATAAATAAGTAAATAATTAAAAAAAAAAAAAAAAAAGAAATACAACTGGTCAGTTAAAAAAATCTGGGCAGAAAAAATGTAATATCTGGCATATTCCTTCAGCAATCTGGATGTTATAAATACAATGTTTTGAATCCTACACTCTTATCAGGTAGATACATACAATTCCATACAATTCAATGACTCAAGTTTTTGCTATCACGTGTTTAGTCCTCATGACTACCAAAATCACTGCTTAATTATTACTACTGTTAACAACACCAACCCATCTGGGGTATTTTGGGTACCTAGCAATGGGAGGTACTGGCCTTGGGAAGCACCATGTACTTCTTCACAGCTAAAGCTCTCTTCAAAGCAGCAAGTCTTAGATTAGATTCAGGATCTCTCTCTCTTTTTTTTTTTTTACTTGAAGTGTAGTTGATTTACAATGTTGTGTTAGTTTCTAGGTACAGCAAAGTGATTCAGTTATATAGATATATTCTTTTTCAAATTCTTTTACATTATAGGTTATCACAGATATTGAATATTATTCCCTGTGCTATACAGTAGGACCTTGTTGTTCATCTATTTTATATAAAGTAGTGTGCATCTGTTATCCCAAGCTCCTAATTTATCCCTCCCCCGTCCTCTTTCTTCTTTGGTAACCATAAGTTTGTTTTTTATGTCTGTGAAGACTTAGGATCTTGAATGTGTGATTTTCCAGAAGTTCTCCCCTCCAGCCCAGCAATCTGGAAACACTATCCCCTTTTCATATATAAATCCCCAAGTTCTGACACTACTTAGGTAAATGTTTTATCTGTCACCACCAGTCAGTCCCTACATGATCATAGATCAAGTGATCGAAAAAGATGTGAATCCTCAGTTCTGAATAGAGTTATCTGGTTGGGATGAACAAGAAGATAAACTAATTCCAAGAGGCCACTCCCAAACTGAGAATGTCAGTGACGAGATAACACTGGCTGCAACCATTCCTACAGAATGAAAAGCAAACTCCGTGACCTGGAAAACTGACTTGTAAGTCCCATTTCTGGTATGCCCTTTGGCTTTCTCTTCATGCAGTCCTCCAGCCTAGAACATTCCAACTGGGACATCTAGTGGGCAGCAAATAGGTCACTAACAGGCCACAGACATTGATCCCCTTCCCCACTGGAGCAGCCATCCGGTGCCCAAGGGGCCTGAGCCCTGACTCTGGTCTTCTCCAGCCTGGTCCACTCACTCCACGGTGCTGCACAAATGCTATCATTTTCTACGTGTGCCATGACATGAAAGGCTGAGTGCTGTTCTAATCCTCCATCTGGGCTTCACAGGATTATTTACTTTTGAAATATCTGGAAAAACTTACACCTATATAGGTTTGCACACTACCTCATTTTCAGCTTCTTTTTACAGATGATCTCATCAATGTCAGCCATGATGGGATGGGCTGGGAAAGAACTAAGCCAGGGACCAAAATCCACAATGCCTTTGTGGCCCCTCTGGAGGATACAGGTATAAATGCCAGGTCCAAGGGAATTGTGTACCCCCGTAGACCCCTGGTAACCCAGAACAGATCACATGGAGTATTTTTCATTTTTTTGCCTCGGTTTGAAACAGGTACAAGTGACTTACAACGCTAAAAGCAGGCCAGACTAATTTCTTGCCCTGCAACCTACCTTAAATCCAACTGTTTATTCCTATCACCCTTGCCTTCCCAGGGCACTGAGAAGAGGGCTGGGGAAGGCAGAGGGGTCTGGAGCTCCCTGAGAAGGCCAAAACAGAATGGTTTAGACCAGAAGGAAATAAGAGAAGATGTGTAGCCTTTCTCAAGTTTAGAATCATGCTGCAACTCAAAATGTGCCTTTGCTGCCAAAATAAATGTTGATAATGAGGCACTGGTTTTACTAAAGAATATGTCTCAAATTTGCCTAATCCTCTGCATCTCCACAGACATCACCCTAGTCCAAGCCTGCCTCTGCCATCTCTCACCTGGGCCCGCACCAGCCTCCATTGGCCTCCAAGCTTCCACTCCTCCTTCTCCAATTCTCTGTACTCAGGAGTCAGCATGAGCTTTCCAAAACTGTCATTCAGGTTATGTCATCCCCCTCCTTAAAACTCTACTTCCCATTTTTCTTTGAATAAAAGTTAAACATGGAACTCATCCATGTTTATGTCTGAATGTCTGCTGGGCCTGACATAGTCTGTCATATATTTCCAAGCTCATTTCATGCTATGCACCCATTATCCTGCAAAGCTCCAACCACAATGGACTCCGACATCTCCTCAAATGTTCTTTTCTTCTTCAAGGCTTTTGTATATACTGGTCCCTCTGATCTTCTCCCAAATTTTCAAGGGGACAGCATCTTTTCATCCTTTAAGTCTCAGCTTAAACTGCACCTACTCAGGGAGGCCTTCTCTGAGCACCCTAGCCAGGGCAGCCCCCATCCTCGTATCCCCTCTCAGCCACAGTCCCTTACCTCACATCTCTTACTACCTGCTGTTTTCATTGTCTATTGTCTACTGATGTGTTCTTTCAACCTTTATCTCACTCATTAATGCTGTGTGTTCACTACTGTGTCCTTAGTGCCCAGCATAGTGCCTGTCTCATAGTGGAGGGTCCACCAGCACTTCAATGACTAATAAGTGAAGAGATGAGCCACGACAAGGCTGGAAACATCTGTGCATATTTGGTTGTCATTGGGCCTCTACTCAAAGATTAAGACATCAAGATTTCCTTAATTCTCTCACTGCTCTATTTGTATTCTTCAATATTTCTCTCTGAAATACATTTTAAGTTTTCCAAGGTCAGAGTTTCCCAATTTATCATCAGCTGTGCTAATAATGTCTACCTACACAACAATTTGACTTCTGAAAATCTTCCCTCCCCCACCCCCCCCAAAAAAGAATTACATGATCAAATCAATCTGGAAAACACTCCACATTTTTTTTTTTTGCCTTGGAAATTCACCATGCACATTAACGTATTAAAGGCTCCGAAAGAATTTCAGTAAAGAAGACTGATTATCCGTGTTTAACCCAAGACTTTCCATACTTATTTGACAACAGAACTAGTTTTTCTACCAGTACCAATTAACATCCTTAAGAACTAGTATTTCACAGGATACACTTTGGAAACAATTTTCTAGATGAATATATAGAAGATGCCAAATGTAGTTTTCTTAAGAGACATTTGCTGAGTTCAAGGTAAATATGTTAGTGATATAAATTTGAAACACTAACAAAGATAGTTAAAAGTCAGTGATCTACAGACCAGAGGTTAATTATGTGATTTCAGAATTATCTACACTATTTCCTTCTTCTGTTTGTCTTCTGGACAGTTAAATGATCACCATGTTATGTTAACTAACTCAATCCAAAGCTGAGTAAGTCTGGAAGAATTAAGGAGCAAAATTTCACCACAGACACAAACATAATTCATTTACTCTCATTTGCTATAGCTGCGAGGCAGAGGGTCAGGTGTACTGAATCATAAACACGGAAAATGGCAAAAAGCTATTCTCTCCCCCTCCCCACCACAAATGATGAATCTTCCTAGGGTCCCCTTCTAGCAAAACCAGGAAAAAAGCACACTGAAAAATATAGAGATGTCACGTTAGTATTAGCAAAAAGTTACAACTTCAGCATCTACTTGGATTATATAGTTAATAATTAAGAACCAAAATAGCTAGAATGACAGATAATGGATTCAATTTCAGAATGATCTTTGAGTGATTATAGACAGAGAGATTGAGAACTCACTACAATTGATGTGTCAGCACCGATGCAAGAATAAGAGAAGGGAATTGGAGAAGGATGTGGCCCACAGTAGAGCAGAGCAAAGAACCAGATCACAGCAAGAAAAGGAGGTCTGGGTCAGAACCAGGAATAATCACTACCCCAACCCCTCCGGGATAGGGTCTGACTGAGACCCTAGAGCCAGAAAAAGCTCTTCAACTTGATCTGTGGAAAGAAGATGGCAGAGGTGACTACTGAGAGGGCCCTTTAAGATCTGATGTGTGTCTACCTCTCCAGCTCCATCTTTCACGGTCCCCTACTGTCACCTCTGCCTTAACTGTTTTGAATTCTATATTCCAAGCATCTAAACTACGTAGCTTCCCAAGCATGCCACAATCTCTCAGGCCGCTCCCTCTGCTTAGAATACCTTCCTACCACCCACATCACCCCCTCTTTGCCCAGCTAAATCCTGTTTATCTTTCCAGACTTGGCTCAGATGCCTTCCATGAGCACCCTTCCGTTTCAGTCTAAGTTAATTGCATTTCCCAGGGCTCACACAACTACATCAGAATATCTATACTATGCTGCCTGGTCTATTTACTTGACAATTTATTGTCATGCCTATAACCCCAGTGCCTGTCACACTGAACAGTAAACAGTGATACATATAGGTAGAATGAATAAATACACGAAAAAAATCCATGCAAAAAGAGAGACAAAGTAGTGATAATGTGAAACTGAATTCAGCCACTAATCAGAAATCATGGGTCCTGGTGCTTACTGACTTACGAATCTATATACTTTCATTGGACATGCTAATTGCAGCTTAAGCAGCTCTGCCTATACTGTAATCTTGGTCTGCCTCCCAGGCCCCAGTCCCCTCCCAGTACTACTTTTATGCCACCTCTGCTTACACTGTTGAGCCACTTATTGCCATGTCAGTGAATCCCTCAGCAACTAAAGGGTCACTGTATATGGGCACAAGGTTCTCTGCACACCGACCTTTAGAAATAATTATCACTTTTCCACTACAGAGAGCAAATGCCATGCCCACTTCCCCAAGCCATCTGAACTATTAATGCAGACACTGAACTACAAATTTGCAAGGTTCATCGATTAGGAAAATGGTGTTAATTGTGGTGCTCTGGTCTTAAGATCTACAATTTCGTCATAACCAAATCTGATTTTTTTAAAAAATATTGATTTGAGGGCTTCCCTGGTGGCGCAGTGGTTGAGAATCTGCCTGCCAATGCAGGGGACACGGGTTCGAGCCCTGGTCTGGGAAGATCCCACATGCTGTGGAGCGACTGGGCCTGTGAGCCACAACTACTGAGCCTGTGCATCTGGAGCCTGTGCTCTGCAACAAGAGAGGCCGCGACAGTGAGAGGCCCGCGCACCACGATGAAGAGTGGCCCCCGCTCTCCGCAACTAGAGAAAGCCCTCGCACAGAAACGAAGACCCAACACAGCCAAAAATAAATAAATAAATTTATTAAAAAAATATATATATATTGATTTGAATTCATTGATGGTAGGGAGAAGTGGAAACAGGGGCCCAGGAGATGAAATGTATTTCTCTAGTGGTGTGTTCTAAAATACACCACTAAACTTAGTTCTAGAAATATCATTTTCATGCCAAATTAAAGGTAAACATAATTATGTGTAATACATCAAAAGTGCCTAATTAAAACACTCTTTGAGGCTAAAATATGCAGACAAACATAACTAATTCTAACTTATTTCATAATAATTTCATTATTGAAAAGTGTCAGTCAAAAACATTAAACTGGATTGTGTTTATAAGAAGAGCTTAAAAACTGGCAGCGACTTTCATTGTAATTCATTCCTGGTTTCCTGCTTTGGGAAATCTATAAACATCTGATTATTTTGATGCTAAAAGGGGAAAAAAAGAACAAAAGGAAATTTTAAATATGGAGAGGTAGTGAGTAAAGATAAAGCCTGGTGAGTAACATGGAGCTTGCTTCAAATAAAAATGCTGGGATTGTAACCAGATATAAAACTATTCATCACGCTAATATAAAGACCTCAGTCTCCCTCAGTCCACTCCATCCCTCTGTGATGAATAATGACCATGGCATTAGCACTACCTCTCAGCAGTGGAGAGTGAATTGTCAATCAGCCCCAAAGCATTGTATTCGGAGGTGAGGCTGTTACCAGGCTCTGTAAAGGAGGGAGATAGGTCCCAAAGCTTCCCCAGAGAGCCTCTTCCATGATTCATGGCAGTTCTCTGGGGAAGAGGGAAAACCCAAAGATAACAGGGAAGGAACTTAAGAGGCCTAAAGCCCTGCACCAAATTGGGAAGAAAAGGCCACACTTCCTAAAGTAGTTCACACTTATGTGCACAGAACGTTGTGTGTTGGGTGCTACAATGTCCCATTTCTTAAAATCAGGCCTCACTACACACCTTAGCCTTCAGTTAAGACCACAGAATGGCTACACTTTGGAAAAACACCACTCCCTAAAGAAGAGTCATGCCCTAGCACTAAGAACAAAACCTAAAATAGAGCAATCCTAACAGAATAATACCAAGTCTGACAGGATCAAGAGAATCCACCAATAATTTAACTACAGGCCAGAAGAAAATCCAATCTCCTTCAAAGATGACAACATAATCCAGACTCCCTACAAGGATTGTCCCAGATGACTTATAATACAAAAATTATAAGTCATAAAAAGTAGGAAGATGTGACTCATAATAAAGAAAAATAAGCATTCAATATAAAGACACCAAGAGATGATGCAGATGTAGGAATGAGTAGATGAGATTTTAAAGTAGTTTTTATAAATATGTTCAAGGGTTTAGAGGAAAATACAGACACATGACTAAACCAAATGATAAAGAGAACCAATTCTAGTACTATAAAGTAATAAATTTAAAATTAAAAATTCACCAAATGGGCTTAATAGTCAGTTGGAGACTAAAGAATAGAGGATCTGTAAGCTTGAAGATAGATCAATAGAAATTATCTAATTTGAATAACACAGATAAAAGTATTTTAAAATATAAAAAGAACCTCAGTGAAGACAGTCTTAATGATACCAATGGTCTAACATATGCAATTGTTGGAAGAGAAGAGAAAAGAGAGAATAGGACAGGAAAATATTTAAAGAAATAATGGCTGAATATTTTCCAATTTGATTTAAAACATCTACCTACATATCCAAGCAGCTCAGTGAACCACGAACAGATAAATACAAAGAAAAATCACAACTAGCCACATGTCAAACTGCTAAAACCCAAGATACAGAGAACTGCAAAAGCAGTCAAAGAAAAACAAAGATACTACCTACAGAGGAACAATGATTCAAATTACAGTTGACTTCTCATCAGAAACAAAGACCACCAACCAACAATAAACTAACTATTTATACTGCTGGGTGGTGGGGGAAACCTGTCAAGTCATAATTCTATACCTAGTGAATATATCCTTCAAAATTGAGGGTGAAAACAAACACATCTGCAGAGAGACAAAACCTAAGAAGATTCACTTCCAGCAGACCGGCACTACAAAAAGATAGTTCTGCAGGCTGAAGGAAAAACATAACCAGCTCAATACTCACAGTATAGGAATGGAAGAAGAGCACTACAAATGGTAAGTTAGGTGGGTAAATTTAAAAGATATTAAGTTTTATTTTAACAAAGTTAAGGAAAAAAATTATTTAAAAGCAAAGTAATATCATTTCCTTGTATGGTTTATAAAGCATACAGAAGTAAAATATATGATACAACACATAAGGACAAAGAGAGTAAATGTAATTATATAATTATAATTCTTACACTGTACAGTGTACAGTATAAATTCTGAGAATACTGATGAATTCAATATGTATAGTGTAATTCTCACAGCAATGATTTAAAAATATAAAGGATTATAGCTAAAATTTTGATTAATCTAACAGTAAATTAATCTAAATACTATATGAAATAAAAATGAAGCAAAGGGAAAAAAAGGGAGGGGGAAGGAAAACAAGATGAAAAGATGGAACAAATAGAAAACAAATTGCAAAACGTTAGACCTCAACTCAACCAGATCAAAAAAAAGTACATTAAATGGAAGAGGACTAAATACTCTATAACTGAAAAGCAGAGACTACCAGACTGGATGAAAAGGCAAAGTCCAACTATATGCTGCCTAAAAGGTATGAGAACAAAAAAATATACACCATGCAAATGATAGGCATAAGAAAACTGGTGTGACTATATTAACAACAAAAATATAGACTTTAAGACAAGCAGTAATACTGCAGATAAAGGATAATTAATAATGATTAAAAGGTTGACTTTTCAGGAAGATATAACAGTTATAAATACTTACATGCATAATAACAGCACTTCAAAATGAAGTAAGGGGCTTCCCTGGTGGTGCAGTGGTTGAGAATCTGCCTGCCAATGCAGGGGACACGGGTTCGAGCCCTGGTCTGGGAAGATCCCACATGCCGCGTAGCAACTAGGCCCGTGAGCCACAACTACTGAGCCTGCGCATCTGGAGCCTGTGCTCTGCAACAGGAGAGGCCGCGATAGTGAGAGGCCCGCGCACTGCGATGAAGAGTGGCCCCCGCTTGCCACAACTAAAGAAAGCCCTCGCACAGAAACGAAGACCCAACACAGCCAAAAATAAATAAATTAATTAATTAAAAGAAAAATATATATATGGTATTTAATTTAAAAAAAAATGAAGTAAGAAAAAGCTAATAGAACTAAAGGAAGAAAGACAAACCCATAATCATAGTTGAACATTCAAATATACCTCTCTCAATAATAGAACAGTAAACCAAAACTTAGTAAGGATTTAGGAGATCTGAACAACACTATCAACTAATGGACATTTAGAAACAGCTACATCCAGAAATGTCAGAATTCATTCTTTTCAATTACAAATGGGTTACTCAAGAAAAAGCAATGTAAGTTGTAATAAATTTCAAATGCTGAAATATTAAAGAGTATGATATATAAAAACAATGGAATCATTATAAATCAGTAAGAATCCTATCTAGAAATACCCAAGTATTTAAAAGTTAAACACTTGTAAATAACTTTTTTATCTAAAAAAAAAAAAAAAAAATCACCAGGGAATTTGAAATTGATGAGTAACAAAAACACAATATATCAGAATGTATGGGATGCAGATAAAGCAGTGCTTAGAGGAAAATGCAGTTTTAAATACTTAGAAAAGATAAAAAGGCTTAAGACCAATTATCTAAGTTTCTTTTTTAAGGAGCTAGGGAAAGTGAAAAAAATATTAGGCCCAAAATAATTAGAAGGAAATGATAAAGATAAAAACTAATGAAGTAGACAACACTAGTAAAAAATTTAACAAAGCTAAAGGTAACTCATTTAAAAGATTAGTACAATTGATAAACCCCTAACACTGCTGATTTTAAAAAAAGAAAAATATAAATTGCAAATATCATAAAGGAAAGATGTTATATCGCTATAGATCCTACAGATACAGCAGCCGCATAACAGAAACTTTAGAAACTTAGATGAAATAGACATTCCATGAAAAATGCAATTACCAATATTTATTCAATAAAAACTAGCATAACTCTGATACCAAAGCCAACCAAAAAATGATTTTTAATTACATATCAAAATTCTTCATAAAGATAGACTGAAAAAATAATCTTAAAAAATCCAAACACAGCAAGATACAAGGAAAAAAAAAAAAATTTCATGACCAAGTAGGGGTGGTTCCAAACACCAATTTGGTTTAACAGTCAAAAAATCAATGTAATTCACTCTAACAGAATAAAGAAAAACCATATCATAACAAGAGACACACAAAGCTTATTTGACAAAACACCCATATTTGATGAAAACTCAGGAAACTGGAATAGAAGGGCACAGCATTATAAAGACATCTACAGGGCTTCCCTGGTGGCACAGTGGTTGAGAATCTGCCTGCCAATGCAGGGGACACGGGTTCGAGCCCTGGTCTGGGAAGATCCCACATGCCGCGGAGCAACTGGGCCCGTGACCCACAATTACTGAGCCTGCGCATCTGGAACCTGTGCTCCGCAACAAGAGAGGCCGCGATACTGAGAGGCCCACGCACCGCGATGAAGAGTGGCCCCCGCTTGCCACAACTAGAGTAAGCCCTCGCACAGAAACGAAGACCCAACACAGGCATAAATAAATAAATAAATAAATAAAAATTAAAAAAAAAAATAAAGACATCTACAAAAAGTGACAGGGGTGTGGGAACAACTGGACATGCAAATACAAAAAAGGAAAGTGAGTCTAGACCTTACACACTTCATAAAAATTAACTCAGAATGGTGCACATAGAAGAAAAACTCAATCACATTTTAAAAAAACCAAAAAAAAAAAACCCCAAAAACCTGACAGTTAACATTGTGAAACATCAAAGGCTTTCCCCCTAAGATCAAAAAGGACTCTCTCATCACTTCTATTCAACATATTATCTGAGTTCCTAGCATGGATATTAAGGCAATAAAAATAAATAATATAGATTGGAAAGTGAGATAAAAATGTCTTCATTTGTAGACAACATGATTCTTTTTTTTATACAGAAAATCTTAAATATTTTACTTAATACTACTATAAAAAGAGAATCTAATACTGTCACAGGATACAAGGTTAATATACAAGTATCAACTGTATTTCTACATACATGCAGAAAAAATGGAAAATATTTTAATACCCTTAACAATTCAATAAAAAATAAAACCTTTAGGAATACATTTTTAAAAAGATATGCAAGGCCACTGTTCTGAAAATTACAAAAAAAAAAAAAAACTGCTAAGAGAAATGAAAGAAGCCGAAATAAATGGGGGATAAATTGAAAGACTCTGTATTATTAAGATATATAGATTCAACACAACCCAAATCAAAATCCCATCTGGCTTTTTCTTTTGTAGAAACTAAAATGTTGTTCTGAGATATATTTGATCTCAAATGATGGAAATAATCTTAACAACAAGGACTTGGGCTATCTGATTCCAGGACTTTCTAGAAAGCTACAGTTATCAAGACAGTGTTGTATTAATATAAGAATAGACAAATATAACAGAATAGATCCACAAAAACATCCGCACATATATGGTCAACAGATCTTTAACAAAGGTGCCAGTGTAAGGTATTCAAAGAAGAAAGAATACTCTTTTCAACAAATTGTGCTGGAACCAGGATATTTATATGGGGTACGAAGGATCTTAAATTCCTTACATGACCAAAAAAAAAAAAATTATGACTTTAAATGGATATTAGATCTAAAAAGGTAAAACCTAAAATGATAAAAGTTCTAGTTAAAAGGAAGATAACATAGAGGTTAACATTTACAATACTGGAGTAGGCAAAGTTTTCTTCGAAAGGATATAGCAAGTACAAACCCCCAATTTTTTTAATTGATACACTGAACTTCAAATTTAAGAACTCTGTTCATCTAGAAAATGACAAGCTAAAGATTGAAAAACAACTATCCACTATATATGTATCAAATATGTATATGTGACAAACGACTTGATTGCAAAATATATAAAGAGCCCCAACTCAATAAAAAGATGAACAATCCAACTTAAAAACCCAAAATACATGAACACACACTTCATTAAAAGAAATACAAATAGCCAACACACACAACAGAAAGTGCTCACCATCATTATTCATCACAAGAACACAAATGAAAACCACAAGGTACCATTATATACTCACCAGAATGGCTAAAAGTAAAAAGCCTGAAAATACTGTTTGAGTATGTGGAGCAACTGGAACTCTCATACGCTTGATGATGTGAGTGTAAAATGGTACAACCACTTTCAGATATTATCTGGCAGTTTTTATTAAAAAATAAAAATAAAAAATTCAACATACATCTATCCTATGACCTGTAATTCCACTCCTAGGTATTACCCAGAACAAATGAAAATATATGTATACACACATAACACACACTCATATATGGCTTTATTTAAAATAATCCCGGGACTTCCCTGGTGGGGCAGTGGTTAAGAACCCGCCTGCCAATGGAGGGGACAGGGGTTTGAGCCCTGGTCCGGGAAGATCCCACATACCACGGAGCAACTAAACCCGTGCGCCACAACTACTGAGCCTGTGCTCTAGAGCTCACGAGCCACAACTACTGAGCCCTTGTGCCACAGCTACTGAAGCCTGCACGCCTAGAGCCCGTGCTCCAGAACAAGAGAAGCCACCGTAATGAGAAGCCCACGCGCCGCAACGAAGAGTAGCCCCCGCTCACCACAACTAGAGAAAGCCTGCACGCAGCAACGAAGACCCAATGCCACCAAAAATAAATACATAAATTAATTAATTTTAAAAAAATAAATAAAATAGTCCCAAACTAGAAGCAACCCAAATGCCCACCAACACCATCATGTATAAACAAGTTGTGCTATATTCATACAACTGAACACACTTTTTAGAAAATTAACTTGTGATACACGTAACATGACTTAATTTCAAAAACACTATGTTCAGTGAAAGAATCCAGACACAAGAAGTAATACCAGATGATTCTATTTATCTGAAGCTAAGAAAAGGCAAAACTAATCTATGGTGATGTAAATAAGAACAGTAGTTGCCGAAGTGGTTTAGGGGTTGACTGTAAAGGGATACAAGGTTACCTTCCGGGATGATGGAAATGTCCTACATCTTCATTGAAGTATTGGTTACATGGACACAATGTCTGTCAAAATTCATTCACCTGTACACTCAAGATACATGCATTTTACTCTATTTAAAATTTTACCCCCAAGGGCATTGACCTTCACCAGTGATGTCAGCAGTTGTATCAGTTAAGACAAAAATGATCTCGCCCCTTTTCCCCTAAGCCTCCTGCTTGTCCTAACACATACACTAGAGGAAAAAGGAGCCTGGAAGAGGTGAGAATAAAAAAGTAGACCCTGCCCCCCCTTCCATGCCAAGCCCCTCCGATTGAATGCTGGGCACTGCTTAGAAGGATAGGAGGAAAAGGTAAGCCCAAGTATTCAGCTGGACCAGACTGCGCTGGACTCTCTTATGTACCTAGAAGTGACCAGAAACCTCATATGATCATTAAAAGACAGCAAAGAGCCATTCAACATAACATGGTTGAAGGCTGTGACTGGAGAAAAATGAGACCATTTCATTTATGTACCCAGTCCTGCTCAGACTCAAAAAAACAGTTTATGAGGAAATCATTTTCTTGATTTTCTTCCCGAAAAAGGGGAAGAGAGGAGAGTAAATACTCAAGCCATTACAGAGGGTCTAGAAACTCTGGCATGGGGGAAAGACACTACAGACACACAGGTTCTAATGACACATCTACACTGACCATTGCCTGCCCATTCCCCTAGCTAGGACTGATGTCCTGAGCTCCTGACCAAAAGAAAAACAGCTGCCCACTGGACATCTCACTCAGGTATTTAAGTTTCCCACACTCAGTAAGTTCAAGACTGAAATTGTCATCATCTACCCCCACCTCACTTTCTCCTCCTATATCCTCAGTTGATCCAACCGTGCAGCTCCAGAGTCCTTACTAATCTTCATCAGATCCTTCCTGGACTGCTGTTTTCCCCAAATCACGCCCACCCCTGAGCTGCTGCTCTCCTAGAGTCTTAGAGTCTCCAGGCTACTGTCACCTTGATCCTTCCAAAAAGCAAATATGATTACATATTATTCCCCATCTATGATCCTTCCAAAGTGTCCTGGGGCTTCCTTCAGCATCCAAAGTCCTTGAAGATATGGGTCCTGCCTACTTCCCCAGCTGCACCTCCCATGCCTTCACACACTTCCCTAACCCCAGCCAGGCCAAGCTGTTGGAACCCGTGACCTCTCCTGAGTTACTCTCCTTGCACGCTACTCTGTCAGGTATGTCCTTTCCTAATATCTTTGTCGGAGATACTCCTACTCATCCTTCCTAAACTCAGAGCAAGAGTCACCCCCTCTTAGAAACCCAGCAGAGGTAAGTGCCGCTCTCACTACATTATGGTGTTTCCTAAGAAGAAAATACTAAACGGCAGCTCCTTAGGACAGGGGTCCTCAACCCCCGGGCCACGGACTGGTACCGGTCTGTGGCCTGTTAGGAACTGGGCCACACAGCAGGGGGTGAGTGGCAGGCGAGCGAGTGAAGCTTCATCTGTATTTACAGCCGCCCCCATCGCTCACATTACCACTTGAGCTCCGCCTCCTGTCAGATCAGCAGTGGCATTAGATTCTCATAGGAGCGCAAACCCTACTGTGAACTGCACATGTGAGGGATCTAGGTTGCACGCTCGTTATGAGAATCTAATGCCTGATGATCTGAGGTGGAGCTGAGGCGGTGATGCTAGCGCTGGGGAACAGCTGCAAATGCAGATTATCATTAGCAGAGAGGTCTGACTGCACAGAGACCATAATAAATCAATTGCTTGCAGACTCATACCAAAACTCTATCCATGAGTGGCAACTGACAAGCTGCATCTCATGGAGTAGACTGGACATATGCAACACACTTCGGGGGTCACTGTCTCCCATCACCCCCATCTGGTTGCAGGAAAACAAGCTCAGGGCTCCCACTGATTCTGCATTATGGTGAGTTGTATAATTATTTCATTAAATATTACAATGTAATAATAATAGAAATAAAGTGCACAATAAATGTAATGCAGTTGAATCATCCCGAAACCATCCCCCCCACCCCACCCCCACCCAATCCGTGGAAAAACTGTCTTCCATGAAACCTTTTTGGTGCCGAAAAGGTTGGGAACCGCTGCCTTGGGAGACTCTGAGGCCACAGTCTCGAGCCTCATCTTACTCATGTTTGCATTCCCTATGCTGAGCAGAGTGTCTTGTACATAGAAAGGGCTAAAAATTTTTATCTGAGAGAATAAGTGAGAGAACCACTGAAGATATGAATTCTGTCAGGGATTCCTTCCAGAGAATGCTAAAATGTAATATAGGAAGCAATCATTATAGAGCAAGTCAAACTTTGAGTACTGCCCTATGACTTTAAAGAAGTCAGGTGAATTTTCTTATGCTTCCATGTCTCCAGTGTCAAATGGAGAGATTGGTTACATCATCTCTAAAGAATTCTTCTCAGTTCTAAAAGTCGATGGTGCTATGATTCTGTGTTAACACAGAATCAGGAAGGAAATGGGCTTAATTTAGAGCAGGAGAGATTCTAGATGGACATAAGAAAGAACCTCTTAACAAGGAAGAAAATGAGGGACATTTGGGGTTTTCTGTTCCCAGAGTTTTCAGGAGAAAAACAACCAACCACCTGCTTTAAACGGGTGCATCATGCCCTGAACATGAGGGGCCATACAAGGTTTTTAAATTTTACCTCTTTTCCTACTTCCTAATTATTATAGAATGCAGACATCAAAGGCACAAGTAGAAACTCCCCATTGGGAAAGACAGGAGAAAGTTAATCAAAGAACTGCCAACTTGGCACTAGGATCCAGCTTCCTTGTTTAAGCTACTGAGCTATTGTGAAAGACTCAAATAGTCACCGAAGGCACCGTCAGCCACCCAGGGAGAGAGCCCTCACCAGACACCAGACCCTGCTGATACCCTGATCAGGGATTCCAGTCTCCACAAATGTGAGAAATAGATTCCAGTTGTTTAAGCCACTCAGTCTATGGTATTTTGTTATGGTAGCCCAAACAGACTGAGATACAGGTTATGCTAAACAGATTTTGATGGGTAACTTCATATGTCAACTTGGCTAGGCTATGGCACCCAGCTGTTTGGTCAAACACTAGTCTAGATGTTTCTATGAAGGTATTTGTGAATGTGATTAATATTTACAATCAGTAGACCAGATTATCCTCCATAATGTGGATCCAATCAGTTGAAGGCCCTAAGAACAAAGAGTGTGGTTTCCCTAAAAAGAAGCAAGTCTGCCTCAAGACTACAACATAGAAACTCTGCTGGCCTGCCCTACAGATTTTGGACTCAAAATAGCAACATCAACCTTTAACTAAATTTCTGGCCTGCTGGCCAGCCCTACAAACTTCAGACATGCCACCCCTCTCCGACTGTCCCTTAAAATAAATCTCTATTTCTCTCTTTCTGTGTGTGTGTGTGTGTGTGTGTGTGTGTGTGAGACATATCTATGCTCTTTGATTCTGTTTTTCCCTAAAACTCTGCCTAGTACACAAGTTTAGCAAAACGGTGTAACACAAACATGGGCTATATCAAACAATATACCAAATAATCATAACTAAGAGAGAGGGGAACAACGAGAAAGAAAACAGCACATCTTTCCCAAGTTATCTACAAGGGTTGGGGGTAATTTACAGAGCTACAGGACAGCTATTTTAGACTTAACTAACTTGGTTGATAAGTCTAAGTAAATAGAGTTAAATTAAACCTTTTAGTATTGTCTACTATGATCATGTTTACTTTAACCAATTTTGTGTTTTCCTTAGAGATAATAATGGCCTTAGAGATAAAAAAAAAAAATGGAGTTTTCTCATTTGCACAGTTTTCAATTCATTCATCTTCAATACTTGCCATCAGATATGCTGTCATATGCCTGACAAAAGATTTTTTCCCCACAATGAACAAACGTCAGATATCCTATCAACTCTTCTTTCTCTGGCGTCCTCTCTTGCAGTTACCTCCCAGCCATCCTACTTCTCACACCCAGCTCTGCTGTACAGCTGTCCTCCTGGGACTTCCCTTTTCCTTTCTCTTGTGTTGCACTGTCTTTTTTCTGGAACGCATGTCCTCCTCTTTCTTGGTTTATTTATTCATTTTGTTGGAGCACATCTTTCAGTAACATTCCAAGAAAGATTAGATGGAAGGTACATTTTAAAAACACTTTTATCCCTGAAAATATCATTATTTTACTTCACAGATGTTTGATCATTTGAGTATGAAATATTAAGTTGAAGGTAACTCCCCCTCAATTTCAAAGGCATTGTTCCTTTGTTTTCTAGAATCCAGCTAGTGTTGTTATTGTAAAGTCTGACTCCAATTCTTTCCTGTTTCTCCTTGAATCCTCCAGTGGTTTTCTTTGGTCTAGGTTTTACCCCATACTAAAGCATTCAATGTACCTTTCGGAAATACATGCCTTTCTGAATTTTGATTTGTCCAAAAACACATGTCTTTCATTTTATTTATTTTTTGGTTTTTTTTTTTATTGCTTCTGTGTTAATTTCCTATCCTTTTTTGGTGATCTCTCTAGAACTCACACTGGATGTGAACCTCACAAACTGATCTACTTTTCTTATCTCTCAACTCCTTTTTGCCATGTTTGCTTTTTTATTTACTTTCTAGGGGAGTTATTTTCCAAATTGTCCTTTGAATTTATTTTGGCTAAGTATGTTTTTATTTACAAAACCTCTGTGTATTCCTTAATTGTTCCTTTATCATAGTATACTGTTCTTAATTCATAAATAAAGTACCATCCCAAATCTCTTTAAGAATATTAATACAGTTATTTTGATATTTTCTTGTTTCTAGTTTCTATACTTTTTTTTTTTTTCAATTTGTTCATATCAGTGCCTCTTCCACGTTGAAAGCTTTCCTCTAATGCTTGTGATCTTTGCTTGCATATTCATATTTACAAGTAGAAGCTTGGAATATATGGGCTGGGCATGTTGCCTGGAGGCTTCACTGAAGAGGAATCACAAAGAAGACTTTTTTTCTTCTTTATAGAGAGACTCTCAAATGTAAGGATCTGGAAATCTTCCCATCCAGGAGTCATTCTGTTTCTCAAGACACCAACTTTCTGCTCTCCTGCCTCAGGAGTACCTACTATATAGATTTACTGAATCTCCTTGTTTTCAACCCTGTGATTTATCTTTGCCCTTTGCTGTATACATGATACCCCTGAGTACAGAGCTTCCCAGTTAACTTCTCAAAAGAAGAACCTCAGTTCTATGAAAGAGAGATGGGAGGCCGGTGAGAAGAGTATCACATGACCATGTTATGTAGAGAGGGGCCAAGGATCCAAAAACTCCCTCTTCCTTATGAGCCTTTTCCCGCTTTTAAAATTCAATTTTATTTCTACATATAGCAACAAACATGTCAATAAAAATTTAATAAAAATTTTAAATGAAACCATTTACAATAGAATCAAACAAAATCTAATATCTAGGAGGACATCTAACGAAATATGAACAAAACTTCTCTATGGAAAAACACAAAGAGAAAACGAATCCTGAGAAAAATTAAGGAAAGCTAAATAATTCGACTGATACACCTTTGATCATGGATTGGAAAGCTCAGTAATAGTAAATATATCACTTTCCCCCAAACTGATGTACAGTTTTATTTCAATTCCCCAAGAAAGACAGAAGCAGCTCCTGACATCTGGGTGCCTGTCAAGTCCTATCAGCTAGACTGGTGTTGCTACAAGCTGGCCTAGTCCTCACATACAGGCCTTAGTGTTCTCCTGATAAGCATAAACAATTCCATTGAACGCTAATATTAGACAAGAACACCCAGTGCCCATGGCAGATCAAAACATTCTACTCTGTAATCAAGTCTGGAAAGAGACAGGACATGAATATTGTCCAAGCCGCAAACTACCAAAGAGTCCCCTATCCTGGCAAAGATGAAATTGTTGCTTCTTTACCAATTATAGCTTTAGTCTCAGTCTAGTCTTGCCTCTTAGGTAAGATTTATTAAGATATCCAATAATAGAATTAGCTCCATTTTCTGACAGCGTCTGGAGCCAGAGCAAGCACATACTTCCTTAAACTTTCCATAAAATCATGTAATACAACCATAAATTCTACAATAAATCTTTTTTAATACCGTCTAACTGAGATATCCTATGGTTCCCCGTGAGGTACATTCTCTCTCGCTACAATGAGTAATAAATTCGACTTATTCAACTACAAGTATATTCCTGGTTTACTTTGGCTGCAGGACATTGCATTTGGTAATCTTATTCCAAAAGCTGAAATATTACTGTCTAATGTCAAAATTATTTGGGTGTTTTCTAGTTATAAATTTCTTTGAATTTTTAGCGTAATTCTACTGTTACTGGAGAATATACTATTAAATAACAAAATTCAAATGAGTAAATTTTAAAGATATTCTTGGTCTTATTCAATGATTCATGAATTAGGCAGCATCCCATCTAGCAGACAGAAAGGAGCTCTGAGGAGCTGTACAAAATGTAAGGTTTTTATAGGCAGAAGGGAGTGGGACAAGGAAGTTATACTAGCAGAAAGGGGATTGGCTGTGGCAAGGTCATTTTCCTTTAGGGGATGACAAGGGTCTACCTCAGTAGGGCTGATCAGGCAGCTCCTGACCGATTGGTCTAAAATTCCACTTCTGGGAGAGGCCAAAAGTGTAATTAAGTCAACTCTCGGTTTGGTAACATGGGGAGTAGCATAAGTGACTCCACCTTGGGCCTGCTGTCTTGTTCTGACAGGCATTTTGGGCCTGTGGATTTCAATGGCTTTGATGTAATAAGAAATCTGTTCTCATTTTGGTAAATGTTCCATGTTCATTTGTGAAAAATGTATATAACACTGCATATGAAGGAATATAATAAAGAACACATATTCTTTAGTTGCACATTTTAATATTCTATCTATGTCAATGAGGCTAAGTTTATCCGTCATTTTGTTCAAATTTTTCATATCAACTGGATTTTTCTAACAGCTACCAGGACACTTATATTAATGCCGTGCACCTTTTTTTTTTTTTTTTGCATTGGTCCTTTTAGTTCAACCTTATGAACCTTCTAAACAACAGTACTTTGGCAGCTTTCAGACCTATCACTCTGCAACCATCTGTAGTTTCTACTACTTCTAAGACCCTTAGGTTCTATAAGGTGAATCTACTTGCTTCTGGTCAGAATACCCCTTTGTAAGATGGGAGGCGTTTTGCTAAGTTGGTTACCACTCCTCTTTCTGCTTCTCATCTTGCTAACCTTTATTAATGTCTCCTATCCACTGATGCCCCCATCCCATTTTCTTTAGCTTTTGCACAGCCAAGGAAGCCATAAACAAGACGAAAAGATAACCCTCAGAATGGGAGAAAATATTCCTTAGCCTTGGGGATTAGTATCATTTAATAACTTTACTAGTGTTTGGTAGTAGTTTGGGTGGAGAAGGTGAGAAGAGAAAAAAAGAACAAGTGGTCAACTTGTCATATTAAATTGTGTCCAAAGCCCAGGACTGTCGTATTAGCCTCACACACACAGCCTGGCTAACATATTTAGAAATGAAAGCCCACCCCACCCACTCCTCTTAGCTTCCAACCAGGTTCAGGCAGAAATTGGAAGAAGACGTGAAGGAAGTTCACAAATCTAAACGGTGCATAACTTGCACCTTTCCCTCCATGTCATCAATGCCATCATTTGTCAAAAACAGCAGGGACCTGGCCAGGGATGGCCTGCCACTGGTAGAAATAGCCCAGATCTGATATATTTATGCCCCTGAGAACACTGTCTTTATGCTGTATCTGAAGCTTCCTGATCTGAGGCTTCTCACCCTCCCAGATAGAGGAAATGCCTGCCCCTGTCTCTGTGCCTCACCTCCCATCGGACACAGAGCTGTTCAGCAACAGAGACCCCCTAACTGGTCCAAACTCTGGGACAGAATGATGGATCAGAAGTTTTTTCCAGGAGAAAAAAACTGAAGGACTTACTATCACTCGCTTGTCTCTTTATAAGGCAACCCCCAGCATCTCTGCCCTGAACCTCACCTGCATACCTCCGACACGGCTGTGTAGGGTCTGTGGACCCAAAGCAAACAGGCTGTATAAAATAGGGCGGAAAGAAGCTCTGGTTCAAATACAATGCCTCCCACTTCTAGTTAGCACTCTTGCCTTCTTGGTGTCTGAGTCCGGCCAGCCCAGCCAATGATACCTGTCTGCTCCTCTCCACTACAGCTTCGCTGTCTGGTCCAATCCTGTGCTTGCCTTAGCACACACAGAATCTACCAATTCTCCCACTGTGCTCTGTCCAACAGTCATTCACTACTCAAATTATTCTTATCTTTACTGAAGACAGTTCCTGATCAAACTGTACAGCTCCTCAAAAGTGACCCACATCTGACCCAAATCTGATTCTAGCCTCACAACTCCAGTTTAGTAAAAATCCTACAGAAGAGGTGATGTAGTGTACTAGTAATGGATTACACATTGGAGCCAGATAGACCTGGATTCAATTCCAGCCCTGCCACTTAATAGCTGTGGGATCTTGAGTGAATTATTGCAACTCCTTAAGCCTATTTCCTCATCTGGAAAATGGAGATAATAAATCCTAATTCAAAGGGTTGTGAGGATTCAAAGAAATAATACAGCAATTATCAATTAGAGTACGTGAAACAGAACAAGCACTCCATCACATCAAAGCCGACTTGAACCAGTAATAAATCAGTAGTTTCCCCCGGTGGACTACTTAGACTGTCTGGGAAGCATCATATGGACACTGCCTGCCTTGAGTTCCTAAATTAATCACCTTTATCTTTAGTGCTGATTTCTGAATGCTTCTAAATCCCTCGACCTCCATCTAAACACAATGCAAAGCAAATCTTTCGGAGCCATTATAATACACAATGCACATTAAAATAGCAAAAAAAATTAAAACGGGAAGTTGTTAAAATTAATTTGAACTTGTAAAAATAACTACAAAAATAAGTCCTCTAGGTTTAACAGTTCTTGATTTAAGTGGAAAATCAACTATGCTCATGGGTACACAGTAATTGACATAATATTGCAGATATCTACAAAGTATAGGTTACTTTTCACCCCAGGTGTTTAAATGGAAATGGTAGGACACTATTGCATTCAAAGCTTTTCTTGCTCTTTGGTATTTTATGATCACATTTTCTTTGGAAATCTGAGTGGCAGTTAACATTCTACTCAATTACCCGGGACTCTTAAAAATCAGCCTTCAAAGATACTTAGTGAATTAATAGGAGAATAAACTATTTTTAAGGTATTGTTCTCTGCTATCAAATTATGACATTATATGAATACTACTTATAAAAACAATGCTAATTCCGCCACAATTCTTGAAATTTTGTCAATTTCCAATCACTAAGAAATCAAACCTTTCTGTATTCTACCACTAATTAATGCAATGGAAAGGGGCAAATTAGCCAGTCCCAACGGACACAAACACATGTATACATTCACCCACCAAGATCTTAATTCCTGCAGTGGAATGAAAACAGGTGGGGTATACTTGACAGACTATTTCTGCACAAAACGAATCTGACACTCACTTAGCCTGACAATGCCATTACTGTGAGAAATCATTTAGCAGACAAGACTCCTAACAGCAGTCCAACTGACAGATATGCATACCCCATGTTGAGTATAAAATAAAAATCACCAGCAAAGCTAATGTGGAAGGAAAAATCTAATAGTGCTGTTTCTGGTAATGGATCATCTGAGATAACCCAAGGGAATGAATGGGTGTTAACTCCATCTTATCCTCACTTTAAAAAAAAAAAAAAAAAAAAAATATATATATATATATATATATCTTCACTTAAAAAAAAAAAACGGCTTTCTTGGTACTTTTTTAGTGGGGTGGTGCTAATGGGAGGAGTAAGACAGCATCAATTAAATACTAGGAGATTTTCAATCACACGCTTAAATTATGAGGACTGAATGTGACCCTGGGGATTGGTGTTGCTGGTGAGGCAAAGTGCCATACTCTTCCTCTGGGGAGCACTCTTGGTGATGGATCTGATGAATCATCAATACATATTAGCAAAGGCAAATTTACTGTGACGATAATGAAGCTTAAGCTTTAGGACTCTCACTCACATGGGCCTCTTCCAAGGACTTGGGAGGAGCCCTAGCAATGTGTTCATAACAGACTTAGGTTTTTGTCAATTCTGCAAAAGTGAGATCTGTTACCACTACCACTGAGATTGCTTCCTTCTACTCCAATTTTTCCTCCTTCACACACCCTGTCAAACACAAACACCCTGACAGGTGGTGTGGTAACATCTATGGGCATGTTGGGATCCAGATAAGGAGAAACTGAGTTGGGAGTACATTTAGCTGGGATTTAGGAGGATACATTTATGTGCTTCCGTGTGAGGTAAGTTATTACTAGGGGTCCTGGTGGAAAAATGGCTTCCAGGAACGCTCCTGCCATACACGGTCCCGGTTCCCCCTGCGTGATGACCCAAAGGTGCAATGCCAGGGATTGCAAAGTAAATGTGGCCTACGTTGCCCAGCACCAAAAAAAGAAATGGGGTGTGGAAGGAGAAAACAAAGCTTAAAATAAGTGTTCAGAGCCAGAAATCAGTCTACGGAAAAGTCTTCCGAATCTTAGAGAAAGAGATCTTCTGTGAAAGAAACTTGAGTTTCCCAAATTTGACAGCTGTGCTAAAAGATATATGACGTTGCTAATAAAATCTACAATTTTTCTAAACTAACAATAAAAAACAAAGTCCAATCAACCCTGATAAAGGGAAGACAATTATCTAAGCTCTCCGTAGAAAATATTACAAAAATCATTATTGTATGAAGTGGTCAAAGACCATGCAGCCAAAAATGTTTTTCGAAAATCAGACAATAGGCAATTAAAATATTACATAATTTTTCTGGATATTATATGATAATGGTGGTATTTGTCATTTTTTTTTTTAATTTGTAATTTGTTGTGATTTCTTTTCTCATTCTAAATAGTTCATTTGTACTTAATCTGTTGTTCTTCCTTTAAGAAGTCCTCCAAAATTTTGTGTTTCAGGTCCCATAAAACCTGGATCTGCCTCAGCATGGTAGATCCTTGTTTTCAACATTCCATAGGATAACTGAATGTCATTCCTGATATATATGTGAAAACCCCAGAAACTTCGAAATTTGACTTAATGTTAACCTGAAGAGCTCATGTAAATCTTCCAAAAAATAATGAATACATTAACCCAACTTGTATGAAAAGCATAATTGGATCTAACATTTCCTTTAATTTGTATATAAAGCTTCAAGGGCATCGTTTAACCATCATACAGAAGAGTCAGCATATAAAGTCTATGAGATTTATCCTTGAAATTTATTTTTAGGAAAAATCATTGACATAAGACTTCTGAGCCTACCAAACTTCACACCAAACAGCACTGGCTCTAATACCACTACCATCTAGCCTGTTTCTCTAAATTATGTTCGAGGAGAAAGTCCAGATATTTCTAAATCCTGATAGTTCGATTTTTGGCTAATTAAGTTTATTGTAAGTGTAATTCTGGGCGGGAGTTCAAAATAGTCCTTAATTACACTGAATCCCACTCCCTAGTGTTTCCAGTGAAATATGGGTCTACTTGATTGTCTTGTGAGGTTAGCTGTGTAAGACACAGCCAGTTTTACATTCCATGAGGGCTGTGAGCACTCAATAAACCTACCCCAAAGCCCCCCAGGCTCTCCCTGGGTTCCAGCACACCCAAGCCATGCTGGCGTCTCACATCTGTCCCATCTGGTCCCTGTCAGAGTGAAGGTGAGGGTCTGTGCACTGGGATAAATACACCAATTACCTTTTTGAGGAAGAATCAAAAACCACGTGGATCAAAATATCGTTCAAATTATTTAGGTGTGCACCATATGTAAAAAGACCGTAAGCATTTGAAACACTATCATTCCTAAGAGGTTTAATCAATCTTTTCAAAGATCTGCATTTTTTGTTTAAAAAAAAAAAGAGCAGAAATAGTAGTTCTGGTTGTTAAAGAGATCTGCCCAGGGAGCTGGCTGCTTGAATCCTATTCTGTAGCCTTGGCTGGGGATGGCGCGAACTGGCAGGAAAATGGGTCTGGGGGGTGGTGGAGGAGGAGTTCATCTCTATATTTAGGGTCGGTGAAAACTGTTCCATTTTAGAACAGCTTCTACTTCACACTTGGAAATACCACAAACCAAGCCCATGAACATATTTCATTGTCCATAATTACACATTAAACTATCTCTACACTGTATATTTTTTTAAAAAAGCTAAGGCTGTCTTCATGTGTGCAAGCACACGGAGAGTCACAAACAGAAAAATCTTCAAAGATCTTGTTCTCAGATACTCACTTTTTATTTAAAGCAAACCATACTCCACCCCATTTAATGTAAATGGTCTTTATCCTATTTTTCATATAACAGTAGAGAAGGCTTAACTAACTGCTAATGTATCTTAAACATCCTCATTTGGACAACTTGATAACAGTCCTTCTTAAAGAAGAGGATGTAACTAAGGGTCGGGGCTATAAGTGGTGACAACAGCAACCACAGTAAGGCAAAGGGACAGAGAAACGTGAACAACAGGATTCAGGAAGCTGCTGAGCCCAGGAAGACCCTCAGTGAAAATGTTGAGTCATGAACCCTAAATTACAAATTTCAAGGCTTTCTTCAATTCATTTCATATACATTATGGTTAATCTTCTTTGGTAGCTGTGTCAGTAGAACTGTTCTCACAGAAAGGATTACTCTAGGAAGGTGATTCAAGTATAGGCAACTTTGACACTGCTGGCAAAGTGGCATCACAAGGACAGCTTTTCTTTCTAGAGCTTGTCCTTTCCTTCCAATACCTCTTCTTTTCTCCCTTTCCCTCTTCCTACTCCTTGAGTAAGACTTGAGAGTGCCAGCAGCACTCATAAGCAATGCCCACCCCCCCACACCCCGCCCAACTGGCATTCTGGTTGATTAAGCTCACACAGTGGTATGCACTACGAAGAAAAATAAAGGAAGGTAAGGGACAGAAGTAACACCAGGATGAGGAAGCCATTGTGTCACCGGCAAGTCCAGGAAGGCCTCTTTGAAGAGGCGACATTTTACCAGAGATCTAAACAAGGGCCTAAATCATGCAAAACACCTAAAGGTAAAAGGCAGAGGGAATAGTACATGCAAAGGTCCTGAGGCAAAAGCATACTGGGTGTGACTGAAGAGCAAGAATGCGAGGATGGCCTGGAGGGAAGTAAGTGAGGTGAAGTGGGTTGGGAGGTGAGATCAGAGCAAAAGCGGGGCCAGATCACAGAGGGGCTGCCTTTTTAGTCCTTTAAGGACTGCTTTCAGACTGTAAGAAGGGAAGCAATTAGGAGGGTTGCAAACAGAAGAGTGATATAATGGCAGGCTCACTCTGGCTTCTGTGTGAAGAACAGACAATGGGGAGCAAGGGTACATGCAGGGAGACCAGCTAGGAAGCTACTGCAATACTCCAGGAGAGAAATCATGGTGGCTCGGACCAGGGTGCTATTAGGCTCGGCAGGGAAAGTGGACGGATTCTGGGTATGTTTTGAAAACAGAGCTGATAGGATTTGCTGGTAGTTTGGATATGAAATTTCAGAGGAAGATAGGATGTGAAAGTCAAAGGTGACTCGTGGATTCCTGGTCTGAGAAACAGAAAAAATAGTGTTGCTTTCTATGAAGACAGGTCAGGCAGCCCAAGGGGCGGGTTCTGGGGAGATGAGGATATCAGAACTTTGGTTCTGGACAAGTTTGAAAACCTACTGTATATTCAAGAAGAAATATCAAATAGGCAGTTAGATACAAGAACCTGGAATTTCGGAAGAGAGGTTCAAGCTGTAGATAAAATTTGAAAGTTGAAAGCATAGAAATGATCTAAAGACTGTATGAGTGACACGAGATGGGATGAAATCATCTATGGAACGAGGGGAAATGGAAAAGGGAAGAGGCTAAAGTATTGAAACTCAGGGCAGTCCAGTGTTTCAGTTTGTAAACTGGGGGAGATGAAAAGAAATCAGGAAAAAGGGGCTGAGAAGGAGTCCCTCATAAATCATCCTGTGTGCCCCACTGTAAAAGGAGAATGAACCAGTTCACATTGCCCAAGAGCCATGCTCTCCACTGCAGGAAGAAGGCTGCTAAGGTGTCCACACTGTCCTACTCATCTCTCGCCAACACACATTCCTCCCATACACACAGACATACACTCTCTCTCTCACACTCGCCAAGAACACACACTCACACATCTTCACATCCAGGATGCTCATCCATGGGACCACCCAATACACAGCTCGAGTGCAACCATGGGAACGCACTTGGGATTTTCCCAGCCAGGGCTCCATGGAGCCAGGAACTACCTTGAAGCATCACTCTACTCACCTGAGAAGGCAGGCGTAGAGGGAGAAGGGGTCGGGAACTCTGAATTTCAAGGTTGTGTCCTGATTCAATTACACAGAATATTCTCCCAAAGGAAACAAAACCCCAAGAGTAAATTATTCTGCTTGTCTCCAAACATTCATTCAAGTATTAAAGAAGAATTTCTTACTAAAACTTACAGAGACTAACACTATCTAGAAGCCCTATGAGTGTGCAAGGCAGTGAAGACAAAGGGCCCCGGGTCATCAACTCCCCTTATGCGCCAGGACTAAGCAATCCCAAGGCTGCTGGGCTCTCTGTGGAAACTCTGTGCCTCTGGAGTATGCTGCATTTCTACAAAATGTCATAGTGCCCAGCAAAGGTCAAGTTTTACACACTCTAATTAAGTACTTTCACTTGCTTTGTGCTGCTTGCAGTATTTCTAGTGCTATTCTGAACAAAGTATTCATTTGGTCTCTGCTGGTCTCTTTGTTAATCAACGCTTTACGTGGTCTTGAAAAAAAAAAATGTTCTCTGAGGCGTCTCTTATTTTCCAAGCATTATAATTGAAGCTGTAGTTATACTTTGCCAAAGTAATGGAATGATCTAGTCAGGGCAGAAGTGGGCAAACCAAATGCCCCATTTAGAGACATGTGGCCGAGTCCTTAAATTTTCTATTTGTAAGCTGTTGTGCTGGCATCATACGGACATTCTCTGTGCCGTGGATCTTGCCTATGATGACTCTACCGGAAAGCATAATACTGAGAAGCAAGAGACAGCAATGCCCTGCCTTAACCCTACTCTGAACACAAGGTCTGACCCTGCTGCAGCCTCTCACAGATCTCACAAGTCTCTCTGCCACTGGGTACCAGATACCACAGAGAACTTAATGAACCCTTAACAATGTGTGGATTGTTTATTGATGGCCACTATTGGGAATGAGCATCTCCTAGGGAGGTGAAGACAACCCTTGATTACCTGGGGGTATTTGAGTTACGCCAGTTTATCCAACAGCACCTAATTGCCCAATCCTGGGCTTCACACGCAGAAAAACCCTTAGAAACTAAGGAAATCTGGGTGAAAGCCAATTTTGTATTAGACTGAGAGAGGCATTTCTAGCAATTATTTACAGAAAAAAGTGAAGCAAGTCTTTATGAGCAAAGACTGTCATTCTGCTTGAAATAAATCCTCAGAATATCCGACGCACTCCTGTTCATACCAAATTCTTTTAAAAATCCAAAACCAATATATTAAGTTAGTCCTGAATAACCCACCCTTCAGTTATCCAAACCTCAATCAAGACTTAAGTAAAAAAGACTGAAATCTTGCCATTTGCGACAACATGGATGGACCTTGAGGGTATTATGCTAAGTGACGTAAGACGGAGAAAGACAAAATACTGTATGATCTAACTTATATGTGAAATATTAAAAAACGAACAAACCCCAAGTTCCTAGATACAGACAACAGATCAGTGGTTGCCAGAGGCTGGGGTTGGGGAGCAGGTGAAATGGGTAAAGGGGATCCAAAGATACAAACTTCCGGCTATAAAATAAGTCATGGGGATGTAATGTAGAGCATGGCACTATAGTTAATAACATTTTGTACCATATTTGAAAGTTGCTAAGACAGTAGATCTTGAAATTTCTCATCACAAGAAAAAAATTTTGTAACTACATATAGTGACACTAGTCTCATTGTGCTGATCATTTAGCAATATATACAAATACTAAATCATCATGCTGTACACCTGAAACTAAGTAATGTTGTATATTAATTATACCTCAGTGGTAAAAAATTAAAGGTGGAAAAAAGATTTTTTTCAAAAATCTTAAACAGAAATTAAACCTAAAGTTATGCTGACTTTAGGCATAGGTCATAACAGTAAATTCGCAACAAATCAGTGAAGTTAAACAACAACGAAAAGAAGACTAAAAGAGTTCAGTTTAACATGTAAGAGGGGTAATTGAACAGCTATAGGAGACTAGCCCATACCTTCGCTGACCCTCTCAAATTTCCTCTACAATCCTATTCCTGGCATGGAAATTTCACCATTAGAGTAGAACTGGGTTCATGCAGTTGTCTCTTCTTAGCTTCAAAATACTCCAAAATCCTATAGCACGGTATATGGCAGATGTTCATTGAGTATATCCTGAGTGAATGTACGGTTAATTACTTTCATTAGCTCTTTCCTAGTTGCCAGGATGCCAGAGTAGCTAGGACAGTAGATGCTAAGAAGGGGTTAAGGGTGAAGGGCCAGCATGTGACTTGGGTTGAATCTCTGGGCAACTGAAAGCTACAGTACATGAGTCAATGGCACTGTTAAAGGGTATATGAAGACTGCTCCAAAAATTCATTTCACCTACAACACAAATTTGCCCCGAGTCATTAGCACTGTTTCTACTTTTCAAACAGCAAATTTATAGCTAGCTTATCCTCATTTCACCAGATGGGAAGTCCTCGGGAACTGGGGCCAGGTCATACACCATACCTTACATATATTTGATGCTCACTCAGTAAACGTTGGCTAAAAGGGACTAACTAAAATGAGGCACAGACTGTGTGAATACAACCAAAGTGATCCCACTGGGCTGTAATGAATGCATGCAGAATTTCAGACTGGCTTAAATGTGATCAATCTTAGCATATGAATTTGGTTAAGTGATATATGATCGTTCAGAATGGCAGCAGGGCTTTGCCTGAGTCACTTTGGATGCAGGAGGATGTGCACACAACATCCATAAAGGAAGGAAAGAGGATGGAACACTCGAGCTTATAAACTACCAATCTTGCTGCCCTATTTCCCTCTGCAAGGCTCAGGGTTTCAGTTCTAGCCCAAGAATACCACCGTATGTTTATACAGCCCTGTGGTTTTCAAAGTGCTATCGCAGGTTTCTTCACAATCTCCCTGATGGAGGAGGTTTCATTATCCTCATTTAAGAGATGACAAAACCGCATTTCCAAGATGCTTTGCAAATTTCCCTAGATCACTCAAGGAAAGGACTGATCTAAGATGCAAACCCAGGGTACTGATTCATGACTATTCAGGGCTGTGTCAACTTCATCCCTAAAGCAGATTTTTTTTTTAAGAGATGAAAACAAAAAACTAAATTGTATAAGATGGTTTTGTAACACCAAGGTGCATTTTAAAATTTTTGTTACTTTTTTTTTTGCAAAGCTCTATGAGAAGCAGATCTAATAATCAAAGGCTAAATGCCCTGGAACAGTACAGAGACTATTCAGGCTAAATAAGATATTTAGCCAACGAATTCAATCACTAGGAATGTGTTTTTAAAATGACACTGTTTTATACGTCCGATCGACCTTTTCCTTATACTACAGTAATTACCTGCCAGGTACAGTAAATATATTTACTTCCAGAGCCAGTAGACTTTATGCTAACTCCAGGCAACCTAACCCCCAAAAGACACTTCCTGACAGCAGCACCTAGTGAAGATATTACCCAGGTCATGAATGCAACACGATTACTAACACAGCTGTGTCCTGCTCATTATGCTAAACTACAGAACCACGGCACATTGCTACTCCTGCTGGCAGATAAGTAGCCATGACATGAGAGCAGCTCAAGAAAAATTGGACAAATGTATCAAGTTCATGTAAGCCCAGGTTTGAATAAACACGTTCCACTAAAGTTTTATTTCAAGCATGACTTCTCCCATTATAGGCAGTGGCAAACATCTTCTTGAAAGCACTGATGAAAGATTCTTGTGATTCTTTGTCAGAATCTACCTTTTTTTTTTTAACCACTTCCCCTAGCCTGATTCAAGCTGAAATCACTAGGAAAGCCAAGCTCCAGAAAATCTCTTCTCCAGCAGAAGGCCAAATGGTGTTTTGGGAAGAGCAAGTGTTACTGATTATCTTTTGTCTGTTGCCCTGTCCATTTTTTCATTTTTATTTGTTTTTGGTTCCATACTATCTTTCTAGACTTCAAGATGCATGCTGATTTTCACATTGGTATTTCTCTGCTCACCATCAGTCTTCCTGTTCCTCTGAACCTCTGGTTCCCTTTACATCCCACTTTTCTTGTCTTAAATGCTAGTTTGGTTGCTAACCCACCACCTTAAATTTCCCAACTCGATATGGACATTTGAGCAGGTTTGGCCAAGGGAGTACTGAGGTCTCCATAGCATAGGTTTGTAAGGAAGCAGGTCTACTGGGGTTGGTGGAGATGATCCAGCTATCAGACTGTCCCCCAAGATGAGTCATGGACTCAGTCATGGGACTTCAGCATTCGGTGTCCAAAGAGACAAGGAGAAATCAGATCTGACCTGGGCCATCAGCAGTATATCTGAAGAAGCCACATATGGCATAAACGATAAAGGAGCTTCGTGGTTTTCAGTCCATTAAAGGCAGAACTTCAGCCAACAGCTAGGTCTCTAGTACCTGGAGAATAGGCTCCAGGAAGACGTAGGAAGGTGACAGAGGGCCAGCAATGCAGGTAGAGTTCCGGGCGATCCCAAACTCAGAGAGGAACACTAGGCAGAAATAGAGGCAGATGCCCAGACTGCAAATGCCGAGGGGATCAAGGGAAGGCTACAAGTCCGTGGATACCCAAAGGCCAGGATCTACCACATCCCTATCAGACATGGGAGTACAGAAGCAGAACTAAATCCACCTCCACCCACCAGCAGACCGGAAGCTCCCAGTATGCACATACCCTGTCCTGCTCAAGGTGGTCAGGGATTGGATGGGCTTGAACTAGAAGTGAGAGGCCTGGGAGGCAAGGGCCAGGAAGTGGTGCTGGGAACACCAGGGCCCACTGGCTCTATAGCCATAGCTTCCTCTCATGTCTCCTTTGTTCTCTACCATCCCATGACATTAATTCTGATATGCCAGCCTCTAGGAGTATGGAGGAAAAAAGCAATCAGTGCCTATGATCCTGTCTATAAAAAATGAGCCACATCCAAAAACAGCATCAGTGTACCCCAATGCTCATTACAGCACTATTTACAATAGCTAAGACACTATTTACGATAGCTAAGACATAGCTAAGACACTATTTACAATAGCTAAGACACTATTTACAATAGCTAAGACACTATTTACAATAGCTAAGACATGGAAGCAACCTAAATGTGCATCGACAGATGAATGGATAAAGACGACGTGGGGTGTGTGTATGTACACACACACACACACACACACACACACACACACACAATGGAATATTACTCAGCCATAAAAAAGAATGAAATAATGCTATTTGCAGCAAGATGGATGCACCTAGAGGTTAAATTACTAAGTGAAGTAAGCCAGAGAAAGACAAATATCATATGATATTGCTTATATATGGAATCTAAAAAAAAAAAAAAAAGATACAAATGAACTTACTTACAAAACAGAAATAGACCCACAGACACAGAAAACAAACTTGTGGTTATCAAAGGGGAAAGGTAGGGGACAGATAAATTAGGAGTTTGGGATGAACATATACATACTGCTATATATAAAACAGATAATCAGCAAGGACCTACTGTATAGCACAGGGAACTATACTCAGTATTTTGTAATAACCTATAAGGGAAAAGAATCTGAAAAATAATATATTTCAGGTTCTGCTTCTTTGTTATCAATGCATGAATCATTATACTTGTAAATAAATATAAATTTCTTTAAAAAAAAGAAACAAAAACTAAAACAATGTCAATAATGTATCCCTCCTACCCCCGGCTCCCAGGTCCCTATTCACCAACTTCCCTGCTCTGTTCATCCTCAGTACTAGGTAACCTCACTGGTAAGCCCAGCACTGCCCTCAGTTGAAGGAAAAAGCTATAACCTAGGTCACTATAACTATATGGCATTCAACCTCACTTGGCCCTCAAGGTTGCCTAATCCTTATTTTATTCATCTCACATTGACCCTGAATCACCCAACCTTCAGCAATTATTCTGAACTTTCTCAAAGGCCTCAGCTCTACATCTTACCCACCCATTTACTCTCACAGAGGACTTTATTTCACATTTTACTGAGAAGACTAAAGAAATCCAACTTGAAGTGCTCCAAATTTCCTTCCAGATGTTTCAAAATCACTCTATTTACCTTCTCCCTCATATCTCAGGAAGAAATGTCCCCTCTTCTTGCCAAGCCAAACCCAGCCCCAATCTCTTCCCCTCTTGACTTTGCAAAGACGCAACTTTATCAGTTCTTTTCTCTCATAATTCAACCTCGTTTTTCTACTGACTCCATCCTTGTCACAATCATATTCAGGTCTCTCCTGTCCTAGATCTCATTTTCCCTTTTAAACTACAACCTTATCCTACCAAAACTCTAGATGGAAGAGTCTACACCAGGATGCCAAACAGTATCATCCCACGGCTACCTTTGTTTGGCACAATTCTCTGTGCAGAAGGACTCAAGCCAAGGCCAGGCCGTGGCTGATGGTGGAGTACGATGGGGAAGGGGAGCAGTGCTCAACACACTGGCTGTGTCTTCCTAACACCCACTCGGCCCTGAATTTCTTGCATCCTGGCTTTCAGTGAGATCCTAATGGATAAATCCACAGACATTTTTTCATTCTTCGTTTTTCTTGGTACCCTCCTTCTGCAAACTTTCTTCCACTGGCTTCATTCTTCTTCTCCCTCCCTGGCGGTTCCTCCCCATCTCCTCCCACAGCCACGCTTGCCTCCTCACTTTTTAACTGCAGAGGTGCTCCTAGACCCCGCTCTCTACTTTCTTCTACATCCTCACACTCCGTCCTCAGAAGCTGATTTACTCCTTCAATGCCATGTCCATGGCTCCCAAGTTGACATCTCAAGGAAGAACATCTCTGATAAATTCTAACATGTCTATGATTTAAGAAGTAGAAATCCAAACTTGTCACATTAGCTGATCCCAAATAAAAAATAGCCCTTCCTCCTGACTTACCTACTTCTGTTGATGAAAAAGATGTCAGCATCTTATCACCATCTTCAATCCCTGTTTCTTCCCCACCATCAGTAGCTAACACACAACAATTTGACATCGATAGCATTTTTGTTTCTTCTCCTTATGTCAATTCAAAGAGCAACTATCCTTTAGATCTTTGTGATTTCTCATTTAGACCATCAAAATAACTTCCAAACTCTTCTCTCTGCCTCTAACCCATCTTATACATACCTGAATACACACCTGGTTAAACTTCTTAAATATGTTTTATCCCACTCCTCAACTCAAAAAAGTTAACTCCTCGTTCTGGCATCTAAGAACCTCCAAATTAGGCCCAAAGCTACTTCCTCCCAGATGTTTTTTTATGAGACTTCTCTACCCCTACCCCTTGCTTCTGCTGGACTGAGTGACTGCATACCCCTCACCTCTTCCCACCTCATGCTTCACTCCCATTGCCGTCTGCTGTTCACTGTAACTTCACCCCATCTCCCCCTTTCACTAACCCACCATAATTTGGGTTCACCTTGTAACTTAGGGTTTACTTTAAATACTATCTCCTTCCTAAAAACTTTCCTGATCCCCTGATTGAAGACATTACCTTCCCTTTTTGAACTTCTACAGTACTCTGGGCCTCATTTGTGTCACCCATTACACCCTGGGTTGCATTAAGATTATTTATGCCTGTCACCACCTCCAATACACATATGTGATAATATGATACTATAAAGTTCTCTGAAGTCAAGAATTGAGTCTTATTTAAGTTTGTGCTTCCAAAATGTACATACCACAAGACCTTGCTCATGGAGGGTACTTGTTAAATGTTTTACAAACTGATTAAAAGTAAACTGAGGTCTATAATATGGTAATTTCTAAGGTCATGGGTCATTTGAGTTATTTTACATTCATGGCATTGGAAGGGTGGTACTCTGTGGACTTAGGTCAATGCTCCCCATATGAGTGAACTCTCTCCTTTTCCTTCTCAAATATTTTGACAAGCTGAATCTGCTTGAAGTTACTACCAGTTATTTTTAAAACTCTCAAGCACAAAATGAAAAATAAATGGCATTCATCCAGCAACACTTCACAACTGGTGCCTGGTTTTTTGTTTGTGTTTCGTTTTTAATACCTTCTCAGATGAGTCTGCAGGACTGTTCACTCTTTTCACAACTTCTCAAGTCACAGGGAGCTTACCAAATGCACGTGGCAGTCATTCACACAGCTTAGGCACTGGGCCAGGAGGTCTATATTTATCTGGCTGGGCAAGAAAGTCTAATCCAGACAATACCTGAGTCACCTGTGTGGCTCTTAAATTAGGATAAAAATGGCTTGCCCTACTTTGAATTTTTAAAGTGAACACTGAAGACCTAATCCTCTAAAATAAAAAAATATCTGACTTAATACTGCAAATGAATTCTGATGGGTATAATTCATTCCCTCCTCATTCCTGAGTTATTTTAGTCAACCACTTTACAATTAAATTTTCTTTAGGCAATTCACAGCTAGGCTGACTGACAGGTTTTAAAGTGATAACACTGATCAATAGGCCACCAAGGACATGTTGTGCCCACTTAATAAATAGTAATAATAAGGTGCCTGACACCTGAAAGATAGTGTCGTTAATTAATTCTCATACACAGTCCTACAAGGTACCTTGACTCTGCTTAAAAAGATCTGTAGTCTATTACGGCCAGAAGATTGGTTCTATGTTCCCAGAAAAAAACAAACCAAAAAAACAGCACAATAATAAATGTACAATTATTCAAAATGCAACACTTACTATTATTTTTAATTTCCCAATAATAGCCCTTTCATAGAGTCCTCAGTATTTCAGCCTGTAATCAAGATATTTTGGAATTCTGATCTTTGTGAGCTAACTTGAATATCCACCATGCAATTTACTGTATTTTTCAGGATCATGAACAGGAAACCTCTAAGGACCTTGAATTCTACGTAGGCTGTGTACCCCTTCTCATCTCTCCTATCAACCCTCTCATCGCCTCACATGTTTCTCGTATTTTCAAACTCTCCTCCCATTGACTGTTCTTATCTCTAAGAAAGAAATGCCCCTCCTTATTACCGAGGCTAACTCTGTATTGTCTGCTCTGGTCTCCTGTAAATACTATTCTTCCTGTGTTTTCATTTTCTCTTTCTCTACGTAATCTCTATGCTATGCCTATCATCATGTCCAGAATTTACTCCCTCCCCACAAAACATCCCTGACCCATGACTTTAATAATGGCCCATGGTTCCATCATTTCTTCCTCCCTCCAAGCAGATCATCAACAACCTTCTCAGTTCCCTGGACCAGATGACTGGTCTCGTTTTCTCTGTTCTTTAATGTCTACAGCATTTGACAGTGCTGGTTGCTCCTTCCTTCTGAAAGTTCCCTTACCGGCTACCATAACTCCGTGTGCTATTCTCCTGGTACCGGCTGCAGGGAAATGCTCTCCAGGACAGTTCTTACCACCTCCATTCTCTCCTTTAGTTTCACCGATCGCTCCCTATTTGTATTTCTCTCAAAATGCCCTCTCCACCCGCCTCCACCCCCACTGCTCCTGCAAGGTCTAGCCCTGCACCCCCAACTGCCTGTGGGCAGCTTCTCCTACCTAATACGCCAGACTAAACATGACCTCAGCCAGACTTACCCCCTTCCCCCCTAAGAAGCCTCTATCACTGCCTTAACCTTACGAATTATACTTTAACTCTACATTCATCCAGGAGCTAAAGGTCACTCCTCCTCCCTGACTCCTTCCCCTCCTTTACCACCCACATTTTATTAGCCACCGAATCACTCTGAGACATCGTTTTCATGGTCATTGATACGCTTTCCTCCTCTGACGTATGCATAATCATTACTTCAGTAAATGTCATCTGTATCTCCCAGTCCCTAGGAGCTAGCTGGGGTCAAGCGATCAGTCTGGTAAATGGGTGGTGAGCAGAAGTAGGTTACTTCTGGATGGGAATAAAGAAAAGCAAGGCATGGGAACTCCGTGTGTTCTCTTCTCATTCCTCAGCAACCAGCAATGCTCTAGAAGAGGAAGCCTCCATCAGCTGGGGTCCCCCAGTACCTAGGAAGAACAGAGTCTCCTCACCAAGGTACATCATTCAGGTAGGGAAAGGAAGAAACAAGCCTCTTTAATGCTAAGCCCCTAGAATCAGGGGGTTAATGTGTTCTTCATACATAACCCAGCCTGCTTTCTCTCTCGCCTCTTCAAACTGCCCTATTAGATAGAATGCTTTTCTCACCACCCTCTCCTGTCCAGATGATTACTATTCTTCTTGCAGCTTAATCATCAACTTCCCCAGGGAAGCCTTTGCTGAGATCCCTGGCTAGATCCAATTCCTATTTGTAAGCTCTCATAATACCATGTATTTCTCCCTTATGGGATACATCACTAGCCTACAAGTGCCATGAGAGCAGAGATGCCATGCTTGTTTTAGGTCACCATGGAAACCCAATGTCCAGCACAGCATAAAGAAATTAATAAGCACTTGTGAATTGAGTCCATGTTGCTCATCTTTCCATCTACAGTGTCTAACACAGTGTTTGGTACAATACTTGGTTTTTTATATGAATTAATTGATAAGGCACTATCATACACAACAGACATTGAGTAAATGACTTAATCACCTCTATTCAATTGTTTCAGGGCAGGATCCACATTTTTATCCTTGATATCACTGCTACCACCACCACCACAAGTACTGGGACATGTCCCAGTACTGGGACATCAATAAACCCTGTACAGTGTCACCAAAGGGACTGCTGGGCCCCTCTGTGAGCCTGCTGAGAGTGCTTTATGAGCTGCGAACAGGAGGTGGGTATTCATCCCTTCATATTCATCAAATTCAACAGACCTCATCGTTCCTCCAAATACCTACTCTAGCTAACTCCTGTCTGCTAAAAGGAAAAATATTTACAAACTTCACGTTAACATACATACATTCATCTATCCACACACATATATTTGTGTATATGTATATGCATGTATAGATGTGTGTGGGTGTGCAGGTATGCGTGTTTGTGTATCTCTTCCTCAAGAGTAGAGAGGAATAAGTTAGGAGATATATGAGGAAATGTGACACATTCTTTTAATACCCAAATGTACCAATCTATGACTTAGAGCCACCACTGCCAACAACAGCTTGGATGAGCACAAAACTAATCACACCTGTCCTTGGTTTTGCCCACTCTGTCCCAAATCTGCATTCTGCAGAGCCATTTTAGTTGAGTTGGCAGATAACCTCAGTGACTGACATCACCCTTCTTCCACTTTTCCAACCAGAAACCTCGAAGTCATCCTTGACACCTTCCTCTTCCAGCCCCTGTAGCTGATCCAGCAACAAGTGGGGTCAATCTTTGCTCTGAAACATCTCTCAAATCCACCTACTTCTCTGCATTGCTAGCACTACCCTTGAGCAAGCCACCTCCTCTCCAGCTTAGAATATTGAAATAAGCTCCTAACTGGTCTCCCCTTATTCACTCTGATTCTTCTCCAATCCAGTCTTCAGGCTCTTCATAAAAAGAAATCTGATACCCTCCTCTCTCCTACTCCACTGCTTTTAGGATGAGACACAACCCCGCGGAAAGGTCCACAAGACCCAGCATGGTCCAACCTTACCTTCCTCTCCAGCCTCATTCTGCACAAGCCTCTCTCTGCCCATCCCATGCCAGTCTTCTCTCAGTTCCTCAAATGCTTCCTGCTCTCTCTTTCCACAGTTCCCCCCACCTGGAAACTCTTCCCTCAATCTTCACCTGGACTCCTGTCCTCCTCACCCTTCAGCTCTCAGCTCAAACACACTTCCTCGAGGAGGCCTTCTCTGGCTTCCTATTTGATCCATTCTCCAAACCAACCAACACTTTTACAAGTTGCCATCCTCTGACAGAGAGCAGGAACTTGAAGAGGATGTGAGGGGAGCACTTCTGAGTGCTGGTAAAGTTCTGTGTTCTTGATCTGGTGCAACACAGGAATGTCGCGGTTCTGAGAATCCATCAAGCCATACACTTATAATATGTGCCCTCTTCTATATGTATATCACACCTTAACAAAAAGCTTTTAAAAATACCCAGGGCACCCTGATCCTATGGTATTTCTTCATTTGCATATCGTGTCTTTGCACAGCTGCAATTTTACATCATTAGATTAACGTCTAGCGCTCTCCCATTAGACTGTCAGCTCCGCGGAAGCAGGCTGGGTGTGCTCACCAGTAACCCCACAGGGCCCGGCCTAGGTAAGTACTCAAGAAATACTGGATGCTTTGGCTAGTTGAGACTCTGGGGAAATGAATCGCACAGAAAAATGTAAGAACAGGTCGAATTGAACGGCACAGACTATGTGACAGGAGAAGTAACGGTCGCTTTCCCTCCAGCTGGACATTCTACTCTCTCAGGGTCCCTCCCGCACCAGTGCACATCTGGTGTGATGAAGCCCAAGCTCCCCATCCTAGAGACACCAAGACCTGTGTCGTTCAGGAAGGCAGAATGAAGAATCCATAAAGGCACTGAAGAAGGGAGGGAAGTGGAGGCATCTCAATGACAAGGGCAGGAACAGCACGACGAGGCCGTGCAGGCAAAGAGGAAGCAGGGAGCTGGCGCAAGCCAGCCGTGGAAGGAGGACACAGCCCATGGAGGCTAAGCTAAGAGGATGGTGCAGCTTGGTGTAAACAACATTAAGAATAGAGAAGGGGGGCTTCCCTGGTGGCGCAGTGGTTGAGAATCTGCCTGCCAATGCAGGGGACACAGGTTCGAGGCCTGGTCTGGGAAGATCCCACATGCCGCGGAGCGACTAGGCCCGTGAGCCACAACTACTGAGCCTGCGCGTCTGGAGCCTGTGCTCCGCAACAAGAGAGGCCACGATAGTGAGAGGGCCACGCACCGCGATGAAGAGTGGCCCCCGCTCGCCACAACCAAAGAAAGCCCTCGCACAGAAACGAAGACCCAACACAGCCAAAAATATAAATAAATAAATAAATAAATTTAAAAAAAAAAAAAAAAAAGAATAGAGAAGGGAAAAGAAACAGCAGAACCCACCGAAAAGAAACCATTGTGAAAGAGAGTCCAAGACTACACAGCAGCCCAAATGGCAAAATGGCAAAGCCACCATTCACAGAGGCAAATCCAAAGGAAACCCACCAACACTTTTCCAAAGAGCAATCCTTATCTTCCGCTCTTACTGGCCCACCTTTTTCAGAGACTACGGCCGCTTGTTCAGACATTCAGTAAGCCCCTAATATGTGCCAGGCGATGGGCCGACGTGGCCTCACTAAGCCCCTAATATGTGCCAGGCGATGGGCCGACGTGGCCTCACTAAGTGTTTGCTTCCTACCAGGAGGAAGCAGAGCCATGCCAAGGCAGAACTGCCTCAGGACCATCCAAAAAGAAAGACAAAACAAGACAACAACAACAACAGAAAAGAGGGGAGAGAATTAAAGTAAAGTGGAAAGAGAATAAACAGGAATCAGAGTGAAAAACAAAACAGGAGAGAAGGGCGGTCAGGTAGGCGTAATGGAAATCTGGCAAGAAAAGAAAGGAGAAAAGATGACATTTACAGTAAGAGGCCTCTGCCCCTAAAATCCTTCACATATTCCTCTACTTGTTCCAGACTCTCTCTGGAAACAACAACTGGTCAATGAACAGAGAACTGACTGCTAAAATTAACCAAATGCCTCAGTTTTTCCAGAGATTTCGGTACCTTTAAAAGAAGCATACATTAGCAATTTGAATCACATTATTATCTTTCCTCTGACATATTCACTTCTCAAAACCAGGAAAGAAATCCCTACTCACTGCTTCTCAGGAGACCTGGAATTCTCTGTCCTCAGCCTGAATGCCCTGGCCCTCAACTCCCTCTGCTTCCCTCCTGGCTTCTTCCTCATTCATCCACCCTGCCAGGGGCCCAAGGAGAGCTTTTCCTCACTTTTATCCGGGCCAGGTCTGAATCATCTGATTCTCGATACACAGTGCAATAGCCCTGTCAACAATGTACCCTACAAAAAGTTTGCATGTTTTCTAACTTCAGTCTAAGAACACTTTTCAAAGTGCTCGTGCATAAGCCTGGGCGCATAGGAATAATTGCAAAACTCCACTGCAGTCTCTACACCAATTTCAGAATAGGATCCAGGGGACATTTCTATTGCTAATGCTTAGAAGAGCAACCTAACTTAAAATCTTACTGTATTTTGAGCAGGCTTCCCCCAAATGAAACAAGTACCAAGCCCTTAAGTGAATTAATACTGGCTTCCAGATGCTTCCTGCTGTCGCACAAGGCCCTGGCCATCCACTGCACTCTCCAATAACCCCATAGTCCTTGCCCGTGTACGGTAGGGAAGGGAAACCTGTGAACACACAGACTTCATGGACAAGGCCGCACCTGCCCTTCATGGCTGCTGGCTGAAGGCATTTACTGCCTCAAGATCCTCAGAAGCAGAGGCAATGCAAAGAATGAGGCAACGAAGCCATTTAAACAAAGCTATGGCTGGGCTTGGCAGTGTTACAGCAAATTAAATTTTAATGAGACACGGAAAACGGAAAATGCTGAACCTTTGGAAAGTTTATCAGATGAAGGGGCATCTGAAGGACACAAATGCCCCAGGGCCCAGGCATAGACACAGAGGGATAACTACACGCCAGCACCACTCAAGGTCAAGAATTTGCAAACTACACAGACATCCAGAAGGGAGGAGACCAGCCCTCTGCAAATATGCTGGCTTTTACTCAGAAGGCAAAGCAAATTGATGCGAGCTTCCTCTTAAAGGCTCAGAGAAAACTGATATGTAACAAGGTCAAGTGAAAGATGCTGTACATACAAAGGCAAGTGACCTAAACACAGCTGCTGACCGATGACCCAAGTGACCTCCTCATCTGAGGTTGCACTTCAGGGACGGGCTCACAGATGGGCTATGAGCAAAGACTTTTTCAGCGTCCCCGTCCAGATTCACTCTCCCCTCCTCCACCCTGCTCTGTGCCCCAGCAAGCTGCATCACCCCAGCTTCCCTGCCTTTTAGTGCTGGGCTCAGCCAGTAAGAAGCCCTAGCAAGAGATGGGAGTAAAGAAAGAGAAAAGCAGGGGTTCTCTCCCAGCCAGGCCGTGGTTTGGCAGTGGCTACATCCCTCTACCTAAGGCAGTGCTCATATCTGGTGACCCCTCTCCCACGGTGACAGCCAACTCTTCCCCTTGTCCCCTTGTCGTTGAGGGTCTGATCTGTGTGGATTGCAGCCGTGGGTTCTCCCGGCCTCTGGCCTCCTCCTGGGCTGTCACTGAGTGACATCTGCAGCACACTGGACAGAGGGCAGAGAGTGAGGCCCTGGCAGTTCATTCTCCCGACAACTGCGTCCAGTGGCACCGTGAGCTGCGGCATCTAACTCTTCACTGCAGGTTACAGCACTTGCCTTTACCTTTACCGAGGAGTCCCACTTGTTCTTACCAGAGCCCCGACACAGCCAGCCACCTGACACGATCTTCAGGACAACTACGATAGCTATGAGTGTGGGCTTTGGGGTTCAACCCCCGGATAACAGTTTTGACTTTTGCCAGTCAATATCTCTGCGACCTTGGACCAGTGACCTGCCCTCTCCAAGCTTCCTCACCTTGAGGATCCTAATGGAGCCCAGATCAGAGTGCTGTCATGACCATTATGTCGGGCACGTGGCATGGAGCTTACCCTCACCATGTAAAAGTGCTGGTAAATGTTAGTCATTATCATCATTATTATTTACAATGATTCCTCCCTGTCTCTTCCCTCGCTGACTGGTACCTGCCTGAAACCCTCACTTTTGTGATGAGCCTCTGCATTGCTAGAAGGCACTTGTTAAAACAGAAACACCTTGAGAGTATAGGGGAAATCTCTGTACTTGCTGCTCAATTTTGGTACCCAAAACTGCTCTAAAAGATGAAGTCTATTAAAGAGAAAAAGTAACAACACCTCAGGGAGACAGGACACATTCGGCAGCTATGACCACCGATCCCTTTAAGCAGTTATGCACCCAGAAAGGACCAGCATGTCAGGATTGAGTGGGCTGCCACAAGAGCCCTGGGACGCCAGGGCCTTCAAGCAGAAACTGAGGTCTCGAGAGACAGGCCACCCACAAGGCAGAGCAGCCGGCGCCGGGAGGTGGACAGCCGCCAAGGGCCTGTGTCACCTGCTTCCCTGTTTTCCCAAGGGCGAGCCATCCTGGACCAAGCAGCATGTGACTCTCCTGTGAGTACCACCCCATCCCAGCACCTGCTCAGGAGACCAGCACTGTCCCCATCCAGAAATCACCAAGGCTGGAGACCCGAGCAAGGGAACCCCTTCCAGAGCCAGCCAGGCCCAGAATAGACCCTTCACCCTAAATCCATCATCCTTCCTGCCAGCTGGCAGGACATTTTCCCTCTAGAGCCGATGTTTCTGTGAAATATTTAGAGAGCAAAAGCATTTATCACAGTGATATATCCTGAATTCCAGAAATGGAGACATCTAGAAACAGCCATCTGAGTAATATCACTTACATCCCCTGTCACTTTCTGAAATGATCCAGGAGAGAGAAAGATAAAGTTGCTGTAACTTTCCGCCAAGCAGATAAAGCATGAGTACCCCTGACGTGTCTCCCTGCTCCCCGTGGAGCATTTCCGAAGCACTCTCCTTTCCCTCTCTAAATAGCTTCTGGTACCAGCAAAACATTGGTCCCAATTCCAGTATCCCCAGATTTCCCACTTGTTTATTGAATCAATGCATTCCTTCCTTTCTTTTATGATCTAAAGGAGAGAATTAAACAGGGCCATATTCCACAGAACTGTATTAGAAGGGAAAATACATCTTCTATCTTCCGTGTCCTTCAAATCCTTTATGATGTCTTTTTATTTGTTTATATTTTTAACGGTCTAGTCTTTTCCATTTCACATTTTTATCAAAGTATAAAAGGAGACACTTATCAGTCCCCATCAAGACAAGGCAGTTTGGAAATACCCAAACAAAACACTTCAAATTTAAACAAGGTGGCTTCAAGGACCCTATTTCTTTTTGTGGCCTCCTACTGCATTAAAAGCCTAAACACTCTCAATGAGAAAAAGCAGGACAACACTCCGACTACTTGAAGATTGTAGAGGAACACACCAGGTGTGTGATCTATGCAAGGCAGAATTGCAGGAAAGAAATATATCTTCCAAGTTTCTTTCCTCTTCCTCCCAGGGACAAAAAATTTTACCTGTCACATTCCATGTCTATAATTCCCAGATAAGTATTAAAATAAAGTTGAAATTTCTCAGTACCCACTACCACTAGATACCAGTGGGTTACTGTTACTCTCCCAAGCAACTTATTTTCATGGCAACCCAATGTCAGAGAGCCTCAGTGCCAACCCAAATAAGGGACCATGACAAAACAGGAAAAGTTCTGGAAATCCACTACGTTCTGGTCACCTTCAAATTCCCTCATATTAGGCAGTCACACACCCTAGTCAGTCATGGTTCCTAGGCAGAACCTGTACCATGGCATAATCATGTTTTGAAAGGACATCATTTAGCATGTATCTTATCTGATTCCTCATAATAAAAATATTATAGAGTGGAGCTTCATTGAATTTTTATAGGAAAAAATAGTTGAAGATTATTCTAACCACAACTCCTTCAAATCCTTCACACACACTTCAGCTGCAAGGATGACTGGGATGAATTGTTCTTTCTCAAAAATAAATACTTTCAAACCATGAAGTCAGAAGTAAAAGGTCCTGAAACCATCAACCTTCAAAAATAAAACAGGGCAGAAACAAATACAAGTAAATTTTTAGCTTTAAAAAAAAAAAAATCTCAATTAAAGAAATCTAGGCATTAAAAACTATGTTCAAATCTAAGCTAACTATCCTCTCATGTTCTGAATCCCCCCTTCCTCTTATGTGTCCTCCCTCATTACTTTACACTGACTCTTCCAAGAAGTTGTTTTAAAACAAGTTGTCCTTTTTCCAAAGGTCACCATTTAAAGATGTCAAAGGTGGCCGCAGATTAGGAAAGAAGAACACACAGACACACTAGGGAAATGTCTCTTGGCAAGAGCACAGTTCCCCTCTACTCTTAGCATAGTCTGGCCTTCCAGTGACTCATATTGAATGTCTAAAACCAAATGAAGCAATGATCCTCTAATGGATACCCAATGTTGATGCTATGATCTGCCTTCAAATGCTAATTCGGATCATACTCCTCCATCATCTCTCCTTGGGACAAAAATTTCACTAAATTATGTTAAAAATTATAGAAGGCATTCCAGCGTAAAACCTTTTCCTCTCAAGACAGTAGCCTGAACATCAAGTTAAATTTAAATTATACACCATGACCAAGTGAGATTTATCTCAGGAATGCTCGGCTAGTAATACACCATGTTAATAAAGAACAAGAAACACATGTGATAAAATCCAATACCTTTTCATAATAAAAACACACAACAAGCTAGCAATAAAAGGAAATTTTCTCAAGCTGATAGACAGCATCTACATACCCACAGCTATCATCACATTTAATAGTTAAAAGACTAAAATTTTCCTCCTAAGATCAAGAACAAAATAAGGATGTCCCCTTCTCACTACTTCTATTCAACACTGTACTGGAGGTTTTAGGTATGGAAATTGGGCAAGAAAGTAAAATAAAAAACACCCAAATTGGAAAAAAAGTGAAACTCTCTCTTTCTGAAGATGACATGATCTTGTACATAGAATCCACAAATAAACTACTAGAGCTAATTAATGAATTCAGAAAGGTTTCAGGATACAAAAATCAATTGTATTTCTACACACTAGCAATGAACAATCCAAAATGAAATTTAGAAAACAATTTACCAAGGCATCAAAAGAATACAATTTTTGGGAATAAATGTTACAAAAGAAGTGCAAAATATGTACACTGAAAACTACAAAACACTGTTGAAAGAAATTAAAGAAGACCTAAACAAATGGAAAGATATCCCAATTCACTGATTGGGATTGCTAAGATTGTTAAGATGAACACAAGATTGTTAAGATGTTCAGATGATCCCCATACAAAAATACTCCCCCAATACAATCCCTATCAAAATACCAGCTTGCTTCTTTGCAGAAATTGCCAAACTCATACTAAAATACACACAGAAATTCAAGGGACCCAGACCAACCAAAATAACCTTGAAACAAAAAAGTTGCAAGACTCATACTTCCCAACCTCAAGACTTACTACAAGCTGCAGTCATTAAGACAGTGTGGTGCTCTACCCACCACCAGAGCCTCCCATCAAGCCTCTTAGATAGCCTCAACCACCAGAGGGCAGACAACAGAAGCAAGAAAAACTATAATCCTGCAGCCTGTGGACCAAAAACCACAGTTACAGAAAGATAGAGAAGATGAAAAGGCAGAGGGCTATGTACCAGATGAAGGAACAAGAAAAAACCCCAGAAAAACAACTAAATGAAGTGGAGATAGGAAACCTTCCAGAAAAAGAATTCAGAATAATGATAGTGAAGATGATCCAGGACCTCGGAATAAGAATGGAGGCAAAGATTGAGAAGATGCAAGAAATGATTAACAAAGACCTAGAAGAATTAAAGAACAAACAAACAGAGATGACCAATACAATAACTGAAATGAAAACTACACTAGAAGGAATCAATAGCAGAATAACTGAGGCAGAAGAACGGATAAGTGACCTGGAAGACAGAATGGTGGAATTCACTGCTGCGGAACAGACTAAAGAAAAAAGAATAAAAAGAAATGAAGACAGCCTAAGAGACCTCTGGGACAACATTAAACACAACAACATTCGCATTATAGGGGTCCCAGAAGGAGAAGAGAGAGAGAAAGGACCAGAGAAAATATTTGAAGAGATTATAGTTGAAAACTTCCCTAACATGGGAAAGGAAATAGCCACCCAAGTCCAGGAAGCGCAGAGAGTCCTATACAGAATAAACCCAAGGAGAAACACGCCGAGACACATAGTAATCAAAGTGGCAAAAATTAAAGACAAAGAAAAATTATTGAAAGCAGCAAGGGAAAAACGACAAATAACATACAAGGGAACTCCCATAAGGTTAACAGCTGATTTCTCAGCAGAAACTCTGCAAGCCAGAAGGGAGTGGCATGATATACTTAAAGTGATGAAAGGGAAGAACCTACAACCAAGATTACTCTACCCAGCAAGGATCTCATTTAGATTTGATGGAGAAATCAAAAGCTTTACAGACAAGCAAAAGCTAAGAGAATTCAGCACCACCAAACCAGCTCTACAACAAATGCTAAAGGAACTTCTCTAAGTGGGAAACACAAGAGAAGAAAAGGACCTACAAAAACAAACCCAAAACAATTAAGAAAATGGTCATAGGAACATACATATCGATAATTACCTTAAACGTGAATGGATTAAATGCCCCAACCGAAAGACATAGACTGGCTGAATGGATACAAAAACAAGACCCATCTATATGCTGTCTACAAGAGACCCACTTTAGACCTAGGGACACATACAGACTGAAAGTGAGGGGATGGAAAAAGATATTCCATGCAAATGGAAATCAAAAGAAAGCTGGAGTAGCTATACTCATATCAGATAAAATAGACTTTAAAATAAAGAATGTTACAAGAGACAAGGAAGGACACTACATAAGGATCCAGGGATCAATCCAAGAAGAAGATATATCAATTATAAATATATATGCACCCAACATAGGAGCACCTCAATACATAAGGCAACTGCTAACAGCTATAAAAGAGGAAATCGACAGTAACACAATAATAGTGGGGGACTTTAACACCTCACTTACACCAATGGACAGATCATCCAAAATGAAAATAAATAAGGAAACAGAAGCTTTAAATGACACAATAGACCAGATAGATTTAATTGATATATATAGGACATTCCATCCAAAAACAGCAGATTACACGTTCTTCTCAAGTGCGCACGGAACATTCTCCAGGATAGATCACATCTTGGGTCACAAATCAAGCCTCAGTAAATTTAAGAAAATTGAAATCATATCAAGCATCTTTTCTGACCACAACGCTATGAGATTAGAAATGAATTACAGGGAAAAAAACATAAAAAGGACAAACACATGGAGGCTAAACAATACGTTACTAAATAACCAAGAGATCACTGAAGAAATCAAAGAGGAAATAAAAAAATACCTAGAGACAAATGACAATGAAAACACGACGACCCAAAACCTATGGGATGCAGCAAAAGCGGTTCTAAGAGGGAAGTTTATAGCTATACAAGCCTACCTAAAGAAACAAGAAAAATCTCAAGTAAACAATCTAACCTTACACCTAAAGAAACTAGAGAAAGAAGAACAAACAAAACCCAAAGTTAGCAGAAGGAAAGAAATCATAAAGATCAGAGCAGAAATAAATGAAATAGAAACAAAGAAAACAATAGCAAAGATCAATAAAACTAAAAGTTGGTTCTTTGAGAAGATAAACAAAATTGATAAGCCATTAGCCAGACTCATCAAGAAAAAGAGGGAGAGGACTCAAATCAATAAAATCAGAAATGAAAAAGGAGAAGTTACAACAGACACCTCAGAAATACAAAGCATCCTAAGAGACTACTACAAGCAACTTTATGCCAATAAAATGGACAACCTGGAAGAAATGGACAAATTCTTAGAAAGGTATAACCTTCCAAGACTGAATCAGGAAGAAACAGAAAATATGAACAGACCAATCACAAGTAATGAAATTGAAACTGTGATTAAAAATCTTCCAACAAACAAAAGTCCAGGACCAGATGGCTTCACAGGTGAATTCTATCAAACATTTAGAGAAGAGCTAACACCCATCCTTCTCAAACTCTTCCAAAACATTGCAGAGGAAGGAACACTCCCAAACTCATTCTATGAGGGCACCATCACCCTGATACCAAAACCAGACAAAGACACTACCAAAAAAGAAAATTACAGACCAATATCACTGATGAATATAGATGCAAAAATCCTCAACAAAATACTAGCAAACAGAATCCAACAACACATTAAAAGGATCATACACCACGATCAAGTGGGATTTATCCCAGGGATGCAAGGATTCTTCAATATACGCAAATCAATCAATGTGATACACCATATTAACCAATTGAAGAATAAAAACCATATGATCATCTCAATAGATGCAGAAAAAGCTTTTGACAAAATTCAACACCCATTTCTGATAAAAACTCTCCAGAAAGTGGGCATAGAGGGAACCTACCTCGACATAATAAAGGCCATATATGACAAACCCACAGCAAACATCATTCTCAATGGTGAAAAACTGAAAGCATTTCCTCTAAGATCAGGAACGAGACAAGGATGTCCACTCTCACCACTATTATTCAACATAGTTCTGGAAGTCCTAGCCACGGCAATCAGAGAAGAAAAAGAAATAAAAGGAATACAAATTGGAAAAGAAGAAGTAAAACTGTCACTGTTTGCGGATGACATGATACTATACATAGAGAATCCTAAAACTGCCACCAGAAAACTGCTAGAGCTAATTAATGAATATGGTAAAGTTGCAGGATACAAAATTAATGCACAGAAATCTCTTGCATTCCTATACACTAATGATGAAAAATCTGAAAGAGAAATTATGGAAACACTCCCATTTACCATTGCAACAAAAAGAATAAAATACCTAGGAATAAACCTACCTAGGGAGACAAAAGACCTGTATGCAGAAAACTATAAGACACTGATGAAAGAAATTAAAGATGATACCAACAGATGGAGAGATATACCATGTTCTTGGATTGGAAGAATCAACATTGTGAAAATGAGTATACTACCCAAAGCAATCTACAGATTCAATGCAATCCCTATCAAATTACCAATGGCATTTTTTACGGAGCTAGAACAAGTCATCTTAAAATTTGTATGGAGACACAAAAGACCCCGAATAGCCAAAGCAGTCTTGAGGCAAAAAAATGGAGCTGGAGGAATCAGACTCCCTGACTTCAGACTATACTACAAAGCTACAGTAATCAAGACAATATGGTACTGGCACAAGAACAGAAACATAGATCAATGGAATAAGATAGAAAGCCCAGAGATTAACCCACGCACCTATGGTCAACTAATCTATGACAAAGGAGGCAAAGATACACAATGGAGAAAAGACAGTCTCTTCAATAAGTGGTGCTGGGAAAACTGGACAGCTACATGTAAAAGAATGAAATTAGAATACTCCCTAACACCATACACAAAAATAAACTCAAAATGGATTAGAGACCTAAATATAAGACTGGACACTATAAAACTCTTAGAGGAAAACATAGGAAGAACACTCTTTGACATAAATCACAGCAAGATCTTTTTTGATCCACCTCCTAGAGTAATGGAAATAAAAACAAAAATAAACAAGTGGGACCTAATGAAACTTCAAAGCTTTTGCACAGCAAAGGAAACCATAAACAAGACGAAAAGACAACCCTCAGAATGGGAGAAAATATTTGCAAATGAATCAACAGACAAAGGATTAATCTCCAAAATATATAAACAGCTCATTCAGCTCAATAGCAAAGAAACAAATACCCCAATCCAAAAATGGGCAGAAGACCTAAGTAGACATTTCTCCAAAGAAGACATACAGACGGCCACGAAGCACATGAAAAGATGCTCAACATCACTAATTATTAGAGAAATGCAAATCAAAACTACAATGAGGTATCACCTCACTCCTGTTAGAATGGGCATCATCAGAAAATCTACAAACAACAAATGCTGGAGAGGGTGTGGAGAAAAGGGAAACCTCTTGCACTGTTGGTGGGAATGTAAATTGATACAGCCACTATGGAGGTTCCTTAAAAAACTAAAAATAGAATTACCATATGACCCAGCAATCCCACTACTGGGCATATACCCAGAGAAAACCGTAATTCAAAAAGACACATGCACCCGAATGTTCATTGCAGCACTATTTACAATAGCCAGGTCATGGAAGCAACCTAAATGCCCATCAACAGACGAATGGATAAAGAAGTTGTGGTACATGTATACAATGGAATATTACTCAGCCATAAAAAGGAGCGAAATTGAGTCATTTGTTGAGACGTGGATGGATCTAGAGACTGTCATACAGAGTGAAGTAAGTCAGAAAGAGAAAAACAAATATTGTATATTAATGCATGTATGCGGAACCTAGAAAAATGGTACAGATGAGCCAGTTTGCAGGGCAGAAGTTGAGACACAGATGTAGAGAATGGACATATGGACACCAAGGGGGGAAAACTGCGGTGAGGTGGGGATGGTGGTGTGCTGAATTGGGCGATTGGGATTGACATGTATACACTGATGTGTATAAAACTGATGCCTAATAAGAACCTGCAGTATAAAAAAACAAACAAAACAACTAATACTAAACTTTCATTGGGTTATTTGTATGGAAATATGTTAATATAAATGTTTCAGACATTACATGAAATTTCTAAAAATCTTGTATCTGTATTTGTATGGAAATATGTATGGAAATATGTTAATATAAATGTAAAAAAAAAAAAAAAAAAGACAGTGTGGTACTGGCATAAGAACATATAGATGAATGGAATAAAACAGAGTCCAGAAATAAACTCTCACATTTACAGTCAACTGATTTTCAACAAGGGTGCCAAGACAATTCAATGGAGAAAGAACAGTCTTTTCAACAAATGGTTCTGGGACAAGTGTATATCCACATTCAAAAGAATGACGTTAGAATTCTACCCCATATCATATACAAAAACTAACTCAAAATGGATCAAAGACCTAAAAGTAAGAGGCAAAACTACAAATCCCTTAGAAGAAAGCATATGCATAAATCTTCATGACTATGGATTAGACAGTGGCTTCTTAGCTATGACACCAAAAGCCCAAGCAATCAAAGAATAGGTAAACGTGACTTCATCAAAATTAAATTGTTGTGCTTCAAATGACACTATCAAAAAAGTGAAAAACAGACCCTAGAAAGAGTAAAAGCATTTGCAAATCATATCTGATAAGCAACTTGTATCCAGATTATATAAAAAACTCATAATCCAAATAAAAAGAAAACCCAATAAAAAAAATGGGCAAAGTATTTATCCAAACAATATATGCAAAAGTCCAATAAGACATGAAAAGATGTTTATTAGTCATTAGGGAAATACAAATCAAAACTTTAAAAGCTAGCATTTATACCTACTAGGATGGCAATGGTCCAAGGGACAGACAATAACAAGTGTTGGCAAAGATGTGGAAGAAATTGGAACCCTCATATATTGCCAGTGGGAATGTAAAATAGTACAGCCACTTTGGAGAACAGTTTGGCAGTTGTTCAAGAAGTTACACAGAGTCACCATATGGTGCAGCCATTTCCACTCCCAAGAGAATTCAAAACATATGTCCACACAAACACCTGTGCACAAATATTCACAGGAGCGTTATTCATAATAATCAAAAAATTGAAATAATCCAAATACTTATCAATTGACAAATGGATAAATAAAATGTGGTACAAATCCACACAATAGGTTTAGTAAGGGCTAAAGTACTGATACATGCTACAATATGAATGAACCCTGAAAACATTTTGCTAAGTAAAAGATGCAGACACAAAAGATCACATATCATATGACTCCATTTGCATGAAATGTCCAGAATAGGCAAATTCACAGAAACAGAAAGTATGTTAAGTGCTTCCTCAAGACTGAAGAAGGAAGGAATGGGGAGCAACTGCTGATGAGTATGATGTTTCTTTCTGGAGTGATGAGAAGGATTAGACCTGGGATTAGATAGCATTAGTGGGTCCACACGTCTGTGAATTTACTTAAAATCACTGAATTGTACACTTCAAAGGGGCATATTTTATGTTACATGAATTATACCTCAAAACTTTGAACTTTAGTGGCATGTAGACTTTAAGAGTATGCAAATCTTGGGCTTCCCTGGTGGCGCAGTGGTTGAGAATCTGCCTGCCAATGCAGGGGACACGGGTTCGAGCCCTGGTCTGGGAAGATCCCACATGCCGCGGAGCAACTGGGCCCGTGAGCCACAACTACTGAGCCTGCGCGTCTGGAGCCTGTGCTCCGCAACAAGAGAGGCCGCGATAGTAAGAGGCCTGCACACCGCGATGAAGAGTGGCCCCCACTTGCCGCAACTAGAGAAAGCCCTCACACAGAAATGAAGACCCAACACAGCCATAAATAAATAAATAAAATTTTTAAAAAAAGAGTATGCAAATCTTGGTTAAAAAAAATCAAGCAATTCCATTAAAAACTTACCATGAAACATATAAATATATAAAATGACAAACTAATAAAAATATCTAAAGTTATGACAGTCCTTAAAAGTATGATTCCAGAGAACTTCCAAGGGAATTCTCCAACAAATTATCACATCATATTACCAGTAGCTGTCACTGAAGGGTCAGGACAATGTGCTCGCTGAATGCGGCCAGACCAGGCCCTTTCCAAAATCAAAACCTGGAAAGAGTCTTTAACTTGGTCTGAAGAATCAAACTCAGTAATTGTTGAAGAAAACGCTTAGCAAAACAAAGTTCACCACCGCCCCCCAAATTTTTTCTTTTTAACAAATCTTCCTCATAAAAATGAATACTGTCCATTTATTTCTCAAAAAAGTAATGTGCCTCAGTGAGTTTTACAAGGCTTCAGACCCTAACCTAGTTGGTGATTCCAACAGAAATGTGCTTGGCCATCTCCTAGCATCATGTAGCTTCCTACAAAGTTACTCTGAAGAGGGAACAGTCACACACCAGATAAAACCTACACAGAGTAATGTGTCCGCCAATACAAGGCATTAGTCAGCCTGGCTTCATAAGCCTATCACTTCATGCCATTTCTCTTTTGGGCTTCACCATCAAGAAGTTTCTCTCTCGTCCACTTTTAAACAAAGAATAGTATGGCACATACCTTGAGTACAAGGACATTTAATTATCTCTTTTTCTAACCCAAACAGGCTGTCTGTGCGTACTCCACAGTCTTATAGTGACCTTGACAACTGGCTCAATAAAAAGACAGTGAAATGTCTACTCGGGGAACCTCAAAAAGCACACTCTTCTCTCTTCAGGATTTTAAATTTTAGCACACTTTATACAGGGAACCTGTCTCTCTTTAAAAGCTGCTTTGCATTTTTCTTTTTCAGCCGCCAAGGGAATTCTTAAGTATAAGGATCCATTTTTCTCTTACAGAAGTACCAAGTATATGAATATGATGCCCCATCTCACGGGGAAAAGCATAACATAAAAAGATAAAAAGGAGTTAAGTAACTTTTAGCTAACATCCATTTCACGTGTAAGGTTACATGCGTACATGATGCTTATCAAATGAATCAATCCTCTGTGAAAAGGACTGGTTTTTTGTAGACTGAACCCATGATTCAAAACAGTACAATTAATCACTCTTGCACAGAACTTAATACATGCTCTTGTGTTAAGAAAATGATCAATTCTTTGAAGGGAAAACAAATCTCTGATTACATGAACAAACTGCACAATTTGGTCATTCCAGTTAACCAAGTATCCCTATAAAAACAAAGCCTCCAAATAATTTTCAAAGTTTTTTTCATATTCTCAATGTACTTGTACAATGTTCAACAAACAAAAATATGGGCTACAGGACTTCCCTGGTGGCGCAGTGGTTAAGAATCTGCCTGCCAATGCAGCGGACATGGGTTCGAGCCCTGGTCCGGGAAGATCCCACATGCCGCGGAGCATCTAAGCCTGTGAGCCACAGCTACTGAGCCTGCGCTCTAGAGCTCGTGAGCCACAACTACTGAGTCCACGTGCCACAACTACTGAAGCCCGCGCGCCTAGAGCCCATGCTCCGCAATGAGAAGCCCGCGCACCACAACGAAGAGTAGCCCCCACTCACCGCAACTAGAGAAAGCCTGCGTGCAGCAGCAACGAAGACCCAACGCAGCCAAAAAAAAACAAAAAAACAAAAAACTGTAAAAAAAAAAAAATATGGGCTAAACAGACTGTACCAGAAATGAGTCGTAAATAATGAGCCCTATTTTTAACAAAAGGATGTGTTAAAAATAAAGGGTATGTTTGTAATTTTACAAAGAAGAAGTTGAATGCTGAGTGCTGTTTTTATATGAACCTGCTACCTCGTTGCAGCACACCACAGCAGAAAGAGCAGAGATAAACAGGACAGTCAGGCAGACCTGGGTTCAAAGCCCAGCTCTGCCACAAATTGGCTGTGGGTGTACTTGAGGAAGTCGCTTTACCTTCTCAAACCTCAGCTTTTAACTCCGTAAAATGGAGATAATAATATCTACCTTTTATGGGTGCCGTGAGGATGCAATGATCAGTATTTCACGTAACACAGCATGTGGCACTAGAGCCACCATCCATCTCTATTAGGTCACCTATAAGAGGCACCCAACCAATATTCTTTTTTTCATTTACAAAAGAAATGGCACTTTATTAGGCATTTATTACAGCAAACTTGTTTTATTATTATTATTCAATGGTTAGAGGTAGTATAGCATCACAGTTAAGAGTTCCAGCCAACCAATGATGAGGCTTAACTTTTTTTTTTTAAATAAATTTATTTATTTATTTTATTTTTGTGTCTTCGTTGCTGCACACGGGCTTTCTTTAGTTGTGGTGAGCGGGGGCTACTTTTCTTTGCTGTGCGCGGGCTTCTCACTGCGGTGGCTTCTCTTGTTGCGGAGCATGGGCTCTAGGCGTGCGGGCTTCAGTAGTTGTGGCTCGCAGGCTCAGTAGTTGTGGCTTGCAGGCTCTAGAGCGCAGGCTCAGTAGTTGCGGCGCACGGGCTTAGTTGCTCCGCGGCATGTGGGATCTTCCCGGACCAGGGCTTGAACTCATGACCCCTGCATTGGCAGGTGGATTCTTAACCACTGCACCACCAGGGAAGCCTGAGGCTTAACTTTGAATCTTAGTTCCACTGCACACTGGTAAGTAGATTTGTACCAAATTTCTTAACCTCCCAAATGCAGTCCCTTTGTCTCTAAAATAGGGATGAGACATTCACGTAAATTACTTAACAAAGTGCTTGATACACATTAGGGATTACTGTTACTACTTATCAAGATTCTTACATGAATTTTTTTTTCTACTAAATTACTTTAGGTATAAATCTGCTGAATCTCCATCACGGCAGCAAAAGCAACATCACCACAGAAACACCTGCAGACACCTGCTTTCTACCTCCTGCACCCAAGCTTCCCAGACAAATGAGCTAGGCCTGCCTGTTATTTGGATTATCATTATAATTGTAACAAAAAGAAGCTTGAAGAACTAATGGTCGATTATGCGTGCTAAGTCATGCCAGGAATCTAGAGAGGACATCCGGCTTTGGCAAAGTGCACAAGCCATATCTGAGCAAGCGACTCTCCGTACTGGCAAGGTCTGGGTTAGCCCGCTTGGTGAGGCTATAGATTCCAGGTCTACCCCCAGTGAGAATCCTGATAGAACAGAAATGCTGAATTAAGCACCATGTAGAAATGCCCCGTTGCATCAAAGCAGCATTTTGCATGGATTAGCAGCCAGCTAAAATACATATTGATGAGCCATGTAAGTAAGTCCTAGGAAAGCTGGACAAGACAGAAGAATATGATAGAATCCATATCCTTGCAGGGGAGGGGGCTTGCTTTATTACTTCCCTGAAAGACTTTGCATCATTCACACATTTGGGCACGAGAATGAGAATGAGAATAAGAATGATGCGGACATAAGAAGCCTGACAAATCTGCACAAATGTGAGGCTGAAATGCTGAAGCAGCCATTTACAGAGAGAAAAGAACATATTCAGGAGACCTGGGTTCTCTTCACTCTTCCACTAGGTAGACATGATGCTTGTTTTATCTCATCTGCCCTAAGTCATCGCCCCTTGTCCTGACACTATGCAGAATATTTTTAGATTCTGAAATGGAATGTGTAAAGTGTGGGAGCAGAGTTAAAGATATAAAAATGAATTTCTCATAAAAGATCAAAAAGTGCGAGGGCTCACACCTCCTCTGTCCTTCCATTCATTGCTCTTCCTCTTCCCTCCACAGAGAATCTTCTTTTCACCTGCTCTCTCCTTATCATCTGCACCTGACCCCAACTCTAGAGAGAGGCCAACTCTGGAAATGGATTACAGAAGTCTGCACAGGTCACACCTGGTTCTCTCGCCTGGTCTCCCAGCTACAGGTCCCTCCCCACTCCATCAGACACATAATTGTGTCACTTCTCTGCTCAAACACAGGGAACAGCTTCCGACTGCCCTCCTAACACCAGCCATAGGAACTCTTAGAGAGCGCACTCGAGGTACCAGGACTGTACACAAGGCTTTCCTTCGTTATTCTTGGCACTCACAGTGATCTTGGAAGAAAGTTATTATTCTGTTATTATTATTACCCCCAATATTATTCCAACTCTGTATCTGGTCACATCTGTACTTTCAGCAACATTCCCTGAACCCCCAACAAACTGAACTTCTCACTGCTTCGGATTCAATCCTTTGGTTCTTCCCCTTTGGTTCTTGCTTGTGGCTTTCCCTCTAACAGAAATGTTCTCTTATTTACCAGGCACCCCTCTTCAAAGGGGATCCAGACACACCTCCTCCACATGGACTTCTCATACCTCTTAGCCAAAAATAATGTTGGCTCTTCATTATCAGAGATATTTTTGTACCACCTTTATGGAACATTCCATTAGACTTTGTGCAGCTCTCTTCCCTCTGCTAGACTGTACATTTTTCAAGAGACTGAGCATCATGACATCGACTCCTGTGCTCAGCACTGGGTGCACAAAACACATTTGCTCAAGGAGTGTCTCAAGGAAAAATATAAACTTTGAGAATAAAACCTAATCTCTCTTTAGTGTCATATATTCTGCTTCTCTCATTGACAAGTTTTATCTTTTCTCTAATGTACCTTTTAAATTTATTTGTAAAAAACAGTAACAAAATAAGCCTCCTAAAGTATTATATGATTTTTCCAAGTACATCTATTAATAATGGTTAATCAAGGCTCTGGTTGGCTCTACAGTAAGCGGACCTGAAGAAATTAAGGAAGGAGGCTGTTCAGAAAACCTCCTGTGCCTACTCTCTCAACTAGTCCAAGGGATGAGATATCCACATTTTCATTTGGACAAGCTTGCAGATTAGGAGTGTAATAAGTCAATATCTAGCTTCATACCTTTCCTCTATCACATTGCACACCATGGGAGATGGCATTTCAAGTAATTCATTGAAGGTATTTTTAGCTTATTCAGAGGTCTCCATGGAACTTTAGTGGAAATTAATGACCCCAAAATCTTATATCTGTTTTGATTTGTTTCTGATTTTAGCAAACTGTTTTTCACAACCTGAGATCAACTCATTTACGCCCAGGCTTATATGTATTTGGGAACATCTACTAAGCTATTTCTGTTAGCAGAGATGATAGAACTGTTTAACTTTTCATAATGTGGTAATTATTATTCAACAAATAGAACATAGTGTCTTCCCTAAGTCAGCAAACAGGCAGGACAAGAAAAGAATGTGTAAACACTCAGGTGAAGGAAAATGAATACATAATCAAGGGGTTAGAAAGATTAGATCAATTCTGAATATCTTTAAGAAAGGTCTAAGCTGGCTCTGGGAAAACATGCATATTTGAAAGGGAAATGAAACCCAGAGAGGAGAAAAAGGTAGATGATAAATAATGAGTGACTGACATGAAACAGACAAATTTGAGAAAAAGACTGAGGAGTTACAAAATGAACCAAGATGGGAATAAGCATGAAACACAAGGGCAAACAAAAATCCACTGAGGCTTAATCAAAAAAAAAAAAAAAAAAAAAATCAGAAAAACAACTGTAGCCAAGACATTCTGAAATGGTTAGAGCAGTAGTTTGAAATGAAAGCTAAGAAAGCTCAGAAGGGGGCCAGTTCAGTTCAGCAGCTATTTACTGAGGTCCTGCTATGGATAAGATGCCATGCTAAGAGCTATGGAGCCCACAAAGGCAAAAAAAAGAAAGACCCTGCCCTCCACAAGTGTAGCAAAAACAAAGCTAGCATCATACCTAAAAACCACGATAGATGGCAGATGGAGATGACTGCCAGGAGAGAAGCACCCAGAGATGAGGAGGAAAAGGAGTAAGCTCCCTAGTGAAGGAAGTGACCCATCATCACCGACACACTTGACCATGAGCGCTAGTCTCATTCATGGAGAGAGTTCAATAAACACACAAAAAAACCTTGTATTAATAAGCAAGACATAGACTTTCTCATTTTAATGGGGTTAGGCTGGGAAGAAAGAATGCAGAAATAAAAGGAGGACCAGACCAGCACTATTTATCTATATAGTGTTGACACTGTTTAAACCGATAAGCCTCCGTTTCAAATGCTGATGAATACTACTAACAGATGAAGGATGTTCTAGCTAGCCTCTTAGTGGACAGCGCATTTCTCAGGTGTTCTACCACTGAACCTTTAAAGTTTACACTACCCCTGGGCTTCCCTGGTGGCGCAGTGGTTAGGAATCCGCCTGCCAATGCAGGGGACACGGGTTCGAGCCCTGGTCCAGGAAGATCCCACATGCCACGGAGCAACTAAGCCCGTGCGCCACAACTACTGAGCCTGCGCTCTACAGCCTGTGAGCCACAACTGCTGAGCCTGCGAGCCACAACTACTGAGCCTGTGAGCCACAACTACTGAGCCTGCGTACCTAGAGCCCATGCTCCGCAACAAGAGAAGCCACCACAATGAGAAGCCTGCGCACCGCAATGAAGAGTAGCCCCTGCTCGCCACAACTAGAGAAAGCCCGTGCACAGCAACAAAGACCCAACATAGCCAAAAGTAAATAAATAAAATAAATAAATTAAAAAAAAAATTTACACTATCCCTCAAGATCTTAGCTCAGAAGTTAGAAAATAATACTTGAAAAACAATTCAGCCCTTGGTGCATTTCCAATTTGAGTATGCCATCAGCTGACTGCTCACCCTTTTTTTTTTTTGGACCTAAAATGTAACGAGGATCTTTTTTCCATGCAGACCGCAAAACAGGACTCAACAAAATGGGATCAACTCAAGCAAGCATCAGTAAAGAGAAATACATCACAAGGGCCTTCCCTGAAGGAGCTTAGAGTAGCTGCAGTTCAGTTCAGGAGTTAGTCATGCGGCCATTCTCAGACTCACAAATATAGTATATGAGAACTCCGATAACATCCCTTAGAGCAGGGCTCAGCAAACTGTGGCCCCTACGGTAAATCCAAGCCACTGCCTGTTTTTATGTGGCCCACAAGTTATGAATGAGTTTTATATTTTTAAATGGTTAAAAAGAAAGTTTTTAAAACATATTTCGTGATGTGTGAGAATTATATAAAATTCAAATTTCAGTGTCCATAAATAAAGTTTTATTGGAACATAGCCACTTCCATTTGTTTACAGACTGTCTGTGGTTTCATTGGCATTATAAAAGCAGTTGAGTAGTTATGACAGAGACCTTTTGGCCCAGAAACCCAGCCTAAATATTTACCATCTAGCTGACAGAAAAAGTTGGCCGACTCCTGCTTTAGAGCGTGCCAGGACTCCTCAACACAAATGTTGAGCATGAATTCTCTCTGCTATTTTTCAAAGGATGAGACAAGAAAGCTGTGTAGTTTTGTCGTTACACAACAGGCTCTGTCATCACAGAAACAGGGCTCTAGTCCTAGTCCCTCAGTCACCAGCCACGTAACCTGCCAAGTGGTTTAACTTGTCAGAGCCTCCGTTCCATCTCCTGCCCAGAAAAGCACTATCAATCCACACCAACCAACCAGCAGCCTAGGTCTACCAGGAGCTGGACAGGCTGTGAGTTCTCGGCCTTCCCCCCTTAGCTCACCTACAAGTCCTTCTTTCACGTGCACATCTGAGACGTTGATATGTACACAACACAAAGGCATTGGCCATACAGTGGTACAAAAGACAAATCCCGAACCACAAATCAATTGTTTTGCTGACATCTGTCAATTTTAATGCCTTTTCAAATCACAGTCCCTTTGAGTATAATCATGCATTCACTCATCCAACAAATAACTGAGCTCTGTGCCTGCCAACTGATATTCTGTTGGGGAAACAGACAACAAACACAAATCTGTACCCTTATATACATTCATATATACATATATTATATATATTATTATACATACATATATAGAGACTATTTTATTATATACAGATATATGGAGACAGAGTTAACAGACTGCATGTGGAGGGTGAGGAAATGCAAGAAATCAAAACAAGTAGTAGATTTTTGGTGTGAGCCACTGGGGCCATTTTCTAAGGTCAGCAATTCCATGGGAGGAGCAGCTATGGGGAAGAAATCCAGAGTCTGCTTTGGGGCAAGATTCAGATACCAATTAAACATCCTAGTGATAATGCTGAATAGGGATTTAGAGAGTAGAGTCTGATGTCCTTCAGCGAAGTCATGGCTACAGGCACAGATTTGGGAGTCATCTGTATTACGTTCGCATTTAAAGCCCTGGGACCAGATGAAATGACCTAAATATGCAGGTAGAAAAGGGAGGTACACAGAGGAGCACCCTGGGGCCCTCCAACACTGAGAGGTCAAGCAGAGGAGTGAGGAAGGTCTAAGAGAAAGAAGAGGCAGAGAAGTAGGCAAGGGGAACACAATGTCATAAGCGCCAAGAGATGAAGTATTACAAGGAGGAATGGCCCTCCTTACCCACTGCTGCTGAGCGGCCAGCAGCACAGCATTCCCTGGGATCACCAGCATGGAGGTGACTGGCGACTCCCGTGGAGCCATCTCGTTGAAGTGGTGGGAAGTGAAGAGCTACTGGAGTGGCATCAGAAAAGAATATGAATTGAGGAAGTGAAAAAAGTGACTAAACATCTCTGATGAAACCAAGAACCTTTTTCCCAGACCAAACAAAAAAAGCACACTAGCACATGAAGCATCAAATGTCAGGGGGGGATTACATGGCAGACCTCTCTCTAGAGCCATGAACCCCCTAAGGTTCTAGGCACCCCATTAGAAAACCTTGCTCTACAATAGAAACACACTGCCAAGGTGAACTCCCTTCCCCCAACAGAAACCTAGAATCATGAAGCCATGGACAATTCCAGGTAAGTGGAGGTCTCCTGTCTTTCCCATGAAGCTCCTTCCCTTTAGAATGTGTCTCTTTTTCATAAAATGGAGTCACTGGGATTCAGAAAGAACCCACAGGCTCAATTACGGCGAGTTGAGTCAGATTTACTCCAGCTCTTTCACTGACTTGTCTAAGAGACACTGTTAGACTGAGGGGCCATGCAGGAGCCAAGGCCCCCAAGAGACTGTCTACTCCAGGGCTCAGCTACCTTATCCTGTTACCTAACTTGCTTTTCCTCCCATCTCAGGTTGGGGAGACTATGGCTAGCACGAGGGATTTTACCAAGAAGGCAGCTGAAATATTCTTATTTTTCCAGAAGAGACTCTAGCACCATGTTAACTGAATGAGCAGCCAGGACATCACACCATCAGACTCTACAGAGTGAGAAGTTTTAAAAGATAAAGTAGTATTCATGGAACTAATTTTCTTTTACACCCTCTCATTTGCTCCTAAATCTCAGCTTTGGCTGGCATGTTACCCTTTTGCACAAGGGAAAGATACCACACTGTGTATGACAGGTTTACCGAATTTCTTACAGCCATGCCGAGGTGTAAGAAACAGATAAGCAGGGCTTGTCTGGATCATGCTTTGCAACTCACTTAAGCACTGAAGCAGACTTTCAGTAGCAAAAGAATCTGAACCAGAAACAGTTCATTCTTGTTCTTTCATTTCCTTCAGCAATCCTCTACCAAGCACTTCCTATGCCCTTTCAGAAGGCCAGCACCAGGGCTGGGACCAAGTACCAAGTGCTGAGTGACAGCCAAGGACCTTCCATTCATGGAGCTCACATTTTAGTGATGGAAGAAAACAATAACAAGTTAAAAAATTATATATATATATATATTTATATATATTATATACACGAAATTTTCAAATGATATACACACACACATATATACATATATATATATAAGAAAATTTCAAATTGGATTATTGCTTTGAAAAACGTAAGTCAGAACAGGGTGGTCAGGGAAGGACTCTCTCAGAAGAGACCTTCTTCTGAGACCTGCATGACAAGGGGTTGCCACCATGGAAAGCTGAAGAAGAGTGTCCTGCTTATGCTTTTAAAATCTTGTTTCCAATATCAAACTTAAAACCACTGGAAAATTATCTAGACTTTGCCATTTAGCAGCAGTATTTCTAACAGCAGAAAAATAAATACGAACTCCTGGGATTGCCTATAAAAAGGAGTGAGTCATTACTTCTTTTATGAGGTTTTCAATGACTAATTAAGAGAACAGGGAGCCCAGAAAAATTACAACTGCTTGTACTTTTACTGCCTGTATCCAGGAATTACATCATCTGCCCGAGGTATCTATCCCCAGAGTAAGTCTATGTTCCTAAATTATCAGTCATGAGTTACGAGTATCATAAGCAGGGAAGGGTTCAGTTCAATTAGTCTAAGTAATTGTACAAATTTTATCCAGACTCAAGAAAAGGTTTGAAACACAGAAAATGAAACATGAGATACAGAAAGTAGAATGTTGAATATGCTGGGCTCATATCCTGTGAGCTGTTTCGCAGATACTGAAACCCCCACCAGGTGGAAGAAGGTAACCAAATTAACCGTATGCTACCCACAGCACATAGACCACAGACTGGTTGGAACCAAAAGGTTGATGATGTTGACTCCCACTTACCTTACCACCAACCAACCAGAAGAACGTCCACAAGCTTATCACATACCCCACAATCTCCCTCCCTCATCCTGTCTTTTAAAACCTTTCCCCAAAAGCCATCACAGAGTTCAGGTCTTTTAAGCACTAGCTGCCTGGATTCCTTGCTTGGCTCCATGCAATAAACACTGCACTTTCCTTCACCACAACCCAGTGCCAGTAGATGGGCTTCACTGCACATGGACGAGCAGACCCAAGTTAAAAAAAAAAAAAAAATTCTGGGCTCAATGTTGCCCAATAACTTGATAAATTTCATTGGCTGACTCTGATAATGACAGTGTCCAATATTAAAAAAATTTTTTGGCCCAGCAATACTTACTCAAGCATAATTTTATTGACAACATCAATATCTGTATCAACCTCACCAACATTCTCTGACAATAAAGAAACAAATTGTCAGAGTCAAAATTCAGATACATCTTGCTGCTAAAGTAAAGTTAGCTCAAGGTGAAAGTCATTGATTCCCTGGTGAAAACCCATTTGCTGGGACTGATTAATTTTTGCCTCAGATAAAACACAAAGATAGTGTAGGCTATTTAAGCCTAATTTGTACCACATACTGCTTTGAAAAACTGATCACTTTCATGTTTCATTTAGGGAAAAAAAAAATCAAGACTTATAGATTTAGCTCTTTGTAACTGTGCTTCAACATGGTTCTTCTATCTTTAACATTAAACAAGTTTATGATGACGTAGAGCAAAAATAAGAGGTCTATGACACCAGCAATATGCTGCTCCTTTTTCTCTTTCTCCTATTCTCCTCTCCTTTTCCTCTCTCTTACTTTTTCTTTCCTCTCCTCTATAGTCCAGGCTTGCCACCAATACCCAAGTCTTAGCAAATATTGCAGAACTAAGGTCTAAAATGACTGGCAATCACTCACTGGTAGCTTTTACCACAATTACTAGCTACAATGTTAACAATCTTACCTAAATAATGCTACTTTAAGGTCCTCTATTAAAAACTAGAGAAACATTACACATGTCTGAAACAGCCAATCAAAAGCAAGAAATAAAATGGATGAGCAATAGAATATTCAGATATATAAGTCTGTCTTGATCATGTAGGATTAAGCTCCTTATAAGCTAATACTAGGAGATTAAAAAAAAAACCCACTGGGTATGAAATGACAAGTGAAGCTTTAGCTACATCCATCCAAAGAAAACAAAATTTCCAAACAGGGGATATAGGTCACAATTCTGCTGATAAAAGCAATCGTGTCACAGCAATCCTGGACTATGTAGGAAAATCCTGTCATTGGCTGGGTTTTTGTCATTGGCTCTTGCACCAAAAAGAGACTCCTAAACAGGAAGAGGTTCAGGGTCTTCAGAACCATCACTAGCATCCAGGTCTCTTTTTATTTCAGTTGTGCAATGGGAGAGCCTTAATGTGAAACCTCATTATTTAAACATATTATTGTCCAATGAATATAGAGTTTAGAAGTTAGATAAAAACATACCTTCTCTCAACTTAATTCTGAATCTTAATATCATCACGTAGAGTGGAATTAAAGAAACAGAAGGAGGGGGACAGAAAATGTGTAGACTTCTATATTGTTGCCTTTCGACACTTATATCAAATAATAAAGGCAAACATATACTGTACACTTAGTATGTGCCAGGTAGTGTGTTGTCTCATTTAATTTGAGAAGCACTTTATAAAAGGTGGGTAACTATTATTATCCTCAGTTTACAGATAAGGAAACTAGGGCACAAATAAGTTAAGAAACCGTATCACAGAGCTTGTAAGTGGCAGAGCCAGAAAGTAACATCAGACTGGCTGGCTTCGCAAAGGAAGTTCACAGTTACATGGTTATTCCTTGACACTCAGTGGGAGAACTTTAGTCTTCAGCTCTGCTCTGTGCCATGTCCTTGGAAAAAGCTTCTATTAACCTCTCAGAAACTCAGTCATTTCTGTGATTCTGAAATAGAACAGATCTACCTTATAAGTCACAGTGAAAGCTCACAACAGAGTGAAAAATTCTATGGGGAAAGCACTGGTGTCCACATTACTGAGTCTTTCATACTTCTTGAAACCTAGGTAAGCATATTTCGAAAAGGGCACTCAGACCATCAACAAACCTCATAACAAGCCCACAGAGAGTTCTGAAAAAGACCTTCAGGGACCTTGAACTCTGACAGGGGAGACAGGTTAAACCAATATATAGTTGTCATAAATACACAACCATTACAATACACCAAGAAGATGGGGCAGGTCCCAACGAGTTAGGCAATGGGTAGGGTTAGTTTCAGGAAGGCTTCCTGGAGAAAGAGGGCCTGTGGACTGTAATTTTTTGGAAGGAAACAATGAAAAGAAAAAACAAAAAATGAATATTCCTCCATACATAATAGGTAGACTGGGCAAATCTTCAGATCATGAGCCTGAGTCCCAGCCAGAGTATCTATACAGCTCAAATGGACAAAAATTGATCCCTACTTAAAACATTTCTTTTAGAAGACAATGCAAATGCAAGAAAGACAAATGCAAGAAAGACAAATGCAAGAAAGATATTGCTGCTATGCTATGTTTTCTTCTCCCTCCAGGCTATTTTCCCCCAAATAATGAAATCATTTTAATAAAAAAATGAATAATAAAACCCTGAACTATTTTTAAAATCTGAGAACATTATATCTTTCCTTCTGTTGCCAAGCAACACACTTTTGCTATGATACAATCTGAGACCTTGATTAACATTCTCAGTTGTATAGAAAGGATACAGAAACAGGATATCTTGATTACAGAATGAATTTTTTAAAATAAAGAAATAAAAGAAAAGAGAAAGAAATGAAATAGGACTCATGTCAAGTTATTGCATTTTTACACTGGAAACAGCAAGCCATGAATTCTTCAATTTGAGAAAACTCAATGTACAGAGCTAATAATAAAGAGGGATTCTATGCAGATACTCAAATTGCTTCAGCCATGTGAAAATGTAGCAATGTCACTGCCACTACATTAGCTATGATTATGCGTTTTCAGTGACTGAATGGTTATTTGTTAACTTTTGCACCTTTCAGTGCTAGGAATCGCCTAGCTGATGGTAACTTAACTGGGTAACTGATGTTAAGCAGAGCAAAATGAATACAGTTCCTGCCCTCATGAAATGCACAGCCTAGAGGAGCTTCCGGTGCTTATCATCCTCATTTTATGGATGAGGAAATTAAGCAACTTCCCCACAGAGCTAGTGAGTGGTAGGCCTGGAATTATAACTCAAGTCTGTTTGACTCCAAAAACTACAGTCTTCTCCCTCTTGCAAGAGCACTGGAATCACAACTAACTGCTGAACAATCATCGACAGGAAGACACTGGAACTCACCAAAAAAGATACCCCACATCCAAAGACAAAGGAGAAGCCACAGTGAGATGGTAGGAGGGGCGCAATCACAATACAATCAAATCCCATAACCATTGGGTGGGTGACTCACAAACTGGAGAACACTTATACCACAGAAGTCCACCCACTGGAGTGAAGGTTCTGAGCCCCACGTCAGGCTTCCAGGCCTGGGGGTTCCGGCAACAGGAGGAGGCATTCCCAGAGAATCAGACTTTGAAGGCTAGTGGGATTTGATTGCAGGACTTTGACAGGACTGGGGGAAACAGACTCCACTCTTGGAGGGCACACACAAAGTAGTGTGTGCATCGGGACCCAGGAGGAAGGAGCAGTGACCCCACAGGAGACTGAACCAGACCTACCTGCTAGTGTTGGAGGGTCTCCTGCAGAGGCGGTGGGGGGGGGGCAGCTGTGGCTCACCACAGGGACAAGGACACTGGCAGCAGAAGTACTGGGAAGTACTCCTTGGCATGAGCCCTCCCAGAGTCCGCCATTAGCCCCAGCAAAGAGCCTGTAGGCTCCAGTGCTGGGTCGCCTCAGGCCAAACAACCAACAGAGAGGGGACTCACCCCCTCCCATCAGCAGACAAGCGGATTAAAATTTTACTGAGTTCTGGCCACCAGAGCGACACCCAGCTCTACCCACCACCAATCCCTCCCATCAGGAAGTTTGCATAAGCCTCTTAGATAGCCTCATCCACCAGAGGGCAGACAACAGAAGCAAGAAGAACTACAATCCTGCAGTCTGTGGAACAAAAACGACATTCACAGAAAGATAGACAAAATGAAAAGGCAGAGGACTACGTACCAGATGAAGGAACAAGATAAAACCCCAGAAAAACAACTAAATGAAGTAGAGATAGGAAACCTTCCAGAAAAACAATTCAGAATAATGATAGTGAAAATGATCCGGGACCTCAGAAAAAGAATGGAGGCAAAGATCAAGCAGATGCAAGAAATGTTTAACAAAGACCTAGAAGAATTAAAGAATAAACAAACAGAGATGAACAATACAGTAACTGAAATGAAAAATACACTAGAAGGAATCAATAGCAGAATAACTGAGGCAGAAGAATGGATAAGTGACCTGGAAGACAAAATGGCGGAATTCACTGCTGCAGAACAGAATAACGAAAAAAGAATGAAAAGAAATGAAGACAGCCAAAGACACCTCAGGGACAACATTAAATGCACCAACATTCACATTATAAGGGTCCCAGAAGGAGAAGAGAGAGAGAAAGGACCCAAGAAAATATCTGAAGAGATTACAGTCGAAAACTTCCCTGATATGGGAAAGGAAATAGCCACCCAAGTCCAGGGAGCACAGAGAGTCCCAGGCAGGATAAACCCAAGGGGAAACACAATGAGACACATTGTAATCAAATTGACGAAGATTAAAGACAAAGAAAAATTATTAAAAGCAACAAGGGAAAAATGACAAATAACATACAAGGGAACTCCCATAAGGTTAACAGATGATTCCTCAACAGAAACTCTACAGGACAGAAGGGAGAGGCACGATATATTTAAAGTGATGAAAGGGAAGAACCTACAACCAAGATTACTCTGCCCGGCAAGGACCTCATTCAGATTCACAGAGAAATCAAAAGCTTTACAGACAAGCAAAAGCCAAGAGACTTCAGCACCACCAAACCAGCTTAACAACAAATGCTAGAGGAACTTCTCTAAGTGGGAAACACAAGAGAAGAAAAGGACCTACAAAAACAAACCCAAAACATTTTAGAAAATGGTAATAGGAACATACATATCAGTAATTACCTTAAACGTGAATGGAATAAATACTCCAACCAAAAGATACAGGCTCGCTGAATGGATACAAAAACAAGACCCATATATATGCTGTCTACAAGAGACCCACTTCAGACCTTGGGGCACATACATTCTGAAAGTGAGGGGATGGAAAAAGATATTCCATGCAAATGGAAATGAAAAGAAAGCTGGAGTAGCAATACTCATACCAGATAAAATAGACTTTAAAATAAAGAATGTTACAAGAGACAAGGAAGGATGCTACATAATGATCAAGGGATCAATCCAAGAAGAAGATATAACAATTATAAATATATATGCACCCAACATAGGAGCACTTCAATACATAAGGCAAATGCGAACATCTCTAAAAGAGGAAACTGACAGTAACACAGTAGCAATGGGGGACTCTAACACCTTACTTACACCAATGGACAGATCATCCAGACAGAAAATTAATAAGGAAACACAAGCTTTAAATGACACAATAGACCAGATAGATTTAATTGATATTTATAGGACATTCCATTCAAAAAGAGCAGATTACACTTTCTTCTCAAGTGCACAGGGAACATTCTCCAGGATAGATCACATCTTGGGTCACAAATCAAGCCTCAGTAAATGTAAGAAAACTGAAATCATACCAAGCATCTGTTCCGACCACAAGGCTATGAGATTAGAAATCAATTACAGGGAAAAAAAACGTAAGAAACACAAACACATGGAGGCTAAACAATATGTTACTAAATAACCAAGAGATCACTGAAGAAATCAAAGAGGAAATCAAAAAATACCTAGAGACAAATGACAATGAAAACACGATGATCCAAAACCTTTGGGATGCATCAAAAGCAGTTCTAAGAGGGAAGTTTACAGTAATACAATCCTACCTCAAGAAACAAGAAAAATCTCAAATAAACAATCTAACCTTACACGTAAAGGAACTAGAGAAAGAAGAACAAACAAAACCCAAAGTTAGTAGAAGGAAAGAAATCATAAAGAGCAGAAATAAATGAAATGGAAACAAAGAAAACAATAGCAAAGATCAATAAAACTAAAAGCTGGTTCTTTGAGAAGATAAACAAAACTGATAAACCTTTAGCCAGACTCATCAAGAAAAAGAGGGAGAGGGCTCAAAGCAATAAAATTAGAAATGAAAACAGAGAAGTTACAACAGGCACCACAGAAATACAAAGCATCATTAAGAGACTACTACAAGCAACTCTATGCCAATAAAATGGACAACCTGGAAGAAATGGACAAATTCTTATAAAGGTATAACCTTCAAAGACTGAACCAGGAAGAAATAGAAAATATGAACACATTAATCACAAATGATGAAATTGAAACTGTGATTAAAACTCTTCCAACAAACAAAACTCCAGGACCAGATAGCTTCACAGGTGACTTCTATCAAACATTTAGAGAAGAGCTAACACCCATTCTTCTCAAACTCTTCCAAAAAACTGCAGAGGAAGGAACACTCCCAAACTCATTCTATGAGGCCACCATCACCCTGATACCAAAACCAGACAAAGATACTATAGAAAAAGAAAATTACAGACCAATATCACTGATGAATATAGATGCAAAAATCCTCAACGAAACACTAGCAAACAGAATCCAGCAACACATTAAAAGGATCATACACCATGATCATTGGGATTTTTCCCAGGGATGCAAGGATGCTTCAATATACGCAAATCAATCAATGTGATACACCATATTAACAAACTGAAGAATAAAAACCATATGATCATCTCAATAGATGCAGAAAAAGCTTTGGACAAAATTCAACACCCATTGTTGATAAAAACTCTCCAGAAAGTGGGCATACAGGAAACCTACCTCAACATAATGAAGGCCATATATGACAACCCACAGCAAACATCATTCTCAATGGTGAAAAACTGAAAGCATTTCTTCTAAGATCAGGAACAAGACAAGGATGTCACTCTCGCCACTATTATTCAACATAGTTTTGAAAGTCCTAGGCATGGCAATCAGAGAAGAAAAAGAAATAAAAGGAATTACACACTGGAAAAGGAGTAAAACTGTCACTGTTTGGAGATGACATGATACAATACATAGATCATCCTAATGATGCCACCAGAAAACTACTAGAGCTAATCAATGAATTTGTTAAAGTTGCAGGATACAAAATTAATGCACAGAAATCTCTTGCATTCCTATACACTAACAACGAAAGATCAGAAAGAGAAATTAAGGAAACAATCCCATTCACCATTGCAACAAAAAGAATAAAATACCTAGGAATAAACCTACCTAAGGAGGTAAACTACCTGTACTCAGAAAACTGTAAGACACTGATGAAACAAATCAAAGATGACACAAACAGATGGAGAGATATAGCATGTTCTTCGATTGGAAGTATCAATATTGTGAAAATGACTATACTACCCAAAGCAATCTACAGATTCAATGCAATCCCTATCAAATTATCAATGGCATTGTTTTTTTGTTTTTACAGAACTAGAAAAAAAATCTTAAAATTTGTATGGAGACACAAAAGACCCCTAAAAGCTAAAGCAATCTTCAGGGGAAAAAATGGAGCCCAAGGACTCAGACTCCCTGACTTCAGACTATACTACAAAGCTACAGTAATCAAGACAATAGGGTATTGGCAAAAAAACAGATTTATAGATCAATGGAACAGGATAGAAAGCCCAGAGATAAACCCACGCACCTTTGGTCAACTAATCTATGACAAAGGAGGCAAGGATATACAGTAGAGAAAAGAGAATCTCTTCAATAAGTGGTGCTGGGAAAATTGGACAGCTACATATAAAAGAATGAAATTAGAACACTCCCTAATACCATACACAAAAATAAACTCAAAATGGATTAAAGACCTAAATGTAAGACCAGACAGTATAAAACTCTCAGAGGAAAACATAAGAAGAACACTCTGACAGAAATCACAGCAATATCTTTTTTGGCCCACCTCCTAGAGTAATGAAAATAAAAACAAAAATAAACAAATGGGACCTAATGAAACTTAAAAGCTTTTGCACAGCAAAGGAAACTATAAAGAAGATGAAAAGACAACCCTCAGAATTGGAGAAAATATTTGCAAACAAATCAACGGACAAAGGATTAATCTCCAAAATACATAAACAGCTCATGCAGGTCAATATTAAAAAAAAAACAAACACCCAATCGAAAAATGGGCAGAAGACCTAAATAGACATTTCTCCAAAGATATACAGATGGCCAAGAGGCACATGAAAAGCTGCTCAACATCACTAATTATTAGAGAAATTCAAATCAAAACAACAATAAGGTACCACTTCACACCAGTTAGAATGGGTATCATCAGAAAATCTACAAACAACAAATACTGGAGAGGGTGTGGAGAAAAGGGAACCCTCTTGTACTGTTGGTGGGAATGTAAATTGATACAGCCACTATGGAGAACAGTATGGAGGTTCCTTAAAAATCTACAAATAGAACTACCATATGACCCAGCAATCCCACTACTGGGCATATACCCTGAGAAAACCATAATTCAAAAAGAGTCATGTACCAAAATGTTCATTGCAGCTCTATTTACAATAGCCAGGACATGGAAGCAACCTAAGTGTCCATCATCAGATGAATGGATAAAGAAGATGTGGCACATATATACAATGGAATATTACTCAGCCATAAAAAGAAATGAAATGGAGTTATTTGTAGCGAGGTGGATGGAGTTAGAGTCTGTCATACAGAGTGAAGTAAGTCAGAAAGAGAAAAACAAATATAGTATGCTAACACATATATATGGAATCTAAGGAAAAAAAAAAAAGTCATGAAGAACCTAGTGGCAAGATGGGAATAAAGACACAGACCTACTAGAGAATGGACTTGAGGATATGGGGAGGGGGAAGGGTAAGCTGTGACAAAGTGAGAGAGTGGCATGGACATATATACACTACCAAACGTAAAATAGATAGCTAGTGCGAAGCAACCGCATAGCACAGGGAGATTAGCTCGGTGCTTTGTGACCACCTAGAGGGGTGGGATAGGGAGGGTGGGAGGGAGGGAGATGCAAGAGGGAAGAGATATGGGAACATATGTATATGTATAACTGATTCACTTTGTTATAAAGTAGAAACTAACAAACCATTGTAAAGCAATTACACTCCAATAAAGATGTAAAAAAAAAAAAAAAGATGTGGTACATATATACAACGGAATATTACTCAGCCATAAAAAGGAACGAAATTGGGTCATTTATAGAGACATGGATGGATCTAGAGACTGTCATATAGAGTGAAGTAAGTCAAAAAGAGAAAAACAAATATCATATAGTAACGCATATATGTGGAATCTAGAAAAATGGTACAGATGAACTGGTTTGCAAGGCAGAAATAGAGATAGAGATGTAGAGAAGAAACATATGGACCCCAAGGGGGGAAAGCAGGGGGTGGGGGTGGGGGTGGGATGAATTGGGAGACTGGGATTGACATGTATACACTGATGTGTATAAAATAGATAATAAGAACCTGCTGTATAAAAAAATAATAAATAAAATTCAAAGCCTACAGTCTTTACCACAGTTCCTTGCATGTGCCCTGACTTGAGAGGTGATAATTCTATTGTACCTTGCAGTGATATCATACCTGGAAAACAGTAGTTTTCTGTTCTATGTGACTCATTTTAAGAAGAGTCTTGAGTTCCTCTAGATACTTTCTAGTCTGTCAATCAGGATAATGGTATATCTGGAAAATATATTAGGAATACCCTCCAGGTTGTTTGACCAGGAGAGAAGATTTAGGTGAAGGTGTGATAAACATCTACATAATGGAAAATTCTTAAATAGAAAAGTATGAGATTTACTCTATAAAGCCTTGAAACAAGAGTAGAATTAAAGAGAAAATAATGGGTGGAGGATAACAAGGGGCAGATTTCAGTTCAACAAAAAGAAGAGCTTTTTTGATACAAAATCTGTCCAGAATGGATTATAGGTGGTTTTAAAACAAAATGAAGTCCCAGGAACTAAAATTCCTCAAGTGGAGAATGACCAATAAACCATGGATGGTGACAGGGATGATGTATGTGAACTGGAGATTGAATCAAATAGTTTCTTAAAATCCATCCACTTTAATATACTATCACTCTAGAAGGAAGTCATATACTTTACTTTTTGACACATACATACATACAAAATTCAGGTAACTAGATAGATTTCTATATACAGAAGAAAATACTCTTAGTTTTAATTTTCTTTTAAAATTATGTTGACTACATCAAGGAGAAAAGGTTCAATTAGGTGCCTATTTATCTTTAACAGTTCCCTTTAATGCTTGCTGAAAAAACCAAAACAACAATAACAGTGAAAATATAGCAGGAGTGGGCTGAAGCCAACCCAAGAACTAGGAATCAAAGATGAGTCAACAAATATAAATGAACATTCAAAACTGTGAATTCTCTACCAGCAAATCTAAAAGGTTTCCAATTCTGACAATATATGTAATCCTATCACAGGACCACTAAGCATAATTGTGCACTTTATAGCCTCTGTGAATTGCACTCCGTGGAGTTGTTCAATGCATAATTTGCCAGCCCATATGCCCCAACACTGCATATCTTTCATAAACCAAGAGAACATAACTGACTCTCTTCTAATTAAAGGAAACATGTTGAGTTCCATGTCCACTGGTGCCCAGGGCCTTGTAAGTTCGATTTACCTTTTCAACAGCCCCTCATGACAGAGGATGGTACGTATTTACGAGACTCGCTAACACAGTGGTCAAATTAATGATCCCGATCTCACTGGCCCACTGCTCCAAGTAAATAACCTAAGCAAGCACCCTGTCTCCAAGTAAATAACCTAAGCAAGCACCAAAAACAAAAATCAAAAACAGCGCACCATTAATAAAAACAATAATAATTTCTTTTAAAAAGCTCACTACTATTCTGACCTTGGAAGATTTTTCTGGAGGTTTTTTTTGTTTGTTTGTTTGTTTTTTACAAATCAGCTACAAAAGATAGAATTTTTATTTTTCAGCCTGTCCTTGACTTGCAGTTAAGGTCTGATAATACAAAATTTCTTGAGGTTCTCCCCATATAATATACAGAGAGCTATTATTTAGCTCTCTGCCTTTTTGTCATCCTAAGAGATCTTCTTCTGAGAGCAGAGGGTACAGTTGCTGGAAAGGAGACTTAACTATGGTGTTAAAGGTCTGAAACAGTTACAGAGGGGAACAAAAAAAGATGTTAACTGAGTCCAATATATTTTTTTAATGCCTAACTTGCAGGTATGATGTTATACACAGAAAGTTCTAAGGAATCCACTGAACTATCAAAACTAATAAATGAATTCAGCAAGACTGCAGGATAAAGAAATCAATTCTAATTCTATACACAAGCAATAACCGATCAAAAATAAAATTAAGAAAAACCAATTCTATTGACATGGGCATCAAAAAGAATAAAGCACATATAAATAAATTTAATAACAGAAGTGTAAGACCTATACACCGAAAACTCCAAAACATTATTGAAAGACATTAAAGAAGATCTAAATAAATGGAAAGACATCCAATGTTAATGAATCAGAAGACTTGATATTGTTAAGCTGATAGTATTCCTCAAATTGGTCTACTGATTCACTGTAATCCCTATCAAAATCTCAGCTGCTTTTTTTTTTTGAAGAAATTAACAAACTGATACTAAAATGCATACAGAAATTCAAGGGACCCAGGAAAGCCAAAATAATAATGAAAAAAAAAAAAAAAAAGTTGGATGATTCACATTTCCTGATTTCAAACTTACTACACAGCTGTGGTAATCAAGACAGTGTGGTACTGGCATAAGGACAGACATATAGATCAGTGAAAGAGAGCTTTCATAAACCTAAGGGTTTATTTTTGACGCAGGTCCCAAATCCATTCAATGGGGAATAGTCTTCAACAAATGGTGCTAGAAAAACTGAATATCCACATGCAAAGCAATGACTTTGTACTCCCAACCTCACCCCATGCACAAAGATAAACACAAAATGGATCCTAGACCTAAATATAAGAGCTAAAACTATAAGACTTCTAGAAAAAAAAAAAAATAGGTGTAAAACCTTCATGAGCTTGGGCTAAGCAGTGGTTTCTTAGACATGACACTAAAAGCACAAGCAACAAAAGAATAAATTGGACTTCAACAAAATTAACACCTTTTATGCTTCAAAGGACACTATCAAGGAAAAGAAAACCAACAGAATGGGGGAAAATATTTGTAAATCTGATAAATATATGTATACTCGATAAAAGACTTGTATATAGAACTTGTATCTAGAACATATAAAGAAGATATACAACTAATAAAAAGACAAACCAATTTAAAAATGGGCAAAAGACTTGAACACAAATTTTGCCAAAGATGACATACAAAATGGTCAATAAGCACATGGAAAGATGCTCAACATCATTAGAAATCAAGGAAATAAAAATCAAAACTGAGATACTACTTCATATCAAGTAGGATTATAATAAAAAAAGACAGACAATAACAAATGTTCCCAAGAATGGAGAGAACTGGAACCCTCATACATTGTTAGTGGGAATATAAAACGGTGCAACCCCTTTGAAAAACAGCTGGAAGTTCCTCAAAGTGTTCAACATATATCATACGGATGCCATGTAACCTAGAATCCCACTCCTAGGTATTTATTCAACGAATAGGAAAACATATGTCCACACAACACCTTTTATACGAACGTCCATAGCAGGTTTATATTAGCCAAGATAAGGAAACCTAAATGTCCATTCAATGGATGAAGGGATCAAAAAATGTGGAATATGCACACAGTGATGTATTATTTGGCAATAAAAAGGAATGATGTACTGATATGTGCTAAAAGATCGACAAACCTTGAAAACATTATGTTAAATGAATGAAGCCAGTCACAAAAGAATGGTTATATGATTCTATTTATATAAAACCCATTATAGGCAAATCTATAGAAACAAAGTATATTAGTGATTTCTTTGGGGTTGTGAGGGAAGATAGGGATGGACTACTAATGAGCATGGGGTTAAATACAAATTCTTTTAGGGAAAATTAAAATGTTCTAAAGTCTGTGGTGATGGTTGTACAACTGAATATACTAAAAGCCATTGAACTGTACACTTTAAATTGGTGAATTTTATGATATAGGTTAAATATCTTTAAAGATATGAAAGGAGGAGAAGAGGTAAGGGGGATAGGAGGGGAGAGGGAAGAAGGGGAGAAGAAACAAAAAGCGCCACTAGACAGTTGAAGAGGATTCTAGAGGATTATTTAGGGATATGGAAAGACCCATCTCATCACATCTTTGGTGAATCCCTGATGTAGTCATTCCAGATATTTGTATGGCCAGACTTTGGGGCAGCAACAATAACAGCCAGAATAACACAGTGGTAGTGAGCACTTTTAGCTGATGAGATACAGAGGTAAAGTCCCCTTTAGACTTCTGCTAAGGCTACTGGCTAAGAATATCAGATTTTAATTTATGGTCAATTTTGTTTCATCTTTGATGTAACTAATTGTCCTTTAAAGTGATAGTTACTTATTGTATCAAAGATGGGAGCAATAATTTCAATTTATATTTTTGGTGGATGAGACCAAGATGGAACTATTGAGGGTCATTCATTTTTCGGGACGCTGTGAGAGCAAAGGTTGACAAACTATGGCTCAGGGGCCAAATTCAACCCGTTGCCTGTGTTTGTAAACAAAGTTTTAATGGAAGAGAACCACGCCCATTCATTTACGTATTGTGTATGACTGCTTCTGTACAGAGTTGAATAGTTAGGACAGAGACCTATGACCTGTGAAGTCTAAATTATTTACTCTCTGGCCCTTTACAGAAAAAGTTTGCTGATTCCTGCTTTAGAGCAATATAACTATTTTAACTTTTTAGCAAATAATTTATACATCCAAATTAACCATCTCCTCTTCAAAATATTCACCTCATTAAACGGTTTATATATATTTTCAGTGATGCCACCATTGCTCAAAGCTTTTCTGAAACTCCCCTTTTGGGTTGTCTTTCAAGACCTGAAATGCATGCTTTTTAATATCCTAGCAATGGAAAACCGAGGTAAGTAGCTACTTGGAAACAAGATGGCAAATCAAGACAGGTAAAACTATCACTGGTTTAAAATCAGGTATGACTCTATTGAAATAATTCAGCTGTCATTCTCATGAAGCATGTAAATTGTCTTCAAAAGCAATTTCGAATGAGTTCCAAAGATGATCTGAGTAGCGACAGCATCTTTTGAATAATTGTTGAACCTCCTACTGTCAGGATTTTGAAGAAAGCTCATTTGGATGGATAAATTCTGGTACATTGGTTAAATCTGTCTTTTTACTTCCCGGTCACATCTCATATTGGGGTCTTCGGATACATTTATTATCAACGGGTGGGAAAAGGTGTCTGATATGCCCCTGAATATTATGTGCCAAGAAAACAGATTTACAAAGTCATTAACTCTCCATGGTTCAATTATCCTTGATGGGCTCTTTGATAGGCTGCACATCTCCTTCCCTTGCTTAGGTCCAGAAATTCATTCTTCTATAAAAGGGAAGTGTTCCAGCCCAGTGATTCTAACGGAGGATACTCCTCTTTGCATGACTGTACATAAAAGGGGGGGGGGGGTCCCTGCATTTCAAATACTTCCCAAGTTTTTTGCCTAAGATATGGCCTAATAGGGGTCATTCCATTAATTTCAAAAGTTGGGAGTCATTTTTAAAAGGATAAATATAGGCAAGGACCTGTTCTCAGACTCTATACTGCTCACAAAAGCCAATGCAAAATGCATCACCTAGATTTTCTAGTTTTGCTTTCTTCTTTCAAGTGGAGAAATTCACACTTAAACATTTAAAAGTGGAGTGAGAAATATGTTACCTAGCAAAATCTTTCTAAATTTTTATGATTCTGTTTCCAAATATTTTACCACTTTCTTGCCCAATTTCTAATTTGACATCAATTTTCATTAAACAACTTACCTTCACTGAATCTTTCCATAGCATCTGATTTACTTTTCATAGAAAAATAACTCATTTTACAGTTAGAGTTCAATCTATGCAATATTTTAACCAAACTTCAAGATTACAATAACAAATGCAACTGACGATAAAAAGGTTTGGGAATGCCCACAACTAACTCCTGGGTAAGCAAACAGTGCGCCTAGAGCGAGTATCCTTCTAACTGCAAATGCTGTGGGCACCAGTCAGTATGTTTTACAGGATAAATGAAAGTTAAGTGCACATCTCCTACATTGTAAGTGTATATCAGGTTCACAACTTCATGAGGTTGACAGCTTAAAAAGCCTTGCACACAGGCTGATTCTATCTGAGTAGCTGTCTATAAGCCCAAACCTATCAAAGACATTTCTATGAAACGATCTGTGGTTCATCTCTTATTCATAAGCTAGCGCTTGTTATTTGTGTACCAGGAAAGCAAAAAACCCCAAAGAACACACAAAGAGAATTAGGACCTTAAATGGGGATGTTTTCACAAAATGGGAATTTATTTTAAAAAGAGAGGGAGATGTAGTCCGATCCAATGGGCCAGATGTCAGAGGGTGGGGAAGGTAGGGGGGTGAAGAAGGCTTTGGTGGGAATGGAGAAGCCACACTAGAGCCAATCAAGAGCCCCTACATCCTTGGCCACCTGTATATTTCTTTCCTTCTAGATTCATGGAAAAATTTATTATATGCTATTTTTGGCAGCCAGGAGACAAAAGAGAAGAGGTTATCAATGGAGACCAACTTTTACTGCTATTTTGTTAGGTAAAGCCAGTCTTACTCAGCTTTTAGACAATCCATTTTTCGTTGGTCCTATCATTAAGCACAGACATTGCTGAAGAGTGATCTTCTGGAATGCCACTTAGCTACTGAGAAGAAATGACGAAGTGCAAGCTGCCTTCTCAGAAATGTCTGACCTGCTAAACTGGCTGCAATAAAAGGAGTATCAGGTGAGAGAGTTTCTGGAAAACAAAGCACCACTCCCTCTACGTGGTTCTTTGGTCCTAGTTTATTCTTTGAAACTAATTTGTCTTTCTTCAGAATCATTATTACAAAAGGTAAGCTGTTTTCAAAAGCTTAGTGATAGCTTCCTGACTTACTATAAATAATCACATCTTATTCTCTGATATGTCAATAGTTTAGTATTTTGTCTTTATAGTCTACAAAGCTTGGTTTCATAAAAACAAAATCCCTAAAATATTTATTCAGCATGTGGAAGATATCTGACTTAGCAGCCTTTTACGGAAAAAAGTATAATGGTGGAGTGCTGGAGCTCTAGATTAAATAGAAAACGAAATCAAAAGGGATTACAGATGGAGTATTTGTGCCTAGAGTGACAAGAAAGGCTCTTCCAACAACACTAGCATCTCAGGATTCCCCGACTATGTCTTGACTTCAGAATACCATGCTTTTATACATACTGTTGCCTATATTACACTGGCCCTCCTCTTCTCTATCTAGCAAGTCTCAGAATCTTTAAATCTTTAGAATTAACCTCAGTGAAGCTCTCCCCCTTCCCCACATGGTTGATCACTCCCTACTCCTTGCTCCCATAGATCACCGCACTCATGTCTATTACATTTATCACACTCTATTGTAACTATTTCTGGCCATCACTCCTACTACATTTCAGTCCCACGAAGAAAGGGACAAAGTCTTATTCTCAGTTTTATCTACCCCACGGTCTAGCATTAAGCCTGATACATAATGAACATTAGAAAAATATTTACAAAATGGATGAAACTGGAAATGGAAAATATTTGCTAGTAGGGGGCAAAACAAAGATATTGTCTGAGTGGAACAAAAGAACATTAAGCTGACACTTTCTTTAGTAAATGGTGTTACACACAAGGGTCTCTGAGAGCACAGAGCAGGGTGAACAGCCAGGTGTGAGGCTAAAGCTGAGGAGTAAAACTTGCAAAGGGAGTGAGGTGGAGGGCATTCCAGACAAAGGAAAGAAGCAAAGGCACAAAAATACTGAACAGCGGGAAGGGCAAGAAGAAGGTGGGATCTGCGGTAGACTTCATGAGCAGTTGTTAATGAGCAGGATGAAGCAGGGGGTGGTCAAAAAAAGAAGCTACTTAAAATGGGCACATTTTATTGTATGTAAATGATGCCTCGAGAGGATTTTAAAATGTGAGATCATGGAGTATTTTATTTAACTATAGTTGATTTACAGAATTGTGTTCATTTCGGGTGTACAGGATCATAGAGTATTTTTAATGCCATCTTGTTCATTGTTGAGGGTATCCTCTAACACTGCATTTAGTTATTTCTTTATATAATGGTAGATCTTTTCTCCACAATTATTCTACAGAGATCCCCTAGGGAAGAGACTGCGTAGCTCATCTTAAGGTTACCCATCTTCACCTCCTTAACATCTGAACACAAGGCATGACACATTTTAAGTGTGCTATACTACTGTTTCTGGCAGGGGACCTAAGGGCCCAGAAAAAATATATCTGTGTGTGTGTGTGTGTGTGTGTGTATGTATACAGGTGCACACACACACACATATATAAAGTCAGTGTGAAGGCAAACTACAGTCTAAAGAGAATTCAACAAAGGCGCCCCTGTATCACTACCAACCTCTTTAGTATACTGATGCTTATGACTGTCCTAGTTAATATAGTAAAAAATGGAGATGCCAGAGTTTCACAGTTTGGGAGACATCTCATAAACTAAATACATAAATAACAAGTAATTAGCACACCCTTGCAGATGAAAGCATTTTCTCAGTTCAGTAATACACTTACATCTACCTTCCCTCCACTCCTACCTCTGGTCCTCCCTAAACCTCCTAAGAGTGAATTTTTGAAGATTCAAGAGGTTAAATGCTATCTCCCAAAATTTTAATATTAAAAATCTATGAGAACATGACAGTTGGCCCAGTTTCTTCTGGTCCAGGCTCTTCAGCAAGCCAGCACCACAGGAAAAAGGTGAGGACTGTGCTAGATGCAAGAACCATAAAGGGACGTCACAACTAGATGCAAAGAGTGAACTGGGATAGAATCTAGGCTGGACTAACAAGTTCTAAAGGATATTCTGGGGACAATTTTGAATATGGAGCAGGTAATATATAATATGTAAATTTATTGAGAGGAAAAGCTGGTGATCACTAACTGGAAAAACAAAAAGCAGTTCAAAAAACAGCACGTAGAGTACAATCTTTTTTGTTAAAAAAAAACATGTGCACAGAAATGGATTTGAAAAAATTGTACAGAGTATGAATAGTGGTAATCTCTGGTGGAAGAAGGTGTTTATTTTCTTATATTTTCTATTTTTCTACAATGTACATCTATTGCCATTGTAATAATAAAAGTAATTTTTAATTTTAAAAATGTGGGTGACTGACCTAGCTTCTTTAACACGCATAGTTTTGCTTTAAAATAACTTAGACTACTATATTAAGACTCTAGTTTCCTTTTTTGTTTGTTTTTAAACTCTTCTTTCTCACAAAGATATTTAGCACTGTATCCACAGTCACAATGTACAATATATTTGCTGAAATTACTTAAAGAGCATTTTGACTGGGGAAAAATTTTACGCTGAGGTTTATTCTTCTTTTTTGCTGCTTTTGTTTTGGTTTCTAAGCAAGATTTTTCACACAAAATGCTGTATCAGACAAGATGCCATATGTCCTCAAAACTCAGCCGGAACAACTCAGAGTCTGTAAAACAGATTTAATGATGCTTTTCCATAAATTGACTTCCCTATGATCCTTAAAATATGCACATATTTTAAGAAACCAATAATCAGGCAAATCTAATTAAGAAAGATAATTATAACTAACCAAAAAGGTTGGCAAATCACGTTCAGAGATGTATATTCTGATGTTTGCCATGATTTTCATGTTCAATAAATATAATCCTCGGATAATTAAGATACATTACATTAAGCTTTTAGAAAGAACATCATTATTTTGAGCATTTTGCTTTCATTTCATAGAAATATTTTTCCCTTCCATTCTAGATGTTTATGCCTTTGGGAAGAAAACACCTTACAAATGCTGGCTCTGTTTACATGGCATCAGCCCATCAGGATAAAAAAGTGAAAATTATCCACTTATTTTGTCTAACACCACGCATTTATATTTTAAAGCACCAAAAAGATATTTCATGACTTCCAGTAAAAAAAAAAAATGGCTAAGTAAAGGAATTCTCCTCCTTCAAAACCAACCAAAAAATTAAATATAGAGGAAACTTCTTTGGAACAAGGACATAGTGACAACTCACAATGAAAACTATGAAGCACACCTCAACCACAGAGGGTAATGTTACTACCCATACCCTCCTCATACATCAGTGGAAGCAGGTTTTCCTAAAAGCTCAAGTCAGACTAGGCCTACAGGTGCAGGAAGCCTATCCAATGACTAGGGCAACCAGATGAAGAGGTTGGTGTCTGGTGAAAGGGGGAGTTGGGGAATTGGGAGGGTTATAGGGAATATATCTGGAGGCAGTAAAGATACAGAACAAGCCACAGAATGTCATGGGAGATAAAGCTAAAACAGAAATCTCGGGGGGTTTTTTTGTTTTTGTTTTTTTAATCTGCATTTCTGTTACCTCTGACCTAACCTTAGAGTAGGGAGACTTCCAGGGGAAAAGCATCCAGGCCAGGAGATCACGCAGTCTCTTACTTTGGTGGTATTGCCATGAGTCACATCACCTGTTAAAGGCTAAAATCTCAGACAAGACAAACCCAAAGGGCAAAAAAATAGCGCATTTGATAAGAGGACTTTTGAAACAAAAACCAAAACTGAAACTAAAGCTTGTCCCAGTTCACATCCCCCTTGCCCCATAAGCAAAGATGAAGGACATAAAGAGAAAAACAATGAAACAGAGAAAAATTTCAAGCAAAGAGTTCCCCGTATCTGCAGAGATATTTTAGATAAAAGAGCTCATAAAAAAGAAACAAGTTTCAAAGAAATAAGATGGCAAAGTCCATATTAAAAAAGGAAAGAGAGAAATGAAAATCTTACTGAGATGAAAAACATTAGGAGGAAAAATAGATGGAATGAATACAACTAAAATCACAGTCAAAAACAAGGTGGACAGGATGGAGGAAGTCACCTTAAAAGGGAGGTGGGGGGGTGGGCTTCCCTGGTGGCGCAGTGGTTGAGAATCCGTCTGCCAATGCAGGAGACACGGGTTCGAGCCCTGGTCTGGGAAGATCCCACATGCCACGGAGCAACTGGCCCCGTGAGCCACAACTACTGAGCCTGCACATCTGGAGGCTGTGCTCCGCAACAGGAGAGGCCGCGATAGTGAGAGGCCCGCACACTGCGATGAAGAGTGGCCCCCGCTCACCGGAACTAGAGAAAGCCCTCGCACAGAAACAAAGACCCAACACAGCCAAATAAAAAAATAAATAATAAAGTTCAGAAGCATTAAAAAAAAAAGGGAGGTGGGGGAAAAACGCAACACACATATAACTGGTGTTCTGGAAGAAGAGAAAGGAATTAATTCAGAAAAATACCCCCAAACATAATGGGCCTCACTGGTGGTCAGGAAGGAACAAATAAACACCTAAATGAAAGACTAGGTTTCACCTATCAGACTGATAAATTTTAAATAATACAAATAGCCATTATTGGTGAGCATATGGAGAAATGAGTTTCATTTTCTGCTGGTCAAACTCAAATTAGAAATATCCACTCTGGAGCAAGTGGCATTATCTAGTAAAGCTAAAGATAGACACACTCCACGACTCCGCACTGCCACTCCAAAGTATATACCCAGCAATGGTACACATGCTTACATGCACCAGTATACAATTATAGAGATGTTCATGATGACTTTTTTCATAATCGCCAAAAATCAGTAACATCCTTAAGCCCATCAGTAGGAGAATGGATCCACATTTTGTGGACTATTTATGCAGTAGACTACTACACAGCAGGGGTCAGCAAACTTTCTCCTGTAAAGTGCTAGATAGTAAACGTTTTCTACTTTGCCAGCCTATGATCTCTGCTGCAGCTACTGAACTCTGCCACGGAAGCACAAAAGAAGCCATAGACACTACATAAACAAATCACCTGCCGTGTTCCAATTAAACTTTATTTATGGACGGTAAAATCTGCATGTCATAATTGTCACATCACAAAATATTATCTTTTTAGATCTTTTTCAATCATCAAAAAATTTTAAAACCATTCTCAGCTTGCAAGTCATAAAAACAGGCAGCTGGCTAGACATGGCCTGCAGGTCAGAGCTCAGCAACCCCCACTACACAGCAAGAAAAATGTACAAAGCACAACCACCTGCACAAGACTGATGAATCGTCAAACATAAGATTGAGTTTTTTAAAAGTGAGCAAACTCCACATATAAGTGAGATTGTTAAAAAGTTTTTTTAATTTAAAAAGTGAGCAAGTTCAAAAAGAATATATACTAAGGAAGAAGAATCATGATTATATCAATATAGATTAAAAAGCATTTAACAAATTCCAACACCCATTCTTGACAAAAACTCTGAACCCAGGAACAGAGGGGAACTTCCTTAACTTGATAAAGAACATCTACAAAAAGCCTACAGCCAACTTCATACTGGATCATTTGCCTCTAAGATCCAGGACAAGGCAAGAATGTCCTATCTCACCATTCCTATTCAACATCATACTGGAAGTCCTAGCTAGTACAATAAGGAAATAAGTAATATACAAATTGGAAAGGAAGAAATAACACTAACTTTGCTCACAGATGACATGATTGTCTATGTAGAAAATGCCAAGGGTTGGGGAGGGGGTGGAGGGGAATACCTCCTGGAACTAACTAATAAGCCAGTATGGCAAGGTTGCACGATACAAGGTTAATACATAAAAGTCTATTGCCTTCCTATATACCAGGAGTGGATAAATGGAATTTAAAACATAAAAAAAAAAAATGCAATTTACAATAAATGGAGAGATATTCTGTGTTCATAGATTAGAAGACAATATTGTCAAGACATCAATTTTCCCAATCTGATCTAATGGAATCCCAATCAAAATCTCAGAAAATATTTTGTGAATAACAACAAACTGATACTTAAGTTTACATGAAAAGATAAAGTCCCAGAATAGTCACCACAATGCTCAAGAACAAATTTTGAGGACTCACACAACCCAATTTCTATAATTACAAAGCTACAGAAATCAACACAGCGCAGAATTAGCAAAAGGACACATACATCAATGAAACAGAATAGAGCTCAGAAATGGACCCACATAAATAGAGGCAACTGATCTTTGACAAAGAAGCAAAGGTAATCCAATAAAAAATAGTGCTTTTAACAAATGGTGCTGTCCATACACAAAAATTGACACTGACCTTACATCCGTCACAAAAATTAACTCAAAGTGGATCACAGACCTAAATGTAAAACATAAAAGTAAACACCTCCTAGAAGATAACATAAATACTGTACAATTTAGTTTCATTCCACTTTCTCTGTTATGTTACAACGAGAATGTTAAATATTTTAAAGATATAATAGAAGAATATTCTGAAATTAAAAAATAACCTCATCAATGGGCCTCCTCCATCCCAGGAAAAACAATTCTGAAGCATCAACATCAAGACATATTCAGGGGAAGTTTACTGAAAACCTTAGGCAGAAAAAGTCACATTCGTGGGAAGGAAAAAGTTAACTTGGCCTTATATTTCTCTACAGCAACCTTCAAGAAGAGGGGTGGGGGAACAGACTTATCTCAGTTTATAAAACAATTTCTGTCTGCCTACCCTTCATCCATATTATGCATGGGAAGCTGTGCAGCAGGTTCACAAATGTGGATGATGATGTTTGTTTGTTTGTTTGTTATTTATTTATTTATTTTTGGCTGTGTTGGGTCTTCGTTTCTGTGCCAGGGCTTTCTCTAGTTGTGGCGAGCGGGGGCCACTCTTCATCGAGGTGTGTGGGCCTCTCACTATCTCGGCCTCTCTTGTTGCGGGGCACAGGCTCCAGACGCGCAGGCTCAGTAGTTGTGGCTCACGGGCCCAGCTGCTCTGCGGCATGTGGGATCTTCCCAGACCAGGGCTCGAACCCGTGTCCCATGCACTGGCAGGCGGATTCTCAACCACTGCACCACCAGGGAAGCCCTGGATGATGTTTATATCTGGATGATACAATTTTTGCTTTTTTCTAATTTTTCTGGGTCGCTTAAATTTTTTTATTATAATTATATGCCATTTTTACAAAAACAATAAAGTCATTATTCTTGGGGGTGGGGAGGAGGTACATCACTTTTCACTTAGAGTTTCAAAGTCCAGACTCTAGGCTCAAACTGCTCAAGTTTGAATTCAGATCTGCTAGTAAATAAAGTTAACTGTTAACCATGATTAACACATGCTCTTCATTCCTATTTTTTTTTAATTGTACTATCTTTAGCTCATCTTCGATACTAGCATTTATTTAGGAACAGAATATAGGAATTTGGCTAACAAGATGAAAGAAAATTCACCCACTGGGTAATTAGCCTCCAGGTAAAGGTTTTCACCTATGTTGTCACTGATCCTCACTGACAGTCTCTAAGTAGCGTGGCAATCAGTGGAAAATCCTAACCCACCTTAGACATTTATGCAGCCCTTACTACGTGCGCGTATCGATCTAAACGCTTTACATTCGTTGATTCTCCTACTATTCGCAACATCCCTGTAAGGCAGAAATTTTTACCATCTTCTTCCTTTCTCATTCCTATGAATGAGAAAAGTAGGCCCAAAGAGGTCATGTAACTTATCAAAGGTCATACAAGTAGCAAGTGGATAAGACTCAAAAATCCCGTGTGGCCTCAGATTCCAGCCACGTATAACGTATTATATATACACTAGCAATGACCTCTTCCGTAGGAAACTGTGCTTGTCTGCGTAGCCTCGTCTCAGGAGAATGTTCAACACCACCACGGACCATCAGTCAGCCTGAGTCCCTGATGCCTGTCCAGCCTTACTGGACACACCTGGTGCCACATCCTGCGGCTGACCATGCAGCCTCCCCACCAAAACTTCAGCTCACTGGTGAGGCTTGCCCTTCCCAAACCAGGCCACATAATTGTGATCAGCCCGCATTTATGAGAAGAGACTATTTCGGGTGGTTCTATTTTCAGTTATTAGACTTTGCTCCCTTCCATGCCTGAGGTAAGGCAAGGGAGAAAAGAAAATCACTTCAACAGCAACTTTTTCACACTTTAAATAAATACTCCTTAATATCCAGTCATTAAAAGTGCATTAGTCTTTCCAAGGGGTTCCTAGAGTGCATAATAATAAAAATTTTAAGAGGCAGCTCAATCCCTGTTTGGCCTAGATCCTAAAGTCTCGGTATTCAGTCAAAAGTCATCTATCTCCCCCCTTCCTCCAACCTCCTAGAAAAGGGCAGCTCCTAGAAGAACTCCTTTTGTTTGAAACCCAGGTAATTTTAGCCTCGGCTCTTGGCAACACAGAGAACCTGCTGCCAATTACAGCCAAGTCTTAACTCTTTGGTAAAACAAGACTGTGGGTCTCAGTTGCTCCCCTACTGCCTTGCTATCCAAGCCATTCTGAGCTTCCGTCTACAAGAGGTGGGAATGAAATACAGGTCCGTGTGAAATATTGACCTAATACCCTAGGAGCAGGCAACAGAGGCCCAGGACTAAGCAGTGAGCTTGAAACTGTGAAATTTTGGACACACTCAGAGCACATCTAAGTGCTTCCTTCTTAAATAAAGTAAGAGTGACCACAGCGAATCATTTGAAAGCTGTCAGCTGACGCAGAAGCGCAGAGCCCTGGAGTGTAGGGTCAGCTGAGAGCGCTTCACCTTTCATTCTCTTTATTCTGTGATGTTATAGCCCCTTTACACAGCATTAGTGACAATTCGCTTGCAGTATGAAGTTTACTCGCTTCTAAGTTGCTGCGATTAAAGTGACAAAATAAGGAGCTAAGAGGTGAAGGAAATGGCTCTCCGACTGTCAAGCAAATATAAAAAATAGGTGCACTATTATTTTCCCTCTGGAGGAAGGAAGGGACCTAACATTTATCAACTGCCACTATGATCTGCTGTTTACATTTTATAAATAAGGTGAGACTCTGAGAAATGAAGTGAGCTGTCCCCTAGGATGCGTAGCTTAAGGAGGAGTAGAACCAGAATTTGCATAGACTGTGTGTGGCTCCAAGTCCACGTCCTGCCCACTATACCAGGATGCTTCCGAGAGAATTTTTGTGAAAATTCGAGCTGCTCACTGAGGGAACTAAGAAATGGGTCACAAGTGTAGGTACACACAAAGGAAGGTTCTTCTTGACATTTACCAGGAAGGACTAGATTTCATACTTTCTTCTGTAATGTACACATATTATCAGAATATACAGATTTTAGAAAAAGATCTTTCATCCTTCAGTGTGAACAGCACAGAGAATGATGCCTTCCCCCTGCCAAACATGAACTTGGAATAGGATCCTCTCTCCCATTATAAGTACTCTCTACCGCAAGGGGAATTTTGGAATGGAATCACTGGTGGGCTTCAACCAGTCAGCCATTCCATGAACATTTACCAACAGCCCTACTTATGCCAGGCACTGATATACAGAGAAAAAAGATGGTTTCTGCCTTCAAGAAATCTAAATTAGAATTGGGAAGGCAAATGGTAAACAAATTATTATACTGGATAAACGCTCTGGGATGTCACAGAAGTCCAAAGATGAGGCGTTTGGCACAGAACGGGAAAGACAGAACACCAGCAATGACTTCCACTGTAGCACATGGCCAGGTGTACCTGGCAAGTACTTGGGAGCAAGCGGCCAGTTATGACCAGAGTAACTTAGGGTTACTCTGAATGTCCTGGAGGGGCTTAAGAGCAATTTGGATATGAGGTCTAAGATTTAAGCTGGGTTCAGATTCTGTTAGGATCTCCTGTACTGTTTACAAAAGGAGACTGAGTTTTATCCAGAGGCATAGAGATGCCACTGTCAGCTTGGTAGCAGAGAATTAACATGATCTGATAGAAATTTTGGGAAGATCACTCTGAAATAGAGGACAGTTTGGAATGGGAGATATTAGAGATGAGAAGAACATCTACGGAGGTGGTCTACTACCAGAAGTCCCAGTGATGAGAGGCTGAGCTAAGGGAGCGACAGTGGGGACAGGGGACACAGAGAAGGAGTATTGAGAAGAATAAATAAATTTGACAGTCTAGGATGATGGGCGAGGAAGAGACTGGATAACACCCAGTATTCCAACTAGGACAACTGCGATACCTTCACTGGAAGAAGAGAGGTTAGTGAAAATGAGAAGGAAGACAATAATACTGGTTTTAGATGCTTTTCCTTAATTTTTTTTAAACCTGTGGTTGCTTTATTTCTAACATTCCTACCACTGTAGCACCAATAGACAAGACTTCATTATTTACAATGAAAGTGATAACACCCACAGGATATTTTAAAAAGAATAAACAAATAAATGGCTTGGCCCATTTTCCCCAGAATAAGGAAATGCAGGAGGAAATGCACTAGCCAAGAATAAGAAATAAGGAAATGAATACATGAGTAAGATAACACATTTCTACAAGTGCAAATACAGAACACGGCCAACAAAAGCATGAATCACAGCTCGGCGGATTATCTCCCCCGGCCAAACATCATACACAGCTTCCCAAAGGGAGTTTGCAATCTGAGTCCATGTTGCCTTCCACTCCTTTCCCCAACGGGCACACTGAGATTTATCATTATGAATGTTGACAAAAGAAACTCCACCTAGAATTTATGGTTCATCAAAAATTTGGGGGCTTCCCTGGTGGTGCAGTGGTTGAGAATCTGCCTGCTAATGCAGGGGACACGGGTTCGAGCCCTGGTCTGGGAAGATCCCACATGCCGCGGAGCAACTAGGCCCATGAGCCACGACTGCTGAGCCTGCGTGTCTGGAGCCTGTGCTCCGCAACAAGAGAGGCCGCGACAGTGAGAGGCCCGCGCACCGCAATGAAGAGTGGCCCCCACTCGCCGCAACTAGAGAAAGCCCTCGCACAGAAATGAAGACCCAACACAGCCAAAAATAAATAAATAAATTTAAAAAAAAATTTGGAAGTACCAAGGAAGAGCAGTAATCCCTTACTCAAGTGCCCTCAGGGGCAGTCGGAGGATAGAAATGGGTAAAGCAGCCTGGATGTAATGTAACAGGGAGTGGTGAGGACTACAACGAATGGAAACGTGTCTGCCCCCTTGGGTGGTTTGAAAACAAAGTTGAAAATTCCTTGACACTTAGCCCATGGACAGGAGGGGTCTATGACTTTTCTCTTTACATCTTGGTGGGCTGGAGACTCAACCAATAGAGTACAAGGAAAGTGGCACAGTATGACCTCTGAGGATAGGTCCTAAAAGGCCAGGTGGCTCTTGCCTTGTTCTGCTGGAACACTTGCTCTTGGATCACTGTGCCGCCGTGTAGCAAGCCTGACTATCCTGAGGCTGCCAAGTCACAGAAGACACACAGAAAGACCACATGGAAAGAATGGGAGGTGCATACAGATTTGGGGGATACCCAAGGAGCCCCAAGTCATCCCAGCCCAAGCACAAGATATGTGAATAAGGACACCTCCAGATGATTTCGGCTCCCAGAAGTCTCCCCAGCTGGAGACCCAGACACAGTGGAATAAAAGCAAACCATCCCCACTATGCCTTGTCCAAATATCTGACTCACAGAATCCATGAGCATGATGAAAGGGTTACGTGCGGTTTTAGAACACTAGGTGCTGAGATGGTTTGTTACACAGCAATAGAAAACTAGAACACCTCCACTAAAAGAGGCAGCCACTACTTTGTCCCCCTGACTGGTGCCATGTCGGGATACAGGACCAGTGTCAGAAGACCCTCTCACTTATCAGGAGAAGTCAGAAATCTAGATTTGTACATGACTTTTCCAATTGTTAGAAGAATGTGTGGGCCAAATAAAACATGATTGTCACTGGATTTGGTCCTAAGACCATTAGTTTGCAACTCCTCATGTAGTATGTAGATTCTATGGAGGCAAAGGGATGTGCGCTTGGTGACGGCCACTTTCAAAGACCACAGTCAGTGGTTCAGACCACCTTGCCATCGCCACCCTGTACCACACTAGCTTTTGTTGCTACTTTTCCTTAGATGACATTAGGCAAGAGTCAGCTCTAGATAAGTCTGAGAAACTCTCCCCAAAATTCCTAAAGAACACTCTAGGATTTGCTTTAGTTTTAAATCTCCAATGGATTTTAAGGTCCACATTCTAACACCCAAAGCCATGGTGATAACATTAAAAGTCAAGGGCCAGTAAGTGTGGAAGTCACAAATATGAGTTCAAGCAGCAGGCCTGGAATCCATGGTCTATAAAGCAGAGCAGGAACTCAGTTGGGGAATAAAAGGTGAGCACAGAGTCTAGTACATAATAGTAGCTCAATAAAAGATAAGTGTATAAATGAATGGATGGATAAACAACCATTTCAACAGATGATTTGTCTAATCTTCCTTTAAACTGTATTTTGGCATCGCCACAAAGACAAAACCACAACCTAAATTCACTTAGGTCTTAAACTAATGTCAATTGTTAAGTCTCTAAAACAGAAATGACAAATTCTCCCAAGTTTCTATCTCTGATGGAGACTGACCAGTACAGCTAGTTCATTATAATCCACTATAGAATAAAACCTTTGCCAAAAATGAAAGCATTAAACAGACAAACAAAAAAGGCCACTCTCATTTAAACTACGAAGTAGGAAGTTTTGCATACAAGTCAACATTTACTTCTGGAAGAAAAAAAAAACAGACTCCTATTTGCATCTCTAAGTTTTACCAAATATCACCCATGCCTAAATTAATCTTTTGTAAGTGACTAGGGTTTTGTTTGTCTGTTTGTTTTCATTCTTTTTATAAGGAGCAGAGAACAGGCGGCACATGAGACTCCACAAGTATGTTTACTTTCAAATAGGTTGCATTCAACAAATTAGCATTCTATTTACTTTCTGTGAAATCACTGCACCACAGCCATCTGTAGAGGAAGCTATGATATAAATTATCATATCAAGACTGAGTATGTGAAAGACGACTTGAATATGAACTCTGAGAGCAAATTCAAATCTGCCACCATTCTGCGATCTGCTCAGAGAAGGATGGCTCAGAATGGCCAGACATTGACACCATGGCCAAAGGATTCCTTCCATTCCTTTCCTTTCTGCCTGAGTTTGGCCCCAGGCCTGCACACACAGGAAGTCCTTGAGACAGGTGAAGAATGCCTGCTGTCTCCTGTGCACATTATAAATGGGGATTTCTGAGATTCCATGCAGGGTACAGAAGGAAATTCTGGTTTCTTTGGTATTTATGAGAAAATGGTGAAGACCACGACGTGCCAAGAGTTTACAAGGAGATGGGAGGAAACATCCTTACCACCAGCTCTCCTGATAATATTCCCTCCTCCCCCACCTCCATTTTATCACATGTACTGGGTGAGCCTGGAGGAGGAGAATGAGGTGGAAGCTTGAAATTATCATCTTGAAGCGTATAAAGTCACTGTGAAAGCTTCTCTGAGTCAAGCTGGGTTCAAGACATTGCTTGACCCCATGGCAAGTGGTTCATGACGGGCCCAATAAATTCTAAGTTTCCAGTCATCACACCAGGCTCTTCTTGATTTATATGAACCCAGGATTCCAGAAGTCATGACTACAGGGAAGCAAAGGATCCTGTGTTGCTGTAACATATACCGCTGTTTCAACATGCTCCGCTGCAGTGAAGCTGCATCTCCAGTGAGTTAACAATGTTGGTGTTGGTACAGATAAGGTATATGTTTGGGAGAAAGCATGTGTGTGTAAGAGAGAGCAGAGACCTAGAACAAAGCTTCATTTTATAGATAAAATTAGCCATTTATCTTTTCTTTCTGAGCTAGTATCATTTAGTATCCTGAATACTACTAAAAGCTGGCTTTTAAATAAATAAATCTTCCAATCAGAGCTCAGAATTGAGGCAGACGGGCAATTAAACGACCCTAAAACTCAAACTCAACCTTTTCAAATGGCAACCCACTGATGTAACAATAAAGACCACATTTATCTAATTAAGCTAGTAAAACATAAATTCTGCCCAAATAGTTCCACAGTAAAGAAAGGAAAAGGGGAGATTCACACTGGAAAAAGCTGTGTGTTGATGGATTCAAGGATAAACATTAAACTAAATTTCTCTAGAAAAGTTTGTCACTTCTATGAAAACGATTCAAAATGATCAGTACCTTAGCAGCTCTAAGTAGAGGTTAACAAAAGCTTGGTTTCCTTTAAAGAATTTATATTTTGTTTGTTCTCCAGTCCCAGACGGCATCACAAAATAAAGAACAGATGGTGGAGACTAAACGAGGAGACCCTGAAGGTGAAAGTTTTCAAAGATGCACGAATTTAAACGTCTACCTCTGAAAAAGACAATCCCCATGTCTATGAATTAACCTGATTGTGTGTTTTCACATGCCTATCATCACAGCTGAGACCAAGTACACATCCTCGGTGACAAGAAGAATCAAGAAATGGTGTTATCTGGGACCATCTATTCACTGGTCCAGAAACCCAGCTCATGTATCCAAATGTTTGCTTCTTTTGGCGTCTCTGGGTTAGACCAGGGGTTTTCAACCTTTGTAAAAAGTCACCTTTGTTGCAGCAGAAGCTTAAACAGAAGTGTGAACAAACCAGTTAAATGCAGAGCTGCCCCAGCTGAAGGGTGCCTGTGGTGGTCTGAAGTGGGTGGCAGAGCCTGGCCTGTCCCCCGCACCCACCCTCCTCTAGGGCTCAGTGGAGCACAGTTTGAAAAACCATCTGAGACTTAATATACAGCACCATGGGCTAAAATGAGATCAAAACACTGAAGCGGAAAAACATCAGAATGAATGAAATGTAAAGGACAAACTAGGTTAATTTTTCTACATTAGACCAACCCAAAGGTCAACAGGTTCCAAGATTATTTTTCTCCCTTTAGTGTTTTAACAGAATTAATTTACTGATTTCCACTTAGCAGTATATGTCTGCCTTCTGGGCAACTAAGCCATGTTTTCCCCAAAACCTTATAACATCTTTATTACTGACCCAAAAGATATTAGTCAGAAGATGGGTTTTCTTAACTGATGACCCTCGTTGTAAAACTCTCCCACTAAATAAGAACAGTAATTCACCACAGTCTTTGCTAGAAAAATAAAATAATTGGAGAATTAAATGATAGTATAAATCTGGGCACATAAAGCCCTGAAAACACTGGTCACTGTAAAAATTCTTAGTTCGGGAACCCTTAAGAAAAGGAACAAACCATTAAAATTAAACTGAGTTATAAAATCCTAACAAGGGATTTTTTTTTTTTTTTTAATGCTAAGGAACTACCTTCCCTAGTCCACTTAGTTTAACCACAAGGTCTAAACAATTGAAAACATTTTACCTTCCTCCCCATATATGAGAAATTAATGTCGCTATTAGGAAACACTCTTGGAAAGCATTTAGTATCCTATGTAATCTAGCCTCTACCCACTTTGCAAAATCATCTGCCACAACCTAACAAAGATATCCAGCACAGACCTACTCACATCCTCATGTTTCCTCAATACTGTCTGCCCATTTCCATCTCATGCCATCTCTCCCAGACATCCTCACCCCTCCTGCCAACGAATCCAAATCCAACTCTTCCCCAGACTCAACCTGACAACAGGGCTCCCTTGAGCGGCCATCCCTGACGTGAAGGTGCGTGAGTCATCTCCCAGGCCCACAAAGGCCCAGAGCACCAATAGCTCATTCTGTCCCTTTGGCTCTTAATTGTACACCTTCTCTGTTACTCACCTCCTCCCACGGACACGGCAGACCGTGAACTCCTAGTATGAAGGGCCTGTGGCTCACTTTTCTGCTCTACCTCATAGAGGGTATCACCAGGCTGCACCCCCATGGGACACACAAACACTTGTCGAATAAATATGTATGTTTATACATGTATTATTCTCAATAATCACTCATCTACATGAGACAGTGCAGACATATATTACACAAAGAAAGTGAAACACAAGCAGAATTTTGTTTTCTACTACCACCTACACCCTTGAGTCTTTTACCAGCTCATGCTTCTCCCAACTGTCATTTATGTTTGTTTTGCTATGTTGTTTATCTCAGGACACACTCTGATTAGCCTTTGTTGTAATAAATCTCTATTATCCCTGACCTTGTTTAGAATGCGTGGCTGCCTGATGAGTCAAGGCAAAGATTTACAAGGAAATTGTGCCTTCCCTTCGGTTAATGGTACTGTACCCTCCCAGTTTCATTGAAGAGCCTCACTCCAAAGTAGTTCAAGCTCAAGCTGTAAAGTTATAGGATTAAAGTGCCAAAGAACGGAGAGAATGGCTCTTCTTCTGCCCCAAGGTTCCTGGAAAAGATGACCAAAATCTGGTTGGATGGGACATAACAAAAGTACACGAACAGCCTGGTGACACTGCCTTACCACTGGCTTACTCCCTTCCGAACTTGAGTTGATAAGCCACACTCTCTCATTCGGTACAAAGGTGGCAAAGAGACTTGAGAAAATCTAGTCTACAATGGAGTAGAAAGTAAAATCCTTCACTCTGATTTTCCAGAGCACTGTCCCCCTAAGCAACAGGGGAAAATAAGAATCTAGACACAGGATGCACGTTTCACACGTGGCCAGCACATCTGTAGCCTGCCATCTGAGACCTGCCCAAATAGAAGAAATCTAATATCAGATTTCAGGACTCCACAAATCCCAAGTCACCTCCGCTATAGCCTCTTTAGCTCCCTTGTCACCCATGAGGTGTCCAATCATCACTGTGGCTACGTCAAAGGGGACTGGGTCTATTTGGACATCGCTAGGTGAACTGCTGCAACCCCGACAAGTTCCCGAGAAAGCACGGTGGTGCAGGGAAGCATTTAGCGCCATGGCTCTCAGGTCATGCCATGCACAGTGAACCTTCCACCTGAGCCCAGAATCCCTCCCGGATAACATCCTCACTGCTCTGTTAGGAGCTCAGGCCCAGCTGCACAAACTCTGGAGGAAGGCAGGTGGGGTGGCAAGCAGGGAGAGGAGCCCCCAGTCCAAGCTGATCAGACCTCCAGGCTGTCCTTGTGAGAGGAGGGGCAAGAAGCTGGAAGTGGTACATGGGTTGTGGTTCCTGGTTTCCATCAGTTCGTCCAGACCCTGCCTAAGTGAAATGAACACTGCGGGTTCTATGTTTATCAACATGCCAAGCTGTGTGAAACTAGATTTTCTCTGATGTCTGGGATAAAAATAAAGTCCCAAAACATGTTGGACACAAGAAATGCACTTTGCATTGTGTTGTGGAATCTGAACCCTGGGCTATACGTTATTATTCAAAACAAGTTTATTAGAGATATAGAGCTGTATCAGTACAATGAGAGGGAGAAAAACTGCCCTTTAGTAGATACATATTTTTTTGTTTCTAAATATTCAAACGATTTTTTTATGCAATGATGGTGTTAATAGATGATTATTTAACAGTCCATACCTAACAAAAGTAAAAAGTTGGCAATTCCAGGTTTATTCTCAGGTTTTATATATCTGTGAAATCCAAATTCTGAGACTACTGACTTAGAAAAACTCTATTGCAGGCCCCTTACTTGAGGGATAAATTATTTTGCCTGCAGAAGTGGGTGGTGTGCTAAAGGTCACACAGCAAAGTATGACCTCGAAAGTGGCAGAGCCAATTCTGTACCCAAATGTCCAGCTGGGCAAGTGTGCCATGATGTCCTTTATGAAGTTAGGGCAACACACTGTAACTCCATGAAACAAATGTAATTATTTTTAACTGTTTTGAAATACGTGTTAAATAAATACCACTTTTACTCACAATTAAAATAGAATTTGGCTAAAGGAGGTTTATAAAATTGTTTCATTGTTTTAAAGCTATAAATAAAGTTTAGATGCCATATGCCGACTTAAGGATGGGTATCTACATATCACTTTAACATACGGGTGAAATTCCACAGATACCTACAAATGTAAAAATAACTAGCTATGCTTTGTGAATAGGTGTAATAGTACTAGCCTAGCTTTCTTTTTTCAATGAATGCCTGCTGTACACATGGCTGTGTAGAACTCTGGCAAGAACCATGTTTCTATCAAAGACAGATTCACGTGCTAGGCCAATAAAATCCGAAGTAGGCAATTCTGAGACTGCAACAGGAAAAAGCCAAATAAATTAAGGGTGAAAACCATGTGGCATATAGTTTGAGAGTAAGAAGGACTAAGTATTGGTCTTCATTTAAGTGCTAAAGGGATACTGTAAAAATAAGCAATTTTCAAGCCTGTTCTTCCACAGATTTTGAAAAGCTTGATTCCTAAGTGTTTCTCATGAAAGTCACTATACTGAGGGGGCTATTCATGGCAAACCACCTGGATAATGTTTATTTCTAGACCCCTAATTGATCATAATTGTAAACGTACTCTCTTCCAAAGTACCCTCATACGTACAATAAGCAGCTAAATTCAGCCAGTTCTCCCCCGACGGCTCCGTAACCAGGGCGACTCTGGTTGGGTCCTGTAACAATGAGGCGGCTGGCCCTGCCAGTCAACATAAGACAGGTGCCCATTAGCAACAAGGGGCACTACCAAATAGACAGACCCTTTGAAATTCTTCATGGCATCCCCCTCACACAGCCTCTGTCTGCTATTTTCACTCTCTCTCCTCCTTCCTGTAAGCTGACTCTTACCTCACTTTCCTGTGAGTCACATGGAATCCATCATCGGCAGATATGACTAAATGACTTGTCTTTCAGGGTCTTATTACTCTGTTTAGGTGCATAGGTGAACCAGCACTTGCTGTCTAGGAACATCGAAAAGATGCTGAATTCATGAGCATGGTTAATTTGAATTCTCAAGAGTGGTTCAACAGACCAGGCTGCTTGGAACAGAAATTTGCAACTCAGATATTCTGACCTTTTAAATGCCATCAAAAGTGTTAATGTAAGTGTACTTTACTTCTGCCTATAGTAGCATAAATCAGAATAACGGGCTTAATTAGTTTTGTTTGCAGTAAGCTGAGTTATTAAAAAAACACAACTCCTTGAGAGCATTTGGTGTTGCCATCTGGCCCATCCCCTCGCTCCCGGTCTTTCCCTTCTGTTTCTTGTGCTCTAGAAGCTGACACTTCTCCAGACAGAACCTTTTGGCTGTGAAGACAAGCGGATGTGTGAGAATGGGAATAAGGTCAACCCATAGTCACAAGGCTGTTTATCTGGAGGAATGTGGCCTTGGGGTTGGGAGAGTCTGTGTGGGAGGAAGAAGGGCAGGAAGGCTGTTGGCCTCTCAGGCCAAGAGCAGGAATACTCCTTCCACTAAGAGTACATCTCAAGACTTGATCATCCAGCTGTGAACAAGTGTACCCCGTCTAACCGAATGAGAGACTCCCAGGCAACAGATCCCAGGCTCCCATCTTGCATCTCCAGGTCTTCTCTGGAACCTCTCTAAGCACGAGTCTACTGACATGCACTTTGTCTCACTCATCATTGCAGGTCGCTGGTTTTCTCGAATTTCCAACAGGAATGGGGGAAGACTGGGTCCCTATTCCATTTAGGGTCTTTATAGTTAACATTACCCCTACATCAAGCGCCTTCAAAGTCTGGAAGATTAAACGTCTTCTTTATAAAAACGACACCTTGTCCTGGGAGTCAGTGGGATTCTAGTCCTCTACTAACTGGCAATTGGCCTTGGGTAATTCACTGAACATCTCTGGAAGTCAATTTTCTCAGTCAGAAAATGGGAAGGTTGAAGTGCATAAATTGTAGAGGACTTTACAGCTCCAAGTGTTATGGTTGAAAGTGCCCTAATTTCTTAGCGTTAAAATAGACATTCTCAATTAACCAAATAAAATAAATATATACATACACATGTATCTATGCCCCCAAATGCACCCAAATGCAATTCATGCTTTTTAACATTCTTGAAACAACTAGCAATTATGGACACTCAGGAAGCTGTAGCTGCACATCATCCAGATCAGGGGTTGCCCCTATAAAAGCCAAAAGACCCCTCAATAATTGGAAGAAAGATGAGACGACCTTTCAGAAGACCTTTCTTTATAATCGAGAATGAATGTACCTGACTAGAGAAACCAACTTACTCAGGAAGCATCAGAGATTGCCTTTGAATTTCTGGTCATCAAAAGGTAACCAGAACATTCTAACCCTCAACCATAGCAGTAGGCAAAAATGGGACTATATTTTGTCTGCAAGATTTTTAAATGTAAGGATTCACTTTGCTTTATGTAGCTGAAATTGAAATGAAAAAAGTCATTCAATGCATTTAATGATTGATGAAATATGCATACAAGAACACTCAGTACATGAGAGAGAGAAGCAAATAACTGAAATACAGATTTAGAGCAATCACCCAACCCAACCTTTCTCCATAACATACCCTGTCTCATAGAAAAGCGCACAGAAGGACTAAATAACTAAGGATCTGAAGAAGGAAAAAACTAAAATATCATTCCCGAAGTTTTCATTTATCTGTAATTGAATATGTGCCTAATTTCAATCCAGGGCCAAGACCAAATCCCAAGACTTTTTGTACCCTTCCATAATGATTCAAGTACAGTAGCTCTATAATACATTTAACTTTTTGTTACATGAAAACTGTAAAGGACCCAACTGTGTGTGAATAACCCAGTCATTGTCTTATCTTAAGGACAAACTAGTATTGCCTTTATAAAGCAAGCTACTATTCCTCTGCCATTTTGTCATTTCTAAACACCTCTCCTGCTTCTCTGCTGTTGAAGAATCCCTGGTCTCAGAAAGAGCAGCCACTCTTTCTATTGGAAACCCCTGAATGGCACTCTAAAGAGAAGGCAATTTATGTCAGGAGCAGCAGTAACTTGAACCTCACTCTTTTGCAGATCAGAGATGTATAAACTAGAGCTGGGATTTCATGTCTGTATCCTCAAGTGCCCCATGGTCTACTCCTAATGCTGAATTTGAAATTTCCTAGAACTCTTGAAAATCAGCCCATTTCAGAAAATGAAACTATTAATATCTCCCAGAATCAAATTCAAAATAAGTATTTTTCTTCAAATGTACACAAAGCTTGCCATAAACATTATGCATTAAAGTAGTATTAAGGCCAACCTGATTGTTCCAAAGTACCCAAGGAGTAAAAATAGCTGAGTTGTTACACAGGTTCCCCAGTGCTCCGAAAGGACAGCGTTCCTATGAAACCTTTCGTAAGCCGAAATGGGATAAAGTGAAGCAGCAGTTACCTTAGGACACATCTTGCTAACAGATGCACAAAGGAAATCGAGATAAAGTACAGATGCTCATAGACAGTTTAAAGCTACGGTGGCCTGAAGCTAAGTGTGGTTCCCGGGGAAGGAGCTTGGCGGTGCCACTCTCACTGCTCGGGGTATCCACTGCCTCTACAGGGGCTCACTGCAAAACAAATGCTGAATGCTATTTTTTGCTTTTCACCTTTTTCATAAAATTGAAAATCCGCTTTAGATTTCTTTCAGTTAGCGAAAACAGGTACACCAAGGTAGGTCCCTGATAAAGCAAACTTTTGAAAAGCAGGGGACACCTGTATTACAGAAATACTTCAATTCTCTGAAATATAGTCAAGACCCAGAAAACAAGCAAAAACTTTTTCAGCCCAAATAACTGATAGATGCATGACACATGTACCGTGCGCTAAAGCTCATGCACTTTACTCATAGAAGGATACTTCAAGGTCACTTACTCTTATTTTTCAACACAGTTCTAATCAGTGCGATTATCCATTTTCCCAAGGGAAATGGATAATCACATTAGATTATCCATTAGAAAGAGCAGAACAGCATTTAGAAACAACGAGGAAATGATGTTAAAACCAGGCCGGGCGAGGGCAGCAAGGAATATTGCTGAAGCATGCTGGTACTAGAAGTGACTGAAAATCTATTAAAAGTAGATACTGAAAAATAAATAAAGAAAGAATAGCCATCTGGGGCCATTTAATGTAGGGACTCACACTTCTATCTCGCTTCAGAGATCCTAAACATCAGACGTGGCTAAAATGAGAAATTTTAGAGCCTAGGGCCATAAACTTCAGCACACACTGGCCCAATGGTGCCATACAAGTAAAACTTTTTTTTCAAGCTTTTGCAAAGTTTGGCTTCACATTCTTATTTCTGAGCAGTGGAGCTTGACTACACTGATGCCTCCAGAATAATCTATCATTACTATGAGTAAATGTAGAGGCTTAGAGCACATCACTGCTACTGTACTCACTTGACACTTGTGAAAATGAGTTATCTGATGAAATGTAATACTCACCATAATTTTGTTCTAAGTTAGGCTTTTTCTGAATTATTTCAGTTGAAAAGATAAAGGCATTACTAACTCAATGGTATTTTTTCTATCACGTATATCTTCTGAAAAGTTGCAATGGATCCCAAAATACAAATGTTTAATTGATTTCAACTGGGTCTAAAGGGCACAACCATAATTAGCTGAAAGGGATTTCTCTTTGGCTTCACAGCATCAACTGGCTCATGTGACTGAATTCCGATGCACTTGAAGATTTGTTTGCTAAACAGAATCAACTGAATAGTTGGCATTGTTCACATGCAACATTAAAGTTACTGAAATGTATATACACACACACAGCATATAGATAATAGAGATAATCTCCTTAGAAGATTAAAATGGTCCCCTAGATTTAAAGAATGTTTATAGCTTTGTGCTGTTATCGCCAGTGCAGTTGAAAACCTTACATTCTACTAGAAATTACCTTTCTAAGCCACCTAGGTTTTCCAATAATAGTTCACCTCTCAGATATTTTGCAATATCTCAAACTATATTTTCAATATTAATCATTCTATGTCATTAAATCAAAATGTATTCTTATGATGAATGCAACATGCTTTGCACAAACAGGTATAGTACAAACGATTGTTTTTTCCAAAACGCCTTAAAATTGATGTCCTATCAAAGTGAATATAAGGCTACCAAATTACCATACTGAAGCTTGAAGACCAAAAACTATTATCTAGTTCTTTAACCATCTACGTGTCAGCTCACACAACAGAAAATATACTCAGAGGACCTCAGTTAAAATCAGTTCTGTAGTATTTCTATAACTGTTAACTGCTGACATTTTTCTCCCAAGAGACATTCAATTTCTATTCTCCAAATTCATTCATAAGTGATGGTCTGACTTTCTCTAAGCAAAATAAAAGTTTTATGAGAGCAATCACTCACGCCGTAGTGCACGACTACTTAATTCACAGACAGCCTTGCTTCAAAGAAACTCTGCTGGGCTCTTCCACACATAGGTTATCTCACCCCTAGCAGACAAGGCCATTTTTGTGTTATCAGCGTCTTTCATTTACTCATTAACAGAGAATAACAAGCCGTCTTAAAACTCAAGGTAAAACCTATAAACTGAGAGATTTGAAATGCAGGTTCTCTTGTGGGAAATATTCGTTAGGATTGCAGGTGCCGCGTGATCTACATGCACCATGAGCATCCACTGGAAATAGGTTAGAAACCCCTGTGCTTCTTTGTCCATCGGGATGTGAAGGCTTGAAAAGGTAGTCTTAAATGACTCATATGCCAGAGTTTCCCCGAATTAACCTAATAATCCCACCCACCAAAAACTCAAATTTTCAACCCATACCCCTGAAGAAGTACATTATCAGATAGCCTTGGTCTGGGGTTGGGAGGGGTGAGGTTTTCCAGTACCTGCTGGTGTCAGTCTTTCTCAGTCCTGGAGTTCAGCAAAGGAAAGGAAGAACTTTCTTCTTCCCAGGCAGCTTGGGTGTTTGAGAGCTTCACTCACACCAGCCCATTTTATCCAACAACCACGAACCTCAGCCAATGGTTTCCACCTGGTCTGCTCATTAGAATCACCTGAAGGGTTCTTTTAACAACGTGCCCAGGCCCAGGGCCAGACCAATTCAATGTGCATCTGAGTGTGGGATCCAGGCACCAGTGCTTTTTCAAAGTCAGCCCAGTGATTTTAGCCTGCAGCCAAACTGAAAAACACTGCTCTAGAGCAGTGATTTTGAATCAGAGTCAATTTTGCCCACTCCCAACCCCAGGAACATTTGGTAGCATCTGGAGACATTTTTAATTGTCACAACTGGGGGTTGCTTATGGGTAGAGCCCGGGATGCTGTTACACCTCCCAAAACGCACAAGACAACGCCTCACAACTTTCACCTGCTTTTTGTTAACGCAGAAACATTCAAGGGCTCATCCAAAACACTCACCTCTCACACCAACCCCACACAGAAGGATTCTGTAAATGACTCAGCAAATTTGCAGTTTGGGATCTACCTTGCTGCTGGGTCCTATCTGTTTATAAGACAATAATTCAACCAAAGTGTGTGGGGATTTAAAAATATGAAAAAGCCATGTCTCACTATCCATATCAAAAATTAATTTGTAACAGCAGGATAAATACAAGCTACCAGTGCCCAAGCTTATAGGCTGATGATCCATAAACATCTCATCGTGCCTCTTCATTTTCCAATTAATTATTGAAATAAAAACGCAATGCAAATGGACTACAAACACACTTTGGTGAGGATATCAACTGTCAGAAGATCCGTCACTTAAGAATGAGAAAACCCGAAGTAAACACAAGAATTAAACTACAGTGTCATTCTACATAATACGTCTGTGTTACATCAAATTTTTAACTGAACAAAATTGTTAAATTGAAAAAAACCATTTGCCTGACCATGAAATTTATCTGAACCCAGGCAATAAGATTCAATGATTAACACCATCCCTATCTAGAGATAGACCTTACTTTATACAAAGAATTGCTTAAAAATTGCACGTAAAATCCCTTCTTATAAGTTAAATCACACATCAGAGAAGTTCTTTATTTAAATAAGCCTTTTTGTAAGGAGAAGAACTGTTTTGTAAGTGAACCACCTGCCCTTAAGTAATCTTTATTTTGGTTCAAGATAAAAAGTTTCCTCAAAATAGTGCACACATTTACTTCTCATGCTCATTAAAAAGGAATCAAGAAATGGAAAAGTCATTAACTTTACCTTCCCGTTAACACATTCCCCCCCTGAAGACAAGTTTCATGGCCGATGACACATCTTGTGATAGTAACACAACCAAAATATCTTTTTAAATGACTTTCATCTCTTGTGAGAACTGCACAGCTGAGGCTGCCCACAGCAATCAGGGCAGCATCTCCTGGAAAGAGTGAGGGAGGGGTGCAATAAACAAAGTAAAAGCCCCAGCCAGCCAGGTGGCTTCAATACAACAGGTGAATTGGCTTCTCCCAGCTTTCACCTCCCAGCACGTAACAGAGAAAGCAACAGCGTCCGATCTTTCCCATTACTTTCTAGTTCCATCTGTGCTTAAAACATTGGATGTATTAGAAGCCAAGCTTCAGGAGTCAATTTTCAGCACTAGGAGAAAAGGACTAGGATGAAATGGAATCCAACAGGTAAATCCCCAACTACAATATTGAAAATTTACCCCTTCGTGTCACTGCTAAAATTGGCGGCCTCCACCACTGCTCAGAGCTGACTGCACACAGCCTCTGGAGCAGCTTTCAAATAAAGTGGAAAACCTCAGATATTTTGGATGCAGAAACCCCACTTCATAAAACCAATCGTTTTAGTTCTAACTCGGCCACAGATAACATAAAAAAAAAAAGACCCTCACAATTCTTTTAAGTTTTTTTTTTTCCTCTCTTGAGTTTCAAGTGGTTTCATAACAAAGATGCAGAAAAGTAAACCTCTTCCAAACGGTTTAGAGCTGCCTCAGCCAATGCAGTGGATGTTGCACTTTGGAAACCAAAGGAGTGTCCAAACACATCTGTACATTTTAAAGGGGAATATTTAAACAACCAGAAAGATGACTCGCCATGTAAAAAAGCATGCTACTCAAGCATTGACATCTATACACTACCAAATGTAAAACAGATAGCTAGTGGGAAGCAGCTACATAGCGCACAGGGAGATCAGCTTGGTGCTTTGTGACCACCTAGAGGGGTGGGATAGGGAGGGTGGGAGGGAGATGCAAAAGGGAGGAGATATGGGGATATATGTATATGTATAGCTGGCTCATTTTGTTATACAGCAGAAACTAACACACCACTGTAAAGCAATTATACTCCAATAAAGATATCTAAAAAAAGGGAAAGAAGTCATCTGATGCATTTCAGATGCAAAGGAAAGTCACAGATTCATGCTAAGGCCCCCAACACAATGGAAAACATCCTCAAGGAAAAGGAAGGCATATTTACAGACATTCAGGCAACCCAGCATCAAGCCTGTTTAAGGACACCCTAGTTCTTTTTTAATGTTATTGTTTTTCATAATAAATACTCATTTCTTTCTGCACATAAGCTGTTAGCTGGACTCAAAAACCTTTGGTCACCTGTTCCAAGAGAGCCCTTGCAGGAAACTGCACACAACCAGGAAAATGTTCAAGATAGAGAAATCTTAGATTGGTTCTATTTTTATCTTCAATGCCCACAGATCTCACCCTGACTACTCAGGGTCCCACGGAATTATCGTTCCTCTCCTTCCCCTGCCCCCTCCTCCCCAGTATTCTCCAGGCTACCTGGTAATTGCATAAACTAGAACAAATGGAGGGGGAGAAACACACATCATGGTTTGGGGGCAAACGTGTGTTCCTCTCCCCAACCCGCCTCCGCGCCAGCGCCTGCAGTTTCTAACGTGGCCGCAAAGCCCTGCATCATTCATAACTCTCTACCCAGTGGCCCCAGCAAAGCAGTTCCCCAGCACGTACTGACCCACCGTTCATGCCACTGTAGACGTTCCGGTGATGGGGTGACAGATCCTCTTGCGCCTGCCTTCGGAGGGTGCCCTCCCTGCTGCCACCGCCGCTGCCGCCTCCGCCACCGCCGCCGCCGCCGCCTCCGCCGCCTCCGCCCACGTGTTTGTGATCGGGGCTACCCCCGTAATGCTGTTTGAGGTGCTCCGGGCTGGTGCCCCGGGCTCTGGGTAGCTGCTCCAGGCTCCCGCCGAGGGCGTGTTTCTGAAGATGCTCGGGGCTCCCTCCGCTGTGCCTGGCGTGCTCGGGGCTGCCCCCGGGCCTGTGCTTCTGTAGGTGCTCCGGGCTCCCGCTCAGCACGTGCTTGGGCAGCGCTTCGGGGCTGCTCCCCGCGTGCGGGTGCCTTTGCTGTTCGGGGCTGCCCTTGCACAAGGGTTTGTGGTGCTCGGGGCTGGGTCCTTTGAGGGCTTTGGGGTGATCTGGGCTCGCGGAGGCCCTGGGCTTCTGCAGATGCTCAGGGCTGGCACTCCTGCGCTTGGAGTGCTCCGGGCTGCCCTCGGCCCGGGCCTTCTGCAGGTGCTCCGGGCTGCCGCCGCTCGCGTGATGCTTGTGGTCCGGGCTGTCGGTGCTGCCCGTGCTGGAGGTGCTGCTGCCGTCGCCCACGTCCCGCACGTAGGGCGCCGTGGTGGCGGCGAGCTGGCAGAGGCTGGCCTGGCTGTCGATGGAGCAGCGGCTACCCGCGCAGCCTGCGCCCTTCTCCTCGTCCAGCAGCACGCAGAGCTCCTTGAGCTCCATGTTCTCCTTCACCACCTCCTCCTGCTTCACCTCCAGCTCCTTCAGCTTCTGCAGGTATAAGGCCACCTCCTTGTGCATCACCCCCGCCGTGTAGCGGCCCAGCCTCTGCCACTCCCGGGACACCCTCTTGCCCTTCTGCCGGTCGTCATCCAGGAAACAGCAGAGGTCCCTCAGTTCCTGGTTGTCCTCCTGGAGTTTCTGGTTAATATCCTGAAAAGAGACACACAGCCATTCAAGCCAGGGACGCATGGGAGGCGACACCAGGCTCAGACTTCTGGGAGCCAGGGAGCCTGGAATGGGTGAATTCTCTGTGAGGATAGGGGAGGGAGGGAGAAGGTGAGAGGAAGCTAAAGATGTGTAGCTGTCCAAAAAAAACTAACAATAATGGGTATTGATTCTGCTCCCTGCCCCATGCTTTACTTGCATTATCTCATCTGCTTCTCACCAAACCCTCAGGGGATATTATGGCTCTTTTACAGACGGGGAAACTGGACCTCGCAAAGCTTCACCTGTCCAAGGTCATCCAGTCAGTCTTTAGGGAGCAGCCAGTTCATTAACAGGAAATCGGTAGGCTCCCTGCCCCACCTTCAAGGAAGAAAGATGGCTGCTTGTGATCTGTGAAAGGCTTACGAGCTCTGAGGCAACAGGCCTTTCGTCAGTGCAAACAACAAACACTGCCTGGGTGTTCAGCCCACGACCCGGAGAAGCAGCCCCAACCCCTGCATGAGGGAGCTGCATAACAGTCCTCTGGCGGCGTTTCAGTCCTGCCCATCCAACCCCGACTTGCCGTCCTCCCTGCACGGCTCCCAGGCATCTCACTTGGAACTCAGGTTCTTGTGAGATATTCAAACTCCCCCCCTCCCCGCAAATCGCACCTCTCAGCAAATGCCACCTCCACCCATCCTGTTGCCCTTTATAAGAACATGCGGTTATGCCTGGCACCTCCTTCTCCCTCACCTCCCAGTTCCGAGCCAAACACGTCTCCTGAACTCTACCTCCGAAATTTACCTTGTCACTCCCTTGCTTCAAACCCTTAAAAGGGTCTCACTGCCCTTAGGATAAAGTGCAAAATCCTTTAAGTCTCAAAAGGCCCCCAATCCTCTTAACTGGCCTACTTCTCCAGCATGAACGGTGATTCATTCATGAATATTTAGTAAGCATCTATTATGTGCCAGGTACCTGTCCAGGTGCTAGGGACAGATCAGTGGACACAGCAAAGCCCTTGACATCCTATGGCTTTCATTCTGGTGGGGAAGACTAGCAAAAAGCAAGTCTAGAACATAATGTCATAGAGTGAAAAGTGCTGGGAAAAAGACTAAAGCAGGCTAAAAAAATACTATCTTTTAAGAGAAGGCACCTCTGCAGAGAAAGAAAACATTTGAGCAAAGACCTGGGTGAAATAAAGGCGCAAACATTTGCTGGAAGATGATCCCAGGCAGAGAGAAAGGCAAGTGTAAAAGCCCCGAGACAAATGTGGCTCAAGTTGCAGCAAGGCCAGTGGGCCTAAAGCGGAGTGAGCAAGGGGGGAGGCAGAGCTGGGAAGGAGGTCTGGGAGGTGAGGTGCAAGTGGGGGGGCACCAGGGCTAGGTAGATAATGTGCGCCTCATCAGCGACATGAAGGCCTTGCCAGCCACAGGAAGACTTTGGATTGTTGGCAAGCTGAGGATAGACGACTGACATGATGTGATTCATTCTGCACCATCATTCTGTGCAGAAAACAGACTGCTGGGGGATGGAAGGCGGGAGGTGACTGGAAGAGAGAGAGACAGGATAAGGTGGAAGCTGGAAGACCAGGTAGGAGGCTACAAGGTTGGTCCAGGTAGAGGGAGATGATGGTGGCTGCTAGCCATGGTGGCAGTGGACAAGGTGAGACCATCCCTCCCCGTCACGCACAGAGCCCCACCCATGCTGGCCTGGTCTCAGGGCCCAAGGGACAAGCCCTTCCCCTCTTTCACTCGGAATGCTTCCCCCAGCCTCTACACGATCTTTGTTTCTCACTTTACGGCACTTCCCCATAGAAGCCATCCCTGACCACTAATCTAAAGGACGTCCCCTTCTATGCTCTGCGAGGAGCCCTTCAACTTCCCCTCTGTTGCATTACAACTTCTAATCACATATGGTTGAGTGTGACTATCAGTCAAGTCTCCATCCTCACTAGACCAGAGTCATGAGAATGGAGACCCGTCTCTTCTGTTCACCTCTGTGCATCCAGAACGCAGCACCCCTACTGTAGATACCTGAAACCAAGGAATTCAGAATTAACCGTGAAATCCCCACTTAGTCTCCATTCACACATATAGTAAAGGGGGTAACTGTTTCTTGAAGCACCATAGTTTGGTGGGGGTTGAAAAGGGGACACCTACCTAAGATTTCCCCTACTTCACAAAGCCTGAAAATCTCTGGTCTTGTGACTGTCATCCAATCCAGACCTAGAGGTACTCAGAGAGGGGACTTGATTCTCTCAAACTCAGGTTAATTGCAACACTTCCCCCTGATATTGACTAGGAAATAAACCATAAAACATCTGCCAACCATGCCTGGCATCTCCTGGCAGTCATGAGGCCTGAGGAGAAAGAGGCTCTGTGCAGCTTAGTTTGCAACTCAGTTCTAACTCTTAGCATCACCAATGACTCTGTTTCCTTGTGTCTAATGCCCATCTAGTCCTTTTGCTTCTCAGTGCCACTCTCTGACCTCAGACCCAGCTGTTTCCAAAAGCCTCCGGCGGGCCTCCCTGCCTTGGTCTACCCCAGCCCCTAACTTCCCTCGCTCACTCCAGTCCAAGCTCTCTCTGGCCAGACTGATCTTCAAACACTCTCCCTGCAGGTAGTGTCTCTCCTGCCCCTAAGCCCCCATCGCCTCCCCTTCGCCAAGGAAAATGAATAAACCCTTGGGCCAGGCCTACAAGGCTTTCTTCCTGCCTTTCTACCTTTAGCTCCCTCTAATTGTGAACCAGCTAATTATGAACCCTGATTAGGTCTAACTTTCCAACTAGAAAATACTATCTTCTGCCTTCTATGGACATACCTCAGAGGACAGATTGCTCTGATAGGACTCCACCAGCCCTAAAACAGCATCTGGTGTGCAGCAGCGCCAGGCTTGAATGAATGACTAAAGTAACTATCCCACTCACAGCTCAATGCCCGTAACACACACTCCCGAGAGCACTCATTGGGCATCTTTTTTTTCTTTCTTTCTTTTCTAATGTAGATACCTTAGCTTCTGGAGGGCAGAGTCCATTCCAATGTCTTTCTTTGCATATTTGACACACTTGACTTGGTGTGTTGCATACAGTGAATGCTTAATATGTGTTTATGGACTGACCAGCCCTTTAAAGCCCTAGGTCCACGGCCAAAACAGGGTACAGCTCTAGCTACTGAGAAAAGATTTCTTATTATTGTTTTCAGCTAGCCCTGCTGTGTCGGAGTCTGTAGTAATAAGAGAATAAATTATCCCTTGACACTGGTGCTTTATGGGAAATCAGAAGCTGTGGATATTCCGAGAAAATAATGCTAAACAAAATAAGTCATTCTCAGCTTCACAGCTCATGCAGCTCAATATCAAAAAAACAAACAACCCAATCCAAAAATGGGCAGAAGACCTACATAGACATTTCTCCAAAGAAGATATACAGATGGCCAACAAACACATGAAAGGATACTCAACATCACTAATCATTAGAGAAATGCAAATCAAAACTACAATGAGGTATCACCTCACACCAGTCAGAATGGCCATCATCAAAATATCTACAAACAATAAATGCTGGAGAGGGTGTGGAGAAAAGGGAACCCTCTTGCACTGTTGGTGGGAATGTCAATTGATACAGCCACTATGGAGAACAGTAAGGAGGTTCCTTAAAACACTAAAAATGGAACTAACATATGACCCAGCAATCCCACTACTGGGCATATACCCTGAGAAAACCATAATTTAAAAAGAGTCATGTACCACAATGTTCACTGCAGCACAAAGCCAGGACATGGAAGCAACCTAACTGTCCATCGACAGATGAATGGGTAAAGAAGACGTGACACATATATACAATGGAATATTACTCAGCCATAAAAAGAAATGAAATTGAGTTATTTGTAGTGAGGTGGATGGTCCTAGAATCTGTCATACAGAGTGAAGTAAGTCAGAAAGAGAAAAACAAATACTGTATGCTAACACATATATATGGAATTAAAAAAAAAAAAAAGGTTCTGAAGAACCTAAGGGCAGGACAGGAATAAAGATGCAGATGTAGAGAATGGACTTGAGGACACGGGGAGGGGGAAGGGTAAGCTGGGACGAAGTGAGAGAGTGGCATGGACAATATATACACTACCAAATGTAAAATAGATAGCTAGTGGGAAGCAGCTGCATGGCACAGGGAGATCAGCTTGGCGCTTTGTGTCCACCTAGAGGTGTGGGATAGGGAGGGTGGGAGGGAGACGCAAGAGGGAGGGGATATGGGGATATACGTTATACGTATAGCTGATTCACTTTGTTATACAGCAGAAACTAACACACCATTGTAAAGCAATTATACTCCAATAAAGATGTTAAAAGAAAAATCATTCTCAGCTTCAAAAATTCTTCCACATTTAGCTTAATCCTCCCATTTCATAGAAAGTTCATCATGTTCTTCTTCATCTAACTGAATTTCCGTGTGAAAATATTCCCCTTTGAGTATCCTACAACTATTCCTGTTTTCTCCAGAACTGGGAAGTAAATAGGACTTGTGCCACCATGGGCTCCTTCCCAAATGGAGTGAAATATATACAGTTGACCCCTGAGCAAACTGGGGTTAGGGGTGCTGACACTTGGCCAAGTTGAAAAACCATGCAACTTATAGTCGGCCCTCCATACACCAGATCCACAATCATGGATTCAACCAACAGCGGAGAGTAGCACTGCAGTATTTAGTAGTGAAAATATCCCTGTAAAAGTGGACCTGTGCAGTTCAAACCTGTGTTGTTCAAGTGTCAACTGTACTTCTCAGAACTGTAGTTGGGGTAGAAGGGGCGTGTATTGGCCCATTCAGTTTTCTTTATCACAGCTCCTTTTTTTCCGTTATTATTCTTGCAAATATTATTTACTCTCCAATTCTGAGCTATTTCCTCTGCCTTCTAATGAACAGCTAAGCAACCATTTTGATAATAACCTTGTGAGCTAGTTTTTTCAAATCTGTCACTTTAAGACTTGGGCCGTCTTTTTCAAAACAGTGTCTTTTTAACATTGCAGCAGGCTACTAGATGTTACCCATCTGTCTAAAGGGGGCTTTTAAAAGATTAAATCCATAATCACCTGAAATTCATATCATCCCAAATTTCATACATAAGAGTGTCAAGTACTACAACTGTGGTTAAAGAATTGTTTTAATTTGTTATTAATGTGCTGCAGATAAAAAATCTATAGAGATTCAATTGCCCCCAATTCCCCTCAAAGGAAGAGAACGATGCTCCCATCCCCCAATGTCTACAGCCACAGTACCACCTAGAAGCCTTGAAAATATTTAGATGCAATTTCAAAGGCAGCTCACCAAAAGAGGCATAAGAAAGAAAAGTGTTATGGCCTTAATTACCCTAAATTTACAGTCTTCAGCTGAGAGTCCCAAACCAACAGAGGCAAAAAAAAAGAAAAAAAAAAAGAAAAGAAAATCCCTTCCTTCCAATTAAATGAAAATAAATTTAAAATGTACTATCGTTATCTTCCAATTCCTCCCACCCCACCCCTTTCCTTTTCCCCCTTGGTATCCATACATTTGTTCTCTAAGTCTCACTATTGATACTATGTATAAAATAGACAACTGACGGGAACATACTGTATAGCACAGGAAACTCTACTTAATGCACTGTGGTGTCCTAAATGGGAGGGAAATCCAAAAGGGAGGGGACATATGTATACGCATGGCTGATCCACTTTGCTGTGCAGTAGAAACTAACACATTGTAAAGCAACTATACCCTAATAAAAATTAATTAAAAAAAATAAAATGTACTATCACTTATTCAGTCAACCGCATTTATGGATCACTATGGTGTGTAGGGAAGCTCAGAGCTGAGATGAGGAAGGGAAGGAAGAAGCCTGGCCCCTCAGAGTGGGCCAGAGGCTTAGGAGGGGCCACCACGTGGCTGCCCCAGGATGATGGGAATGAGGAGTAGGGGCTGCATCAGAAAGTAACCAATCCCCATCATTTCTGAACTTGATAAGGAGGTGGACTGGAGAGTCTTTTAATGCCAGGTCACGAATCTAGACCACATGGAGACTCCTACTTGAGGTGTACCCGCTCTTAACTGGCCTGATAGGTACTTCCCTAAATGAGGTTACTGGAATGAAGACCCGGTCCTCCCCTCCCCTACACCACTCACACACAGACCCCCACAGGCAATCCACACAACCTAAAAGAACTTCCAAGTATTTCTAAGCTCTATGTCAATGCTCCATACTATCAAAATCTCTAGGAAATTAATTACAAACTCTTCCAAGTTGCATTATAGTTCAAGCCATGAAAGAAGATTAAATTGGAGGGTTATGAACTATACTTGTGTCCAGCTTTGCCACGGAAACCCAGATCCAGGAGATGCATGGCTTTACGTACACTTACGCATCATCTCCTGATGACAATGACTACCATTTTTTGTAGTCAAGTCCAGAATTAAACCTTCACCTAAATTATCATAATTTATTGTCACACCCCCCTAGGAGGTGGTTATTATGATTTGCATTTTATTGATGAGTAAAATAAGGCTCTGAGAAATTACCCAAGCTCACCCTCCTGGCCCAATGAGGATTCTAGATGCAGACCCACCTCTGAGATGACCTTCCCCCTACACCGTCCTGCCTCTAATCCAAGAGTCTGGTACTTAATAGTCCATTAGTAATGAATTAAGCCAAAGGAGAGAGTAAGGCTTGGGATTTTTCTGAGAGATCCTCCTAACTGCATCCACTCTAGGGACTGTATATGACAGTCAACTGGAGCCTCAGGGGAGGGCCTTCTCCACCCGCACTGGGCCCAGCACCCAGGTGAGCATCTAGCAGTTCTCCCCCTCCCACTCCCCTTTGCCCGAGAATCCGAGGGCTGGAGCCGCTGAGGCAATTAAGAAAGTGTCTACTGCCTGAGAAGTGGGGTGGGAGTGGAAAGGGGACAAGAACAGCATGTGCCTGCGGGAATTTGCTCCCTGAGGTCCCTGCAGCGATTTCGTTTGTGTCTGGCTTCCTATAAACAAAAGAAGAACAATGAGAGGAAGGCATACCAGGAGGCACCAGCGCAAGCAGTAAGGAGAGGAAGTTTGTGGTACACTCGGGCAGGGCGGTTCCCCGCCACCCATCTGCTGCAGCCAGCCGGGCTGGCACCTTGCTGGCACACTCAGAACGCTCCAAGGAGAAAAGAAAGTTGGTGGGGGGTTGGGGTTTTATTGTTTTGTTTTTCTTTTGTTCTTTTCCTTCCCCTAATAGCAAAGAGGGAGGACTGGCTCCAAAGGAAAGCATGCCTGGATGGCACTTAGGGTCCACTTCCAAAACCCTGTGTTTCCTAAACTGTCCCTCTGCCCTTCCCCCCCTAGCTAGACGAAGTTATAATCAAATTGGGGGTAAATGGGGTGGTCAGGCCACCCCAGACGACGCCAGACAACGCCAGCCGAACTCGAGGAAAAGGAAAGCATCGGAGCAGGTAGAACGTGAAGGAAGAGGTAAGCTCCTCTGCACCATGCGACATAGCCCAATTCCGAGGGTGGCGCCGCGGCTTCACCCTGGGCGCCCCGCCAGCCCCTCTCCCCTGCATCGGCGCCCTTTCCTCATCCTCTGCCCCACGGAGAAGTCGTGGCGCCAGAGCAGCCATATCGTATCCCCGATCCCCAAGGGCAAAGGTGCTCTGGACTCGCTCCTTCGCTCGTTTTTTCCCCTCCCTGGCCGTAACCCGGCTCCCCAAAGCACTGATTTTCCAGGCTTCCTGGGAAATTAAAGGTTCCGCGTACCCATCGCTCCCCTCCCAGCCTTTCAGCGTCCTTGGCGCCCGCTCCTCCGGCCACGGAGGACCGCGAGCTCGACGCTAGTGCGCCCCATAGGGGGAAGAGGAGGGAACCAAACATCTCCAAAGTTTGGAAAAGTTTCCAAAGGGCTGGGGAAGGGGAGCAGGGGCTGCTGACAGGGAGAATGGGGAGGATCACCTGTTGACGGAGGGAGGGAAAGTTTGCCTGGCCCCACCTCCCCAGGGCGCCCGGCTCCCCGCCCCGCCGGGCCCGGCGCTCACCTTGAGCCCGCGGATCTCGCCGAGGTGTAGCTGCAGGCGGCGGTTGACCTCGCGGATGAGGTTGCTGTGGTCCAGCATCGCGCTCACCTTCTCCGCCTCCGCGCGCCGCAGGCAGCGGATCAGCTCCTCCTTGCTCCACTGCAGCAGCTCCTCGTCCGACACTTTGGACAGGTCCTCAACGGCAGTGGCCGCAGACGGGCCGGCAGAGGTTGGCGGACAACTTTCCGCCGCCGCCGCCGATGCACCTCCGGCCGCCTTCGACATGGTATCCGCGAGGTGGCAGGTGCGAGTGGGTGGAAGAGGCAAAGCAACTCCCGAAGACGCGGGCACGGCTGGGCCGCCTCCGCCCACACCCCAGTGCGCTCCAACGAGTCAGCTGCACCGCCCGGGGGCCACTGGGTTGGGGCGGTAGGGGTCGCACTGGACCGCCATCCTACCTCGCCATCCCTGTGCGCGCGCCCGCGCACCCCCAGGGCCGGGCAGCCACCCGCGCGCTGCGGCCAAGGCACATCCCAACTCCGCGCAAGTCCATGGTGAGGGGCGCCGGGAAGCTGGCGCCGCCGCGGGAGACCCTAGGGGGCCCCACCCCGGTTCCCCTGCCCTCTCTGCCGCCCTAATTCGAGCCTGTCGCCCCCCACACTCGGGCACCCACGCACTCACACACGGTCACTTTCCTCCCCCTTGCCCAGCTGCAGCCCCCGCTTCTCTCCTCTCCTAGCCCCGCCGGGGAGCGCCGGGCTCCGCGGCACCTCGGGAGCTAATCCAGCGCCGCCGCCGCCGCTGCCCGAGGGACTGGCGCGGCCGGCCGGCGGCGCTCCTCCTGCCGCCTTTGCTGCGCCCGCCGCCGCTCCCAGGCTGCTGGGAGAAGCCTAGGATTTGCAGCGCCGAGCCGGGGAGGCGTGGGGGGGCCGGGGGGGGCGGTTAAAGGCTGGACCGGCAGGAGGAGGAGCCTGGAGCCGGGGCGGGCCGCCCGCTGCTGCAGCCGCTCACCCGCCCGCTGGGATCCCGAAGCGCGCTGTGCGCTGTCCCGCCGGCAAGGCCGGGGGCGCGGCTCCTTCAGCGCCGGGGCGCGGGTCAGGGTGGGGGGCGGGAGGGGGAGAAGTGTAAGAAGCTGTGACACTCGGTCTTTGAGTGGCTCGCGCGCGCCACCGTGTGGCAGAAGCAACTCCCTCCGCCCCCTGCACGCCAGGCTCGTCACCGGGCAGGGCAAACAGCTGCGAGCAAAATGAAAGATACTGGTATTTTGAGAAATTGGGGTTCAGGAAGGATGGGTAGGAGGACCTGAAGGGTAACCGTCTGACTGTACTTTGGAGAATGGAAGAAGAGGTCGATGGCAAAAGCAAGGGGGAGGGCTTTGGGGGAAGGAACGTTTAAGAAAACCCCTGTACTCTAAGAAGGGGAGAAAGAGGCTTCTGGGCAATACTCTTTAGGGACCATCCACCCCTACCCTCACCCCAGGCCTTTATCTTTTCTAAAAATCAACGACTTTGTGTAGAAGCTTAAGGGGAGGTTCTGAATCTTTTATATTTTTGTTTGAAAAACACCAAAGCCTTAATTAAGGGAAAAACAAAAACCTTCATCTCTTGCTTCCCGAAGCCTGGATTTTAAGGTCAGCACAGTCATCTCCCCTCTGAGCAAAGCACAGCCCCTTACATAAGCTGAAATGCCAGCCAAGGAGATTTTCATTTTCCTCTGTGCCGCAGGCTGCCCTGTATTACTGCCTCGGCTGTTTATGATGGTAATTTCTGGAAGGGGTACTCTGTGTTCCTGAGTACTAACTTTGGGCTACAAGAGCCCCTTCCCCATCCCCAGTTCTACTCACACACGAAGTCGCATGGAATCACCTCTGAGCTGAAAACATGTTTTTTTGCCTGAAGAACTGGATGTATTTGGTCCTGGCATGTCACTTAGGTGAATACTCTCCTCTCCAGGATGGGGACAGGGTCAGAAAACTGCAGGGATTTGCCCCCAGGGGGGCTTCAGAAAACCAGAGTGCAGAGGCAATCATCTCCATCCAGTAGGATGAGAATCTAAGTCAGAGACCCTTACCAGCTGGTCAGTGTGTGTCCCCTAATAAAGCTGCCACCTGTTAAGAAATGATCACTTGGGGACTTCTGAGACCAGACTTCCTGGAGAGCCTGCAAGGTGGTGTTGCCCTCTGACCTAGATGGGCTTCAAGTTCCCCTCAGCTTGACTACACTTCAGACAGGTGTCTTCCTGACCAAAGGTCCCTGACCTCCCTTTTCATAGAACATTTACTTTAGAAAACTTTCCATTGTAAATTCTTTCTCTGCACCCTTGAGCTGTCAATCATCTCCCAGCTTCTCACCAGTTTTACCACCCAGGAATTCTTTCTCAAGGACCTGGGAGCCATCCCTTTGAAATGTGATCATCAAGGATGATGATCCTTGGATCCAAGGATGATAGATCATCAGGGATGATATATCTCTCTGGGAGGTAGAAGCCTAACCTCAATAAGTACCAGTTAGCAAACAGATGGCCTCATCACATTGACCCACGCCCCCCCCCCCCACCCAGCATCCTCTAGTACTGTTGACCCTTGAACAACAAGAGTTTGAACTGTGGGCGTCTGCTTATACATAGAGCGCCAGCCATCCATCTACATTTGAGGCAGGAAGAAGGTAGAAGCAAATGGCAAAAGTTCTCCTGTAATAGTAATATGACCCAGTGAATCTCATTTATATCCTAATAGCCCGGGTTTGCCATCTGACCACCTCGCAGCTTCAAGTGAAGCTAGGTAATTTTTTTAAGTTAAGCATATCAATGCCACAAGTAAAATCAAAGTTGTTTTAATAAGAAATAAGAAAACAAATATTGGATAGGCAACTAACAATTTCATATGCAAACCTTAGCAGTGGACTCTGTATACAGTAAATGGAGGTAGCCTAAAACCAGCCATAAAATGACTAAGTCATTAGGTCCTGATGGTTTTACCTCATTTGTTGTTTTGAACTAACTGTTCCATCACAGCTCACTAATTGCCCAACCCAGATTCTCACTAGGTCTCACCTGACCATCCTTACGGGTCCATCTGACTTCAGTATCACCTGTCTCGAATTTGGTTTCCACAGAACTGCCCAAGTGAACTACCTAAAAAGTCAAGTCCAGCTGCGTCCCCCCTAAGGTAGATTGAATCATTGTTCATAATTCTTCACAACCTCCCTGTATAATTCATACCATCTCTGCCATGCAACTTTGCAGTAGCTCCCACTGAGGGGGGGCAGAGTTTATCCTCTCTTGATGATATTGTGCTTGGCCACAGGACTTGCTTTGCTCCTGGAAAGTGGGTGCACCTGAGGGTGTACCCCTTCTCTGGTGAGAACTTACCCTCTTGTACTTCCACACTTCACGGGGAAAAGAGCTAACCTTGGGTGGCTGTTTTTGCTTCAGTCTGGGCCTCACACAGGGCCACCCTGAAGCACGGCCACCCTCCCTTCACAGACTCAGATCTGTGTGCAAGAACGTGTGATTGTTATTAGGCCACCGAGTTTGGGGGAGATTTATTGTGCAGCATGAATGCTATAGATAGCAGATACAACTCCCCTGCCTAAACCCCCTCAGTGGCATCTCAGTATCTCTCCACAGAGCAAAGCCACATTCCTTAGCAGAGCACAGAGGACGGGCAGTCTGCCCTTGCCTGCTTCTCCAGCCCTCCCCCCACCCTACGTTGCCTCATATTTCATACTTATCCAGTGCCAAACTGACCGTAGCTCCCTACGGGCGCTCTCTATACCTCTGTGCCCCACTGATGCTGTTCTCTCAATGCCTTCCCTGCCTTTTTCCTCTGGACAACTCACACTGTATCCTTCCGTGGGCAACATCTCCTCCAGGTCCCTGGCATCAGCCCACACTTCTCCAGTGGAGGCAGAAGTGAGTATCCCTCTCCACTCCCATAACCTCCATTGCGTACCCCTAGCTCAGCATTTAAAACAGAATATCAAACTACAGAAAATTATAGGTAGAGACTCAGACTAACCCAGCTCAGTCCCAGCAGAAAGTTTAGCTCCAGCCAGAATTTAATAGTCTATCTTTTCCGTTTTCTCCAAACCCTACGGACTCCCATCATGCCCTACAGAACTCCTCAGTGCAATGGGAGATGTTATTGAGGACATTGCTGAGTATATCCCGCAGTGCCTTGTCATGACACTGCACCCTAATCCATGAGGTTTCTTGGCAACTCATTAGTTTTAATCTTACAAAGACTGAATTATGCAACTGGTGTGTATTCTTCTTTGCACTGGGTGCTGGGAAGTCAGATCCAAACTTGTGGCCCACATTCAGTTACTTAGACAAGACTTAAGGAATATAATTTTTTGACTAATTCTGACTTCCAACATTTTTTTACTTTCAAATTTCCTTCTCCAAATTTCCAGATTTCTTTTTTTCCTTGCTCTGTATGTGTCTTTGTAAGTTACCAGATACATACATCTATAAGCACGTATACGTGTGTGTACACACACACACACATGGCAATAAAGAAAGGAAGAAGGGGACAAAAGGGAAAGAGAGGTCTTGTCTTCAATCATAGACCCTATATGTTTTCTCTCCCATTTACTTTGACGTCTTCTCCCTCTATTAGGCCCTAAACTCTGTGAAGACAAGGCCTGCTTCCTACCTAGAGTCCGCACTCAATAAGGAAAGGAGGGAAGGAGGGAGGGAACAAGTTTGCTAGAGGCTTTTGTTCAGAATTGTTTATCCCCCTGGTTTGGAATGCCTCTTCCTTTTAAAATATTAATTACTGTTTGGTATTTGCTATCTTAGAAGGCAAAGGAGTGATCTGCAGTTTAGAAAAGTTTTCAAAATTTTTCAAAATTGTTTCAATGTAGGGTAATATGGTGCTTTGATGAGTTCGTCTCAAAGGGCTACAGAATGCACTCCGGTGACAGGTTTCTTCTCTGATGATGCCAGCGTGAGTTACGGCACCGCGTGAACAAGGCTGAGGCTCGTCTCATTGTATCTGTGTCGTGTCAAGTAACACAAGCAGCCACTGAAACCTCCTATCTTGCTCCACCAAGAACCACTTTCCCAAGCAACACTTCAAAACTCAGTGGAAGTGCAACGGATCTTGGCTTTGCTCCCTACTTCTGAGTCCAGAGCCAGAGAACACGGCCGCTGTGCGGAGCCACGAAGTAGCTGGGAATCCCAGCTCTGGTGAGGAACCTCTGGGGGTGGTGGATGTTACTGCTAGATGCCTCCAAAACATGTTTCCACTGCAAGCCACTGCGGAAGTGCTTTGCCTTGATCCAGCCCCACAAATGGAATATTTAGCAGCTTGCTAGGTTTTATTGCACTCTGTTCTGCCAAGTACTAGGGCAGAAACTGCCAGCGAAAGGTTGATGTAACTGCCAGAAGCACCCAAGGAAGAGAGGTCCAGCCAGCCTGACCCCCACGGTTGAGATCCCTAGTGTCTTCTGGCTCAAGGGAGGGAGCTGTCCTCCTCCCACACCTCCAGGCTCACAGCTGCGCTCGCTCTGTGGGTGGGGGAGGTGTGCATCTCAGTGAAAGCAGAGGGTACTTCAAGGAGCCCCTATTTTCTGTCGTTTGCAAAGGAAACGGGCATACCCACTTGTGGTAATTCCTGGACCTTTAGTGCTGTTTTCACTATTAACCCTCCTCCGGGTCTCTACTCCTCGGATTCTCAGCCTTGGTTACATACTGGAATGACCTGGGGTGTTTGAAACATGCTGATGCCTGGCCCTCTCCCTAGAGATTTCTGATTTAATAAGTCTGGGGGGTGCAGCGTGCACACTGTTTTCTTTTTTTTAAACTCCCCACATGATCCTGCTGTGCAGCAGTTTGAAAATTGCTGTTGTAGATTGTATAGAACACTGTCCAATAGAAATACACTACAAACCACAAATGCAAGCCACAAATACAATTTTAAATTTTCTAGTAGTTGCTTTTAAGTGAAAAGAAACAGGTGGTACTAATTTTAATAATAGAGTTCATTTACCCTAAATATCCAAAATATTCAACAGGTAACCAACATAAACAATTATTAATGAGATGCTTTGCATTTTTGTAGTAAGTTTTCAAAATCTAGCATGTATTTACCTTTATAGCACATCTCAGCTCAGACACGTTTCAAGTGCTCAATAGCCACATGTGACTAGTGGCTTCCAAATTGGACAGCACAGCTGTAGACCATTTGGTTGGGGGGAGGGAGTGGAATAAAGAGTGGTACCTGTGGTGGGCTGAATAATGACACCCCAAAAGATATTCATGTGCTAATCCCTGGAACCTGTGAATGTTACCTTACATGGAAATAAAGGACTTTGCAGATATGATTACATTAAGAATCTTCAGATAGGGTCCTAGCTTATCCCAGGGGGCCCTACATGCAATTACATGTATCCTTGTAGGTGGGCAGCAGAGGCAGATTTCACAAAAGAGGAGACGGCTATGTAACCACATCAGCTGGGATTGGAATGATGAGGCCACAAGTAAGGGAATGCTGGCAGCCACTAGAAACTGGAAGAGTCGAGGAGCAGATTCTTCCTAGAGCCTCTAGAGGAAACACAGCCCTTCCAATACTTTGATTTCAGCCCCTAAGACTCATTTCAGATTCCTGGCTTCCTGTGAGAGAATAAATTTCTGTTGTTTAAAGACACTAAATTTGAGGCCACAATAGGAAACTAATACAGCACCAATTATAACAGAGCACTTCCTTTTTATCTGTATTATTGTAGTTATCACAGCCTGCCTTCTTTTATGGCTAGTTGGATACTTATTGATTTTTTCTTTTTGAGGCAGGGACATGTCTATTCCTTGATGAACCCTCCACCACACCTGGCAAGTAAAGTGTTGGTTGCAGGAGCATCAGCAAAGGTCGCTCAGATGCATCTGAAGCGCAGTCTTCAGGGTGCCCAGACTGTGGTGTGCACTCAGGAATAGCATGAAAGGAAGGCCTCCTCCAGAAGAGATCTCTATGTGGGGAAGTGACAGATCACAAACATCCAGATGCCCATTGGCCCATTGTAACGCCTGCCCACCTTAGTCCCTTGACATGTCTTTGAGAAGCAGTAACCCCAGGAGTAGAAAAAAGGAAGAAAGTGCTAAAAGCAGGAACTGCCTACCAGGTCTGACCTGCGAGGCAAACTCCAGCACACTGGCCCACCCCTGTCTGTCCCAGAGCAGACCCACACCCACACAATCAGGAAGTTGTCAGTCCCTTTGCTCAGCTGCCTGAAATAGACATAGTTAAGAGTCTCACAAGTGAAAATGCCTCTTCACACATTTGCTCAATAAGATTGCTTTTCTCCTAACACAGAGATCAGCTGCCCCGAGGGTGTGCAAGTTTGATTAGGAAGTCTGCTCTTAGGCAGACAGACAGTCTCCTGCCAGCATCAGTACCACCTGGAATGTTGGCTTATAATTGCCCCCATGTAGTTAAAAATGATAAATGGCAGAGCAAAAGTTGAGGTACACTCATTGCCTTTCAGAACAGCACCTTCCAAAGTGCCGTGGTCATACTGTACTGGAGGAGAACTCTCATGGACGAGGCACACAATCTTATTGAATCAACTATGGGACGGGCATTTGATCCCATTTTACAGATGAGGAGTCCAAGGCTCAGGCCAGACTCACACAGTTAATGTAGAGTGTCATCCTAATGATCATCTTCACCAAAAGAAACAGGAGGAGTATGAAGACTCTGCAGGTGACTCTCTGGGCCCCTAACCTTACATACAGCCTTCAAGAAGTGGAATAGGGGTCTTCAGTGGTGTATTCAGTGAGACCCAGGTTTTTGGAAATAGCAGTCCAGCAAGCAAAGAGTGAGAACAGGCTCTGAAGGTGACAGAAAGAGAGTCCTTATGCCTTTGCCATATTAATTTGCCAATTAGGACTTGTAAAGAAGTCCTAATTGCAGAATAATTTGCAAGGAAGGGAGTTGTAACTTGTTTTCTTTGGTTTGTCTGCTAGCATCTACAGAAGTTGCTAAGGCATGTGCTTTCCCATGGAGATGTTTGCATATGATGCTCTGTGCCTCAGCGCCACTGTGCTGCTGGTAATTCCTACCCCTTCATGTCGCAGCCTTAATGTCACTGCCCCAGAGACACCATCACTAATCAGGTCATCAAAAGGACCTACTCCTTCATCGTGGATTCATTGCCTTATTAGTTTCCTTTATAACACTTTTCATTTGCAATTTATGTTTTTTTTTTGTTTACTCTCCATTTTTCAGCTGGGAAAGGCATGAAGGGAGGAATTGTTTGTGTTGTGCCTGACCCATGGTAGGTACTCAGGAACTCTTTTAGTAACTGGATAAGTTGCAGATGTTAAATACTTGCTCATCAGCACAGCAAGCCCCAAATCACTCTGTGCTTTATAACAGTACAGATCCCCCAACACCGGAATGCTAATTCAGTTGGTCTGGGATGAGGTCCTGGAAATGTGTATTCAAAGGCTGCTTCTTGGCTGACTCTGATGTGATCAATCATTAGAACAGCATGTGGGAGCCCCGTGCCTGCCTCCTCACACAATTTTTATTTGTTGTCTTTGCAGTGAGAGTCATGGCAACCACCTAATTCACACACTCATTTCTGGGTCTTTGGGATGCCTGAGAGTATCTTGTGAATCCTATTTGCGTATGTACCCTTGTCTATCCACGAGAAGCCATGAATAAGATTCAGGGCTAATGTTACCCCTTATACACCGTGAGTTAACGCTCCCCAGCAAGAAGGAGAGACAAAGACCACCACCATGGTGGGAATCTGGGGAATATTCAGGGCAGCCGAGGAATTCTACTTTCTGGAAAATGCATTCCAAGTTCCTTGGAACCTGAAAGTGACATATATCTTTTGGGGGCTTGTGAAAGAACCAGAAGCTGGACTACCTAAGGATGGCCAGGGGAACTCTACGCAGGCTTGAGTGATAGGAGACCAACTTTAAATACTCTCTTAGCAATAGATGGGGAATGAGGCTGGAAATGGCAGCAATAGAGAGCAGAGGCCACAGCCACAGAGTGGTGACATAGAAAGAAAAATCTGGAAAGGAATCAAGTACCTGAGAAATTAACTTCACTCTGGGCCTTTACTGTTGTCCATGGGCCAGCAGCATTGTCTTCACCAAAGACCTTGCTAGAAATTCAGAATTTCTGTCCCTACTCCACAAGTACTGAATGGGAATCTGCCTTTTGACGAGCTCTCCAGGCAGTTTATAAGAACTTCAAAGTTTGAGAAGGGCTGACCTAAACCAATGGCATTTGGTGAACTAGAGGAAATTCCTTAGAATTTAGGAATTCCTTAGCTTAGAGGAAATTCCATTGTGGGCTTATTCAAGCCTCAATGACATCTAAGGCTGGTGGGACCAGGGAAACAGGGCTTAACCACTCTTTCCTTCCTGGATGTCTCATTTGATCAAGGAGGATGTGAGCTCACTGGAGCCAAGGAGAGTTCACTAAACTCCCTCCTGACCCTCCCAGGGTGTAGCCTAGGGAACTGGAATTGGATTTGTGATAAGCAGAGACGTCAGGTAAAGATGATTCTGAAGGGTTGACTGGGATCTGCTTCTACCATTTTCTCTTAAAGATTCTTGGCCTAGAACTTTAGCCTCCTAGGATGATGTGTGAATATGAAGATCACAAAACTTTAGAAGATGGTTTAGGAATCTGTTATTAATGCTCCTAGGTAGACGGTGCCATTCCTCAAAAGGGGGTCTTTCCAGAGCTGGAGGTGTGGCTGACTGTATTGCTTTAATCTGCATTAAATGGCCCAAAGGGAAGGTTACATAAAAGTGCAAGAAATCATGAAACCAATTTAGGTAGCAGCTGAAAACAAAACAAAAACAAAACATTGGTTCTCTGGTTCATTGCCTTTCATCTTCTCCCTGGGGCACAAAGAACTCTCATCTGCATCATAATATCATTGCCACTCATTTAGCCCCCGCTGGGTATGGGAACCAACAATAATTCTTATTTTGAGGCCAATGTGTCAGACACTGCAAGCACGACCTCATATTCACCCTCTTTTGTGGTGATCTGTGTGATACCCCAGTGCCTTGAGTAAGGGCAGTTTGAGGACTTTTTAGAAAATTGCTGAATAAAACAGTGTGATGTGTGAGATGTGTGTGTGTGTGTGTGTGTGTGTGTGTGTGTGTGTGTGTGTTTGCATTTGTGTATGTGTGGATTCTTGCCTTTACAGCAATTAGAAGAGAAGAGACTTTGGACAGTGAGAGTAGAAAACTAGATTAAAAGATATAATTACAATCCAAATAAATGTGGCCATTTTCTCAAAAAAATAAAAGAAAGTAAAATCTGCTCTAGCCAGGATCTCCTGTTTGTTCTTTAAGGAAATTATGCTCCTAATTATCACATTCAAGTTTTTCTAAGAAATGAAATGCTTCTACGGGCATATGTTTTAAAAATTTTAGTAGAATTCTTTGCATATGTGTAAAACATTCAATAAACAGTAGCTGTTGGTTTAATTACTGTAATATCCAAGGATGACAATCATGCATATTGTGAATGTTTAATGCTCAATTGATTATCTGAACGTTAACTTTGAATATTTGTGTCCATATCTTATCACCTGTTGCTATGAGGCAAAGTTACAATTCTACAATAAAATTTTCAAAGTCAGGCAGAGAGCAAATTTTCCCTTATTCCACCTTTGTGTTCTATTGTGGCATTCAGTGGATTGGATGAGGGCCACCCACACTGGGGAGAGCAGTCTGCCTATTCAGATATTAATTTCATCCAGAAACACTCTCACAGACACAGGTAGAATAATGTGTGGCCAAATATCTGGGCACACTATGGCCCAGTCAAGTTGACACATAAAATTAGGTAAGGTGCATGGTGGACCACAGGCTGCATTCCAGCCCCCATCTGCCCATCAGCTGGGCACAACAGTGTAGAACACAATCTATACAAGCACATGCAGTGACCCTGCCCACCATGTTAAGAACTGCTCTAAGAAATGGCCTCCTCTTCTCCAAATCCAGGGACCTCGAAGTCTTACCTTTGTGGCTCTCTCAATCCCACAGTTTCTGGACTGATCACGGTTTAAACTCCATATAATACCCCAACAATGGGTACTTCATTTTAGGAGCTATTCACATGAAGCCTCCTTTTAATTTTTTACCCGGGGCACGCAGATATGCATCTGAGTTACATGACTTACATAGGTCAAGGGTGCGATGTTGAGCCCTTCCTTTCAGTGGGAGAAGCACAGCTTTCCCCTGGACTGACAGGTCTGTGAGACACATTCAATTTCCCCTCAGTGAGGAATCAGAGAACAGAGGAAATCAAAAAAGAAAACAGCAGGAAGAGAACAAAAACCAAAATGAGTCCACAAAATAAAGAATCATGTACACGAACAGGGAGGTAAACAGAGATAACAACTGGCAAAGCATTCAGTGAGTACTGAGTCCCAGAAAGGACATGTGTGCAGAACAGCGGCACACAGAATGACTCACTGTTTACCGGCCACGGACAGGGTGCTGTCAAGTTCAACACACGTGAGAAAATTAGGAGCAGAAAGTGTGATGCCTGGAGAGCAGTGGTGTAGGGCTGGCATCAGAAAGCACACAAAACCTACCTTTATCAGGTCTTCAAAAGCTGGGAGAGTGGCGTGTAAAATTCCCCCACATAAGGTTCACACATACGGAATATAAATGTTTCATAAAGCAAAGGGCTGGAATAAATCACAGTTCCAAGCGAGTAAAAGAGGAAAAAAAAAAAAAAGGTTTAGATGTTGCTGGCTAAGAAATACAAACATTGCAACCAGGGAAAACTGGAGAATATAGTTCTTGCTGTGGTGACAGGTTTAGAAACCAAACATGACTCTGATGTGGAAATGCAATTATTTATGCTGGAAGAATAAGCATAACTTGGTTTGCCTTAAAATATACTTTCTGTGTTCATCCCTGAGATCTGAAAACCCAGAAGGGAATCTCAGACCCAAGAAGGCAGGAGCTTTGAGGATGGGGGTTTTAGGTGATTTTCCACATATAGAGTGTGAAATTCTGGCCTTTTGCCTGCCATGTAGAGATGTGTTTACAGCTAGTCTTGATTAAGTCTTTGCTTAATCATAGTGAGTAGAAAACAGTTCCAGGTCAGCTTACCCTCCAGAAATCAAGGACTGGGCTTCCAAATGCCCTTCATAATTGAGTCTCCACTCAGAGAACCTGGACCTCAACCTCCTAGGGAAGAAGGGTCATCATCTCTGTCATTCTCGCCCGTCCATATCCTTGCCAGCGTAGCCTGGTGTACTCTCCCTCCATCGACAGTTGCACATCCAGTGGGTTTCTCAACCTAACCCATCCAAACCCGAACTCCTAATAGTTTCCTAAAACTGCTCTCCCTGCAGCCTTCCCCTGCAGCAAATGACCACTCCATTCTCCCTGTTACACAGACCAAAACCATGGAGTCATCCTTGACTTTCTCTCTCATACCCTCGTCTAATCATCTGTAATCCTATTGTTCTACCTTCAAACTATATTCAGAATCTGACTGCTTCACACAACTTCTGTTGCTGTCACCCTAACCCAAGCCGCCACCATGCCTTGCCTGGATTATTGCTGTAGCCTCCTAATTGCACACCCTGCCTCTTCCTTTGTCACCCTTGTTCTGTTCTCAGCAGAGGTTAATGTAAGTCAGATCATGTCACTCCAATGTGCAAAGCTCTCCAATGCCCCCCTCATGAAAGCCAAAGTCCTTAAAATGACCTAGAAGGCCTTGGTCCATTCTCTCACATCCATTCTCCCCTCCCTCCGGTCGGTTGTCTGGCCTGATCTCTGTGACTTTCTCCCTTGTTCACTCTGCTTCAGCCACACTGACTTTATCTGCTTCCTTTAACACACCGAAGTCAGTCCCATGTTAGGACCTTTGCACATGCTTCTCCCTCGGCTCAGGCCCCTGTACCAAGTGCCTCTCATTCCCTCACTGCCCTCGAGCTTTCAGGTCTCAACTGAAACATCTCCCTAAGGGCTTCCCTGGCCACATTGCTTAAATGTGCTTAAAATGTAACCCACTCTTTCAACACTTCCAAACCCCTCCCAATGTGGATTGTCAGAGAAGGAAGGGTGGGATCTCTCTCTACACAGCTGCAGGGCCGAGGCTGTTTAATATTGCCATCTTGTAGCTGCACAGTCTGGAACGTGTGACCTCCTAGGTTGCCAGAGAAGGGAAGAGACAGCTCAGAGGTGGCACACTGCCCCTTACCTCCCTGGACATAGGACCGGCACAGGTCATTTTCATGTATATTTCATTGGCTTCAACTAGTCAGTTTCACCCAGTTGCAAAGAGGCTAGGAAGTGTAGTAGTACTCTAAGTGCTCAAGAAGGAAAGAACAAGACACAGGTAAATTCTATACCATGAACTACAAACTGTTTCCTTGGAAATCCTTCACAGCTTGGGCAGTAGGGATCCTTGTCTCCTTATCTTATTGTTCTAAGAGTCATCGTAGATTGATTCCTTTTCACTCATCCCATTCAACAAACATTTTTTAGTGTCTCCTATGTGCCAGATATTGTGGGTGACGCTGAAGATACAAGACAGCGGGTAGTGTTGTATTCCTGGCTGCGGTACCCCATGGCAGGGTGGGATAGGCACACCACAATATGTGACACCAAATTCCCCCACCCAAGGTCAGTGGCATGATGCACATGCCCTACTGGATGGGTGTGCAAGATGGACACAAGAGTCTTACTTTCCCCAGGAGTGTTGATATTCTAAAGGGATGCTACCAATGTAAGCTTTCCTGAAAGATCTTGCAGCCTTCTTAGAAACTTATAGATCCACTGTATACATAAGTAACCATATAACTTACTATGATCTCCTTTATTCAAGAAATAACACATAAATGTTCATTTGATCTTCCCAGAATGATGAATTCATCACAAACATTTTCCTCCTTCTTTGAACCACAGGTGTACACCATAGAATTTTTTGCAGCACTTAGAAGCAGAAATCCAAACATGCTAACAACAAGGGTAGAGTTTATTTTTTTTAATTTGCTGTCTAGTAGTGGAAAATGTAAAATATACAATATTTATAAATACAATTTATGTAAGTTAAAAATGCATATACTTGAAACCACAAAACACTATATATTCTTCAAGAAAAATGTATATCCTATATATATGTTAAACACACTAGAATGGCTGCTTATAGAAGAGAAAGAAAATGAAGTGGGGATCAGGATGAAAGGAGAGGAAATAATAAAATAAAACAAGAAAGCTTCCTGGCGTGGACCATAGTGATAACATGCCATCAACTGAGAAATATGACTAACGTGTCAAATATCAAGTTTTACATTCTAAATTCTTTTTCTTTTTTGAAGAGGCACTCAGAAAACATTTGTTGAATGGATTAATGAAAAGATATCAATCTAAAATTAGTATTTAGAGCAGTAAGACAGACTGACAATACTTCCTTCTGTACTTCCATATTCTAATCTAAGCCCAGAATTAAGCCTATAAGTAAATAAAAATAATATATCATACTTATCATACTTTTTTCTATCAAATTGACAAGCATAAAAAGTTGTAACACACTTTGTTAGCCAGGATATAGAGAAAAGAGCACTTTCAAATTACTGATAAGAATATAAAATGGTACATCTTTCTGAAAAGCAATATTTGTTGAGATCCATAAAAATATTTATAGTCTTTAACCCAAAACTTCCACTTTTAGGAATTTATCATAATAAAAATAATTTAGGTACAATCATCATATTTGTATAAAATGATTTTTGAGGCAATATTACTTGAAATAACAGAAAATTGCAAATAATGTAAATGTTCAGAAATAGAGGATTGGTTAAATGAATTTTGATATATCTATATGATAGAATTATATTTAATTAATATGTAGTGATATAAGAATATGTTTATGAAATATTACTAAGCAAATGTAGCACTCTAAAATATGCCATGTAATTCCAATTTTAAAAACAGGAGGATTGTACATTAAAATAATGTTAGATATCTCTGCATTAATATATTAATTCAATGAATATTGAGTGGTGGAATTACGTATGATTTTTATATTCTTTGTTCTGATCTATAGAGGATATGTATTTTAACTGGAAAAATACTATACTTATTATAACATAGTATAATAGTTATAATATAGTAGTTACAGTATTTATATGTAGCATGATAGTATAGTATTTATATACAGTATAGTATTTATATATAACATATAATAGTAGTTATATATGACAAACATCAGTGAATATATCAGATAATTCCACCTATTATACTATGTTATGTCTCAAAGCCATGAAAAAGCTGATTATCTTTAAAAATTTTTTAAATGAAACGCTTCCCTGTTTACAAAATTCTCAGATCTTTGTCACAAGTACATTTCAAACATTACTCAGTCATACATTGCTGTGTCATCTTGAATCACTGCATCATTCCCATGTTAATAATTAAAGAGAAAGTCATTTTGAGATAAGAATATGGATTAATAAAATATTCCCTGTAATTTTCTAGACCTTAACCAAGAATTCATTAAAACATTTTATGAAGGTTCTATTTGTGATTAAAATCAAGGGAATCCATTTTATCATCAACATGGGTGTTCTTCCAGTTCAATCATGTCAGGACAAAAGAAATGACAAAGCATTATGACCCATTTGAAGCTAAGAGTTCTATTAAAACCCATGTTGGCTTTTACTTTAATAATAAAGAATAAATGTTATTTAATTTTTTTTACTCTGAAATATAAAATCCTGGAGGGGTGGAGAGATAAGCAAGGGATGGAGGGAGTCAAAATTCAAACACATATATTTTCTATTCTTCTATGGGTAATGGCTAACTCTAGTATCTTATCACTTTAATAAATAAATCTTCTTGGGAGAAAATTTAAAAACCACACACATAAAACAAAAACTAGCCTGGATCAAGATTTAAATTTCACTGAGAGCAAATGTTACATTAAATTAAATTTTTTAATTCCACTGTGATGGGTATAGCCATAAAAACAAATATGATATTTTCAGTCTATTAAGGACACACCAATACAAAAATGAGGTTTGTTGGTAGTTAGAGGAAGGGCGACATATTCCAAGGCAAAATGTTTGCAGTTAATATCATCTGATGGATAGTACTTTTTTAGTGGTTAGTTACTAGGTGTTGCTAAGATTTAGAAAAGTGTACAAGCTTTTGTTAAGTATACATTTGCAAACCTGTCTACCACCTGTTACTTTGAACTATTGGCTTCTTTAATATAATTTTTTAAATTGCACTATGCAGATGACTTAAGTTATTATGAACAACCCATAAGATCAGATGTGTTTAAAACTCATAAATGCAGCTAATGTGAAAAACATTAATTAAGAAATCGATTTTGATGTCTTGCTTTTTTTAAAAATGATAACCCTGTCTAGATCTGTAACTCCTATGATATCCCTTTCTCCAAATAGGAGACATACACCTATCTTTTCTATCACATTTTGTTAAGGACTTAATATGTTCTCCCCAAATTCATATGTCGAAGCCCTAACCACCTCCCCACCATGTGGCTGTATTTGGAGATGGGGCTTCTAAGGAAGTAATTAAGGTTAAATGAGGTTATAAAGCTGGGGCCCTGATCCCACAGGGCCTTATCGCTCTCTTTCCTAAAGAACACAGAAAAGAGGTCATCTGAGTATAAAAGGCAGCCATCCATAAGTCAGAAAGAGAGCTCTCACAGGAACTGAATTGACCAAAACCTTGATCTTGGACTTCTAGCCTCCAGAACTGTGAGAAAATTAATTTCTGTTATGTAAGCCACCAAGTCTATGGTATTTTGTTATGGCAGCCAAAAGCAGACAAATACATAATTATTTCATATAATTTACATATTTGTTTGGTACTTACTTTGTACCAAAACAAATGTAAGTTATTGACTGATTGGATTCTACTAAATACAAGCTTCTTCTACTATCTGGACTTTGTATTCATTCTGCAAATTGGGGATTGTGAATGTGTGGCACCCATGCTACCATTCTCCATTCCTAAATAAAATGGTAGACATTGCTAATTAATCATAGCATTATTTCCTACTGAATCTAGACCTGGTCAGCAATCCAAGCAGCCATCATCGAATGATGATGAGGTAGAGATTTAAGTTGAAATCTATGCATCGTTCATGGATTAGACGATAAGCTCATTGAGTGCTTGGATATTATCTTATTTCTTTTTTATAGCCTATAACCCTTGACATGATAGAAGCTCAGTAAATATTCACTGAATTAAATAAATTATATCCTGAGTATAAACCTTCTATAAAGAAAGATCCCCACACAAGAGCTCTGGGCCTTGAGTCAAGATAAGCTTGTCTTGATTCTACATGAATGCATGAGAAAGAAAGTGTGTGTCTACTTTTAACTTTGACTGAATTTTCATCAGGTATGAATAATGAGTCATAATAAGGATCATAGGAATAATTCATAACAATAATACATAATTCATAATAATGAATGGTGCATTACGCATCATTATATACGAAGTTCAAAGCTGGAAGATACAAGGACACAAAGGAGTAGAAAGCTCAGCCCCTTGTCTTGAAGAACTCCCCATCCAGTTGAGATATTAGACTCTTACACATGAACATTTCACTCACAATATGAACAGAATGTGACAAGTGCAACTGCCAAGTGAATGGTTTTGACAATAGAAGCATAAGTGTTAAGAGGAAGATGGTTGCATGTTCCCCAAATAGGTGCATACTCTCTACACTGCCCTGCCCCATCATATGCAAAGCAGATGGAGGGGAATGATTTTCTTAATTCTTGAGCAGCCTGGGAGATGCAAAGCCTCCCTTTGATGACTCAGTAACCCATGGTCAAAGTCTTGTCATCCTGATTTAAGATGTTCTTACCTTCAATAGCAATTCACAGCAACAGAAAACACGTGAGGCTCCAAACCCATCTTTGGAACAAAAATTCTAAAAACTAACAAATTGGTGGCTTTCTTGCCCTCTGACAGACACTTCCTAGGGCTACACATACCTTACTGAGTTAAGTCAGGAGAGCAGCATTTAAATTTTTAACTAAGAATGAATTTGGCCTTGCTGAACTAGTGGTAATGAATCACTATTATCCTTAAAATCACCGAGAAAATAGCCTGTCACCCATCACATGTTAAGCAATTGGCAAATCAGCAATACATATTTATTAGCATTTGATTACAGAGAAACTCTAAATCGTTCTGTGAGTCTGATAATTTTCTTTTTAAGTGGAAACTAGATGAAGAAGAAAAAGTATCAAGTTTCCCATGCATGAGGACTCAAAATACCCTTTGAAGACACTGAAACTTGTACCAAGTGGCAGCCGGAGTTTTCAGAGCAGTTCACTATAGTAGACACTAAGAATCATGTCCCAGATTACTTTTTCCCTGGCAGTCATCCAGTTTATTTATAGAATGAGATAAAAGGAAAGAAATATCCCCAGGCTCCATGCTGGGTGCCATAAAGAGGCATCCCCTGTTCTCCTCTAAATTAAAAAAACAAAAAAACACAGAGTCTTGTTCTCAAGATGTAGAACCACATCTTTCCACCTTCAACCTTTCACCTTCAACCCCACTTCCCTAGGACATCTGGATCTCAGGATAAAAGGAACCCAGACTCTGGTTGATGGAGCTACATATTTTTAAGAATAAGGGTTAAAATGACCTCATGCTTGAGAAGAGCTGGCAATTGGTAGAGCTTTCCCTGTTTAAAAAGGAGAAAAGTTTTGTGTTACCAAGTGAATCACTTTCTCCAGCTGTAAACAAATAACTGAAAGAGCATGAAGGACAGAAATACTGAAAAAGGAGAGAAGGAAGGGGTAAAGGCTACCACTCTTATTCTTACTTTTGAGGAGGTAAATAGGCACAGGACTCTTTCTGGTCCTACCTCTCCCAGACCAGCAATGGACAGAGGCGGAGAAGGAGGGCTGGCAAGGGCGTGCATTCAGTCCCCCACACCACCTGCTCTCCCGCCCATCACCTGCTCAGTTGGAGAAATCATTGTGTAAGTGGTTTTCTGGCTCTTCTCAAAAGAGAAATCCCCAAAGGAATCTCCAAAAAGTGATGAGTTATTTGGCTGGCATCCCGGAGATGAGAGGGAAGAAGGAAAAAAAGAGGAAGAAAATCAACATTATTGAGCTCCTAGTTAAAGCCAGACACGTTTAATCTATTTAATTCTAGCAATCAGATATGAGACACTGAATTCAGATGAGACCTAGATTTGAATCCCAACTCTGCTACTTACTAGCTATATAACTAAACCTCTCTGAAAGTCAGTAGTCTCGTCTGTAAAGTGGGGTTGTTAATAATAATCTTCTAGGATTATGGACAAGATTATGTGAGGTCATGCCTGTATACTACTTAACGTGATAAATGGTAGTAACAATTTATCAAAAATGAGCTCTGTTTTATGCATGAAATACATGACTCAGAGGCGTAGGCAACTCTCCCACCAAGTGATACCCAAAAGACAGCACATTTCCTCCTGGGATGATGCCTGACTAGTTCAAAACATTATACAAGTATGCACATGTCTTTAAAAGGCACATACATTCTATACATTCAGGAGTCACTTATTAAAATCCCTTCATAATAATGTGAAACAAAGATCTTTGAAAGTGACCTTGAGATACTGCGTGTCAGTCCCTGCCCCAGGCCATCCTATTGGTCAGAGTGAGAACTCAGCTAGCCGAGGGCTCCTTGGAGCTCCTTCCTGACAAACCAGGCTCTCCTGTTGCCTTCCTCCACCTCTCTTTTGGATGGGTTCCCTTGCACTTACTTCCCTAAACTTCAGCGGCAGCACCCCTGCCCACTCCTGATGAGATTCTTACCCATGGATCTTGTGGTAGAAATAGAATTCTCACCAAATATTATACTTTCTCTCCTACATTTCCTGAGCCCCTTAAAGTTACAGGGCCATCTGATTAGTTCTAACCAGTAAAATGTGACCAGAAGTTACATATATCATTTTTGCACCAAGGAAGTGAAAAGCCCATGTCAGATTCCCCAGTCTTATTTCTCCTGTTGTGGAGCATAAAGTCTACATGACCCAAATGATGCAGAGAGTAAAATAGCAGAGACTTGGTTAGCTTGGGTCCCTGAGTGACTGTGTGGAACAGATCATCACACAGTACTGCAATGGATACCTTGTATAAGAAGTCAACTTTCATTTTGTTAAAACATTAGTTTTGGGGCTGTGTGTTATTACAGCACAATGTAGCATACTCTAATTTATACAAAACGCAATTTCTGCCTATAAATTAGAAGTGGATCTCTTGTTCTTGGCCACCTGTCCATGACTCCCATGTTGGTTCTCATTTTGCCTTTTTGATCCTAGCATGCTTTGCAGCAAGTGCAGAACCTGAAGCTCTAGTCACCCAGGAGTTAATTATCTGAATTCCTCCTTCTCTTTTCTACCCCAAATCCTACTTCAACCCCGAGCTGATCAGGAGCTGACCCAGCTGGAAATTAGTTAAGTCACCAGAATAGAGAATGGAACAGTGAGTTTTCAGCTGAAGCAGAGAGAGTCACTAGAGCATGGGAGGTGAAAGAAGAGAGAACTGACATCGCAGAGATCAGGGGGTAAATGTGCTCAGTCAGATGGGGTTGCTCAGAAGTGGGAATTAAAGTCAGAGTCTTGGATCCAAGAGCTTCAGGATGGGAAGATGAGGCCAAAGGGAAAGTGAGTCATGATCAAAGTTTTGATGGTCCTGGGAATTCCCTCTAGCCCTGGTTGGTGTACATGGCTTACCTCTACTGGGTCCAGCAAGTGAGTGTGCAGAGGTAGTTCTGATTGGCTTCAAGGATCAGGTGTCTACTAGCACAGAAGCACTGACCAATCTGCTGTGCTAGGTGATCTGTTAAATCCTATCGCGCATGTTAATGCACTGGGAAACATGGTTTATTCCATGCTCCTTGGTGCAGGATCTCTCTTTTCCCCCAAATGCAGCAATTCATACATCTCTTACCAGTGGTCTCCAACCTAACATGCTTAATAACTTGCTTCGTATTCTAAAAGCTTACAATCTTATTCACTTGCGTAATGCAATTTCCCCAGAATAAGCACAGAGCTAACTGAGGAAGTTAATGACTAATTTCTCAAGCCAAATAAGATGTTCACATTACCTTTTAACATTCAGGTTTGTGACCAGATTATCTGATTTGGCTATGAAAGCAATAATCACAACTTACACCCCAAATAACATTAAAAATTAATGTGCAGTGGAAAAGTTAATTAAGATTATGAAATATTAATTATCCTTTTTGATCTTTTCATTTAAAAAATCCATTCTCCCTTCATTTGCTCTATATTCATAGCTGAACTGTAGATGATGTATCTCTGAGTTTACAAGGCTATAACCAGTGATATTTACAAGATAAATCTTCATATCACACACTGAATATTCAATGAGAAGCAGCACACTGCCCAGTAGCTCCTCTATTATTGATACTCTGCATATCTGGAGAAACTGTAAATCTTTTCATATAGGCCAAATTAAGTTTGTGATTAAAGGAAAAGTCAAAAAAATCCATCTACTTCAGGCCTCCAGATATAGTGAGAGGAAATGTTGTCATTAACGAGCTTTATAAAATGATCCAATTTAAACCGAGCCAAATGCTTTTACTGTGAAGGAACACTGAGTTCACTTCTAGAGTGGTTCCCACATCACTAAATTCCACCTGACTATATTTAAGAACAGATTCCATTGTTCAATTCTTTTACCTTTCAGAAATTGTTTTTTCACTTTGTGCATATGGGACCTCATATATCTTATTCACCTTCTGCCAATGTAATAATCCCCATCCCTGCTGAAACTGAAGAAAGAAAGAGTTCATGAAAACGTGTGCATTTAAAATCTGAAATTTTAAGATATTTTCAAATTCTAAACCCCTTTCTTTTATACAAAGCTGGTGCTACTGTTAGAACCTGTGGAGGTGGTATCAATTTAATTTTTGTTGTGCTTTTCAAACCATATAACAGTTTTATTTGACGTTCTTGGCATGTTGGTTAGTATATTACTAAACAGACAAACCAAGTTGAAATGGGGTAGCTTACCAGAGACACACCCCCTGCCCCAGATTTTACAATTGTAGTAGAGCTCTTGTGAGAAACTTCTGGGGCTTCTGTTCCTAGATGGGGAGGTGTGGAGCACCCCCAGAACCAGTTAAAACTGCCAATATTATAAAAGGAAGAATGACTGGTCCACTGACCAGGGCCTCTGAGTAGGCCTCGTTGCTCCCCCACTCACCTCTACACTCCAGGGACTTCTTGTAACTCTGTCTAAGGGCTTTCCTCTAGCAGTGAGAGCATACTTGGCCACCCTTAGAGCAAGCAAGAGTGCTGAAGAGTTAAAGTCTCCAGGAGAAGCCCTTAACCAATGACTGACAGGAATTTGGTGTATAGATACCATCTTACTTGCCTTTCAGCTGGGATCATTCTGAAGCATTCTACACTACCTCCTAGAGTTCCCCAACAGGGTAACTCTTTGATACATTATCTTTCACCAGCCTCCTTCACCTCCTTACTTTACTTCTTAATTCCTTTACTGATATTTCCTAGGATCACCTCCTAAATAAACTACTTACACTTGAATCTTTGTCTAAAGGTCTATTTTTTTAGAGGAAACCAAAGGCAAATTCCTTGTGCTTTTGAGTGTTCAAAAGAAAAAGTCATCTGAATCCCTTGATGGATAACTGAACAGAGAAGGGGTGATCCTGGGTCCTTGAGGTGATTAACCACAGAATTGGCTCTGATCCTGACTCAATTACTGTAGTAGTTCTGGATGGTAGTTGTGCATGGAAACATGAATACGAAAACTTCCAGCCTTGGAGTCCAAGCATGGGCAGCTTGGCCAAGGTTAGCTGAAGGAGTGGGATCATATCCCCCAAGAGTTGTAGTAGGAAGAGCAGGGTTCTATCACCTCCTCTTCAAAGGAGGGGACCAGCAACTGTGAGCAGGCAGTGCAGCACTGAACTTCTATAAGCAACATTATTTGGTGGTGGGAACATCAGCTACTGTGGTTACCGAACCCAGTGATACTCAACTTGGGTGCAGAGGTTGGCGTAAAATTTTTGGACTGTGGAAGCTCCTAGAGCTATGCTAACCAATATGGTAGTCGCTAGCTGCATGTGGCTATTTAAATTTTAATCTAAATTAATTAAAATTAAATGAAATTAAAAGTTCAGTTCTTCATTTGCACAAGCTACATTTCAAGCATTCAATAATCACATGTGAGTAGCATCATGGCAGAAAGTTCTATTTGACCGTGTCTCCCTAGAGTTATTGAGCAGTTCAGGAAGAGGGGAAATCTCAAGGAAAAAAGACATATTAAACTCTTGACAATAGGGATCTAATATATAGCATGGTGCCTATAGCTAACAACATTCTACTGTATACTTGAAGTTTGCTAAAAGAGTAAATCTTAAATTTTCTCACCACAAAAAAGAAATAGTAATTATGTGAGGTGATGGACGTATTAGTTAACACTACAGTGGTAATCTTTTTGCAATATGTAAGTGCATCATGTCAACATATTATACACCTTAAGTTTATACAGTGTTATAAGTCAATTATATCTCAGTAAAACTGGGAAAAAAACACTGGAATAAGTAGTAAGATAGCCATTCTAAAAACAAAAAGATGTGCCTTTATAGGCACCCTAAGTTTGTTAGGGTGCATATAAGTTTTCATATTACAGAATTATAGAAGTTACAAAATTACAGAATTACTGCAAGAAAGTTTAGAAATTATACAGGCCAACCTCCTGAACTAATGCATGAAAATAAGATGAGTGTACCTATGAATACTGGAAGAAGTAATGCATAAATGCTAAGGGAGCTATAAAATCTCTATTGCAGTTAAAGAAGCAAGGGTTAATTTTAGCTGGGGCCAATAGAGGTAGGCTTTGTGGAGGAGGTAGCATCTTCAATAAGCCTTGAAGTATATGTAAGATTTCAGTAGGTGAAAAAGTGAGGATAGGACGGGCACTTAGACTGAAGTCAGAAGCCAAGTTCAGGGAAGTTTTATTTGTCAGATTGTCTCTGTAGTGTACAATAAAGATGGACCCGTGAGCTGCAGCCACTTAAAGGAGAATGAAGTCTGCTTCCTAGCACAAAGCCAGACCTAAAGACCCTTTCTGGGAAGACAGACTTCATATCTTTTTTCCCATTTATCCCTCCTTAGCTAGCTATTGTTAGGGCAACAAAAAGTGATTTCTCATCACAATACCACCTCAAGTGTTCTAATGATCTACACCCTCAGGGTCAGCCCCTGTCTACAATTCTGCAGGTCTTGAGGCTAATTCTTAGAAACTAGATGATGGTGGTGCCTTTACTCCTTTGCTCAGAGCAAACAGAACAGACTGCTCTTTCTATGGGGTGATTTCAGGAGAACATCCTATTATGATGCTCTGTCCTAATTCCCACCCTAAAACCTTATAAAATGGCCAATGAAAGAACTCTAAGTAGCTTAAGCAAATAGGGAATTTGTTGGTAGGATTCTGGAGGAGCTCAGAGAATCAGAGGGAGCTTATCTCCCAAGCTCTTAGCAGGACAGGGAGGGCAGCGCTGAAGCTCTCAGAAGAAAACAGACTTGCACGTCACCTGGGCTTTCCCTGTCCCACTTTTGTGCTGTTCCCCCTGGGGTGCTCCTCATCCTTTCTATCTGCAGACAGGCTCTGACACCCAGCTGTGGACATGGCACCACAGCTGCAAACTTGCATCCTCATGATTCTGTCATCAGAGAGGGCAGCTCCCATTTAAGTACTCACAAGGAAGAACTCATAGGGCATCTCTGGATCCATCACTGTGGCCAGGGAACTAGGGATGTGTAAAATGATGACAGTCTTCATTTAGACCCCATGACCAGGGGTCAGGAGAGAAGAGGAGTTTCCCTCAAAAGAAGGGGGTAAGAAGGGTAAGACAGAATCTGGCTCAGATATAACCACTAGAAAAACTGTTGTGGTCAGTCACTCAAAATATCAGGTACAGGGAGCACCAAGAACAGACTTTTGAGGAAAACAGGGGCAAGAGTTTGCAAAAGGATCCCCAGTGCCGAGTCCCACTGTGCCAGACTACCATCCCAAGAGGTACAGGAGGCCTGATGTTAGCCAAACCATGGCCTTCTCTTACTCAACTCCAGTCTTGTAACGCTAAGGCTACAGTGAAGGGTACAGGGCAATTGCCCCCAGTTTGCCAAGCACACCCATAAATTCCCAAAGCACAGAACTTTTCCAAAAGAACCTTGCTGCCATCCAAAGCAAAGCTAAGCCCTGATTTCCAACCCCTCCTCTATCAGCTTCTGGATATTTCTTAGGCATACTTTGCTTCTTTCATTAAACAAATACATTTTCTAGGATTTGAATAATAAACAAATGCAAAATGTATCAGTCTGACGGATGACAATATATTTTAAGACACAAGAATGCTAAAACTAAGGGTGACCCCAAAATGGGAAATCTACTCAAGGAGACAGTGTTCTTGGCTGGAAACAGGCGTCCACATCACGGTATTCACTGCATAGAGAGCCCGAGGCATTACTGACCTTTCTGGCCCCTGCAACAGTTTACCACATTCACTCAAATGCAAATGTATCCCTGCAGAGAGAATAAAACTTTCAAAGTCCTTTGGAGAAAAGAGCCTTTTAAGCTGGATCTGCAGCTTCCGGAAGGTGCTCATTTAAGAGGAAGGGACAGCAGTCTTGTGGGCCAGATCATATAAATCACCCAGCCTTCAAACAGAGACAAGCGATCCCATACACTGATTGTTCACAGCCTATATGAGCCTTGAATATCATTGCTGACTGCCAGTTTTATGGATGTTTCCACACTGGCCAAATCCAACTGAAAATGTGGTATAAACTGTGAAAACTAAAAGCAAATGCATTATTTGCCTCCAAAATCAGCTTCTCTTCCTGACTTCCATATAGTTCTCAATGAAAATACCATTCTCTCTGTACCCCAGGCTCTGAAACCCACCTCCTGATACCTTCTTTCTCAGTCCCTGCAGGTAGTCACAAAGCCTAGCAGTTCTTCATCCTTGGTCTTTCCTAGCCCATCCTTTGTGCTCCAGCCCACTGGACTGAGAGCCAAATCTGACCTACCACCTGTTCTTGACAAATAAAGCTTTACTCGTACACAGCCATTCTCACATTTCCATATTATCTGTGGCTGCTTTCATACCACAGTAGCAAGGTTGAATGGTTGAGACAGAGACTGTTGCCTCTCAAAGACTGAAATATTTACTATCAGGCCCTTAACAGGAAATATTTGCCAACTGCGGCCCTATATTATTGCAACAGGTCTGCCCCACTCTAATTTCTTTCCTGTTCTTCCTACTTTTTAAAATGTCCCTTAACCAATATCCTGTACTCAATTACTAATGGATATTATCACACACACACACAAAGACACACTGTTTAAAACTTATTAAAATCTTCTCATTGCCCTTAGAACAATGTTATGTTCTCCATGATTGGGCGTGGCTTACCTCTCCAACTTGCCTCCCTCCTCCACACTCCAGCCACTAGCTGTTCTCAATTTCTTCAGGCATCAAGCCCTTCCTGTTCCAGGGCCTTTGCACCTGCTGTTCCCCTGAGTGAAACCCTCTTCCCCGCCCACTTTCATCTGGACAATACCTCTCATCCTTCAGGTCTCTGAGTCAATGTCAACTCCTCAGAAATGAGTTCACCCTTTCTGATAATTTCTCTCACTCCGTTCTCTCCCAGTACCCTCTCCTTTTTGTCCATGGAGAGAAATGAAGCATTTATTTGTTTGCTTATTGGATTATTGTCTGTCTCACTGATCACAATAGCTCTAGGAGGCCAAGGGTTGTGTCCATTTTACTTAACATTCCACATCCAGCAGCTGTCAAATAGTAAGCTCTCAAATCATATTTTTTATGAATGAATGACCTTCTGTTCATTCTCAAATATTATTCACTCTTTGGCCTGGTGCAATCTGGCTCTATTCTACTTTGCAGTCCTACTTGTATGCCTCACTCTAGATGAACTGAGATAACCAGCATTTCCCACATACACACTGCACTTTTTCACCTCTGAACCTTCCTCATCCCTCTCCCCCACTGCTTCTTCTATCATTTTTGCTTAGGAAAATCTTTCTCTTCCAGGCTTAATTCAAGCAATTATCCTAGGAAGCTGTGTAATAATGAATAGTTTGAATAATGTAAAATCAAAGACATATTTCAAAAGGATGTTTCCTGAAACAATCTTTAATATAGTTTCATACCTTCATGCCAAAGTATACAGTTCAATAAAAGTGACTCTCTGTGGGCAGGCTGTGATGCATTCCTGATTCTTTGATAGGCTTTATTCAGGGACAAAGTTTAGAGTGTGGATGGATGGCTTGCATAACCTTCAGGTTGTTTTCCATTAATATTCTTTCTCTCAGCTCCAGTTTTGAAAGTAATTGAGTAATAATGAGTATTGACAGGTACCTTTACTCTATGTTTCAGTTAAACTGAGCTGGGAATAGAATTGATAACTTTGTGTGAAATCTGGGGATCCTGACTAAGACTCATGCCAAAGAACAAAGAACACCAACCCCCATTCAGTGATAATTCGGTGAAAAGAAAGTACATCCTTATATCAACCTTGATGAGGTATTGTACCTAGGATATAGCAACCTGTCTACTGAACATTTTTAACTCATCATAATAAAACTTTATCATTCAGTATCTATTGCTTATCGTCTCCATCCAGTTTATTAGAAGAGATAGCAAAGTATCCCTCAAAAAGTTAAAAAGGAGTGAGGCTATAATACATTTCTGTTGTGTGTGTACCTGTCCTCTCCCTTGTTTCATACATAAAGAGGGTAACTTTTTATTTCTATTGCTTCTGAACTGTTTACTCATAGTAAGTTTATTTTTGACAAGAACCCAAATAATTTTTTTATGTTGCTGCTAATCTACAGCTTCCTGTTACTTATGCAGTTGTAACTGTAGGACTCAAGTATAGGAATGTATACACACAAATACATGCATACCTAAATTTTGTTCTCCCTCACAGTCTCTTTATGTCAAGTGTGAATTTCATAGGTATGGACTCCATGGCTTTGTTCAAGACATTTATGACTCTTGAATCCAACAAGGGACACAATAGCTTCAGCACACCTCTAGTCTCTTCCAGTTGACATTCACTATCAATCAGTACCCTAATCAGTACCTTTGCCCTCATATCCAGTCCTTTGACATGAAAACATTAAACAAACAATATTGAGCTCCTACTGTGTAGCAGGCATCTTGCTGGGTACTAAAGTTTCAGCAGTTTGAAAAAAGAGACCACTTCTGACCTCATGACGCTTATAGGTAGGCCATGAGGCTATCTAACAAGAAGTAACATTTATTGAATCAGCTGCTATTCTAAGCACTTTAGATGTATTGTGTCATTTAATCTTAAAAAAAATCCCTGAGGAAGGTGACATTATTATTTATACAGAAGGAAACTGAAGTTTAAGGAGATACTGTATGTGGGACTATAAAATAGTGCAGCCACTTTGGAAAACGCTCTGGCAGTTCCTCAAAGTTTAAATATAGAGTCAACCTGACAATTCCAGTCCTGATTATATACTCAAGAAAAATGAAAGCATACGTTTATACACAAACATAGCATTATTCATAATGGCCAGAAAGTGGAAACAACCCAAATGTCCATCAATTGATAAATGTACAAATACACTGTGGTATACCCAGATGTTGGAAAATGTTATTTGTTGATAAAAAAGAAATTAAATATTGATACATGTTACAACATGGATGAATCTTTTAAACATTATGCTAAGTAAAAGAAGCCAGTCACAAAGGACCATATATTGTATGATTTTATTATGTGAAATGCCCAGATTAGGCAAATTCATAGTGACAGAAAGTAGACTGGTGGTTGCCTAAGGCTGGTGGGATTGGGGGAAAATAGGCAGTGATTGCTAATGGGTACAGGTTTCTTTTTGGGTTGACGAAAATATTCTAAAATTGATTGTGGTGATGGTTGCACAACTGTGTGAACATACCAAAATCAACTGAATTGTACACTTTAAATGGGTGACTTGTATGATCTGTGAATTATAATTTAATAAAGTTGTTACTAAAAATTGATGAAGAAAAGAGTGCGAGGGAGGGAGGAAGGAATGGGGGACAGAGTTCTTTAAATATGGAACACTAAACACATTCATTTATCTCTCCCAAAATACCAATAAAATACTGAGAAAAGAATTTTTAAAAAGGCAGAACCCCACATGGACAAATAATATGGGGAAATAATACTGCAAATAATACTGCAAAATGCCCATCATTGTGAAATTTCATAACACCAGAATTCTGGAAGAGCAGTTCCTTCAAAGTTCCAAGGGAAATTCTGTCTAACACAGAATTCTATACTTAGCAAAATTACTAGTCAAGTGTGAGGGTAGAATGTAGACCAAGGAAGAGGAAGTCATGTAATCCGAAAGATCAGGATTCAACACAGGAGAGAAACAAGCAAAGCTCCCAGATTGATGGTGAAGGGGAGCCTCTGGGTGACAGCTGGGCTTCAGGCCTGGAGAACAGCCAGAGCAGATGGGAACAGAGGGTAAGAGGATTCCGAAATGCTTGTCTCCAAGGTGAGGGAGGTTGGGAGGTAGGGAGAGCAAGAGATTACTTGAAGTGAAGACCTTGTAGAAAGAAGGGTTCAGCCTTCAGGAGTTTAGGGGTGAGCTAAGCAGATTAAAAAACTAACAGAGCAAGTTAATAGCTCTAGAGAAAACAAAGGGTGCTATAATAAAAGAAGGGTAAATTTAGAGGTATATAATTATAATTGCTGAATCCTTCCAAGATACCTGGTAAATCATTTTCCTCTTCCCCGTGTAAGTTCCTAACAATTTGATAAATAAAACTAAGAAATTCAGAGGAAAGATAAAATATCACTTTTTCTTTGTGATAAAGGTTGATTTGGATAATGTAGTTTAGTTGGGAAAGACAAAGGGGCTTTGAACCCCAGAACTGGGCATATTTTCTCACCCACTCCAGGGAAAGCTTGTTCCTTGGTAACAAACAGCTTCCAATAGGGCAGAAGGAAAAAGGGCTGATGAAAATTTACCAACCAAATTAAGCCACACCTTCTCCCCTAGAGAGAAGGGAATGAATAAATGAGTAGAGGGGCAGAAAGAACAGAGAAATCCCACCTCATGGAAGAAAATATCAGGAGTGGGGAATATGCTTCCTTCCTGACATTAATGATGCTGACGTGAAAAGTGATTTCACCAGAAATGATAATAGAACAATGTAAGAAGGGTCAGGGAATGTGGGTATTTATGACAGTGGTGGCGTAAGACAGCTAAATCCCCATCCTCAAAACAGAAATACAACAGATAGTGTGAAAATGGAAAGTCAAGAAATGACAGAAAAACATATTATGAGGCAGCAAGTAGCCAAAGAAATAGCTGAAAACAGCTCTAAGAGTGGAACGTGGCAGACTTGGGGAGGAAGGGCTGGGTGGGGAGATGGAGAGCAGAGAACTCCTGCCCTTTCAACGTGGACTTGTCTGTACTGCTGTTGAACTTTAAGACTTCGGGTTACGTTGGATCAGTGAATTTGACAATATTTGACTATTTATGGCCTAAGAAGTGGCAATCCCATGTATACGAACATATGTTCATACAGTTCGACCTAAAATTTTAAAAGAAATTCAATTTTAAAAACCTTTTTGGGGCTTCCCTGGTGGCGCAGTGGTTGAGAATCTGCCTGCCAATTCAGGGGCCACGGGTTCGAGCCCTGGTCTGGGAAGATCCCACATGGCGCGGAGCAGCTAGGCCCGTGAGCCACAACTACTGAGCCTGCGCGTCTGGAGCCTGTGCTCCGCAACGGGAGAGGCCGCGATAGTGAGAGGCCCGCGCACCGCGATGAAGAGTGGCCCCCACTTGCCGCAACTAGAGAAAGCCCTCGCACAGAAACGAAGACCCAACACAGCCAAAAATAATAAATAAATAAATATTTTTTTTAAAAAAAAACTTTTTAATGGAAGGAAAAGGAACGTGATCCCTGGAGAACTTTCTCTGCCCTTTTCTCTAGTCCGGTTTGCATGCCTCCCTGGGCACCCCTCCCCCCCGGCACCCGTTGATATACTTCTACTTACGTGGGTGGTTCCACAGCATTGCCATCGTCTGCCCCCATCTCCCCTGCACTGGCTGTGACTACTTTGAGGGGAGGGCTCCGTTTATAAAGGGAGCCCGCACAGCAGCAGGCACGAAGTAGCCAGTTATTTTCTAAACGACATAACCTGTGTTAACAACCTTTGCTGGGTGCTTGGACCCGATGCTTCCTTGCCCGGGTGTTTATAATAACCCTTTAGTTGTCTATCATAGGATTATACTCAGAATCGACGCCAAGTTCGTTACTTGCAATTTGTAGAAGCTACTGTAGTCTCCTTTTTTTTTAGAAAAAAAATATATCTTTTTAAACAGAAACCTATTTTCCCATCCAGCTGCTCACCATGGTCCACATTACATATCGGAAGTTCTCTCAGCAGCTGAGTGCCGTGTGTCCGCACCAGGAGACCTGACCTCCCTTAGGACCTCTGGAGGCCAAATAATTGCACAGCTTAGCTCTCAGACTTCAAATCAGATGGCCAGGGTATACGTTGTGCCCCTTCCCTTCCCCTAATTACATGAAATTTAAGTAGTTTCACCTCCCTAAGTCTATGGCTCCTAATATCTAAATACGATAGTGCCTAAAACCACAGAGATATTGTACAAATTCAATGAGATGATACAGGAAGCATTCAGATATGTCGCTGTTACTATCTGACATGGGTTTCCTCCAGTCTGGACTTCTATTTTCCTTTCATCAATATGTGTTCTATGCTTTTCAATCCAAAGATCATTCTCTGTTGTCAAAATGAGGGTGAAAGGAGGTGGAGGAGCGCTGATTGTTTTTTTTTTGTATTATTGGTTGGCACACAAGAATCACTCCAAGTAACAGGCCCACTCCCCCACTCTGCCTTAGGGGAGTTACTCTGAATATAATTTTATGGGGTTTGTTGCCCTGAGCATTTCTTACTAGCTCATGGGAACTGAAGCCTCCATAATACCGTTCCCACAGGTTTTGCCTCTCATCTCTGGCTCCAAGCACTCACTTCTCTCTGCAAGTATTCTTTTGAAACAAGAACTCATCAGAGAGCTCCTGTGTAGCCAGCTTGGTTTTTCTAAGCACCCATTTTTACCCATCATTGGGTGTTTGCATTTGTGTAGACAGAGCACCATGGTTTTGAGAGCTCCTCATCCCTCCAAGTACCTGCTTTTCTCTGAATTCCAGGACCCACGGTCTCGGCCTCACCAGGCCCAGCTTTCCTCCCTGGCCCTCACTGCCTCAGTGATTCTCACAAGGTTCTTCTCACTCTCCATCACCTTCTCTTGGCTAGAATTAGAGCTCAAGCAGCAATTCTGCCACTTACTTTCTAAATAAGCTGGAAAATAACAGCTAATCAGAAAAACCCTACTTGTGTGAAGGTGTTCGTGGAAACTTACAGTACAAATGAGTAAGCACCAATTTTCACTCAAAGAAGCAACTCTAATTTTGAGACTTTCTAACAGTTTGTTTAGCCAGCAAAAGAGAGAATGTTTGGGGCCCTGGATAACTTCTTGGCATCCTTTAAATCATGTTTATCCAAATGGCCACTTCCTCTAAACAAGAACCATCTTGGTGATGAGAAGATGCAAGTCCTCTGCCGTTACCCAGCTGGAGAGCATGGATGAATCCCTTCCCTTGAACCTCTGCTTCTCAACTGTAACATGAGGGTGTTGAACTTGACCCCAAGGGTCTCATCCCTATGAAAGTTTTGGGATTTTAAGTAGACTGAGGGTTTATTAGACTGAGGGTTTTTCCTGATATCTAATGTTTGACCTAATGTTAACCAAAATACTATATCAAAGAAGCCTATTAGGGTTCAAATAAAAATTTTCCAGTATTAAGCAAAATGTAAACATCCCATCTCTTTCCATGTTTCCTTTTATATATTCAAGTTCTCTTTTTCTAAGTATTCTCTCCTTTGCAATGAGGTCCCCACTGAGTCTGTTTTTAATCTATTGTTCTATTTCCCCAGTAGATGTCACTCAGTCACAACTTTCAAACACCTTGTTCTGCCTACAAACTCAGGGCAGACAGTCCAGAAAATAAGAATGTGGGGAGCATTTGTTTATCAAACACAGATAAATAAGAGGAAATTTATATTAAGCATGCACCCAAAATATTTATTGAGTTTCCTAAAATTTAAATAATAAATTAGGTTCTATGCATAAAGTGTCATAATTAGAGTGTTTTGATACAGACATGTCAGACTGTTGTATGTTACAATTGAGCGCTACCCTTCAAAATTATGCAGCTATGAGATTTTGGCTGATCCAAGTGATGCTGACACATTGCTATTTTTAAAACATTTAGAAAACCATTTTCTGGTAGATACCCCCAGGATCGGTTTCTAGCCTACATGAGAAAAACAGTTTCAATGCCTCCTTTTTGACAATCCCTGCCCAATAGCATCATCTTCCTTGATAATCCTCACATCAAGAGTTGTTTTTTTCTCCCCTTGGAAAAACTATTTCCAAATATTCCACCCTCCATGAAATTTGACCATCCACTTTTAATTACTTTGGAAAGAACAGAACTCAGCAACTTACTACATTTTCAGCCCATGTGCTCTGTCTCCCAGCTGGCTGCTTTTGCCATGGTGGGTAGAGCATGGCCCATATTGTAGGAGAATTTATTCTGGTACACTGGTAAGCAAAGAAGCCAGTAATAAATGAGGTAAGCAAAGAAGCCAGTAATAAAATAAATTTATTCTGGTACACTGGTAAGCAAAGAAGCCAGTAATAAAAAAAAAGGCCTCTAGCGTTGGGAACCATGAATCCTTACAAATTTGAATTTACTTTCTGAGAAAAGTAAGAAGGTGAGCAAACATCTCACCAGCCTCAGGCCATAAAGAACCAGCCCCTGCTTCAAGTCTGGCAGTGGATTAGGAATCCCAGTCCTACCGGTATAGGTCTTATAAGGATTGGTCTCGCTGCCCTTAGCCTACATGCAGAGCTCCTGGGACAGGCCAGGCAACCTGATACCCTTGGAGCTAGAACCAACCTTAATCTTTATCTGAGTGCATTCCTATTTCCCTATTGGAAGGAAAGCCCTGCTGTGAACTATTTCTCTGGGAATCCATCCCTGGTTCTTTAAACATGGCCAGCCCACCCCTTCAATGCACAGGGGGGATGCACAAACACTAACATCCAGCCCAACCAACAGCCCTCACTTCAAATGTGACTGACCTGTCCTTTTCTCCCCTTATCTCCTCAGGTATTGAGTTCCATGACCTTTATACTCCAGCTCCTAAAATCTACTACAAGCTCTGCTTATTATGGTGAACTTCTTTCTCCACTGCTGTCAGATTCTGTAAACCTCTGGGTTTGGGCTTCTCCAGGTATGAGATGGGGTCCCATAGGCCCCATCCTCACTTACTAACTCCCTGCTGTCTGCCAGGAGAAAGGATCAATACCTGACTCTGACTCCCTCATTTCTCGCAGCTGAGATCTTAAAGGATCGGGAACATCAACCCATCAATGGATTATACTCTGAAACCACCGGGCTGAGTTAACCCTAAAGATTGGTTGCATGATCTTCTAGACTTCTAGCTACATGAGCAATTAAGTTTCCTAGTTGCTTAACCCAGTTTGATTCAGGTTTTCAGTGATTGGCTCTTTCAGCTCCCTCTGGTGGTTGAAGCCTCACCCACAGGCCGCCGTGAAAGCTCACAGCTCTGAAGCTCTGCTGATTTACAGGCCCAGTTTAGTGGCTTCCTAAGGATATGAGGATACTCATTTCAGTTAAGTAGTGGGGGAACTAGGCCACCTGACTCCCAGGTTAGGTTTCCTTGGGCAAACCCTCACCGACTCTGAATTGCTTTCATTTTCACCTTCAATATGTTTTCTTCACAGCCTGAAAATCCTCTGCTCAAGGAACTGGCAAACTAGGATGAATGACAATTCTACCAACAGCCTATATCTCTACAGTAATATTTAAGTTTTCCTAATATTTATTGAGTATTTACTATGTGTTTGTCCCTGTTCTAAGCACTCTTCTTATATTATTTAATCCTGAAAACAACCCGAGGGGTTGGTATGATTATGATCCCCATTTTTAAGAAGAAAAGATTGTCATACATTTTCTCACATGCCACAAGCCAGAGAGAAAAACAAATACTCCTCTCTCAGATTCATCCACACAAATTTGTGACTCAAATGAGCTGTTTAGTCCATAAAGAGGCTTCAGGCTTACAGCAGTGGCCCAGGCAGGTCTTTCTGCAGGAGCTACAGAGCCCAAGGGGAGGTGGTTGGCCCATGGAGGACACTATCACCAAACTGCTCTCAGAAATTTTGAACCAGGACTTTTAGGAGTAACACATGGGTAAGGGCCAGCTTCCAAACAGACTTGGAACACAGAAGAGAAAGGATCTAGAGATGCATATGACATCTGAGACGTGCCACCATTGTGATCTTCCAATAGGGGGAGCAACTGTCCCAGTTTGCCTGGTACTGAGGGGTTCCCATCATGTGGAACTTTCAGTGCAGACACCAGGAAGATTCTTGGAAAACCGGGATGAATCACTCTGTCTTCCAAAGAAATTCAGTTCTACTTTGAAATATAAGAGACTTCAGGGGTCTCCTCTCTCCCCTCAAAGTACACAAGACTCCTAATTTCATTGGCTTCCATCTCCCTCCAACACACCTAAACAGGGATGGGGTCTACATATCAAGTTCTACGTCACCTGCTGAGGGCTTTCCTAGTTGGCTTTAGTACATAGGAAGAAAATCTCTTGCTTCTTGCAAACAGTAATAAACCTGTGGAACATATTACCCCCCCAAAATAGAACTGGAATAAAATATATTTTTTTAAAGTTTGGATGCAAAGGAGTTCAGAACATGCTACTCCAAAATATGGCACTTTGGCAGGAAAAGTGCAGGAAAGGTACTCTGATCTTCCTTTTCCTTCCTGAAAGCAGGAGATAAAGTTCCCATGTGAAAGTTGCCCTCCCTGTACAAGGAGGAAGAAACATTCTGGGGAGTCAGGCCAAGAGAAATCTGTACAAATAGACCTTGTTAAAATAACTCTCATCTTCCTTTAGTCATCCTGTATATTTTAGTTACTTTTCCACAATTGCCACATTTTGTTCAACCTGGAATATAAACACTTAGGCCTAGTCACTGCTTTGGATCTTCTTTTTTCTTGTGAGGGCTCCTAGGTACATATACATAAAATTTGTATGCTTTTCTCCTGTTAATCTGTCTTATGTCAGGCCCAGCTGGAGACCCTAGAAGGGTGGAGGAAAATTTTACCTTCCCTACAGATGAACTAATGAAATTCAGATCTCTAAAGGATTGGAAACATTAAGATGGGTGTAAGGAAGGAAGTGATGTCACCCTATGAATGTCCCTCAGGTCTCTGTTAGCCAATAAAATTGTAGCCTAGGTGGATCATGGGTCTGAGTCACTATAACAATTCTTATGTACAGCAATTATTATGGGTGTTAGGGGAGAAAACAATGAACAAATAACCCTGACTAAAATAAATACATGACTGAAAGACATCAAAATAGAAAACCAATTAGATATAGCGAAGCGATCTTTTTTTTATCCTTTCTTCCATTTTGCCAAATTTAAAATACAAGGACCAAGACGAAAGATAATTCCAGTTTCTGATTTTCTTATCTTCTTCTCATATTTTAACTTGTTGCACTTCAAATGGCAAGTCTTCCTGAGGTTAGGTAGGCACATAAAATTCTGTAGCATAAGGGACTCGCCAAGGATTACCCTCCTGGACAGCCAGGCCTGATCCTTTAGTAAGTCCGACCACCCAAGCCCCACCCAGCTGCAGTTTCAGACAACTGTCCTGGACCCTGTGCATTTCCGGCTTGCCATACTCGAATCTGTCTTCCAGCTGTTGAATTTTGGCTCTGAACTCTGCACTCTGCTTTTAGCCCCTGCCTTTAGCCCCTACAGACATAATATTTAAAGCTCTTCCATTATCAAGATTTTAGCTACAGGACTTTGTCTGGCTTGTCCTTTGGGTTCCTGGGATCCTCCATTGGCTTTGATAGGAAATCACATCCCTATCCTTGACCCCTCAAAACCTAAGCCACTCCCCGGTTACTTAGGTGGGCAACGCTGGCCTCTCCTATAGGAAGTAGTCAGGCCTGAGATTCAGGCAATCAGAATCTGGTAATAACTGTTTAACCCCATGGGCCTCCATATTTCCAGGTTAAAATAAGGGTAATCCCTGCCCTTGCCCACCTCTTAGGCTACTTGGACCCCTCAGAACAACTTCATAAACCCATGAGGAAGACTGTTATGATCCTAAGAACATCATTCTACCCAACATTACCCTTGACTATGTTTAAAAATAGGCCCTATGATTTCCAACTTTAAAAAAATAAAAGGAAAAAACCAGACAAGGTTTACCCAGACAAGCAAAGCAATTAGAAGGATTTAGGTAAATACCTTGAACAGTTAAAAAGAAAGATACTGTCTAAAACTGATTTCCAATCTTGATTTGCATTCACATCTCCAGCCTAGAACCAATCAGTAGTACAGCGTTAGGAAACCACCAATAAACCCCATTTGGTATAATAAAATGGTGACCACAATTTTTACTCCAAGGGAAAAGACACAGGTAGTGGAGACATTACTGCCTAGAAAATTGAATTAATAGAATTAATAGGATTAATGGAAATGATCCATGCAATTCCAGTTTTCTAATATCACTGAAACCATGTCTCTTGCTCAGCAATTTCTCCAGAAGTGTCTGAGTCAGGCTTTTGGTATCCTAGAGGTCTGGTTTTGTACTACTGCTCAGATTCCCAGGTTCAGAAATATGCTACCTGGTGAGAAGGGTCCTCATCCAAGAAATGAGACAATCTTTCAGATGAAATACCCTTTGTATCCTCCAGTGCCTCTTTCATTTGCTCTGTCTCCCTTATATCTCTCCGGGATAAAATTAATTCCATCTTTTAAATAAAACACATCTGCTTAATTCTGCCCAAAAGAAACTTCCACTGTCCTATTTAATAGTCATTTGATCTACTAATGAACGTCGAACAGCAGAGATTAAACAGGAACCCTCTCCCCAGTCGTGCTTTATCCATTAAACACGTGTGAATCTGTAATGATCTCGCCTCTCCTTGTACCCGATGACTAATTGAGTTTGAGACAGTGGCTGTCAAATGCTGGAAAAGGAATGATTTATGCTAAGGGTATTTCTGGTCTCTGATATACCCAGCTTCAGAGGGAATAAAAGAAGTCATTACCATATCAGGACTGTGACCATAGGCAGTTTCTAACAATGGAATTGCCCTCCTACAAACGAGCCAGTCTATTAACTGAAAGCATCAAGTTTCCATTTTTGCTTTCACCCCCTGCTCCTGTGCAGGTGATCCTGCAGATTTTTATTTACATTTATTTCAGCTGCAACATTTATGCCATTCCCAGTTATCCTTCCCTGAGATCTTATTGAAGCTGGGAACCATGGAAATAAGCGATAACCTCAGTAAAGAACCCAGCTGCTGGGCCCAGTCCACTGTTCAGTTGATGTATGATGTACCAGTTGGCCCCTCTCTCAGAAACAGCAACTCAGGAACATTCTGGTTACCCACTGAGGAAAACTATTCCCTGCCTATAACCTGATACCATTGCTCTTGCTTGGGACTGTAAAATGGCAGTAGGTGAATATAAATTTCAGGCTGATGTGTACAAACTGGGTTTACAAATACTGCCTTCTTGGAACAAAAAGGGGGGTTGAGTAGGGGAGGGGGGACTGATTTTTAATTGTTTTAATATACACAGGGTGCACAAGTCAGAACCAAAACTATGTCAACCCGTAAGCTTTAGAAATCCCAATAACAATGCTGAATGTTGGTGACTATATGTTGGCTTATTTTATCACAGGGATAGTTTAGTCAGCTAGCCAGATCTGAACAACTGGCATGGATCACAATGCGAAGAGACTTCTGACTTTTTGTGACTTTGCTTCACTGGATCTTCTGCTGCCCCTGGGAGCTGCCTCTCATGGATCCAGGAATAGTATAACCATTTTCCCATTTTCCATCTCCTCCAAGCTCCATTGCTCTTATGCCATCAATTCTGCCCCAGGTAACACTGACAGAGCACCCTCTAGCTGGTCTCCAGCTCCTCAGATGGGCCCTGAGGACACACTTCTCTCCGTTTCCCACCCTAGCTGTCTCTCTTAGCCCCAAATATTGACTCCTACAAGGTTTTTCTGATAACAGGTTAAATGGATCTTCAGTGATGTACATGGAAATGAAGGCAAAATTCCTCCAAGGGTTTAGATTCCCTGGGAGTGAGGAATTCAAAGGATGGATATTCACATCCCAAGGTAACAGAGGGAAATAGTTTTCATCTCACCTCCCTCCTCTCTCATGTTCTGCTTCTCCTGTCCCCCATCAAGGTATCCAGTGCCTTCAAGCTGCCTCCACGGCTCTGCAGCCTCTCTCAATACTGTTTGCTTCCCTATGAAAAGCCCATTCTTTTCTCTGAGCCCAACAACCCTGCTCAGAACATCCATCAGCAAGAATCACGCAGTGATTGGGCTGTGACACTCAGCTATAAGAGATAAACTTAACACAAAGGTAATTTACATAAATGGGAAGTTCAAGGGCAAACGAACTCCAGGCATAGCTGGATCCAGGGGTTTAGACACTTTTCAGAAATCTATCTCCATTTCTCAGCAATTCCTTTTTCGTCTTGGCTTCATTTTAAGGCACTGCCTCCCTGAGTTATAACAGGACTGCCAAAGCTCTATATTTACCTCATCTTTAGAGCTAGTGGTCTCGGTAATTCCAATAAAAATCCCAGGTTGGGCTCTGATTGGCCGAGCTTAATCATGTATTATCCCTGAACCATTTACTATGGCCAGGTGGACTGTATTCTAATTAGTCAGCCTGGCGTTCTATACCCACCTGAAAGCACTTGTAATGGGCTTCCCCACTGGAAATAAGGGTTTTGTTACCAAAGCAGTTAGGTCAAGAGGCAAGCTTGGGAAAACACAACTATAGCTATGCTAACAGTCCACTGATTAAATGGATTAGTTTAATTAAATTAATACTAATTAAAAAGCCCCATCCCAGATAAATAGGTCCATGATGGAGAAAACTCCTCCATTAATAACAGGCTAGGGCTTCCCTGGTGGCGCAGTGGTTGAGAATCTGCCTGCCAGTGCAGGGGACACGGGTTCGAGCCCTGGTCTGGGAAGATCCCACATGCCGCGGAGCAGCTAGGCCCGTGAGCCACAACTACTGAGCCTGCGCGTCTGGAGCCTGTGCTCCGCAACAAGAGAGACCGCGATAGTGAGAGGCCCGCGCACCGCGATGAAAAGGCCCCCACTTGCCGCAACTAGAGAAAGCCCTCGCACAGAAACGAAGACCCAACACAGCCAAAAATAAATATAAAAATAAATTAAAAAAAAAAAAAAACAGGCTAGTAGGAATCAGGACCTTTTAGAACCATTCTAATCATATTTCCTGCATTTGGCTATTTATTGCAGCCATATCTAACTCCCTCAAAATGTAATTATAATATGTGGAGTATTCATATTGGAATTGGCCCTGCTTGGGCATCATTGTCTAAGACAACAGTATTCAAATTTGTTTTTAAGCACCATCACTTTCTTCAAATAAAATTGTATGTAAAATTCCAATACATAAAATAGATGAACCTGAGCTGCTCTATTTACAGCTGAGAGTTGGAGATGATGAAGAGTAGAGGGGCAGACACAGATATGGGGACCCAGCCCTTTCCCACTTGTTGGCTCAGGGGTGGGTACATCCTTGGAACCCCTGGGGTTCCTGAGAGAACAATTTGAAAATGATAGGTCTGATTGCTCTGGACACCAGTCTCTTGACTATGAATGTTAGTTAAGCCTACCTAATTCTGTTTCCTTACCATAACTAACTGTGAAGGAGCTCATTTAAAATAATAATAATAGTAATAATAATATATTAAGACACTTATATTGAAATAACAGTAACCCAAAAGAAAATTACTCACATCACAACCTGAAGTCAAATCGATATTTCAATTTATCTATGTCAATCTGCTACGTATTGTCTAAATGAATGTTCAATCTTTAAATATTTATGATACTACCCATAACTGCATATTCTAAACTTTACATTAGCATTATGCTATGTATATTTTCTCTTCTTTTCTCTCTCGTCTCCCCCCATCACTAAGTAACCACTATTAACAGACTGTTTCCTATTTTGTACTGTACACCTTTCTTTAAGCTTGTACAATCATATGTAAACATATATACACATACATCTATGGGGAAAAGTAGTGGGTTTTTGTTTACAAATATGAAATTATTATACAGTAGATACTTATCTACATCTTAAATTTCTCACTGCAGAATTCTTTGTGGAAATCCCTCTTGCTCAACTAGTATAGACCTAATTCATTCTTTAATACATACCAATTCATGATATTGACATGCCAAAATTTATTCAACTATTTCCTACCAATAAGTGTTCAGGTTGCTTCTACCTTTTTAAGGTTTTGTTTTTATAAAATTTTGTATGTGTTTATTTTGTTCTGCTTTACTATTACAATGTAGCAGTAAACATTTGTATAAATATACCCTTAGATATCAGTGATTTTATTCCCAGATATGAAATAGGTCAAAAGATATGTGTATTTTAAAATTTGACATTTTTTATTGCTTTTTTTAAGCAGTATTGTAATTCACATTTTCACAAATAATGATTAAAATGTCTTTTCTCCATAGGCCCACTATCATTTGTTATTGTCATTCTTTTCAAGCCTTTACATTTTACACAATTCTCTATAACAGGTATCTTTATGATGGGCACAAATGGTTTTCCATTGTACCTTTCATTGGCATTTTCTTCACTGTTAGTAAGGTTGAGCATCCTTTCACTGAGATGGCAATTTTGATTTCTTCTTCTGTGGATTCCCAATTCATAGCCTTTTCCCATTCTACTATTGGGTCGTCTCTTTTTTTAACTACTTCATGGAGGTATGATTGACACACAGAAAGCTGTAGATTTTTAATATATAATGATGTGTTTGGAGATAAGTATCCCAAACCCATGAAACTATCATCATAATCAATGCCATAAACTTATCCATCCATCCAAAAGTTTCCTCTTACCTGCTTTATTTTTCTTTTTTTGTGTTTGTTTTGTTTTGTTTTGTTTCTTTTGTAGTAAGAACACTTACCATAAAATCTACTTTCTTAGCAAATTTTTAAGTATACAATACAGTATTTTTAATCACATATCCTATGTTGTACAGTAGATCTCCAGAATTTATCTCACATAACTGAGACTTTGTATGCTTTGACCAACACCTCCTTATATCCCCCTCCCCACAAAGCACCTGGCAACCACCATTCTGCTCTCTGCTTCTATGAGATTGACTATTTTAGATTCTACATATAGGTGAGATCATGCAGTATTTGTCTTCTGTGTCTGGCTTATTTCACTTAGCATAATACCCTCTAGGTCCATCTATGTTGCTGCAAATGGCAGGTTTTCCTTCTTTTCATGGCTGAATAATATTCCATTGTGTATATACACCACATTTCTTTATCCACTCATCCATCAATGGACATTTAGGTTATTTCCATATCTTGGCTATTGTGAGTAAAGCTGAAATAAGCATGGGAGTGCAGATATCTCTTTGAGATGCATATTTCAATTCTTATGGATATATACCCAGAAGTGGGATTGCTGAATCAAATGGTAATTCTATTTTTAATTCTTTGAAAAACCTCCATATTGTTTTCCACAGTGGTTTCACCAATCCACATTCCCACCAACAGTTTACAAGGGTTCCCTTTTCTCTACATCCTTGCCAACATTATTGTTCTTTATCTTTTTGATAATAGCCATCCTAACAGGAGTATATCTCATTGTGGTTCTGATTTTCATTTCCCTGATGATTAGTGATGTCAAGCATCTTTTCATGCACCTATTGTCCATTTGTATGACTTCTTCAGAGAAATGTCTATTCAGTTCCTTTGCCCATTTTTAAAATCAAGTTTTTTTTGCTATTGAGTTATAGAAATTCCTTATATAGTTTGGGTATATTGTCAGATATATTGTCTGCAATTATCTTCTCCCACTCTGTAGGTTGACTTCTCATTTTATTTTATTTATTTATTTTTTGCTGTGCAGAAGCTTTTTAGTTTGATTCAATCTCCCTGGTCTATTTTTGCTTTTGTTGCCTGTGCTTTTGTTGTCATAGTCAAGCAATCATTGCCCAGTCCAATGTCTAGAAGATTTTCCCCTATCTTTTCTTCTAAGAGTTTTATTGTTTCAGGTCTTATGTTTAAGTCTTTAATCTATTTTGAGTTGGGTTTTGTATGTGGTGTGAGATAAGGGTCCAATTTCATACTTTTGCATGTGAATATCCAATTTCCTCAACACCATTTATTAAAGAGACTATCTCCTCCCAATTGTGTATTCTTGGCACACTTGTCAAAGATCAGTTGACCATATATGCTTGGGTTTATTTCTAGATTCTCTATTCTGTTCCATAGGTATATGTCTGTTTTTATGCCAGTACTATACTGTTTTGATTACTGTAGCTTTCTAATATGTTTTGAAATCTAAGTGTATGATACCTCCAGCTTTGTTCTTCTTGCTCAGAATTGCTTTGGATGTTCAGGGTCTTTTGTGGTTTCAAATAAATTTGAGGATTGTTTTTTCTATTGACGTAAAACAAATGCCATTACAATTTTTATAGAAATTGCATTGAATCTATAGATTGCTTTAGGAAATATGAACATTTTAACAGTTAATACTTCCAATCCATGAACACAAGCTATCCTGCCATTTATTTCTGTCTTTTAAATTTTTCTTTTGTCAATGTTTTGTAATCTTTGGTGTACAAGCCTTTCACCTCTTTGATTAAGTTTATTCCTAAGTATTCTATTCTTTTTAATGCTATTGTAAATTGAACTGTTTTCTTAATTTCCTTTTCAGATAGACCATTATTATAGAAATGTAACTGATTTTTGTATGCTGATTTTGTATGCTGTGACTTTACTGAATTCGCTTATTAGTTCTAACATTTTTTTGTGTGTGTAGTCTTTAGGGTTTTCTATATATAAGATCATGTCATTTACAAACAGAGACAGTTTTACTTCTTCCTTTCCAATTTGGATGCCTTTGATTTTGCCTGATTGCTCTAGGTAGGACTGCTATTACTATGTTGACTAGGAGAGGTGAGAGTGGGCATTCCTGCTTTATTCTGGATCTTAGAGGGAAAGCTTTCAGCTTTTTACCATTGAGTATGATGTTGGCCATTTATAAATAACCTTTATTGTGTTGAGGTAAATTCCTTCCATAATTCCTAATTTGTTGAAAGTTTTTACCATGAAAGGGTATAGAATTCCGCCAAATACTTTTTCTGCATCTGTTGAGATATCATGTAGTTTTTATCCTTCATCTGTTAATGTGGTGTATCACACTAATTAATTTGCATATGTTGAACCATACCCATATCCCAGGGATAATCCTACTTGGTCATGCTGTATGAATCCTTAATGTGCTGTTGTTTCAGTTTGCCAGTATTTCCTTGAGGATTTTTGCATCTATATTCATCAGGGATATGGTATTTTTGATGGTGTCTTTGTCTGGCTTTGGTATCAGGTTGATGTCAACCTGATAGAATGAGTTCGGAAGTGTTCCCTCTCCTTCTATTTTGGGGGGGGGGGGTTGTGGTGATAATTTAAGAAAGATTGATATTGATTCTTCTTTAAATGTTTGGCAGAATTCACCCATGAAATCATCTAGTCCTGGGCTTTTCTGTGTTGTGAGGTTTGTTTTTATAACCCTTTTAATCTCCTTATTTATTTTTTATTTGTTCAGGCTTTCTATTTCTTCTTGATTCTGTCTTGATAGGTTGTATGTTTCTAGAAATTTCTCCACTTCTTCTAGGTTGTCTAATTTTTGGCACATAATTGTTCATATTAGTTCCTAAAGCTCTGTGGGGTTGTAATGTCTTCTCTTTCACTCCTGATTTTATTTGAGTCTTCTTTTTTCCTAGTTAGCCTAGCTAAACGTTTTTCAACTTTATTTCTTCAAGAAAACCAACTCTGTTTCATCATTTTAAAATTCTTTTTCTATTCTCTATATCATTTATTTCTGCTCTGATCTTTATTATTTCTTTAGATCATTTGGGGTTTAGTTTGTTCTTCTTTTCCTTCAGATATAAAGTTAGATTGTTTATTTGAGATGTATCTTCTTTTTAAACATAGGAATTCACTGTTATAATCTTCCCTCTTAGCACTGTTTTTCTTGCATCCTATAGGTTGTTTGCCTTTTCTTTTATTATTGAAGTATAGTTGATTTAAAATATTTTATTAGTTTCAGGTGTAGAGCATAGTGATTCCATACTTTTACAGTTTATACTCCATTAAAAGTTATTATAAGATAATGACTATAATTCCCGGTGCTATAGAGTATATCCTTGTTACTTATCTATTTTATACATAGTAGTTTGTATCTCTTAATCCTTTACTCCCATTTTGCCCCTTCCCCCCTTTCCTCTCCCCACTGGTAACCACTAGTTTGTGTTCTATATCTGTGACTCTGTTTCAGTTTTGCTATATACGGTCATTTCAAAATGGTTTTTTAAAAATTTTATTTAGTTATCTATCTGTATTCTCTTGTAGTTCACTGAATCTCTTTAAGGTGATTATTTTTTTAATTCTTTGCCAAGCACTACATGAGTCTCCATTTCTTTCCAGTCCATTACTTTAGCTTTACTAATTTCCTTTTACAGTGTCATGTTTGCCTGATTCTTTGTGATCCTTGTAGTTCTGCCTTGGTGTCTGTACATTTGAAGGAGCAGTCACCTCTTCCAGTCTTCATAGGCTGGTTTCAGCAGATAAAGACTTTCACTAGTCAGAGATTCCAGGCTGGTCAGCTGGCAGGGTCCATGAGTGAGCCAGCTGGTGGTGTCTGTAGGCAAGCTTACTGCTGGGATTCACAGGTGGGGCCATCAAGTCCTGGACAGGCGGGACTAAAGCCAGGTCATGGGGCTGCCTCCATATCTGCAGTCAGGTTCACAGTTTGTGGGCCTGCTACCGGGGCCATTGGCCCCCCTTCTCCAGTCAGCTTTCCTCAGTGTTGGGCTCCACCTGGGTGTCACAACCTCCTACCTGGATCCTGAAGCTTCCAACAGAGGCACTGTTGTCCATGGATGGTTGCTAAATTGGTGATTCTATGGGGGACAAGGTCTGGGGACCTTCTATTCTGCCACCTTGCTGACATCCATGTTGTCTTTTTTTTTTTTTTTCCAGTTTTATGGAGATATATTTGACATACAGCACTGTATAAGTGTAAGGTATGCAACATTATGATTTGAATGACATACATCATGAAATGATTATCACGATAAGTTTAGTGAACATCCATCATCTCATATAGTTATAAAATTAAAGAAATAGGAAAAAACTTTTTGTGATAAGAACTCAGGATTTACTCTCTTAACTTTCATATATAACATAGAGCAGTGTTAATTATATTTATTATGTTGAACTTGATAAATCCCTAGTACTTATTTATCTTATAACTGGAAGTTTGAACCTTTTGACACCTTCGTCCAATCTCCCCTCCCCCCACTCTCTGCCTCTGGTAACCACAAATCTGATCTCTTTTTCTGATGAGTTTTTTGTATGTTTGGGGTTTTTTTGAAGTATAATTGACATACAACACTATGTTAGTTCCTGTTACACAACATACTGATTTTTTTCTATACATTTCAAAATGATCATCACAATAAGTCTAGTTACAATATGTCACCATACAAAAATATTACTTAGTTATTGACCATATTCCCCACACTGTACATTTCATACCCGTAACTTATTTTGCATCTGGAATTTTGTACCTCTTAATCTCCCTCACCTATTTCTTTCCTCCTCCACACTCCCCTCTTGTCCGACAACCACCTCTTTGTTCTCTGGATCTATAACTGTTTCTCTTTTGTTATGTAGGTTCATTTGTTTTGATTTTTAGATTCCACATATAAGGGAAATCATACAGCATTTGTCTTTCTCTGTCTGACTTGTTTCACTTAGCATAATACCCTCTAGGTCCATTCATGTTGTCTTTTTAAAGTCCATTTTGTAGGGCTGCTTTTACATTACAAATACTTTTTTTCCCCCCATAGTGGTTTATTTGACTCAAGACTTTAAACATCAAAAAAGATTGTTGAGAACAGACACAGTATAAAATGAACTATGTGAATTATATATTGCCTTTTAAATGATTAAAAGCTCGAACATAAATACATGATTAGTAAATTAAAGATGATATTTAGATGTCAGTGTAGTATGGTTCAGGAGTTGACTATCAACTCTTCACGGAAAAGGTGCTGATCAATTCTTAAGCACTGCTGGGTGGTAGGTAGATCATTGTCCCAGCATCAATTTCTGGAGACCTGTTTTCACACCATGTCTCTGCCTCAGGTACTTTCATCTTTCTCTCAGGAATCAGAGGAAACATGTGAGGAAAAGCTCAGAGAAATTTTGTGACCCAAGGTGCAGTGTCAGTTAACTTACTCAGAGGCAATTTGGCCGAGGGCTGGGGCACAGCAAAGAGAACACTGAACAAATTTGTTGATCATACAGAAAATGAACGTGCAAGCATGTCATGGATCTTTCCACGGACATTTTAAGAGACTCTCCAGTAAGTGGAGACATGCAGTTGGAAACATTCCCTGGAAGCTCAGAAAAATTACTGTATTTTTGTCCCCATAAACAAGGGAACCAACCATTGTTGAATACTTACTATGTGCCAGGCCTCAACCTCGGCGTTTAATCTTTTATCTTATTAATTCTCCTAACAGCCTTGTAAGGTAAACAATTATCATACCAACTCAGCTGAGAAACTTCCCAAAGTCACACAGTTGGGTATGTAAGTGGTAAATTCTAACTCAGGTCTGCTTATTCCTAAGCCAGTACTCTTACCTCTATCTCATTATAAATGCAGCACCTAGGATAGCCTATTAATTGAAAAAAGCTGGCACAAAGTTGTATGTGTCTAATATGAGCCTACCTATTTAAAAACATAAAGAGATGGTTAAAAGATTGAAAGGGAATATACTAAAGCATTAATAGACCATCCATCTGGGTTGATGAGATTATAATAATTATACTAATAATAGCTCAAATCTAAGCTTTTACTACATGCCAGGCACTTTGCTAAGAACATTGTATCATTGTCTCATTAAATCCTCATAACAGCCACTTGAGGCAGGTATGATTATTTTTCTCATTTTCAGAAGAGAGGAAATGGTAAGTGACTTTTCCCAAAGCCACACAGCTTGTGAGTTCTGGACCAAACTCAGTCTCCAAAGACTTTGCTCAAACAATGTACCTGTGCCTTTTACTAATAATAGACATATACTTATTTTTTAATTGGAAAAAAAACTAACGATTAAAATGAAATCAGGGGACTTCCCTGGTGGCACAGTGGTTGAGACTCCACCTGCCAATGCAGAGGACATGGGTTCCATCCCTGGGCCAGGAAGATCCCACATGCCGCGGAACAACTAAGCCCCTGCGCCACAACTACTGAGCCTGCGCTCTAGAGCCCACAACTGCTGAAGCCCATGCGCCTAGAGCCTGTCCTCCACAACAAGAGAAGCCACCGCAATGAGAAGCCCGCGCACCACAACAAAGAGTAGCACCCGCTCGCCGCAACTAGAGAAAGCTTGTGTGCAGCAACGAAGACCCAACGCAGCCAAAATAAATAAATGAATAAATTTATTACAAAAAAAAAATGAAATCAGAGTTTTTTAAAAATCCAAATTTTTTTCAGTGCATGGTTACTTAGCAGGACATGGGAGCTTCCTGGACTTGGCCCATTGTTCACCATAAAGGTTAATTTGGGCTGCAGGGCCTTTGAGCCTTACCCTGGCCAAGTGCCTACAGGACACACAACCCTACAGTCACTTTCTCCAGCCAGCAGATGCCCTCCTTCACAGTGGCTCAGCACATGCCCTCTCTGGGAACACTTGCTGGGTGATCTGCTTCAGAACCAGGGTTCTATCCCAGGGATCTAATGACTGTTGGTTTGACCTGTGCTTCCTGTTTTTCCAGACCCAGATGCCTACCTCAGCTCCATTCCCCTTTTGCTTCCAAGTCTCTGGTTCACCTACAGGCAGAACCTATGTTGCTCACTTGTAGGTAGCCTTAGAAGAAGGGATTACAAAGTCCACAAATCACAGGCACAGCTTCAGAAATGGTCAGAAAAGAAGGCAAAGCTGCCAGCATAACTTCCCCTTGACCGGCCATCTCCTGAACTGGGGGCCACACCGTGACAGATGGCCCAGCACTTCTTGGCTCTGTCGACTTCCCTGTAATAGGTCTTCTCCAGGGGCAGGCAGCAGGGGATTGCTCCCATCCTGCCTGCCCCTGGCTTGAGCCTTGGCCATAGCAGCCCTTCCTCATGTCTTCAGCTGAACACTGAGCTGGCGTTGTCTCCCTGACACACTCAGAGCTGTCGTCCTTCTAGCTGAGCAATTCTGAGCGCGCTGAACTTCTGCATCCAAAGCAGGGTGGGTGGACACCCATGCTGCAGCCACTCCATCAGCCAGCTTACAGCTGTTCCTGACCTTCTGTGGCTTCCGTCTCATGGGAACTGGTCACACAGATCCACCTGGAGCTCACGTATGGCAGTTCAGAGGTGGCTAGCCCAGAGCAAGTCTGTGTGAATTCCTAACCTCCTAAGACTCTGATCTTTAGTGAATATGGACTCTCTCCAGCTTTTCTCAGGGCAACACCAAGTATTACAACAATCACCAAACAGTTTTCTTTACAACAATAGTGTCCTTTGAGAGGCTGATAATATGTTATAAGGGGTGAGGGGAGGGTCTGTTATTAAATGAGTTGGAAAAACTCTGCCTCCAAAACCTTTATTGGAGATTCAAAATTCGCATCAGAATATACAAGTGTCTGTGAAATCCTCCCATAAGGAAACCTGCTTAGATGGGCTGCATCCAGTGTTTTGCACTTATTTATAAGGCCACAGCTCACCCCTTTATTCTCCAGAACACCTATGGACCTCATATTGGACACTGATGTTCTAATGAACATAGCTTGGAAATCTCAGTGGCCTGAGAATGAGTAGATGAGGGTAATCATCTAGTGATGCCTCCAGCCAGCCTTACACAAGTCTCTTCACCTCTCTAGGCCTCAGTTTCTTCATCAGTAAAATGGGGGTTAGATTAAGACTGTTTTCAAACTAATCCTGAGGGAAATTTAAAGTGTCTATGGACCTACCTTACGAGCTTCCTCAAGGGGTGAAGTGGAGGAGAGGTCAGCTTGGAGCCCTCCAGATCCCCTCCCCACAACTGGCTGAGCTTTGTTGAAAGCTGTTTTATGTTTAATAAATTGTCCTTCTCAGAGAACCTTCAGAAACCTTCCTTTTGGAAGAGAAGGCAGTGGGAAAGGGATAGAGGAAGGGAGGAACGGTGTGAGGATATAGATTGCTATATTGTTCCCCTGACTCCTGTACTACTGTCTCACTCTCTGAGTTTGGACATTGGTTCACTACTCCTGCCCCAACTCCTCTGTCATCCAAAGGCTGGATATGACATGGTCTGACACCCCTGTTACCACAAGCAAACTCCTATTTCTCAAGGTGAGGCATATGGACTAGATGCTTCTTAAAATGCAGATTCCTGGGCTCCACCTCAGACCTAATGAATCAGAATAGGGGAGAGCAGGACCTGAGAATCTTCATTTTAACAAAGGCTCCAGCTGATTCATAGGGACCTGAAGTTTCCAGATCCACTGCCCAGACCATGGGAGCTGGTAAGTTTCCACCATGCTAGGCATTTGATCCCCTCCCTCCACTGATGAGGGTTACTTCTCCGGCAGGTGCTAGACAGACAAGGGGTTTCTTATTTGTTCTAGTGGAACTTGTAACACAAAGTAAAAAAAAAAAACCAAAAAAACAATAGAACAAATCAACCAATTTTCCTCATAAACAGGAAAAAACACACAGAATTCCTGGATGAATACTGGAAGGTACAGCTAGGAATCAAAGTTCTGAAAAGACACTCACCCTTCCTTAATGGGGACATGCTTCTTCATCAGCTCACCTCACTCCTGACTTCTTTTCCTGCCAATGCGCCTTTGCCTTCTGGATTGTGGTTCTGAAAGCTTGATGTGCCTCAGAATCACCTGGAGGGCTTGTTAAAACAAAGATTTCTGCGCCCACCCACAGAGTTTCTGATGCAGGGAGTCAGGGGCAGGGCCTGAGAATTTGCATTTTGGCCGGAATCCTCATTTCAAACAGCACTAGCCTAATTCCATCCCTTATGAGTTACTTAACCTCTTTATGCCTCAGGTGCTGCATCTGTAAATTGGGGATAAGAACATCTACTTCACTGGGTTCTTGTGAGGATTAAATTAGTTACTCCTCAAAAAGTACTTAGAACACTTTCTGTAATTGTTAAGCCCTCAGTAAATGTGGGCCATAATCCTAGAGAGAGGGTTGCAGTTAGGAAGCACTCTGCTGATGAAATCATCCACACTTGCTTTATAGAAGTCAAACAGTCCTGCAAAATGAATCCCTTTCTCCTTGCGCTCATCACATCATTTCAAGCTATATTGAAAATAAAAACACCTAAAATTTATTGAGTACTCGCTATGTGCTAGGAATACCAAGCAATTTACATGCATTCTTTCTGTCACCTTCACAATAATCCTGTGAAATGGGACTGTAATCCCATTTGCGCAAATAAGGAGAATGAGGCTGCAAGAGTACCTGAATTTTGTAAGTATCTTGCTCTGTCTCACAACCTCTAAGTGGCAAAACTGGGATTTGAACCCCCTAAACCCACGACTGCAAAGCCCATGCCCTTCACCATCCCAGACGCAGCAAATAGGTTTCATCCTCCATCATCCCATCTGCTAACAGCTGCCTGGGGAACAGGATTCTGAGGCATAAATATCCTGACTTAAGGGGAAGGATTGCTAGAATTGATTAGAATTGTCTAGCTGCCATGCAAGCTGGTGGGGGTGGGGAGGATGTCAAAACATAGACCAGATATTTGCTGCCCCTGCACTTTGCTATGACAACACAGATGGTGGTAAAGGTTTCCTAATTTTATTGAAGATTATATTTAAATACACACAAATCAGGTGAATGCTCTCAGGAGTCACTAATGATTTCAGATCTGTAGTCCAGCTCCCCTGCCCACTGTAATTTAATCCACATTGTATTTCAGTGCACACCGATGAAGGCAAATAGTTGTGTGACTAAGCCTCATCTGTAGATGATCCAAAACCATTTGTCTTTGGTTTTAGAGTTCCAGCAGGGATACGGTGCTTTAAAATTGTCATTAGACTATCTGACATGATTGATAGATATTCTAGCCAGTTTTTGGATAGTATGCAAGGATTTAAACGGGAAAGAAATAATATTCCATCTTCAGGTAAAACTTGAAAAAAACAAAGCTTTAACCTCCTGAACCTGATTCCTGATTGTGTCAACATATTTTCCGACTCCCTTAAGCCCGGGGTTCTCAATGCCTGGGAAAATTGACATCAGGACGTTTGTTAGAAAGCAGATTTCCAGTTCCTAGCCTGGGAGATTCTAATCCAGACTGTGAGGGGTGGAGCCAGGCAATTGCACTTTAAACAGGTACGACAGGTTTTAGGACTACACCTGGGAAGCCTTGCCTTAAGCAATGCTATAGAATGGCAGTTCCCACTGTTTTTCAACAGGAGGAAAAAACCTTTTCTATTCAAAACATTTCTTAGACATCACTTGATAGCAGCTGAGAAAACAAAGGATGGCAAAAAACTACAATTCATTTTGTAGTGATCATAGATAAATATGTATATGTTTACCACAATAGTGTGCAAATAGGTATTTGAGAGTGAGAAGGAACTATGTGCAAGAGATAGTGTTTAATTCATCTATACGCAATGTTTGATGCACATATAAATTTTAAATCTTTTGCAGATAACTCTGCAAACCTTTCCTCCACCCCTCTCCTAACCCTGCCTGCCTACAGAGGACCACAGGCCAAGGTGGGAAACCACTGACTCCAGTTTTAATTCCTGTCCATTCTAGCACAGTTTTCCCTTGGCAGGTAGATGGGCCATCACTCACCTGAGGAGAGAAGAAAAGTCACATTCATGGAGCGCTTACGTGACAAATGTAGATCCATATTAGCTGCTTTACATACAATTCCTTCTTCCATCATCTGCACCAACACAAAACCCAAATTTGATTAATAAATTCTCAATTTACTGTAAAATCAGATGTCTCCATCTCTTAAATCTCAATTCCAGTTTCTATGGTTTTTATGTCTAAAAGTCACATTTGTAAATAATATTGAATCAGGAAAAAGTGTTGGGTGTCTACTGCGAGAAAAGCGCTATACTGAGGACCATGAAGACTTCATTAAAAATCAGCTCGGGTTGAATACTGGGGATTCTCATCATTAAAGAAAGGTTCCTTTGGATGTTTTTGGATGGTTCCTATTCTGTTTGTCAAATTCAAAACTCTTCTCGACTTTAGAAATGGAGACATAGGAAGACAGGATTGTCTTTCCTTAATAAAGAGTTACTGGGTTCTAACAGATGTGGCTTAAATAAGATTATGATCCCAATTGCCTTTTGCTTAAACGCACATTCAAATCAACTGGGGAGCCCTGAGAAATCCCGGCATAGACGGTGGAAGGTGCTGGGCTAGAACTCAAAATTCACAGAGAAAATCTATGAAGCACATGTGGACAATAAGAAACAATGAATGTATGTAAAGACAAAGACACCGTAATTATCAGTAACCAGGAAGTTTTTGCCCCGTGTCTGTCGTGGCTGGCACTGAAGGACTGGCTGGACGTTACAGGTTTGTTTGATATTGTCGCAAATGGTAACAATGAGGACTTGGACTGTGGTAAAAACCCACACTTAGTAACACAAGGACAAAAGCACTCAGAAAGCTGTCTTAATCGATTCAGTTCTGATCGTTTCTGGCTAGGCTATGCTCGGATTTAAAACCGTCATGCTCATAGATGATTGAGCTGTAGTTCATTAAGAAATGCTTGAAGGGTGATGAGAAAGGAGAAAATGAGAACTGCTTCATTGGGAGAATTTTGTTAATGCTATTTGTCTTCATGACGCCAAGGAGAAGCACAAGGAGATTCGGCAGCCACCTTTAGTTTGTGATGACCTTTCACCTCTGCTGATCTCTGACCCAGCTGTTTCAATCACACAGACCGTGGCAGCTCGACAAGGAGATGTTTAAGGAGACAGTTTTCCTTTGTAGTGCAGTGGGAGGGAAAGAAGTTGAGAAGAAAGTCTCTCCAGCAAAACAAATTGCCTCTGTGCTTTAGCTGACAAAGGGTTAACAGACCATCAGGTCCAGTTTCTGCTCAGCAGTTTAATTGCTGCAGGCCAGGGAAACATGGGAGGGAGAGAGGGCCATTACTGGGGACCTCATTTTTCAAACACCTGTCAGAAAGCTAGGCCACGGCATGGATTTGATACAGAAACCAGGAATTGGGTCTCTTTCCCAAATTCAAATGACTTGGGTCCTATTGACTTGTTCCTTAGCAGGAATTCTCTAGTTGTTAGCTACCAGGCTCCTTTTATCTGCTAATAGATTGTTTCCCCAAAGAGGCACACCATAGAGAGAGAGAGAGAGAGAGAGATTGAGAGAGAAAGAGGGGAGAGAGAGAGAGAGAGAGTGTGTGTGTGTGTGATTTTTAAAGCAGGGTTCCCAAAGCTTAGGATGCATCAGAACCACCTAGAGGACTTTTTAAAACAGTAGTCAGCCCACACTGTTAGATTTGTTTCGGTAGATCTGGGTGGGCCCAGAAATTTGCACCTCTAGTAATTCCTACGTGATGCTGCTCCTGGTGGTCTTAGGACCACTTTGTGAGGACCGGTGTTCTAAAATACACTTTCCACTGTCTTCTTTGGGCCTTAATAATTACACTTACATACATATACACACACACCCCCCAGGATAATAAAATGTTACATATTTGAAGTTATAAAAATGCCAAATATTATCATTATTAATAATACCTACTTTGAGTACCCACTGTGCGCCAGTGCTATTAATTCTCCAAGGCAGGTATTACTGCCCATTTTACCAACTAAGGCCTGACCCAGCCCAAATCCAACTCCTAAGCCTACGGTCTTAACTTCTTTAATACTTTCTTAACAAGTAATAAAACGAGTCAGAATTAACCAACATGCAAGTATTTTTAATCAACATATTTTCTACATTCTAATAGCATACATACCTCTATTAACTCTAAGTGGAAGAGTATACTTTTCTATATATCACTTAAAGCTAAAAAAGGAATATCCAAGGAATATTGCGAAATCAACCAGCCAACAAAGGTGTACTGAGTTCTTCCTGATACTTGAGGACCACAGGACAAGCCAGCTTCCTGACCTAATGCACCTGAAACAATCAGGAAATAGTCTAAGATTAGTGTAAATGTCGAACATGAGTGCCGCGAGATTTTTTTTTTCTGCCTTGACAGATAGTAGTAAGTGCAAAAGATAACGTGGCACCCAAATGATATCTTAGAGCAGCGGTTCTCAAGCCCTCCCCAGTGTCAGAGTCACCTGGAGAGCCCGACGAAACTCACACAGCTGCCTTCCAGTTTCGGATTTAGCAGGACTGGTGGGAAGCCCAGGAATTTGCATTGCTAACCATTTCTCAAGTGATGTTGAATCTGCTGCTGCAGGGACCACACTTTAAGAACCACTGTTCTAAAACAAGCCTTCCTGGATTCTGATCCACTTTTTAGGCACTGATTCAGCAGACATTGCTGGAGTGCCTACCGTGTGTAAAGCTTCTTTCTAGCTCTGAGGATAAAGCTGTAAACCAAACAGACAAAAATCTCTGCCCTCAAGGAGCTATCTAGGAAGTACGGTTGACAGGAAATAATAAGTACAAATGGGCAGATAGAGGACTCTGTCTTAATGTGTTCACCTCTCTGAGGAGATAATATCCACCAGAACAAGCCAGTGTAGACATCTAGGTGAAGAGAGTTCCAAAGAGGAAGTACAAAGGCCCTGAGACAGAAATGTGTTCAGTGTGTTCAAAGAAAGGAGACTAGTGGCAGAAGGGGCGTGTGCAAGAGGAGAGTGGTAGATGAGATTCAGATTTAACAGGAATCTGCATTTTTAAAAAGGAGATTCTAATACACATACAGGTTTGGAAATGACTTCTCAGATGCAATTATTTCTAAAGCTCATTCAATTTTTTCTGTTTCTCATCAACACTATTTTGGTGTGAGATCTGAGAGTAGAAAACAAAGAATGCATCCTCATAGGGAAAGGTTTATTAGGCATGCCCAGGGACTGAGCTTTGCATGATTTTTATTCAAAAAAATCATTTCTCTCTCCTAAACAAGAGTCTGAGTCAAGCTTACATACTGAATGTGCAAATGGCAGAAATAACTGAATCCAAAGAGGAAAGGGAAGCTCTTGGTGACAGACAAGATATGGAGGGCAAAGGAAGGAACGAATAGATATGCATGGCTATAAATGAGGATTTAGAGAAGGAAAGGAATTTACATGGGGATGACAACAAGTCTGGTTCTATACCTAAGTCTATGTGAATCTAATGGAAGTGTGTGTGTGTGCACACGCACGGGCACGCATGCACTAGGAAGTAGGGGAGATAATAAGACATGGGGAATAGGTCACGGCTGTTTGCAAACAGGTGATAAATGAAGCCCCCTAATTAAGTAAGTTCCCTGAAGAAGTGAGCGTGGAGGGTGGAGAACAGAAGGTTGGAACTCAGCCCTGGTGAGGAGAGATGACCATGGGAGGAAGAAGAGAGAAAGAATCCACAGCAGAGTACAAGAAAAGTGCAACAGCCTACCAGCCTATTACCCTAAATTACTGTGTCTGACAGAACTGCAGCAAACACAAAATGGGCAAAGGTCAGTTCTTCTGTCCTTCAAGCATATGGGTATGTGACCAGCTGGTTTGTAAAAGGGAGCTCGTATTATGGAGAACACTTTATCCCATAAATAAGTCAGACTCAATTATTTTATATCAAAACAGTATCTTAGCTTTTAACGAGCACAACTGCCAATACCCAGAGTCACGTATTATGAATCACTATTTGCTCCTTCCTACACTTTCTAATTTCCTGCTAAGGAGACAGGGCTGAATGGGGTCATTAATCTGAATTAGAAATACTGTGACCTGCTCTGCACTTTGCTTGCTAACACTGTGGCAGAGCTTGATCTATGGGGGGGTTACTTTCCATTCAGTTCTGAGGAAGAGGTGGGGCAGACATGCGGGGAGACGCTGAGCTAGTTTTAACTTTTCAGCCCTTTTAAATTCCAGATACCATTTGGGCATCTCACTTTGGGCTTTGAAATCATTGCTGTCATTTCAATGCTTTTACTGGAAATGTCATCAAATGACAAGCTTTGCTCAGCCTCTGTCTGGAATTCTAGAAGGCTCACCTAAGCAGCCTAAAATAACATGCTGGCTTTATTAGAAAAGGGGAAACGTGTGTATTTTTCTGGCTGAATGGACGTGACTCAGTGTGTATTTCACTGGTGAGGCCGTGGAGGGAAGAATCTGGATGAGGCAGGGGCACCTGCAAGGCAGTTGGTTCAATAAGTCTCTCTCACCACTGCCTCCTTACTTCAGAGGAAATACAATGAACGGCCCTTGGAAAAACATAACTGCAAAGCCATCATTTACAGCTTTCAGATATTTATTTCACTTACAATAACTGCTTACTATGTGGGCTAGGAAAATACACAGAGAGAAAATTCAAGTTTTTAATTCACCTTCTTGTTTAGAACTCTGGTAAGAATTTTGATGGAATTACTGGGGCTGATGGGAGTTGGGAATTCTCTTCAGAGCTACGCCAGCCTTGTTCTCCCAAAGCACCTGGACCACAGTCGCAGATGATAGCAGACACCTAGTGCAGCAAACTTTGGTCGAAAGATGCCAGTGCCTTTCTTGACCTACCCAACCTGGCTCTACCCCCTAACTGGTCACAGCCCTTACTGCTAACAGTACCACTAAGGGAAATTCATTAGAAATAGAAGTAGGTTTCAAAAGGGCTGGATGAATTCCCAGCAGGCATGTCTGTTAGGGTGTCTGCAGGTACAGCCGTCAGCTTCTGAGGTCAACAGGAATGGCTGCATTCCCTCAAGTCACTTTGGACGTCTCTCCCAGACTCTGAAAGCAGAGACTGAAGGAACTGTGGGTTTGAGCTAAGAGTCATTCATTTGTCTGTCCTGGCCACTGGGCCCTACCACCCCATTCCATTGTCCTTGGAAGCTGGGAGGATGGGAGCCTCACATTTTCTTCACAGCTTGAGCATGAAAAATGTTCTCTTTCTGACTCATCCCCTGACCCCCACACGGCCGTCCATGGTCCTGGGTGGGTAGGTCCCTGAAACAGGCCCAACCACAGCTTCACCCTGACCCCCTTGCGCTGGCCAACATCCCAGTGCCCACTATACATACCGCACTTCCTCCTGAGAGACCCAGAGGTGAATGCAGCCAACTTGCTTTGGAGCCTTGGGCTTTGGGGGTTTTGTGGATGCTCTAGGGTTATGGAAAACTTGAGTAATTTTCTGCGGTCACAACCCCAGGGTCCCCAGTCAGTGTAATTATAAGTCAATCACTTCCCTTCCAATTCTGGCTTGTCTTCCCTTTGGGCAGGTAAAATCATTACCATGGCTCCCTTCTCCCCTCAGTCAGACATTTGTACAGGCCATTTACCTCATGCCTCATGAATCTTCTCAACTCAATGTTATTTGGGGGGTTGTACTTATTTATTGAACTCAGAACAGCAGAAGGCCTGTCATCGATCTCGCTGCCCTCCACAGCCCAGGGCGGCCTTCTGTTTCCCTAAGTGCAAGGTTCCAGGCAGACGATCCGCAGGAAGAAACCTTCCTGACGCACAGCCCTGGAGGGCCCCCCAACCTGCAGCCCTCAGGAGATGCGCCCGGGGTGTAATGAGGCCAAAGGAAGCAACACTCTCTCCACAAGGGGGAAAGAGGAGACTGTATGTGTATTGAGAAATGTGAGGGAGAACCCCTTGCAAAGAGGTCCAAACCTCCCTCACTACAGTAACTAGAAGAAAGAAAGAAAGAGAGAGAGAGGGAGAGAGGGAGGGAGGGAGGAAGGGCAGGAGGGAGGGAGGAAGGAAGGAAGGAAGAAAGGAAGGAAGGAGGGAGGGAGCAAGGGAGGGAGGAAGGGCAGGAGGGAGGGAGGGAGGGAGGAAGGAAGGAAGGAAGGAGGGAGGGAGGGAGGGAGGGAGGAAGGAAGGAAGGAGGGAGGGAGGGAGGGAGGGAGAAGAAAGAAAAGAAAACGCCTTCTTGAGTCAAGTAAAGCAGTTCCAAATACAGGATGGTTATTTATGAATTACTATTGTTAAGCCAGAATCCAGGGGGCTGTTTAAGTGCTCCCCAGGACACCTCCTAATTGCCCTTCCCCTCCCTGCTCCATCAGTGATCCCACCAAACAACCCCACAGAAGGTGTTCGTATTAAGGCTTTTCATGACGTAGAAGGAGTTCCTACTTTGGCCTAAACCCAACCCCCAGAGCTCAGACCCAGGGAGGCTCTATCCCTGAAATGCCCCACCATTTCTGAAACCTTAAAATCCCCTGAGTGACGTGCATTTCCAAGGTTCCAGGTTTGCAGTTTCCCTTTTCTGAGGGCATGGATTTTGCAGTTGAACTTGGAGCCAGATTCACTGTCCATTCCTGCCCCAACGGCACATACTTCAAAGGCCTTGTTGGCATTTTTAATTATGTCGTTTAGCCGCCATCAGCATTTCCACAATCATTTCTCATGTTCCTTCCTCCAGCATTTTCCAACTTAGGAGCGATTCCCTACAGAGGATGTCAATATAGCAGCATAAAGTGGTAGGAGAGTATGGCTGTAGAGTCTGGGGGACCTGAGTTCAGATCCCAAGTCAGCAACTTAGAAGTCGTGTGTCTTTGGGCAAGTTACTCAACCTTCTTAAATTCCAGTGTTTTCATGAATAAAATAGGGGTGATAATGGTACCTACCTCTTGGAATAGTTGTGAGGATTAAATAAAATAATGAACAAAAATACTTATCCTGGGTCTAGAGCAGCACTGCCCAGTAGATATATATTTTGAGCCGTGTATATAATTTTAAATTTTGTAGTAGTTTCATTTTTTTAAAAAATGAAGACAGTTGAACTTAACTTTATGTATATGTTATGAAATATTACCATTATAAAACAGCATCAATATAAAATATATAAATGAGATATCTTTAAATTCTTTTTACCATACTAAATCTTTGAAATCTTATATGTATTTTATACATCTCAATGCAGACTAGCCACATTCCAAGTGCTTGTGGGTAGTGGCTATAATATGGGGCAGCACAGGTCTGAAACATGGTAAATATTAGGTAAAGGCAAGTTTCCTTCACTAAGACTCTGTCTTTCCATGCCTTGGAGTTTAGAGATATTTGGAAATGAACTCTGAGATCACCTTCAGCCCCAGTACTGAAAGGATGTTTCTGAGGGTCAGTGTTGGTCTTTTCCTACAGGAGGACAGGCAAGGACTTGGTGCCCAGTCCCCTGTGCACAGGTAGAGAGTTCTGTGGATTCTCTATTCTATTATCCTGCCAAACAGGCAGATGATTCTGCCGTTCTGATTTCCTGGAACCCAACACCTCAGATTTGCAGGAGTCCTCAGTGGTCTAGCCCAATCTCTCATCAGATATATGAGCACCTTATACAATGCCCATGCTACTCCCTCGGCCTCTTCTTGAATGCCCCCAGCGATGAGCAGCTCACCACACCCGCTAGGAATGTCAGATGGCATTGGCTGTAAGGAAACTCCTCCTTTAGAAACACATCCTTCTTCTCTCTACCTTCTACTCATTGGTGCTAACACCAGTCTCTGGGAAGAGAACAAGTAAGCCATCCTCTGTGTGACAACTCTACCAGTAATTGAAGTTGGCTCTCGGGTCCCCTCCAGGTCCGTTTGTGTTGAGGATAAAAGCCCCAGTTATTTCTATCGTTGCTCATATTGACCGTGTGTGAAGCCCCCTCTCCATACTGTGTGTATGTGGTTGTTGTTATGTGTCCTTGGCAAAGTGCAGCCCCCAGAACTAAACATAAAATGGGTGGTGTGGGCCTTGAAGCCAACTGATCCTGATTCTGGGCACCCTCTCCACCAATGCCCTCTTTGCCACAGCTGCACGGCACCCTGAGCCCCTGGAAGCAGGCAGCTCTCAGCCCAGGTGGGTCCCCGCACGCTCCACGCCAGATGTCAGGCACTCTCCATCTGCCAGCTGGAAAGTCACCCTGAGTCTGGCTTCTCTCCCTTCCAGCTGTTATGCAAGGAGGGCCAGGAGCGTCTGTGCCACCTCTCCTCCCACGTGCCAGGGTCTGTGAGCCATTCCCAGCTCCTTCACAGCCTCATACACAGAGGCAGGGGCCTGGAGCTGCACAGGCCTGTCCTTTCTCTGCGTCCCTGAGCCCCTCTGGCGGTGGGAGAGCCCTCGGCCAGCATTCCCCTTGTGTGATATGGAAATCCCTGCCTTGCCAGGAGCCCGGCACTGGGGCTACAGGTTTGGCCCCTCCTCTTCAGGGTCTCTAGATGTTTCTCCGCCAACTATTAACTTCACACCAGACTCCCATTACGGCCCAGTTCAAAAGAGTGGGGTGGGCGATGTGTGGGGATGTTGGGTAGGGCCGAACACACTTCTCCGGAGATGTGGAAGGAAAGGAGCAGCTGCAAGGGAAGATTAAGCTCAGCTGCGTGCCCATCGATCAATAAATCAGTCAATCTTTATCGAGCTCCTCTGCCTGCACATGCTCGTTAGCCAGCACGGACCCAAGAGTTGCAGCTCTGAGTCTGGGATTTGAGGGGGAGGAGTAGGGCTCTGGTCAAAATATTTTCACCTCATAAAGTTCAGTGGTTTCCTTGTAGGGTCATTAGCTAATTCACGCTAAGGTGTTAATGACTTATCAGCTTTCATTCTTTCTAAAGGGACTCTAGCCAGGGAGTGGTCCTGGGTAGGGACCACCTAAGAGGGTAAAGGATGGAGAAGTAAATGCTAAAGGCAGATTTTGCCATTTTCCCTAGGGCTTGGGATGTGAATATTAATTGGGTCAGGACAGAAGGTAGGAGCAGGGCTCTGGTGACAGTACCGTTTTCATTCCCTCAGCTCTACCCCTCACCGAATGTGACCTACAGCTGGTTAATTAGCCTCTCAAGCCTCTGCTCTCTCACCAGTACAATGGGAGTGTCCGCCAAAAGAGTTGGGAGGATAAAGCACTTTAGTACAGCTCTCAGTTTAAAACAAAACAAAACAAAAACATGGTGGTTACTTCTGTTCATATTGAATTAAACCCAGACTGACAAGAGCTATGACCTTTGAAAAAGGGACTGGCTAGTGAATCTTCCTTGGCCTTCCCCTATAACAATTCCTGTCAGACAGGCCTCATTTGGTGGCCTTTTATGACACTGTCATTTGCAAGACTGTCCAAACCTTTTTTTTAAATTTTTTAAATATATATGCTAGGTTTTTCTTTTTTTAAATTTTATTTATTTATGGCTGTGTTGGGTCTTCGTTTCTGTGCGAGGGCTTTCTCTAGTTGTGGCAAGTGGGGGTCACTCTTCATCACGATGCACGGGCCTCTCACTATCGCGGCCTCTCTTGTTGCAGAGCACAGGCTCCAGATGCGCAGGCTCAGTAATTGTGGCTCACGGGCCCATTTGCTCCGCGGCATGTGGGATCTTCCCAGACCAGGGCTCGAACCCGTGTCCCCTGCATTGGCAGGCAGATTTTCAACCACTGTGCCACCAGGGAAGCCCCTGTCCAAACCTTTTTGATATTCATCCTCGTTAATTTGTATATCCTCCTTAGCTTACCTCTTAATTACTCTCTCACAAGTTTATTGCTCTAAAATCATCTCCCAGAAATATCAAAGGCAGCCTTCCCAGCCCAGTGTTTTGGGATTTGGTGGCCAAATGGCATTTTCCTTTTCCTTCTGGTTCATAATTTTATAGATTCTGCCTGTGTCTCATCTCAGACACAGAACCTGCAGTGTGTCTTTATGCCACAGTCTTGCCTGCTTCACATTCTCCATTCATTCATTCAGCAAACATTTATTGAGTTCCCTCTAAGTGCTGCTAAGAAGGGCAGGGCCACAAAGATGGTCCCTTTTCTCATAGCCATTACCTACTAATAGGTGAAGACAGATAAGAAATAAACAAGCAAATGAATAAAATAATTTCAGTGCAATGAAGTGTAAATAGGTGTAATGAAGAAAAGAAACAAGAGTCTGAGATGGAGATGACTAGAGAGAAGGTTGTCCACATGAAAGAAGAGGTCCTCAGGTGGGGAAGGGCTCAGAATGGGACACTGACATAGAATTAGGGTGGCTACAGCCTCATGAGCTTGGGGGAGTCAGGCAAACAGTGGGGGCGAAGGGACCAGCTGGAGCCAGATCACCAAGAGCTTTGTAGTCTATCATAAGGAGCCTAAACTTTATTTTAAACTTGTTGAGAAGTTGTCTAAAGGTTTTAATCATGGCATTAACATAATCTGATGTGTGTTTTGCAAGATTAGCTTTGCCATCAAGTGTAACATGGGTTAAGTTTGGGAAGAAAACAGATTGTAAATTTGGAGACTGTTCTCTTAATCTAAATGAGAGATGATGGTGGTCAGGACCAGTGGAAAAAAGTAGATAGATTCCAGGCACATTTACAAATTAGAGCAGAGAATTAGCATGACTTGCTGATGGACTGGATGTGTGGAGTAGGATGAGGAAAAGAATTATCAAGAATGATTTCCAACTTTCTCTGTGGAGTAACTGGATCAAGGTACAAAGGTATCATTAATGAGGTAGGGAAGATACAAAGCAGGGGGTAGAGAATTAAGTGCCCTCTTGCAGACACACATTAATTTTGTGATGTCTCTGAGGTGTGATGTGTCAAAAATGTGGATGGATATGTGAGCCTGGAGCTCATGAACATAACCAGACATGAATTTGGATGTCATAGCATAAAGATGACCCGTAATCCTCATTGATCAATCCACTCACTGCCTTTCTGCCAAGCATTCCAGCTCCTCTCCCAGAGTCACAATCCAGTGCTATTGTATTTGTTGAGCCCCCAGCAAGGCTGGGCCCACAGATTTCCAGGTCTGACCGGGGAGTCCCAGAAGACAAAAACCCAGACACCCAGTAGTCACTACTCTTTCCTGTGGAACCACACCCTCTCATTCAATTCTAAGGAGCACTGCTCATTGCCCTGTATTGTTTTCTCCCAAGGCTCATTGCAAGTGTTACTATATGTACCATTTGGCAAAATGGCCATCTCAGTAGGTATTCAAGCAAATACTTTTTCTGGTTTTGAAAGTGGACATAAATGACCACTCCTATCCATAAAATCCTCTTACTCTGATTGGCACCACAGCCTTTGGGTGGCTAAATTTACTCTCTATTACTCCTGATGTTTTAAAGCAAATATATTTTAAGCATTACATGTGCCCATGGCTATGATATCAAATGAAAGGAAATACAAACTTTGATAAACACAGGAGAGGCCAAGAAAAGAGACTGGGCCATCTTTTATCCTGTGCTTTCATCCCTAGAGGGCCCAGATTTCCACAATGATTCTTCTCAATGAGACATTCCAGGAATCATGAGCCACCAGAGAAGAAAAACATTACTTACGACATCTAGTTTTTCCCAGCTTTTACATTTCTCCCATTTTAACTGAAAGGATGTTGGGTTGTTTTCCCTTTCTTATGTGTATAGAATTGACTCCTAGACGAGGTTTCACAAAATTTAAATTTTGAGTTTTTAACATATATCCAGAGGGTAGTCATTTATATAGGAGATTCTGGTGAACATGTACTTCAAGCAAAAATCACTACATTATTAAACACTTTTGCATGCTGTTGTAATGTTTCCGTATAAAATTACAAAAATTTGCTAACTCTTTACCTGCTCTCAGCCTAAGGAGAATCAAAGCCATCAGTGTATGCCACGCCAGCAACTTTTTTTTAATGTTTTAAACTGCACTAGGGAGCTTGAATTTGCATGCTAAAATAAATGAAACAATTTGATTGTATTTGCTGAAACAGCCCATTACTGTGTATCATTTCAGAAGACCACAAAATTTAGCACATATAATCGAAATGGACTGCCTCCTTCTAACTGTGAGAGCATTGAGGAGAAACTATAAAAACACTGGGTATTGTGATGAATTGAGTTCTCAAAATAACGCTGGTTAATTTTCTTACCAATTATCTTGCTATTACTTGAATATAGTTTAAATACCACAGAAGTCTTAAGTCTTTGCATCTTCCCTATGAATATGTTGGTGTTTCCCTTAGAAAGATTTAACTCTGCATTTGTTACTTTACACCTAATCTTCTCAGCCAATTAGTTATTTTTTAGCTTTTGATGCCAAAAAAAGTATTGTTGGATGTGGTAAGTTGCTTACTCTATAGGGAAGATTCCCAGCATGTGACAATTTAAGTTTTAATATAGAAATTTCTAACGTATCCATTTTCTAGTCAACATACAAATAAAATGTGGGTTAAAGGCAAGTTTCTTAATCTATCGCTATGGGAGTACTTGTGCTTAAGCAAGCCAAAAAGCTAAAATTAGAAATGTTCTCTGACTCCACAAAAATGCACACAGTCTACAAGAGGCCTGGGAATTGAACAGACTGGGAATAGAAAACAAGTCATGACATGGAAACACTTGACCTGGTGTCAGCTTTCTGTGTAGATACTTGTGTTCACCTTGGTTGTGTACAAATCCCTTCTGCTCACCTGGTTTCTATCTGAGATTTTGGTTAGGAAATCATAATCCAAATGTGCAGGTGTCTCAACATAATTCTGGGCTTGTTGTTTCAATTCAATTGGGAGACGATTTTTTTCACCATTAGAAAAGAAGGAAGGCTACTGCCCACAAAACAAATACAAAATCAAACGAAAAATAAAACAAACAAAAAACCTTAAAGAAACATGTCTCAAGGAACTTTTCTTATGAATGCTTCTTGACACAGAACATCTTAACAAGAATATCAGTTCAATATTGGGCCAAAGATATAATGATAAAACAAGAATGTTATGAAAAAGAAAACTGAAGACCTATGGAAACAAATAGAAAAACCAAAGCAGTATCATTAAAGAAATAAATAAATTAGAAAAGCAAGGAGCAGAATAAGTACCACTGATAATTAAATTACTGGCATAGAATAAAGGCTTGAGATAATTAGGATACACGCATGTATAGAAAGATTAATTAAAGCAGTGGAAAAAAAGACAATTGATATAAAAGACATAGGATAACTGATATTCTTGAGAAACCCTAATATACAGAATAGTTACATATTCAAAAATATACTACAAGAAAATTTGTCTGAATCAAAGGAAGCTTTTAGAAATTACCTATAGTTGGAAAGAACATGTATTCTGAGAAAATTTAACACAGGACTCTACACCAAGACAGATTCTAGTTAAGCTCCTGAATTTCAGGAATAAAACAATTTCAGGCATCTAGACAGAAAAAGCAAATAACCCACAAGGAACTAAAATCAGGCTGCCTTAGATCAATCAGTGTTGTAAAACAATGAAACCACTGTTCTGAGGTGAAAATAGCATGACTCTAAAATGTTATATCCAAAATGGCAATCAAGTATAAAAGCATTATGAACCATGAAAGGACTAAGAAAGCAGGCTACCCATGAGCCTGTCTGAAAAAAAACTTGACAATGAAGACTTGCCAATTTATTTTTGATCAAAATTAAAAACTCAGAGAAATAGAGTCTTTTTTAAAAAGACTAATGGTGAGCAGTCAATTCATTTAAACATTGACTATTAAACATAGGTAAATTGAAGTTACAGAATAAGGTGCAATGTTATAAACCCAAACAATATGGAAATAATAATAAAACACACAAAAACTGAAGGCAAAGGGGAAAGAGAAGATGTGAAGATGTGTGATAGTACTATGGCCCTATTCTTTCATAGCAGAGTAAATTTAAAATGTTGAAAATTAAAATATGTAACTTTAAAAATCTTGATTCCAATATCAGTATTTTTCATGTTTTCTTAACTTTGGGCAGCTTTTTTATGAAATAAAAGAGGAAATATGAGATGAGATGAGATGAAGAAATAGGTAAGTGAAGTTCAATAGTTCCGCTAGTCTTACTTCTGTAACTTCAACTAATATTAAATTTAATGCTTTTTATTTCAAAAGAGCATTTATAATTTTATAAACATAATGATAAACTACTTTTATTTTTAAAAAGACTAAAAGTAGATATGTCAGGATGTTAACCATGGTTCATTTTAAGTAATAGAAATAGAGATTATTAAAATTTCATCTTTGCCCTTTTCTGTAATTTTTTTAAATTAAAAAAATAAAATTGAAGCAAGAGTTAGAGCTGGACCAGGGGTATCTGATAAGAATTTTTCTCAGATTCTCCCCATTCTAGGTAGGTCTCTAAGAATTTTTATCTAAAGCAGCTGGGAGACTTATGTAGCTATCTGTATACTACGTAGGCACATATTATAGTATAGATGTATGTTTGTATAATGTATTTACTGCTAGAAAAGGAAATAAGTAGCCCTTCCATTTTCTTCAGTTTATGTTTATTCCTCTAACTCTCCCCTCTTCGGGCCCTGGCTCTCTACCGTTCTTCCCTTGTTCGGTGGATTGAAGGAAGCACAGCGTGGTGTAGTGAAAAGGTCTGCTTCCTACTTCCTCACTTAGCGACAGGGGAGGAACTTCTCTTTCCAGGCTTTACTGCTTCATCTCTAACACATAATCTCCTGCCTGATGATAGGACTTCAGTAAATGACTCTGAGCAGACACTTAGGTTGGCGCTGAGGAGCATGGAAGAGGACTGGGTCCTAAACAACTACAGCGGTGTTCCCAATGGGGCTACCTTTCCAACCAGCCTTCAGGAGGACTGTTACCCAGAACCAGAAGGGTAACTGGTTCGTGGCTGGACCAAGGTGCTCAACCTTGGCAGATGAAGGCCAACCGCATAAACATACTGGTTAGTGTTTTTTAACCCTTAAACTTTCCTATTCTTTTTCACAGACTTAGGCGGGGGAAGGTTGGGAGGAAATGGCACAGGGAGCAAGAGAACATATCCTGTAAGTTCATTAGTATGCAAAGAAAAGAGAATTCGGGGAGGGACAAAGGCACAAAGCAGCTGTAGGACAGCCCTTTCAATAAAATGTGTGCGTAACTTGGGACTTCACAACTGTACCTTCCTTGACCCTCATGACAACAGATAGTAAAGGAGAAGTGGAATCACCATGGTCCCTACTTCACAGACCACAGTCAGGGATTTCCCCAAGGTGCCTAGACTAGTGAGTGGGGAATTAAGATCTGCTTCCCCTAAAGAGGATGTTCTTTCCAATACAACAGTCTTTCAAATAGAAAGCCATCACAGCCCTAAGTTCATTTAGCAAACTAACAAAGCAGAGAACCTGAAGAAAGACAGAAAAGGGTCCAAAAAAAAAAGCTCTCCACCTTTCCCAGTCCTATGTAGGGAAACCTCTTACTCCTGACTTGCCCTGGACCTTCTCCTCTGAGGACAGCATTCCACCTGAACACCTCAGAGCTCTCCACATGCTGTGCACAAGGCTCGGCTAGAGCCCTGCACAGAGGAAGTAGAATAGTGTGTGGGGAGGATGTGTGTGATCCACAGAAACTGGCTCATGAGGACCTCATTCCCCAAATCCTTTGATGACTTCATTGACCCACTTGCAGCCTCGTAGGGCTAACTGGTAGGTGCCACGCAAATACTCTTATATCTAAAGAAAAGAATAGTTTTTAGAAAATATTGATATGCTATATATTTCTAAGCCCCTGGGAGACTGCAGTTCTGTCAGTCTTTTCAAGCATCCCTTTTGCACAGGCTCCAGTGGCTTATTTCCTCACTTACCTTCATTAATGTAATTTCTGATAGTTTGAATTAAGATTGTAATTATAATAGCTCACATTTCTTGAGCACTTAAAGGCACTGTGCTAAGAGTTTTGTTGGCTTTATCTCAGTTAACAGAATTGCTATCTTGATATTTTAGATGATGGAATTGAGGATCAGAGAAGTTAAGAAATTCATTCCTCATCACACAGCTTTTATGTAACAAGCATGAGATTCAAGCCCTGGTGCAGCTGATTTCAGAGCAATATTCTCAACCACTAGACTAGCATCCTACATATTCTTTCTGGTTAGCACCGCAGCTGAAGAGCACAAAACACCTGTTGAATGCCTGAATAACCCCTTGAGAGTAAGCATGGAAAAGCTTTATGGCAGCATGGTATTATGGCTAAAAGTTTGGGCTTTGGAGTCAAGAAGCCTCAAGTTCAAATCCCAGCTCTGACACCTACAACCTGGCAATATATTGGAGCCGCAGCTTCTCTAGGGAAATAGGATAATAGCAGCAGCGGCATCACAGCTGTTGTAATGATTAAATGCAATAATATCTAAAGTATGCTTAGCTTGGCTGTTGTGCTGCAGAAGTTCAAGAATGTTACTATTATTCATATTAAGCCAAAATAGAAGCAACTCCTTTTTGTCAACCTCCATCAGCAACTTAGTAAGAGTACAACTAATAAGAGTGCACAAATTTTAAAACTATTGGCTGAAATGAATCAGTCACCTGGAGATCCCATCTTTCTAGTAACACATTTTAATATCTACCTGAAAACAATACTGCAAAGACTGTCCAAGGTAAATTGACCAACTAATATTTACGAAGCATCTAATATTTGCAAAGCATTTTGAGACATACCAGCAAGTATAAATCTAAGAGGCTGCCCTCAAAGAGATTTCAGGCCTTGTTATATAACAATAGAATGATATGTAACCACAATAACAACAACACAAGAGACAATCCAATATAGGTCACTTTACAATGCCGTATTTGATAAATCCCACCTGAGGCATGTAAGTTGTGACATTCTTAGCACAAAGTAAAGCCTTATGAGCCAGGAAAGTTGTACAGGTTAAGAGGGGAAAAAAGAATTTAAGAAAAGGGCAAAGACAGTGAAAAAGAAAACACAGTACCTGGTGGTGCAGAGTCAGGGAAGGGGGAGAGACTGGGAAAGGCAGTTTGTACGTAAGGAGTGGAAATGGGCACGTGTGCAGCTCTGGTGGAGTAGGAGTAAAGTAAATAACGAAGCTCTCCTACTCCTTCCTCTCTTTACTCATGGACCCAGCTAAAGAGTAGGAAAAATATTAAAGCCCTATCGTAAGGGAAATTCCTAAAATAACTTCCTTTAGGGAATCTCAGCAGCACTGTCTCTTGGAGGAGTTTTAGGAGGATGACTGCTCACTGCCTTAAATCTGCTCTGAATTTCCAAGTCATGCAGTCAAAACACAGGACCAGCTCATAAACTGATAAGACTGGGTGAAAAACAGGGTTAGATCTTGGCCAGATTTTGCAACTAAATTTTGCCCCAATTAAAGACAAAATTATATAACCACAGTCTCCCCCCACCCAGGTCCTTCCCCAACCTCCACCCAGGGCAGATCACTGCACACTGCAGAAAAGGAAACCATATACATCAGGAAGGTCTCAGGACTCCTATCCCCCTCCCAACCTCCCAGTCAGACATGGAGCAAGGAGAAGAGGACAGACATTTCCCTCCTAATATCAGCCCCTCCTGGGGAGAGAAAAGTATACTTATGAGGCTAGCAGAACGCAAGGAGGTAGAAAATGACAGTCTCTCTTTGTCTCTCTGTCCCTGTCTCTCTCTATATATACATATATATGTCTCAAAAGTTTTAGAGTACAATAAATAAAACTAAAATAACATTTTACCTTCTGCATTTTCCCTAGGAATTTATTATTGAGATTTTGAGCAAGGCTGGGACCTGGGACCTGGGACCCTTTGCTTCAGTGCTTGCACCTGGACAAAGACTCCTCAAGCAACAAAATACAAAGAAACTATAAGGGACTAAAAATAACTGCATGCATGCACAGTTGGGCTAAATTATGAACAACAAGATACAAAAAGACCAAAAACCCAACTGCCATTTCTGAAGAGCCCGGAGCAAAAGCAGGGTGTTGGGAGAAAAGTAGGGTACTGCGCACGCCCCCTGCACACACCACCACCAAAGGGGTGAGCAAAGCACCCAAGCCACCCCTCCGGCCTGACCCCTGGACCTGCCCCTACCGTCACCCTACATGGGAACCAGGAACCAGGTTGCCCCCCTGGTTCAAGCGGGCAAGGGAACCTGTTACTTGTTCTCTCTCCCCACTGCTGCAGCAGGAGCCCAATTAAAGCCTTGCCTGAATTTCTTGTCAGGTGACTGGGAGGTTAACCAATAAATTGCCCACCTTGGAAAGAGGCCCTTATCCAGTTGGCTTGGATCTCTCGGTATCCTGAAGAATTCACAGAAGATCACATCCCTGAGTTGGTGAACTCAACGTTAGTACTGACATTCTAACTATGATATCACAGTAAGAACGTTCAATCTAAACACACACACACACAGCAAAATTTCAGACTTGCTATTTTTTTCTTCAAATTGCCTTTTTCTACTGTCCAGACCCAATCTCTCTCAAATGTTACAGACATTATCACCCTAAACCAAACTCCTCCAGCCACAATGCATCCACGTCATCTCTCAAGTAGAGCACACATTCATCACTCCGCCTAAGTTTTCTCACACTAAACTCTCTTTTTTCTCTCCTATATTACCAGACATTTTTTACAAATTATCCCCTACATAATTTATCCCACCAACTTATTCTGAGATCCAAAGGAGAGGACTACAATTAAACAAAATTTTAAACAAAGAACACACTTTACTAATGGCATGGGGACTGTAAAATACAGACTGTTCATCTTCCTGAGCCCTCGTTGGGCACAAGCATCCTTAGTTCTGCAGAGTCCAAGTTACTAGTGGATACCCCTTGGTGGTATCTTGTGGACTTAAGAACACAGGCAGCTCGAAATCAAATAGATTCAACTTTCCCTAGAAGAGGAACGTCAAGGAAGCACAATGTACTTGGTACTCAAAGGCAACCATCTGTATCTTAAGACAAAGCACTAAAAACTAAAAAAAAAATGGGGACATTTTATTTGTATTAAAGTGCTGGCATGCAAAACCAATCAGCCTCTCTCATTGTGTTGTTACAGACAGCCCCATTCCTCCTCTCTTTCTCCTTTTTAAATGCCCCTGGACTTTAGAGCAATTCTCAGTGATTTTCCAGGCCAGGAGCTCAGTCTCTCCTGGGAACTTGTTAAAAATGCAAATTCCTGGGTCTCATCTAAGACCCACTGAATCAGAACCTATGAGATACAGCCCCAGCAATATATGTCTTAAGGAGCCCTCAGGAAGTTCTGAGGCTCAGTAAAGTTGGAAAAGCACTGCTTTAGGACATTTTTCAAGCATCCCCCTTTTTCTCCTCATGCTATAGTTGACACCACCAGTTAACAGTCCTCTTCCCCATCCAAAACTAGGTACTGTCGTCTCTTTGGGGGACCCTGGAACCTACAAGAGAGAATACTATAAAGGTTTATATTCAGGGCACAGGATACTGGGAACAGGTTTTTATTTTCCCTTTATGGGTTTTTATATACAAAAGAATAGGCCATAAGACTATAATACCAAGTCTCACATCACAGCTTTTGAAGATAAAAAAATAGCTTAGATTAGGTTAGACTGATTACAAACAAATTCTTTTAAGAAATTAAATAACCATTATTTAATTTCTAGTTGTATCCCAGGTGAACAAGTGACCCTTGGCCTTGACTTTAGCACCTCTACCACCATGACACAACTAATTTAAATTGCACAATTTTAGAAGTTCTTTTATTCTTCCAAACATTATTTGAGTATTTAAGAATCTGACTTAACAGTAAAGACTGTTTTACTTACTGTCATTTCCTTCCCTCTACCTTTCCCTACCTTGTTTCTAACTTGTGACCAAATCTCTCAGCCAGCAAACTGTCTCATGCCCACAAACATCTGTAAACATTGAAAGTCCACTTTGGTGCCCAGTGGTGAGGAAAGGCCAGCTGGAAAAGATGATGAAAACAGAACTCAGAGAGAATGAGGGAAATTCAAATTCTGGAAGGTGAGGAAGGATAAGACAAAGTTCAAAGAAAGACACGAGCCTTCAGCAAGGAAATTTGGGTCCTGATGTAGCCCTTAAGCTCAGCGTACTAAATTAGCATCATCAGTAAATTGAGCTGAAGATGAGCCTAGCTGCTAAAAACTCTATTCCAATACAACTTTTTTTCCTTCTCCAGATAATCATGACCTGGCTGGAGCAAAATAGGTTTCCTTCCCTCTATTTCTCATCTTGCAGGTAACTCTTATCTTTTTCCAATATATTTTTGAGAATTCCTTTGACCATTTCCAGATAGAGGATGTTGTTCTACTGGGTCCTATCTAAATTTTCTATGAGCGCTTTGCAAGAAGAAGGGCTGATCCAAAAGGAATAGTTTGGATGAATCTGGAGAACTTGGACACATAATTGTGATGTTTATACCCAGTATAAATACAAAACGAAACAAATCTCTTCATTTCCTCTTTTACTTAACAAGTAAACATTTTACAAAGACAAAAGTTATTGTTCCCTTGGACGGCATTGGCAAGCTACATATTCAGGGAAGGATGCATTTGTATAATATGTGGTTAGAGGTTAATCAATATTTCATTCCTATTTTATGGCAACCAAATGCTAACATAGGTTATTTGGTTGTTCTTTGGCATTTTATTAGTTATATTAAATTAATTTATTCCACAAATATTTATCAAGTGCCTACAACAGTGCCTGTTACATAGTAGGTACTTAGTAACTCTTTATTTATGCAGAGAATATTTCTTGAGAACTCACTATATGCAGACTCAGTACTAAGTTCCCTGGCTGAGATGATTCACAAGCCGGCATGGGAATTTTTTGCTCTCAGAGCCCTGAGTCTATGAATATGAAATCATTTGCATACCAAGTGACTCTGGCCTCCTCCTTCCTCTACCCCTAGCCATTCCCGCCACTGTTAATGAGACAAGTAATCTAAGAGCTTGAGCAACCTGCCTCTAAATCCATCTCTAAGCCTCTGTTCAACAGTATGTCCTCCCCTGGGCCCACTGCAGGAAAATATGCACCATTTGAAACCTGAACTATCCGCTGCCATAGTAAAGGACATGAATCAAATGCCCACAACAAAGTCTGATGCTCACTGGCTCATCCTTGTAGTAACTCCAAACACTGGTGTCACATTGGTTTGCCAGAAAGAGGAGACTCCTCAACAGCTACCACCCAGATAGCTCTCACACTCCTGGGGAACTTAGAGACGACAGGAATCCAACTACTCCCCTCAGGGTTCTCCTCCTGTGGGTGCCTTCCTGACACTCCCACCCCTTTCCTTCAGCAGGAACCCCTTTGTTCTTTGAGCCTCCCTCTGCACTTTGAAAAACTCTCAGTGATATCGATGATCACTTTCTACTAAAATTATTTGTTTGAGTGCTTCTTAAGAATAGGCATGGGACTTCCCTGGTGGCGCAGTGGTTGAGAATCTGCCTGCCAATGCAGGAGACATGGGTTCGAGCCCTGGTCCAGGAAGATCCCACATGACGCGGAGCAATGAAGCCCGTGAGCCACAACTACTGAGCCTGCGCTCTAGAGCCTGTGAACTACAACTACTGAGCCTGCGTGCCACAACTACTGAAGCCTGCACGCCTAGAGCCCGTGCTCTGCAACAAGAGAAGCAACTGCAATGAGAAGCCCGCGCATCACAACGAAGAATAACCCCCGTCACCACAACTAGAGAAAGCCCGCATGCAGCAACGAAGACCCAACACAGCCAAAAATAAATAAATAAATAAATTTAAGAATAGGCACTCTGGGTACTTCACCTCTGAAGTCTTAACACCTCACATGCATAGTGATGGATAAATAGTTTTCAGGTAGATTTTGTTTGCTCTTAATGAGTCAATAAAAAAATTATCATTTAGCCAGATCCTGCAAGCCCTATAAGCGTTAGAAATATCTATTCAATCTGCAGTCTGCCCACCTAACAGTCCTAAAAGGTCCTTGCCATAGTTCATTACTACATGCAAAACCTAGAAAATATTTTGCTCAATTAATTTATTAACATAAAACTACATACGTTTTGAACAGTTGTGATCTTGGAGATCTAGCACAAGTCCCTTAATTTCATGGGTGAGGAATCTAAAGTCCTAAGAAGTTGAGTCAAGGTCATACAGCCAATGAATGGCAGGGAGAGAATAGAATCCAAGTCTCCCTGCTTCCTGCCCAGTACTTGGTTTACCAGTCCATGACCTGGATTCTGCTTGTTGAAATTCCATTTCTTGAGAGGCTCATGAAAAGGTTTGGAGAAGGCTCTGGCAGTTGAGTTGTATTCAGAAAGAGGGAGAAAACCTCCACCAGATGCTCTGTTACTTTTTCTTCCCTGGAGGCATAAATACCGGCCTAAAAAGCTATCTTAGTGCAAGGAATAAGAAAAAGAAGAAATGATGGAAATCTACACAATATGCAGCTGATGAGATATAAGGAGGCCCTTTAGGACAGTCTGAGGGTTATAACCGAGGGTCAAGATAGGCTGCTCGCAGGTCAAATCATTTGTAGTAACTGAGCTCCAGAATAGAACTTTTGGGCCTGCCCTAACCAGAATTGATGTCCCTGTCATGGACCTAGAATGTGAATAGCCCATGACCTTAGGGAAAAGGGGAGGAAGGCAACACTTCCTGAAGTTTTCACCAGGTGGTGCTTCATCCAATAACTCATCAAACCTCCATTGAGCATGTACTAAATGCCAGGCCAGGGGCTGAGTACTGTGGCTGCAAAGATGAATGAAAGAGAATCCCTCCCTGCTCTTAAGATGTTCATGTCTGTGATATCTCCCACCAAGAACTCTTCAGAGGGCCTAGTACAACACACACACACACAGACACACACACATACACTCACCCGCTAAATGTATTAGAAATCCAGGAGCATCTCTGCCACAACTCAGGATTTGACACTCAGTACTGTCACCCAGAACACTAAACTTTCTGTCTCATGACTAACACCATTTAGGCTTTTCCATATGTCTTGTCCTAGGTCCTCAAAACAAAAGGCAACTGTGACCAAATGCTGTGTAGGTTTATGGATTGTACCAACTGCAAGGGTCGAAGTGGACACTGCTTCAGAGCAGAGGAAGATTTGAACAGCAAAAGCGCTTAGGCAAGAGAAAGGGCAAATTAATTCCCTTATCAAATCTTCCCTCTCAGAATGAATGGGATACATTCTTACGTAACTGAGAGTTATTGTTTCTCTTCAGGTACCAATTTGTGCTTCTAGAGGTACTCACTATATTTGCAGTAGTTGCAGACAGAGCTTGAATATGTTACAGTGTTAAGTAGTTCATATTACTCTTAAATTTACCTTTTTATAGATCTAGATATAATATGTGAGAAGAATAATACAAATTCTTTATGTTGGCAACCAGCTGAACTTTCAACATTGGAACTGTGCAATAGTTTTATGTTCATAAAAATAGTCAAATTTTAAAAATAAATTTTAAATGCTGCCTTTATTTAAAAATTATTAGATTCATTAATTATAATTTGTATTTTACCCCTTACTTTTGATAAATCTTGAATATTTTAGGATAAATGTAACTTTTAAAGCTTATACAATAAATAATTTTAATTTTTAAAATTTTTCCATTTACTCTATATTTTGACAAAATATAGTCAAATTGTATACTTTTGATTGTACATGTACAAATACACTTTATTTTTAATCATTTAGCTCATTTCTATAAACAACACCTAAATTATAAAAAATATTAAGTATAACAACACAGTGATTTTTGTTAAAGAGAAAAGCTACCTTACAGAATAAATATATAATAATTGGTGAAATATGCGTGTATTTAAATACTCATTCAAACATCACCGGCCCAGGACTTCCCTGGTGGTACAGTGGTAAAAAATCCGCCTTCCAATGCAGGGGATGCGGGTTCAATCCCTGGTTGGGGAACTAAGATCCCACATGCTGCAGGGCAACTAAGCCCATGTGCCACAACTACTGAGCTCATGCGCCTCAACTAGAGAGCCTGTGTGCCGCAAACTACAGAGCCCACGCGCTCTGGAGCCCACATGCCACAACTAGAGAGAGAAAACCCGCACACCACAACTAGAGAGAAGCCCGAGTGCCGCAATGAAAGATCCAGCATGCTGCAACTAAGACATGACACTGCCAAAATAAAATAAATAAATAAATAAGTATAAAAATATTAGGAAAAAAAGAAACATCACTGGCCCATCAACAGAATACCAAGGCACGTACAATAATAATTAAACTTAGTCATCGATAACATTTTGCCAGCTTTCTGTTTTATAAAGAACATGGCTTCACCCACATTATTATTTTTTTTGTCATTATATAGGTATAGTTGTCAAAGTAAAAAAAAAAAAAAAAGAACATATTTCATTTAGCAGTTTGTTAGCTTGATTTAGAACTTCTATGTCTATAGACGTATAGTTTGTGGGCCTCCATTTGTCCTCTCATCCCAGGTGCTGAAATGTTAGGGGTGGCCAGTGTATGAGTCACCAAAAGTTAACATAAAATAATTGAAGCCCCAAAGTAAGTCAACAAGGTAAGTAGAAAAATAAGCCTCTTCCCATTTCTTAAAGTGAGACTCTTTTTTCCTTGAACATTCTCAGTCTCGGGAGGAATCACACAGGTACACAAGGCCATGGAAACTCCCAGTGTCTCTGACCATGGAGCCAGTATCAGAGAAAGACCAATTTGGCTTTGCCAAATGTTCCTGGGACAACTGCTCTGTTTTGGATGGATGTAGTTTGTGCCTGTGGCTAAGGGCTCCATAATGTACAAAGAAGGCTAAAGTAACAAAGGGACTTTTCAGGTTTGGAGGCCCTGCCAGTGGCTGCCACGTCCCGACTGCACTGGGACTGGAAAGTGATCAGCCCTGCAAATTCCCTGCTTGGCCACAACTGGATGAGCTCTGTGGGTCTTGTTCATTGCAGTGTGTTCGCAATGGTCCAAGCAAGGCTATGGTGAAACACAATTATTCTAGTTTTAGTTTTCATTTCAGAATCCTTGGAGAGACACGCACTGATCTTTCATTTATACATTAAAGTCTTTCCCTTTCTTTACATTTTGTGACATGTTTTTTGACTTCTCCAATTAATCTCCCAAAACAAACTTACTCTTGGATTTTCACCTTATTCCTCATGAAAGTCTGGTAAATTTTCTCTCTGGCAATTTTTACAGTTATTTTGAAGATGGCTAAAATTTCTCTTATTTGACACGGTGCTGCCTGTCCTTAAATACCTTCCGCATTCTAGAATTAGGGTCTTGTATTTATTAGGTACCCATTGACCTTAAGAAAATTTAGAGAAACAAATAAAATTTGAAGAGAGGGACAGCAGGAGCAAGAAGGGAATCCTATTTAAATAGTGCAGGGACATAGCCCTCCCCCACCTAACACTGTCCCCAACTTTATCCCGCACAAAGAGAGCATGCTCAAGTGAGCCTGAGCTGGAAGCCTTGAATCTGCCATGTCCTGTGACGTGTTAGAGAAACTGTTTTAAATGAATGAACAAAAAAATAGATATCCAAGCATTCAAAAGTGTGTCTCTCTGGTGGTCTCTGTAATCCATGTAATGAAGTGGTCACCAAGTGACTGATACCGTATTGATACAAGCTGTTTCTAAGACACTATTCAAAACAGTGTTTCTCAAAGGGTGGTCACCAGATCACCTGTTTCAGAATTAGTCGGATGTATTTGAAAGTAAATGTACGGGCCCCAGCCCATACCTCTTGATTCAGCATCTCTGGGAGTGAGGCCTCAGAGACGGCATTTCCTCAGGCTCTTCAGGTGAGCATACACTCCAAAATTAAAGCACCAAGGTGGTGGTTCTCAGTAGTGTCTGTGCATTGGAATCACCTGGGGAGATTTTGTTAACTAATAATACCTGGCCCACCCCAGAAATATAAATCAGAATCTCTGGGATGGGGGTGGCCATCAATGTATCTTTAAAGCTCCTCAGTCAGGAGGACAACCTGTGCAGTCACGGCTGAGAACCACCGCTTTAGTCAGATGCTTCTTTAGCCCACTCACAATCTGTTACATCAGCTACATTCAGCAAACAGTGGGCACTAGGAAAGAACTGGAGAAAATCAAGGAAAATAAAAAAGACAAATGTCAGGGTCTGTGGGATAGCTGAACTCTGGGCAAACTGCCTCACAGCATGGGCTTCTGAGGCAGTCAGCATCACGGTCAAAACGACTGGCTCTAACCAAGCCAGTAAGAGAGCAACATTGGATGGAGGCATCAAAGAGAGGCTCTTTGCTACTTTATGTGTTGCCTATTAATAATTAAATGGAATCCATGACACTATTCCTAGGACTGGCTCATGGCATCCCTCCTTGGAATTAGAGGAGGATAAATTAATCCCTTGTTTTAAACAACAAATTATTCTACTGTTCTCCGAAAGAAATAATGCCTATTTTGTATAAACTGTTTATAAAAAAACTGTATCTATTGTCTCTTATGAGCCTCCCAATAGCTATGTGCTATAAGCAGGAAAAGTACTATTGTCCCCACTTTAGAGACAGTAAAATCTGGGTGGAAAAGATTAGATAGCTTGTCCAAGGTCACATACTTAGTAAGAACCAGGACATAACCCAAGTCTTCTGATCCAAATCCAATATTTTTTCTCACTCCATTTGAGTTTATCAATACTATCTTTCCTCTAAAAAGAAAAAAAAAAGAAAAAGGGTTCACATTATATGGATTACCTGCCTGCATCTCTCTTATGATACTTATTACTTTCTGCTTTATATTTTATAATTATTTACAGAGCTAGATCTCTCTTTTGTCCTACTTAAAGAGGAATGGTATGTGTTTGATTCATCTTTATATTGCCCACAATGCCTATCTCTAAAAAATGATAGGTAGTTAATAAATATTTCTTGGATAATTAGATGAAAAAATATATTTTTAAATTTTCAAATAGTAAAATCTTCAACCTGAGAGCAAACATAATCCTGCTAATCACCGTCTTGAAGATGAATGCTATATGAGATTACACTGATGGATAAAACAGAAAAGAGACAAAGGCACTACTCAGAATAGAAGAGAAGTCACAAGAGAAGCCACGATAAAGGCGGGAGCTGTTACTCCACAAAAAGACCCCAAGAACTGGGGACCTGGACTGGAGCAGACACTAATGCAGCTGACTGTAGAATCTGTGGCCTGGCTTTTGAGTGGTGCATAATGAAGAAGGCTTATGTTTCTGATGTCAACAAGAAAAATTAAAGGAAAGTAGAAATTCCAGGAAAAATAAAATGCTGTACAAAAATTCATGGCAAAAATATGAAGCATGATTATAAGAAATTTATGGAGTCTAAGAAAAGAGAATCTTAAACTTGGAACTTGAAGCATTCTACTTCGAGCAGACTTGATTTAAGAACATAAATTACATCTTGTCTACAGTTACACTCTGGTTCTACAATGAATAAAATTGAGCAATATCATAATATTCTAAGTAATTTTTAAAAACTAAAAAAAATTTTTTGTCCGTGCCACACGGCTTGTGAGATCTTAGTTTCCTGACCAGGGATTGAACCCGGACCCCCAGCAGTGGAAGTGCCGCATCTTAACCACAGGACAACCAGGGAATTCCCCTGCAAGTAATTTTTAATTCTATTTGGTTTTCAGAATCAATATACAGATAAAGCATAGAAGACAATTAAAGTTACCACTCAGGATGAACGTGCTTTAAACCTTGGCAATGTAAAAATAATGGTAGAACTGACCAACAGTAGGTGTTGGAGGTGGGGAGGAGAGATAGGAGAAAGTGTAGAGGTGATCAACTCCACCACATCTTATACCATGGATAGTTACTCAATACGTCTAGCGTTGACAGAACAAGAAATAAAAGCCAAATGTATTATTTGAAGTATAACCAACAAGAGGGCCAAAAGCAAAAAAAAAAAAAAAAAAATTGGGAGAAGGTCCAGGGAAAAAGGAAGAAGGGTAGTAGATGTGAGCTGAAATGGTCATTTTTCACAGCAAGAAGTTAAAAGATAAGCTTGAACTTATAAGCCAACACATAGATATTTAAAGTTTTATATAAAATAGATATTTAGGGACTTCTCTGGTGGCGCAGTGGTTAAGAATCCGCCTGCCAATGCAGGGGACACAGGTTCAAGCCATGGTGCAGGAAGATCCCACATGCCACGGAGCAACTAAGCCTGTGCGCCACAACTACTGAGCCTGCGCTCTAGAGCCCATGGACCTCAACTACTGAAGGCTCCGTGCCTAGAGCCCGTGCTCCGCAACAAGAGAAGCCACCACAATGAGAAGCCCACGCATTGCAATGTACAGTAGCCGCAGCTGGCCGCAACTAAAGAAAGCCCGTGCACAACAAAGAAGACCCAATGCAGCCACAAATAAATAAATTTAAAAAAAAATAGATACTTAGAGCTATAGGGAAAACCATTGGAAGAGCTTTATAAGCATAAAATATCATGGGTGTTAAGTCTTACTTTTGGGAGTAAGGCTATGGATAATGGAAAGAGACATACTTTTCATTTGACATCCTTATATTTTATTGAAATTTTAGTTCCATGATCATGTACTTTTAGATTCTCATTAGTACGCTGAATTATAACATCCCAAGTTTTCCACCTTTTCAATGTTCTAATCATCAACGAATGAGGCAATGATTCCATACAATGATCAAAACTTGAGAACAGGTGAAATCTCCATGGTCTTCAACTCTAAAGTCAGTAGCTACCTCACTGAAACTCTCTAAGTCTGAAATATATTTCCTTCTGGACTGGAGAAGCAGATACTTCTGAACTATCTCCAAGTGTCTGCTTGTTTTTCCTGCCAGAATCACCAGTTTTCTATGAATGCCATCTTCCATCTTGTCTTACAACCAAGCATCATAAATCTCTCAATAGGTCTCTTTAGTAAGGTGTGCTGGTTAAGCCCAGGGATTCCTCACTTTTGAACTACCAGAAAAGAAAAGGCTGACAGAACTGAAATCCTGACAATAAGACATTCCAACTTTGAGCTCTAGCAGAGGGTATTGATTACACTTCTGGAGCACTTGCAATCTTAGAAACTTCTGGATCCTAATGACAAGGTTGGAAACAATGGTTATTAAATCCTAGAAATATTTCCTCTGCCTACTTTAAATGCCAAAGCCAAATGCTAAATAACCAGAGGATGAAATTTAACGCTGTGCAAGCTGCTTTGGGAGATGCAAGGTCACCATACTTTTCCTCCACTCTCCATCTTCATCCAACCTCTAAGTGTACCCCTCGCTTCACTTGACCTTGCTCAGTTTAACATACCCCAGCATCACTTCACTTTGCTCAGTTGAACATGTCTTAGCATCACTTCATCTTATGTGGTTTAATGCAGGATATAATACTGACAGAAGAACAAAATGGAAACTAGCTGAAATGATCAAAGCTTCGTAAAATATGAGACCTTCAAGTTTAGATTTTTAAGTAATACAAACCTATTGTAGGGTTTCAAATTTAGAAGTTTAAGTAAGTTGAATAAGATCACACAGCTTGCAAACATTAGAATCCAGCCCAGAATTGTTGTTGTTGTTGTTTTTAAGTAAATAATGATTAGGCATACGCGGAGATGATAATCCTCAAACCTATAAATCTACAACAAACTTAATGAATATTCCCTGACCTGCAAATTCATGATGGTACAAACTTTTTTCTACATATTGGCAAATTTCTACTGAGGTTTATTCTAAGCCTTGAGGGGGTATTTAAGTTCAGGGAAATAAAAATTTGGATTTTTCATTTCAGATAAATCACAAAAAGGTTGGGACAAAAATCATTCCAGTTGATTATATCAATCTCTGAGAATATTAAACACTAGAGTGTTTTGTTTTTAAATAATAAGGATTTTTAAAAAGGCTAAACTATTTTCATTCCAATATTGTAAAATTAGCAAAAAGTATCTTTTCCTAAAATGCATCAATCTTTTTGTCCAACAGTCATCCTCCTTATATGGTTAAATGTGAAATATAAAATGTCTTAATTATTAGTGACTACAGTCATAATTTTTAAGAATACTGACCTAAATCTATACCAGCCATTTCCATAATACACCTCCTCTATTAATCTAGGCATTTATATTGCTTTCTAGAATTAATCTGAAAATAGATTACATTTTACCCAGCAATACCAATTGGTAATAGTAGTTTCTTGAAGCACTGTGTTAAGAAGGATTCTGATGTTGCATCCAAGTTCAGTGCTAAGGAAGACCCTAATCAATTAACATGCTTACTATGGAAGCAAAAAGAGAAAATGACAGTATGTGCTTGTCACGTCTGTCAGGTGCTCAAATCTAGCACATTTTAAGACTCTGGATAGTTTTGTGTTTTCTAAAATAAAACACACTTTCATAACTTGAAATCTGTAATACAAAACCTATTCTGAGTCTTCAGAAATTATCAAAACTGTCAGGGTTACCTTAGCTGCCCCAGAAAGAAGATGGAAATACTCCAATATAAATATCAACTTGTCATTCAGAGACTTGGAGGGTAAAGTTATAGAAATCAAATGATTCGGTAACCGAAGTCCTCTAACTTAACACCAACCTTCTCTAAATCCAGTTGATTTCTCCAGGGGTCATTACTGTCCATAGACTAGAAACATTTTCTTTTGAATAAATAGAATAGATAGCCTAATAAGAGACCTATGTGAAATTTGTATAAACTTAACATATGATCTAGGAGATACCAAAAATCAGTGGGAAATGGGAGGATGATTCTGGGACAACTAACTATTTGCATTAAAAAAAAAATTTCAGTTATATCCCCATCTCACCAAAAATGCATACACCAAAATAAATTCCATGTGAGTTAGATTTAAATGTGAAGACATACCACTTTTTTCAAACCCACAGAAAAAATAAAGGTAAAATTTTACCTTATCTGATTAGGAAAAGAATATTTAAGTTTAAATGCAATGAAAGTAATGACAGAGGAAAAGATATAAGTATCAAAAATTTTAAAGCATGCATATATTTTAAAACACTGAAAGCAAAAACTGGGAAAAAAGGAAAATCTTAGGGTTAAAAATAAGTTAAATAAATTGATATAGGTAGGAATGTTTTGGTTGAGGGATTGAGTATCCATTCACATGGCTTCCTGTGAAAAACTTATGGGGGCTCTAATTGAAATGAAGTATGGGAAGTACAGCTGGACCTCATAGGAGGAGGAAAATGATAAAGCAGCTTCTCTCTCCTCTCGCTGTCTCCATCTCTCCCTGTCCACGTGGTCTTTCTCTGGCCCTCCACACACCTCCTCTACTCTCTCTTCTGAAGGGAACTGTGCCTACTCCTCCTCTGTGACTTCAGTTTGCATGTGGTTTTAACTGGCCTTGATGCCAAATCTGGCTCCAGAACCCAGCACCATTGTACTGATTCAATCTTTCGGTGCCTTTGTCCCAAACTTCTGGGAAGAAGGTACAGTAAGCCCAGCTTGGTCAGGTGTCTATACATAGTTCAGCCATTAATGGCCACTGGGCAAGAGGGTGTCCCATTGACATGGAACTGGTAAGGCCTACCTGTTTCTCAGCAGGTCTGGGAACAAGGTAACTCCAAAGACAGGGACATGGGATGGGCAGGCACCAAACACACATCTACTACACAGTTGATGGTATTGTGATGTTAACATGTAGCTTCACAATAAGAAGTTAAGTAAGAAAAGCCTACTGCAAAGTTTTAAAGTCAAAATTCTCTTCAATATGTGAATAAAAAACGCATGGCTATGCTAGCAGCACTAGACAAGGGTGACTTTTTGTTTTTCTGATTTGTTACACTAGTTTGTATCAATACTTTCCAAATTTCCCATTGCAAACATGCATAATTCTAATAATCAGGAAAGAAATAAAGTAAAAGACCAAAAGGTGGAAAGCCAAAAGTGTTGGAAACTAAGTGCCAAGTATTCCATTTAGGTTGAATTCTCAGGTCACTTTTGCTGACATGTCCCAACTTTCAATCCCACTGCTGCCCTCTGCACTCACTACTACACTCCAACCTCAATAAGTGAGATACTTCCCTGAAGACCCACCCACATTCATCAACTGTGCCATTCTTGTGGCCATGTGGACTAGAATATCCTTCCAGGCTTTCTCTGCCCATTGGATGCTCCTCATCCCTCAAGGCATGGATGAAACAGTGAGCCTTCTTCAACTGCCATTGTCCCCACAACGTCCCTTCTCCCCTGTGTCTTGTAGCCCTGAGTTTGTAGCTCTACTATAATCCTCATCCCAACTGTGTTTTCATTGGCTGTACATGTCTCTGCCCTCCCAGCTACACTTGCAATTTCTCTTAGAGAAGTGTTCTATCTTACGAATGCTGTTTCATCAGCAGCTAGCACAGGACATAAGCAAGAGTAGGTTCTTAGTGAATGTCTTGCCGAATAAATGTTAAAGTTTAAGGAATTATTTCTGTCTTAGGGTCAAAGTCTTCAGATTGTTCTCATTCTAAAAAAAATTTTTCTACAAAGAAAAAGTATGAGATTTTTGCAATGCACTAGAAAGAAACATGTATTTCAGAGCCCAGTTGATAAGTATTGAATCCCAAGTCTGTTACTCACTAATTGGGTCAATTATTAAACTTGTCTGAGTTTCCATTTCCTCATCTTTAAAATTGGGTTGACAACATCTTTCATGCAGAGTTGATTCAAGGAATAAAGGTGAAATACATAAAATGGCTGGCATATAGTAGGGGTTTAATAAGTGGTAGCTATTATTCATACAGGATTTACTAACTTGATGACATAGGTAGGAAATACTCAGAGAGTTGTGTACTCATGGAAAATGCATGATATTTGAATTACATTTCAAAACATTAAAAGAGATTTCGTCTCCAAAAATAATCAGTATATTTATAAATGTTTAGAAAAGCCAGTACCTCTAGAATGTATAGGGCTGGAAAGCTTATGTGAAATTCTAAAGATATTAAGATTTACAGGGGCTGCCTGATCAAGTTTTATCATTCAACCCACCATTTCAGCTGATGGTGATCTTTTTCAGCTGAAAGGCCATTAATCCATTAAAGCACAGTATTTTAAACAAACCTCAGGTTGTCAAACTGCTATTACACTGTTCTGGTAAGTAGGGCCAGATTTTTTATTTTTTCTTAGCTGTGACCAATGCAAAACACAATGGACTACTTATCCATTAAAACATTCGGAGAGGAAGGAACAGGCCAGGCCATAGAAGGCAGAGAAATTCATCTCCTGGCCTGGTGTATGATGTGCCAAGGAGAGTCACAAAATAAGAAACTCTGGCTCTGGCTCAAATGGAATCCTCCCAAAACCATGGATTTGAGGGGCCGGCACTTGCTGTGGGTACATGTGAGTGGGAATCTGAGTGGGGCATGGAGTCAGCTCGGTTGTGTGCTAAGCTTTGTGTTTTATTATATTTATGCACCTTTAATATATGTATTTACTGAGTACACACTGTGTGGAAGACCCCACACTGGGGAGTGGGCGGGATACAAAGGTAAAGACAGGGTCCATGCCCCTAAGGAGTTTCCACTCTACCAGGGAAGCATGACAAACCCACAAACAACTCTAACACCAGATCATGCAGGATACGTGTCACAATACATGTATCTTAAGTGCCTGCAAACATTACACAGTTTCAAAGGACTCTTGGTGTCTCAAAGATTATCATATAAGAAAAAGATTCAGAATGCTTACTGAAAAGTTATTCAGTAACAAACACAGCAATCTTAGGATTGGATTAATAAGATTTTTAGTCCAAATGCCTCCTGAAATTTATGAATGCAGTAAATATTTTCCTCCTACAAAGTAGGTGCATTTAGGGGCTCTGCAATTACTCCAAAAATGTTATTCATTAATTTGTCTATATTAATGATTTTTTATTATAATAGTTACATAGCTCCCCTCCTTGGGCTCTTTACTCTTGCCATTCCTTCCCCTTAAAGTCTCTCCCAGATTTCACATGCCCTGTTCCCTCATCTGTTCAGGTCTCTGATAAAATATCATCTCCTTAGAGACACTTGTTCTCCCATCCCATCACTTTCTCTCCTCCTCTCTGCTTTATTTATTTTTCTGTGGTATATATTATTACTTGACATTTTATTATATATTTGTTTATTTTCTGTCTCCCCTTGTTGAAAGTCAAGAGTACTTCTGTCTAGTTCACCATTATAACCTAATACCTAGAATACTACCTGTTATAAGATGGCACCTTGACTTGAGGATACGGGGAGGGGGAAGGGTAAGCTGGGACAAAGTGAGAGAGTGGCATGGACATATATACACTACCAAACATAAAATAGCTAGCTAGTGGGAAGCAGCCGCATAGCCCAGGGAGATCAGCTCGGTGCTTTGTGACCACCTAGAAGGGTGGGATGGGGGGGTGGGAGGGAGATGCAAGAGGGAAGAGATATGGGGACATATGTATATGTATAACTGATTCACTTTGTTATAAAGCAGAAACTAACACACCATTGTAAAGCAATTATACTCCAATAAAGATGTTAAAAAAAAAAAGATGGCACCTTATAAACATTCAATGAGTAAAAGAATGAATGAATGAACATTAGATTCCTTTGAATATTTTCAAAAGTGGCGAATCTTCATCTAGTGGATGTGAATTTGAATTTTTGAATCAGCCAAGTTCACTTAGAGCTTCTGGTTAATAAGATGGGTGGATGAAGCTGGAGTCATTCACTCATTCATTCAAAAAATACGGATTGAGGGCAGTTGTGTGCTAGACACTGTTCTGGTGCTAGATTATCCAGTTGGTCCCAAATGAAATGTGACTATCGAGTAAGATGATGGGCTTTATTATGTGATGGTAAACTAATTGTGAAGGTTCCAAAGATGTCTCTCACAGTAGCATCACAACTGAAACAGGAGCAAAGCTTTTAAAAATGACCACTAATGACTTGGATGTGGAGGTTCTGGTATGTTTATTTTTAAAAGACAAGTTTCAACCATTCATGATTTCATTTCCTAAAAATAGGTTTTCTCTGGTGCCCTCAGTGGGTCTTGTGGAGGCAGGCGGGGGAGGGGTTAAAGTGAGGTCTTCTCTAAATTATTTAGGACATTCCAGTGTGCAACAGATTCACCTTCCACAGCTGTTTGTGGGTGAAAAATGTGTAAGCCCGTGACTTGAAGCATAGGCATTTGGGGGGGTTCACAGGTACAGGGGAAAGTATTTTTAGATGTAAGTAAATCTCCTAAAGACACGCATTCAAATAATGTATGCAAACAAATATATCTTGAGATTTTTGTTTCCCTCAGAGTCCAGAACAGAAATTACTTGGTACGTAATTTGGGTTTATAATAGGGTCCTTTAGAACCAGGATATCTAAATCCACTTCTCCTGGGGTTCACATGGTGCTAATAAGATTAAGGACAACAAATAGATGGAGAGATATACCATGTTCCTGGATTGGAAGAATCAACATTGTGAAAATGACTCTACTACCCAAAGCAATCTACAGATTCAATGCAATCCCTATCAAACTACCACTGGCATTTTTCACAGAACTAGAACAAAAAATTTCACAATTTGTATGGAAACACAAAAGACCCCGAATAGCCAAAGCAATCTTGAGAACGAAAAATGGAGCTGGGGGAATCAGGCTCCCTGACTTCAGACTATACTACAAAGCTTCAGTAATCAAGACAGTTTGGTACTGGCACAAAAACAGAAATATAGATCAATGGAACAGGATAGAAAGCCCAGAGATAAACACACACACATATGGTCACCTTATCTTTGATAAAGGAGGCAAGCATATACAGTGGAGAAAAGACAGCCTCTTCAATAAGTGGTGCTGGGAAAATTGGACAGCTACATGTAAAAGTATGAAATTAGAACACTCCCTGACACCATGCACAAAAATAAACTCCAAATGGATTAAAGACCTAAGTGTAAGGCCAGACACTATCAAACTCTTAGAGGAAAACATAGGCAGAACACTCTATGACATACATCACAGCAAGATTCTTTTTGACCCAGCTCCCAGAGAAATGGAAATAAGAACACAAATAAACAAATGGGACCTAATGAAACTTAAAAGCTTTTGCACAGCAAAGGAAACCATAAACAAGACCAAAAGACAACCATCAGAATGGGAGAAAATATTGGCAAATGAAGCAACTGACAAAGGATTAATCTCCAAGATTTACAAGCAGCTCATGCAGCTCAATAACAAAAAAACGAACAACCCAATCCAAAAATGGGCAGAAGACCTAAATAGACATTTCTCCAAAGAAGATATACAGATGGCCTACAGACACATGAAAGAATGCTCAACATCATTAATCATTAGAGAAATGCAAATCAAAACTACAATGAGATATCATCTCACACCGGTCAGAATGGCCATCATCAAAAAATCTAGAAACAATAAATGCTGGAGAGGGTGCGGAGGAAAGGGAACACTCTTGCACTGTTGGTGGGAATGTAAATTGATACAGCCACTATGGAGAACAGTATGGAGGTTCCTTAAAAAACTACAAATAGAACTACCATACGACCCAGCAATCCCACTACTGGGTATATACCCTGAGAAAACCATAGGTCAAAAAGTGTCATGTACCACAATGTTCATTGCAGCTCTATTTACAATAGCCAGGACCTGGAAGCAACCTAAATGTCCATCAACAGATGAATGGATAAAGAAGATGTGGCACATATATACAATGGAATATTACTCAGCCATAAAAAGAAATGAAATGGAGGTATTTGTAATGAGGTGGATGGAGTTAGAGTCTGTCATACAGAGTGAAGTAAGACAGAAAGAGAAAAACAAATACAGTATGCTAACACATATATACGGAATCTAAGGAAAAAAAAAAAAAAAAAAAAAAGGCCATGAAGAACCTAGTGGCAAGACGGGAATAAAGACACAGACCTACTAGAGAATGGACTTGAGGATATGGGGAGGGGGTGGGGTGAGATGGGACAGGGTAAGAGAGTGTCATGGACATATATACACTACCAAATGTAAAATAGATAGCTAGTGGGAAGCAGCCGCATAGCACAGGGAGATCAGCTCGGTGCTTTGTGACCACCTAGAGGGGTGGGATGGGGAGGGTGGGAGGGAGGGAGATGCAAGAGGGAAGAGAAATGGGAACCTATTGTATATGTATAACTGATTCACTTTGTTATAAAGCAGAAGCTAACACACTATTGTAAGGCAATTATACTTCAATAAAGATGTTTAAAGAAAAAAAAAAGAAAAAAAAAAAAAAAAAAAAAAAAGATTAAGGACAACTACGCTGATGTGCTTGGACAAACTGGGGTGAGGGCAGCTCGTTTCAGGAGCCAGGAGAACATGTGAGTGGCTGAAACCTACCATTCTCTGTGTGAAGCTTCCATCCCTGTTGAAGACAGTGAGTATAAATAGCAATAGCTCACACTTGTCGAGTGCTTACTGTGTACCAGGCACATACGTGTCTCCCTTGCATTAATGTATTTAATCTTCATGATTCCGAAACAGGTGCTATTATTATCCCCATCTTATAGATGAGGAAACTGAGGTTCAGGGATGAAGTAATAACACTGCCTAGGGTCACCCAACCAGTAAGTGCCAAGTGTACTTTTTTGCCCCAAGGCCGATGTCACTATTCACTACGCTGAATGTCCCCTTTAGGGAATTTCACCCGGAATACTCATTGAGGATTAAAATGTCTTTTGACTGAAGAAATAGAAGCTTATTACATGTTTAAATCTCAAACAGGAAGTGGGATTAATGTAAATGGGGAAGAGCAAGCTCATTTTCCCTCCCCCTTCTTGGAGCAGCCATAGGCAAAGAGGCGTCTGGATCGCCACCAAGCAGATGTGGCTGAGCTTCCTCTGCCGCTGGGAGATGTGTTTCTAAATCCATCTTGCCTTTTGTGTCTGCCTTCCTTCCATCCCCAGTGCTGTGCTTGGATTTAATCTTTCTGCTTTAACTGGATTCTGAACAAGGCATTTTATTTATTTATTTTTTTTTTAACATCTTTATTGGAGTATAACTGCTTTACAATTGTGTGTTAGTTTCTGCTGTATAACAAAGTGAATCAGCTATACGTATACATATATCCCTATATCTCCTCCCTCTTGCGTCTCCCCCCCACCCTCCCTATCCCACCCCTCTAGATGGTCACAAAGCACCGAGCTGATCTCCCTGTGCTATGTGGCTGCTTCCCACCAGCTATCTATTTTACGTTTGGTAGTGTATATATGTCAATGCCACTCTCTCCCTCTCTCGTCCCAGCTTACCCTTCCCCCTCCCCGTGTCCTCAAGTCCATTCTCTACGTCTGCGTTTTTATTCCAGTCCTGCCGCTAGTGAACAAGGCATTTTAGAGAACAGCTGGTTAATCCTCCACATGAACCAATGGCACATTAATTCCCAGGGACATGTTTATTGGATTCTTTTCAATCACAAGGAAGAGAATCCCAGGTGACCTCCATGGAGGAGGTCTAATGCCAGGAGGCACAGACATGCAGATGACAGAGCATTGTCCCATCAGCCTGGGAACAGTGTTTCCAAGCCTTGACTCTACAGCCAGCTTCACAAAGCTCCAGGTACAGCCACCCGACTGACATGTGACCACCTTCTCTCCATTCACCTAGCATTTTGCTTCCCAAAATATAAGTTCTGATTGGGCCTTTTCACACCACTTGGCTTGAACTCCTGCTACAGACATCCTATCTCAGGCAGGCCTGGACAGCCAGGAAATTCAGTCTCTCACATGGCAGGGAGTCCTGTCCTGTCGTAGGGGGTTGACTCAGCTTCCCGTGAAGGAAATGAATGTTTCCTCTCTGCTCCACCATCCTCAGTGTTAGCTTCATCAGGCTGGTGGAAAGATGGCTCTAGCAGCGTATCAAGACACTAGACCATTCCAGAGGAAGAAGAGAAACCTTCTTGTGGCTCAAGGAAACTTCCAGAAAGCTCTTTTGTCATAACTCATTGCCCAGCAGTGGGTCACATACCCATTCTTGAGCCAGCCCCTGGCATGTGAAGGGAGATTCTCAGTCAGGAAGGAAGGCTGAGTTTCAGATGCTGGTGAGATGAACATGGGTCCCCTACTGCCCCATGGGGCAGAAGTGAGGCAGGCCTGCCTGGGCCCTGACCAAAAAGCATTGACCAGGTCTAGAGTCCTACAAGTCTGTGTTAGCAGTGATTCAAGTGGACCACTTTCCTTCAGAACGGAAACTTGGCCTTTCATGGATTCAGTCTTAAGATACATAGCAGAAGAGGCCTACAAGGTAAGGTCCCGCATTTGAGTTAGCTCTCCAGGGCATGTCCTCTTCCGACAGGGGAATAAATCTCTCCTGGTCTTGACCCACACTACAGGAACTTGCCCAGTGTAAAAGGAACCAACCACTGCTTTTCTAATTGTTTTTATCTTGCTGAGAGATCACACTACAGTTTGGCCCTGCTCGGCTGTCAGGAAGGGTTGTGCTCAGACATCTACTGGGTGATTCTGGAGAGTGGCTGAGCGATTGTCCCCAACCTGTCCCCATAGTGGTAGTTCTCATTAGGGTGTGGTGGTCAGGCCTTTCCCCTCTTGCTGTTCAGTATACTCAGTCTTTGTGTGATAGGCTTTGACTTTCTAGCTCAATGTGGCTGAAGAGTTCCACTTGGCTTGGGAAGGTTTATTAAAGTCTGTTCTGAAGCAGGGTCTAAGCAGAGAAGGCTGGGCAGCCAAGATGGCAAGATGCCAAGTGTCCTCAGATTGAACTTGGCCTTGTCTCGGCTGCTCTCATAGGTGCAGACCACTGTTGCTCTAGTGACAGCTCCTGCCCTGCAGCAGTCCTGATGTTAGCTGGGCCTCTGTCCTTTTGTAACTTAATAAACATTGTCTTGAGGGACCCCTCTGCCTTTTCCCCCATGTCCTGGGCCCTCCTCAAGCTGTCTGCAAGTTTTTGTGGTGTGATTTCCCACGTCGTCTTCATTTGTTGACTCTGAGTAACACACAGCCTGTCTCAACTGGAACAAGGCGGTTTTTGGATTTTTACTCAGAATCTGGGAGAGATGGGTGGGGGACGTCTGGTATGTAAGCACAGCCAAGGTCTTAGTTGAATATGTAACAACCCTGTTGTCAAACTTGTTGGCTGTTTCTCCCTTGGGAATTGCTCACTGACTGACCCTCCTCCTATGGCAATGTCCTTCCCTCCTTATAACTGCCTTTATCCAGCTGTTCCCCAGACCTCGTGTTTCTTAACCACTTTATTCCTTGGGGTGATTCCTGCTGTTTTGCCTTAGCCTACTAGGCCCCTCCCTGGGGCCACCTTTCTGCAACTAGACTGGCCCATCAAAAGTATTTGCCGTATAGACACAGTTCTCCCCTTAAAAATTATGTGTCCAGCTCTACAAACTTAAACTGTTCAGATTTGTGGTTGGAATAATGCCCCCGTGTCCCCCACCTCCCTGTCCAAGTCCTAATCATTGGAACCTGTTAATATGTTGTGATATAAAACAAAAGGGAGTTTAAGGTAGCAGATGGAATTAAGGTTGCTAATCAGCTGAACTTAATATGATTTGACTGGGCCTACCCAGATAATCCAGGATTAAAAGTAGAAGAGGGAGACAAAGAGTGAAGAGACTTATAAGAAACACTCAACAACTTGTCACTAGTTTGAAGATGAATGGATCACAGGCCAAGGAATGCAGATGACCTCTAGAAACTGGAAAAGGTAAGAAAACTGATTCCCCCCAGAGCCTCCAGAGGAAAAAAGCCTGGCCGACACCTTCATTTTGAAGGTAAGCCCACTGCACTTCAGACCAGTAGAGTTGTAAAGTGATAAAATTGTGAATGTTTTAAGCCACTAAGTTTGTGGTAACAGAAAATTAATACAGGTCTCATGCAGAAGTTTTCCTCATTTTTACCCTATTTCCTAAAATTTTTTGATTTTTTGGGGGGGTTCCATCATCCTTCATGACAGTAGGCTTCATCCCATGTAGGCCGCAGTCTTCAGAGACTGGCTAATTAATTTAGTAACGGGCTGGGGAAACCACACAAGAACATAGACTATCTAAGCCTCCACCTGGGCCAGGTGACATATGATTCAGAAGCTGCTTTGGTATAACGGATACTTGACCTAACGTGAAAGTCCGTGTCCAGATTAATGGAAGAGCATTAAGAATTCACTGACTCAGTCTTTGGCACTGATGCTGTCTGATGTGTACAGCCTCAAAGTAGAAGAAATGACTTAAAATTGCATAATTTGTGCATTTGCCAATTGATTTTCATTTGAATAGTATCATATAGTAAAAGTGGTATAGGAAATAATTTTAATGGAAATAATTTTGTGAAATAAAGGCCACCTGGGAATATTTGAGCAATAAAACTAACTAAATAACATAAAATGGTGATAATCACTTGTCTACGTCTAAGAGTGCTGGTTCTAATCAATTGTGTATGTGTTATATTCTGTAGCCAGGCCAACTCAGCATTTATCAATAAGAAACTGTGAAGCACCAGATTTTGTTTTGCCTTTCTCTAAATGACTGTCTTTGTGGGGCCTTCATTCTCAACAAAACTTTGCACTTTGTGTTTAAGAAATATTTTCCCCCAAAGCTCTACAAGGTAGTCTTCTGATAGAAACTGTTTCTGGTGTCTCCCCTGCTTCAGCAACCCTTTGAGCACAGCAGATCCTGGAAAGCCAGATGTCCAAATTAAAATAGTTAAATCCATGTGGCTGCAGGACCCATACAGCTGTGGCTTCTGTCAGCTCCTCAATAAAATATTAGATGTGTGTCTATTGTTTGGGAGCTGTCCACAGTCCCTTGTTCAGCTGGCAGAGGTTAAAGGGTATGTAGATTACTTAGCCAACTGTTTGGTAATTGTCACAGTCAGTTACTTGGTAACCCGTAGAATGGCATTCTCTTGAGGTAGAGCCTTTGTTGCTAAGCAATAAATTCAGGTAAAATAACCTTTCCCTGGTTCTTATTGGTCCAGTTTTAAAACACAGGGTATAGGTTGGGTTGTCTCCCTCACAGGCTCCCATACCCCTTTTGTTTTTCCATCCAGGCCATGAAACGAGTGCTGATAATTTGGACAGCCCTTGTTTGCTGGGATTTGTCTACTGCTGATGCAGGCTGGGGACCAAGCAAATGGCTGGAGAGCAGGATTTATTGGGGTGTGCTCTCAGGTTTCTACTGTCATAATGTACCTTCTGGATCTTGGTCTGGAGATTGGCCAATCTGTAAGTCAGATGGGCACAAAGAAGACCAAAAGCAATGGCAGAGATTTAATGGAAAGGAAGGAAAATGTATGCCTGATGATGTTTTTCTACATTAGTATCAACCCTATAATTATTATTAATATTATTAATATTGTTATTTGTTACATCTTGAAATACCTCTTTGCCCTCAATACTTGCATAAATGCTTTTTAAGTAAATCACTCTGTGTTACAGAGACCAAGAGCACTGGGAAGGAAGGCACTCGGGCAGGAAAATCTTAATTTAGTCCCGGCGGGACAGGTTTAAGCCGGCTTCCTCCTTTAAGGGGCTGGCTGCAAACAAGCTAATCAACCTGCTTCACAACTATACTTCTTCCTACCTCAAAATTTTTGAAAAGGTCAGGAAATAATGTTACAGATGAATATTCCCTCACAGTTTTTTTAGTCTCGCCTGGCAGTGTTTGATTAGAAGAGAATTAAAAAAGAGTCGTGTTTTGGTTCTCTTCAAAAAGTCTACAAATAACAAATGTTGGCAAGGATGTGGAGAAAAGGGTACACTGTTGGTAGGAATGTAAATTGGTGCAGCCACTGAAGAAAACAGTATGAGGGGGTTCTTCAAAAAACTAAAAATAGAACTACCATCTGACCCAGCAATTCCATTCCTGGGTATATATCCAAAAAAACTAAAAACACTACTTTGAAAAGATACATACACCCCAATGTTCATAGCAGCATTATTTACAATTGCCAAGACATGGAAACAACCCAAATGTTCATCAACAGATGAATGGATAAAGAAGATGTGATACACACACACACACACACACACACACACTGGACTATTACTCAGCCATAAAAAAGAAATTTTGCCATTTGCAATGACATGGATGGACTTGGAGGGTATTATGCTAAGTGAAATAAGTCAGATGGAGAAAGATAAATACTGTATGATATCACATATATGGAATCTAAAAATTGCAACAAACTAGTGAATATAACAGAAAGAAGCAGACAGATATAGAAAACAAACAAGTGGTTACCAGTGGGGTGGAGAGGGGCTATATAGGGGTCAGGAAGTGGGAGGTACAAAGTATTGGGTGTAAGATAGGTTCAAGGATGTATTGTACAATATTTTGTAGTAACTGTAAATAGAAAGTAACCTCTAAACATTGTATAAAAATTACAAAAAAAAAAACTACCATATGATCCAGCAATTCCACTTCTAGGTATGAATCCAAAGAAAACAGAAACACTAGTTTGAAAAGATACATGCACCCCAATGTTCATAGTAGCTTTATTTACAATAGCCAAGATATGGAAGCAAACTAAGTGTCCATCAACAGATAAATGGATAAAGAATATGTGATATATATATAGATAGATATTGATATCGATATAGATATAGATAATGGAATACTACTCAGCCATAAAAAAGAATGAAATCCTGCCATTTTCAGTGACATTAATGGACCTAGAGGCTATTATGCTTAGTGAAATAAATCAGACAGAGAAGGACAAATACTGTATGTTATCATTTATATGTGGAATCTAAAAAATAAAACAAACGAATGAATATAACAAAACAGACTCACAGATATAGAAAACAAACTAGTGGTTATCAGTGGGGAGAGGGAATGGGGGAGGGGCAAGATGGGGTAGGGAATTAAGAGGTACAAACTACTATGTATAAAATAAATAAGCTATAAGAATATATTGTACAGCACAGGGAATATACCCAATATTTTACAATAACTTTAAATGGAGTATAATCTATAAAAATATTGAATCACTATGTTGTACACCTGAAACTAATATAATGTTGTAAATCAACTATACTTTAATAAAAAAGGAAATGACAAGATAAATTTTTTAAATAATAATAAATTCAAAAAAAAAAAAGAAAATCTATGAATTCAAATGAGCATACCTGCCACTTGCCATGGAGAGTCACTGTTGCTCAGAGGCAGCGTTTGAATTCTGCCTGGGATTCCCATTTGCTGGGGCCTGCCACTGTCACTTCCACAGGTGAGCCTCACCTTAGGTAAACTCCAACCATGAATGTCCAGATCTGTCTTAACAGACAATTTAATAGATAAACATTTTTGTATCTAGAAGATATATTTATGTTCAAAAGGGTTCACACACACAAAAACATTCCTTCTAATAGTAATCTGCACTAGAAGATTTTAAATATGTTTCCTTTTTTTTTTTTATGGTGAGTCAAAGCGTACCCATAAGGTATAAAAATTATGGAATGCAACATGCTTTAGGGCCAGCACAGAAGCCATTTCCTGGTCATAACCTCTCTCAAAAGACTCCCAGCTGGAATTTAAGGGTCTCTGCCAGCTGCCACTACTCCTCTAGACTGAGTGGTGTGTCACAGCAGCAGGAGTCTCAAGCCCAATTCCCCCACTTAGCAGCTGGGCAGCCTTGGGCAGCTCACTTGACCTGTCTCCACCTCCATTTCCTCATCTTTAAAATGGGCATAAAATAAGGTTGTTTAGAAACAGGGTTGTGAAAATTACATGACAATGCATTTAACCCCCTCACCACGTAATAATCATTAGCTTTGATTATAATTCTCTCTCCTTTTGGACCGACAGTGTCTCAAATTAACATAAATTCCTGTTGAGTATGTGCTATAGGCAAGGCTCTGTATTGGTCACTTAAATCTTGTTACAGTTAATGAAGATAAAAGGGTATTAATACTTAATGTAATTATATGACTTTTCTAGAGAAGCGGGCTGTAGAGAGCGCAAAGGAGCGACGCAGCCGAAGGCTCAACACGCGAGAGACGCGCCTCTGCTGGGCAGCAGCCTGGACACTGGATGTTTGCTGGGATAGGTCCCTGCGCTGGGATAGCGCACCAGCATTTAGCTTGGCAGCCTCCCCTGGTTCCAGCGAATCCCTGGTCCACAGTAAGTGGTCAATAAACAGTTGCTCAAGTTGTTGGATCAGGAAAGGATGAGGTAGAGAAAAGGAAGAGGTCAGGTTCAAAGGGTTTCCTTTAGCTTTTGTTGTTATTTTCTTGTCTGTTTCCCTTTTAAATCTAAAATGCTCTAAGTCCTTTATGGACTCCTTCACCATGTAGGAAGGTAGAGAGGCATCTTACTCTCCTTGGTACGTGGACATGAGATTACTGAGAGAACACGCATCTAAATTGGAACCCAAAAGGATAAGAGCCACACAAACAAAACAACAGAACAAAACATTAATTTGGATAAAATTCCATGCAGGTCTCCCTCCTTCCACATCTTCATTCACAGAGGTTCCCTTGAAATGGCAAGTTAGATAAACTAGTACTTCTATACAAAAAGAGATGTTCAGAGTCCTTCAATAAAATGAACTTAACAATAAGAAGAAAGAGACGTATTATTCTGTGCCCAGAAGGGCCACACACCCGGATGGGCTGGCCACAACTCCCATGGACATGCCCCTTGCAGCTCCGCACCACAGAATCTTCTATTGAGCAGACCCTATCATAAACATGAACCAAGCACCAATGGCCACAAAGTAAATTGACAGATGAAAAGAACAAAAAGAATTCCCCAGCACAGTTTTGTGAGGCAAAAGAGGAGAAATCCTAGTCTGACTTCTGAGGTTAGTGACAGTTTAACTTAATAGACTCTTTTTATTGTGCAGAGTAAATATTTTGGGTTAGGAGGAATTCTTTTAAACCTTAAAGTAGGTTAAAGAAGCCCTTACTACTTCTCATCTGCAATTGGTGCATGGTACATTTGTTAGTTGATGGCTCTAAGTAGAACCCAAAAGAAAATATCCTGTCACCTGTGTACATGCTGAACTGTGTTTGTTCCTAAACTTCACCCTTTGTTAGATTATCAATTGTCACATAGGTTTACAAAATTAAAATTGGGCTTTTTACTGTCTTTTCACTCCTTATATTTGCTCTATAACCTTCTTATAATGATTTCCTCATTACAACAATCTCCTTGTATATTGGAATGATTCTTTGGATCGGATTACCTCATGAAGAAGTCATTTTGATATTTCAGAAATAAAACCCCTTTGGATTGAGTCCAAGAGCCATTATCACTTTAAAACAAATTGGTCTTTGTGACAAGTCATACGTTAAGACTCTTGGGTGTTTTAACTTAGGTTCTGAAGAACACTCTATCTCCGATACCCAAATGTCAGAACCCTAAACTAAGACCAATTCACTTTTTTGGCTCTGTCTTGTCTCTGAGTATGAAAAGACACAATATTTTGACAGCTGAGGCACATTCTATATTTACATTTCCCACAAACAAGGCACACTTGCACATTTTATCACCACAAAAAATAAACCTAGAGAAACATCTCTTTCTTCCTGTCCCATACATGTCATTTGGCCATGAGGCATTATTCTTGCCTCCTTATTCTTGTTTTTAGAGCAAGCTGTGTTTTAACTAAACTTTCTTTTTTTTCCTGGTTTAACGGTGATCAATTAGATGACTCCTTGCCCTGCACAATGAGAGACCGTCTCCCTCTCTGTATGCTGTTCTTAATTCCTGAACCCAGAGCTCTTCTTAACTGGGAACAATTCTTTTTTATTCTGAGACAGAGTATACTGGAAGAACATGCAAACAGATAGGAAAGGGCCTCCTCAAAGTACGCTCTTTTTGGAACACGCTTGTCGTTAGGATGGTACAAATCTGCCTGATTATTTTTTATCTAGACTAAACTCCAGTGAGGATTTTTTTTTTTTGGTTTGGTCTGTCCTTTTTTTTTTTTTTTCTTTTTGTGTCTCACAAAAACCAAGTGTTCTCCAGCAATGAGGCAACGGAAAAAATCAATACTTGCCATGTACCATGTAACCAATAGAATAAGGGGAATGATTTATGTATGGATGGATGCAGCCTGAATCAGCTGGGGCCTCGCACAGAGAGAGAGAAAGAGAGAGAGGGAGAGAGAGAACAGAGGGAGGTGGGGGGCGAGCTGAACTGCGGTGATTATTTCTACAGTGTGGCCAGATTTTTTTTTCCTGCAGCAATAATCCCCTTCTCCAGCACTGCAGGACAGAGGGAAAGCCTGCAATCTGTGGACTATATGATGGCTCAGCTCTCCCTCCTTTCCTCAGAGTCCTGATGCCTTGTTCATACTAAGGTACACTGAGAAGGGGAAGATGATGTATGGCCTGTAGCCCTTCAACCTTCCAGTCATCTCCATCCTAAGAAAGGCTAGTGATGGGTCGACAAGTACTAGTTGACAGAGAGTCAAATTATCAACAGGATTTAAAAGCAATAAAACGTTCCAGCACCGCTTCCTAAGAAGACCAGCAGGAAGGGCTTACAGACAAGAACTACTCTATACTCCATGAGTTTCTGCTGGAAATATAGTTTGGTTAACTGGAAATCCAGAGCGCTGCAGCATTTAAAGGTATTTAATCTTGAAGGTAACTTTTAGGGTAACTGATACTCTTGCTCAAAGCTTAGATATTAACTGTACTTATGTGCTTGTGGTGTGAAGGTGCAACTAGACGGCACTGAATTCAGCTACTTCCCAGCTGGATACATGGTACTATTGTATATGGAATTCTGGTGGTTGGGACTTTAAACTGGGTTAAATGTTTGCTTTAGAATGACATAATATATAGTTTTAAATGACATGTTTTATTAAATTCCTACTCCCTGCTTCAAACTCAGGATGAACCATGTAAGACTTTGTGAAAGGCATATATGACCATTTCTTGGGAATATCTTTGTTTTTTGAGATGTATTTAAATAGATCTAAATTTATTTTTGTAAATTACCTTCCTTCTACATTGTGCTTGAAACTATAGGGAGCTTAACAGCATTATATTTCTATCAGTCTATTGAAAAAGACTGAAGTATATCCCTTGATGAGGAACATTGATACCATATAATTTTTAACAATGTTTTTTGCATCCTTTAACCCAAACACAGTGTTAATATCACAGTTAGGTATTCCCCTAAAATATCCTATGTTCTATATATGATCTATTACACTGCATATAATACTTGGAAAGATATTTTAAATACTGAATGTAGCAGAATAATGCCATGCCATTAATGTATGCTTAATTTGGAGCTGGTAGTGTTAATACCCATAAGCTGTTAAAATAGCTTTTTTTTCCCCCTTCAGTTGAAAGTATCCATTCAACTCAACATTATTGTACACTCTGTTGACAAAATATCATGTTGCTTTTTTAAATATGTAAGTTCTCTAAAAATTATCTTAAATTCTCACAACAAAATTCCATGTTGTTTTTTAAATACATATATTCAAAGTGTACAGAATGGCAATTTTAACATTTTTCCACATATATATTTGTTATCTAATTTTTTCTTTCATTTAATGCATAACTAGCTTTTTGTTTCTGGAATATTGTATTTAGTCCCTCATTTACATTTATCTAGCAGTACATTTATTTAGCAGTTGTGTGCATACATAGGATTAAGGATTAGAAGCAAAGAGTAGAGAACTAGAAAAGTATATAGAACTATTCTCGGTAGTCCTCATCTTTTAAATGACTCTTCATACTTTAATATCATTTTTTATGGGTGTTATTGAAGAGCAGTTAAGTTGAAGCACTATTAGTTATAAATCAGTAATACTCTCATGTCTTCATTTAAATACCTAGTCACTGAGAGATTTGATCTACCCTGTTCTTTGCAAAACTATTTTGGGAAGACTTCTATGTAAATTAAATAAATGCATATGATGTCTTTCCTCTAAACAAAATTAGAGCAATAACAATGCACTCCACAAGTAAACTATATGTAGTAAGACATCTTTCAGTAATTTTAATACAAAAGTGATGACCCAAACCAGCAGAAACTATGCATAATTATTTTGAATGGGGGAGGCCAAGTAGATATCTGCTGCCTTCACATAAGGACAGATAAACCTTGGTTTTTACATTTTGATCTGGATCATCATTCTCTCTTTCACTCTTCTATTGGCCCAAACAGGTAAAACAACAGAAACCCCTTACCGTCTTCACTTTTGGTTCCACTGCCTCAGTCAAGCTGTCCAGCTGAGGGTTAATAAACACAGAAAATCTGGAGATGGTCCCAATATAGTGAGGACCTTGAAGACCAAGATCAGCGCTGCAGGTACCACAGCCAGAAGGAACGTTCTTAGTGCCCTACAAGCAGGTATGGGCTCCCGCAAAAAACTAAAGCACATGGGAATGAAGAAGCATGATCGCAAGCAAGGTGCTGCTGAACTCTAAGGTAAGCACAAGCAGGACCTTGTTGCAGGTTTATTTTTAGAGATGTGTTGCCGCCACTTAAGAAAAACTGCTATCTATAGCAGAGAAAAAGAGTAAAAGTCTGCCAAAGGCCACAGAGTTTATTTAAGTCTAGCCACGTCTACTATATTATTTGAGATGGGCCTTAAGGCCGCAGGTACCTGGAGTGTCAGCACACAGAGAATTCTGGCCCCAACAATAGGAGAAACACAGAGAATGAGTGATAAACTAACGGCAGGCAGGAGATGAGTAAACAGGAAGCCCAAGAATTGGATTTCATTGTTAGTTAACAGATTGCAAACAGCATCCTTTTGTTTGAAAAGTTTACATCTATTAAACATAAACTTTCCAAGTTCTAATAAAAGCTGAATAATCCTTCTCCCCAGGATGAGATTAAGTTCCTGTAAACACCTGGAGTTAAAATGCATAAATGAAACTCAGGTTGGCATCTTATGCCATGACAAAAAAAAAAAAAAACTTCTCATTGTGAACGGGGTCTTCAGTAGACACATGCTATGGTTTTTTCTCCTTTATCGGTGGTTAGTTTCATTGATGAAATAACCATTAAAGAGAAAATCAATATCTGAGCTTATCCACCTGCTTTGTTTTAGTACCTCAAATTATTTTAAAAACTGATTAACATGAATAACTCACTATTTAGGAAATACAACAAATGAGTGTTTCACATTGCTACTCTAGCATCAACAGAAAGAAAGAAAGAAAGAAAAGAGAGAGAGAGAGGGGGGGGAGGGAGGGAGGGAGGGAGGAAGGAAGAAAGGGAAAAGGTAATATCCAGTTCTCATTTACTTAACGATTCATTAATCCACTTAATAAAAATAAATAAAAGAGCTAATAAAAACATCCACATTTTTACTTTCTAAAAGTCTAATTTCATCCTTGCACTAAAATGAAAAATAAAATAAATGAAAACATTCTAATGTGAAAAATCAATATTATTACTTCTAAAGAAGTCTGTTTATACCTGAGCGAGAACTTTCAGGCTCTCCATAAAAGAACTGTCTCTCACTCACTTGGTTTCTTTTTCCTTCAATTAGCCTATAGCAGCCAGAGCATCTTGGGCTAGTATAGTTTAATCTGAACATAATTGGATGGCAAGTTTCTATTCTCTAATCTGAATGAACTCACCTTAAAAACACATAGAACTTAGATTCTATTTAACATAAAGGTTAAATAAGGACAACAAAAAGTGACATTGCATTTCTGTTCACTGATATGCTGTTAAATATGATTACCTATACTTTCCAGACCTTGCCTAGGCATGGAAGCACAGGCAACATCTGCTTTGAAAATATTCAAAGACAGATGCCCAAACCTGCACCTCAACTGATTTGCCTGGTAGCGTGAGCTTCCTAGGCCCTCATCCTGGCTGTTCGCATTTGCATCTGTATAGATTATGTGAAGATATAAATCCTCTCAAAAAGCTGTCTAGTTCTAGCTACAACTTAATGGTTTTACTGTATGGGCTGCTTCATTTATTTGAGTAGAATTTTTCTCCTATAAGATCTAAATGAGAGCACATCCTCCCCCCTCCCCAGGGAATAATCCAAAAGATGGGAGGTTCTTAATAAAACAATTAATCGTGATAAATTTCTGATTTTTGCTCCTTCGTCCAGGGCTATTTCCATGGCAACATCCTCTCATCCTATTGTTGGGTTGTTCTTCATTCACACAGCAGGTTAAGCCCAGGGCAGCGAGGGCAAGCTGATGGTCAGCCTTTATTTTCTCTGGCCCTTCAACAAAGGTTAGTTGAGGTCACCAGAAGCCAAAGGGTAATTACTTTTCCTCCACAGGGTTAAAGGTACACAGATTGCTATTGCGACAACTGTATGGATGACCTTCAGCTTTTGATGCTTAATCTTCTTTTCTTTCATCAGAGTGAATAAGTGTGATATAACAGTGGTGATGCACCCCCATGCCTGAAATTCAGAATAGAAAGCCAAACATCTTTTTATTTTGTAAAGCTACTATCTATTAGTATAATATACTCTTGGAATCAATTGGAAAACCCAATGCATAAAAGGTTTCCTATCCCTTAAATAGGAAAAAACAAAACAAAACAAAAAGCCTCATGGCAGAAAATTGCAGCTGTTCACTGGCTTTCTTATTTAGTTAATTTGATATTCATAATTTCCCAGGCTTCAGTCATCTTCCTGAGAGTGTGTTCTTTAAGGCTGAGAAGAAAATGGAAGCTTTCCTGGCTCCACGAAGCATCTGGGGCTCTATTTTTTCCCTTCAAACATCAATTGCGACCTTGTCCCTCTAAAACTGACTAAAAGTCAGATTGAAATGAGTTTTCTCTCTTTGCTTCTCTATTCTCAAAGAAAGACAGCCTCTAGATTAATTTTCAGGGGTATGGAAGGAGATCTTTTGAAAATGAGTGATTAAGACACTTTGCCCACTTATTTGAAGAGCCACTTTGAGATTTGGGCTAGTTATTTTAATCTGGAATGTTAAAAAAAAATGATTATTATCATTTGGGGGGGCTCCCAAAATGGAACCAGCCACCAGCCTGATGGATGCATTTGCCATGGGTCTACCACCAGGCAAAGAGACTTTCAGCTCCCTGGACATGATGGCTCTGCTAATGGTTCATCTCAACAGACACACAGAAGGGAGCCTGAGCCCCTTCATGGCAGAGGGGTTAAGATCCCCTGAAAGAGCCACTTGGCCCAGTCTGCAGCCTTAGCCACAGGGAACCATCCCCCTGAGTCTCATCATCTTTGTCCAGGAAAGTGCCTTGATGAGAGAAGCATAAAGGGAACTGAGAATAGACTGCCCCCGACTCCCACCTCAAGAGGAGGGTGGAGACATTTTTTCTGTCCCTTTCTCACATTCACTCTCCTGTGATCTGAAAGTAACCAGCCACTTCATTCCCTTGCAGTCCTCTGTCTCCCCCCATCAGTACCGGCCTAGCTGCCTCTCCAGCCCTTCCCTCACACCCTTCATATTGAGTCATCTTTCTGCTCATGAGCTCCCTGGAAATCTCTGGATCCACCTCCCAAGGTTACCACTCTGGTTGCTTCATCAGCTGGTCCCTCCGTTTGGCCTCTCCCTGTTGGCCACTCTGCCTTAGTCAAGCAACCTGCAGCCTCCTATGTGTGACTTCACCATCCCTGGGCTTTCGCCACCCTCTCTAAATGCCAGCCCTCTCTTCAATTCCTCCTCCTTTGAAACGTTCGTTTAAAATTTTGTTCCTTCAGGAATTCCTCCATATTTTATCCCCTGCTACCTCTAAATAAATTAAATACATTTAATAAAGTATTATATATTATATATCTATGATATATAACATATCATACAAATAATTATATAATAAAGCTGTAGAAAATGCATCTAAATGTCAAATCTTATTAAATAGCAACTTTTAAAAGACCCAAAGCCTTAAATTATCCCCATTTACAAATACCTGGGTCTCTTACAACACTACTGTTTTATAAGAGACAATTCATCACATAGTTGCTGTCAGTAATTATCTTGGCAAGTTCTATTTTTTTCACTTTTCTTTATTCTCTATTGTCCTTTCTACATCTCTACAGAGTCCTGCCATTCTTGAGAGTGAAACATTTTGGTATCATATCACAATCTCCCCAAATAGTCTCCTTGCTCTCAATGAGCAAAATCTGCTGTTATTAACTGATGGTTAAGGGGATAACAGAAAATAAAACAAAATATAACCACACCCAGGGATATTTTATTTTAGAAGGGATTCCTGAAGTCCTCAAAACCCATAGAGCACAGTTCTAGATGTGGAATAGTCAGTGGTAGAGATAATATTTGGAAAAGAAGGTAAGAGACCTAAGAAGGCATGCATCAGGGTCTAGCATGTAACCTGGATACATATAACCAGATGAGGGAAGGAAGGGGAATATCTAGCACTGCCCACAGCAAGCTGACAGCAGTGCCCCTCACTGGTAAAGAAATTGCCCTTTCCTCAGTTATAGACCAAAGCCAAAAGGACCAATTGTATTCTCAGGTCAGGGCTCCCTGATAGGGGCATTTAAGGAAGGCAGGGCTATGAACTTCTAAAGCTGGTTCTAGGCTGGTTAGCTGGGGCTCAAAGAAGTATTAGGGAGAGGGGTTCACACAAGGTAAACCTTAGGAAAGTTACTCTTTACCTTTCTGCATAATTTCTCTCCTTTCTCATTCCCTCCCCATCATCCCCAGATGCCCCAGCTGCCCAGAGTCCCATCTCACATGGGGGTTTTAACATCAGTAGGCCATATTTTCCCCTGATCTGTTAAGAAAGATACCTGGATGAAATATTTAGCCATAAACAAGGCATCTCTAATGATGGCACTTCAAGCATTTTGGATTTTGATGAGGGAGATATTTAGAAGTATCACCTTCTGAGATCCTGCCAGGTGACCCTTTGAGTGCTCTCCAGGCCAGTGACAAATTGAAAGCAAAGCACTGGGGATACATTAGGTCAAATCTTCCGGCAACAGAAAAAGTCACTCACTTTTATTCATTCCAAAATGGACATGAAATTCTTCCTCTTTAGGCAATAAATTCAAGCACTTACCCTTAGCTTCTTACTATTTTTAAAAGCTCTTTTTTTCCTCTTGAAATACAGAGCCATTGGATTCTCTGCCTTATAGTAGGCTTCTTTCTTTCTCACTTTGTAGAGAAAGTGTTACTAAAAGGGTAAACATAGAGGAATTTTCACAATCACAATCAGTTCTTCCTCATGTGCCAGAAATAGATGTGACTTGTCATCTCCTCTAATTGGTATCTTCACATGTGGGATGTAAGGATGTCTCCTACAGAACCTGCTGCAGAAATGTCTCTAGTAGTTGTTGAGCAGTTACAGAGAGTGATAGCGAAGCACCATGGTCCAGAGCATCAGGTTCAGTGCCAAATGAGTGATGAGTGCTCAGGGGTCCAGCATCGGCCACCTGGCATCTCGGGGTGATGTGGTGTTCTAAAGCTTGGAGCACTGCCAGGGCTGACATGAGACAGGACCTGGGAAGATGACTGTAACACAGTGCTACTCAAGTTGTAGCATGCATAAGAAGCACAGATTTGTGGATCTCACCTCTTGAGAAGCTGATTCAGTAGGCCCCCAGATCTGCATTTCTAATACGATGCCAGGTGACGAGGATGCTCCCCAGCTGTGGCCCCACTTGGAGGAGGTACTGTGATAGATTTCTCTTCTCTGGATTTCACTCCTTGTACCTCGAAAATGTGCCACCACCTTTCCACTGTGCAAAGGGTTTCTCGCTTGTTCAGAAATGCTTGTGATTTCTAGACATCACTCCTTCACCTTCCTGTCTTCTGCTCTGGTTCTCACTTCATTATTTTTTAAACTAATTTATTTTATTTATTTTATTTTTGGCTACATGGGGTCTTCGTTGCTGCGCGTGGGCTTTCTCTAGTTGCAGTGCACGGGCTTCTCATTGCGGTGGCTTCTCTTGTTACGGAGCATGGGCTCTAGGCACACAGGCTTCAGTAGTTGCAGCACGTGGGCTCAGTAGTTGTGGCTTGCAGGTTCTAGAGCGCAGGCTCAGTAGTTATGGCGTAAGGGCTTAGTTGCTCCACAGCATGTGGGATCTTCCTGGACCAGGGCTCGAACCTGTGTCCCCTGCATTGGCAGGCGGATTCTTAACCACTGCACCACCAGGGAAGTCTTCTCACTTCATTTTGACATAGTCTCCTAGTTTGTATGGATTATATGGGCCCATAAGAATAGCACTTTTCCTATTTTATTCAACTACAAAGCAACTCTAGTTTCCTGCTATTAAGGAGGAAAATGTCTTGCCTTTCACCATCATTCTCTATATCCAGAGAAGCCCTTTCCATAAATTCCAAATCCTCACCTCTCTGCCAGCACTTAGGTGGTCCTTTCTCTTCTCCGATCTTGGATGAGCTAAGAGATAGCCAAGACATACAAAGAGACATAATCCCTTTCCCAGGAAGCTTGTACTGTTGCGTAACAACTTAGTCTAATGGTGAAGTGCATGGACCCTAGAGCCAGACAGACAGATTGGTTCAGGTGCCAACTATGCTTTTATTAGCTGTGACCCCAGACAAATAATTTAGCCTTTCTCAGCCTCAATTTACTTTTCTGCAAAGTGGGAATAATAATAATAATAATAATACATACCTCATAGGGTTCTGATAATATCTGAATAATATAATGCATATAAAGAGCTTAGGCACAGTGCCTGGAAAACAATAAGACCTGCATATGCCGTAGCTATTTGTATAAAGCCCACATTATGAACAGATAACACAGGCTTTAAAATTCCAGCTCAGCAGCTTCTTTGTTAGGTAATTTTGGGCAAACTAATGTACCTGTGAGCCTCAGTTTCTTCATTATTAAATGGGGATAATTCACCCATCTCCAGGATTGTTATAAATCTTAAACGTAAAAATATATAAACTTCCTAGCACTGTTCCAGAAGATACCCAACCAATGACTCCTATAAATAGTGTTACTTTTTAACATATTGCCCTTTAATGGCCTGGAGTCAGAACATAAGTCCTACCTTTGACTTTGAACTCCAGCCTCTGAACGGCTCTTCGAAGCCTCCAACAGCTTTCAGCCTCCAATTAAAGTAGCACCACTACTTAATTTCTGTGTTCATGGAGCCTAGACAAGTCGTTTCCACAGGCAGATCCCAGATTTTTGGATTTCACACATCAGTAAAGACAGCTAGCGATAGATAGATAGATAGATAGATAGATAGATGATAGATAGATAGATAGATAGATAGATAGATAGATAGATAGATAGATAGACAGGGAGAGAGAGATAGAGTTAGATAGATGTATAGATAGATATTATCATGGGGTTCAAAATAGGGCACCAACTTTTTTTTCCCAGTAAAGAGGCTTTATTTTTTGTTTTTAACTACCATCCATCAACACTGTCGTTTCATAAAAGAAAAGATTTTATCGTTAAGAAACAGAAACACAGATCAAGAGAAAAAAAGTCTGCCTTGTGGGTGTGTGCGTGCATGCACACACACACACACGCACAATTTGTCTTCTCATTTTACCATTAACATGGAACAGAGTGCCAAGTGGCCCACAAATGTGAGTGGGACCCTGACTTACATTAACCTGGAGCTGGCCTCACCTGCACGCTAGAGTGCTTCCATACTGCTTCTTGGCAAAGGCAAGCAGGACAGGGATATGCCTCTTCCAGGTCCTGGAGCCCTTGGCCACCTGTCTTTCCTGAGCCTCTGAGGAACAGAAGGGTGGGTGGAAGACCCCACTGAGTCCCTCTCTAGTTATGCAGTGTTCTCACATCCTCTCTGAGGCTGACTTCCTTGGCCAGCCAGGCTCCCACGTGCAGGCTGCCAGGTGGTGTTTCCCTGCTGTTTTACTATTTCCCAACATCTCGCATGCTTCCTAACATCTCTCCCCTCAGCTGGTTAACCATTTTGCATATCGATACTCATTTATCTGAAAGATATTGTCCAGATTATTATTCCCCTTTCATAGATTTATGGGTACATAAACTGAGGTCCTGAGAGGTCTGGAGGCTCTCCCAAGGGACCCAGGAAGGAGCCCCTCACTACATCCTGTTTGAGTGCCTGAACTGGATAGAAACAACAGGAAATGAATGTCTCTAGTAGGCAACAATGAGGCTGCACAAGCAGAACTTTTCTCCAGTGTCACAAGCTGAACACTGTTTTGTTCCATGTCAATTTAGTGGACAGTTACTGAGTCCCTATTAGATGCTGTGCTAGAATACAAGTATGAAGAAATGTAAACTGTACCCTCAAGGCAACAGGCTACAATTTATTTCTTCCTATAGCCAAGGGAGAACCTTGCGTAATTTTCATTCAATGTGCCAAAAGACCCAGACCTGCACATGTGATGTAAGTGCCTCAGGAGGATGAGAAAAGGCATCCACGGGGGTAGATTCAATGTGAATGGCTCTCAGAGAATTTACCCAGTGTTAATCTACACGTAAGGACACATCTTCCATAGTTCTTTCTGAAGGGCTCTTCCTTCTCCCTGAAGATACCTGACTTTTTCCCTCTTGATACCTGAAAGATTTTGGCAGCTTTTTCTTCATTTTAAAATGTTCATCAATAGCAAATCCTGCTTACTGAATAAACAGAGGACAGTAAACACGTTCTAGTCCCAGCCCAGCCACCAAGCAAATGAATGCCTGGAGCAAGTCACTTCACCTCTCCAGACCTCAGTCTCCTCACCTGCAAAAGCGAGCCCACTGAACTAGCTGTACCAGTGCATATAGCACTGACAATGTGGAGATTCTCAGGATGCTGCAAATATTCACTTATCCCTCACAACAACTCTGTGAGATAGTGTTTTTTCCTCCTCACTTTACAGATGAGGAAACTGAGGCACGAAGCGGTTAAAATAATCTTGCTCAAAATCATGTAACTCATAAGTAGCAAAGATGGGATTTGGACATTCTCAGTCTATTTCCAGCGTCTGTACTCTTGACCACTATGATGGGCTGCCTTTCAGCAGATGAGGAGAACTAGTACTGAAGTCCCTTCTAATGTTTACATTCAATTGATCTATGAGTTTAAAATAACCCCTAAAGGCTCAGATTCTGTATTTTAGGCCAATGAAGCAAAGAGCTCATTAAAAAATTTATAATTTATTAATCAAAACTACCAGCTCATACTACCTTAGAAATAAAATTTTTCAAAGTGCCCTCACATATATGATCACTTTAGATCCTCACTGGATCTTGATATAGAGAAGGTAATAGTGCCATCCACAAGACCAGGAAAAGGAAGTCCAGAGAGGTCAGGACTTGATCATGGCACCCAAGAAAACCAGGGGAGGAGTCCTACTCCCTTAGCAGAGCCAGGGACCTCCAGGTTGTGTTCTGGAGCCCATTCAACCTGAGTCACACATTTCCTCTGGGACTTCATCTTGGATTCAGAGACACCCACTGAATTCTGAGTAGTGACAGAGAAAAGAGCGCTTCTCTCTGAAACTCTCCTCCATGCCCCTCCAGTGCTGGGTCTCTCACACAGATACCAAGATGTCTGGCCCTGCAATCAAGGTGGTCAGCTCACACAACCCGGCAAAACTGAGATGCATATGGGGTTACTGCAGAGTGAGCTGCTCTGAACTTGAACTCCATGTCAGGCCTTCTAAAGAGCTGTCTAAGCTTGCAGCCTCTGCTAGCTCTGCTCCTCCTTCCTCCACATTTACGAGGTAGATTCCAATCTGCCCTCCACTAGAGGAAACTGTGTGCTCGGATATCACCTGTAACTTCCTAGTCCAAGAAGCAGCTGCTTGTTCCCTTAACACACCTGGCGCTTTCCCAGTGATGAGCTTCTGCTCCCCTCATCCCCTCCCCCTGGAACATGCTTCCCACCATCCTGCCTTCAAATCCGATCCTTATTTGCAGGCCTACCTCACATGTCACTTCTTCAGGAAGCCTCTCCTAGCCCTTCCAATTAGGTGTAATCTATTTTTTTTGATTATCCATTCTCGTGTTTTTCTTATGACACTCTCAAATTCTGCTTTTTTAGTGCAGTTGGGTTTATACTTTCTTATCTCCATCATACTCAGACTGCTTTTTACTTCCTGGCAATGTTGGGAGCACTGCCTGGCACTGATAAATATCTGCTTGACCTCAAATTAATCTCTCCCATTCTGTAGAATGATTCACTCTGCAAAAATATATGGCAAAGAAGAGGGATCATTAGATTCTTCTTTTTAATTAAAAAAAATTTTTTTAACATCTTTATTGGAGTATAATTACTTTACAATGTTGTGTTAGTTTCTGCTGTATAACAAAGTGAATCAGCTATATGTATACATATATCCCCATATCCCCTCCCTCTTGCGTCTGCCTCCCACCCTCCCTATCCCACCCCTCTAGGTGGTCACAAAGTACTGAGCTGATCTCCCTGTGCAATGCAGCTGCTTCCCACTAGCTATCTATTTTACATTTGATAGTGTATATATGTCAATGTTACTCTCTCACTTTGTCCCAGCTTACCCTTCCCCCTCCCTGTGTCCTCAAGTCCATTCTCTACATCTGTCTTTACTCCTGCCCTGCCACTAGGTTCATCAGTACCGTTTTTTAGATTCCATATATATGTGTTAGCATACGGTATTTGTTTTTCTCTTTCTGACTTCCTTCACTCTGTATGACAGACTCTAGATCCATCCACCTCACTACAAATAACTCAATTTCGTTTCTTTTTATGGCTGAGTAATATTCCATTGTATATATGTGCCATATCTTCTGTATCCATTCATCTGTTGATGGACACTTAGGTTGCTTCCATGTCCTGGCTATTGTAAATAGGGCTGCAGTGAACATTGTGGTATATGTCTCTTTTTGAATTATGGTTTTCTCAGGGTGTATGCCCAGTAGTGGGATTGCTGGGTCATATGGTACTTCTATTTTTAGTTTTTTAAGGAACCTCCATACTGTTTTCCACAGTGGCTGTATCAATTTACATTCCCCCCAACAGTGCAAGAGGGTTCCCTTTTCTCCACACCCTCTCCAGCATTTATTGTTTGTAGATTTTTTTTTTTTTTATTAATTTATTTTTGACTGCTTGCGTCTTTGTTGCTGCACATGGGCTTTCTCTAGTTGCGGCGAGCGGGGGCTACTCTTCGTTGCGGTGCGTGGGCTTCTCATTGCGGTGGCTCCTCTTGTTGGGGAGCACAGGCTCTAGCCGCGCAGACTTCAGTAGTTGTGGCATGCAGGCTCAGTAGTTGTGGCTCTAGAGCGCAGGCTCAGTTGTTGTGGCGCACGGGCTTAGTTGCTCTGCAGCATGTGGGATCTTCCCAGACCAGGGCTCAAACCCATGTCTCCTGCGTTGGCAGGTGGATTCTTAACCACTGCGCCTCCAGGGAAGTCTCGTTTATAGATTTTTTGATGATGGCTATTCTGATTGGTGTGAGGTGATACCTCATTGTAGTTTTGATTTGCATTTCTCTAGGGATCATTGGATTCTAATGTCATCCCCAAATTTCCCCAATGGCTTTTTTTTTTTTTTTAAATCAATTCCTGACCGACAGAGCTCAGCCTCAGAGGTGAGAACATCCTTTCAGTAACTGCCACATAGCCTGTATTCAAAGAGGTTTCTGAGTGTGAACATGTCAGCCCGAGACTCTGTTAATTGGACCTTCAAGTACTCAAGGTCCACACTGCACAGCTGCTCTTTTACCCCAGAAACCGAGAACCGGGAATGATGTATGTAAAGGAGTCATATCGGAAAAATGTCCTCAGTCTTCCAGGGCACTCAGTTTTCACTGAAACTCATTGTCCTTACAGAGGGAGGAGGTTGGACCAAGGAAAGACTAGCTGATGTGTTTCCTTCACCATTTCCCCTACCTATAGCAACATATTAGAGAAGGGGGGGTGTTATTTGGAATTTTGACATTTACAAAGAATTTAAGTTTAAATTGTTCTGTTGGGAAAGAAAAACCCAAATCTTTCCTCTAAAGACAGTAAAACTGGCCAGCATAAAAATGCTCCCAAGATTTTCAAGTCTTTTAGAGTCTCTCCTCACAAAAAACTCTATGTATGTTATTCTATACGGTAGTGCAAAATACCACAACTAATATTCGACTGGTTTTTCAGCCTCTAGCTCATGGATCTGGAGAACTGGAACCAGAGAATAATATGTAAGGACCAGTGCTTTGGGGATTAGGTCTCTCCCCCTGCCTACATCAAGGCAAACTTGGGGCACCTCGGGGATTTAGACACCATCCACCAGCAGATGGGTGTCCAGTGCCCACTTGATCAAATCAAGTGCTTTGGAAAGGTTGAGAAAAGAGGCAAAAGGGACCCTCTTTCTTCCCCACAGAGCAGTGTTTCTTAACCTTTTTTTCATTATCACCCCTCTAATAAGTCTTTTTAGACTTTTTTCCTAATTGCTCTTCCTTGACATTTTAATGTCACAGATATATTGTTTATCTGTGTACTGTGATCATTAGGAGGCCACAAGCCATTGTAAGGCCTTGGATTTCTGTGTCCTTCAAACACTGATCCCTCCCACCCTCCTGGGGGTGGCAACACCCCTCCGCTTAAGAATGCAAGTCACAGACCTGCCCCTAGAGAAGCAACAGGACACTTCCTGAGCACCACCCCCTGGGGTTTCTTTTTCATCTTTTCTCTCACTCTCCTTCAGACTCAGTATGAGCCTTGCAGGCACAGAGCTAGAAGGTGACCCAAGGTGACTGGGTAACTGCTCTTTGGAATGTTATGGCAACATGAGAGCATCAGGGCAGAGAGACTGACAACAAGTCTGGAGAAATGGTTCATTTCACTCAGTGCAATCTTAGGTTCCACAGTAGCGAGTGTTGTACTAATAACTACAAGACATAGATTAATGGGAAAACTTTCTGCAATAAACTTGTCCAAAGAATAGCATTACGGAGCTCAGAAATTGGTTATTCCATTGCCCCTTTTGCCAGCAAAAGGGTATGAAATTGGATTTTTCCTTCCAGCTAATTTATTTTTCCAATATTATAATTAACTTGAAAAATAGACTTCAACTTCTACACCTTCCCTTTTGCCTACACACTTTACAGGCACAACATAATGATTCTAGTTATTAGCTCACTTTAGGCCAAAAATAAGAAGGCTAACAATACATTAACATTTCCATTATCAATCAGAAAATTGCAGGTCAGCTCCTTGAATGATATGTTGCTCAGCATATTAAAATCCCTGATCTCAGCAAAAATGTATAAATACTTTTACTCCTGAAATTATGGTTTAAGAGAGACACATGGCAAGGTAAACGGGAGATGAGGAGGAAAATCAATTTAGATTGGTCTCAATGGAAGGACAATGGATTGCTATTTTTTCCTTTATCTAATACAGAAATTGAGTGCCTATGGTTCCCATTTTAATATTCATTTGATACTCATTTTAGTATCAAAGAGGTGGCAATGAGTAACTTATCAAAAATAAACATCTCAGCCTTTGGCTTTGTGCTTGTAATTAACCATCTGGTCTACACACATCACCTTGGGAGAGTGCCAATGGACATTTACCAACTGATATCACTAAAACGAGGTTATTCTCCTTTCACCTGGGACGAGAGGACCTGATTTTTCTGTTCAAAGCAAGTGCCAACTCTGTGTGTCAGTACCTGCAGATTCCATAGGTTTACTACTAATCTCCTAAATGTTTGTCACTGCCAACATTTTGAGATCTCAATAGTGCTTCCAGGCGACTCTCCTCTGTAACATTAACTTTCTCCACAAAATAAAGCAAAAAAAATTTTTGTTTGTTCTTCTGGTTAACATTCCTTTAACAGTGTCTATAACAGGGATTAGCAAACTAAGCCCTGTGGGCTAAATCCAGTTACGCCCATTCATTTCCATATGGTCTATGGCTATTTTCCCTACAAGGGCAGTGCTGAGTAGTTGAAGCAGAAACTGACTGGCTTGCAAAGACAAAAATAATTCCTGTCTGGCTCGTTACAGAAAAAGTTTGCTGCACTCTATTTTGCGACATGGAGTTTTTTAAATAAAAATGAAAAAGAATTAAAACCTTTTATTTCTATAATTTTAGAATTCAGAGTTTAGGATTATTTTAGAGCAGAATAATATATGGTCATTTTTCTACTCCTGGGAATGAAACTTGGAAATATAAGCCCATAAATGTAGTAAAAGCATTATTGATAATAATATGGGTTGTATATCAGCCACCTGCTATTTTTGTTGAAAAGCAATATTAAGTTTTCTCTTTGAATAATAACCATAGATGCCCATTGTAGAACAGATTGCCATTTTCCCGAAGCACAGATGGTCTCTTCTTAAGCAAGGAAGCATGTTTGAGAAATGAACATATAGTAGAACTTTTTACACATGTATAAAAAACTTAACATTAATATCCCAAATGACCTCTTAAAGAATATCAAGGCAAACAATATAAGGCAATTAATGCTATATTGTTGCTGAATGTGATATCAGTTAAGGAGAATCAGAGATCTGACAACATGAATATATAGCAATCAGTGATTGCTCTCACCTGTGCAAGAGTATATTTGCATCTAAATATTCTGGTGATATCAATATACTCATTAAACGTGCTCATCTTTATGAAATATCTACTATTAAATATATTACATATATTAAATATCTACTAAATAGTTCTAAGACACAAAGCTATAAAAGACATGGCACTGCTATCAGAGAACTTAAAATCTGGTGGAGATGCTAAGATCCATAGATTCCCCAAATTCTGTTTTACTTTTAAAAATTTCAATATATTGAACATACAGAGGTAAGGAAATCTTCATGCTTGAGTTATGTGATGACTTGATCATCCTAACTCGAACAGTATGAAAAAAGCCAACTGCATGCATCCCTAAAAAAAAGTCTTGTTCCTTCCCAGGTGCCATAGTGACTAAAGTTCTACTACATTTTAGAAATTCATTCCTTTAGGTTAATTTCCTTCCAATACCAGTGAGCTATTATTTAGATTTTCCTAGTCATATTTAATTCCTGGTGTTTTAGGTATAAGAATTGCTTAAATAATTTATCACAATAGATTACCTTTATTTTTTCTGCTGATCTCACTTAAGATGAAAATGCCCATAGCTGATTTAACATGTTGTCATGTTATTTACTTATCAGATCACTTTCACTCTAAGAAATAGGACCCCAGCCCTATGAAGGCACTGGGAATTTTGTGCAAAGGATCATTAAAAGGGAGACAATAAACACAAAAGGGGATCCTACAAAATAAGCTTAAACTCCTCATGATCTATCAAGACTGGTTATGTATAAGAAGTTAATGTTTTCAAGAAAATCAAGAGTCAGAAACTAAGAGAAAGGTGGTCTTCTTAGTTACCCCTACACTTCGAAAATCAGTCAGAGTCAATACTCATATTGAAGTGGGATGATGGTGATAAAGGGAAAGAGAAAGAGTTATTTCCCATAAATTCTGTGTTATTGATGACTGACCACACAGAGGCTAATGTCCACAACAGGAATGAACATTTATAAACTCATGCATTAAAGCTATGTCCTGTTCTAATGCAAAAAAATAACCCTTTGTTAACTTAAGATTTTTAATGCCTTGGTCATAGGAAGAGCCACATGAAATTACTGATGAAGACTGAAGCAAAATGCAAGGTACTGAAATCATAACATAGTTGTAGGGAATTCAAATGCATTATTATTCATTACTAAGCACTAAACACCATATGAAAGCAGAAGACTTCGATAAACCTATTTCAACTGACATTGCACATAAATAGGACTTGATTAAATAACTGTAATAATTTGCCTATCCAGCTACAGCTAATAAGTCTACCCCAAATCTTCGCAATACATGTTTTATTTGCTTTCTACTTTATTTTTTGTATTTGTGCGTATTTGATTTAATACATGTTATAATACATAATCATGTACTATGATTATATATTATGCTGGGATTATTTTTCTTTTTTTCTTCGTGTGTGTGTGTTTAGTTCTATAAAGTTTTGTCACATGTAAAGATTTGTATAACTTTCACCACAGTCAAGATCTGGAACTGATCCATCACCAAAAAGTGTTCCATTTTTAGTCACCCTGTCCCTAATACCTGGCAACCACTGATCTTGTCTCTGTCTCTACAGTGTTCATTTTGAGAGTGTTATATAAATGGAATCATACAGAATGTATCTTTTTTTTGAAGATTCATCTATTTTTAAAGTACATATATGGCTCATATATATATATATATATATACACACACAATCACGTACCTGTATTTACTTGGTATAATCTTGCTTCAAATTTTATGTATGTTTCTTTAAATTCAAGATGACACAATCTACAACAAGACATTAGAGACAGCCCTGGAGATAAATTGCCAGTGTGGACTGAAGGGTGAATCAACCCCCAACAAATAGCAGACGCTTGTGCTTTTAAATTGACTTAATAGCTCTGAGAGCTGGATTCTGTGATGAAGTGCAAAAGCACGTAATATAAGAGTATTTGGAGCAAATCTCCACACCCTAGAGCTCTGTCTTTGGGAGGTATCACTGGAGAGAATGCACTACAGGAAGAAAAGCAGCTTCGCTTCCCAAGCAAAGCTGCTTCCCAAGTGTCCATCCTGCCTTCACTCGGATTTTCTAGCAACAGAGAAGCCCCATGAGTGATTTTGCTGAACAAGATGAAGATAAAGAGTTAGTGACTTCTAACCAGGCCATAAATTAATCTGTTTTTTACAAATCTGAAGGAAGAGGTGCTCAGAAGGACTAATGAACACACACATCTAAAAATAACTCCCCATTTAATTAACAGCACACTACACCGTCACTCTAATTAAAACTGCTGGCCGGGCTGAGGACTATCAGTTCCACATCTTTCCACATTTCTCACCTTAAGTTCCCGGAAACACTGAAATCATTTGAATTTTATGGGGAAATAGCAGGCAGGTGGCCTAGGAGAATGATGCCACAGGGAGAAATTAATTTCATTTTAAGCAAGGAAGAGTCAGTAGACTGGAAGTCAAGCTGTGCAGAAGGTCAGGGTGAGAAAGAGGGACCAGAGATGGAACCAGAGTGGTTCCAGTTCCAAGCAATTTCCTCAATGGTCTGTGCAGGGGGGAGGAGGCCACCCAACACAGGAAGTATCCCCCTCTGCCTTTGAGAGGCCAAGCACAGCCCTACTTGGAGGAAGAGTAGGAAACTGTACAAAATGGAAGGATTTCAAGACCCTACCCTAAATAATAGCAACAGCTAACATTTGTTGAGTGCTTATTTTGTGCCAGGAATTGCACTAGCTGCGCTAACACACATTACCTCATGTAATACTCACAACAAACCATTTTACAGATATAAAACTGAGGCTTAGAAAAGTTATGTAGCTTGTCCAAGGTCCAGAGCAAGTCAGTGGAAGAGCTGGGAAATAGACCTTGGCAGATTGAGACACTCGGTGCTGCCTTACTAAACAGGGACAATTCCTACTTCCAGGACTTCTGTGACAATTCAAGAGGGTCTGGCACCTCCTAGGTGCTTAAATGTTACCCTCAAAATCTCCTCCAGTGGCCTATGTTAGACCCTAAAGAAACCTACCAATGAAATTTGTTCCCTTTGGGTAAGACTTTGCATCTGTAACAGTACTCAAAAACAAACAAATACAGGTAGTATATATTATATGCATATCGCGTCCCAGAAAACTTCTACCAGATCTGAAAAAGGAAAAGTAGAACAATTGACCAAAATATATACTTACTCACTCTTTCTTGAGGTAAGGAAATGAGATTTTCAGAGAAATCACTCTTAAACCTTCACAACTAAAGACCTCAGTGGTAACCCAGTATAGTGACAAACCTGAGTATCCAAAAGTAGGAGAAGCTTAATAAATGTATGCTGATGGTTATCAGGATAACCAGCTCTAAAGTTTAATTAATATTAACGTAGCAGGTTATATTTAACCTTGATTTGAGTGAAAGGTATTGAGGGAAATTAGAGAAGCTGCTATGAAACGACCCACCCCAGTCCATCTCTACTGCTTTGCATTTGGAAACTCCCCCATCCTGCTGGCACCTCCCTCTTACCACATGATTATAATGCACAGTTGTGCCGCTCAGTTTAGGAATGGATTTCCTTGACTCCCACTTTTCGAAATTCTGTCTTATTCAACAGCACCAGCAGTTTTTGAGAACCAAACGTATTCAGTGCTGAAATTTAAAAACTGACTTTATCCTGGATTCTTCAACAAATAAATTGAAAGAAAAAAAAGAGAGAGGGGAAGGGAAACCTATACATTAAAAAAGAAAAAAAACTTTGAGAAACATAACAGATTACAATGTAGAAGCCTTATTTCCATACTAATTTCAATAAACTATCATCTTGAAAAATTATGAGATGAGGAAATTTAAACATTGCCTGGATATTTAATAATATTAAGGAATTATTGTTAATTTTTAGATGGGATAATCATATTGTGCTTATTTTTTTAATATTTATTTATTTATTTGGCTGTGCCAGGTCTTAGTTGCAGCATGTGGGATCTAGTTCCCTGACCAGGGATCGAACCTGGGGCCCCCTGCCTTGGGAGCGTGGAGTCTTAACCTCTGGACCACCAGGGAAGTCCCATGTTTATGTTTTTTAAATAATGTTTTATCTTTTAGAGGTACATGCCACAATGTTTATGGATTTAATAATATAATATCTGAGATTTGCTTCAAAATAGTCCCTGGGAAGAGAAGAAATGGGTGGGAGTGGTTAAAGCATAACAAATTTGGGCATGAGTTGGAAATTGGTAAAGCGAGGTGATGGTAAGTGGGGGTTCTTTACACTGTTCTCTCCCTTTTGTATATGTTTGAAATTTTCCAGGGTAAAAAGGAAAAAAAAAAAAACCTGCAGGTATCAGTTTTTGCCAGTTAAAAGAGACATTTTGGAGTCAGGAAATTCTTATAAAAGGAGATGCCCGCACACTCCGGGTAACCTAGAGCTGATTTCCCATAACTGAAAAATGTGTGCATTTTTTTTTCTAAAAGTGACTTTAAGGTACAGATCCTCCCTTTGAGCAGCCAACCTCCTACGTATCTGAGCTACATATCTTCTTTCCAGTGGCTTCTCTGCACCTCCACCTCAAGGTTGATCTGAAGGCAGAGCAAGCTCATGTCCAAAACCAGCCGACTTTATTATTTTTCCAACCAAACCTATTTCCTTATTCCTTATCTTAGTATTACAAGCACTATCCACTCAGTAGCTCTAATCTATAAACCTAATAGTTATTTTCAATTTCCCCCACTCCCTCCTCCTCACATCCACTTGTCATGTCCAGTCAATTCTAGATCAGAAAAGGTCCATCAACAATGAGCTGGCCTATACTCTGAGAGTTGCAGAACTGAAGGAGAGAACAAAGGGTCTGCTGGTCACCCGATCACATCTAAACAGCCCAGCGCAGTGTAGCCAGCTGCAAGGACAGGTAACCACAGGGAAGAGCAGTAGTGATGAGAAGCCTGCCACTTTGAGTGAGAGTACCGCTAACCCCTCTGAGGGCCCTGATACTCTAAGAGCAGGTTGGGTATAACCCTACTCACCATATACAGGGAGCTCAAAGCACATGATGAAAGTGCGAATCCCTTAGAGAGAACAACAACAGCAAAAAAAACCAAAAAAAACCTATCCCAAAATAGGACCAAACCACAACCTGCAGACTACAAATAGAAGAATGAGAAATGCTGAGTTGTTCTAACGGCAAAAGGAGACTTTAATACAAAACTAAAATAACAAGGAGAATAGTAGTCAGAACTTCATTGCTGTCTACAAACAGCATCTGAATAGATGTGACAATGCAACCCATGATTCATCTCCACAAGTCAAACTTGAAGCCGAATGAGCAAAAGAAAAAAAATGGCATTTGACAGGAAAGATGCTTGCAACACATTTAATTTTGCATAAGGAATGTAAATTTCCCAAGGATTTGACCCACAGCATTAAGCCAGCCCCTGTATTGTTTAATCAATTAGGCCTTCCTGCATCAGCACTTTTGCATTGCAAACAACTAAAGCCATCATGTTCTCTAATCAAGAGAAAAATATTCATACTGATTGGTTTATTTCCATTTGTTTTTTTTTAAATTGTATTTCTTGAAAAAAACAGAGAATAACTTCTAAAACATATTTGATGATCTCTGTGAAAAGGATGAGTTGTCATTAAATTATAACCATTTGAAAGGAAGAAATACCTAGATGCTCTTTAGTTTTTGTTTGGGGGCTTTTTAACATTTTGAGATTTTAAAATGTGGATTTCCACATGTGAGAGTTGTCATTTAGAATAATCCAAGTCCAAATAAAATGGAGCCTTCAACATTTTTCTGGTACTTAGTATTTTAGATTTATCAAAATTACAAAAGTATACATTTTATAGCTAGGATGAGCTTCGAGAAAATCTGTTCCATCCCTTTCAACCTCCCTTTGGAAATGCAGCAACCTCTGAGGTAGGATCTTTATTAGTACTGAAAACAATATTAATCAAGTATTTACTGAACACTTACTATATGCCAGGTGTTATGCAAAGCTCTTTTTATACTATCTCATTCAATCCTCACCAAATTCTATGAGATTGTCACAATGACTAACCCCATTTCATAGATGATAAGACTGAGGCTACTAACCAATGAATACCCTATGGACTCCTTCGGTAGATATGAGAATATAAGAGCAATGAATAAATGTCCCAACACAAAATCTTCAGAAAATTACTTTATTCCTTAATGGAATAATAACTTTCAAGTTTCTACCTCTTATGTCCTCAGAAAGTATCTTCATAAGGGACAAAAGTTCATAACCAAGTATTTTTTCCCAGAAAACTTTTGCCCTGAGATTTATTCAGTATCTTCTTCAGCATTTAGGTCATTTATTGCTCTTAAAGTTTCCAGAATGTAAAGATAGAAATCAGGTTAATGTTTTAAGGGTCCACTGTGTGGTATGGAAAAGTATAAGAAAGTATCTTTCATATTCTGCAGATATAAACCCAGAGCAAAGATACAAATAGCTGATAAGGGTGTGACTGGGATTTCGATCTGGGTCCTCTAATTCCAAAAGGAGGGTAAGTGATTGGACTCAGTTAACTGGCTTGCAGCTGTGGGAAAAAAATATTTCACAACAAAAATATATTGAAACAAAGAGCCAAAGGGTGGATAGTTTATCGAAGGGTTTTAATTATTTATTCAATTCCTGGATCTGGATGGCAACACATGGAATGTTGTCCTGGTCCCAAACTTCTTTTGACAGTTTCAACATGGATCACATGAAAAGTGAATTCTAAAAGTTGGCAGGCCCATGCTCTTGCTTTCTGCAACATGTGATGTTTACACTGTTGCCCCTTATATTTCCATACAGATCAGCATCAGGAGACATTAAAAAGGAGGCCCCAAATTTAAGCAAAGAAAAAGGGGAAATGGGAAATCACACTAACGGGAACAATCACAATTCCATTGATTGTTTTTCATCTGTGACTGTGCCCAATACTATTATCATGAACTTATAATTCAACCAATGAAGTCAATAATGCTAGGTGACCTACACTGTTGACATTTTGCAGCAAATGAATTCAGAGTTCTGCTATTCTAACAGCAGTAGCAGCAGCAGCAAACACTTGGAAATGTATAGCATGAAGGTATTCCCCAGCATCTTCTCATCCTGAATCCACTGAATTGATCTCCCAGTTTCAAAAAGTATCCCTGAACCCCAAATGCCTGGTGAACCATACAATGCAGATCAATAGATTTTTCGAGTACAATAATTGTTTCTCTCTGGGAGAGTCCCATTAGTCCCAGAGGCAAGAATACTTTGATTGACCTCAAGGAACACAGCAGATGTGGATAAGCTGTGTGTGCTGCTGACCTTATCAGAAGAAAGCCAGGCCTTGAAAATCACAGGGGAACACCCTGGGCATGTGTATGTTGGCTGTGGGAAAGCAAACAGCTGTGTACTCTCTTTAAAAGCCAACCAAACCAAAAAATGTAGACTATGGGAGGGCAAACTAGAAAAAGAAATGTGCGCATTAACAGTATAAAACATTCCCAGGAAGTAATAATATGAATGGAAACAAGATGAGGTATGCTGTAAGCATCTGGTATTCCTTAATGTACTAGTTAGTAGAAAAGATTTTCTACATAAAATCCTGGTGACCCAGTTGCTTAAGATCCTGGGGACAGAGGAGAAATTTACTCTGCTACTTTGAATGCCACATTTCCTATTTGGTGCTATAGTCAAATAAGACGGCAGGAAGACGGTGGAGAAAGGAGAGAAGGAAGGAGGGACAGAGGGAGGGAGGAAGGGAGGGGAATCTAGGATACACTCAGGGAAGTCTTGACTTTGGAATGGGAGGAGTTTTTAGCTCCACGAAAATCACTACCCAACGCCAATAAGGCCAGATCGGGGCAGAGGCAATCCCTTGTCCCCTGCCATGAACTGGAACAAGTGGAGCACATTGTTAGTACAGAAGAATTACAAGCAGCTGCGCCCTGACATCTCTGAGAGAGCAGCATGTGATCCTGGGCAAAGTACAGCGGTGAGACAAATGTAAGTGGTAAGACAACATGAAACAAATTTTTACAATCTCAGGTTAAAATCATTCCAACTCTGCAGCAAATCCACTGCACTGCTAAACAAACAGAACAGATGCAGAGACATGAAAGTAAGCCCTGCTTCATGTGCCAGAAGAAGACCTAAAGGGAACCCAGAGATGCCTTCTAAGGACCCACAGCAGATGTTACCTCAGGGAACATTTAAAACTTCAACATCCCTCTTATAAACTCCTCAAAAATTGGTTAAAGACCTGGAATAATTTTTATTCATTCATTCATTCTTTCAGCTAGTGTTTCAGGCAGGCCTACTATGTGCCAAGCACTATATTAGGTGTTAGAGATACAGGGACAAAATAAGACAAGGACCCTTGCCCTCAAGGAGCTCACAGCTCAGCAGAGGAGAAAACCGTGGCATTAATTCACTGCAATGCAGTGTAATGGGTAGACGGTGGTTTAAAAAAGGGTCAAGGTGATGGAATTGAAGAGTAGGCAGATGGAAAAGCAAAGGTCAGGAAATGGAAGGGGTGATCCTGACACATTGAGGGTGCTTCAAAGAGTTAGTTTAAAGTCTATTAAACTTTGATTTTGAATACGTCTAAGTAAATCATGCACATTCCCCAGCAAGCACAGAACATACCACTCCGTATTGCCTTACACTGGGCCAGATTATCACATTTATGTTATCTGGCTAGCCTCTGGCACCACTGCCATTTGTGTGTATGATTCCTGAGCTAGGTCAAGGCCAGGGACATACTACCTACTCCTACAGGTCGACTGCAAACATGTGAGGGGTTTTTGGCTGTCACAATAACTGGCAGTTGCTACTGGAAGTTGTGACCCAGGACCAGGAATGCTCCACATCCTGCAATGCCTGGGGACCTTGCTCACAAGGAAGACTTGCCTATCCCAAACGCCCGCAGCACCCTCTCTGAGAGACTCTGGGCCAGATCATGTCATGCTATGACACTTGCCCTTGAACTTTAACAGTTATTGCCTGGCTCTACTTGAATTATTAACTTTTCTAAATTACTAACAGCAAGAGAACACACACAGAGAAAAAAAGAGAATTCCACAGAGAATCTTGATTTATAATTGATGCTGAGAAAGAGACAACATGTTTTGCTACATTTGAAAGGAAGGCAATATTTTCTTCCCTGAAATAGTAGCAGTATCTGGCTTCTTAATAAAGACAGTCTTTGTAAAACCAAGATGTTCCTTCCCCCTGCAATTTCATACCAGTGCCTCGTTAGAGAAACCAGGAGGAAATCTACCCAAAACCACTTTAAAGGGGTTAGCTTTTACAAGTGAAATTTCTGGCATCACTCTCCTTTTGATGGTAGTAAATGTTGTAGTGGGGACGAGGGGCTACCTATTGGACACATCAGAAAGCAGAACGATGTCATGGAAATATTTCTGGTTAGCCATTCAGGGGAGGTTCAGAGCACTAAAGTTGACACTATTTCTATGGTCTCTATCCCGGTGTAAATTCCAGGAAAAGAAATTATAATTGTAATACCGTAGGCAGCTTCAAAGAGTGTGTAGAAAAGGATAGATGATGCGTATTCTGGGATTCAAAGGCAAGTTTCGGGTACTTTATATAGACTTCCCGACTCCACGGAAAGTGATGAGGGAAGGTCTGCTCCCCCAAGGATGATCCTGGGAAGTGACTGCTGAGGAGTGCAGCCTTGGTGAAATGCACGAAGGTGGACAACAAGTCTGTGATCAAGCCATTATTTCGGTTTCTCAGCAGGTCAAATAGGTGGGAAAATGAGACAGAAATGGGGCTTCACATATCTGTAATCATTAAAGAGCTGCAAGAGGGCATTCTTAAGTTGCAAGGGTGCAAGTTTCTCATTAGGATTTCTGATTAAAGCATAAAACCACAACTGCTCTGTATCATCCCCTGCTCCCCTTACTGCCAGCCTTGAAAACTAGCCCATTCTTAATGCCCCCACTCTCTTATTCCCACTCTCATCAGTCTCGCTTCTGCTACTGAGAGGATTCTCATACCACATTCACTAGGGAGTCAACTCGCAGCCCAGTAGCCTCTTTCATTCTCACTGTTCCTGCTGCCTTTTCTCAAATTCATTCATTCATGCAGGATTTATTGAGATACCACTAGATGGAGGCATTATTCTAGACCTGGGTGAAAACAGCAATGGAAAAGAGAGGCAAGGTCCCAGCTCTAATGGAACTTAGAGTCTGATGGGATGGAGGGGAGATAAAGAACAGGATCTAATCAGCTAGCAAAAAATCTACAAAGACAGTCAAATAGGGTATTCGGCTAGACAGTGACAAGGGAGGGGGCTGTGAAAGATAAAGGAGCTTTTCAGTACTGAGGCCAGACCACCTGAGTTCATATCCTGGCTCTGCCACTAATTAGCTATGTGACCTTAGAGGAGCCATTTCCCCTCTTTGTGCCTCAATTTCCTTGCCTATGAAATGGAAATAATAATACTACATGCCTTACAGGGTTTTCTTGAGGGTTAATGAATTAAGTGCTTTCTATAAGTGCATAGCACAGTGCCTGGCATTAACTGAGAGCTCAATAAGTGTTAGCTGCTGATTCATTACTCATATGACTATTCTCATTATTATATTGGGTGGTGAAGAAAGGCCCATCTGAGGAGGTGGCGTCTGAGCTGAAACCTAAATGATGAGTAGAAACCGGCTGAGGAAAGATTTGGGGAAGATCATTCCAGACTAAAGGAAAACCGACATGGGAAAGATCTTGAGAGGTTCCCAGGAAAAGTAGAAAGGGTAGTGTGATGGAGACAAGGTGGATGATGGAGAGAGTGGCAAGAAATGAAGTCAAAGTGGTAAGCAGGGCCAAATCAAGTGGGGCCTTATAAGATAGAGAATGCCTCTCTGTTTTGTCAGTAACTGAAAAATTTGCCCATCCACATAGACTGTAGCAGGCTGTTGTCCACACAAAGGCAACCCACATCGGAACATAATCACCAGCATTCAAGTAGAGCTTCCGTCTTACTGACAATCACAAAACATTAGATAGGTAGTCAAAGGGCTTTGATGTGATCCTTACTGGTTAAATAACAGAAGTGACAACTTCTCTCCGTTTGTTTCCCAATCTGCAAGATAAAATGGATTGAATTAAACGATCTTTAAAGTCCTTTCTAATCTGTGATTTTACATCTCCATTCCTGAATTTCCTAGATATGAAAACAGATCTAGGCTGGTAGAGCTACTGCATACTTTATAGGAAGCCTTATCCTTTCTTTACTTATCCTATTAATGGGTCTATTAATTAGGAAACATTAATCTTCTCAAGCTATATTGTTATGTGAAAGTTAAAATAGCAGCCAAAATCTGCCGCCTCTAAACCTCTGATTTTGCAAGAAAATCTTATCTTCTGGTAAACAAGAGATCCCAACCCAGAGGCTTCCCACTCCTTCCTGTGTGGGATTAATAGCGAACACCTTGTCATAAACATTTTTGAAAGGTCAGAGATGGCAACAATTTTGCTAAGGAGATAAATAGAAAAATAAAACACTGCCTTGGTAATTCCAAGGCTTCAAAAAACTGCATAAGTTTGATAAATAATGAGGTACACAAAAGGGATTGTGGGATAAAGGGCGGGTCCAATTTGAGGTATTAAAATCTTGCCTAAGTCATTTTTTTCCCCAACACATCTTGCATTGCAGCCAATACTGGAAACTTAACGGTAGATTCATACTTACAATGTTAGAAAAAATAAGATTCTGCCTATGAAGCAAAAGATTGTTTTAGGTCGAAGAAGTAAATAATAGTAAGAAAAAGGAGTTGTGCGAAAGCCAAGGTAAGAACATTTTCCCTCTGTAATAAATCAACTATGGTTATTGAGCTCAAATTTTGAATGTTATTTTAAGTTGTATTTATTATTATTGACTTATACCCTTATCCTGGCACAAACTACAAGAGTTCAAAGGAAGCTAATTTGTTCCTAAAATGTATATGTGGATATTTTAAATGTGCCTTAGAAATAGCATGTTTTATTCATATGTTCTTATCTATTGTTCCTGTCTTAAGAGTAAATTTAATTTTTTGTCCATTGAAGAGATAGGTTTCCTTTCTGAAATTTTCATTGTAAATTTTAATTTTTTTAATGAAGTCACTTCCTGTCCTTGTGGCAGATTTTATATTTCTGGCAAAAGGATTTTATCATTTAAACTGCATTATACATTATCTATTATCTGCTCATATTAAGAAAGCTCTATTGTCTGTTAATGTTTACTAAACAAGCAATAAAATCTCAGTGAAATGAGAATAAACTCAAACAAATAAGTGGGTTAAATTCAGAGAAAACTGAGACCATGTCCCCTTTTGAAGGGCTGCCTTTGTGAGAACCCGTTTCTGCCTAAAAGATCTAATTTATCTTTTTTAATGCCATCGAAGTTAATAATGGATGACATATCATAGCTTCAGGGATGCAGCAACTTGTCGATAACATAGAGAATTTAGAAACCAATTCATCAAGTCATAACTTTTTAATTGGACCATGGATGTTTAAGTCATTAGACTCTCCAATAACAAAACCCTACAAAGAGAGAGTTAATTAATACAGAAATGGGTAACTGTCCCCTTCAATGAACAACTCAGAGTTTCCGTTCTACCTCAATAACAGGTGGCACTTTTCACTTTGAACTCTTTTTGGGTGAGGTAGGGATAAGGTGTGTGGAGTGGAAGAAAGTAAAGTGAAAGAAGAGGGTCTATATATAATACATACAATTATATATATATAGTTATATAATTATAGGCCTACATATAAGTATATATATTTGTATATGTATATTTATGAAATATTTATATATTTATACTTGTATTTATATATTTAACATTTTTATATATCTCTCTATATTTTGTTATACATGTGTATGCTTCACAAATACCTCTCTCCCAATACCTACAATGAGTCCAATATATTCTGGGCAAATAAGAAGGAATGCAGCTTTCCCTTCTTTCCTTATTCAGAGGGGAGGTAGGGTGGTTAAAGGACTTCTCCATGTCTCAGTTCTGCACTTACTGGTAAGGCTGCACTGCTGCCCACATACTTGCATATTGATATTCCATTATCTATTGGATGTCCACACTGGAAGGGATCTTAGTGATTATCTGGTGCACCTCACCCACTTCACAATTGGGGAACCAGAGGCTCTGGGACATTAAGAGACCTGTCCAAAGTCACACAACCAGTTAGAGACAGTCAGTCATCCTCGTGACTCCCACACCCAGCAATCAGTCCACTCCACCAAGCTTCTCTGGTCTCCCCTGCCCAAGAACACATCTTCTGACACTCACAATGGAGAAAATAATGAGTCTGCAAGTTAAAGATTCGTTTTAAACAAATTGGTTCATTATTATTTAATTGAGGAGGCTTCGGAGCAATAAAAGGCTTGATTACCAAAACTAGAGAAGCAGCTCATGAAACACTGAGCTCAAGAAATGCAAAAACTGTCACAAGTCAATAGGGGCTGCCTTTCTGTTTGATAGATGCCACCCAATAGCTTCAGAAGTATCAGAAACTAATGGTGTCCCGGCACTCCGTAGGCATACATTAATGGGATCGGGAGCATAAAATATAAACAATAATGTACATATTGATTGTTCCGGACACTTGAAGCCCAATAAACATTTGAAAGGTCAGTCATTTTACTAGTATCAGATTACAGATAAGTCATTTGCTTGAAGCTGGAAACTTGGCTCTCCATGTAAATTTAGCTCATGATCTATAAACTGAATCATGCCATAGCTCTTTTAGCTTCCTTAGGTTGTCTAGCATGAAAAATATTCTGTAAGTGCCTAACCCCATAAAGCCTATACAAATAAATGACAACATACACATTGCCAGGAAGAATATTGTATGGGAGAAATCTACTCTGTAGGCTGAATAAATATCATGAAACAGCATTTTACTCTGACAGAACATATTGAAAAGTTTCTGTATATCAGTTGCTATATGAGCTTACAAATGAATATGTATGCTTTCAGGATTTTTCGAGAATATACAAGTTTAGGAAGTATAATGTCATAATAACTTTTACTTTTACCTAAAAACTAAAATTTGGTTTGACCAGTTCATGCTAGAGTTTTGGCCCTTTTTTTTTTTTTTTTTTTTAAACAATGAAGGATTTATTCCAAAACAAAATTTTAAAATGTGAAGGTTGCATGGATGTCCATGTAGAGGAGAAGCCCCTTTACGGGCACCTTCACACCCAAAGGCATCTCTCCTCCAAAGTCAAGCTTTTATCTAGCAGTCTCTCTGGTGCTCCTACATCTGGATAAACTGGATAGTAGAAAGGGAGTTCACAATCCCACAGCCCCAGTTCCTTCCCTGAAGTGATAGGTCCCCCTTCGTAGTCACTATCCCAATGCTGACTTTAAAAAAGGGCAAGAGGGACTTTGGAAGGTTGAAAGGCTTGCAATTTATGCACCATTTATAAGCAGAGGCAAGGCTTGGAAGTATGCCACTTCCCCTTTAACAAAGGCTCCAATTATCCTAAGCTTGGAGAGCTCCCTCATTCTCTGCTGTGGAAGGTTGTCATGGTAAGAACCAAGCTTTCAGCAATATCTCCCACTGAAAAGAGGGGTCAGGCAGGGAGCTCAAAGCTGGACATTGCCCTCTATAAGAGGCCTTGCAAAAATTACCAGAATTTCATCTGACAGAAGACGTTCCTCTACTTGTGGAACAGTGAAAATACACCTGCCTTTAGGCTGACAGTTTTAATCCTAATTATTTTCATCATTCTCCTTTGAGTAAGGTGACCGGATTTCCTTTTTCTGAATTTTGCATTATATGGATCTTTTACACTGATTTGTCCATGATTTTACAACAGCTAAAACCAGCCATTCTGAAAATTAGATTTCCTTACTTACGGATCATACCAGTTTTAAAAACACTTTTTAAATTCCTATGACATTCATCAGTAATTGAGAACCAGTATAAAGTCATATTTTTAATTTACATTAAAAGACCGTAATTCTAGTAATACGGCAGAATTAAAAATTCCAAAGGAAAATAATGGTGATTCATTTGGTAGCCAAATAACCTGATTTTAATGTTCAAGACATCATTTTATAGTTTTCTAATAAAGTAATTATTTATAGAAGAAATTATTTCATTTAAAAATATATATAAAACCTCAAATGAACCAAAGGAAATAATAAATATCAGTTTAACAAAAACCCAGTTATTTACTTGGTCACAAAGGGAAGAACATTTCAAAGACAGACCTTTTGCTTCATGCTTAAAGCAGATTCACTATGAAAACAGTTCCTAAATGTAAATTGTGTTCCATTAAATAAAGTAAATAAGCTTGCACTATTGTTTCCCTGCTATTTAGATTTGAAAAGGCTCCAAAAACCTAAGTAGCTCTGACATCTTTTATCACAATCAAAACTCAATTAAGAAGCAGCCGCATAGCACAGGGAGATCAGCTCCGTGCTTGTGACCACCTAGAGGGGTGGGATAGGGAGCGTGGGAGGGAGACACAAGAGGGAGGGGATATGGGGATATATGTATATGTATAGCTGATTCACTTTGTTATACAGCAGAAACTAGCACAACATTATAAAGCAATTATACTCCAATAAAGATGTCAAAAAAAACACCTCAAGTCAATCATATTAATATTTTGAGTGAAGAAAATTCAGCACCTTAATAGTGATTACACTTTTGATAAATAGGTTATATTCTGAAATCCAGGCTGTAACTTCATTTTGTCGTGAAGCCATTAGGATGGAGGATATTCATGCAAAAGAAAGCAGCTTTTAAGTGTAAACGCTACCTTTTAGCATACCAAAAATATATCTTTTACTAAGTTAACTTTTAATTACATAAGATCTGTTAGTTAAGCATCCCCTGAAAAGTATTCTCTGTATTTCAAAAACTATTTTCTGCACTTTAAATTTTAAACTGAGACTTTGACAATCAATGAAAAAGCAGAAAAACTTTTGAGGCAAAAGAATTCTGCTTCCCCACTGCTTACAATAAGATAAATACAAAAAAAATGTTGAAAATCATGGCTTTATTATATCAAAAACTGTTCACACATCCTAAAATGCAGGCTTAAGGATGACACTTAAGGACAGAGCCACTTGCACTATCAAGTTGAAGTAACTGCACAATTTTACCAAGGAGCAAAAATAAAAAATAAAAGTACATTTATCATATTCTCCCTTGGAATGTTTCCTTGAAAGCTACACTAATCTTTCAAAGCTCAGGTCTAACACACAGACTACTTTTCCTCTACTCCCAACCAAGGAATCTTTCTTCTTGAACATGTAGCATGCAATTCTCTGGGCAATAACTCCACAGGGCCCGATAGCTGTGGAGTACCTCCAAGTACTGCCCATGACATTTCAGTTTTAGAAAAATGAAACTCGGCTATCGATGTCACCTGAGTTTCAAAGGACCATTCTCTGCCACAGTACCTAAATTCAAAGGATTTCCTTTTGACATAAGGCTCCTGGTGATGTGAAAAGGGAAATGAGAGTCCCTACTGGGACTGTGAACACCTTCACATTTGTGAGGCCAACTGCCACGCTCCAGGGCTTTTCTTGTTCCCTGACAAGGCTTGTCCCAGCCCTCTCCTGGGACGCTTTTGACAGTGATTGCAAACAACAGAAGCCAGCAGGAGTGTGTAAGAACAGGTGTTGGAGCCTCCCGGGGCAGCCAGCGTGCAGAGAAAGGGCCTCCTCAGAGCAGTGCTGGGACATCCCACTTTGGAGAAGCCCTCTTGCCCTCAGTCATTGCCGGATCTTGCTTCTTTTCATGCAGCAGATGTTTGGAAAGATTTGTAACAATGCATCATGGCTTCTAAGTTGCTGCTGGCAGATTTCCTTGGTCAGCTTTTAAGGGGAACTTGGTGGAATCTCCGACAATATAAAATTAGGATGGAAAAAGTCATTCTTGGGTTTATGGTCAAGTAAGAGAAATGATAATAATGAGAGGCCAGGACTTTCCCTATTACTCCATTATTCCAGGTCACTGTCTTCCACAAATAGGTGGGGAGTTCACACACTCCAGCATATTAGACCCCACTTCGGGAGCATCTGGCTGACTACTATTAATCCTTATGCTTTTCAATTATTGAAACTGCCCCATGGGCAGGGTGCTGTGCACCACGGGGACATTCATCCGTGCGAGTGAATGACCACTCGGAGTGGCTGCTATAGCCAGCTTCTCAAAGTGTGGTCCGTGTGGTCCATGGCCCAAGCAGCAGCAGCAGCAGCAGCATCAGGCATTGCCTGGGAGCTTGTTGGAAATGTAAACTCCCAGGCCTACCCCAGACCTATTGAAACAGAACTTAACAGGATTCCCAGATGATTCACATGCAGATTCAAGTCTGAGATGGACTATACTACAGCTTCTTAGAGCAGCTCAGTGTTCAGGATTCAGAGCAAAATGCTACCCCACACCAGGGCTTTGATTAACACTGCTCCAACAGCACCTGGATGCATTATCTAAGCCTCCGACTTCCCAGGAAACATGGGCAAAAACCAATGGATCTATGCTGTAGTTAAGAAGACCAAAGTCAAACAGTACATGATTGGTGGGCAGGACTCAAACTCAGAACTTCCAAATCCTAGACTTCTGCCCTTCTTCTGCCTCAAAGGGTCCCTAAGGAATGACTGGCTGTTTCACACCTTAGCCTTGAGAATTTTTTTCCCATTGGCATCATCAGCATAGTAGAAAGAAGACTTCAGATCTTGGTTTTGCCATTACTCACCCCCATGATCTTGAGCAAATCACATCTTTAAAAAGAAGATTGGAACCCAACAAAACAAAGGGTATTTCTAAAATAAGATTAATAAAATAAAAATTAAAAATCTGGGTGATGATTTAGCAATAAGTAGCAAATATTACAAAAATATTCAAGTTCTAATTTTTGAGATGTATCCTAAGAAAATATTCCCAAAGAAGAAAATATTATGTGTACCAAAATGGTCATTAGATTATTATTTATGATAGAGAAAAACTGAAAGCAACCAAAATACACTCTGATCAGGATATGGCTATTTAAATCATGGGACATTTATTCAGTTAAAATGATATTCACCAAGGCTTGGCAGCAATATGAAAAATTCTGGTATAATGTCAAGAGGAAAAGCAGGTTATAAAATTGTGGTACACTATGATTCCAACTATGTATAGATAGGTACACTTCTAGAAAAAAAGGAAAACATGTATGAAAGCTATCATATTCTATCAAGATAAATAGATATATATGACTGTTTTCCAAAGTTTTGGTAGTTATTAAATTGCTTTTACTATTTCTTTAAAAGAAAATAAGTATTATGAAAAGGAGATGAAAACGAATATATTAACCATGATACCTCATACAGTTACTATAAATTATCATTAAATCTGGCTTTGAATTCCATGGATAATAATAACAAAAATGAACAATTACTGAGCACTCGCTCTGTGCTCAGCCCTGTGCTAAAATCCTCGTCAGCATTGCTCATAAAATCCTCCAAGGTCAGTAATATTATCATCCCCATTTTACAGATGAGAAAACCAGAACACACAGCACTCAGCCTCTTTGAAACTCAGCTTCTTCTTTTGTGAAATAGAGACAATAATAATAATATTCACCTTGCAGTTTTCTCCTGAGGATTAAAAAAAATATTGGTTCTGCCAATATTGGCTTTCTAAGCTGTATGGTCTGTATAAAGGTCATCAAGAGAGTAGAAACTAAATGGTGTCAAGATGGAGAGAGAAACAGCTCCCTGAATGTGCTGCCCATTACAGGCTGTCACCAAACAAGGCTGCCTGCCTTGTAGAAGGGCACAGATTTAGGTGGCATCCTCAAACACTCCTGAAGCAATATTATTTTCAGTGCACACATGCCAAGCAGCAGACATCTGTGTTACATTTGAAGGTGGGATAGTTCCGACAGCAATCCCTGGCCTAGGAATTGGGAAACATGGACTCTGAGCCTGGTTATGTCATTTCTCAGGCCTCAGCTGCCCCATCTGTACCATGGGGACGTGTGTTGGTTTTGCTCGCCCAAAAAGCTGGTCAGCTCCTCCCAGCCAAGGCTCCACTCTTGCCCAGCCAATCCTTTCCCCACATGGCTGCCAAAGTGGTCATCTCAAAACCAGATCTAATCAGGTCACCACACAACTATGCTGCTTCAAACAATCCACTTGCTTCCGTTGCTTTTAGAGTAAAGCCCAATCATCTTACACACAGCCTTCGTGGCCCTGTGAGGTCTGGCCTTCCCTGGGACCCTCCACCTTGCATCCCACACTGCCTTCACTCCAGCTCTCTTTCACTGGCTCGTGTGCCCTCTGCTTCTGCCCACACTGTTCCCTCTGCCTGGGTATCTCTCTCCTCTGCCCTTCCCCAGAGCGCCTCAGCTCAGTCACAACTTCCTCAGGGAGCTTGTCTGACAGAAAAAGCTCACCCTGTGGCACCCACTCATAGCTTCACGTCTCCCTCCCTCAGGCTACTTAGAGCAGTTGTAATTTTATAATATTTGCATGATTCTATAATTAATGTCCCTGTTTGTCCTGTTGTTACCCCACCTGCTAAAATGCAGCTTCCATGAATGTAGGGGCTTTTTTTTAGTCTCCCCAGTTCTTAGCACAGAGCAGATCCTTAATAAATCTTTGTTGAATGACTGAGTGACTATTTTCCTCCCCACACCCTCCTCCAGATTACTGAAGAGCTGTGTAACTAATAGATGCACAATAAATCCAGTAGGCTTGAGTCGACTACAGACATAACAATATACATGACTCCTAGACTCTTCTCCCCTACAAAAAAAAAAAGAAAGAAAGAAAGAAAAGGAAAGGAAAGAAAAAAGGAAAGAAAAGCTTTTATGCCAGATCAACCAAGAATATAAGAAAGTCAATGCAGAAAGCATTTCACAAACTCTAAACTTCAGCGTAAACATAAGTTCTTGCCTCCATCCTTTTTAGAAACAGCTACAGTATATTTTATATACATAAAATATAAAATACACGGTATAATTATTACTGACAGACTATAGAGCAAATTATTAAGTTAAAGTCTCTGGAAGGATTTAAACACAGTCAAATCCCATTGAAACATGGCTTTTTTTTTTTAACCAAGGTTTGGATAAACCACAGGGTAGACTTCTCTGGGTCTCAGTTTCTTCATCTTAATGATGAAGGGTTGCACTAAATGTTCCTTAACATCCCTGAAACTCTGAGATTTTGATATTATGACAATTAACACATAACAATGAGAATCAAGAAAATCTATACATGCGTGATGCAAAGCCATGCTACTCTATGGACACTCTGACCAGCCCTGCCTGCCTAGGTGAAACCCTGAGGAAGCCCAAGCTCGCCTCCTGTGTCTACACCCCTCCTCCATCTGGAGGTGCCTCCTTTCCGCCTCACCTCTGCTTCTCTTTGCTCTTAGAATAGCTGTCAGCAAGATTAATTTAAATCCATGTGCTCTCTTTCCTTCAGGGCCTTTGCCTTTGAATCTTCTCTCTCAATGCGATGAAAGTTGTTTCTTGCCCCCAGGAGAAAGGATTTCAGGCATTAAGACACTGGTAGAAGAGGTTTACCAAGCAGGGACCCTGGCTGCCAGCAAAGGCAGCTTCCTTCCTCAGCCCCTGAATGAGACCAGCCTCTCCTAGGATGTAGGACAGGTGAGGGGAGCTCAGAGAAGGGGCAAAGCCCCAACTCAAATATTGCCTATTCAGACTTCCCTCAAATGCATTTGTCTATATGTTCACGAAAATATATGCAGCTGAAGTGTCTCACAAAACTGGTGCACAAAAATTCAATCTTGTAATGTTAGAAACTATTCATTATTAATTAACTAGTTTTGACATTGCAAGATAAATCATTTCTTTTTTTTTTTTTTTTTTTATTTATTTTTAATTTATTTATGGCTGTATTGTGTCTTCGTTTCTGTAAGAGGGCTTTCTCTAGTTGCGGCAAGCGGGGGCCACTCTTCATCGCGGTGCGCGGGCCTCTCACTGTTGCGGCCTCTCTTGTTGCGGAGCACAGGCTCCAGACGCGCAGGCTCAGTAGTTGTGGCTCACGGGCCTAGTCGCTCCGTGGCATGTGGGATCCTCCCAGGCCAGGGCTCGAACCCGTGTCCCCTGCATTGGCAGGCGGATTCTCAACCACTGCGCCACCTGGGAAGCCCAGATAAATCATTTCTTGATCACTTTAGATAACAAAATCACCTTATGGGTGTGAAGTTTATTTAAAATATTTTATATAGAGCATTTCAAGCATTTATATATAGTATGTATAGTATAATTATGACACATAATATCTTAACTATTTTTTAGGATTTGGGGAAATTGGAAGAAAAATTAGATAAAGAATAAGTCAGAATAAAGCACAAAATTTAACTAAAAATTAAAATTTGGAATAATTCTGCTAAAGAACTCACTTTCTTCTACTCTTAAATTCTAAACTTCTAGTATGATTCTGTGTTAACGGAAACTTTTTCTAAATTTCTGAATGAACTGTGTGTGCTAGAAATGGCATTCTAAATTTAAAGGTTTTAAATAGATACCTAAAATTATTCATTATACAAAAATTTTAAATGCAATGGAAAATAAATCTGTGCTTCAAAAATATGTAGCATTTTGGTAGCACTTAATCAAAAGCAATGTCATTTCTAGCTCCCTTATGTTATCAATAGATATTCTGTCTTCTATACAAGTGCAGCATGAGCTATATAACACAACTGATTTAATTGATTTTATTATGATTAGGCTTGTTAATTTTTTAGAATTTATTATGCTAGAGAGAGGGGAGAGTGTGTGTTCTGAATGGGATTTCTTTTTATGAAGAGTTTAACTCAGTAATCTCTATTTTTTGGAGAGAAGCAAACTTGTTTTTATATATGTTTAATTAAATGACATTAAGAAAAAAAAAAAAGAATCCTGAGGGTTGAGAACTTTCCAAACCATTCATCATTTGAACTACAGAGTTGACAAAATCATACCAAATGATGTGCAATTTACTTATTTTGTAGCATTAGTTGTTTGGAGTGTAATTCTGGAGTTCCTCACACACACTTTCTTCTGTTGATAACCATTAAGAAAGGACATAGAATACCTAATTCAGCTCACTCAAATTTGGTAGATTGCAGAGCGAATTTCTTAGTGTAACCCAACATTAGTGTTATAATGCACACAAGTTTAACTGTAGTTAGAGACTTTCATTCATTGCTTTTTAGCATCTTCTAGTAAAGGCGTGGATAAGAAGGAGGGGGAAATAAAGCTTTGACAGATGGTACTCAGCGTTTGACTCCTGCTGAGCTCAGCAGGACCTGTGGTTTCCAAGGTTAGGGCTGTCAAAATGGCTCTGTCTATCAAGTGAATAACAAAGTATAGACTGCTCGTCCGTTTCCTACACAAAACTTAGATTTCATGTGTCATTATTGTCGGTCTTTCTGCTGATTTAATAACTTCCAAGGAGAAGAACTAAGGATTCTGATGCAGCCTCACTATTTAAGAAACTACTTGGAAAGGGAATTCTCAAGGGCTGAAAGAGGTAGGCTGAGATCTGATCTCTTTCTCTTTAGTTTCTCTCTGAGGTTTCACGACTTGAAAAGGATTCAAAAGCCACCAAAGTTTCCCTTTTGGCTAAAAGCTAAATGTGAATCTTTCAAAATGAACTTAATGATGTCTCTCTCTCAAAAGGGCAAAATGTGTTTATTGAGAATCCTTGGAGTGGTGGGTACTTGTTCAAGTAGAAATATTGAGAATGAAAAGGAAAACGTTTCTGTTATGAAATACATTGCTGTGTTTAGATGTGTTTTTCAGGGCCTATTTCTCACCTTTCATAGCTCTTAATATTAAAACCACCCCTCTTTTTCCCCCACCTATGTCTAGAGCCTTAAGATGGTCAGAGAAAGTACCTAGTGCTGAAAGATAAGAGAGCTGAATAATGTCATCAAAATTTGCCTTTTGTCTTGTGCTGTTACAGCTACTTTTCTTGGTAAGTCATGTTTTTCTTTATGTGTATTTTGTGATCTCAGGATTGTTATTGAGCTTCTGGGATTCTAATAAGAGGCCTTTTGGTGGATTCATAAACCCAGGCTTTTTATTAAGATGATGCTGAAATGAGGGTTGTGGTAGTGCCTCTGAGTAAGCTAATAATTGTATTTCAATGTTTAATTTATAATATAACATTTAAAGCAAAACTTCTGATTGTTATTTCAAAAGGACAAAGTAAAATTAAAATGTGGCCTTTTGAAAGTGACAGCTTTGGACACACTTTAATCTTGTCCTGTTACTAAGCATTTTTGTTGCTATTTTTGACAAGCTGATAGAAGAAGTACATATCTTGTCTCTTTTTTGACTCTGGCTTAAGTAGACATATTCATCCGTGTGATTGTTCCCTACTAGCATGTCTGAGAGAAGACTTTCTTGCTACAATATAGTTGAAGAATTTTCCTCAGGAAATATTTAGTTGATGTAAGTCCCATGATCATAATGAAAATGTTATTTGAAAGGATGGCTATTTATTATTATTTCCAGTACATTTACTTCGAACATTGAAAAAAATGTTTTGAAGTATTTACCTTCTTCTAAAACTTAAAAAAAAACTCCAACCCAGCAGTCCCCTCTCTGAGACTCTGCATAGCAGATATTCAGTAAACGTTACTGAATTGAATTTAAAAGGATATTAAATATTGAATAAAAGGAATTCTTGAATTGAAATAAAAGGGATATAACTTTTACATCTGATTGTTATAAGAAATTATCAAATGCCAATTTAGCATAAACCCTTTTCCAGTTGCACTTGCTTTTTTATCCTGGAAATGTATGACGCTTTTAATCATCTCTGTAGACAGTAATGGTAATTAAACAGAAATTTGGAAAAAAAAATTCTAAACCAAGATGAAATTTTCTTCTCTCTTTTTCTCTCTCTACCTCTTTGCTTACTTTGTTCAATAAGGCTGTTTCTAAGCTTCTCTCTAACAGCCTAGACCATCCCCCAAAGGAGTTTTTGTTAATGGTAAACTTGCTGAATCAAATTTGCTTTTCATGTGTTTGCATATTTTGAAGAGTCTCTGTGGGGTTTCGTCATGTGTCTGTGGGGAAAGTGTGCTTCTGTAATTTCAGCCGAGTCCATAAACTATAAGTCCCTGGAAATTAAGTCCATCCTTGGCTGGAAATAAGCAATCCTAGAGGAAGGAAACAGAACTAAAACAGATACGATGTTCAAAAACTCGAACTATCGCATACTTAGCCACCCAGCAAAACTTAACCTAACCCAGAGCGCTGGCCCAGAACGCTGGCAGCAAAAAGTCAAAACTTCCAGGTTAACTAATGTAACTAATATGCTCTAAGTGCATATGCTTTCAGTTTTATTTATTTTAATCTTTAAGAGTTTTAAATTGTGGTAAAATAACATAGCATAAAATTTACCATCTTAACCATTTTTAAATATTCAGTTAGCAGTGTTAAATACATTCACATTGTTGTGCAACCAATCTCCAGAGGTCTTTTCATCTTGCAAAACTGAAACTCTGTATTCATTAAAAAATTCCCCGACTCCCTCCCCCCAGTCCCTGCCAATCACCACTCTACTTTCTGTCTTTTTTAATTTGACTACTCAAGTTCATTCATGTAAGTGGAATTATACAGTATTTGCCTTTTAGTGGCTGGCTTATTTCATATTTCACTTAACATAATATCGTCAAGATTTATCCATGTTGTAGCATGTGTCAGAATTTCCTCCCTTTTTAAAGCTCAATAGTATTCCAATGTATGTATATATCACATTTTATTTATCCATTCATCCATGGATAGACTCTTGGGTTGCTTCCACCTTTTGGCTATTGTGAATAATGAACATGGGAATACAAGCTTCAGTTGTTTTAGAATGTGATTACTACGGGCTATAGAGTAAATAAAGACCGCAGTGCACATTGTGTGAAGAATGGTAGAAAATTACAGTAATAAAAATAATAGCCAATGTTTATCAAGTGCTTACTATGTGCCAGGCACTGTGCCATGCACATCACTGGTATTAGCTCTATGAGAGATGTACTATTAATATCTTCATTTCATAGAAGTGAAAACTAAAGCACAGAGAGTCTGGTTAACTAGTCTAAAGTCACTGAGCTATTAAGTCAGCTGGCTGCAAATCTGAGAAATGGGGGTGAGGGTCTGTGCACTTGGAGGGAGAAAGAAATCACAGACTCCATATTTATGACTCCACAGCCAAGTAGTGAAGAACTCCTTGACCACTGAAAAGGGTGTGGCCTAGTCAAAAAGCACTCCAATAGGAGCCAGAAAAACCTAAAGATTTCTGTAACCACCTTGCTGCAGGACCCTCAACAAGACAACTACCCTCTCCAGACTCAGTGTTATGAAAGGGGAGGTTGAATTGTGTGTACTATGGTCTATGATTTCTGACAATCCCTCATTCCAAATGAGACTTACTATCTAATACTTGATCACTTAGAGTATTATTTCCACTACTTGGAGATACAGACATAATTAAAAATTTTTTAATGTATGCTTAAGTCTCCAAATTTTGATAATAGTCTTCTGATTCTCATTCCACTATATTCAAATTGTTCCTGATAACCCTTTAACAAAACTAAAAAGTAAGAATACAGTGACACAGTACCAACAGGAATGTATGAGGTAAAATGAGCTTTCTCTTTCAGAGTGTCCCTAGATGTGCCTACCCAACAAAAAAGTAAAGTGGAGAACTGTGAACAGTGCTCATTTAATATATATTCACATAATTAGGGTCATATAATCCCCAGCAGCCTGCCACTGAGGGGTAGAAGAGAGGTGAGTCTGAATGAATCCACGTTTTCCTCTTCATAGTCAAACTTTATCACTTCATAGTGTCTACAGAAACAAAGACTGTACATAAGTACCTCATCATTATAAAACAGTTTTATCAGTGCTTTTGGTTCTAGGGTTATGAGTTTAGGTCATAGATGTTTGTGTCTTCATTTTCAGAGCAGAGCCCTAACTCTGGCTTTAGTGATTAAATTGTATCCAAGGAAACAAAGACAAAAAAAACTTTTTAAATTTTAAAAAAATTCTAAGGTCCTGGAGAAGAGCATTTGAATATCACTGATCTAATGTATAAGTAGGTGCACGTTTGAAAACCCATGAAGAACTCTTAACCAGAAAAGGCCTTGCAAATCAGGCTCAAGAGAAGCCTTGAGTTGCAATATTGTTTTAATTCTGTGCAAATCAAGTGACAAATGCTTATTTAACCAAAGTCCAGGTATTTCAAACAGAGTTCAGACAAGTGATTGATCAGGTTTGCATTTTTTCAGTGGTATCTTCAGATAAAGTTCAGTATTAACTTAAAAGAATGTTTTCATTTATTTTCAGCCAGCATTTTCAGCAGGGTTGATGATTTATTTTAAACCAAATTATTACAATGGAAGAATTCTCCATATTCCAATTCATGAATTTGCTATTCTACTGATAGTAACTATATTCAACCTACAGCCAAGCTAGAGAATTCTGTGATACATACTGTTATCTTCCATCTATGGTTTCAGAAGATGGGAATTCTGCAAACCAGACAGAAGAGGGAGCTATCCATCTGGAAATTAACTGATCCTTTCAAAAAAATGTAAAATAAATATAGAAGGGAATCCTAATATGATCAAGTCTTATCTTATTTGGTCTTGCATTTTATAGCAACACTGTAAATTTTTTGGTGCATTAAAAACAAGAAAGAAAACTACCAGCAGAGGCAAAAACAATGAGCTAAATTAATGAAGAGGCAAAACATACAAACCATTAAAAGGCCAATTAAAAATACACTCACATTTTATGGTTTGATCTCATATTTCATAGCAAAATATAGAGCTAGAACACACCCCCAAAAGTCCAAAATAATTTTTTACTGCCATACATATCACTAATTTTACTTTCCTATAGATCCTGATCATAAAATGGAACTCTGACTTTAAAACTGATAACATCTGGAAATAATGGCAAAATAGAAAAACTGTTGGGCTGCATCTGTCTTGAAAATGCTATGTAATAAGATTTACTTAATATATTTGAAAGAGAATAAAATGTTTTGTTCCCCAATTTGTTGCAACATCTGAAAGTTCATGAGGTTATGACCCCTCTTTAAGAAAGCATCTCCCACCACCTGCAAATACCCCAGGAAAAGCAGTTGGAAACAATAAAACACGTGCTAGTTAACTGTTACCAGGGAAACAGTTCTGGTTCACCAATCCGAGCACCTGCGCTTCCCAGTGGCTTTGTCTGAGGGAGACATGCGCCAGCTGTTAGTGAATAACCATTGTTACAGATCATCAGGAAATCACAGTCAGCAGGCAACCCAGCCCCACTGGAAGTTTATTTCTCCTATTTGTTCATCACCAGGGCAATCCTCCACCTTTAAAACATCCCCTTAGGCTGGGTTAACTAAATAGCCCAGCACTAACAGGATCACTTAAAGGAGGCAAGTTGCAAAATGGCCTTTTTGCGCAGAGAACAGATTTCTAACTTTGATTCCAGTTGCATCACCCTCCTGCCCTCTTCACTTTTCAGCGGCGATTACAGGGCAAATATCTGAAGTCAGTGCCCCTTTGGGTGCTGTCCTTCTTGCCTTGACTGGCCGCTTAGATACATACAGGCACACACACCCCACCACCAACACCGCGACCACCATGACTAAGAGTTTTCAGAAATAGTTGCCTAACCCCATCCTGGAGAGAGCAGCATGGTTGGCAAATGAGGGATTCTGCAGAGGAAGTTTGGGGCTGCCATCAACGGAGGGTCTGAGAGGATAAAACTCTGGGTCCCTCCCTCCCCAACACACATGCACCTAAAACCAGAACAGCCCCCACTTTACCAATTTTATATTTTAAAATAAATTTATAAATTCTTAGATTTTCTTTGAAACAAGAAGGCATTGTTTTTTTAAAGTTTGAAAGCTAATGAGTTCGAAACCCATACAAGCATCAGAGTCATCCTGAGAAATAGAGACTTCTAGACTTCTGGTTTCCCATTTGGCATGTAAGGAGCTCAGAAGTCCCCACTCCATCCTAACAGTAAGTCAAAAGCTGAATAAATGGAAAAATCCACAACTTTTCTTAGCTTCCTCAGAGAAGTGAGTTCACAGGAGTTCACCCCCAAAACTGTAGAGACAAGTGAATTCAGAGAGTCACAAATTTCCGGAGCAGAAACCCATGAGAGAAACCTCCACAGGAACCAGTGCCAATGTAGGGAAACCTGCATTACAATTGATGAATTGCAGAGGCTCAGTGTGGACAAGTCTGAGAATAAAGCTCTGAAAGGACTCAGTTATAGAAGGGTCCCCACATTTTTGTGAGTTTCACCTCCAGGACCTCGACCAGGTCCCAGCTATATATATTGGAGAAAAAACTTGGGATCTCATCAGGGACAGGGGGAAAAAAAAAACATTTTGAAATACGCCAGAGCATTCTGTTCTTCTCAACATGGCCTGCCCTCAGGTAAAACTATTTTATCAGAGCCTAACGTACTGGGGTTTTGTCAGAGCCCAGCTGACCTGGGGGAACTCCAGCTCCCTCTAGCCATCAAGTCCCACCTAAAGTGCAGCGGTTGGGAGGCTGACAAACACTGGTGAAATTCACAGTTCAGGGGCATAGGCTCATCAAAGACTGAGATCTAATCATAGGACTATAGAACTCTTCCCCTCAAAATCTTACCCCCATGTTACTAAAGGCCTATTTACCATAGTTCCTTTTACCCAGTACATCATACTTACATTTCAACAAGACAATGACAAGGTATACTAAAAGGCAAAAAAACACAGTTTGGAATTATCAGACCATAGATTACAAAGAAAACAAAAACAAACAAACAAAAAACCCCAAAACAAACAAAAAACTATGATAAGGTCTTTACTAGAAAAAGTAGACAACATGTAGGAAGAGATGGTTAATGTAAGCAGAGAGAAGGAAGTTTTAAGAAAGATCAAGAAGAAATTCTAGAATTCAAAAAAAAACACCATACAGAAATGAAGAATGCCTTTGATAGGTTAATCAGTAGCCTGGACACAAAAGAGGAAAGAATCTCTGAGATTGAGGATATGACAACAGAAACTTCCAAAACTGAAAAACAAAGAGAAAAGTGACTGGAAAAAAAAAAAAAGCAAAACAGAACAGAACAGAATGTCTAAGAATATGGGATAACTACAAAATGTATAACATATGTGTAATGGGAATACCAAATATAGAAGAAAGGAACAGAATAATATTTGAAGCCACAATGATGGAGAATTTCCCCCAAATTAATCACAGACATCAAACCACAGATGCAGGAAGCTCAGAGAACACTAAGCAGGATAAATGCAAAATAAAACAAAACTTCCTAGGCATAACATATTCAAAATTCAGAAAATTAATGATAAAAAAAAATCTCAGAAAAAGTCAGAAGAAAAAAATCACCTTACCTATAAAAAAGCAAGGATAACAATTACATTAGGCTTATCCCAGAAACCATGCAAGCAAGAAGAGAGTGGATTGAAATGTTTGAAGTGTTGAGAGAAAAAAACCACCAACCTGGAATTCTATACCTTTTGAAATTATCTTTCAAAAGTTAAGGAGAAATAAGACCTTCTCAGACAGACAAAAATTGAGGAAATATTTTGCCAGTAGATCTGCCTTAAATGTTAAAAGTTATTCAGAGAGAAGGAAATTAATATAAGCCAGAAACTCTGATCTAAATAAAGAAAAAGAGAGTATCAGAAAATGGATAAGTAAATGTAAAATTAAAACTTTTAATTTTTCTTAATTGATCTAACAGATAAAAGTTGTTCAAAATAACAATGTATTAAATTATGTATGTATATATGTGCTATATATCTAGATACATAGATATAGCTATATGCTTATGTATGCTTATGTATAAGTGAAATGAATTACAACAATGATACAATGGATAGTATGGAGGAATTAGGGATATTTTGTTATTATAAAGTACTTATACCACCTGTGAAATGGTATACTGTTATTTGAAAGTGAACTTGGATTAGCTATAAATATATATTGCAAACTCTAGGTAAACTATGAAAAAAGTTTTAAAAAGTATAATCAGTATGCTAGGAAAGGAGAGGAAAAAGAATTATGTAAAATGCTCAATTAAAACTAAAATATGCAGAAAAATTATGGAAGACAAAAATAGGAACAAAGAGCAAAGGCAACAAATAAAAACCAATAGCAAATATGGTAGATATTAATCCAAATACATCAATAATCACTTTAAATGTCAATGGTCTAAATATAGCAGTTAAAAGACAGAGACTGTCTGAGTGTATTAAAAAATAAGACCCAACTCTATATTGTCTACAAGAAACCCACTTTAAATATAAAGGTACATATAGATTAAAAATAAAGGGATGGAGAAAAATATACCATGCTAACACTAATCAAAAGAAAGAGGGACTAGCTATATTAATTTCAGACAGAGCAGACTTGAGAGCAACGAAAGTTATTAGGGTTAAAGAGGGATATTAGATAAGGATAAAGGGGTTAATTCTCCAAGAAGACATAGCAATCCTTAATGTGAATGTACCTAACAACAGAGTATTAAAATACATGAGGAAAAAACTGATAGAGCAAGGAGCAATAGATGAGTCCACTATTTTAGTTTTAGACGTTAACACCCCTCTCTCAGAAATGGACAGATCTAGAAGCCAGAAAATCAGTTAGGACATAGTTGAACACAATAGCACCATCAATGAACTGGAAATAGTTGACATCTAGAGACCACTTCATCCAACAACTACACATTCTTCTCAAGCACACATTCATCAAGATAGACCACATTATGAGCCATAAAATACACCTTAAAATAACAGAAATATGCTCTCAGACCACAATGCAATTAAACTAGAAATCAATAACAGAAAGATAACTGGAAAATCACAAAATACATAGAGATTAAACAACACACTTCTTGATAACACATGGGTCAAAGAAGAAATCTCAAGAGAAATTTTAATTTTGAACTAAATTAAAACAAAACCACAACTTATCAAAATGTGTGGGATGCACTGAAAGCAGTGCTTAGAGAGAAATTTTTAGCATTGAATGCATATATTAGAGAAGAAGAAAGCTCTAAAATCAATCATCTAAGCTTCCACCATAGGAAACTAGATCAAGAAAAATTAAATACAAAGTAAGCAGAGGAAAAGAAATAATAAAAATTAGAGCAGAAATCAATGAAATTGAAAACAGGAAATCAATTTAAAAATCAACAAACCAAAACCTTGTTCTTTGAAAAGATCAGTAAAATCAATAAGCCTCTAAGCAGGCTAACAAAGAAAAAAAAAAGAGAAGACACAAATTACTATTATCAGAAATGAAAGAAGGGACACCACATGAACATTAAAAGGATAATGAAAGAATACTCTATGCCAACAAATTTGATAACCTAGATGAAATGGACCAATTCCTTAAAAGATACAATCTTCCAAAACTCTCACACGATTAAATAGACAACCCGAATGGCCTAATCTATTAAAGAAATAGGGAACATTTTCTAACTCATTCCACAAGGCCAGCGTTACTCTAATACCAAAACCAGACAAAGAAAATAAAATGGACCAATATCTCTTACCAACATAAGTGCAAAAATTCTCACCAAGAAAATCAAATGAACAATGCATAAAAAGAATTATACACCTCAACACTCAAAAAAAAAACCAAAAAAAAATCACATTATTATATCAATTGATGCAAAACAGCATTTGATAAAATCTAACATCTATTCCTGATAAAAATTCTCAGCAAACTAGGAATAGAGAGGAACTTCAACTCTTTTAAAAAATCTATTAAAAATCTACAGCTATATTATACTTAATGGTGATGAACTTGAAGCTCTCCGGCTAAGGTCAGAAATAGGACAAGGATGTCCCCTCTCACTACTCTTTTCAACGTTGTATTGGAAGTCCTAGCTAATTCAGTAAGGCAAGGCAACGAAAAAAGTATACAGAGTGGGAAGGAAGAAATAAAACCGTATTTGTTTGCAAATGGCATGATTGTCTACATAGAAAACCTGAAAGAACTGACAAAATAACTCCTAGAACTAATAAGCAATTATAACAAGATTGAAGGATACAAGATTAATATGCAAAGTCAATTGCTTTCCTATATACCAGCAATGAACAAGGGGCATTTGAAATTAAAAACACATTGCCATTTACATTAGCACCCCGAAAAAGTGAAATACTTAGGTATAAATCAACAAAAGATGTACAAGATCTGTCTGAGAAAAACTACAAAACTCTGATGAAAGATTTCAAGAAAGACTCAATATTGTCAAGATGTTCGGCCTTCCCAATTTGATCTATAAATGCAACACAATGCCAATCAAAATCCCAGCAGATACTGAAAGCAGATTCAAAAGTTTACATGAAGAGGCAAAAGACTCATAATAGCCAAGTCAATATTGAAGGAGAAGAACAATGTCAGGGGACTGACACTACCTAACTTCAAGACTTACTGTAAAGCTACAGTAATCAAGACAGTGTGGTATTGGTGAAAGGATAGACATAGAAAAATGGAACAGAATAGAGAGCCCCGAAATAGACCCACATAAATATAGTCAACTGATCTTTGACAAAAGATCAAAGGCAATACAATGGAGCAAAGATTGTCTTTTCCACAAATGGTACTGGACATCCACATGCAAAAAAACTAATCTAGATGCAGAACTTACACACTTCAAAAGAATTAACTCAAAATGGACCACAGACCTAAATGTAAAATGCATAACTATAAAAGTCCTAGCAGGTAACACAGTAGAAAACCTAGGTGACCTTGGGTACGGCAATGACTTTTAAGACACAACACTGAAGTCATAATCCATGAAAGAAATAATAGATAAATTTGACTTTGTTAAAATTAAAAACATCTGCTCTGCAACAGACAATGTCAAGGGAATGAGAAGACAAGCCACGGACTGGGAGAAAATATTTGTAAAAGGTACCTCTGATAAAGGACTGTTATTCAAAATATGCAAAGAACTCTTGAAACGCAACAGTAAGAAAACAACCAGATTAAAAATGGGGTAAAAGACTTGAACAAACACCTCACCAAAGAAGATATACAGATAGCAAGTAAGCATATGAAAAGTCGTTCACCATCATATGTCATTAGGGAGTTGAAAGTAAAACAACAATGAGAGACAAATACATGCCTATTAGAATGGCCAGAATCCAAAACACTGACAACCCTAAATGCTGACAGGATGTTTAGCAACAGGAACATGGTGCGAATGCAAAATGGTGCATCCACTTTGGAAGACAATTTGGCAGTTTCTTAGAAAACTAAATATACTCCTACCATATAACCCAGCAATCATGCTCCCTGGTATTTACCAAAGTTAATTGGAAACTTTTATTCACAAAAACCTGTACATGGTTTATAGCAGCTTTATTTATAGTTGTCAAAACTTGGAAGCAACCATGAAGTCCTTCAGTAGGTGAATGGGTAAACTGGGGTACATCCTAACAGTGGTATATTATTTAGTGCCAAAAAGAAATGAGCTATCAGGCCATGAAAAGACATGGAGGAAATGTAAAAGCATACTAGGAAGTGAAAGAAACTAATCTGAAAAGGTTACATACTGTTTCCAACCTTATGACTTTCTGGAAAAGACAAAACTATAGAGAGAGTGGAAAGATCAGAGGTTGGAGAGAGGGAGGGATAAATAGGCAAGTGCACAGGGAATTTTTAGGGCAGTAAAACTATTCTGTATAATACTATAATGGTAGATACATGTCATCAAATATTTGTCAAGACCCATAGAACACTGAGAATGACCCTAATTTAAACCATAAACTTTGAGTGATAGTGATGTGTCAATGTCAGTTCATCGATTGTAACAAATGTATCACTACAGTGTATCATGTCCATAGTAGGAGAGGTTGTGGGTATGTGGGAATAGGGAGTATATAGGAACTCTCTGTACTTTTTATTCAATTTTGTTGTGAACCTAAAATGTCTCTAAAAAATAAAGTTTATTGATTTTTTTGAAATAGAGCATTCTCAAATTCACAACTTGGAAGTTCAGGTTCAGGAGGTCTTGGGTCAGGTATGGGTATCTGTTTCATAAATTCCAAGATGATTCTGATGTGTAGTTAGGGTTGAGAACCACTGGGTAGATGTTGGCCTCCTGATCTTTCAGAATGTAACTGTACTGTTCAGTGTTTTCAGACCTTAAATCTCTGGTAGGCTTAGTCTTATAAATTCATCTGTAGTGATATGTTAATATCAGATAATGCTTATATGTCAAATGTTTGCATTTATAAAAGGGTCTCTCTCTATGTAAATGCTTAAACTAACAGAAGCCTGGTATTATAGGCTGGCTGTCTCTAAAGAGCCTAGTCATGGAGCTAAAATGATGATGCTTTTCCAAAGTTCTGTTCCATCCATGCCTTTCCATGGAGCAAAGAAACAAACAAGACATCAACAATCAGGGACATGGCAACTATGATTCCATCATTCACACGTTAAATTTCCTTCAAAAGAACAAGTGATACTGTTAACCAGGCCCTTCAAGCACATATAAAACAAACGGCATGATTGGAAAAGAGAAAATGAAAAATGGCATAAGAAACCTTATCTTCCTCCCATAACCAAGTATACTAGTCCCACCCTTTGGAGCTCAGATGAACAGAATGAGAATCATGGAGTTCCTAACACTAGCCCTTTCTTTCTACATAACCCAGAATGATGTAGCCCTCTATTTAAAAAGCAGTAAAAAGGATGCAAATGTTCTCCCTTGAAACCCAGATGTTTTCTATCTTTTTAAGCTCCAATTATTTCACCACATTATTTAGCTGCACTCACATCAGATCAGGGCCACCTGTTACATCCTCTACACATTTATGAGAGATTTAATGTTAAGTTTGTATTTATGGTTTATCTAGAAAAGTCAGAATTCAATTGAGAGGATGCTTTTAAAGTCATCTTGGGGTCAAAGGATGTGTATATGGCAGATTAACAGATAATTAAGACACTTTGTTGTGTAGTATAAACAAAATCAAACCTAATTTTGTGATTCATTATTACATAAATTTGGATATAATCCAGGACTAGAAAACTTATCATCTGAAATAAAACTACATGCCAGAAAAGCATAATATAACATCATTAGACTATAAGAAAATTAATTTTTAAAGTTCCATTATAAAATATTTTATTATAGGAATGTTCATTACTACCAAGATAGGTTTTTCATATTTAAATGTTCTATTTTTGTCTTGTCTAAAATTAAATATGTTCACTCTGATATCAATACGTGATTTGAAGTATATATTACTGCCTTTCTAATGATAAATAAGCATTTGCACACACACAAAAATATCCTAATTAATGTCCGCTCAGTAAGTAAGTGTTTATTGAGTACCTATTATATACCAGGAACTGTTCTCTGTGCTAAGATATGGCAGGGGACAAAATATACAAAGTCCCTGCTGTACTCAAATGTTGAAATAAATTTCCAGCTAACTCTGGAAGAAGAGTATCGTCTCAAAAATGAACCAAAAAACCAACATTGTAAAGTTAATGATATCACGATATTCACAGATTATTCTTGAGCTTCTGACATATGACATAAATACTACTTATTATGCATTATTCCAGCACTTTAAAAGTTAGTAGCAGATGATGTTATCTATCATAAGACAGCTACTAAGTAGAAGAGAAATGGGGAAGATAAAAGTGAGAAGCACACCTCCTCATTCTACTCATCTCTCTTGTGATCAGACATGTGTCAATTAAGAAAGACACTGAGAAACCCAATTGCAAAGTCTAATCTTTAGATAAAATTTCTTGAAACTCAAGGATATTTACTTGGATTGACCATAAGACTTTCGGTGTGGCTAAAACACTGTTACAAATTAGATTGGTTGTGGTTTGGGGAAGCTTCACTTTTCCCATTTTCCTTCATTCTCCGGGGAGACGTGTGGCAGAATCAGAGAGTGTCCATTCTCATTTACCCTCTTATCTGAACCCCGACCATAACTCTTTTTTCCCATTCAATTTTAACCTTGGATAAATATAGTTTTAAAATCTAGCAGTCCTGGAAAGATCACTGTAGAAAGAAGACAACTTTTTTTCCATCTTAAATACAACTTCAAAGTGGCAGACTGGAAAATCTCTGCAGGCAAATGTGATGTCACTAAAGAAATCACACACTTACCCGTAGAGATTCTACAGTCTGACATCTTCAAGCATCGAACCGTTTAATCAACCATGCTTTTCTGTATGCAGTTCTTTGACTTGAAATAAATCTGGATTGGCCAAATAACCAAATTATAGCTAGCTTACTAAACTTTGGTTTCTTCTAAACCAAGGGGACATACATGCCTCATGATGGTTGAATCTCACTAAAGTAAATTGTAAGATGAGAAGGTTAAAATGGCTTAAAGCTGTTTTATCAAAGTGTGATCCCCTGACTAGCAGCATCAGCATCACCTGGGAACCTATGAGAAATGCAAATTCTCATGCCTACCCCAGGACTCCTGAATTAGAAACTCAGAATGAGCTCCAGCAATATGTGTTTTAACAAGCCTTTCAGGTGATTCTGATTCACACTGAAGTTTGGGAACTACTGGCTTAAAGAAAACAAAGATTATTGCTGGAACACTGAACTCAGACATCTTCTGATGTTTTACATGAAAAAAATCAGACAAAATAATATGTGGTCATAAAAGTATTATTGTCTAGGATACATTTCTTTTCTACATTGATTATCTTAGTAATAAACGTAAGCATTAATAACGGAATGAAACATCTTCCTTTAACTCTTACTTTGCCAATGAAATTGCAGAGCTCTGCTTACTTCCTTAGAAATAAAGAGTTAAGAAATCTTATTTAGGAGGAGAAAACGTTTTCATGTTTGGGAGGATTAAAAGGGTACTGACATCATTCAAGTCATGAGCCATAATTCTTATTAGATTTTATTGCTACATTCTTCACACAGCTTTGGAAAGTTATTCCTAAGAGCACAAAATATGCACTTAGACTGCACACAGAGAAGGAAAATGCTCTCACAATGAAATTATTTTAGACTGACACAATAATATTTGAAAGACTCAAGACTTATTCTCTATGTAACATATCTTTTCAAAATAAGAGGTGAGTTGTATAAATTTGTCTTTTTCAATATCCTTTACAATTTTCCCTCTTAACAGTTAAATTTGGCCATAAAAGATCTAATTCTGTATACTTAAGAAAATTAGTTTCCTTTCCTCTCTGATATTATAAAAATTGCATGGCTGAAAGGATAAAGAAACACAAAAACCAAAAAATATTCAAAATTATAACTGAACTTGGCCTTTAATGACAATGAATAAAATACACAATTTAGTTCTTGTATATCAGAATGGAGTGTCTGAAATTTTGGTTTGCCTGTTAATCAATAACTTCTGGTAGCATGTTAAAAATTTATCTTCAGTTTCATTCATACTGAATTCATTTTTATTATTTCTGGACCACAACAATTTCCCATGATATGATGGAAATATGGTAACATTCAAAAATTGAATTAGATCACACAGAAAACACCAACTCACTCAGATTATAATAATAAGGTTTGGCTTGTTCATGAAAAGTGAGAGCCCAACTATGTCCAAAATCTGCAAAGACAGTGCTAGAGATCAGCAAGATGTTTTAGACACCTCAAACAACCCGAAGAAGTATGTTTCCTTAGACAAGGGTGAAGAGGCTCTTTAAATATCAGGGTTCTTTGCTTTTATTGGAGCTAAATCAATTCAGTATTGATGCAATTACTGATCAGGAGCTCCAATGCCATCGATAATAATAAAAAATTATTCACCGTTATGTGCAATTTGATATACAAAATCTTTTCAAAACATGGGGCTAATTGCAGGATACAATAAAAAGTGATGCTAGGAACTTAGCAACCTCCCAAGGGGAGCTATTGATAGCAACAACTAATAGCTACTACTGCATGAAGCACTCTATACACATTATCTAATTTAGTCCTCACACAAACCTGGTAAGGAAGGTAATATAAACAGTACCATTTTATGAATGAAGACATTGAAGCTCAGAAAGACATAAATGGAAAGGAAAGAAATTATCTGAATCTGCACAACTATACATCTGGGACAAAGTACTATGGAGGAACAAGCATGGAACTATGGGTCAGGAAACCTGGATTGTGAATATTTGACTCCTCCTCTTATGGCCTCTCTGGGTTCCAATTTCCTCATCTTTAAAACAAATTATCTTCTTTCCTATTTACTTCCTATGGCTGGGAAACCACTTGCTAACAATAAAGAGCTGAGAAGATGTAGGATGTTGTTATTACACTTGGGGTGAACTAGGCAAGATTTGGGCATGGCCCGGTTTCTTGCTATTTCCCCCCATCATTGATATGGAAACTGTAAGAGAAAGAATGCTGATGGAAGTATTGATTGGCCCCCATAATTATCCCCTCCAAAGGACACTGGCCTGATGTCTTTGACCATCCTCCTTGCCAGGCCTAGCCATGTTCCTTTGTCCCACTCTGGTGATCCCAAGACCCCTCATCTTTAGGGCAAGCAAAGAGCTTCTCTTGAAGGACTTTACCAAATGAGTTCACATAGTCTTTCTTCCTCTGACTGGGTAGCAGATTTCCTCCTCTTTCAAGAGATGTCAAGGTTTTCAATAAATGTGTAACTAAAATACACCAATGCCCAAGGGCCTGTGCAGAAATAAAGCTTGGCTATAATGTGCCACCCCTTTGGAACCTGAAATTCCTAACTGGATACAGTCCTGACAGATACTTCAGAAGCTCTATCATTCACAGAAATTAACATTTCAGATCTGGAAAGAAAAATAGTGACTACCTACTCAAAAGTCTATTATTTATTGAGCATTGACTGTGTGCTAGGCATTTTACATGCACTGTCCCATTTAATCCTTCTAACAACCTTGAATGAAGTCGGCCTACTAATGGTCCTAATTTGCAGATGAGAAAATGAAGCCCCTAGAGTTTTAATAAGGGCCTTGAGCCAATTCTGTTGGACTCCAAAGTCCATCATCTTAACTACTACCCAATTTTAATTCCCAGAGGTTAAGTGGCCACAGGTCATACAACTGATTAGCGGTAAACCTGAAACTAGACCTCAGTTTTCTTTGCACCATATGATACTTATTCCTATGTAAACGGTCTATATTCTTGTCAAAGTGCCCTAAAGAATTATTCAATTTGTGATGCAAGCCAAATGGCTGACTCAAATTCAAAGCTGCTAAGTTATAATCCACTGCCTAGAGTGGGCACCAAGGAAGAAAGGTTCATATGAATTCTGCATCTATTTATACTTTAACACCAATGCGTAAATGCTAAAATCGTGCCTTTCTATTGCTGAGGACATGACAAACCATCAAATTCACACATCATTTTGAAACAGACCTCATCCTTTCCTAATTTCTGCTGGCAACCTAAAAATCAAGGCAAAACAAATCACTAATATATTGTAGCACAGCAGGGATAATTTGGGGCGTTTCTAATACCAGGCTTGAATTAGCACTCATAAACAGGTAAATGTTACCAAATTCATTACTCATTGTCAGATGTACACATTGCTTGTCAACTCTGTCTTCTGTGAAGTTTCAACTGAAGGACCCATTAAGGATATTACAAGAGGTAAAAAATAGATAACCTTTCCATTTGAAAAATAGCTTTCAATTTTCTGTCTTGGTGGTCACCCACCATGGTGGCTGCCATGGAGAACCTCCTTCAGCTCATAAATGATTACCTACCAAAATGAAAGAAGCACATAATGAAACGTGATCTAATCAAAGGTGTGCTTCATAGTTATGCTAAGTTGTAACGTTACTTCCTTGAAGCAAAAGAAAGTACAAAGAGACCTTTCCTGAGTAGCTTTGCTCAGCATTAGTTTTCCCCTTCTTTACTTCTGCTCCTCATTGTCTCACCTCTTATTTTCTTTCCCTCCTTCTATCCTCTCTCTCATCTCTGCAAAATTCAGAGCTGTGTTTGGTTGTGGGGAGGGGTTGAGGTAAAGAGCAAAATCATTTCAAGTGGTGTGTAAAACAACATCATCACTAATTCACATAGATTATTCTTTCCCCTGAGGCTCCAAACAGGAGCTTCAGTAGAACTAAAAGTCATATTTCTTTGCACAGGTTATTGCCTTAGGGAAGCCAGGGATCACTATGTGTTATATGAAAAAGGTAGCTTATTGGGACTTCCCTGGTGGCACAGTGGTTAAGAACCCACCTGCCAGTGCAGGAGACACGGGTTTGAGCCCTGGTCTGGGAAGATCCCACATGCTGCAGAGCAACTAAGCCCGTGCTCCACAACTACTGAGCCTGCACTCTAGAGCCTGTGAGCCACAACTACTGAGCCCATGGGTGACAACTACTGAAGCCCGCACACCTAGAGCCCGTGCTCCACAACAAGAGAAGCCACCACAATGAGAAGCCCACGCACTGCAATGAAGAGTAGCCCCCGCTCCCTGCAACGAGAAAGCCCACTCAACAAGGAAGACCCAACGCAGCCAAAAATAAAGAAAGAAAGAAAGAAAAGAAAAAGGTAGCTTATCGCCATTATCATTATTGACAAATATTTGCTGAGCACACCATGTGCTTGGAACAGTGCTGGATACTGCATGCTCTTGAAGGCTTTAAGCAAGAAAGACCAGGTATTCCTTTTTCCAAGTGGGAATTCCCCTTTGAACCCTAATTTTCAATGCCCTAATGAGTTTGGGAGGAACATAAAATTATCCCTTATTTCAGGATTTAATTATGATTTTAAAATCAGGATTTTATTCAGATTTTTAAATATCTCACTTTTAGGGAATTTTACAGATTTTAAGTGTTTTCCCTAACTCATTCTTAGAACAAGCCCTCTTTTATCATTTGATATATAAAACACTCTAACTGACCACATTTGACTTTAAATATCTATGTAGAAGGATACAAATTCATTTAAGAAGCTAAGCATGTAAAAACCATGAGTAGTAAATATTTATAAAGATTGTAATGTTCTCTTTCTTGACATGGGTGGTGGTTACGTGGGTGTGTTCACTTTGTGATAACTCATCAAGCTGTACACTAGTGATTTGTGCACTTTTCTGTAAGTGTATTTACCTCAATAAAATAACTTACACAAATGTATATATGAAGAGTCTTGACATCCCCTCCCCCAAACACCTGCAAGCCCACAATCAGAATATCTGATTTCACCAGGGAGTATTTATTCTGCCTCTCCTACAGCCCTCAGTTCTTGCCCTAAGGACTTTTATTCTCCAACCTCAATTCTAAGAGATTGTTTTCAGGGCCTCCCTCCCATCAGATATACCCCCTTCAGGCTTTTTTTTTTTTTTTCCCATGGGCTTTCTTCTGTAGACTGGGCCCCTATTTTCTCCAGTAGGTCCTGATCTTTTCTTAATATCTCAAAAACAGTGCAAAAAAATGTTTCCTTCATTTTTTCCTCCAGTACAGTCTCTAGCTACCCTTGCTGCTGCCCACAAAGCTCCAGATGTCCTTTTACAAGTGCCGGCTCAGTGGTTTTCTCAAACTCCTCTTTAAGAAGGGTTCATATGATTAGAAAATGACTATGCCTTCTCTCTCTCTTTCCTTTTCTCACTATACCTCTGGAACTTGTATTTCCAGAAAATGAGTCCCATGTTTCCTTGCAACTCCATGGAAAAGTACTGCTATTGGACATTCTCTCGTTTTTAGTTTGATTTCTATAGACACCTTCCTGATAGGGTTGTAATCAACATAAAATACTTAGTATAAGGCTAGGCCTTGTCATCACTCAGTAAATAGCAGATTTTGTTATTGTTAATAATAGTAGTATGATTAGCTAAGGTTGTTTTTTGTTTGTTATGACAATAGAGTCAACTCATTCTTTTTTCTTTCAGTTTCATTGAGTTATAATTGACATACAGCACTGTATAAGTTTACGGTGTACAGCATGATTTGACTTACATATTACATACATCATGAAATGATTACCACAATAAATTTAGTGAACATCTGTCATCTCATATAGATACTAAATTTCTTAACCTGTGCAAATTACTGTAATGCTGAGGGAATAATAAAATAGCAGCTACCATTTATTAAGTGTTCTATATCTGGCATTGTTAAGTACTTTATATAAATAGTCTTATTTAAGCCCCTAGCAATCCTATGAAACAGATATTGGGATCCCATTTCAAAATTTAAAAACTGAGTTTTTGTAGGAGTTACACCATTTTGCTGGGTCATTAGCCAATTAAACTGACCATGGGGATGCATTTGCTTCTGAAATAACCACCTTCTTGCAGGATATGCATCCTGCCAGATTGTGGCATGGCACTCAAACCCTCAATAAGAAGCCATTGGGACCCAATCAGGCACTGTGAGAAGAAATCTCAAACCAGGCCCCAGCCTCTGAGGAACATACAATGGGTAAGTCAACCCTGTTCCAACTTTGCCCATCATTCTGTCCTTGAGACCAAAAGCTTTCCAAGCTTCAAGTACCTAGTCATTTTCCATTCTTTTGTGTTTGTTGCCTTTAGCATCTCCTCACCGTCCCAAATCAAGTATTGTCTTAGAAAACTGTGACAAACTTAGAGACTAAAGTTTCTTCTCTGTTGTAAGAATCTTCAGAGGTCCAAGATTCTAGACACTCTCACCTAAAAATTTCTGGGATAACCTTCCCTCTTTCTTTTACTGCATGTGTTCTCTACAAAAGAAGGTAGGTTTAAGCTGATTCAGCCACTACGACTACAGCCCTGTTGAGCCATGATCAATGCCTCATGTCACTGAAGCTAGCTATTGCTGTTTCTCTGGTCTCCAGAGGACCTTCCAAATATTCTTTCTTTTTTAAGAAAGGGAAAGTGGCATATGCCAAGTCTTAAGGGTTACAATCCAATTATACATAGGCAATCTCTAAAGACTGTTCTAAGCAATGACTTCATTTCTTTCTCTCCAATTACTCATGTCAATATCATTTTCCAACCTGCTAATGGTTTTCCTTGAAGAGGTTATTCATTCATTTGCTTGGCTCCAGTTATGAAAGATGCATTATGTCCCTTGAAGTACAGCTGGCTTCTTTTTAAGCCTTTGTAGAAGCTTGAACTAGAGAAGGAAAAAGCCTTTTTTATGGGAGCCATCCTTTATATCAATTACACTTCTGCTGTGCCGTTAATTGTGACTACCTATTCAAAAATGTCTCCACCATTCAGAATGTGGAAAACATGCCAGTGGGAAGCTCAGCTCAATGGCAGTTCCGGCTTCAGCCTTGGGCTGGACACCCACTTATGCACAGTATGACTCAGACTCCCTTCTCGTAACGCCTTATCTCTAGACACCATTCTCCATGAATCCCTTTCTCTATTCGTAATCACTTCTAATCCTCATGCTCCTCTGTCTGACCTTCTCTTCCCACAAAAATCCAGAAAGTATGCACTTAATAAACAAACAAATCCATTGACAAAGATAGATGTATTCAGGGCAGCTTTACCAAAATTCAGCTTCAAACTGGTATTTAACAAAATTCCAGCCAAAATGCTCATTTGTAACTCCAGCCAACTATTTTATTGAAACCAATTTGAAGCCAAACATTTTCTGAATGCCTACAAGTCTACAAAAATAATAAATAATGTTTGGCTATATTTCAAACCTCGGGGGATTCAGAGTCCCAATTCCAGAAAGAATAAGAAGACAAGGTAAAAAGGAAGCAGACCTGAAAAAGGTTATCGCTTGGCGAGTGACTCCCACCCAGAAATCAAAGAGAGGAAGTTCATGTGGGGAACCTCCAGGTAGTCAGCACAAATGCCAGGAAATTGGGACACAGAAGAGAATCATGTTGAATGGATTCTTAGAAGTCCTCTCACACACCAACACCTTTACAGCTGTTTTTAAAATAGATTTTCTGCCTCATTTGAGTTAATTTCCAAAAGGGGGATTGCAAAAGACACCCAAATGTGACAAAATTAATACTACTCCAGGTCCAGTGTGAGTTGGAGTACCCAAAGACCAGAGATGTTTCAGAATTTAGACTTGAAGGCTGAAGGAGGACTAGATTTCTAAACAACATGTCTCTAGTGATGGAGTGCTCATATCCACAAAGAAGAGAAAACTGAGTTATAAATATAGCTTATGTCAACTCTAGATACCATGGGGTCCTAAGAAACCATAAACATCATGTAAACTCAGAAGTCCCTCAGTGTAGAAATAGAAACACCTTTTGACCTACATCCTAGTCTACTCTGGTACATCAGTAATAAATCGGTGACTTGAGCAAGGTACAGAAGTACAGTAGATATGAAAAATTTCTAGGAAGAAGGAAAATAAAGATGACACAAGCATAAAAAAGGAGTGGAATTTTGGTATCTTTTCTAAAATCTAGAGGTTAGAAATTTTTTTTAAAAAATAGAAAAAGTAAGTTAACCAAAGCACATGGTAGTAAAGTTAAAACAAAATAAAACTAGAGTTAATTGAGTATCTATGTGTCAGATTCTGTACTTGGTAGACATTTTCACAGATATTATCACATTTAGCTCTTAAAAATCTCATGCACAAGTATTAAAATATGGAAACCGAGGCTCCAAGACACAAAATAATTTGCCTTTAAAGCCCACAGCTAGTAAGTGGTAAAACCAGGAATCACACCCAGGTCTACCTTACTCTGAAGCTCATAGGCTTCTCAACACATTATGCTATGTTCTACAGTCAACTTGCAGTAAGAAGAATAATCCTTCCACGTTTTCAGGAGGTATCTAAATAATTCCAGCTTTGAGTAAATATCACTGGCCTTCAAGGAAATAGTAAAATTGCCACCATCGGAACAGATCCAATGACCTGACAGTAATTTCTTTGTTACATCCAAATATAAATCTACAGAAAATCTCCAATAGAACTACAATCACAAATGTGTACATTGCAATGCTCCTAAAGGTACCTGTAGAAACATCCTACGATGGATTTAGAGGCTCCCTTTCTTTGGTGATATCCCTTAAGTCTCTAAACAGGATGCATAGACACTGTTAGAAATAGCTTACTCCTTGATATTTTACTCTGCCACTATTTTTTCAGTTTTTCTGGCCTATGGACTATCTAGCCAGGTTAGCATACTTTTTTTACCAAAACCACTTCTATCAGTTTCCTCCTTTTTATTTTTAAATGCCCATCACAGCAAGTCAGTAAGGTGGGCCAAGCAGCAAAGTGTGTATCTGTGCTCTCCCTTCAGAATCCTCCCCACTGCAGTTGTGGGTATGACATACCCTGTCTCGGGTTCACCCACAGCTGTCTCATCTTCCTCATCAATGTACAGTATTTCCATTTATGATCTTCTTTTTCTAATGGTTTCCAGTAGAGGAAAGAAGAACTACATCTTTATTCTTGCTATCTCTACAATCACTTGTCAGTGTTAAACCTTCTAGGAAGAAAGGATAATCAAATCTAAGGTTAAGAGGAAAGGGAAAAAATGAACCATCATGCATGTTGCTTTGAAGTTGGGTCTGATTCATCCTAACCCCTTGAGAGAAAAGACATAAGAAATGACAGGCCCTTGTTTTTTGATTAGGATAAAATCTTCTATTTATTTTTGATCCTGTACAATTTGACTCCAGAAGGTAAACTTAGAACTATATTTCAAATATTAAATTCCACTGAGTAGACATTTTTATTTTTCAAAAAGTAAAAGTAGCCTTTTACTTAGGAGTTCATATGAAAAACAGGATGATATTCACTTGTTCTTTCTCAATTGTTTTCTAACTCTATATCTACCTGATTTTTTTCCCAGAAAAGATGTTTTTCTAACTCAGCAAATTATCACTGTCCTAATTCTCTCAAATGTCAGTTATTCAAGGACAAGTTATGAGCTGGAATTCATAATTCTTTGCTTCAACAAACATTTGATTTAGTTCAACAGTTTTTATTGAGTACTTATTAAGTATCAGGTGCTATACTGAGAATTGTATGACTGAGAATATAAATATGAATAGCATGGTCCTACATTTAGAAATTCATAGCCTAATAGGGAGACAACATGAAAATAAGAAAACACCATTGTGTATAACAGATGCCAAGATAGAGAGAGTACAAGTCGAAAGGGATCGCAGAGAAGGGAGACTGAAGAGAGTGTTGACTGAAAAAAAAATGCACAACGTGAGAGTTGTGAGTTAAACTTTATTTGGGGCAAAATGAGAACTACAGCCCAGGAAACAGCATTTCAGATAGCGCTGAGAAACTGCTCCAGAGAGGTAGGGGGTAAGGTCAGTGTTACATATGATTTTAGTGGGGAGGGGCGGTACGTGCAGTCAAGCACATGTTAGCAGAGGCTTGCTGCGAGTCACGAGGAGCAGATGTCACCGTTAATGATTTTAGTGCTTTTCTAGATATGAGGAGATGCAAGAATTGGGCTCATAAAATCTTTTCCTGAAAATATCTACTTATCTGAAGACCTTTCCTGCCATTTTTTCCCAGAGCACAGAGTGCCTCATTCCTGATCTCTGCCCTGAACACCTTTCAGGGGCTGTTGAAGGTCAGCAGCTGCAGCAACTCATGATTTAATCCTTGTAGAGGTAGATGGCAAGTGCCAATTTGTAGTTGGGAAGAGAAAGCAGTGTCCGATGTTGTCTTCAGATTCAGTATCTGTATGTCAGTCACAGAAAGTGTGTGTATGCGTGTGTGTGTATGTGTGTGTGTTCAAGGAGGGAGAGAGGAAGAGGAAACCATTTTGAGTGTGAGCAAAGGCATAATACAGTTCATTGGATTCTTGGAACTTCAGGCTGTTTGTTATAGCTGGAGTCTACAATGCAGGGGAAGAAATGGTCTAGTGTGAAATGAAGCTAGAGGGCAAGGTGGGGGAAATCCCTTCCAAATTGCACATCCTGACCCCCAAACCAAACCTACAGAATCAAAACCCGAATGTGAGTCCAGGGGATCTACATTTGTAACAAGCCCCCCTGGTGCTTCTTATGCACTCTGAAGCATACCCCAAATTAGGTGGTGGAGAACCTCTGCGGGCATCTCCTCCTCCCTCCTTTCTCGATCATTATTCCTACAAATGATTAGCCCCACCCAGTGGACTAAAGGGGCTGAGGCTCAAGACCCAATCCAACTTAGACATAATAAAGCAGCATGAACAAACATGGAAACTACCATCTAAAATGGTAAGACCTGGACCCCCATTGTTACACTTGCCCCTTTGGTGAGTATATGGTCATTACTTTTTTCACTTACATAACTGTTGGTTTTCTTGCTGAGGAGCTATGTTAGGGTGCTTGGCTTTGGCATTCCCAAAATCTTTTGTAAAACTTGTTTATAAGTGGGTTTTGAGTGATTGGTTTTACATCTACCTATCCTCCTACTTGATTGTGTTTCTTATAATGTAAGGATTAAATAGGACAAATCCTTTCTAAATGCAAAGATTATACTTTTACAACATCACATGCAATGCTGCATATGCCAGAAATGTGTGAAAATAAGGTTTCAACTCTGCAAGAGGACTAGCTTGATAATGTTTCATCAAGAAAAAAATCAGGGATACACAAGACTTCAAACAAGTCTTCAGCTGGTACGCTTAGTGAACAAAGCCATGCTTCTACCCAAGGCACTTGTGTGATTTCCTTCTTGCAGGTCTAACCTGGATGGCTGTGAGTTGGCTTAATCTCAGCTGGCAACTGTGAGATGTTCATACAGTCCCCCACAGTGGTCTCTGGGATTATGCTAAACAGAGCAATTTCCTTTGCCCTCATGGATCAAAAGACTTGCATGGCAACCAAAATTAGAATACCAAATTTCTATTTCATGACCCCAAAAAAAGCTGTTACGGTTATTGTTTTGTGCTCAACCTCTTTTCATCTTACTAAAGTCTTTTTCTGAAGTCCTTTTACACTGCAAAGGCAACTGGAAAGGTCTTTATTGAATTCATGTGCTATTTATAGCATTTCTTCAATGCTACTTGCTTTTTAAAAAATTGCAACCAAGGGATTCTGTGTGTTAGAAGCTGAACCTAAAATGTTTTCCTTCTGAAAACTCCTCCCACTCTTTTAGTAGGTGCTACTCTGTCAAATTCCAAGCAGTCCAAAAGGGGATGATCTCCCGCCAGGCCCTCCTCAAACTTCAGCTGCCCAGATTATCACATTGAATGGCCCTTCCTCATACCTTCTGTGACTATTTCGCATTCAACAGTCCTAATTGATATTGAAATTTAGAATCCACTGTGGCTCAGCCTAAGGTTGCCAAAAGACTTTTGAGCTGTACCTAATTCCAATTCTTGGTGACCCCTGGAAACAGGCAGAAAACTGTATTCTGCAAAAAGATTGAGAACAAATGTAATCCCTTAGGGTAAAAAATGAAGACCACTTCTCTTCCTCATTCACCCAGCAACACAAAGCAAATTAAGTGGAGCAAATTTATAATTAAATGTAAGATTAACTTTAACAACAAAAATTATTAAAGACGCTGTTTCATAGGTCTTGACTGGCACATAGCTCCTGTGTATCTTCAGGAAGAGAAGAAGCCTGTGTGTCACCTGATTAAATTACATTTCCGCTATTGAGGCAGATTAGTATGACCTATTAGGTTTTCTTGCCAGAAATTGATGTTAGGAGTGGGAGGTCTGTTTGAGGACCAGTTATTCCCGGACTAACAGAACAAATACTGAACTATAAGCCAGAAAATAACTTACCTCTAGTAAGAAGAAGGCTTCATAGTAATTCTCAGGGCTCATTAGGGCCCTTTAAAGCTGTGAAACTCTCCAAATGTCATCTATATCTTCCTGTTAGTTGGAATAACCACTTTCTCCCCCGCAAACATTAAAAAAAAATCCCAATTCCAATTCTTGGTGACAATTTTTCAAAAAGGATGGAAAATTGTTTTTTCAAAAGGAAAGAAAACAAATGTAATTCAATAGGGTAAGAAACAACTTTTAAATTGTTGAGCACCTACCACATGTCAGGCACTGTTTGTTGCTATGTTGCACATGCAGTAAGCGTATTGTTGCTGTCTGTAGATGTCTGCAGTACTGTCTACACATACGGGTACCATGGGCGCTTTTAGAAACGCTAATGGTAAGGGCTCCACCACAGATGAATTAAATCACAATGATCAGGGGTGGGGCTTGGCATCACTATTTAGGAGCTACCCAGCGGATTCTAATGTGCAGTCAGAGGTGAGAATCACTGTTTTTTGAGCTCAACAAGAAGGCTGTGGGTGGAGTGGAGTGAAAGAAAAACTAGTAGGAAATGGGGTTGGCATACTGACGGGGTGGGCCATGCTAAGGATTTGGGGTTTTTAATGTGAATGACTTGAGAAGCAAGTGGAGAGTTTTACTTAGAGAAGTGGCATGACTTGTTTACAGGTAACATAGATCAAATAGGATTTTCTCAGAACCGAATCATTTATAAACTTTCTCTAAAGAAAAATATTTGTTGTAGATTCCAAAAAACTTCCTTGCAAATAAACTTCAGGAGTATAGACCATAAGATAAGCAATTCCCACCAAGAGGAGAACTAGGATGAAAGAACAAAAAGGAAACTAACTGAGGAATCAGGAGCCCCAACTCCTTTTGGCAACTAATTAGCTGTGTTACTGTTTTAAGAAAAAAAAAAATCACCTATCTTTTCAGCCATATAGAATCTGACCTTTTTTTTTTTTTAACTTAAAAATTCTAGAATTGCATGCTGGTAGTAATTAGCATCAAAATAAAGGGAGGATTCGGCATCTCTACCAGTAAGACATTCAAGGTATTGTTAGATGGGATTAATTTATGCCAGCCCTAACTGAAAATGGAGTACAACAGGCTCACTATCTGGAACCTTGTTAGGGAACTAAGTCCTTGCCTCAATCGCCAGCACCAACACCATGGCTTGTTACTACACCATGAAGACTATGTAAGTCAAAGTGGAAGCAGCCATCCTCTCTCCAAGAGCAAGCAGGCAGAGCTTATTGTGAGTCTGCAGGACTGCACCTTAGACACGTGCTAAATCTGTGATCCTGAGCTATTGCCATAAATGTGAATTCTACTTCTGCTCAGCACAGACGGCCATGTTCTGTTCATCCCCCAGCTTGTGTGTTCCTGCCCGACCATAGATCCCAACTCACTGAGGCTCTGAGCATTGTTCATGTCAGACCTCACCTCTAGACCTGGATTTGGCTTTGCCCTTAGGAGCCATGCTGACTGTGTGTATCCCACAGCTTGTAGCTATTTGGGGCCCCATTCAAAGGGCATACCAATACAGCTTCTTTAAATGCTGCCTGATTTTGCCCTGAACACGTCCTGGCATGTAGTGCACATCAACCTGTGGTACCCAAAGCTTGTACTGAATGTTCTCTAAACATCTCTGGCTTCCTCCCCAGGTATAGACTTCTAGTCTCTCGTGTCCCACCACCACCCAGCCCCAGTGCCTACCACAGTGGCAGAAGTCCAGAGGTCAAATGATTTCTCCACTGATTTTCTGGTTTTCCTTACTACCTGACAGTTTCCTAACTGAGAAAAGGTCTCCTCCTGAGCTCATTCCCCCAGATAATTCTTGACTGAGCCTCCTTAATGCTAGAAATCAACATTTCAGTCCCAGCCTAAAAAGTCAAGGTTTCCATTAGAAATCCATTTCTATTAGACCGCTAGGCTCAGGAGGCTGACCTAGCTCTTCAGTTGCTGCAGGGAGCCTTATGTTGTGAGGAAACCTCAATTTGAGAGCATGTTTTATTCCATTATTGAGAACAAGCTAGCTAGATGGCCACCCTTATGCCATCAAAGGACCTTATTATCCTCTGCATCCAAATGGATGTGTTAAGAAATGTGGGCAGGCTCAAATCAGGCCAGTAAAAGTTTCATATGCCACCAAGAAGGCCTTTGAAGTCACTGAGAGTCAAAGTAACCAGAGACGTCCTAGCAGCACCCCCATAAAAGCTGCAAAGTAGCCCCAGCCTCACAATGTCTGTCTTCTCTGGGCATCCAGTTTAGAATTTTCTGTGGCCCTACCCAGGCTACACTACTGGAAGATGAACAGTTGTAGAAAGCCCAGAAAGTGCCACCTTTGTCTTCCTTTGGCAACCTCCCTTCTCCAAAAAATATTATATATCAAAACCAAAACAACAAGAAAACAAAATTAAATTAAAATGGCTATGTTTTCAGTGATTGTTGCAAGGTCTCCATGAACTCTAAAAGTGGCCATTGTATCCAAGTCAGAGCTGTCTTCCACTAAGGTAGAGCAGGATTAAAGAAACCCTTCTTGGTTACAGACTCATTTCTCAGCTAGAGCCCATCAAGACTGATAACCCTTCCAGGTACCAAATTTGGGCCTATCTAGCACATTCTTCTTAGTAATCCTCAAAGCTGAAACTTCTCATAAAAAACCACACCCTCCTTTGGGGGTTATGGCATTATTTTACTCATATTCTCAAACTTGCTGCACTTGTGCCCCACATTCCACTAGCAGTGAACATGGTGGTCTGGAGGGGGTAAATATGGGGAAGGTGCTAAGCTCAGCCAACATGCTTGACCAAGAAGAAACTCTAGCTTCAAGTTCTGCTCCCCATAAAATATAGCCACTTTTCATTTTCTATTCAACAAGTTCTTAATGCCAGTGAGGTACCAAGCTCTGTATTGGGAATGCGGCTATGAAAAAAATCATCCCTGCCCTCAGTCTAGTGGAGGAGTTGGTTGTTAAGCCAATCACATAAATATCTCCATTGTAATTATAGTGGTTAACTGCTATGAGCAAAGGATGAGGAGACCTCATCTAGACTGAAGGTCGGGTAGAGATTTGAAGAATGAGTAGGAATTGTACGAAGAGCATGGTGAAAACCTTAGGAAAAGGGAGGAGTTGATTCACTCTAGGAACAGATATAGCTGTCCCCTGGCTACCTGACTGTCTGTCAGCTGGAATGGACAAATCAGGAGGATCTCTCTGGAATAACTTCTGGGAGATAACTCTGGAAAGGGTGATGCTCTGCTTTTTAATTCTATTATAGACACCTCAGTTACTGGAAGATGCCCTTAGCCTATACAATGCTCCAAAGATTGCTCAAAACTGTGACCTGGGTTTTAGGATGCTCCTGTTTTATGATTGCCTATCCGTGAGTTGTCCTCCCTTACTACGATTTCGCATAGTCCACAGGCATACGAGCTATATTTCCAAACTCAAGTAATCCCAAGCACTGCAGTTTGTAGTCTATGATATTTCTGGGGTGAAAGGAAATGAAAACAGGAAGTTGCAAATGTATCTCTAAAAGATCTGTACTAAAATAATAATGTCTAGCAAACAACATTCCTGAATCCAGTAATTACTAAAACTTGAACTTCTGTAGGTGCTTGATTCTGGCCTTTTTCCTTCTAAATCATCACACTCACTTACTGCCATCCTGTTTAAGATCACCTGTTTCCAATATCCCACAGAGTCTCAGACCAGGCTAAGAGCAGTGTTCTCAAATTACAGTCACTGGACTACATCACCAGTAAACTTTCAAAAATGCCAGCTCTTGGGCCCCACCTCAGATCTAAATCAGAAACTCTGAGTGTGTGTCCCAGCACACAGTATTTTAACAGCCCGCTGGATAATTCTGCTCCATGCTCAAGTTTGATAACCACTGGCCTAGATAGGACCTTTCACCCATCTCCATGAATCCCTCTTTCCCCACCCAATTTCCTGTAGCAGTTTGTAATGAAAGATGATATTCCCATATCTAACCATCCCAGCCACCATATCCCAGTCCTCAGGGCTTTCAAAACTTACAGTCTTAGACTAGGCACTCCAAATAGTCAATAGAAGCCTAGAATCCTGACGTGGGCAATTGGACTCCTATTCAGTTACTTTTGATAAATGACACTACATAGAGATCACACAGAACATATTGCAACAATCAAATCTTGAGGGACCTTGTTCTTCACATATTTTTATTTCCCTATCACATTCCTCCTGGTTTACAAAATGACACAATACTAATTTTCCAGTTACTGCAAAAGTTGTTAATTCAGTTTCTTAATCTGTCAAATCTAGTTGCAAAAAACAAAACTGTCCTTACAGAGAGACCATGAGAGTTATAGGGAACTATCATAATGGACTGACTTTTTGGGTTCTTCTCCTAGAATTCCTTCTCCAGCAGAAGTCTTTAGGGTCCCCAACACCATTCTGCTTACAAGTCCTTCAGCTTCGCAGAAGTACTCTCTATGAAAAGTATATAAACCTTAAGGAAATGTCTGTTAAGCAATTGAAATAACATATTTGATCATAGTAAGAACTCTAGAAAAAAACATACGAGTTGAAAATTATGTCCCTGGAGTATTTTAATGTATTCCAAAATTTCACCATCTGTAAAATAAAAATATGATGAACGCTTAACTCTCAGGTCTACTTGGGATCTGGATGAATGAAGACAGACAAGTAGCAATCAGTGGACTCGTCAGTCTCCATTCTGTGATCTCCACCTCTCAGCTCCACCTTTATTCTTCTTCGAAATCCCCTACCCAATTATTTCTTACCCATGTCCAAAGTAGCCCATGTAAATCAGAAGTTCCATTGGACAGAAGGATAGATTTGCTAAGTAATACTAGAGCCCTTCATTTATTCTACATTTGGGGGAATTCTAGAGGACTAGCTAGAATTTTCTAATGAGATTATTAAAGGCTGACCTGCAAAATTATCAACAAGAAACCAGTAACATTCTTGGCGTTGTATGCTTGGCCACAGCATTCTTCCTGGTGTCATACGCCTCCTATATTTACTAACTCTAATTCTAACCATATCATTTCAGTGAGCTAGAATTCTAGAATGGTTAAAAGACATAATAAACTTATCTTGAAAATGTATATGTAGTTTATCCTAATCATGAATCTAAAATTAAGTGATCATTAGATGGTCTTATTCAAATCCACCTTATTTTTTAATATTTTAAAGATAATCATTAAAAAACAATAATGAGTGGCTTAAGGATAGCTATTCTTAAAATATCCTCTCTAAAAAATACTTATCCACACTAGTTTACTATGAAATAAATGATGGTACTAAGTGAGTGTTATACACATTACATTTACTATATCTCTCTTCGTAAACTGGGGAAATTATTCGTTAGTGTGACTTCAGATTGATTTCTCACATGACATGTTAAAAAGAGTTACTTAATTGCAAATTTCATATGTAGGAATAAAAGGGAACAAAGTTGCTGTATTTGGAAATAAATGATACTTAATATAATTATTGCAGAGTTTTTGATGTCGCAGATACTGCATCAGGAACTGATTGGATAAGAATCAGTCACCATCAGTTCCTAATGCATTGCCTTCAGCATCTAAACAAGCATCAGTGAACACCTCAAGTTAGATTTGCTGTGATGTATTTATGGTTATACAATAAAATAAGCACTTTTAATTAAACCCTAAAGAGAAATGTTTCTTGGTCCCAAGATGCTAAAACACCTATCATTAGCCTACCACTCATATAGATTTATTCATGGAACCAGAGAAGTTAATCTAGTTCCATGTTTATGCCTATAATACACTGTATCTTCCTTGCTGAATAAATAGGTACTAAATAAAACAACGTAAAAGTTGCTGATTGTTTTTATAATGTGAGAAAAGTGAGTAGATATATTTGGTTTGCCATCTTTGCTTATCTTTTTTTTTTTAACTTAAGAGTTTATGGAGTTTAAATAGGTATTGCTATTTGAATAGAGATTATTTCCCATCATTTACCACTAAAGTAAATATTATAAGAAAGAAAATGCTACAAAGCAATTACTATAAAAGATAACATATTATAACTAAGTATACTTTCAACTAGCCTAAATTCATTTGTATTTCCAGCATTTTCTAGCTTTACAGGTCAAGGTGGTTTGACAAGCAAGCTCATTTTGCTTCACTTATGAATTCATTTATCAGACATTTATTGAACACCTATTATGTGCCAGCTACTATTCTAGGCACCTGTGATACAGCAGTGAGAAAAGTCACTACCCTAATGGAGCTTCCATTCTAGTAAAGGGAGAAGACTGAAAACCAATTTATAATATTTTGTGTAAAATCAAGAGTTTTCAGAGGAGTAACAGTCCTGAAATACATATGTTTTAACATGGATCAAACATGATTGTATACAAGCAATAATACAACTTTTGTGGATAATTATAAAATAAATTTGGGGCTTCCCTGGTGGCGCAGTGGTTGAGAATCTGCCTGCCAATACAGGGAACATGGGTTCGAGCCCTGGTCTGGGAAGATCCCACATGCCGCGGAGCAACTAGGCCCGTGAGCCACAACTACTGAGCCTGCGCATCTGGAGCCTGTGCTCCATAACCAGAGAGGCCGCGATAGTGAGAGGCCTGCGCACCGCGATGAAGAGTGGCCCCCGCTTGCTGCAACTAGAGAAAGCCCTCGCACAGAAACGAAGACCCAACACAGCCAAAAATTAATTAATTAATTAATTAATTAAAAAAATAAATTTGATGAGCAATTTAATAAGTTACATACTATATACTGTGTACTATACATGTACTATATATTTTTTCATAGGCTCAGGTAAATATGTTCCACAAAGGGAGAAAAGGTTACTATGCAGGATCTCTGAAAAGTCATTCCTGCCGGTAATGTGAGACATAAATTTAATGCTTATTAAATTTAAACATAACCCAAATATGCACCATAAAGCCCAGTTCCAGTGGAGTATTACATTAAAAGAAACACAGGCCAATGACCATAAGTAATTGTAAAAATCATCTTGTCATATCTGACGAAGAACATTAAAGGAAAAACAATTCATAACTTTCAGCAATACTTCTAGACATCACCTCTCTTGTTCTTTCTTAATGGCCCCATATTTGCTCTAGAGCCTCTCAAGCTCAATTCTCTAAACTTTGCCAATAAAATCCCCAGCCCACCTGGCTTTCTCTACATCTTTTTCCATCTCCTTTCCTCCTGCCTTCCCAATTCATTCACATTACTCATAGTCATTCATTCCTTCTCTCTCCCTCCCTCCCCCCTTTCCCCCCTCCTCCTGCTCTGGCCCTCTTCTTTTCTCCCCTTGCTTCTCCATCTCCCTCTTAGGACCCTACAGAATCAGCCCCCTAGCCTCCCTTTCAGTCAGTTCCTTCCATTCCTCCTTGCTTGACATACCCAACTCTGCTCCACTCTCTAGACATTCACATAGCTAGCTCTCTCACTTCAAGTCTCTACTCCTTTTCAAAAACACCTCCTCCAACCATTCTATTTAACATAGCCCATTCCGCTCCCTGCCCCTCCCCAGCCTATCACTCTCTATCCCCTCACCTGGCTTTATTTTTCTTCACAGTACCTATCACTACTTGACATTGGTTATATACTCGTTTGGGTTTTTTACTGTCTGTCTTCCTCACGAGAATGTAGGTAGCTTGAGGGCTGGGACCATGTAGTGTTCACTGTGATATCCCTAGCACCTAGAAGATTTACTGGCACATAATGGGCTCTTACTAATTGTTTGAAAAAAATGAGTTGGTTGTACTGGAAAATAGCATTTTAACTCTTCTTTCCAGAGCATGAAAACTCTTCTTTCCTGAACGTGAAAGTTTAGAAACCTCCCTATTTAGGTCCTCAGGCCTTTTGTCTATCTAGAGTCTCTCATGCGGGGCTGGGGGTTATCTTTAAATCTATCTATGTGCTAATGAATCACAAATTCATATATTGCTCACTCTTACTATTCCCTAGCTCTAGACCAATATATCCAACTCTTGGATTGGATTGATTGGAATAGGATCCTGAAAGTTGGAATGGGGACCTGTGAGAAGACCCTGATGAAGCTGGGGACCTTGAGCCCCTATATTCTGAGGAGTCTTCTTTGCCAGTGGGAGTGGCCTCTCCACCTCTCTCCCCCCAGCCCCCCCAGTGTGAGGGGATTAACCCTGTACTGCCTGAGGAAACCGTGATGGTCTTCACTGAGACAGTTACCATGCAAGACGATGCTGAGTGTCCTCAGGACCTACCCTTACTACCCCTCTTTGCTTCTAGATCTATAACTAGACACAAGTCCCAACAGGCCCCTAAAGGTGAGGTACAAAGTGTGACCCATAAGGAGCTGCACTACACTTCAAAAGAACTACTTGAGTCTTCAAACTTACACAGTCAGAAATCCAGGGAATATGTGTGGGAATGGATAATAAGAGTGAGGGATAATGGCAGAAGAAACGTAAAGTTGAATCAGGCCGAATTTACTGATATGGGCTCACTAAGTAGAGAGTCTGCATCTATTGTTGCAGCTTGGGGAGTTAGAAAGGGTTCTAACAGTCTGTTTGGTTAGTTGGTTGCCTAAAACATGGACCAAAACGTGGTTCACAGTGAGCGAGTTAGAAATGCCAGACTCACTTTGGTTTAATGTAGAGGAAGGGATTTCAAGACTTAGGGAGATTAGAATGTTCAAGTGGATTTCTCATTTAAGACCTACTCACACATCCTGGGATAGTCCAGAGACATACCTTTCACCATGACTGTGAGAAGTGAATTCATGAGGGAACCCTGGATCCTTGAAGAGCTCTTCTCTGTAGTCCAGACCTAACAGTGGAACTGTAATCACTGAATTGGGAAACCTAAATGTGATGGAAGTAATTGAATCCCCAAGTGGCAAGGGTCAAGTGGCAGCATTCAACCACCAAAGGTGGGGTGGGCATGGTTTCCATAATGGACAGTAGTCAAAGTGGCATTCAGGACAGTCTGACTCCTGCAGACCTATGGCACTGGGTAATTAATCATGGTGTTCCTAGAAGTGAAATAGATAGAAAGCCTACTAAATTCCCACTTATCTGTATAAGCAGAAAAGTTCTAGGTCAAGTGAACAAAAATCTAACATGAATCATAAAAACAGAGTCACGACCCTCAATCAATTCCCAGCCTGAGCCAGTTTACAGAACAAGAACCTGATTCTTAGTCCCCAGGAATGAAGGGGAGGATGGATCACCTTGAGGAAGGACCCCAGTATACTGTCAAAAATTTATGCTGTTAATCTTTTTCTCAGCCATACCCAAAGGGACCTATAGTCTTTTATCAGGATAGCTATGTTTTAGGGAAAGGTAATAATCAGAACTTTTGGGGACTGCTGGACACTGGCTTTGAACTAACACTAATTCCAGAAGAACCAAAATGTCACAGTGGTCCACCAGTCAGAGAAGGGGCTGGAAGTAAGATGATCAATAGAGTTTTAGCTCAGGTCTGTCTCACAGTGGGCCCAGTGGGTATCTGGACCTATCCTGTGGTTATGTCCTGAGTTCCAGAATGCATAATTGGAATAGATGTACTCAACAACTGGCAGAATTCCCACAATGGTTCCCTGACCATAACTGGCTATTATGGTGGGAAAGGCTGAGTAGAAGTTACTAGAACTGCCTCTCCTAGGAAAATAATAAACCAAAATCAATGCCTCATTCCTGGAGGGATTGCAGAGATTAGTGCCTTCAGGAAGGACTTAAAATAAGCAAGAATGAGGAGTCCCACCACATCCCTATTCAACTCACTTATTTGGCCTATGACCAGCTACAGAAGAGCAACCTCCAGTTTCACAGAATTATGATTTATGTTCCATAGTGGTGGTGTCCTCTCTTGGACACTAGGACCTCCAAACCCACACAGCCCAAGGTTTAAGGAGAAGAAACAATTCCTTCAGTGGATTATAAGTTAAAATGGTGATAGAGGCAATTTCCACCTCCACCTCTCAAACATGAAGAGTGTAGTGCCTGACAGATAAACAGCCTGCTCTAGAATGTTCTTTCCTCAATCTTTACATGGCCAGCTTCTTACTTATAGACTCAGCTCAAATGTGACCTCCTCAAAGAGGTCTTACATGACCACCTGTTGTCTAAAGTAATGCATTCTCCCCATGCCTACAATCACTCTATCTTATTCATGTTTTATTTCCTTCCTAGCATTTCACATGTTCTAAAATTATTTTTCATTTCCTTTTTATTCTCTTCCTTCCCCAACTCCATGAACCCTGTGATTTTGTCTTATTTCTTCAGTACCTAGAACAGTGCCTGATATATAGAAAATGCTCCAAAAGTACTTTTGAATAGCATAAGGATTAATGGCCTCCAAGAAAAGAGGCAAGAGGGAACCATGTGCCAAAGTTCAAGTGTGAGCTAGAAGATTCCTAGAGAAGGAATCCTTTTGCTACAAGGGGGAACTCAAAAGTATATTTCTAGAACTGACAAGAGCATTCTAAAATGTTCTGTAATGATTTGTACTCTTTATCTTAAAGCGATAATAATAGTGTATGGATTCAGAAGGGAAATCTTTAAGCCTAATAGTTTGATTTAATTATGGGGGCAAAATGAAAATATTGATTTTTGAGAGAAAGAGCTCTAGAAGTGACCCGTATTGCCCCCATTAAAAGAGGCAAAATGCAGTTTGGAATGTGTAGTTTGAGAAGGACTTGTTTGCATTGTGAGGACTGTGAAGAAATCTGTGAGATCTGTGAGAAGGACTGTGTCTTATTCCTCCATATCATGTCATCACCCAGAAAAGCTCCCGGCAATAAGGATGGGGGGTGGAAGGGTTGGAGGAACTTTGTGAAATGCTTTAGCATCCACAGCACAGTGAAGTCAGGTCACACCCAGAAACAAACTGCCACCATGGAAAATGCACCATCTGAGGTGCCTTGCATTTCCTAGGAGGAAAGTGACAAACCACAATGCTGTAACTTCTCACCCATTTGACCAAACAATCCCAATCCTGTTGTGTTTGTCTGAGGCACATAGTGGGTATGTCTGTTCCCCATTACTAACTTATTGATCTGGACTTAGGAACAATTTGGGAATAGGGACCAGGAACAATTTGGGAATAGGGACCGTAGCCCACATCACATCAGTCACAGATAACAAACCACACACAACAAGTACCCTAGTTTATAAATAATAGGCCCTCCAAGAACCCACATGACATCCCGAGTGCTGGATGGTACTTCTGAAAGCTCTCAGAGAGCTGAAAATCACACACAGGCAAGCAAGTCCCTGCTGAATACACATCTAAGGAGCTGTGCATGCATTGTTTATTCCAGCAACTTTATGGAATAAATTACACACAACAAATTAGTTTCAGATGGTAGGATACGAATAGCTGATATGCAGTATAAAGGAAAGTGAACTCCCACTTTTGACCCAACTACTTCCCATCTCAAGCATCTCAGACTCAGAATCCAAATGCAATCCAGTTTTGAAACTGCAATGGAGATCAGAAAGTTGATAAGTGGTGAGGATTAGAGATTTCGAAAAGCAACTTATGAGTACTATTAACTCATTATATTGTCCCTATGATTTTTGGTTGTTCATGTATGTGGAAACCATGGGTAAAACTGAACCCATCCTTTCTCCTTCCCTTCGTTATGCACACAATCAAAAATAAATCTTTTCCTGACATTTCCAGCTGAACAGAAATTTCATAATAAATTCAACCCAACACACATTTACAAAATCTCACTGCATAACACTCTGGGACAATCACTTATGTTCCTAAAAGAGACATAATGTCTTTTTTCCTCCCCACCAATCTTTTTTTTTTTTAATTAACATTGTAAAATTGACTTCTTTTGGTGTACAGTTCTATGAATTTTTACTACATGTATAGTCATGGAACCATCACTACAATCAGGGTTACAGAACAATTTTCACACCCCACAAATTCTCTGGTGCTACTACTTTATAATCCCCTACCTACCTTTAACCACTGGCAAACTACTGGCCTATTCTCTATCACTATGGTTTTATCTTTTTAAGAATGTCAAGAATATAACCCTTGTCATGTAACTTTTCACTCAGCAAAATGCCTTTGAGATTCAACCAAATTGTTGCCTGCCTTAATAGCTTGTTCCTTTTCATTGCCGAGTAGTATTCCATTGTATGAATGTGTCACAGTTTGTTTATCCTTTCACCCATTGAAGGATACTTGAGTTATTTCCAGTTTGTGGCAATTATGAATAGAGCTGCTATAAACATTTGTGTACAAGTTTTGTTGAGAATGTAAATTTTCATTTCTCTTGGGTAAAAATCTAGGAATAGGATTACTGGGTCACATGGTACATGTATGTTTAACAGTATAAGAAACTGCCAAACTCTTCCCAGATGGCTGTATATAATGTTTTTTTCATAAGTAAAATAATGAAAACCATTAAAAGTTACCCCTTGATAGCTTAATCACTCATGTTTAGGTGATTCCAATAATGTTATTCACCATGATAAAATATTGCCCCTAAAATAATCAGAAGCATTTGATTTCATTTTTTTTTCTTTTCACTTTTAAAGCTTAATCAAGTCTTTAATATTTTAACATTATTTTTAAAACAAAGTTACATGTTTGACAATTGTAGAAATGTAAAGCCTAAGGAATCTACTTACAAATGAGGAAACTTTAATGAGAGAGAAAGAACCAGGGGAAGTTTTTATCACAGCTAAGTTTGAGCAATTTAGCCCAGTGTCATATGCATCAAGTCTAATTTTCAATTCATAAAGAAGCTTCCCCCTCCCTTCCTCCAAAAACTTCCATCCCAAGGCTAATTACGGAAGAAAATGGAACATGAGCACCAGCCAGAAAAGATTCACAGTTGCCACTCTTCAGTTGCTACTTTAATGGAAAACACATGTGCAAGATACCACCCAGGAGACAACTGACCAGTGTGTTCTGTAAAAACGAACATCACCAGAAAATAAGCCACACGAGATGGCTTACTCTCTTGGACAGGCTGAGCCCAGAAAGAGGGTTGATAGTGTTTTTGTTCTTATATAAGTATGTGCTGGTCCAAAGATGAGATGCTGGGACAGAAAAATAATCTGTAGCAATAATATTGAAGGCAATGATGTGAATTAGCCCTCACTACTTATCATCTCATCTATATGCCCTGCAATCAGCTTACAATCACATTTGCAAAGTTAACATAAGAAGAAATCCTACAACAGAATTGGAAGAAAGGGCATAGTGATGACCGTAAATAATAATGCTAAAACTCATTAGTTGCCTCCTACTACAGGTAGCCAACACTGTTCCAAGTGCCGTACACACAGCATCTCATTATACCCCTAATTTACCGGGTAAGGATGAACTCCACTGTGTTAGCTCAGGTTGCCATAACAAAATATGTAGACGGGGTAGCTTAAACAACAGAAATTTATTTCTCACAGTTCTGGAGAAGAATGTGATCAAAGTGCCAACCAGTTAGGTTCTTGGTGAGGGTTCTCTTCCTGGCTTGCAGAGGCCACCTTCTAGCTGTGTCCTCACATGGTGGAGAGAGAGAGCAAGCAAGCTCTCTGGTCTCTTCTTGTAAGGAGACTGATCCCATCGTGAGACCCCCACCCTCATGACCTCATCAAAACCTAATTTCCTTCCAAAGGCCTGTCTCCGAATACCATACATTGGGGGTTAGGGCCTCAACATATGAATTTGGGGGAACACAATTCAGACAATAGCATCCACTTTACAAATAAATGATGTTTTGACAGGTTATGGAGTTTACAACGGATCATTCAGTCAACAATCAGCAGAGCTTGAACTTGAGTCCAAGGGCTGTCTGACTCTAGGGAATAATATCTACTATTTTTTGACTGCCCACTAAGGGCTGGGTGCCTCTACACAGTATCTCTAATCTTCACAGAAAACTTTCCAAGTCAATATTCTTCCCATTTATAGTTGTGGAATCTCTGGCCCAACTCTGGAACCGTTTGAACCTAATTTATTGCGCCTAATGTATCCTAGTGGTTCTAAAAGTATGGTCCTCAGACCAGCATCATCACCTTCTTCACTTGGAAACTTGTTAGAAATGCAAATTCTTGGGCCAAGCTGCATACCTACCGAATTAGAAAATCTGGGGGTGGTGTCCACAATCCATGTTTAACAAGCCTTTAGGTGATTCTGATCCATGCTAAAGTTTGAGAACCATTTGTTACATAAATTTATTGGAATAATTAATACATTCAAAACTCAATAACAAGTGGTATATCCACTTGTTTTTGGTGCTAAAGCCTGTGGCCTTTTCCTGTACTGTACTGCCCCATCCCAACTTCACCAAGGGAAGATGTTGGGGATGAAGCATATTTTAAATGAACTGTGATTATAGAGCATAATTCTGAATTCTGTTTGGCCACTATAACGCTGATCAGTTCTCCTACCTACAGTAATGTCATACAGGGAAATGTCCGAAGAACAGTCCCTGAGAATTGACAATGGTGGTTTCTGCTGATCAGAAAACACCTGTAGTATGAGTTAGAAAACCAAGCTTTGTGAAATTGTTATTTAGGCCTGACAATTTTGTGTCCCATTTAGTGAAAATGAGAAACAACCTAGTATGGAACAAAGCAGTTCTTTAAAAAAGTGAATTCCATTCCCTTTTGATTTATTTTTAAAAATCATGTTTAATCATCTAATCAATCACTGCTTTATCTACATATAGTTGCTGTATAGTTATACCATTTTTCCCCTCCAAGGAACAAGACCATATTACATCCCATTTTGGAAGTCTGGACAATTCACAAGAAAGGATAGAAGTCTGCCCATAATGGAAATGGCTAATTTTTGGAGAGTGGTGAATGAAGGTGCTTGATCTCATACCACGGGCCATTTTAAATCATTTGCAAAATCAAAGCACTTCAAAAAAGGTTATTTCCAATGCAAACATGATCATTCGCTGTGATCAATATCACCTCTAAAACATTTTATTAATATTAACAATATTAATGAACATGTGCTAGTCACTGCTCTAAGCATTTTATATGCTGTAAAACTCATTTAGCCCGTGTGCTGCAACTACCGAGCCCATGCACTCTAGAGCTGGAGTGCCACAGCTAGAGAGAAGCCTGCACGCCACAAGAAAAGATTCCATATGCCACAACTGGCCCAACGGAGCCAAATAAATATTAAAAAAAAAACTAATCATCACAAACATTTGAGGTAGGTTCTAGGATTATTTCCATTTCACAGATGAGGAAATTGAGACTCAGAAAGGTTAAGTAATTTGCCAGAGCTCCTTCGGTCAGAAAATACAGTACTCTAGAGTAGGCTTATTGAAAAGTACTTGCTGGACACTCATTCAGACATGAACCCTTGGCTCTGGATGGATGGGTTCAGTGTTGCTCTGCATCTGGATTAGTTCCAAAGGTCCATCTGTGAGCCTGCCTGACCCTTGGCCTTGGCACTCCATCTGGATAAAGCAGAGCAGCAAAGTGATGACATGGTAGACCTGACGATACCCTCCACCTAGCGAGAGACAGAGATCAAAGTGATAAAGGGACAGAGTGGGAACTGTACTTCTATTTGCCTGTTTGGTTTCCACTTGGTTCTTGAAAACAGACCTATTAATCATTTAGTTTGTGGTTTTGATACTTTCACTGATTCCTAACACATTTGGCTCAATGAGGCAAGGATAGCAAGATCTATGGACATTCAAACTTCTCACGTGGAAGAGGCATTAAAATCCTTTAAAAACACATCACCAGCCAGAAGAAAGATTTTTATAATTTTCAGCTTCAGAGTTGTAGATGGTTGTGCCTTAAGCCCAAATTGGGAAAGACTTTATGTGATTTATAATAGCAGATATTCTTCTAAGTAAACTTCTCATACTCTATTCCATCTACCAAAAACAAAAGCTGTTTTCAGCAGAAAACAGCACGTTGAGGTGGAAAAGGCTTTCCAAAGAAACTGTTGTGTGTAATTTTTGATTCTGTCCTAATTTGGGAAGTTCATCTGAGTCTAAGATCATTTTGTGCAGCTGACAGGACATTTGCTCAATGGCTTTTGCCTTGCTTACCACCTGCTCCCTTTATCTCTACAGATTTCCCACCCATTCTTTTTTCCCTTCTTTCTTCCTTCTCCTCACACACACCTCCACTCCTTCCATCCAGTCTGGTTCTATTCACTTACATCTTAAAGGACACTATTAGGAAAGAGGGCAAAGGTTTTATAACATTTGGCGGGCTTTTAGTGAAGTAATTAAGGTCCTATGCTGGCCTGGCTAGACTTGTCACATGTCATGTCCGACTCCCCAAAACTGTAGATTGAGAACCTTCTATATTGGGTCCCTCTTTCATGCCTTTATAAACACTTGAATTCACTGAATATGCTGGGAGCTTCAGATAGAGCAGACACCCAGTCTCTGCCCTCAAGGAGCTCAGGCTTGCCTGGAGGGCGAAGTAGAGGGTGGGTAGTAGGTTTATGGGTAACAAAACTCTCACTGGTTAATCTTGACCCAAGTTCATTCATTTAGGAGGCAATATCCCTTAAATCTCTTTATGAAAGAGATCCTGTCAGGCATCAAATTCACAGCAAATCTCCCTGGGTCAAGGATGGAAAGCTTTCTGGTACAACAATGGGATTTGGAATCAGATCCACTTAAGTCCAAATCCTAACTCTGCCTTGGACAAGTGAATCTCATAGAGTCTCAGTTCTCTCTACTGTAAAATGAGAATAAAACCTGCTCAAGAGTCTACCTGAGGATTAAACTGAGAAAATGTCATACAAAGCATCTGGCATAATTCCTGGTACACAGGAAGTGCTCAATAAAGGTTTGTTTCCTTTTTTTTTTTTTCCTTCTCCCTCCCCAGGCCTCATAGGAAGAGGGTGCAGCCTCCTAACGAGAGGACACAAAAGAGGTTCTAATAATATTAAACACTTCAATATCACCTACTACATCCCAAGCACTATTATATGCACTTTATATATTTTAACTCATTTGATTCTCCCCCAAAACCCTATAAGTACTGTTATAATCATCTCCATTTCATAGATGAGGAAACCTAGGGACAGAGTTGCCAAGTAACTTGCCAGGATCATACAGGTAGTATGTGGTGGGGCTGTGATTTCTCCCCAGGTTATCTAGCTCTTATTCATCACCCAACTAAGAGGCAAATCAACAAAGAGGCGCTAATCTCAGCTGGAATCAGAGTATACAAACTGCACTCCTCAGTTGACAAGCTCTGCTTGGTTTGCACGGTGGTGTAAAAATCAGGAGACTTCACATTAAAGCCTATATTTCTGACTTCTCTCAAAAAAATTTGGGAGACCCTGGCAATATACAGCCCATATCTTCAAGGAAACAAGCTGCTGACTGGTGACTACTCTCTGGACTGAGCACATGTTCTCCAATTCACCACAGTTGCCAGTGCTCACAGTTGTATTAGGTGGACCCTGCTTCGCTTTTTACCTGCACATGCATTTGAGTTTGTGATCCAGAATTAGGCAGTGCTCTAAACATAGTCCTGTCCATAAAGACAGAAGAACTACATTCAATAATGTACACCCAATCACTGAAATGTTTGAATGACAGGAAAAAACAAATGCATGTAGGAAACAGGTCTGAGTAAAAAGCAATCAACAACCGGGTTCAAATCACAACCACTTGCTTATGCTTAGACAAGCCTTTGAGCCATACATGAAGGAATCGTAAACACCAGCTATTCTTCTCCACATCCCCATACCTAAACAAAAAGCCAAAAAACAGGTTTCCTTATAGGTCATAGGGCTAAGATCCATTTGCCTTTACTATTAAAAACATCCTTCTTTGTTTGGCATAGCTAGGAGAGGTAGTTTAAATTTTCATGTACTGCTTAACCCAAATAATACCATCTAAACTATTTTTTTTCTGCCTTTAACTCTTTAGGCCTTTCTGATTGGCATGATCTCAGAGAACAGATAAATAGTAAAATTCTTCAAGAAACCTGGAAAATGTAGGGAGGGGAAGGCATGGAGCCTTCTCTGGATAAGCTTATGAGAGAAGAGAAATATCTCAATTTACAAGTAAAGAAACTGAGGTGAAAATGTTATCCTAGGCCACCGAGCCAACTGCCCAGCATATTCTGAACCCAGTCTGTGTTCTTTCCAAGACTTCACACTACCTTCCTCAGAGCCTATCTACCTGAAAATAATGTTTAAAGAAGTAATCTATGGTATCACTATTTGTACCAAAATGGTATCACACACCCTGTAAGTCTTCATAACAGATATATCTTTGGTCAGGAGGGAGCTCTAATATTACTTATCAATGACCCTGCCTTTGTAACATCTGTATTGTTTTCTGTTTTACCTTTTCAGTTTTTTTAAACTGAGGTCAGAAAAATCCTCATCTTTTTAACAGTTTATGATCATTTTATTTTATTATGAACCTGCAGTAATGCTTACTATATTTACAAATCTCTAAGTGAAATTTTTAAAACCATTTTCCTCCTCTAATCTCTCCCATCCTGCCTTCTTAGAAGTACACAAAGCATTTCAACCACTCCCAAATTCCCTCTTGTAATACCCTTAATGATTCTGAAATATTTTGTTATTCCCTAAACACCGCCCTAAAGACAAATCATTGGACTCCAGGCTCTTTGCACTGCCAAGTTGAATAGAGTTCAAATGTTCTATCTAACCAAACTCCAACTTACAACAAAGACACATATAGTAGATGATGTGTAAGATATTCTGAAAATACCAAGGCAACAGGAAGAAAATCTGTGTCATCAAGAGGTCCTCCCAGAACTTCTTGTAATCTGGAATAAGCATTTTTATCAAGATCCTGTAACCTGATCATTACACACATGTGTATATCCGTATAACTAATAAGTCAACTTTCATTTTAGTAATGTATAGCTTACAATTTCTCACATCCAAAACAATTAATATTTCAAAATTTATGATTGTTTCTCTACTTTAGATGTCAGAGCATGCACAAAGACTTGAGGAAAAAACAAAACAATCTTAGCCTGATAAAATAAAAATTTTAAATTAAATTATAAATTATTTAAAATATATTCTTTCTTTTTGAATTGACCCTTCCAAAGCATGGTATGAAACGGAGCACAAATAAGGCAGTTACCAAAAAGATATAGGACCTATTAGGATTTCCTTTTATGTTAAAAAAAAATGGCTCATGGAAGAACAGTTTTCAAAATGACCAAAGCATAGCCAGGCACCTCTTCCACTGGAAGCTTCACCAAAAGGCACACTCCCTTGAACTTGAAATTTTGATTCCAGACCCAGTTCTTGCCCAAGTTTTCTGGGAGTTTTGCTCAGCTTCAAGTCCATCCCACCTAGAAGATCTTTGGAGATATTCAAAGTTTAAGGTAAGTTCCCCTTGTTATTTTCAGAATCATAAGAACATAAAGGTAAACTATGTAAAGCCACATAAAAATGAATGAATTTAATTTTTTCCAAATTATAAGCACCTTGAAGACAAGGATTCTCCTTCTCTCTGTTAATATTGCATTACTTGCACCTGGAATAATGCACAGCACATAGCAGATAGTTAATAAATTCGGTACTTGTATGAATGGGACAGTTCTACAAATATCGCTATCGCCCTGCAACTTTCAAAGTTTCCATCACACAGTTCCCCTCATGGCTCTTTAGTTCACTAATCATAAAGCCACATAATCAGAAAGGAAATAAATCCCAGAGACCAAAGAGCAGTTTGCCTGTCCATCAGCTCACTTATTTATAGAGTTTTAGAGCTAAAAGGGATATTGGAAGTTGCCTTTGAACTCTCTGATTTTACATTGGAAGAAACTGAAGTTTAAGCTCTCAAGTTAAGTGGTTTAGCCTTGATCATCCAGCTGAGAGGTACCAAAGCGCTTCCTATTATTTCCTGCATCAGTCTCTGCTGTTAATTCCCACCACTTCCCCCTCAAAAAAGTATTTGTAGACTTAAGGATATCATCTTTAAAATTCTCCCAGAAATCTCATGTGGCTTCCCTTGGGGTATGGTGGAAAGGGGACACAGTTTTAATATAATCTACCAATAGCCAGGGGTTTTGCTCAACTGAAAAGTATGTGTTGACTAACTTGCTGGGTCTTGTTGTGGTTAGCGGGGAAGCGGGGAGGTCTTTTGAGCCCATCTGAAAACTTGAAATGTTTTATTACTCTTACGTTATTTCATGTATAGCTCGGGGGATGGGGGTAGCATGGGGTGCAATAACATTGTTTCCTGAAAGTATTGAGACAGAGGCAAAAACCTCCAATCTGACCACAAGAGGGCAGCTACAACATTTCCTCATTGATCTTTGCGGTTCTGAACCGTGACAAACGGGGCATTTTAGTGCTCAGCCTGCCATAGAATCACTGATAGCACCTTTCAACTGAATTCTCAATATGTCACAATTCTCTCATTGTGTTTCTTGGGACTTTTTTGTTTTGTTTTTAAACAAATTATTTTCCAACTTCTTTCCAGATCTAGAGAGCCCTCTTTTAGAGCTCTGTGCCAAGATTACCATCTACAAAGATCTTTGGAGACCAGTAAATCATTAAGCTAATTTGGAAACCCACAGAAAATGTTTTATTTTAATTATGTTTGACCCCAGATAAAAATAAAACCAGTAATGATCATTTGATTCCACCACACTTAATAAAGCTTATTCTAAGTGCTTTAAAGGATTTGCCAAATATTTGCTCATCTCACAGCCTTCATTCGTCATTCCCATTTTCACGATATCCTGAAATCTTTCAAGTCAAAATTTATTGTGGAATTTTATCACTGCGCTAAACAGTGGGAGGTCTGCAAACAAAGAAGCAGGGATTAGTGAAAGCTAAATTCCATATTCTTATAGTTCTACAAAAACACAAAATCAAATTTATTTCATTTTCTCAGTGAATAGAGTTGAGAGTTAATTTGAAAAGTAAATGCTAGGTTTTGTGTGTGTGTGTGCGCGCGTGTGTATGTGCGTGTGTATGTACTCATTAATACTTATTGATAGCTAGTTTGGATATTTACCAATTTTTTATTTTGTAGTTTTTGAAGAAGTATATAGAGATGTATTTCCTTCAAGCTTTTCTTGGAGCCTTCCTTAACCGTCACATTTTAAATTGCAACCTCTCCCCACCCCCGCATATCCTGTCCCCATTCCCTGCTGCATTTTTCTCTATAGCATTTATCAATATCTGACATACTTTCTATTTTATCTGGTTTCTGTGAGTCTCCTGCACAAACACCCCCTCCCCAACTAGACCAAAAGCCCTATGACAAAGGGAATTTTGCCTGTTCTGTTTATCGCCATGTTTCCAAGGCTTAGAATGGTGCTTAGCCCATTGTGGGAACTCAATTCGGCAACATGGTGAAATCACAAAAATTGGAGCATTTTTACTAGAAACTGATACTTTTACATCTCTGGTATTGCTAATTTACTTTAGTAATTTAAGGAGATCTCCTTAAAGTAGGTAATAACCCTCTTAATTCAAAGTGAAGCATATTTCTTAAAGCAAGTATCTTAAACAATACTTGAGTTCATGATTATTGCTGAGAGTATCCTCCTGAATGCTCAGACCCAGCTAGGCCCTGTTTCCCAGAAGTCAATCAAACCTGGACTGAATTCTCAGTGAACATGGTCCTCCAAGAGTTTTGTCACGGCATCACATGAGCAAATCAGTGGCATAAGGGAAAGAGCAGTGACTTAGCAATAAGGAGCTTATAGCTCTGTCTGTCTCTGCTACTAGCTAACCAGGAGCGAGATGATCCATTTAAACTGTTAGTGCCTTAATATACTTATCCAAAATATGGGTATACCACCCTGGCCTATATCAGAGAATTTGGGGATCCCATGAAATAGTGAAATGTGAAAATATTTTGGTAAGTATGGAGTATTTTTCAAGTGCAAGGTGTTATTAAAATCAGTGTTTCTTGTTCTCTGCTCTGCAGTGCCATTTGGTATAGCCAATCAACTATACTTAATGGTTTAATGGACAGTTGTAGGCTAGATACAGTTCTATCAGTTTAAGATATGTTTGTCAGGCCCTACTTGGTACCCAGTCCCTAGGCCTTCTTTTCACCACAGCTGAGTTTATTTGGCCCTGGAAGCTCTGCCCCATTCTGTCTCTAGGATAAATCCTGATTGGAAACAGAAGGCATTTAAGGGCACTCTAGCCCCATAACAAGGAATTCACATCATGTCCCAGTATTTAGTCCAGCCCTGTCATGTGCCCCAGTGCTGGTAACTAGGTCCTTCCTTCTTTTCCTACATAATCTAATCAAGAATATTCACCTCCTCTTGGGAGCATTTTCACATAGGTATTTGCCTTAGTCCATTCAGGCTGCTGTAACAAAATACTTTAGGTGGCTCATAAACAACAAAAATTCATTTCTCACAGTTCTGGAGGCTGGGAAGCCCAAGATCAAAGTGTTAGAAGGTTTAGTGTTTGGTGAGGACCCGCTTCCTGGCTCATAGATGGCTGTCTTTTTTTTTTTTTTTTTTTTTAATATATATACTTATTTATTTATTTATTTATTATTTTTATTTTTGGTTGCATTGGGTCTTCATTTCTGTGCGAGGGCTTTCTCCAGTTGTGGCAAGCAGGGGCCACTCTTCATCGCTGTGCGCGGGCCTCTCACTATCGCGGCCTCTCTTGTTGCGGAGCACAGGCTCCAGACGCGCAGGCTCAGTAGTTGTGGCTCACGGGCCTAGTTGCTCCGCGGCATGTGGGATCTTCCCAGACCAGGGCTCGAACCCGTGTACCCTGCATTGGCAGGCAGATTCTCAACCACTGCGCCACCAGGGAAGCCCAGATGGCTGTCTTTTCACTGTGTCCTCACATGGGATCTCTTTCATAAGGACACTAATCCCATTCATGAGGGCTCCACCCTCATGACCTAAGCCCCTCTCAAAGGCTCTACCTCCAAATACTGCCACATTGGGGATGAGGTTTCAACATAGTAATTTGGGGGTATACAAATATTCAGTCTATAGCAATATTCAATAAATATTTGCAGAACAAATGAATGATAAATGGCCAGTGTCCCCCTAGTTTTGAAGCTTTGCTGGGCTATTGCCAGCATTTCCTTCATATATATATACCTCTTACCTGCTAACAAATTCACTGATGCTGGCTGACCAGTCAGCAGTCCACACTGCTGAGGATCACCTCTTCCTCAGTTCTTACCACTACAGTTGACCCTTGAACAATATGGGAATGTTAGGGGTGTTGACCCTCCACACAGTTCAAAATCCACATAAAACTTTATAGTCTCCCCTCCCCCACTCCACAGTGTCTCCAGTTCCAAATCCTCATATTCAGCCAAACTTGGATCATGTAGTACTGCAGTACTATTTGGTATTGAAAAAAATCCGCAAATAAATGGACCTGCGCAGTTCAAACCCATGCTGTTCAAGGGTCAGCTCTGTATTCAGCCACTCTGGGGACTTTCCACGTATTCCATTAGACTCTGTAAAGCCAGCTGCTTGCCTGATCTGTTCTTGGTTGCCATACCCAGTGGATATCATGTCCTACTTGCCACTCTGTTTTCCTCAGGACATCTTCAGAGAGTGCCCCTTTGTTCCTGTTCCAGCTCATGGCTTATCCGAACTGCACACCCCTTACTGTGGTTAACTGAAAGGACGCTATTTAGCAAAGCCCTGAGAGCATACAAAACAGTGCAAGCGATCCCCAGCTTCAAAAAATGTTAAATTCCTAAGGTTTGTTTGTAAATAGGTTCTCTAGCACTTGGGAATGTATTTCGCAAGTCGTCACAAACAACACATCTATATATTTTAAGAGTCATTCCTTCAAAAATATTCATTGAGTATCCCCTGCTTTGAACTAGTCACTATTCTTGACACAGGGGAAACGAAGAGAGATGAGACTCAGTCTCTTTCCTCCAGAAGTTCACAGAATAACAAAGGAGACAGTGGCAGAAACAAATAATATATATATACAAAGCAGCATGTGTAAAAATAGAGGACTGTCCACAGTCCTCTATAGCAAGAACAAGAAAGAAGAGGTGATCTCTCTGCCTGGGTGGATCAGGAAGGTTCCACAAAGAGACATTCCTGCTGAGGCCGGAAGAATGAGGAAGTGTGCACCAGGCAGATGAGTGGAGAAGGGTGTTCCTGGAATGTGATTGTCAGGCTGCCAGACCAACACCCAAGCATTAATTTAACCCCTCATGTGGATCTGCCAATGCTGCAGCACTGTCAGAGACAGAAAGGGAATAGGTTTTTGCAGGCTAGTCTGGGAAAACTTGTTTCTGTTGGGAGATCAGTTCTAAAACCTTCAGTAAGACAGAATTGGCTCTGGGCTCATGCGCACGCACACGCACACGCACACACACACCACCGCCACCACCACCACCTCCACCACTACCACCACTCATCATCTGGGGCAAAGAAGAAAAGCAATTCAGTGACAGGAGGAGCAATTCTTGCGCTTTTGCTGTCTTGCAAAACATTAGCTGATCCTGTGAATGCAAGGTCATCAGTAAGCTTGTAAGGTACTGTACATACTAGACAAGTCCACACCCTGAGGAGCTTAACAACTAGCTGTACATAGGCAAGACTCGTGCATATAAACTAAGTAAAAGCCCAAGGCAGTAGCTGCCAAAAGAATGACGCATGCTGTAAGCACTATACTCCTAGTCATTGCTGCTTTCTTCAGAGAATAATTCAGTCTAGTTCAACAAGTGTTTTATATTAAATGCCCACTACAGGTCTGTTGATGATGTAAGGCTGCATTCTGAATTTCTCAGGGCAGCATCCACCAGGTTCTGTAAACGCAAATAAGTTTTCCCCCCAAAAGTATTAAGTCAACTCTGGAAAGACTCTGGGGGTGCCTAATTAATAGGAATTCTGTTTTACTCAATACAGGAAACACATCAACACTGAATAGGTATGAGAAAGAATTTCCCGCCAGTGGGAACCGTCCGAATTAGAATGAACTGCCTTGGGAGGTAATAAGTTTCCCGTCAGCCTAGATAATTACTTGGCAGTGATTTTGCAGGGGTGACTCAAGCATTCAATGACCAATAGGCTCCCTTCCAATCCTGTGATTGTGTGAACTTCTGCAGCTCCCACTTGATAGCACAATAGAGGAATCTGGGAACCCCACTGCAGAACTGTCACAGTACTGCAGATTAGCCACGACTTAGGCTCATTCAGATACCAGAGCCCCTGTCAGAATGGGTGGTGAGGAAACAGAGAGAATGAGAACATATAACTTCCACCAAAAGCCTGACCAAACTCCTGGGGTCAGAGTGTCTGGGAGAGTCTCAGAATGCCAAAATCCATTAACTCTCAAAGGAGATCATGGCTATGAGACAAGGAGCACCCCAGGACAAAGACTAACTAAAAGACTAAAAATGTAGTCCCTTGAAGAAGACCTATGTAGGATTCTAGAGTATTTTGTAAAGCTCATCTGATGAGGGCTCTACAGCTCCCCAAATTTGAGGGGCCCTCCTGCAACATTAAGATGTTAAAATTCCTTTGTCCAAGAAAAGAGCATCTCCAAAGTGAAATAAGCAGGGAGTAGACACAGCAGAGTTATACAGGCCTCCTGAGTAAATATGTAGTTGCAGGATGGTGATCGCAAAAGAGAAGCAACAGCATGAGGGTCCTGGACAACCAAGGAACAAGCTGTTTAAAATCCTGGTGTCACAGGGCACATCAGAACAAATTGCAAAGGAGGTAATCCACTGAGTTCCAGGTTTCCTATATCTAAAATAAGGCAACTGCTTCGATGCAGGCATGTTGGCTAACGTACTATCAAGTAAGAGAAAGAGCCACGTTTGGATCCTTATTTAACCAATTCCAGGCTCTGTAACTGAGACAGTACAACTCCTGTGAGCTTCAGAAAGGAGGGGACTAAATTAGAAATTTTTCACAAGGTCCCTTCCAACTCTAAGATCTAGAATCCCAATGCACAAAGGAGAACATATTATGACAGAAGAAAACACTTATCAAACAGTTCATCACAAAATGTTCTGGAAGAAACAGAATTAAAGCAAAAAACCTTTAATTCAGGAATTTTCATCTGTGACTTTTTTTTTCCTTTTGGACTAAATTGTGGTTTAAATAGCTAAGCCAAATGAATGGAAGCGAAACCAAAACACCACACACCAGCAGCATTCTTATTTTTGTGGGGAGAGAAAGCAAATATGTGCTATTTGATCATGTAGGAAAGCTCAATCTACAAAGCCTCCACAGACAAAGTTCCATTAAATCAATAGGGGTTCTGCCCAGTGCCCAGGGAAACCCATCAAGAGGAGCCAAAACATTTCTTTTTTTCAAAAAGCTATCAACTTAACATTACAAATCATTTGCTGTTCTCAGGAGAATTGCCTAGTATTGCGAAACTTGATAATTACTGATTCATGACTGATTTAGGAAAAACATCGGCTTAAGTAATCAGGCCAGAGTACTGCTGCTGACCGCAATGCTGGCAGGAAACCTATCCTTTCTTTCATCATTCCTTTCATGAATGTTTAACATTCTACAAAATTTAGCTTTTAGCATATTAATAGTGGTTTGATTCTTCCAAAAGTTGGGAATACAGAACATAATAATTAGGTGCTATCAAGCACCTATATTTTCTCTGAATTTTATTCAAGTGTCACTAACCAGAAACCCAGGAAGTTATGAGAAAATGATTTCAGAAATCAGACTTGGTAAGATATGGATTGTTTTCTGTAACATATCAGATCTCAGACTCTTTGAAAGGACTCTACAAACACATAAACATCTCTTCTATAAACTTACAGTATGTTCTATATAAACTAGCAGGAAGAATTTAATTAATGTTTTGAGCCGACCCACACACCACAAACAACACATACCTACGTTAGGGTAATGCATGCTTCTCTCATATAAGCTTTGCTAAACAAGCACTTCATTTGGCAAGCAGATAAGAAACACATCAGAGTATATTCATCTGTACATGCCTCTGGGAAGATGTTTTCTATAAGGATAAGTGAATCTCATATCTGCAGAGAGAAAGTTATTCCCTCTCTGCTGGAATTGTTTTTCTGCTTAAAATTAAGAAATTAAGAATATTTTCTTTTCTGCAAAGGAATTACAGAGGAATTCAAGCCAAAATACTGTCCTACAGATTGAAAAAGACTGCTTCTAAAACCATATCAAATTTTCTTTTCAGATCTTTCCTTTTCTGAGATTCTCCTTTCCAAGTAAACATGCTTTTGTTAGTGAAAGGCAAACCCTTGTCATCAACTTAGTTTCTACTATCAGTCCCTAAATGCACATATCACTAAAATATCTGAATTATAAGTCTATTCACTAAGACACATCATTGGTGTTCTTGGAGGGAAAAAGTCAAGTATTTAAAAAGCAGAAAATTCAAGTAAACATTTTAGCAGAGCTGTGGTAAATTAGTACCCTTATAGATTGCTGGTGTACAAATTGGTAGAACTCTGTTACAAGCAACTTGACAATATATATTAAGGTTTTAAATGTTTATACCCTGGATCCAAAAAGTCCATTTTGGGAAATGTATCATTAAGAAAAAAAATCAAGACTAAAATAAAGCTTCATGCACAAAGATATTTACTATCATTCATAACAGAAAAGCATAGAAACAACTTATATGTCAAACATATAGGACAATGGTTAAGGAAAAATTAATATAACCTCTCAACAGAATACTATGCAATCCATGATAAATATTTATGAGGATTGGTAATAACATGAAAATGCTTATATTAAATTTGAAAGTAGAAGACAAACATATTATATATTATAGATAGACAGATATTAAACATTTGCTTTTAGCTATGCTTATAAAAATAAACAATAAATCCCTACAGGTAAAAAAAGATGAAAGGAAATACTGGGTAAATTTTTTTTTCTCCCTTCTCTTTTTACATATTTTCCAAATTTTCTTCAATGAGCTCCTTAAGGAAACATTTTAAATAAAATAAGAGAAATTCTAAGCAGACACAGATTAGAACTGATGCTCAGTATTCCTGACCAAAATTAGGTTAGGCCTGAGAGAGGCCAGAGGTAAAGAAGGGATTTTGATGGCATTAATGTTTTGAATTAATTCATTCAATGAATAGTTATATAAACTGACTGTGGGAGGAAGGAAGACAATCCTAGAAATCATAGTTAAACCAAAAGAATCATCTAGGCCACATTGTGCAGCAGCAGGAAGAATGAATCCTGGGGAGACCGAGATGTAATTTAAGAGCTGGAATAATAGAACAGCAGAGAATTCATAGGAAGAGAAACTTTCAACAAGGCAGAGAAGATCAGAAATGTTGATGCTGCAGAGATGCAGTGAGGTCAAGGAAAACAAGGAGAGGGGAAAAGTCCCTGGATTTAACGAGTTAAAGGCTAACTGAGAAACGAAGGCAAGAAATCAAATTCCAGAGGATGACTGGTGACGAAAAGGAGGCAGTGGTGCAAAGGGAGGTGAGAAGGGGCAGCAGATTAGACCCAGGGCCCTTTGTTTTGTCCTTTACATAGTAGGGGAGACCAGTGTGAGTTTGGAGGCAAGGTGGGGAAAGGCTGACCGTGAGAGACAGAAGATTCAAAGCACTGAAATAGCCCAGACCCATCCTGCCCCTTGTCTGTCCTCAGTGGTCAGAGGCTGCCTACAAACCTGCATCTGGCACAGAAGTGCACCTCAAACTGGTTCTAAGTACCTCTGGGACCCTATGTCTAAACCATCCCTTGACATAAATCGTCTCTTCTAATCAAACCATGCTTGTGCTACTTCACGCCTGTGTTCACATGACTCTTCCCTCCCCTGGGACTATTCCTTCTCTGCCTCATTCAGGGGTCCTCCTCCTCTGCTACTTGTAAATGTCAGGTTCTAGGGTCCATCCGTGGTCCTTGTATTAGTCTCCAAGGACTGCCATAACCAAGTGCCACAAACTAGGTGGATTAAAACAATATAAGTATATTTCCTCACAATTCTGGAGATGAGAAGTCCAAAATCAAAATGTCATCAGGACCTTGCTATCTCTGAAGGCGCTAGGGGAGGTCCTTCCTTACCTCTTCCTAGTTTCTGGTAGTTGGTGGCAATCCTCGGCATTCTTTGGTTTATATACGCATGACTCCAATCTCTGCCTTTGTCTTCACATGGCCTTCTGCACTGTGTATCTGCGTTTCTGTTTTCTTAGAAGGACACCAGTCATTGGATTAGGGCCCACTCTAATCCAGGTTGGCTTCATCTTAACTAATTATATCTGCAAAGACCCTATTGCCAAACAAGGTTACATTCTGAGATTTTGGGTTGACATGAATTTGCCAGGAGGGGGACACTATTCAATCCAGTACAATCCTCATCCATTCCTCAGAGAGTGGCCATTCCAGTGTGGTCTCATTTACCTCCAACCCATCTACTCATTGCTCAAGACTCTACAACCTGTATCCCTGACCTCAATCTCAGCCTCACTCTGCAGGCCCATATTTCCCATTGCTCACTGGATGTGGTTGAGCATGAAATTCACAGACCCTTGAAACAAAACATGTAGACTTCCAAAAGTGAACCCATAGTGCCTCCAGTGGTTTCTGTTTTAATTCATGATAAGTCCATCTCATCTCCCAAGTGAAAAGCTTTGGCATTTTCTTCAACTTTCTCTTCTCCCTAACCACCTCCCACTACACCTGATCAGACAATACAGCCTATGTGTTCCATCTCACAACCTTCACTCAAATCTGACTTCTCCTTTCCACCTTCACTGCTTAAGACCTTAGCTTGGGCTCTCAACATTTCCTTAGACTACTCAGGTAACAAAAAGGTTCAACTCAGAAAAAGATTATAGAGCACCTACTGTGTGATAGTGCTAAGCACATCAAGAGGGATTAAACACAACTTTGCCCTTATGTAGCTTTCAGTCTCAGCTGGTCTCTCCACCACCAGGCTTAATGCATTTTCTTGTAAGAAACCAAATCTGATAATGTCAGGCTGTGGCTTACACCTCTCTTTTGACTCCCCTTTTCCTACAAGTTAAAAAGCAAGTTCTTCTCTAGTCTTAGAAGACATTTCACAATCTGCTTCCCCATGTGCCACACCCCTCACTCCCAGCCCTTTGTCACTGCCATGGTGGCTTCTTGCTCTTTCCAGATCTGTGTCTAGGAGGAGTGCTTTCTTTGATCTAATATGCCTCTCTTCCTCTGTGCCCTGCAAGCCCCTACCTACTGTTAAAGTTCAGTCCAAATAACCCCTCCTTGCTTACATCAGAATCCAACAGTCCCTGTGCCCTCACAGGACTTTGTTCCAATCCCTACATGAGTGCATTTACCACACTGTGTCGAAATTTATCTATTCACCTGTCTGTCTCCATCACTAGACCGTGAGCACACAGAAGACCACTGCCAGGTAGTACTTATTATCTCAGTCTGAATTAATGTGATTATAAATGCACCCAGCCCTCTGCTTATCTGAATCCTACCTAAGGTTCTGGGCTTGACTCAATCCCAGCCCCTTCCCCAGACTTTTTTGGGCCACTCATTCCAGGCTAGGATCATCTCCCTCCTCTGAATAGCCACACCGCTTACCTTCTGTATCACCAGCTTGGCATTCACAACATGGCACTTTGAGCTATTAAATGTCCCTGTTTTCCTTTCTGATAGTCTTCAAAGCTTCTTTTCCAAAGCTTAGCTCAATACTTTGCATTAGAGTAGGTGTTCCTTAATATTTTCTGACTGGTAAATCTTTTAGCAGATGGAATTTTAGAGGAAATGAGAAGGAGTAAGATCCAGGACAGGTGGTGATTTTACCTTATAGAAAGATAGAGTATATTAACTCCCATGAAACTAGAAGGATTAAAAAAGAAAATACAGGAAAATGACAGAGGAGAATACAGAAGTGCTGAATAAGATACCCTCAATCTTATAAAAATAATCACAAAAAAATAATATACTAAGCTAAGTACGCACACAAATGTTAAATGCAGCCACATAAAAACAGTTCAGAATTTACCATCTATGGGTAAAGAGACAGCAAGACTATGAATAACTATATACAGTGGAACACATCATATACACATTTAACTTATGTAAAGTTGCCTCTACAGGCTTAATAGAAAAAGAGAGGGTTAGATAAAAAGAATTATAAAGTGTGGACAATTCTGCCCACTATTCCATTACAGGAGCAAAAGATGCCGAGTCAGTCAGACCCACTTGTCGTGCACCCCTCATAGTATAAGCAGCTCATAACGCTGAGACTAACTGTTGGGTTTGAAGATAAACTCGAGCCAGTTTCTTCAGTGATCTGTTTGTATAATAAAGGAAATACTAACTGTACAGAACTTGCTAAGAAAGAGAGTGTGTGTCAGTATACAGTGTAGCAGTTATTTGTGACTATATGTACTGAAATCTATAGGTGATTTAAGAGAGTTTCAAGGATATTGACTTCACATACTTTTTACATAGTGTATTAACTTTGGCACCTAATGCCCAAGTATGGTGTGACTCCTCTGCTTAAGTCAAATATTCTCTACTGTACTGATTCTTGACCCCCATTAGGAGCTCTTGTAGTACTTGCTATTTATACCGCTTATTTTGATATTTAGTCATATGCTATCTTATGCCACCATTTAACTGTCGAACATTCAGATATAAATATGATCACCTCACCAAGACTGTGAGTAAGCTGGTGAGAGTAATCACATCTTAAAGCTTTTACACCCCACAATGCATGTGGCACAGTATTAAGGACGAAACAAAAGTGCTTAATTATTGAAGAGCCATTTAATCAATGTTACTTTCTCTATAATCAAACTCAGAGTCTAAAAGGAATAACTCAACTAAATGTATGAGTTTCATATTCTCTATTGTGCTTTCTAGGGTACACTTATAGCTGTAAAATGACTGTCATGAGGAGAAAGGCCCTTGCTTGTCCCAAAATTATTCATTAAATTATTTGACTGTTATATATTCAATTGAGAAGGCTTGGAGAGACCAGTATAAAGGGTAATAAAGAAAACTATTATCATCAGCATTTTTTCTAGAAAGATAATAAAAAGTCATTTTGGGAAGGAGGGCTGCCTTTATTAGTGGCCTGGGAGGGAACATCAAATCAAGCTAAGACCGACCCACTCCTTTAGAGAAAATAGAAAACAGAGCAAAATCTCCCAGGATTAATCAACAAAATATAGATACATAAAGAGATTATCAACATTTCTTCATGTTTAACTAAATTATCATATATCATCTCTAATTTAAAAATAACATTTTAAAAGAAAAATGAGCCTTTTGCTACTGATTTCTAACATACTATTTCCTTAAATCCTTTCATCGTATTAATATAGCTCTGTCCACAGGCAGCAAGGACTCGAAGATTGAACAATTATTGAGTGTCATGGGATTATAAAGATAAGCTATTTGGATAATTTAAACTAAAAAAATAACTCGCCTTTATCTCCAGGGTGGGTTTTGGGGCCTGAGTTATTCAGATAATTTGGCCAACTTACACTTCATATCACCAGAGTAGACATTCTAAATGCACTTCCTAACACTAGAAAAGTATTTCAAACTGTTTTCAACTTGTCCTGTGATGAGGAGATATAAGGTTAAATATCATCCCAGTTAAAAAGTAAGTTTGCTGCTATTTTTTTTTTCCTTTTTTTGCAGCTATTTTTAGTGTATTGGTCAGCTAGCTCCTTTTAACTCTTCTCAAAGTTTTTTGACATTAAAACAAATAAATTCATTCTGTTTTTTCAAGCATAAATGATATGCAATAAGCCTCAGAGAACAGAGGTTACTCATTCTGGTTATGTTTTACTTTCTTACAAACACATACTCATGCTCAATTGAACTGCCTCCAAGTGATTTTTAAGTATTAAAGGTGAACACAGCCCTCCTTTTTCAAAGATATTTTGGGCAACTGTTGTGAAACAAAATGCAAATCATTTTAGAAAAAACAACTGATGTTAAATAAAAAAGCGCTAGTCAAGAAATCACCTAAAGTTTAAGTTCACATAAAAACAAACTAAAATTAATGATGGGTAAGCTCCTCATAACCTTGAACAGGAAAAACATTCAGAACTCTTGACAACAGGTTCAAGTTTCCTGACCTGCTGGACAACCTTCCCTTTCCACATCTTTCCGAGATTCCATCAGGTCCTGTTTTTCTCTCTACAATAAATTGTCATTTATCTAGAATGCAATGAACCAGAAAGTCAAAATAAACAGACTGATGTTTTCCTATGCTCCATTAACATGCAGGTGTTTGTTGCATGCCTACTATGTTCCTAACACTGTTTCATTTGCTGCGGGCATATGAAATATGTCACAAATGTTGCTTAGAATTGTGTAACTTCTCTTTTATGAGGAAAAACTAACAAGTAAACAAGCTTTCAGAAAGGTAGTCCATAAAGCAACTTGCAACATGTCAAAAAGGTAATTCTGATTCCATCTCTAACTGCCTTATTCATCTATAACCACGAGGCAATAACAGTACATGCTCTGACAGCAAGAGGAAAACACTCTAAAATCAGAAATCTCTAAAGAGAGTCAAGTCTTTTCCATATACTTTTAGTTTCAAATGTATTTCTATTATTTGATTTTAAAATGTGACTAGTAATTCATATGTTCTATTAATAAAAATAACCTATTATCTTACATTATAAATAAATGGGGATTGAAGTCTCTTCTTATCCTAAGCAAGACCCACCGTGAGATTTTGAAAGGTCAACCAATCATTGCCAAATGATTGAGATTGTGTCCATAATGCAAATCTGTGTTATTCCCACACAGATCTGTAGCCATGTGAGCTACAAGTTGCAATTAGAAGTTTAATTTTACTTCTCTAGTTTGCATGAAAATTATTCTACAGATACAGGGAGTTTAATTAGAAATCATGATCTAATCTATGAAGAAGATCCTAGTACTCTTCCACAGAGGCTATTCATGAGGCTATTCACTTTCCCCGCCCTCATAGTACACATCCCTGGGGAAATAAGAGAGTTCCATTTTTCCCTTCCAAATTAATGTGTGTCTGTTTCTAATTTTCTACCAGCCAATAATTGTGTCACAATGGGGAATTCAATATATGCAAAATTCTAACTTTAGAAAAGCAGAAAGAATACATACATGAGGACAGCAAAAATGTTAATTCCCCAGGGTTTCCTGTTTTAATGCCTTATTTTAGAGTATCCTGGGAATTTCTGAGGAAAAAAGATATCTTCCACAGTAAGCACTGGCAAATAAAACCAAAGAATTAAAGGTCTTCCTTTTTCCAAGAATACAAAGGAAATTAAGATACTTTTAAAAACACAAAGCCATTCATTTTCATAATTGGTTTTCCATATTAGACAGCTAATAAGTATGATTATAACTTCTATTCAAACACAACTTCTATTCATTGGTGATAATAACTTTGGCCTTTATTATTTCATATTTCTATTTTTTGAAAAATTACCTAGATGTTGGGATAAGTTAACTATCTGAGAGAAAAATAGAATTAATTTCTAGCTTTCATGTTTCAAGATAAATTCTACATGAATTATATATTTAAATATTTAAAACATAGTATTACCAAATAAAAATAAATGTGAGTATTTGAGTATTCTTGAACTGGAGCAGGACTTCCTACATTTAACACAAAAACCAAAACCCATACTAGGAAATGTTGATAGATTTGATGACATCAAAACTTTAAATTTTTGGATTTATAATTCCAGAAATATGGTGTACAAGTAATGTTTCTGTAAAAATACCTATAAATTCTGAATAAAACATTTAAAAATCTTCTAGAAGCATAGCTTAGATGGCAAGAAAATAAGGGAATTCTTCAGAGGCAAAAATGACTTAAAAGATAGAATCCAAAAAGGTAATCAAGCACTAACGTGCACAGTTGCTTGGTGGCATTTGCTGACAGTTGCTGATTTCTGGTAGTTTGGAGATTTTGATTTTGACAAGGAACAGGAGACAAGGTCAATTTACACAGAAATTAAGATTAAGACACTTCCACAAAACTGAAATCATGAAAGGAGACATTCTCAGGGAAAAGGGTAAACTGAAAAAACAAACATCAAAACAAAAACTTTTCTCCCTACCCCACAGAAGGAGGGATCTGGATTCCAGACTCTGGATTCTGGATAAAGGTAAAAAAGAAGAGAATGTCTGAAAACTCATAACCTCAAATCAATTTTCATTTGCTTTGGTAGCAGAATTCACATTATCTATGCAGCCTGAAAAAAAAATATTAAAGATTAAGGTAGACTAAAGTAGCTCTTGATTTTATAGTGTCCCTTTGGCTTGCAGAAGCAGATGAAAATTCTATCTATAGAGGTGTTACCTTTGGGACTTCCCTGGTGGTCCAGTGGTTAAGACTCCATGCTTCTACTGCAGAGGGCATGGGTTCCATCCCTGGTTGGGGCACTAAGATCCTGCATGCCATGAAGACAAAAAAAAAAAACAGTTACCTTTAATCCAGGCCTCATAGTCTTTCCACAGAGAGAGTTCCAATGGTTGTGAGTTCACAAATAAAAATCACAAAACACATAAGGAACCAACCCACCATGAACAAGAGTCAGCAGAATAACCAAGAAATTCAAACTTCAGAAATTGCTGGTATTGGAATTGTCAGATATTGAATTTTTTTAAATATGAGCTTAATGTGTTTAAAGAAAAAAATATATTGAAAATTATAAGTAAGAGATTATAAAAAATGGACAGTGTTTTTCAAAAGTAAAATGTTACTTCTAGGAATGAAAACTATAATAATTAAGACTAGAAACTCAATTGTCAGGTTAATCGTCAAATTAGAGCTGAAGAGAGAAGCCATGAACCAGAAGATAAAGCTGAGTACCCATATGCAGCAAAGGGAAACAAAGGTTGACATAAAAAAGAGGTCAAAGGACTTGGAAGGGAGAGAGAGCTGTTTAATAGGACAGGCAAAAGAGATAATCAAGAGTATGAGGAGATGCAAGAGAATTGCTAGAATTGTGGAAAGGCATAAATCCTCAGATTCATGAGTCACAATAATGCCAAGAAGGACAAATGAAAATAAATCCCTACCTACACACATCATGAAAAACTGTAGCACAACTGAATTAAAGAGGTCTTAAAAGAAGCCAGAGAGAAAAGAGAGATTATCTACAAATGAGCAATTTAAATGACTGCTGACATCTTGAGAGTAACCATGGAAGGCAGAAGGTTATAGAATAATACCTTCATTATGTCAAAGGATAATAACCCTCAGCCTGGAATTGTATACCCAGCAAAAGTATCTTTCAAGATAAGCATGATGAAGATATTTCAGAAAAACAGAAAAGGAGAGAGTTTACCACCAACAGATGCTTACTAAAGGAGCTTCTAAAGGAAGCACTCTAGGACAAAGCTCCAAAGAAAAATAAGAAATGCAAGATGAAACACTGAGAGAAAATATAGTAAACATATTGGCAAATTCCATAAACACTGACTGCAATGATAACAATGTGTAATTTGTAGCATTTTAAAAAGACAGAATTGACAAAAATAATAGTACAGAATATGGTTATCAAAGTTAAAGTGTTCTAAGGTCCTTGTATTGTTCAAGAGAGTAAAGAGGTAATTACCTTTAAACATTGTTAAGTTAAACATGCATGCTAAAAATTTTAAGTAACCACAAAATTAATAGAAATAGTAAGCACAATTAAAAACTAGAAGAAAAAGTAGAATGGGGAAAAAAAAAACAGGCTAATACAAACCAATCCAAAAGAAATCAAAAAGGAACATACAGAAAACTAGACAGAGAAAATGAAAGTTAAGATGGTAGAGATAAATTCAAAAGCAATAATAATCACTATAAATGAAAAATTGCTAACACAAAGAAAACCAAAAGACTGGAGGCATTACTATACAATGATAAGAGAGATGATCAGTTTTCATATAGAAAAAAATGAAATTGAGTCAGCACCTGTATCAGTTAACTATTGTCACAGAACAAACCACCTCAAACTTAGTGGCTTAAAGCAGCAATGGTTTATCACTGATATGTCTATGAGTCACCTGGGATTCAGTTGACATCAACTGGGCTCAGCTCATGCTGCTTGACTGAGGTAGCTCTCCTTCTCTTGGGACTAGTGGACTAGCACAGACATGTTCTTCAAATAGCATTGGAAGAAGGAGAAACACACAAAGCCTCTTAAGGCCTAGGCTTGGAACTGATGTCTCTTCTGCACATTCTGGTGGCCAAAACAAGCTGCATGACTGATTCCCAAGTCAAGAGCTGGGGAAATACCATCTGACTTTGTCCAAGGAACTTGAAGCCACATAACAAAGGGGATATAGGGAGGGGTAAAGAAATGGGACCAATAATGCAACCTACCACAGCATGTGAAAGCATTCACAAAAATCAATTTCAGATGTTACCATTAAAGGGAAGCAGTGGGTAAAAGTCACAGATGGAGGGAAGGCATTTTCACACATAAAACCAACTTAACATCAGTATCCAGAATATATAAAGAATCCCCCTTGGAATGAAAAAAGAAAGGAGGAAGGAGGGAAAGCAGAAGGGAAGGAGGGAGGGAGGGAGAAAAGGAAAGAATAAAGAAAAAGAATAATGAAAGGATAGACAACCCAATAGAAAAAAATGTTCGAACGATATGAAAAGGCATTCTGCCAGTAATCTTACGAAAAAGATCTCACCTCATAAGTAATAAGAGAAATGCAAAATAAAACCTCAATGAGGTAACATTTTACAGCCACTAGTAGTTTTAAAGTCTGATAATACCAAATGTTAACAATAATCTGGAGCAACAGAAACTCTTAAACACTGCTGGTGGGAGTATAAAATGGTACAAACCATTTGGAAGACAATTTGGCTTTTTTTAAAGCAGAAAATATGCCTACCTTACAACCCAGCAATTCTAATATTAAGAATACATTTTTTTGCACATAAGCACCAGGAGATATGTACAAGGTTTATGGTGGCATTTTTTTTTTTGTAATATCAAAAACTGGAAACAACAGAGGAATGAATAAATAAATTGTGATATGGCCATAGAGAAGAATACCATACATGCATTAAAAAGGAAGCATCAACACTGATGCTTCTCAATGAATAACGTTTAGTTTTTTTTTTTAAAAAAAGGAAGCTACAAAAGAATTCATGAAGCAAGATTTTAGTTCTAAATCATGCCAAAAATATGCAAAATTAAATAATATTTTATTTAGGAATTGTCCGTATGTGATAAAAATATAAAGAAAATAACAAAATTAAGGAAATCTTTTACCTCCAGAGAGAAGGAGAAATATGATAGGAGCTCATACAAGCTTTAAAAGTTTTGGAAATGTACTATTCTTAAACTGGGATGTGAGTACAGGATTACTTGTTTTATTTTTATTATTCTTCAAACAGTATATGTATGGTATTTACATGTTCATTTGTACAAATGATATATTTAATTTTAAAAATAAAAGTTAAAGGTTTAAACTGTATGTCAAAAATGTCACAAACATTAAAAGGCAAATGACAAAGTAAAAAAATCTTGTATGTATTATAATAGACAAAATTATAACATTTTAAAAATCCTACAAATAGATTTAATACAAAAATAGGCTAAACACTGAAACAGACATTCCATTAAAAAATTATAGATGTACACGTAAATACATTAAAAACGCATTTCAACCTCACTAGTAACTAATGAAATAGAAATCAGAGCAACCGTGTGATGCCATTTTCAACTGTGAAAACATCAAAAATTAAAAAGAAAAGGATAGTAAGGAATAAAAGATCATTCATATTCAACAGGAGAGACTATATATTGATGTACTATTTTGTGGGAACAATTTGGCAACAGATATCAAAAGCCTTATTGTGTGCTTATCCTTTAACCTAGGAATCATGCCTCTAGAAATTCATCCTAAGAAAATAAACAACCAAATGCATAAGATTTATGTATAAGGATTTATGATTAGTAAACTCTTTATAATAATAATATAAACTTGGAAACAATTTAAATGTCCAATAATTAGGGATTGGCTAAATAAATTATAGCAATCTACACAGCATCACCTTAAGCAACCATTAGATGATAGCACAGATGCCTAATTGTGAATAGGAAAATGTGTTGATAATAATATTAAATAGGGGAAAAAACAATTGCAATATAAGTAGGCATAGTATGACCCCATTTTATACACATACTATATATATATTAATATATATGTGTGTGTATGTATATAGATAGAGAGATATTAAAAGATATCCAACAGAATGAAAATGTTAACACTTGTTACCACTGGGTGTAGGATCTGAGGTAATTTTATATCTTTTTGCTTGTCATTATTTTCTGTAAGAATCATGTATAATGAATACGTTTTTTAAAAATTTAAATGTATTACTTAGAAAAATTATATTGTGTGTAAACAATACCAGAGATAATAAAATTACAACTTCTTTAAACTTCACATTTTTATTTATGGTGAATGTGGCAGTTTTCAAAGGGAAGATGCTGAGGCTCAAGAAGAAGTACTGCGGAATCCAACCAAGACTATTCAACTACAGACAATAGAAGTCTCTAGTGAAATGATTTTTATATGCCCTATTGTAATGTGGCCACAATTTAATACAACAAAGTAAGGAAGTCATAATAATTAAAATCAAATATCAGGGGAAAAGTTAGAAAATCTGCAGAATTTTAAAAATTTTTGAAAAAGTTATCTAGAGTTTGGCAATGGTATACATTACATATGAGAACCCTACATATAGGATGAGAAATTTTTTAGGTTATAAATTGTTTATACATTGTGCTCCCATTATGGGAGTTTGATGTATCCCTTGACATTATACAGTTAATAATGTAATGAGAAGAAAAACAAAAGGAACCTAAGAGACCATGGGGATTAGCAACAGGACCTAGGGACTTTCACCTCTAGTTCATTGTTTGGACTTTAGCCTACATCAACAAATGACTAAGAATTATAACCTACACTTCATTCCCAGTGGTTACGTGGTCCCCCTTGCCTGGAGAAAAAGTATTCAATCCGAAGAGCAACCTACTGAGGTGGCACTGTTACTAGGACTCTGCAAACACTGTAGAAATTAAAGCTTAATCCTGATTTTTACTTATTCTCTAAATAATTACACATGTATTAAAAGAGGACATGAGAAAGTAAAGAATTCAGGATACAAGTAGCTTAAATTTCAAGTAAAATTATCCAGTCTAACTTTCACAAAAGTGCTGATAAGTTTTCATTAACACTAAACCATGCTGTAATTAGAAGACAAACTTGATGAATCCAAAAATATTTTAAATTTCACTTCAAATTTGATGCCCTAGCATCAAAAGTCCAAGATTTCCGTTACATTTAAAGCATGGTTTAAACCTCTCAATGAGTGCCTCCCAGTAAGTACCCCCAACTCATATATTTTATATTTTCATGGCAAAATATTTTCCCAATAGAGTTAAGAGTTTTCTATCAGATAATGAACAACTATGCCGCAACTTGCTAACAAATGTTCTTTACGGTGAAGACCCAGTTAGTTGTGTCTGTTTGACTCATGCTGGCTTTCATTCAGAAACTGAATTTATGTGGCAAGACCTGTTCTTTTCTAGAGATATGACTGGTGATTGAATAATGCTGAGTATACGTGGCTAAGATCCCAAAATCTGACAAATTGGATTACTGCTTGTAGATTTAAATTCCAGCTGAGAGCATCTCACAGTTCCCAAGGGCCATAACAACTGTAATCATAAATGTTATTTATTCATGACTAAATAAGACAAAATTAGGTAGGGGGTTAGAGAGGCAGAGGTGGGAGGTTATTGGAAGGATAAATCTGTCAGCTATTTAGGTTAAATATAACATTCAGAAGCAGCTCTTTCAGATATAAAATGATTTGGCAAATTTCTAACAGGAGATTTTTTTTTCGGTAATTCTTACCAAACACAGAGGCCCAAATATCTTTTTACAGTAACATTATAGAGTGATAGCCCTCAAAAATTCACTTGTTTCAACCCCCTTTCCAACCCCAACTTCTGAAGAAAGTTTTACAATCAGAAAAGAATAGGAAAAAAGACAAAACCAACTAAAGCTACTTAAAAGAAATATGTTACTGAAACTAAGTAGATGCTGCCTGATCCCAGCTGTTGGCTTTTTATTTTTTCTCAAAATCACATTTCAGATTTGAAATGTGAAAATAAACTATGCTCACAGTACCAGGTGCTCTTTAAAAATAAAATATTGCTGGAGTGGGGGTGAAGTAAGGGAGGACTTAATAGTCTGGGAAAAGCCTGTAATAAATAACTAAACCCTTTCCAGGCTTCTAGAAATTCTGAAGACCAGGGACCAGCCTGAAAACACAATTACCACAGGAGGATTCAATTAAACATACTCTAGGTTCTATGGGATAACATGACTCCATTTGGGTAATATAAATGCTTTGACAGCTGGGTTAAAAAAAAAAAAAGGGATGATCTGTTCTTTAGCTACTCATGGATGGCTTTAGAATGGATGAGATTCCTGACTTTGGTTATGTGTACCACAAGCCCCATGCACGCTGAGTATTTTAATGACAAATAAATCTTAAGCTGTTCGTATGACAACAGGTACTTGGATCATATAAGAAACTACACAAGGGGATTTTTATTGAATATTTCTACTTAATATTTCTTTTTCCCCATGGCCATAGTTAATTTAGACCCATCTCTTTCTTTTTTTTTTTTTTTTTTTTGTGGGAAGACTGTAGATTGACCCTTCCTTTCTTAAACAGTCAGTTTTCTGACAGTCATTCATATGTTCTAATAAGATTCTGATTATGGACAACCAGTGGATTTTTGAGTGGTTTAATGCTCTCCTGAGATGGAAAAGCAATAAAATACCTTAGGTAGAACAGCTATCTAAAATACACCAAGGTAATAATCCATTTTTTGTATATGTTAATAATAGCACAGACTCACTCTTGAAGAGACATGTGCTTGGTGTCCCTTTTCCTGGATGTGCCCTGGGCCAGCCATGGCCCCTAATAGTTCCCTTATGACCAAGAGCATTTGCCTTTAGACATATTTTCCTGTGAAGAGTTAAGTCTGTTTAGGTACCAAACAGATAAACAGTGAATAGTGTGTGTTGATTAGTTGAACAATGGACAGAAAGCTAAATGCTTCCTTAACAAGCAGGCCCAGATCAGTCGCAGGTCTCTAGACCTCAGCTTCCTCATCTGTACACTGCAGACAATAATAGGTCCTACCTCATAGCATTGCTGGGAAGATTAATTCACAACTCACAAACAGCAAGACTCAAAAATCGTGTCCTATTGCTAGATCACAAAGGCACACAAAGCGAAAATTAAATTACTTAGTTGTAGGAACTTTTTGCTTTGTTGGTTTTCAAGAATATTCTTGACTCATTAACATTTGTTTAAAATTTAAGTGTGTGTTTCTCCCTTCAATAGTCTACTTCTCCAGTTTTCTTGATAAATTTCAAAGTAGAAGTTTTAATACTTACATTGAGATTCTTTATCTAGGTATTATCTATTATGGAGAAATCAGGGCAGACCCAGATTTTTGTTGGTTTGAAATGTATACAATTTAGGGACCCTCTTTCTGAAAAAGAATATGAAATTATGAATGCAAAATTAGGTACAGGGTCTTAGAAATTTGAGATACAAAATTGGATATGGGGCTGTACAAGTGAGGGGGCTCTGAAGTTTCATTAACTTCAAGGTAAACCCACCTCTGATAGCAGTTTTAACATCAGAAGCACCATCTACTAATTTCATTTTTAATGCTTACAGCCTGAAAAAAAATAATTTGTGCTGAAAGAAATGCAACATGGAACTTAGACTACAGATGGGCTGCTTTGCATAATATTATGAAAGCAGAATTCTTGTTACTTAAATAATTTTACATGTACAAAAGAGCCAAAGAAATCCTAGAGCCAGTGTCTTTTATAATGTCAAGAATTCTTGTGTGAAATGAATAAGCTATTTTCAAAAATTAGATTCTTGTGACTTGCTTTGTTTATAGCAGTAACTATAGCTACTTTTAAGTTCTCTCAATTAGTCACTATGAGATAGAACTTTGTAGGAACTTATCAGATCTCAGATACACCATAATTCTTAAGTAGAAGACATTAGCCTTGATCATAAAAAAAAAACAACTCTTCTTTTTAGAGGAAACAGTTTTATCACCTAACATTATTTTCTTCACAATACTCTTGGAAAATAAAATTAGCATACATCAAGAGAGGTATATGATAGTAAACCTAGCATCTGTTATTGTAGCCAACCTGTAATTCCAGACTAATCCTATACATTTAATGACAGACAAACTTTAAATGTTCCATAAATCGAAATAACTTCTTGACTTGACAGCAGCCACTGTCTCTCCTTCATTATATTTTATTCACTCTTCAACCTGCTGCAGTCTGGTTTCTACTCCCACACCTCCCACTAAACTGCTCTCTTCAAGGTCAAATATGACCTCTGTTTCTAAATCCAGTTGACATTTTTCAGTTAGAGACAAATATACTTGAAACCCACTTATATAGCACCATGTAGCCCAGGTTGCTTAGTGTGGCAGACAAGGGCCTCCAGACCCAACCCCAGGTTATCCCTCCAGCTTCAACTCCCTTTCTCACCCCTAATTGATCTCTTGACTCCATTTATACTGCAGTGCTTCCAGCTCCCTTGGAGGCTCTCTAAGCCTTAGTGAAGGGCCATTTCCTCCCTTGTCAGTGACTAACTTGATTTATCCACCAGGACTGCCTTAGATGTCCCTCCTTTGGGGAAACAAATCTTCCTTGGCCTCCCAAGTTGGTGCTAATTGCCTCTTCCTTGTACTCTCTGTGCTGCCCCATCACACTGCATTATAAATGCCTGCTTAGATGTTTGACACCCCTGCAGACTATAATATCCTTAGGGGCATGGTGGTAAACCAATGCTTAGTACACAGGGTGTGTTCTACAAATATTTGTAGAAAAACTGAGGGACTAATAAAATTTTTAAAAACAAACAATTTGTAAAATAAATAATACACATCCACACACACAAACCATCCAGATGATTTTACATGGATATTTGTCTTAGTTTTACTTTCTAGTCATAGGATTCAATTATAACAACCAAATGTATTTAATAGTTTCAAATAAAGTGCAATACCAGTTAATCAGCACATAATCACCTAATTAAATCTAACCACCAAATTAAACACTGGTATCTCTGTATGGCAATAAAACCAATAATTTAGTCTACATTACTGCCCATAAATGGTTTGGCTATTAGGTTTATATTTCACAGAATTTACTGATTTAACAGACTACTTGAAGAGCATATAGTCACTGGCTTTATAGTGATTTTATGATTTAGGAATAGTCTATTACTAGGTTTCAAATATACGACTAAGAGTTTTCGCATGTTAATATCATTTCCACAAATTGGAAGTTAGTCAGACTTAATGCATTACCACTTACAAATAATGGAAATACATGTTCACTTCCATTTGCAAAGGACTTTTGAGTTTGCATGTATCTTAAACTTTCTATGAGTTTTAAAATCTCACTGTTGTCCAAATGAAATAGTGAACCAAAAGAATAAGACATAAGTCCTTGGAGGAGACCTTCAAGATGGCGAAAGAGTAAGACGTGGAGATCACCTTCCTCCCCACAAATACATCAGAAATACATCTACATGTGGAACAACTCCTACAGAACACCTACTGAATGCTGGCAGAAGACCTCAGACTTCCCAAAAGGCAAGAAACCCACGTACATGGGTAGGGCAAAAGAAAAAACAGAGGCAAAAGAATAGGGACGGGACCTGCACCTCTGGGAGGGAACTGTGAAGGAGGAAAAGTTTCCACACACTAGGAAGCCCCTTCACTGGCGGAGATGGGGGGTGGGCGGTGGGTGGAAGCTTCAGAGCCACAGAGGAGAGTGCAGCAATAGGGTGCAGGGGGCAAAGCAGAGAGATCCCCATACAGAGGATCGGTGCCGACCAGCATTCACCAGCCCGAGAGGCTTGTCTTTTCACCTGCCAGCAGGGACGGGTGGGGGCTGGGAGCTGAGGCTCGGGCTTCGGTGGTCAGATCCCAGGGAGAGGACTGGGGTTGGCTGCGTGAACACAGCCTGAAGGGGCTAGTGCGCCACGGCTAGCCAGGAGGGAGTCCAGGAAAAAGTCTGGAATTGCCTAAGAGGGGAACTATTGTTTCAGGGTGCACGAGGAGCGGGGATTCAGAGCACGGCCTAAATGAGCTCCAGAGACGGGCGTGAGCCGCGGCTATCAGCGTGGACACCAGAGACGGGCATAAGATGCTAAGGCTGCTGCTGCAGCCACCAAGAAGCCTGTGTGCAAGCACAGGTCACTATCCACACCTCCCCTCCCGGAAGCCTGTGCAGCCCGCCACTGCCAGGGTCCCGTGATCCAGGGACGACTTCCCTGGGACAACACACGGCATGCCTCAGGCTGTTGCAATGTCATGGTGGCCTCTGCTGCCGCAGGCTCGCCCCGCATTCTGTACCCCTCCCTCCGCCCAGCCTGAGTGAGCCAGAGCCCCCTAATTAGCTGCTACTTTAACCACGTCCTGTCTGAGCAGAAAAACAGACACCCTCAGGCGACCTACATGCAGAGGCAGGGCCAAATCCAAAGCTAAACCCCAGGAGCTGTGTGAAAAAAGAAGAGAAAGGGAAATCTCTCCCAGCAGCCTCAAGAGCAGTGGATTAAATCTCCACAATCAGCTTGATACCCTGCATCTGTGGAATACCTGAATAGACAACAAATCATCCCAAAATTGAGGCGGTGGATTTTGGGAGCAACTGTAGACTTGTGGTTTGCTTTCTGTATTGAATTTGTTTCTGGTTTTACGTTTATCTTGGTTTGGTATTTAGATTTTATTATTACTGGTAGATTTGTTTATTGATTTGGATGCTCTCTTCTTTTATATATATATATATATATATATATATATGTTTTTTCCTTTTTCTCTTTTTGTGAGTGTGTATGTGTATGCTCCTTTGTGGGATTTTGTCTGTATAGCTTTGCATTTACCATTTGTCTAGGGTTCTGTCTTTCCATTTTTTTGTTTTTGTTTTTGTTTTTTTTTGAATACTTTTTAGCACTTGTTATCATTGGTGGATTTGTTTTCTGGTTTGATTGCTCTCTTCTTTCTTTCTTTTTTTCTTCTTTTCTTATTACATTTTAATTTTTAATAATTTTTTATTTTAATAACTTTATTTTTAAATTTTATTTATTTTTCTTTCTTGCTTTCTTTTTTCCTCAGTTTTCTTCTGAGCCATGTGGCTGACAGGGTCTTGGTGCTCCGGCCGGGTGTCAGGCCTGTGCCTCTGAGGTGGGAGAGTTGAGTTCAGGACATTTGTCCACTAGGGACCGCCCAGCTCCACGTAATATCAAATGGCAAAAGCTCTCCCAGAAATCTCCATCTGAACACTAAGACCCAGCTCCACTCAACGACCAGCAAGCTACAGTGCTGGACACCCTATGCCAAACAACTAGCAAGACAGGAACACAAGCCCACCCATTAGCAGAGAGGCTGCCTAAAATTATAACAAGGTCACAGACACCCCAAAACACACCACCAGATGTGGTCCTGCCCACCAGAAAGACAAAATACAGCCTCATCCACCAGAACACAGGCACCAGTCCCCTCCACCAGGAAGCCTACACAATCCACTGAACCAAACTTAGCCACTGGGGGCAGACACCAAAAACAACAGGAAGTACAAACCAGCAGCCTGCAAAAAGGAGATGCCAAAAACAGTAAGTTAATCAAAATGAGAAGACAGAGAACTACACAGCAGATGAAGGAGCAAGGCAAAAACCCACCAGACCAAACAAATGAAGAGGAAATAGGGAGTCTACCTGAAAAAAATTCAGAATAATGATAGTAAAAATGATCCAAAATGTTGGAAATAGCATGGAGAAAATACAAGAAATGTTTAACAAGGACCTAGAAGAACTAAAGAGCAAACAATGATGAACAACACAATAAATGAAATTTAAAATTCTTTAAAAGGAATCAATAGCAGAATAACTGAGGCAGAAGAACAGATAAGTGACCGGGAAGAGAAAACAGTGGAAATAACTACCACACAGAAGAATAAAGAAAAAAGAATTAAAAGAATTGAGGACAGTCTCAGAGACCACTGGGACAACAATAAATGGAACAATATTCGAATTATAGGGGTCCCAGAAGAAGAAGAGAAAAAGAAAGGGACTGAGAAAATTTTAGAAGAGATTACAGTTCAAAACTTCACTAATATGGGAAAGGAAATAGTCAATCAAGTCCAGGAAGCACAGAGTCCCATACAGGATAAATCCAAGGAGAAACACGCCAAGATACATATTAATCAAACTATCAAAAATTAAATACACAGAAAAAAATATTAAAAACATCAAGGGAAAAACAACAAATAACAAACAAGGGAATCCCCATAAGGTTAACAGCTGATCTTTCAGCAAAAACTCTACAAGCCAGAAGGGAGTGGGAGGACACATTAAAAGTGATGAAAGGGAAAAACCTACAACCAAGATTACTCTAGCCAGTATGGATCTTATTCAGATTCAACAGAGAAATTAAAACCTTTACAGACAAGCAAAAGCTAAGAGAATTCAGCACCACCAAACCAGCTTTACAACAAATGCTAAAGGAAATTCTCTAGGCAGGAAACACGACAGAAGGAAAAGACTTACAATAACAAACCCAAAACAATTAAGAAAATGGTAATAGGAACATACATATCAATAACTACCTTAAATGTAAATGGATTAAATGCTCCAACCAAAAGACATAGACTGGCTGAATGGATACAAAAACAAGACCCAGATCTATGCTGTCTACAGGAGACCCACTTCAGACCTAGGGACACATACAGACTGAAAGTGAGGGGATGAAAAAAGATATTCCATGAAAATGGAAATCAAAAGAAAGCTGGAGTAGCAATTCTCATATCAGACAAAAATAGACTTTAAAACAAAGACTATTACATGAGACAAAGAAGGACCCTGCATAATGATCAAGGGATCAATCCAAGAAGAAGATATAACAATTGTAAATATTTATGTACCCAACATAGGAGCACCTTAATACATAAGGCAAATGATAACAGCCATAAAAGGGGAAATTGAGAGTAAGACAATCATAGCAGGGGACTTTAACACCCCACTTTCACCAATGGACAGATCATCCAAAATAAAAGTAAACAAGGAAAAAAAGCCTTAAATGGTACATTAAACAAGATAGACTTAATAGATATATATAAGACATTCCATCTAAAAACAACAGAGTGCACTTTATTCTCAAGTGCTCATGGGACATTATCCAGGATAGATCATATCTTGGGTCACAAATCAAGCCTTGGTAAATTTAAGAAAATTGAAATCATATCATGTATCTTTTCCGACCGCAACACTATGAGACTAGATATCAATTACAGGAAAAAGTCTGTAAAAGACACAAACACATGAGGCTAAACAATACACTACTAAATAACCAAGAGATCATTGAAGAAATCAAAGCGGAAATCAAAAAATACCTAGAAACAAATGACAATGAAAACACGACAACCCAAAACCTATGGGATGAAGCAAAAGCAGTTCTATGATGGAAGTTTATAGCAATCCAAACCTACCTCAAGAAACAAGAAACATCTCAAATAAACAACTTAACCTTACACCTAAAACAATTAAGGAAAGAGGAACAAAAAACCCAAAGTTAGCAGAATGAAAGTAATCATACAGGTCAGATGTGAAATAAATGAAAAAGAAGTGAATGAAACAACAGCAAAGATCAATAAACTTAATGCTGGTTCTTTAAGAAAATAAACAAAATTGATAAACCATTAGCCAGACTCATCAAGAAAAAAAGGGAGAAGACTCCAATCAATAGAATTAGAAATGAAAAAGGAGACGTTACAACTGACACTGCAGAAATACAAAGGATCATGAGAGATTACTACAAGCAACTCTATGCCAATAAAATGGACAACCTGGAAGAAATGGACAAATTCTTAGAAAAGCACAACTTTCCAAGACTGAACCAGGAAGAAATAGAAAATATAAACAGACCAATCACAAGCACTGAAATCGAGACTGTGATTAAAAATCTTCTAACAAACAAAAGCCCAGGACCAGATGTCTTCACAGGCAAATTCTGTCAAACATTTAGAGAAGAGCTAACACCTATCCTTCTCAAACTCTTCCAAAATACAGCAGAGGGAGGAATACTCCCAAACTCATTCTACGAGGCCACCATCACCCTGATACCAAAACCAGACAAAGATGTCACTAAAAAAGAAAACTACAGGCCAATATCACTGATGATCATAGATGCAAAAACCCTCAACAAAATACTAGCAAACAGAATCCCGGAGCACATTCAAAGGATCATACACCATGATCAAGTGGGGTTTATCACTGGAATGCAAGGATTCTTTAATATATGCGAATCAATCAGTGTGATAAACCATATTAACAAATTGAAGGAGAAAAACCATATGATCCTCTCAATAGATGCAGAAAAAGCTTTCGACAAAATTCAACACCCATTTATGATAAAAACCCTCAGAAAGTAGGCAGAGAGGGATAGTGAAGGCCATATATGACAAACCCACAGCCAACATCATTTTCAATGGTGAAAAACTGAAACCATTTCCTCTAAGATCAGGAAGAAGACAAGGTTGTCTACTCTCAACACTATTATTCAGCATACTTTTGGAAGTTTTAGCCATGGCAATCAGAGAAGAAAAAGAAATTCAAGGAATCCAAATTGGAAAAGAAGAAGTAAAACTGTCACTGTTTGCAGATGACATGATACTGTACATAGAATATCCTAAATATGCTACCAGAAAACTATTATAGCTAATCAATGAATTTGGTAAAGCAGCAGGATACAAAATTAATGCACAGAAATCCCTTGCATTCCTATACAGTAATGATGAAAAATCTGAAAGAGAAATTAAGGAAACACTCCCATTTACCATTGCAACAAAAAGAATAAAATACCTAGGAATAAACCTACCTAAGGAGACAAAAGACCTGTATGCAGAAAACTATAAGACACTGATGAAAGAAATTAAAGATGATACAAACAGATGGAGAGATAGACCATGTTCTTGCATTGGAAGAATCAACATTGTGAAAATGACTATACTACCCAAAGCAATCTACAGATTCAGTGCAATCCCTATCAAACTACCAATGGCATTTTTCACATAACTAGAACAAAAAATTTCACAATTTGTATGGAAACACAAAAGACCCCGAATAGTAAAAGCAATCTTGAGAAAGAAAAACGGAGCTGGAGGAATCAGGGTCCCAGACTTCAGACTATACTGCAAAGCTACAGTAATCACGACAGTATGGTACTGGCACAAAAACAGAAATATAGATCAATGGAACAGGAGAGAAAGCCCAGAGATATACCCATGCATATATAGTCACTCTATCTTTGATAAAGGAGGCAAGAATATACAGTGAAGGAAAGACAGCCTCTTCAATAAGTGGTACTAGGAAAACTGGACAGCTACATGTAGACGAATGAAATTAGAACACTCCCTAACACCATACACAAAAATAAACTCAGAATGGATTAAAGACCTAAATGTAAGGCCTGACACTGTAAAACTCTTAGAGGAAAACATAGGCGGAACACTCTATGACATAAATCACAGCAAGATCCTTTGTGACCCACCTCCTAGAGAAACGGAAATAAAAGCAAAAATAAACAAATGGGACCTAATGAAACTTAAAAGCTTTTGCACAGCAAAGGAAAACTTATACAAGACGAAAAGACAACCCTCAGAATGGGAGAAAATATTTGCAAATGAAGCAACTGACGAAGGATTAATCTCCAAAATTTACAAGCAGCTCATGCAGCTCAATATCAAAGAAACAAACAACCCATCCAAAAATGGGCAGAAGACCTAAATAGCCATTTTTCCAAAGAAGATATATAGATTGCTAACAAACACATGAAAGGATGCTCAACATCACTAATCATTAGAGAATCGCAAATCAAAACTACAATGAGGTATCACCTCACACCTGTCAGAATGGCCATCATCAAGAAATCTACAAACAATAAATGCTGGAGAGGGTGTGGAGAAAAGTTAACCCTCTTGCACTGTTGGTGGGACTGTAAATTGATACAGCCACTATGGAGAACAGCATGGAGGTTCCTTAAAAAATTAAAAATAGAACTACCATATGACCCAGCAATTCCACTACTGAGCATATACCCTGAGAAAACCATAATTCAAAAATAGTCATGTACCACAGTGTTCATTGCAGCACTGTTTACAGTAGCCAGGACATGGAAGCAACCTAAGTGTCCATCAACAGATGAATGGATAAAGAAGATATGGCACCTATATACAATGGAACATTATTCAGCCAGAAGAAGAAACGAAATTGAGTTATTTGTAGTGAGGTGGATGGACCTAGAGTCTGTCATACAGAGTGAAGTAAGTTAGAAAGAGAAAAACAAATACCGTATGCTGATACATATATATGGAATCCCCCCCAAAAAAAAGTGGTTCTGAAGAACCTAGGGGCAGGACAGGAATAAAGATGCAGAAGTAGAGAATGGACTTGAGACACAGGGAGGGGGAAGGTTAAGCTGGGACAAAGTGAGAGAGTGGCATGGACATATATACACTACCAAATGTAAAATAGATTGCTAGTGGGAAGCAGCCGCATAGCTCAGCGAGATCAGCTACGTGCTTTATGACCACCTAGAGGGGTGGGATAGGGAGTGTGGGAGGGAGACACAAGAGGGAGGAGATATGGGGATATATGTATATGTAGAGCGGATTCACTTTTTCATAAAGCCGAAACTAACACACCATTGTAAAGCAATTAAAATCCAGTAAAGGTGTTAAAAAAAAAAATCTATCTGGTCTATTGTGTCATTTAAAGCTTTTGTTTCCTTATTAATTTTCTATCTGGATGATCTGTCCATTGGTGTTAGTGAGGTGTTAAACTCCCCCACTGTTATTGTGTTACTGTCAATTCCCTCTTATATAGCTGTTAACATTTGCCTTATGTATTGAGATGCTCTTATGTTCGGTGCATATATATTTATAATTGTTATATCTTCTTCATGGTTTGATCCCTTGATCATTACGTAGTGTCCTTCCTTGTTTCTTGTAACATTCTTTATTTTAAAGTCTATTTTATCTGATATGAGTATTGCTACTCCAGTTTTCCTTTGATTTCCATTTGCATGGAATATCTTTTTTCATCTCCTCACTTTCAGTCTGTATGTGTCACAAGGTCTGAAGTGGGTCTCTTGTAGACAGCATAGATCTGGGTCTTGTTTTTGTATCCATTCAGCGAGCCAGTGTCTTTTGGTTGGAGCATTTAATCCATTCACATTTAATGTAATTATTGATATATATGTTTCTATTACCATTTTCGTAATTGTTTTGGGTTTGTTTTTGTAGGTCCTTTTCTTCTCTTGTGTTTCCTACTTAGAGAAGTTCCTTTAGCATCTGTTGTAGAGCTGGTTTGGTGGTGCTGAATTCTTTTAGCTTTTGCTTGTCTGTAAAGCTTTTGACTTCTCCAGAGAAATCTGAATGAGATCCTTGATGGGTAGAGTAATCTTGGTTGTAGTTTCTTCCCTTTCATCACTTTAAATATATCGTGCCACTCCCTTCTGCCTTGTAGAGTTTCTGCTGAGAAATCAGCTGTTACCCTTACGGGAGTTCCCTTGTATGTTATTTGTCGTTTTTCCCTTGTTGCTTTTAATAATTTTTCTTTGTTTTTAATTTTTGTCAATTTGATTACTATATGTCTTGGTGTGTTTCTCCTTGGGTTTATCCTGCCTGGGACTCTGCGCTTCCGGACTTGGATGGCTATTTCCTTTCCCATGTCAGGGAAGTTTTTGACTATAATCTCTTCAAATATTTTCTTGGGCCCTTTCTCTCTCTCTTCTCCTTCTGGGACCCCTATAATGCAAATGATGGTGCATTTAATGTTGTCCCAGTGGTCTCTTAGGCTCTCTTCATTTCTTTTCCCTCTTTTTTCTTTATTCTGTTCCTCAGCAGTGATTTCCACCATTCTGTCTTCCAGGTCACTTATCTGTTCTTCTGCCTCAGTTATTCTGCTATTGATTCCTTCTAGTGTATTTTTCATTGCAGTTATTGTATTGTTCATCTCTGTTTGTTTGTTCTTTAATTCTTCTAGGTCTCTGTTAAATATTTCTTGCATCTTCTCAATCTTTGCCTCCATTTTTCTTCCGAGGTCCTGGATCATCTAAGCTATCATTATTCCAAATTCTTTTTCTGGGAGATTGTCTATCTCCAATTCATTTAGTTGTTTTTCTGAGGTTTTTTCTTATTCCTTCATCTGGCACATAGACCTCTGCCTTTTCATTTTGTCTATTTTTCTGTTAATGTGGTTTTTGTTCCACAGGCTGCAGGATTGTAGCTCTTCTTGCTTCTTCTGTTTGCCCTCTGGTCTCCTTAAGGTCTTTCTGATCCATCAGGTTTTTTAAAAAAGTAAGATATCTCAACAAAGTCTATATATGATATTATCATAATTGAGGGTTAAAAAAAGCCAGATTTTCAATTAACCAAAATACAGCATGATTATCATCCAGGAAATTATGGTAGTTCAATTCAGTAATGACTAGAACCTAGGGCTAGAGATTTTTCATAGAGAAAATCAGAGCTTTCATAGAGAAAATCAAAATTTTCATAGAGAAAATCAAAAGCTTTATGAAACATTACAAAATATGAAGAAATGTTTATAATATAAATGTTAAGAAAGATAATAAAACAATATACAAAATCTTGTATATATATAATGTACATGTTCCAAAATAACAATGTTGTCTACATTTGCATATATCCTGAGAATAAATATTGGAGAAAGAGAGAAATCAAGACAGAGCGAGGGAGCATATAGAAAAGTCTGGAAAGAAATACAACCAAATGTTAACAGTAGTTGTCTCTTAGAGTGATAATATTTAAGTTATTTTTGTTATGGGTGATTTTAATTTACATCTTTATATTTTCCTATTTTTATAAAATGTCTTCATTGAGCAAATATTACTTCTAAAATCAGAAAAAAAGAAATACTGTTGTCAAAAAGAGTCATTAGGAAGAAGGAAGCTACAGAATGTTTAGAAACATAATAAATTCATTTTTTTTTTTAATAAGAGACTTTTTTTTTAATTAATTTATTTATTTATGGCTGTGTTGGGTCTTCGTTTCTGTGCGAGGGCTTTCTCTAGTTGTGGCAAGCGGGGGCCACTCTTCATCGCAGTGCGCAGGCCTCTCACTATCACGGCCTCTCTTGTTGCGGAGCACAGGCTCCAGACGCGCAGGCTCAGTAATTGTGGCTCACGGGCCCAGCTGCTCCACGGCATATGGGATCTTCCCAGACCAGGGCCCGAACCCGTGTCCCCCGCATTGGCAGGCAGACTCTCAACCACTGCGCCACCAGGGAAGCCCTAAATTCATTTTTAAATGTTAGAAAACTACTGAAAATAAGCTTCTAATTAAGGGTGTAATTTTAAAACCTATTGTCATACTCCTTTAATATACTTTAATATACTTCAGAAGAAAAATAAATGCTATTTTGTCTAAAATATAGCTGATTCATGCATTATTTTTAAATTGCTAGTTATTAGTTAACTCCAACCAATCATTTCTGAAAGTTTGAAAGAAGACAAAGTGATAGAAACTCAGCATGTGTACACAGCAGAACCCCATTTCCTTCACTGATTGGATAGTTCCTCAGAGAAAAGAGAAAAGAACTCCTCAATATAGCAAAACTTATATCCAAACTAAGTCTTCACACACAGAGAAGGAAAATAATAACCAGATATACATAGAATTTGCCAGGTATTTAAACCAGCCATCTGGAGATTCAAGACTAAGAGTAGGCTTTATTTTCATGTATCTGAATGTGATCAATTGAATCATGATCCATTTTGCATCACACCTTCTCTCCAAGCCAACCATTCAATAAAAAGATGAGGATGACAGCAAAGATGACACTAGTGTCTTTACTGTTCATTCCACAAATGTCTGATGAGTATCTACCAAGTGCAAGGCTATCTTCATTTCTTCAGCAGTACGAAGATAAGACTATCAATTTCAGCTCCCAGGTAGATGGGAGGTGGGCTTTAGCATGGACTAGGGACAGTGTCCTGGGAGCTTACAGTAGGGGCAGATATGAGGGTCACTTGACCAAGGTCTGCAGAGCATAGTGTTAAGCAGAAATAATACGAAAGCCAAAATCAAAGTCAGGCTGACCAAGTGAATTGTCAGTCCAAAGGAGGGTGTAGGCTGAGAGGAGGACTCCTACTAGGAGTCAATAGGTAGAAACCAAAACAGAGAAGAGGATTCATAGGCTAGGGACAGGTGGAGAAATTTCCTGAGGCAGAGTGCATTCTGCATATAGCTTCATAGACCATGTTCTGCAATGTGGCCTGGAAGAGAGGTGGACAAACACAATCCCTGCCTTCAAGAAAATCACAGCTTGGCCGAAGATATAAGATCCATTTCATTCTGCACACTTACATGTCAGCTCCACCCAGCAGCTCCCTAAGCCTTGAAACATGCCTCAGTCAAACACTCACTTTGTGTTGTATGAATGGATGATGATAATGAAGATTATGTCAAAGAGACAAAGGAGGATGTAGATAAAGAGACAGGGCAGGGAAGTGGAATGCTCCAAAGACAAGGTGTCAAGACACCTGGTTCTAGTCTTTGGCTCTACTACTAACAAGGGTTAAGTTGGACAAGTCGTCTAAGCTCCAAGTTTCATGAAGGAATTGGAGCAGATAAGATCCCTTTTTTCTTCTTTTTCCTTTTCTCCATAAAATGAATTCATCTTTCTTAAATCAGATTGGAAATTTCTTCCTGATCCTGCCATTCTTCCAAATGTATTGAATAAATTCAAATATTTTATAACTCTTGGCCCTTTTAAAAATTAACTGCAATTGAAGCATCTGCTTGAACAGAGTTATTTAGGAAAAAAAAAAACAAAACACTTAAATCTAAGCAGTATCCTTGCAATATCTCCCCTGTGGATATGTAAACTTTTAACCTCTTACCTTGAATAGAGTTTCCACATTTGCCCTATTTAATTAATGATAAAAGTCAGATATGTCATTCCTTATACTTTATCCGTTAGCAGCATACTGTAAATTCCAAACAGAAAGACTGTTTTTCCCTTTCCACATTCTATAGTGATAAAGAAGTTACTGCTAGTTTATCAAAATAATTTATGCCTTAAAATTCCTCTAAGGGCAGAGAGAAAATAATAATGCCCATTCCAGTTTAGGCTTTGGTCTCAGCAGTTCCATTGGTATAGGATATGACATAGTAAGGAGAAAAAAATCATACATCAGTTTTAGTAATGTTATTACACATTTTTTTAAAAAATTCTAAATTTCAACATATATAATGTCTTTGATTTTGTTTGAACCACTGCTCCCTAAAAAATTAATTTAAATTTTTTCAAAGAGATTTTAAAACCCGTTTTGTTATCTATAATCGGTATCAAGATACAAGATTAAGTATTCACAAAAGGACAGATAAGGAGGATTTTCTATTTAAAAAAAAAAATCCACAACGGGAAGGAAAAAATAATTCAAATAAGGTAAAACAAAATTGGAAAGTAGAACACAGAAAATTCTAAAAGTCAACAAAATATTATGGAAAGATTCCAAACTGGCAAAAGTGGGAGAGTGATGATCCATTTTGTTAAATTACATATTGAAATAAAATTACTAATTTTCAGGGGATATTATTTCTAGTTTCATGCTCCACAATGCAATCATCTTGAAACCCCATCGGCCTTGATTAGCCAAATGAAGTTTCCAGAAAAGCTAATTTTGAAAAAAGGGAGGAAGGAACTTGTTGCTGAAAACAAAATAAAGCTTCACATCTGTGTCCGCATCTGAAGTTGTTCTGTAAGATCTGATAACTTGTTAGAAAGCAACTTTTTTTTTTTTCAAGACAGTGGATTTACATCATACATTTTATCTCTCCAAGGAAATTCTAATTACTGGTTCCAATCATTTCTGATTGATTTGCTTTTTATTCATCCAAGGTATTCTCTGCTCTATGATGAAATCAAGCCTTCAATAAAATTCCAAAAATTTGAGAACAATTTACAAGCTCCAGATGACTGAAAGTTTTCTCATGTCCGTTTGGCATTCAGAAGGAGAGTTTCACCAAATATATTCTGAAGAAGAATACATCTGGCACTCACTAAAACAAAGAACTCACCAGTGACATACTTGAGGCAAATTAATATCACATAAATGCAAAGTTGCCAATATTCTTTGAAGCCAAAGCTGCAATCCAACCTCCATGTATTTCAATGAGTCTCCTTCTAGCACAGGCCATCAGCCACATAGGTTAGTGTTTGGGGGTGTTTTAGCAATCAATTTACTAAACACATTATCTTCTGTGTAGAAGTTTATAATGGTGTGTGTGTGTGTGTGTGTGTGTATTAGAAAAGACTGAGCATGTGCTGAAAGCCCACTTAAATTCATTTTTTCTCTTGGCCTGATGCTGACTCCAATTCAGTAACAAAAGATAAGATAAAAATCAAAGAATTTTAGCACTAAAAAGACTATTAGAAACTATCTCTTCCAAGGACTTGTTTTAATAATGGCAAGTATATCAGAAATCCTTATGTGTATTTACCACAAGAATATTTTCTTGGATAATAATGGTAAACTTAGCTATTCAGAACTATTGAATTTTTAAGCATCAGTATGAAAGCAGCCCAAGAAAATAAATAATTTAATCAACATTATTCTTGCAAGACTATGTTACAGGGGCTATCAGTAGTCAGTGATCAAATTTTATCATGTCACTAAGAAATCTAGTATTTAACAAACGAACTCTTTTTATGAAAGGCAAAGACTTATACAGCCAAATATGGCTCAAGCATTGGCTTCTCTTTCAACAGATTCATAAGGGGATATACTTTCACAAACCAACTGGACCCAAATATTGCCTGATTTGGCTACATGGCCAAAAACTGTAGGCTATTTCTGCTATTCATGTCTTGGTCTCTAGGACACCAGGGTTACCCAAGGTTGGGCATAGTTAGCCAACACCTTAATCAGCTGCTCTTAGAACTGAGCCACACTGATAGGACATCTTTGATTTGGATGTACAGTCAAAAGCAGATGGAGACTTAAAGTACGTGCAGGCACTTCCCTGGTGGCGCAGTGGTTAAGAATCGCCTCCCAATGTAGGGGACATGGGTTTCAGCCCTGGTCCAGGAAGATCCCACATGCCACGGAGCAAATAAGTCCATGCACCGCAACTACTGAGCCTGCACTCTAGAGCTTGAGAGCCACAACTACTGAGCCCACATGCCACAACTACTGAAGCCCACGCACCTAGAGCCTATGCTCCGCAACAAGAGAAGCCACCGCAATGAGAAGCCCATGCACCACAACGAAGAGTCACCCCTGCTCGCTGCAACTAGAGAAAGCCCGCGCACAGCAACAAAAACCAAACACAGCCAAAAAATAAATAAATAAATAAAAGGAATTTAAAAAAATAAATCACGATGCGTAGTCATCGACATCTGTGAATCTCTTCTGAAATTGTCATTCTCCCCCCCACCAAACAGATCTTCAAATCTTTAAAATCTCAGATTCCCGTGGGTTCACAGCAATTTAGCAAGGTGAATTTATTGCAATCTCCAGTTGCAGTCCACTCAATCCACACGTCCAGTTTGAATCTCTGTAGTTGTACCACATTAAAGAATCATCCATGCTTCTGTTCTATCCCTGCAATCCTAGATATTCAGGTGGTGGTGGGGAGGGAGTAACATAGAGGAAACTTTAGAGCAGGCGTTCTTGCTACCAGACAGCTTGCTTTAGAACCCCTACTTTGCTGCTCACTACCTATATGACCAGGGCAAGGTACTAAACTGCTCTGTCTCAATTTCCCTTTTAGTAAAATAGGCATAATAATAGTGCTGTTGAATTAACACATGTAGCGCTTGCTTCAGTTCCTGACATAGTGTAAGTACTACATACATGTTAGCTATTACTATTTATTACCAGTAAGGAAGTATAATTTTATAAGCCACTTGAAATTCAAAAAATTAGGTATCTCAGAGCAATTTATTCAAAAAATACCATTGTCTTAGGACGCTGCTCAGGGTGGGGTCACAGATTTCCATGACCCAGTCATCAAACTGCAGTAAACTATGTGTCCAGACCCTGATTCCTCTAAATAGCCCATAAACTAGAGAGAGTTACACACAAAAACATGAAGCAATTTTTAGCCTTAATAACCTCTTTTATTCTATCATGCAATTAATCCGACTACCTGATTTAAGATAAGTCACTGTGATCAATAATAACAACAGCAGCAATAGCTATGTGCAAAGAACTGTACTAAGGGTTTTATGTGCATTTTCTTATTTAATACTCATAAAAATTCTATGAGATAGGAATTATCATTATCCCCATTTCACATGTGAGGAAACTGAGGCCCAAAAAGGGTTAAGTAACTTTCCCAAGTTCACACAGTCAGTGAGTGGCACAGCAGGACTTGAACCCAGGCTCTCCAGATCCAAGCCCTATACTACACTAACCCCTCATTGGGGGTTACCTTAGGGTGTGTCCATCATTCCTGAACCAATCACTGTGTCTATAGATTTGATGTTGATTGGCAGAGACTGAGTCACATGCTCACCAAAAAGTCACAGGAAAAATAAGCTCCATACAAATTGTATGAAGTGGAAGTACTCAAGGCCAAACCGTGGTGTCTGGATTGAAAGATAGTAAGAATAAGCAGGCAAAGGATACAGCAGTCCCCAATTATCCATGGTTTTGCTTCCCACAGTTTCAGTCACCCAAGGTGAACCACGGTCTGAACATATATGGAAAATTCCAGAAATAAACAACTCATAAGTGTTAAATTGCTGTGCCATTCTGAGTATCATGATAAAATCTTGAGTCATCCTGCTCCATCCCACCAGAGGTCCCCAACCATTGACATCACCTACATCCAATCATAGACATCAACATGGTTCGATGATCCAGGATCACCAGAAGCAGATGATTCTCCTTCTGACTTATTGTCAGAATGTCAATAGTAGCCTAACACTAAGTCACAATGCCTATTGTCATTCACGTCACTTCATCTCATCATGTGAGCATTTTATCACCTTACATCATCACAAGAAGAAGGGTGAATACAGTACAATAAGATATTTTGAGAGAGAGACTACATTCACATAACTTTTATTATAGTATATTGTTAAAATTGTTCTATTTTATTATTAGTTATTGTTGTTAATCTCTTACTGTGCCTAATTTATAAATTAAACTTTACCATAGATATGTATGTATAAGAAAAAACATAGTATATATAGGGTTCAGTACTATCCATAGTTTCAGCATCCACTGGAGTCCTTGGAACATACACCCCGTGAATAAGAGGACGACTATATAAATGAAATAAGAGCTCAGGGTGGATGCCCCAGCTCCTGGCCTGCTGTGTAGCTCACAGAGACAAACCTAAATCTAGAAGTCCTCACAGCCCGTGTAGAATGGGCGGTCTTCCAGTCAGAGAAACCTGGAATCGCAGGCTCAGTGCTCTTCATATCCTCAGGCTCATCGGCACACAGAAACAACGTAAACCACTACAGAAGACGATAATTCTGCCACATCACCAGACCTAATAGCCAGGTTCTGGACTTTGACATTATTGTTTTACTGACACTGGGCCATTTCTCCTTATTTTTTGGACTTAGGAGTTTTTCCTTTGTGTACACTTAGGGGCATTCTATGGGCAAAACTGGTCATGGCCTACCACTATAAGGGAATAGATGACGAACAGGCAAAAGCAATGTGACAAATACAGGAAAGTAGAATGTGATAACAACAGGCAAGTATCAATACAATATAGTAACTACAAATAAATGTTGTTACCCAGGTCAATGTGTGTGCAGAACTGACTCAAAGAAGTTGAGCAACTGCCATGGTTCCCCAGCTAGAGCATGGCAAAAGTCCAGGCAAGAACTCCTGAGATCTGTCCTATTTTCTTTCTACCACACCTTTTCTGTACACTTTTGTTTTTTTTTTGGCTGTACCACACAGCTTTTGGGGATTTTAGTTCCCCCACCAGGGATCAAACCTGGGCCCCGGCAATGAAAGCACCAAGTCCTAACCACTGGACCACCAAGGAATTCCCTTCTCTATACCTTTAAGTTTGCCTAGGACTGAGTGCTTTCCCAGGACACACAACTTTCAGTGCAAAAACTGGAAAAGTCCTGGGCAAACTGGGATGAGTTGATCACCCCGCCATTAATCCCTACGTAATTGTTCCATCTTCACTGCTTTCTTACTGAATTCATTTTTTCACAGATTTCACTTTCCAGTTGCCCATACCCAATAAAATATTATTAACCAGGTTTTAACTGCAAGACTTGTGGCTCCATGACTCAGTTAATTAAAGACGCTTGTGGGTCCTTGAGACTTCTAATTATTTTCAGGGATTTTTTAAAAAAGGGAAATAGTAAAGAAAACATAATAATACAAGTTTTTCTTTGTGATACATGTAGTATAATAGCTGGCAAACTGGGAAATAGAGGGCTCCCTTATAAAAGCTGATCACTGGTTATTTTACAAATGCTGTGAAGAGAAGCCAGAGTTGCCTTCCTGAGGCAGTGACTATTAAAGGAAGATCTCAAGTCTTAAATCTTTGAAAATCACAAACACACACACAAAGGTCAGGGGATGGAGGGGGACCCAGAAGCTGATCCAAGCAGAAGTGGTTGGAATGCTCAGCTTGCCCCAGGACAGAAAGCCTGGGAATCTCTCCCAAGAGCCTCTCCCAAGAATCAGCCAAGGCCTGCCACTCTGGGGTGCAGGACACAGGTACAACACATCACAAGAGCCAGAGCTTCCGGAGTAGGAGGCTTCCTCATGCTAGCAGCAAGACATTTTCTGCTCCAAGTAACTGAACACCTGACTCAAACTGGCTTGTGCCATAAGGAAATACATTACACCTCACAAAACTGGGGTGCAGAGGCAGGACAGAGTTTGCTTTTGGCTGATTTGGAAGCTCAACAATCAGGGCCACATTGTGACTTTCATTGTCCCTGGGCACTTTTGCCTTCATGGGCCCCTTTCTCCATACAAAAATTATATTTTACAACTGCAATGGTATAAGGACAAATATAATCCAGACTGGATGATATTTATTTTTTCCTTCTGACTTTAAAAATTAAAACTTTGTGGAGGACCCCTAAAAGTATCATGAGTTCTAGGGTCACTCGGCCCTCTGAACAATCCCTCAAGATCCAGGTTCTCTCCATGTGATTGGCCATGCGTAGCATGTATCACCTTTATGCTCAGGCTGGCTACCCTCCAGGCTGTACTATGGCCGCCAGTGGCAACTGAGGCAAAGGGCTCCACTGTTCTCCTCCACTGTGAGCACGGAAAGCCTTTTACCTAGGAAAGAAATCCTTCCTTTCAGTTCTGATTGGTCAAAGTGGGACAATGGGCTACACTGAAACAATAGACAGAAAATGCCGTTCCTGATTTCATTACCTTAGACTAGTCAGGAGATACCCTATTGTAAGGAATACCTAAATAATCCTGGGTTATATTAGGATAGAGGAACGGTCTACTACAGCCCATCATATTATATATTGTAATACCTAAGAACAATCATTCACATGTATTTGATATTTGATTGATGAGTTTCTTTCTCAATCCCCACAACCTTAAGTAGAGTGTGTTATCCTACCCATTTTACAGAAGCAGAAACTGAGGTTTATAGAGCTTACAAGATTTGCCCAAGGTAAGATTTTGTAAATAGTACATAAAGAGGACAAAACATAAAACAACAAAAAAAGTTAGACTTCATCAAAATTTAAAATGTTTGCTCTCAGAAGACAGCATTAAGAAAATGAAGAGGCAAAGCAAAGACTGGGAGAAAATATTCAAAAAATATATATTTGACGAAGAACTCGCAGGGAGACTATATTTTTTTAAAAAAAAACTCTTACCACTAATAAGACAAAAAACCAAAAGTAAAGAAATGGATGAAAGATTTGAATGGGCTCTTCACAAGAGAAGACATAATGATGGATGATAAGCACACAAAAATGTTCAATATCATTAGATATCAGAGAAACGTAAAATAAAACCACAGTGAGATGTCACTTACACACCTGCCATAATGGCTAACTTATAAATTCCTGACAATATCACATAGAATTTCACATATTGCTGGTAAGAATGTAAAATGGTACAGTCACTTTGGGAAACATTTTGGCACTTTCTTATAAAGTTAAACATACCCATACCATATGACCCAGAGGTCCCACTCCTAAGTATTTACCTAAAAGAAAGGAAAACATATGTCCACACAAAGATTTCTACATAAATGTCCATGACAGCTTTATTCATAAACAATCCAAATATCCATCAACAGGTGAACAGATAAACAAACCAGGGTATATCCACACAATGGAATACTAGTCATCAATAAAAAGGAATGAACATCTGATACACCTAACAACAAGGATGCATCTCAAAGGCATGCTGAATGAAGGAAGACAGACACAAAGAAGTCCATACTCTAGGATTCCATTTATATGAACTTCTGCTGAGAAACGGCTGCAGGGGACCGAGAGTATAAGCAAGGAGACCAATTAGGAGGCTGTAGTAATTAGCGTGGAAGGTGGTGGTGGCTCAGGCCACTGTGGTCATGAACGAAGTGATGAGAAGTGGTTCAGTTCTGGATACAGTTTGAAGATGGAGCCAACAGAGGTTTCTGAAGAATTGAATGCAGGGTGTGTGAGAAAAACAGAAATCAAGGATGACTCTGTGATCTCGGATCTGAGCAAACAGAAAGATGAAATTGCTCTTCACTGAGATGGTGAAGCAGGTGGGTATAGCAGGTTGGGAGAGAGGGTGAGAATCAGCAGACCCGTTCAGTTTGAAATATCCATTAGGTGTACAGCTGAAGATAGCAAGTCAGTAGTTGGATGTACAGGAAGAGTTCCAGGCTGAGAATAGAAATTTGGGAGTTTTAACTCACTTTTTCTGGGGAAAGGGCTGAAGACAGGTAAAAAGAATTCAAAAAGTAGAAGAAAATGTCTATCTTTTACTGTACAAAAGCAAAGATCCAACTTTTTAAAGTCTGGAGGTCATTAATGATTGGGAAAACAAACATTTGAATTTTGGTACCAAAATCTTCAGTACTGTTAGCAAAACCCTATGTACTAAAGTAAGGTTCAGGCTCGTGAAGCTCCTCTGATCATGTCCAATATTGTGTGGCTTGCAGCCAAACTGGCAGGGTTGGCGACCCACTGCATACCCCAGAGATATGGAGAGAGGCTTCCACCTGGCAGCCTCTCTCTCTTGCCCTCCCTACCATCTCCCTGTCCCTCCTTTGGTCTGCAGGGAAGGGGAAGGAGCTGCTGAGATCAGAGTGAGTACCTTCAGCTTGCATATTGTCTTATTTGTCTTGTTCATGAAACCGTATTTGCTTCAGAAGGCATGACTGCCTTGGAGGCAAACTCTTAATCTGACTTTAGAGTTAGAGCTTTCAAAGATAACTGCAATCTGTGTGGTAAGATTTGAAGAAGCCAGAAAAAATATTTTTTTTTTCTGTCCAGATTCCTGAAATTCCACCATTAGTGTGAAAGGTGAGAGTGAAATGCCCAAAGTTGAATGACCAGTACTGGGGACTCCCACAAGGGAACCGGGGGAGAGAAGAAAAGCAGTAGATGAGACAAGGGGCCCATAAAAAAGGGGGGTTTGAGAGACCAGAAAACAACCCAAGGTCACGATCTTGTGAGTGTGAGTTCTACCTGACCCATCCCCAAGCCCTCGTACATAGTAAGTCACAGATACTGGTGGAATGAATGAATTCTCTTTTTTCTACCTTTGAGGAAGCAGGCACTTCCCCACCCTTCAAAAAAAAAAAAAAGTATTTTAAAGAAAAGGCGAAAGAACCAGTTCTACGAATGGAGTTAATTTACTCTCCTAGGATTCACCTATTGGGGAAAAATAATAATAATAATAATAATAATAATAATAATAATAATGATGATGATGATAATAATAATAATAATAATGATAATAATAATAATAATAAGCAATTTCTCAGGACGCTCACAACAAGCTCTACTAGGAGAGCCTTTTTCCACTCCGCGGCGCACGAGAAATTGCCCGGGAGGCTGGAGCATCACCAAGGCCGATTCAAACCCCAAACGTCACATGCCAAACGTGCCATCTTCTGCCTGGAGTCCCGGCGCGTCTGGGAACGAAGAGTGAGGGGCTGGCAGGGGAGGGCAGGCGGGTGGTGGAGAGCCCCTGTAGGAGGGGGCGCAGACCCAGCTGCGCAGCGCGCACTCCCGCCCGGTTTGCAGCCCTCGGCTCAGCCCTTTTGCGCCTCCCTCAGCTCTCTCCTCCGCCTCCCTTCGCCCTCCCCTTTCCCTCCTTTTCTCCTCCTCCTCCTGCCGCCGCCGCGGCCGCTGCCAGACCTCGCCAGTTCAGACCCACGGGGCTGCCCTCCCCTGCTCTCTCCCCTCGCTGCCCGGGCCCGGAGCGCAGCGCGGCCGCGCAGGTAGGAGCCCCGAAGCGGGGGTCACACCAGCGCGCCCAGTGCCCGCGGGGCCGCGCGTCGAGGAGTAAGTGGGGTGACCTGAGGGGTGCAGTGGACCTGAGAACTGCCCCACACTGTGCAGGATCTCTCAGGCAGAGAGGGAGGTGGAGGTGTGTGGTCTAGGAATGCGATCTGTCAGCATGTGCGAGTACGGGGTGACATCTGTTTGGATGGGCATGTGTGTGCGTGCCGACAATCAGCCGACAGGGCTTTGCCCATAAACAGGGTTTTGAAAGTTTCAGGGGGCCAGAGATTTAAGCCGCACCTGGATTCCACGGGAGCTGGTTAGAAACTGGAGCGCTGAGCAGCTCCCCGGGGACGGCCGCCTGATAACATACAGTTGAGAAAGGGGACCTCGCCTCCCTGGGGGTGCCTGGCCGGCTGCCCTGAAATTGGTACTTCGGGCCGCTGTGTGGTTGCCCAGTTCCGGCCCTAGGCAGCCCCGATCCTGAAGGTAGCATTTCGGGGGCCGAGGGACTGATAAGGCACGAGGGCATGAGACGCTTTGGGCTGCTCCTCTACACAACCTGGGGGTTTTAAACAAAGCTGCGCAAAGAGAACGCCTGGAAATGCCACTTTGAGAGTTTGCGCTGGGGAATGTAAGAAGGAGCTCTGAAGGGCAGGTATTCTATCCTAGGGGAGGAGATTGCTCCACGAGTTTTGTTCTGGTGTTTTGTTTAAAAAAAAAAAAAAAAGAAGTTTGAAGCCAAAGTAATTCATATTTGTTCACAGGTTTTTCTGCTGAGCTGTGCAAGGAACTTAACTAGCTGGAGGTGAGCTTATAGGGAAAGCCTTAACGTTCAAGGGAATATGAGATTTGCTGCCCCACTTCAACCCTCGGGAAAAAATGAACCGTCTCCTTTGAAATTAATGACACCGTACTCTTTCTCTTTCACTCCCTTTCTCGAGCCTGTTGTGTAGGTGCAGTATAAAATGCACGCTGTATATCTTTTGTATATATTTCAGCGAAGCCGGACAGAGTAAAGTGAAATGTAATTCTGCAGCCGTTTTACAGTCTTTGGTGCCTCGTTTGGCCAAGGGAAGGCTGAGGAGGGGGAGGGGACATGAGAAAGTAAATTGGAAGTTGGGTATGATGGAGCCTCAGCCTCCTCCGCCTTCCCTATCTTGCTTGTTACTTTACAGTTGAAGTTTTATTTCCCCGGCAGCAGATACTAAGCATCGGTTTGTGCTGTGTTTTCTTTGAGATTCACGATGGTGAAAGCCCTTTTCCTAATTATGCTGACTCTGGCGTTGGTCAAGTCACAGGACACCGAAGAAACCATCACGTACACGGTAAGGGGTGATGGAATTTGAGATAAGTGCGGTTCATAGGGATTCTGTGGCACAAGGGAGACTTTATCCACTCCTGCCAGTCTATGTGGGCTGTTCGCTGTGGCGGATAATAAACGTTAGCAAGTTTCATGTTTAAGATTCGTTGTAAATTGCCTGTCCTTTCAAAACTTCACTTAGTGTAACGAGGTGGATGGACCTAGAGTCTGTCATACGGAGTGAAGTAAGTCAGAAAGAGAAAAACAAATACCGTATGCTAACACACACATACGGGATCTGAAAAACGGTACTGATGAACCTGGTGGCAGCGCAGGAATAAAGACTCAGACGTAGAGAATGGACTTGGTCGGGGCGGGGGGAGCGGGGGGTGGTGCGGGGGGGAGGGGGAGGAGCTGGGGCGAAGTGAGAGAGTAGCACTGACATATATACACTACGAAGTGTAAAATGGATGGCTAGTGGGAAGCTGCCGCATAGCACAGGGAGATCAGCTGGATGCTTTGTGACCACCTAGAGGGGTGGGATAGGGAGGGTGGGAGGGAGGTCCAAGAGGGAGGGGATATGAGGATATATGTATACATATAGCTGACTCACTTTGTTGTACAGCAGAAACCAACATTGTGAAGCAATTATACTCCAATAAAGATATTAAAAATACAACAACAAAAGTTCTCTTAGATCACCATTTGAGACAGGGACCAAAATGCAAGGATTTGTGCAAGGCCAAAAAGGGAAACCCCTTTAAAACAAAACCCAAAGTAAGCTACATGTTTCTGACATATTAAACAAATTAATGGGTATAAGTAATTGGAAAACCTGAATTCCTATATACATGCAGATGAAACCAAAACTCAAGGAGTAAGACAAGTCAAATAGGAATGTTAAATATCACAAAAGCCCATCACCTCATTTGTGCATGTGACTTATGTTCTCATGTAAGTGGACTTCCTTGACTTCATAAAGGCTATTATTCATTTACAGTATAACTGATAACTCATATAAATGCCATTCAGATAGACTTTACGTGTTACCAGGATGTGATATTTGGTAAAATGGTTTTAAAATGCATTTTATGAAATTTGGTTTTGCATTTTCTAATTAGCATATCTGATATTTCCAAATAATTTTGATTATTAGTTAATTGTATGGATATAACCAACATTTAATAAAATATTGAATATATCATCTAACCCCTCCCACTGCCAGGAATGGATATGGTGAGAACAGAGGGCAGTGCTTACCTCACTTCTGGTGAGTTTGTTTGCACCTCTGTTTTGTGTTTTCTAGTCTTTAATCAGTGTTGTGAGGCAAATGACATTTGTCCTGGATCAGAATATGAAAAACATATTTTTCTGCTTGCTCCCAATTTAAAATTAAGTAATCTTACTCAAAAGAATGTGAAAAATTTTTCAAAATAAAACTCTTAAAAGTGAGCTAATGTCAATTACTGATAATAAACATTATCTCACTTTTTTGATATTATCCCTAGAATGTTAGTATTCATCTAGCAAATATTCCTTGTTGTTTAGATCAGATATAAATCAAATGGGGTTTAATATAAATATTTTGTTAACTTAATGGTAAATGTAGTTGCTTCCTCTGCTGAAGATAAATAAAGCAAGATAAATGAATACATGTGTTGTTTATCTTCAAATGAAATTGTTTTGTTATTCAGGCTAAACTTACTACCTTCTTAGGGAGCTAAAATTAAATTAGCTACCCACTTTTATATTCATCTAATAAAAGATTTTATTGCTTTTACAATTGCTTATCTTGTACCCCCTTCCCATTGCTAATCACCTAAATCTTACTCATCTTTAGCAGAGAAAGTTCCCTGTGGATTAAACACTGTAGTTTTAAGACCACTAACTAGGGTTCATCATATAACAGGTTTCCCAAATATGACACCCTTTTTGTGCTAAGACTAGAGCTATTCTCTTTTGAATTGTGTATGCCTATTAGTTCATGGCTAAAGGACAAAATGTAGCTATATTTTTAGTAATTCCACTGTGGAGACACTGTCTCCTTTCATCCTCACAGCAAAGTATGAGGTAAGTGACATCCTCTTCCTTCTGCTGATAGTGGAACTGAAGATCAGAGAGGTATCTAACTTGCTAAAGACTACACAGCCAGTAAGTGGTGAAACTAAATTCACTCTAGGCTTGTTTAATAGTAGATCCATATTGAATGTACTGGAACTGAAGACCTAAAACAAACTGCAAGTCTTCTCTATTTAGCATACAGATTTATTCAAGTGCACTGTCATTTTGCCTGGCTTGAAAGATACTTTTCAGAAGGATGGGTTCATATCCACAAGATAGCCTCATATTCTTTCATGTTAAAGATAGGGTCCATTCAGTTATTCACTCATCAAGTATCTGCCGTGTGCCTAAGCAATGCTCATCACTATCAAAAGAATTTAAGTTTACTTGCTTACTAAAAAAATTCAGACCTTAACCTTAGGGAATTTATCCTGGGAAAATACTTTTGAAAAGTACAAAGTATTATACAGATTATACATGTTGCTAAAGAAATACAAAAGCAAGGAGGTAATTAATGTTCATACTGGCATATTGAAGGAGGTAGAACTCTGTGTTGGTTCTTGAAGGAAGTGATGACTTTGGATTATTCTAGAAAGGCTGAAGAGGCAACTGAATCGGAAAAAGTGGCATAATCAAAGGCTAGAAGTGAAAACAGCCAAGTCAAGTCCAGGAGGTGACAACAAGCTAGGTAGTGGGGAGAACCTAGAGATGGCAATAGTGGGAGATGAGAGGTCTACAGGCCACTGTGAGCTCTTAGATGGAGGGGCAACGTAACCAAGAGAGCAAAGAAAGATTGTCATGGAGGCTTGTGTGCAGCATGTAGCGATATGGCGACCACTTAAGGAGACTTGCCTACTCATGAGGCCAGGAAGGCTTACACCAACGTGGGAGAGATAGAAGTGGAAACAAAGTCAGCAGAGCTTGAAGGAAAATAATTGGAAAAGTTGATGTTAAAGTTGTAATCCTGGGTGCTAAGAAAGGTGGTAGTGCCTTGGACACTGTTGGGGAAACTAGAAAGAATTAGTCTGGGAGATAAAGTGAGTTTAGTTTTCACCCTGTTAAGTCTCAGAAATCAGTAAAATACCTAAACTCATCTCTCTGTCTCCATTCAGCTATATAAGTAAATTTACTATTTACTTACTTGGCTCTTACAAAAGAATTTAAGTTTATTTATTTGTTTACTTTTGCTCAATCCTTCCTGAAGCCTCTTCCTCAAATCTGCATCTGATCAGATGTTTTCTTGAGCTTAAAATTTCTTCAGAGGCCTCATCACTTATACCAGCGTTTCTCAAGAAGTAGCCCATAGATGACTTGTATCAGAATCACCTGAGATGCCTGTTAGGAATTCAGATTCCAGGCCCCCAACCAAACCTACAGAATCAGAACCTTTGGTTGGGCCCAGGAATCTGCATTTTAACAAGCACCAGAATGAATCTTAAGCATAATGGAGCTTGAGATTCACTGACCTTTAAGGTAGAATTCAGTTTCTGTCTATCCCAAAGAAAGGCTTCCCAGGTTTGGCCCTGCCTACCTCTCTAACCTCGCTCCACCCACCCAGGAATACTTGCAGCTCCTTCCTTCTTTAACAACTTTGCGCCTTTGCTTACGTGGTCCCTCATCCTAGACTCCCCATATCTCCCTGGAAAAAAGTCCTGTAAGGCCCAATTCACTTGTAACTTTGCCCATAAAGCCTTCCCTTCCACCCTGTCATGTCCACCCACAGCCCTGGGTAGGGTCCATCATTCCTTCCACAGGCAGACTTGTGTCACGACACCTGACATCTTGCTCCAACTTATCTACCTGTCTGTCTCCTCTTCAGGCCTGTGAGCTGCTTGAGAACAGGAACAAGGTATTAATCATCTTTGCTTTCCTAGGGACTAGGATGGTGCCTGGTGTGAGAAGGTAGTTGACAGATGGTTCCTTCAGTGAGTGAACTAGAGAGGACCCGTAGGAACTAAAGCTAGGAGGCAGGCCATGGTGTGAGAAGGAGGCTCAGGACTCGACTGAATAGGAATGATAAGGAAAGCCAGGTCTGGAATGCTCTAAGAGGATTTGGAGAGAGAGAGGAAATTGTCAAGGGCTGAAAAAAAGAACTCAGCTGAATTTTTTTTTTTTTTTTTTTTTTTTTTTGGTAAAATTTGCAGTGTGGAAGAAGGGGCAAATAAAGCAAAAAAGCAGTCAGAGAGATTGCAGAATATTAGTATTGGGACAGAGAGAAAGGAATTCCAAGAAGATGGTTATGGGCAACTGGACCCAACGCAAATACAACAAAAGAGTTGAGACAGCTGGTGATTGAGAAGGGATCCCTGAAGCGGTCCAGTGCACAGATGTGTCTTTTTTAAAAAGCTACAGAATGGTAAACTACCCATCTCATCATTTATCTAGGACTCTAGCACAAAGATTGTTGCCATAAGTATGAAGCTTTTAGAGTGACTTCTCAGAGAATGGATACTCAATTAACTGTCTCCTGGCCCCATCTTGATGTTTTCTTCACAGCAATGCACAGATGGATATGAGTGGGATCCTATAAGACAGCAGTGCAAAGGTGAGTCAACTTTCAAAGACCTCCCATCTGAACATAGCTCTCTGTATCCATCTCATATGTCCTTCATGTCCTGCCTGTATTATACCCAAAAGGCATAAGCATATATTTACATGTTGAGTTTCCTCTCTAAGAAGATTCCTGACTTATTTTATTACTGACCACAGATATTGATGAATGTGACATTGTCCCAGACGCTTGCAAAGGTGGAATGAAATGCGTCAACCACTATGGAGGATACCTCTGCCTTCCTAAAACAGCCCAGATTATTGTCAACAATGAACAACCGCAGCAAGAAACACCATCAGCTGAAGGTGCGGGTGCAGCTACAAATGCAGCTGTGACCTCTAGTACAGGCACTGGGGGTGTAGCAGCCAGTGGCATGGCAGCCAGTGGAGCGGTGCCTGGGGGTGGTTTTGTCGCCAGTGCTGCTGCTGAAGTGCAGACTGGCCGAAATAACTTTGTCATCCGGCGGAACCCAGCTGACCCTCAGCGCATTCCCTCCAACCCTTCTCACCGGATCCAGTGTGCAACAGGCTATGAGCAGAGTGAGCATAACGTGTGCCAAGGTAAGCATGACTTTCTGTGCTAATGAGAAAGTTCTTGCCCAGGTGCACCTGTGGTGAGGATGACAACAGCTCATATTTACTGAGAGCTTCCCACTCGCCAGACTTTGTGCTAAGTGCTTTGCCTGCATTATCATATTCAATCATCACAATAGTCCTAAAAGGTAGTTGCTGCCAGTACCATCATCATTTTGCAAATGAGGAACTGTGTCTCAGTGGTCATCAGTGGTTCTCAACCTTAGCTGCACATATTTAGGGTCACTTGGGAGCCTTTAAAACTTCTCCATGTCCAAGCCACACCCCAGCCCAATTAAATAACAGTCTCTAGGGGGTGGGTTCCAAGAATCAGTATTTTTTTAAAGCTCCCCATGTGGTCCCAGTGTGCAGCCAAGTTTGAGAACTAGGGGTCACACAGGTGGTGAGTACAGAGTCAGCGTTCAAACCCAGACAGATGGGGCCAGAGTCACAGCTGTCAAAAGGAGCAAATTATTCATTTGGAATTTGAAATTGTGCTGTCAAGCTCCTCCACAAATGTCCCCCTTTAAGGTCTCAAACTTTCTTTTTATTGAACTTGCCACTGACTTGTTTTCCTCACAGAGGAATAAAGAAATGGGACTTCTGCTTCTCATTACCTTTGAGGGAGTCTCCCCCACTCACATTTATATCTATTTTTAAGCTCTCGTTTGAGCACATTTCGCTTATATCACTTACACCATGGCACCGTCCGCCTGGGTTTTTCTGTTTATTTTCACAAAGAGTACACATCACTGTGTATTCTATAAACAGCTGTAGACTCATGCTAGCAAAGTGATAAGAATCTTGGGCTTTGAAGACATGTAGGATATTAACTAACTGGACTGTGCTAAGGGATTTTCTTCCTCTTTGCCTACTTAGCAAACCCTTTTAGATCTGCCTAGCATGGCAGTAGAAGCTCCAGACTACTTTTTCACTACCAGGGGCTGACTGGGTAAACCCCATAAGACACCATAAGTGCCTGGTACCCCCTGGCCAATGGAAAGGGCCCAGGAGTTCTTACCTTCTACCTGCCTGAATGAGGAAGAGCACCTTCCTCCCTCAACACTGAAGGGTTCAGCTGGGGTCACCTAGCTGCTGCATTAAGTGAAAGAAGCAACTGCTGGTCCTCTAGAATGCTGCCCCTTATTCACCAGTGTTGAGTTTTATCTTCTGCATAAAATATAGTAGATTTTAAATGGTTTATAAATGAAGTAAGGAAACCTATCAGGCTCTGACTTTTATTATTTTATATTTTGTGTTCAAATTTTAAGTATCCCACATCAAGAGCTAACCCATGCTGTGATGGTGTCACTTTTCAGAGAACCTATCATATTAGCATCTGTTTTGTGTTACTGTCATGAGTCAGAATTCCAATATTGATGATGAATGCTTCAGCATCTGCTTGATATTCAGATATTTAATTTAAGGATTATGTCAAAGAGATAACCTCATGAGGTTATTTATATATATAAATAAATAGATATTTACAAATAAATGTATATTTATATAAAATATATATGGTGTGTGTATTTGAGTGAATACTGGTTTTAAAATACCTTGAATTTATTTAAGATACCAACTTTTAATTGTGTTATTTAAATATATAATTATATTGGAAGGTTTGGTGGTATTTTTCCTGAAGCTGAAAAGTTTTACTGAAATTTTTGAAGTATTGACTTTTACATACTGAATTATTCTTTACACTTCAGATGTATGTTTTAATGGTACTTAGGAGAAGAAAACCCAGGTAAATGAATGGATCATTTATCAGAAACTGTCAAAGTAGTTTATGGTCCACCATTGACAGTTGTGGTTGAAAGCAAGAACAATGCCTAGAATCGAATGAAAAATTTCTAGAATAAAACTTATTCAGGATTTACAACATGCCTTGGTTACAGTAGAAACTGTATAATAAAAAGTGAATAATAAAAATGAAATCCTATTTAATTTTTCTTAAAGATTTAGACTATCTTACAAAGTAAGTTACTTTTAAAATATTTATAATCCTTATTTCTTTGGGAATTTCTTTTAATTTTAAGCTAAAACTATTAAATGCTTATGGTAGATGCTAAATACATATTCATTGATTGTGTGCACACAGGGCATTTCCAACCCAAACTGTTTTGCATAATTCAACTAATTTCAAAAATTTGGGATTGGGGGTCTGTATCATTAAAAGTAGGGTTAAAAGTTTTGTGGATGACTTAAGGCTTAAGTTGGATTTCTTCCCACCTCACAATTTTGCAAAGTGCCCATAAATGTGGACTGACTTAATTGTTGATAAAAGGGGGTTATTTCATATGATAACAACAGGATAATCTGTCTAGGGAATCTGACTAACATAAGTCAAGTCACACTTGTGCCCGTTTATTATTGAGCTAATCAAACATGCAGTCCAGTTTCTTCTGATTGCCTGCAGATGTATGACATTCTCATTCCAGGCCAGCAGCACAAAATAATATTTTATAACCATGTGAAAGTGTGGGGACCTCCGCTTGAAACAATAATGTGCTCCAAGGACCTACATTACTGACATCATTGTGGAGTTTGAGGAGCCTTCTGTTTTAATAAAGATCTCCACTCCCTTTTAAATGTTGCATACTTATGACCAGTAATCCAAACACATTTACCATGGTTGCTGGATCAGAATAAATGAATGCCTGTAGATGGGTTGTGTTTGTATTAAAATTATTTCTTTTTCCCACATATATTTTTCAACAGGTACAGTTTATCATTACATAACTTAAAGCTGAGGACATTTTTAATGTAATGGCTGAAATCTGAACTGTGTTTCAGTGTTAAAGTCAGTCGTGCCTTTGAATGCACTATTACCAATCACAGTTGCCACCTAATTTAAATATCACTAGATATTTTAAAATGTATTCTATTTTAGGGACTCCCCTGGTGGTCCAGTGGTTAAGACTCTCAGCTCCCAATGCAGGGAGCGTGGGTTCAATCCCTGGTCGGGAAACTAAGATCCCACATGCAGTGCGACACAGCCATAAATAGATAAATAAATAAATGTATTCTATTTTATAAATATATTTTTAACCAGCTTCCCATGTTTTAACATTTAGTGAAAACATGATCCTTTAACTTTTATTCATCTATTTGTCCAGAGTTTTTCAATTTTGTGCAAAACCAAGGGGTTTAAAATATAACATCCAAATATCAATTCACAGTAAGCAGTTTTTCTCAGGTAATTTTTGCCAACTGAGCGTGATACTGGGGAGGCCATTCACACAGAGAATTTCAAAGACAGGTCCCATCTTTGGCAGCTATCGCATTACATGAAGATCATTTCAGTGTTACATACCTGGAGTCATGTAAAAATTAAGTTTTAGAAATTATTCATTTCTCCATGAAATATTATCTACCTCAAAGACAAAAGATATTCATCTGCTCCAAAAGGAAGTTGGATCTTTAGTGCATAGTCACTATGTTATATTCTTCAAGGGATATGGAGTTAGAAATCACTAGTTCAAGCTGAGAAAGAATTTTTTTTATCATACATAAGTTTCCAAGAGCCCCATTCTTGTAGGAAAAAAAAAAAATCATTTGGGAACTGGCAAATAAAAGAAAGCATCAATTGCCCAATTCAAAGGAATTTGTTCACTTAATTGAACTTTCAAAAAATTAAATGTAGAATATTTTGCATAGCTGGTAATTAAGTCATTACTAACCTCATGCAGGGTTTACAAGTATCGTTACTAACTTGCTAAAGAAACCATACCATCAAAAAATGAACTTGATACAAACGTCTAATGAAGCTGATTGTGGAGCCAAATCCAGAGTGCAATACCTGGCTTGTGTTATATAAGGTATAACTGAGAAATGTGAAAGCATACCCTAGAGTTTCCAACCATCCCTGTCTACCCAAGATGTTCCTGGTTTGAAAACTTAATGTCCCACATCGCTGGAAATGCTTCAGTCCTGGGAAAATGGCATTGTGGATCACCCTAGCAAACCCCCAATAACCAAATGTCCTGCACATCACAGCCAACAGTGAAAAAGTCGAATGTTAGAGCCACTTTTTCAGGTTAAGGCATTGTTTGTCCAGTAAGACTGTTTTTTCAATTTGTTTTGAACTTTGAAAAACCATATTTCATTGATCTTCATGTACCTGGACAGAGCCTTTCTTTGCAGTTGTCAGGATCCCGCCAGTTTGTCAGTTTCCACATTGTTCTAGATTGCATGTGTAGGATACCTATACATTAGCATCTACATACTTAGATACATGTCATACCATAGTTAGCTCATCTTTCCTCATTTCCACTGGGAAAAATTTTACCACTCAGCTAAATTAAATACCATACTTCAATTATAAAGTTTTATTTGCCAAAAAGTTTTTTTTCAATTTTCAATAGTATTTTCAATGATTTTATTTGATTTGTATTATTATTACCTATGACACAGGAGCAACTGAAAAGCTAAAACTGTTGCCTTTTGGAAAGCCTAAAGGAATGAAAAAATTACACTCAGGGTTAAAAAGCTCTAAGCTCTTGGGGACCATCTATTATCCTCCTCACGTTTCTTTATAAACATAAGGATAACTAAAATACTATTTTGAAAAGGAAAAATGTTATTATCTATACATCTACTTTAAAAAAGAGAAACATGAACTAACATGTACAGATTCTCAGCTGCTAGAGATGTCTCTCTTCGGCTTCTTTCATTTGAAACTTAAATGATCACATATCCAAAAGGGGATTTATAAACTATAGTGTAATCAAGTAGCTTAGCATACTTGGCATTGTCATTACCAAACAACTTTCAAACACTACCCTTTTGCTGATCCTCACTAATGTCATTAGGGTCTCTGTTTTCTCCTGTTAGTTTTGTGAGGAAATGCCTAATTTTTGTTACATGTAATTATACAGCCCAGCGAAGAGCTTTGATCTCAGAAAATAGATATTTTGCAAAAGGAAGACTATAGTTGAGTACATTATGATATTAACAGAAAAGAAATATTTCAAGCACAAAGTAAAATGGATATTAACTTACTAATAGTTCATTGTGTTTAGTTGTTAATTACCTTTGAGTATCTGAAAATTCTCTAAGGCCATATAAATGGGTAGGAGTTGAGTTTATAGGGAAAACTTAATTACTTTTAAAATAAGCTGATGCAGTGTAATTGTATTGATTTCCTCCTGAAAAATCTAGCATTGTTTCATAATTTACTTTTCCAAACACTGTAGTCATAAAATTTCAGTTAATTTAAGACTCATTTTTAATATACATTTTATAGATAATATGTATATCTATCTGATTCATGCGTAGTCAGAAAATTCCTTAAAATTCCTTCATAAAAATGGAGTGACAATTATTTGAGGTGGAAGGATGGAAGAGGTCAATATGATCACTCTTCTGCAACAGAAGACTAAGTTGTATAACTGTTTAACTCAATGATTTTCAAAGTGTGGTCCCCAGATCAGAAACATTAGCATTATCCTGTAACTTATTAGAAATGCAAAATCTTGGGCCCCATCAGACCTACTGAATTGAAAACTCTGGGGATGGGGCTCAGCAATCTGTGTTTTAACAATTCTATGATTTTGATCCCTGCTGAAGTGTGAGAACCAATGGCCTAACTTAATCTTAACTTCAGGAAGCTGCATTCAGTTATAAAAACGAGAGGGCAAGGTCAGAATACTTTACGTGGGATATGGGAAGTAATGAAGAGAAAACATCTAAAATATACATTCTACTTATAGGACAGAATAATATTTCTATTTCATTTCTCTCACCTTTCTTGTTGTCATCACCAGTGCTCTGATCCCTAAATATTATTGGCCATGAGTCCTGGTTAGGACTATATCCCCAAACCAAGGACATATACGTGCAATCTAGAGGAAAAGGGGACATTTTAACCAGAAAACAAGAGATCTTGCACCTGTCTATAAAACCTGCAAGTGTGAAATACTATAATTGCCCTTAAATTGTCAGTAAGTGAAACTTGCAGTTATGTTTTGGCTATGGTAAGGATTGGTGCTGTGATACCCCTACCTTCTATAGGCATCCCCCTTATACTCAAGGCACAAACATTGTTGTTCGGAGGTTCAGTTCATGTAGAGTTGTGAAAGAGGAGGAGGTTGACTCTGATTTTGGCCTTAAAGTGTGTGTTGGTTACCAAAGTGATAGGAGATCCTTTCAATACCAGATGCATAGCTGACATCTCCTTTAGATTCTGTGAATATCATCAAATATTAGAAGAGTAGTCACATAAGTATCTTCTATTCAATTTAAACTTTATCAAAGATTTACTTCCCATCAAAGACAAGAAGATTCTTGTTAAAACTAGTTAACACAATCTGTAGAATGAACTTTCCTCTCCCCATAGAAGCAAAAAGAAGCAGATTAGACTAGAATTGCAAGCCTGGGTAACTTCAGGAATGTGCACTGGTACTGGCTCATTATTTCTTTCTCCAGCAGAAAATTTCAAACTATAGTCTCTGAAATCAACAAATTGCTCCATTTATAAAGATTGCCTTTGCACTTGTTGAATTATTGGCACAATTTTATTCTTTGAAACCAAAGAGTAAACAAAATTTGCCCCAAATGTGTTTGATTTTGTACGAAGGTACAAATAAGTAATTCATGCCACGTCTGAAATTTATTACCATGCTTCTTTTTCCAGGAGGTAACTGCAAATTGCACACTCAAAAATAAAACTGATCAAGAAAACTGCATTCAAATATTGGCAGAAGAAAACAGCTGTCATTGCAAGCATTTAGCCACAATTGCAGGCTTGTAGCTTGAACCTAAATGATTTGTAAACATTTAATAAAGATGAAGTGAAGGAATGACATGAAAGGAAGGCTGAGTGCCAGGATACTGGCAGCAGCATGAACAGCTTATTGCTGTCAATTTCAAATAACCACAAATTAAAGGAGGGACAGAGAGTGAATCAATGTTATGTAAATGTGTACAAAATGACTTAAAAACTTGAGATATTCGGCTAACTCAACTCAACTAACTTGAACTACCTCTGAAATAATTGTACATCCATACTAGTCAAGGGTAACCAGGCAATATCACAAGCGAAACTGATCAAACAATGCAAAACCATTCAGTTAATGTTCAATAAAATCCAATCAAATTTTAAGAACCACTTTCTGTTGTAAGGCACTTTGATAGAATAAAAGTAGAAGGAAGGAGTGGCCATTGTCCTCAGGGAACTGACCATCATTAACCCATGAATTATAAAATAACAATAAAAGAAGCAAAATATATAGCTCAGGAAAGTTAACACATGGGACATCACAGGAAGTACATAATGAATTGCCAAAAGTAGTAGCAAAACCAATATGTGATACAGGTATGCTTACAATTTATTAAAATCCACATTTAGACAGAAAAAAGAACATGTCCCCAGAAATGTGGTCAAGAACAAAAGCCTGGTTCCTCCCTGGAATGGAACATTTAGAAGAGAATGATGAGGGGAAGTTGAGAGGTCTGATGAGGAAATTAAGATCCGAATAGCGAGGGAAGTAACCATCTTATAGCCAAGCAGAACAAGCGAAAAGCAGCTTTGTGTCCATGTTCCTTCTACCCAAGAGTGGTTTCCCAGGAGAGTCCCCCAGAAGCAGGGTGCTGCTGATAGGAATGCTAATGAGGTAAGGGGTAGGGGTACGTGGAGGAAAACAAAATTTGATAGTACATGTGATGCTGAAGCACTGAAGAGCAAACATCTATGACTAGTTCCATCCTCAGTAACTCTCCCCAACAAAATACTAATGTGTTCCTCCAGCCCTGTCTCAGTATCTTCCCAAACTGTGTCCCGTTTTACTTATTATTGAAAAGGCACAAAGCAAATGTTTCGTGTTTGTGTGTGTGTGTTTGAATAAATGAATGGTTTTTAATCATCAGAGAATTCAGGCTTAAAGTTTACTTGACTTCTAAAACCATCCTTGAAAATGAGCAATTATGTACAATATGTGTATAAGGTGTATTTCCCAACTCTATATGTATCAAACTTCTTATTAATAATGGAGGGTAGGAGGGAGGCTCAAGAGGGCGGGGATTTGGGGATATATGTATACATATAGCTGATTCAACTTGTTGTACAGCAGAAACGTACACAACATTGTAAAGCAATTACACTCCAAAAAAGGTGTGAAAAAAAAAGTAGATAAAAAACAATAATGGAGGTCTTAAATATCTAGTTCCCATCTTAAGCTTAAGCCACTTGAAAGAAGGAACTATGAAGTTTATTCTTTATATTGTGGATTGTTAGGTTTTTAACAAACTTTGGTGAATAAATAAGTTGCTGTTATTCCTAAAGCAAGACTAGTAATTAGAAATACTAGAATTCTTTTAACTTTCTGACATTTAACCAGTGAGTGCATCTCTATATCAAATATACCCTTCCTCAGAAGTCTAATGGTGAATAATGAAAATACAGTTGGGTTGGGGAAATGTTAATATTTATGATATTTGAAGTGAAATAATCACAAGGCTGGAAAATATTTATGTAAGCTCTCTAATACTGTGAAGAAAATCAAGACACTGGGTGAAGCTCTATAAAATAAGAGCAAGAAAGGACGAAGGGATCAGAGCAATCCATCTTGGTTCCTTCCCTTGACTGCAAGCCAGAAACTATCTTTTTCGTAGTTGTTGTTATGTAGTTGTTTTTTTTTGTTTTTTTTTTTTTTTCAATTATTATTTATTTATTTATTTATTTATGGCTGTGTTGGGTCTTCGTTTCTGTGTGTGGGCTTTCTCAAATTGTGGCAAGTGGGGACCACTCTTCATCGCGGTGCGCGGGCCTCTCACCGTTGCGGCCTCTCTTGTTGTGGAGCACAGGCTCCAGACGCGCAGGCTCAGCAGCTGTGGCTCACGGGCCTAGTTGCTCTGCGGCACGTGGGATCTTCCCAGACCAGGGCTCGAACCCGTGTCCCCTGCATTGGCAGGCAGATTCTCAACCACTGCGCCACCAGGGAAGCCCTATGTAGTTGTTTTAATTGAAGTAAAATTGACTTATAATATTGTGTTATTTTCAAGAGTACAGCAAAGTGATTCAGTTATATATTTTTTTCCAGATTATTTTCCATTATAAGTTATTACAAGTTATTGAATATAGTTCCCTGTGCTGTGCAGTAAATCCTTTTTGCTTATCTATTTTATATATAGTAGTTCGTATCTGTTAGTCCCATACTCTGAATTTATCCCTTCTCTCCCTCCATTTCTCCTTAGGTAACCGTAAGTTTATTTTCTATGTCTGTGAGTCTGTTTCTGTTTTGTATATAGATTCATTTGTATTATATTTTAGATTCCACGTGTAAGTGATATCATATAGTATTTGTCTTTCTCTGTCTGACTTATTTCACTTAGTATCATATTCTCTAGGTCCATCCATGTTGCTGCAAATGGCATATTTCATTCTTTTTTATGACTGAATAATATTCCATTATATATATGCCACATCTTCTTAAGTCAATCACCTGTTGATGTGCACTTGGATTGTTTCCATGTCTTGGCTATTGTAAATAGTGCTGCTATGAACATTAGGGTGCATGTATCTTTTCGAATTAGTTTTTGTCTTTTCTGGATATATGCTCAGGAGTGGGATTGCTGGATCATGTGATAGCTCTATTTTTAGTTTTTTAAGGAACCTCTATACTGTTTTCCATAGTGGCTGCACCAGTTTACATTCCCACCAACAGTGTAGGAGGGTTCCCTTTTCTCCACACCGTCTCCAGCACTTTTTATTTGTAGACTTTTTGATAGCCATTCTGACCAGTGTGAGGTGATACCTCATTGTGATTCTGATTTGCATTTCTCTAATAATTAGTGATGTTGAGCATCTTTTCATGTGCCTGTTGGCCATCTGTATGTCTTCTTTGGAGAAATGTCTGTTTAGGTTTTCTGCCCATTTTTTATTGGGCTGTTTGTTTTTTTTATATTGAGCTGAATGAGTTGTTTATATATTTTGGATACTAACCCCTTGTCTGTCACATCATTTGCAAATATTTTCTCCCATCCTGTACCTTGTCTTTTTATTTTGTTGATGGTTTCCTTTGCTATGCAAAAGGTTTTAAGTTTGATTTGTCCCCACTTGTTTATTTTTGCTTTTATTTCTATTGCCTTGGGAGAGTGATCTAAGACAATATTGCTACGATTTATGTCAGAGAATGTTTTGCCTATGTTCTCTTCTAAGAGTTTTATGGTGTCATGTCTTATATTTAGGTCTTTAAACCATTTTGAGTTTATTTTTGTATGTAGTGTAAGGGAGTGTTCTAATTTCACTGATTTACATGTAGCTGTCCGGTTTTCCCAACACCACTTGTTGAAAAGACTGTCTTTTTCTCCATTGTATACTCTTGCCTCCTTTGTCATAGATTAATTGACTGTAGGTGTGTGCGTTTATTTCTGGGCTCTCTATTCTGTTCCATGGATCCATATGTCTGTTTTTGTGCTAATACCATGCTGTTTTGATTACTGTAGCTTTGTAGTATTGCCTGAAGTCTGGGAGGGTTATGCTTCCAGCTTTGTTCTTTTTCCTCAGAATTGCTTTGGCAATTCTGGATCTTTTGTGGTTCCATATACATTTTAGGGTTATTTATTCTAGTTCTGTGAAAAGTGTCATGAGTATTTTGATAGGGATCACATTAAATCTGTAGATTGCTTTGGGTAGTATGGCCACTTTAACAATATTAATTCTTCCAATCCAGGAGCATGGGCTATCTTTCCATTTCTTTGAATCATCATCAATTTCCTTTATCAGTGTTTTATATAGTTTTCAGCATATAGGTCTTTCACCTCCTTGGTTAAGTTTATTCCTAAGTATTTTTTTATGTGATTTTAAACTGGATTTTTTTTTACTTTCTCTTTCTGATATTTCATTGTTAGTGTAAAGAAATGCAACAGATTTATGTATATTAATCTTGTATCCTGTTACCTTGCTGAATTCATTTATTAGTTCTAAAAGTTTTTGTGTGGAGTCTTCAGGGTTCTCTATATAGAGTATCATGTCATCTGCAAATAGTGACAGTTTTACCTCTTCCCTTCCAATTTGGATATCTTTTATTTCTTTTTCTTGACTGATTGCTGTGGCTAGGAATGAAACTATTCTTTTTAAATTTATTCTGTTAAAATGCTAAAGGGTAAAATCCAGGAAAGTCACTTAGTCGGTTGTAGGTGACTTAAAGAAGCACAGTTCTGATCTGGTCCCAAGGTAGGAAGAACTGAATTTCTAGAGAAGTGAGAAAGAAATCCATGGATCCGAGGGGCCCAGGAAAGAACACAGATTACTGAGGGCCCCTTTGGAGCTAATAGCTAGCTGGTATTATGTACTTAACTGTATGTGAAATATGAGTGTGAAGTAGACAATGGAACTAGAGACAACCATAAAAGCTGTGTGTATTGCTTTATGTGTGCCCAGCTAAAGGGAGAATCATGATGGAAATTGCAACTGCCTTTGTGCGTATAGTTAAACTTCAAAAAGCTCCAGAGACTGTAGTGAAATAAGTTTTGCACTCTAAACAGCTGTGTGTGCTGCAGAGAATCTAATCCTACTCCCTTGAGTGGAAATGTGGAACACAATCCAAAACAGGAAACAACTCAGAGGTTCCCATTCAGTGTCCACCCTGGAGACCAGGTCTATCACAACCTGGATTAGGGAAGAATTTTTGTTCAGTAGTGATTAGTTAGATCTCACTATTTTGCAGCAAAGCCCTCCTCTCATACATACATTCACAAAATGAGTATGCCATTAAATTGTTGCTGACTTTTTCACTATTCACTAAAAAGCTTAAGTATCTCAATATTTTTAAATATACCAAAATTATGAAGAGCAGTATAAGTCTGTTTTTCAGAGTCTGTTGTTGAATCCTTCGAATTTGTTGTTTATTTGAGGAAGCTTCTTAGAGAATTAGTTCAACTTTAATCATTCTCCTAAAATATATGAGTGATTTAGGTATTTGGCATCATTCGAAACCCACCAGTAAGCTTTTTTCCTAATCACTGCTTTTCATCATTTGAGGCCTAAAGAGATACTGTTATGTAAGATGGTTTTCTCTCCTTATCCATGTTCTGTCCTGAGCAGTTTGTAATATCAGAAGATATCTCGTCTAAAAAAGGAAAGGACATTCCAAAAGAAGTTGTTAAAAGACACCTTAGAAACCTGCCCACACAGCCTAAATACCCCCTTTCTTGCCTAGATTTAGTTTATTCCAGGTATTTACACTCACACATATGCACACATACACATACCCACTCAAGTTCATGCCCATATACATGCATGTGCACAAACATGTAACAATGCACCATTTTTTGGTAGGAAAGTAACATGTACAAAAATTAAACTGATCAAAGCTGATAATGCTTCTAAAATGATTTGGAACACAGTTCCCCCTCTCATTATTCTTGTAAAATCAACACTGGGAACTGCTTTCTAAATTCATGTGTTTACCTATCACAAGGGAAAGGGCACCTTGGACAGCTACTACATGATTTAATCAATAAAGACATTATTGGATGGAATATAGAAAGAGTCAACAAAGAAAAGTGTTAAGGTGTAACCTCTAAGACTCTGTTGTCTTACACTTCAGCAACATCCTGACCATGTCTTGACTAACCTTTCTTAGAGATTTACCTGGATTCCATCCTGACCTACCTTTGTGTTCTTGGGCAACTGAATTTTTAACAAAATAAACTTTTTAGATAGACCATCATAGAGTGGATTAGAAAATAACTTATCTGGGACTGACATTGAATCCCCATGCTCTTTTATTCCTCAGACTTTGGCAAATTATATAGTCAGGATGTAGCCAAGAATAAAACGTCACTCAACAAACAAGGCAGAAAATTCCAGTTATTCATGATTAATTAAACTTCCCAGTAAAAGCTGTGGGCCCTTTTTGTAAAACTAGTTCACGACTTGGCGCATCAGAAGAACCCTAATCCAGGGAGGAAGGTAGCCAGAGAAAAATGTCCTCCCACACAAGCTGGTAAAGATGCTGGGCTTTGTTCTAAACTTCAATTCCAAGACCTCCCTTCTTTAGTAATTGGTGGGGGGTGGGGAAAGCTAATGATAAAAAGAAGCTAAATAAAAGAAGGAAATTTAATTGTGGTGCAATTTATACAGCTAATGATAGTTCTGAAAAAACAGGAAAGATTATGTGGTGACTAGTTCGTTTAAAAAAATGTTTAATAGCAGAGCCAATGTAAATTAGAGTCCAACTGTAAGTAAACTAAAAAATCTTCTCTGATTTTTCAATTTAAGCAGAAAAATGGATTGTTTAAGCATGCTAGAGCAATAGTTTCCAATAAACCAAGCTATCACCGATGGTTAATACCCCAAATAGAATATCACTGTATTAGAAAAAGAGCTTGGGCTATTTAGTTGTCATTGTAAAAACCTGGCCACAAACAGTATTAGGGTTCTAACAGAGTTTTAAAGAATTATTAGAAAAGCTGGTTATAATATCAAAGTCAGGAGTAGGCACAATTACACATTCCCAAAAGCATTATGAATCCATAACAAAATATATGTATTTTTCTTGGTAAAATACACAGTTTCTGGTCTTGTATTAAAGGCAACAGTTTATAATGACAAGAGAGAATAAGGACAACATCAATAAGGAAGATTGCATGAATTATTTGATTAAATACGAATGATGTTTTGAATTTTCTCAAGAGCTTAAAAAATCAAGTAGAGGTCCTGACAAGGGGGTAAAAGTAACTGCAAGCAACTGGACTGCCTATTCCTCAGTATAAATCTCAAATTAGGAAAGGAAGAATCAGGTGCAGATTCAAAGTCAGACCAAGCCTCTGTAGTTGACTTGGAGAGCTACATCTTAAAATTATTCTAATAGATGACACATCAGTGTTATGTCAATTCTATTACTCAGCAAAAAAGAAAACACCACTTTCCCTTAAAGGAGAAGAAATACTTTCTCTTCTCTGCTACAGTTAGGTGAACCTCTTAACTACAGAGATCATAACTGGGTAACTACTGCAGCTGAAAATTCATGACATAAGTATTGCTTGTCCATTGATCGATTTTACATACAGTGTCCCCACTTATCCTTGAGAGATATGTTCCAAGACCCCCAGTGGATGCCTGAAACCATGGATAGTACCAAACTCTATATATACTATTTTTTTCCCATACATACATACCTATGATAAAGTTTAATTTATAAATTAGGCACAGTGAGAGATTAACAACAGTATCTAATAATGAAATAGAACAATTATAACAATATACTGTAATAAAAGTTATATGAGTGTGGTCTCTCTCTCTCTCAAAATATCTTATTGTACAAATTTAATGCCTTTTCCATCTTAACTAAGCACTTATCATGCACTGGCCATAACTTTTACAGTTTGAGTTTGGCAGCAAAACTAGCATGAATTTCTTTTTCCTGTTTTCACAATTTCACGTTTAGAAGATTCATTCTTACTGTAGATCTTAGCAACCTAAGCATACAAAATTTTTTTCTTTCCTTATTAAGTCGAGAACTTCCACCTTTTCACTTAAAGGAAGCACTTTACGGTTTCTCTGTAGCATACCCTAATTGCCAGCATCACTACTCTTGAGCTTTGAGGCCAATATTAAGTGAAATAAGGGTTACTTGAACACAAGCACTGCGATACCCAAAACAGTGGATCTGATAAGCAAGATGCTACTAATCGGTTGATGGGCAGGATACGCTAGACAAAGGGATGATTCATGTCATGGGCAGGACGGAGTGGGATGGCAAGGTATTTCACCACACTATTCAGAATAGCAGGCAATCTAAAACATGTGAATTATTTCTGGAATTTTTCACATAATATTTTTAGACCATGGTTGACCATGTGGGTACCTGAAACTTCGGAAAGTGAAACCAAAGATAAGGGGGGTAACTATATATATATTACCACATATTATTAAGATGAAACAGTGAAGCCAGTTATGAAAATTTCCCTGGCTCTTCTGCTGAGTGACTCAAGTAACAGTGATACTTTCCCCCCAACACCACCTACCATCACCACACACCACTCAGTATGAACATCAATCATCTAAGGAAAAAGCAAAAATGCAGTGAACACCTGTGAGGGTAGAGGCCAGGAATGTATTCATACATTTGTGGAGAAAGAAAGCAAAATAGAGCAAAGAGTTGAGCTATATCCTTCTCTTCCAGGGACCCCCTCTTACTCTGGGAGACAAGAGCAGTTGTAAGAGGAATGAGAGGCAGAAAAAGAGATGTAGAATGGAACTGGAAGAGAGAGAAAAAGAGAGCAAGATAGGAGAGTAGAGGACATGAGCAAGCATATGACTATTCTAATCAAAAATAGGTTCTGCTGAAGTATCTTGTAAAATAGTATTACAGCGACCATTTTCTACCTGTGTATATGTGTATAAGTACATATTTTCTTCAAAGGACTGATGAAGAAAAAAAGAAAAGGTGACACCTGAATAAATCAGTTTTTCTGTTTTTATAAAATTGTCTGAGGGATTCTTTAAATTTGGGATTCCATTCTCTAATATGTTTTTGAGAATCTTCTATATGCTATGTGTGATAGACCAATGATTCTCAAACTTTACTGAACATGTGAATTCCTTGGGGATCCTATTAAAATGAAGATTCTGATTCAGTAGGTGTTGGGTGAGACCCAAGATTCACATTTCTAACAAGCTCCCAGATTTTGTTGGTATATTCAGAGCCTATCTTCCAGTAGCTGACAATTTGTGCTGCCCACCAAGAAGCTGATATGTCTAGTGATTCTTCATTCTCTATTTTCTGCAGTTAGCAGAGTGTGGTATACTTTGGATAGAATTAGATCTGCATGTGGTGGGTTTTGTTTTGTTTTTTTTTCAAAAAGATATTCTTCTCCTCTGATTAGATACTCAGTTTCTCCAATATAAATTCCATTGTAACAGTTACAGCTGTAATGCACAGATATTTCCCTTATTAATTAATAGAATTTTCTCCTGTAGTGGAATGTTTTTATGCTTGAATGCTCAGGGGGATCCAGAAAGTAGTCTTTGGCAGCAAAAAGTGGCAGAAACTCCATGAAACTCAGCAAGAGAAAAAGGTTCCCATCTGAATCTTCCCCTAAGTGACTCTGACTGTATTAAAGCAGTTAACCTCTCTGGGCCTCAGCTTTCTCAGCTGTCAAAATTAAGAGCTGTCCCTTCCAGCTCTCATTCAAAATAATTTAAAAGAATGAGAAAGAGAAAAAGAGAGGTAGAGTGCACTTTGTCGAGGCTACAAGCCTTGGAAGTGTGGTCGTTATATGGTTCTTGACTGATACGTGCGTGGCATTTAAACTATTTCTATTGATAGGAACTCTTCTTTGACTTTCAAATGGCATTTTTATCAGGAAAACATACCAGAGCAAGTTAAAATCTGCCCTGAGAAGAATGCAGGTGTATTCTGTGATTATAATAGCATTAATGACTCAGAAACAAAAAGCCAGACAGTTCTAATGACTTGAAGCTTTACTGACAAAACAGTTCACACCTAGTACTGGTTGTTTGCTAAAAGTCTGGACCAAACCACTGAAGCTTTAAAAACTATATCACTGCAGTCTTCCCCCGAGGCAGGGACATGGGTAATTGTTATGGTTCATGCCACAGCCAAGGACTCCATTTCAATCCTAGCTTGGAAAGGATTGTTTTTTTGGTTTTGTTTTTTTTTTGTTTTTTGTTTTTTGGTGCAGAGTAAATATACTTTTTGCATGTATTACTATAAACTCATTTAAAACATAAAGGTGACATTAAATATTACAGGTTCTTTATTATTTTCTCAATTTTGAATTAAAATTTTCTGCCTTCATTGGGGGACATGAATACCTTTCAGCAAAGAACAGCCTGTTTAAAGTCTACAGGTTTGTTCATTTCATATTTCAGGATGTTTTTCAAACTCAGATTCAAACCAGGCTTACAACCAAAGCAATCAGTCTTTCCTGAGCTCATGCATTATTATCCGTTACACAAAAAGCATAAGGAAGCCTATGAGTTATCTGTTGCCACGTGACAAATTGTCCTAAAACGTGGCAGCCTAAAACAACAAACATTTATTATTTCACAGCTTCTCTGGGTCTGAATCAAAGTACGGCTTAGTTGGGTCCTCAGGCTTTGGGTCTTTCACAATCTGCAGTTGTCTCAAGGCTTGACTGGGAAGAATCCCCTTCCGAGATCACTCAACTAGTGGTTGTTGGCAGGATTCACTTCCTGCCTGCATTTCTCATGAATTCTTCCTCCATGGCTCCTAGCCACATATACCTCTCCCTAGAGCACCTCACAGCACAGCAGCCTTCGTCAGAGTCAGCAAGGGAAAGGGCAGGAGAAAGTGCCACCAAGAAAGTGAGTGCTAATAAGACTTAAGTCACAGCCTTTTGTATCTCAATCACTGAAGTGACAGTCCATCACTTTTGCCATATTTTGTTCATTAGAAACAAGCTACTAAATCCAGCCCACAGTCAAGGGTGTGAATGCCAGGAGTCTGGGATCATTGGGAGCCATGTCAGAAGCTGCCTACCACAACCTGTAATTAAATTCCCCCTGAAATGATCCCATCCAAAACTTTATAGAGTTAAATCTAGAATTTTAAATGGTTTCAAAAAGCAAAATATGAGTTAAAAAGCAAAATGCACCCACCTCCCCAGCGGTGCAGGAGCCTGGATGACTCACTCATTCAGATACGCATCCTGATGGGTGTGGTTGAAACAGGCAAAGTACTGTTCAAAAGAAGAACCTCACAGCTTCTAACAGCTCCTTTTGAATGAATGTACCCTTCTCTTCTTCATGGATATGGAACTTCTAAAATGCTATCAATCCTCTCCAAAACCACTCATAAATAATTATGAATATATCCTCTGATTTTCAGACTTTTTAGTTAAAATCCTGCTTTACTCCACTCTACAAATAAACAATATCCATGAAACAAAAACTTTATGAGCAAACACAAAAACTCCCTTTATTTTTGCAGATTAGCATGTATCCACATGCCTGTTATATAAAAGAAATTTAATAAACACTGTTCTTGCCTCAACGTGAACTTTTGTCCTAGACATCTGTAATATTTGTGTGTTTGTTAGGGAATCATGGAAAATGTTCTCCATCTCTCTCATAGAAATCTCTGTTCTGTTTCAGTCACATTTTTCTTCCTGCAGCCTATTCAAAAGCCTGCTTCCTAGTCATCATTTTTGTGTTTAAATATGTTTACATCTTTTGCCTCAAAATTCTACTGGGAGATGTGCTAAATGTAACCTAAGGTTACAATAAATAAGTTGTGTAGGACCTAAAAATTCAGAGGCCATAAAATCCAACATGAATTTTCTTCGGTTCTGAGGAGCAGTTATCATGATAAGGGGCAGAATAGTGATTTGTTTTTCAACAAGGAGGCAGTAATGAAGTAAAATAGCACTCTAAGGGAAAGGGAAAAGAGAAAGGATATATGAGCAAAAGTAAAAATCACCGTGAGGGTGGAAACCAAGAAATTGAACAACTAATAAAAACAGATGGTGACATGTAGGGAGCTCCACCAGCCACATCCAATCTCCCCAAAAGAATATTCTGATGGCCCGACTGTGACTTAACCAGAGGGAAAGAATAGAGAAAAGGCTAATGCAGCTGTTAAAAGGAATAACCAAGATCCAAAGCGAAGGGTTTTTTTTTTCCTTAAAGAAAATGGGAACGGACCAAATGTTCTTAAATTGCTTTTTAAAGTACATAATACAGCTCTGTATAGAGAGCAGTACATTTTCTCCTAGGTTCACTCTCCCCCAGAATTAGCTTCCAGATTTTCTCAGGTGTCTCTGATGCCAATAATAAAAACCTCTGTGGGCCTGTTGACTGGGTAGTAGGATAAATGGGTGCCTCAGCAGCCAGGTAGAAGCCAGCCTCTGACCTCGGGCCTGGAGCATCCCCGGGAGGCTGGGCTAATTCATGAAGCAGGCAGTGAGAGCTGGGGCAGCCCTCGGGGGGCTCCTGGTCAGATCTGGTTCCCTTTACCATGATGTACAGAGGAGAAAAAAAAAAACATTATGCTCATAAGATTCCCTCATATTCAGCCATCCATTTACTAATACATTCTCTTGACATAAGTAGCCTCACTAAATTCCTCTTTCCTCATCACTGACTCTAAAATGACAGTTTAAGGATTATCCTTTCTGCCACTTACCGTGAAACACAGCTCCAGATCAGTTTGTTGTAGATTTCTGAGCTTAACCACATAGCTCACAACTGAGTGGATAATCAATCATTCTGTGACTAAATCCATCTGGAACAAATTTGAAGCAGTGGCCATGTAGGTTTCTTTTGGAAAAAAAAAAAAAATTAAACTGAAACCAGAGTTGATCTTTTCAAAGGTTCAGAAAAACAAATACATATATAACTTAGCAATGACTTTTCCCCCCAGAATTCATGCATGCTCTCTTAGTAAGACTTGTATTGTCCTGGACCCATTTTGCATTTCATTTAATCTGTGAAAGAAGTGGTCCTCAAATGCTTTGGAGGAGAGTCCACTTCCCTGAGAATGAGGTCATGATCCCTCCTTGGATAGAAGGAAAGGGGGACATTGTGTGCACAGGTTGTCACCATAACTTCATGCTGATCTTAAATTCCTAAACACACAGGACTCAACAGAGTCCTGTGGAACTAAAAGAGCCCATTTCTGGCTATTCTTGCTGGACCCCCTACTTTTTTGCCATGTAGACATTAAAGGATAATTTAAGTATCAAGAGCCTTGGCTTTTAAGAATTCTACCATTCTTTTCCTCAGTAGACTCCAAATTGTTTGTATAAATTTAGGATATATTTTTCCATGTATACCCTGAAATCTGTACCATTCACGCATTCATTTGTTCAATTTTCAGTCACTTTTTCATCAATTCATGCATCAATGCATTCAGTTAATATGTGTTCAAACTGTACTAGATGCCTAGACACACCACCTTTTTTTTTAAACATCTTTATTGAAGTATTACTGCTTTACAATGGTGTATTAGTTTCTGCTTTATAACAAAGTGAATCAGCTATATATATACATATATCCCCATATCTCCTCCCTCTTGCGTCTCCCTACCTCCCTCCTTATCCCACCCCTCTAGGACGTCAGAAAGCACCAAGCTGATCTCCCTGTGCTATGCAGCTGCTTCCCACTAGCTATCTATCTTACATTTGGTAGTGTATATATGTCAATGCCACTCTCTCACTTCGTCCCAGCTTACCCTTCCCCCTCCCTGTATCCTCAAGTCCATTCTCTACGTCTGCGTGTTTGTTCCTGTCCTGCCCCTAGGTTCTTCAGAACCTTTTTTTTTTTTTTTTAGATTCCATATACATGTGTTAGCATACGGTATTCATTTTTCTCTTTCTGACTTACCTCACTCTGTATGACAGACTCTAGGTGCACCCACCTCGCTACAAATAACTCAATTTTGTTTCTTTTTATGGCTGAGTAATAGTCCATTGTATATATGTGCACATCTTCTTTATCCATTCATCTGTCGATGGACACTTAGGTTGCTTCCATGCCCTGGCTATTGTAAATAGAGCTGCAATGAACATTGTGGTAAATGACTCTTTTTGAATTATGGTTTTCTCAGGGCATATGCCCAGTAGTGGGATTGCTGGGTCATATGGTAGTTCTATTTTTAATTTTTTAAGGAACCTCCATGCTGTTCTCCATAGTGGCTGTATCAATTTACATTCCCACCAACAGTGCAAGAGGGTTAACTTTTCTCCACACCCTCTCCAGCATTTATTGTTTGTAGATTTTTTGATGATGGCCATTCTAACTGAAGTGAAGTGATACCTCACTGTAGTTTTGATTTGCATTTCTCTAATGATTAGTGATGCTGAGCATCCTTTAATGTGTTTGTTAGCAATCTGTACATCTTCTTTGGAGAAATGTCTATTTAAGCCTTCTGCCCATTTTTGGATTGGGTTGTTTGTTTCTTTGATATTGAGCTGCTTGTAAATTTTGGAGATTAATCCTTTGTCACTTGCTTTGTTTGCAAATATTTTCTCCCATTCTGAGGGTTGTCTTTTCATCTTGTTTATGGTTTCGTTTGCTGTACAAAAGCTTTTAAGTTTCATTAGGTCCCATTTGTTTATTTTTGTTTTTATTTCCATTTCTCTAGGAGGTGGGTCAAAAAGGATCTTGCTGTGATATATGTCATAGAGTGTTCTGCCTATGTTTTCCTCTAAGAGTTGAATAGTGTCTGGCCTTACATTCAGGTCTTTAATCCATTTTGAGTTTATTTTTGTGTATGGTGTTAGGGAGTGTTCTAATTTCATTCATCTACGTGTAGCTGTCCAGTTTTCCAGCACCACTTATTGAAGAGGCTGTCTTTTCTCCACTGTACACTCTTGCCTCCTTTATCAAAGATAAGGTGACCATATGTGTGTGGGATTATCTTTGGGCTTTCTATCCTGTTCCATTGATCTATATTTCTGTTTTTGTGCCAGTATCATACTGTCTTGATTACTGTAGCTTTGTAGCATACTCTGAAGTCAGGGAGCCTGATTCCTCCAGCTCCGTTTTTCTTTCTCAAGATTGCTTTGGCTATTCGGGGTCTTTTGTGTTTCCATACAAATTGTGAAATTTTTTGTTCTAGTTCTGTGAAAAATGCCATTGGTAGTTTGATAGGGATTGCATGGAATCTGTAGATTGCTTTGGGTAGTATAGTCATTTTCACAATGTTGATTCTTCCAATGCAAGAACATGGTCTATCTCTCCATCTGTTTGTATCATCTTTAATTTCTTTCATCAGTGTCTTATAGTTTTCTGCATACAGGTCTTTTGTCTCCTTAGGTAGGTTTATTCCTAGGTATTTTATTCTTTTTGTTGCAGTGGTAAATGGGAGTGTTTCCTTAATTTCTCTTTCAGATTTTTCATCATTACTGTATAGGAATGCAAGAGATTTCTGTGCATTAATTTTGTGTCCTGCTACTTTACCAAATTCATTGATTAGTTCTAGTAGTTTTCTGGTAGCATCTTTAGGATTATCTGTGTATAGTATCATGTCATCTGCAAACAGTGACAGTTTTACTTCTTCTTTTCTGATTTGGATTCCTTTTATTTCTTTTTCTTCTCTGATTGCCATGGCTAAAACTTCCAAAACTATGTTGAATAATAGTGGTGAGAGTGGACAACCTTGTCTTGTTCCTGATCTTAGAGGAAATGGTTTCAGTTTTTCACCATTAAGAACGATGTTTGCTGTGGGTTTGTCATATATGGCCTTTATTATGTTGAGGTAAGTTCCCTCTATGTGTACATTCTGGAGAGTTTTTATCAACAATGGGTGTTGCATTTTGTCAAAAGCTTTTTCTGCATCTATTGAGATGATCATATGGTTTTTATCATTTGATTTGTTAATATGGTTTATCACACTGATTGATTTGCATATATTGAAGAATCCTTGCATTCCGGTGATAAACCCCACTTGATCATGGTGTATGATCCTTTTAATATGCTGTTGGATTCTGTTTGGTAGTATTTTGTTGAGGATTTTTGCATCTATTTTCATCAGTGATATTGGCCTGTAGTTTTCCTTCTTTGTGACATTTTTGTCTGGTTTTGGTATCAGGGTGATGGTGGCCTCGTAGAATGAGTTTGGGAGTGGTCCTCCCTCTGCTATATTTCGGAAGAGTTTGAGAAGGATAGGTGTTAGCTCTTCTCTGAATGTTTGATAGAATTCTCCTGTGAAGCCATCTGGTCCTGGGCTTTTGTTTGTTGGAAGATTTTTAATCACAGTCTCAATTTCAGTGCTTGTGATTGGTCTGTTTATACTTTCTATGTCTTCCTGGTTCAGTCTCAGAAGGTTGTGCTTTTCTAAGAATTTTTCCATTTCTTCCAGGTTGTCCATTTTATTGGCATAGAGTTGCTTGTAGTAATCTCTCACGATCCTTTGTATTTCTGCAGTGTCAGTTGTAACTTCTCCTTTTTCATTTCTAATTCTATTGATTTGACTCCTTTTTTTCTTGATGAGTCTGGCTAATGGTTTATCAATTTTGTTTATCTTCTCAAAGAACCAGCTTTTAGTTTTATTGATCTTTGCTACTGTTTCCTTCATTTCTTTTTCATTTATTTCTGATCTGATTTTTATGATTTCTTTCCTTTGGCTAACTTTGGGTTTTTTTTGGTTCTTCTTTCTCTAATTGCTTTAGGTGTAAGGTTAGGATGTTTATTTGAGATTTTTCTTGTTTCTTGAGGTAAGATTGTATTGCAATAAACTTCCATCTTAGAACTGCTTTTGCTGCATCCCATAGGTTTTGAGTCATTGTGTTTTCATTGTCATTTGTTTCTAGGTATTTTTTGATTTCCTCTTTGATTTCATCAGTGATCTCTTGGTTATTTAGTAGTGTATTGTTTAGCCTCCATGTGTTTGTATTTTTTACAGATTTTTTCCTGTAATTGATATCTAGTCTCATAGCGTTGTAGTCAGAAAACATACTTGATACGATTTCAATTTTCTTAAATTTACCAAGGCTTGATTTGTGACCCAAGATATGATCTATTCTGGAGAATGTTCCATGAACACTTGAGAAGAACGTGTATTCTGTTGTTTTTGTATGGAATGTCCTATAAATATCAATTAAGTCCATCTTCTTTAATGTATCATTTAATGCTTGTGTTTCCTTACTTATTTTCATTTTGGATGATCTGTCCATTGGTGAAAGTGGGGTGTTAATTTCCCCTACTCTGATTGTGTTACTGTCGATTTCCCCTTTTATAGCTGTCATCATTTGCCTTATGTATTGAGGTGCTCCTATGTTGGGTGTATAAATAGTTACAATTGTTATATCTTCTTCTTGGATTGATCCCTTGATCATTATGTAGTGTCCTTCTTTGTCCTTGTAATAGTCTTTGTTTTAAAGTCTATTTTGTCTGATATGAGAATTGCTACTCCAGCTTTCTTTTGATTTCCATGTGCACGGAATATCTTTTTCCATCCCCTCACTTTCAGTCTGTATGTATCCCTAGGTCTGAAGTAGGTGTCTTGTAGACAGCATATGTATGGGTCTTGTTTTTGTATGCATTCAGCCAGTCTATGTCTTTTGGTTGGAGCATTTAATCCATTTACATTTAAGGTAGTTATCGATATGTATGTTCCTATTACCATTTTCTTAATTGTTTTGGGTTTGTTATTGTAAGTCTTTTCCTTCTCTTGTGTTTCCTGCCTGGAGAAGTTCCTTTAGCATTTGTTGTAAAGCTGGTTTGGTGTTGCTGAATTCTCTTAGCTTTTGCTTGTCTGTAAAGGTTTTAATTTCTCCATCGAATCTGAGTGAGATCCTTGCTCGGTAGAGTAATCTTGGTTGTAGGTTTTTCCCTTTCATCACTTTAAATATGTCCTGCCACTCCCTTCTGGCTTGCAGAGTTTCTTCTGAAAGATCTGCTGTTAACTTTATGGGGATTCACTTGTATGTTATTTGTTCTTTTTCCCTTGCTGCTTTTAATTTCTTTTCTTTGTATTTAATTTTTGATAGTTTGATTAATATGTATCTTGGCGTGTTTCTCCTTGGATTTATCCTGAATGAGACGCTCTGCACTTCTGGGACTTCATTGACTATTTCTTTTCCCATATTAGGAAAGTTTTCAACTATAATCTCTTCAAATATTTTCTCACTCCCTTTCTTTTTCTCTTCTTCTGGGACCCCTATAATTCAAATGTTGGTGCGTTTAATGTTGTCCCAGAGGTCTCTAAGACTGTCCTCAATTCTTTTCATTCTTTTTTCTTTATTCTACTCTGCTGTAGTTATTTCCACTGTTTTATCTTCCAGGTCACTTATCCGTTCTTCTGCCTCAGTTATTCTATTGATTCCTTCTAGAGAATTTTAAATTTCATTTATTGTGTTGTTCATCATTGTTTGTTTGCTCTTTAGTTCTTCTAGGTCCTTGTTAAATGTTTCTTGTATTTTCTTCATTCTATTTCCAAGATTTTGGATCATCTTTACTATCATTACTCTGAATTCTCTTTCAGGTAGTCTGCCTATTTCCTCTTCATTTGCTTGGTCTGTTGGGTTTTTACCTTGCTCCTTCATCTGCTGTGTGTTTCACTGTCTTTTCATTTTGCTTAACTTACTGTGTTTGGGGTCTCCTTTTTGCAGGCTGCAGGTTCGTAGTTCCCGTTGTTTTTGGTGTCTGCTCCCAGTGGCTAAGGTTGTTCAGTGGGTTGTGTAGGCTTCCTGGTGGAGGGGCATGGTGCCTGTGTTCTATTGGATGAGGCGGGTCTTGTCTTTCTGTTGGGCAGGACCGTATCCAGTGGTGTGTTTTGGGGTGTCTGTGACCTGATTATGATTTTAGGCAGTCTCTCTGCTAATGGGTGGTGTTGTGTTCCTGTCTTGCTAGTTGTTTGGCATAGGGTGTCCAGCACTGTAGCTTTGCTGGTCGTTGAGTGGAGCTGGGTCTTAACGTTGAGATGGAGATCTCTGGGAGAGCTGTGCCATTTGATATTATGTGGAGCCAGGAGGTCTGTGGTGTACCAAGGTCCTGAACTCAGCTCTCCCACCTCAGAGGCACAGGCTTGACACCTGGCTGGAGCCCCAAGACCCTGTCAGCCACATGGCTCAGAAGAAAAGGGAGAAAAAAAGAAAGAAGAAAATAGAAAATAAAACACAATAAAGTTATTAAAATAAAAAATTTTTTAAATTATTAAAAATTAAAAAAATTAAATAGTAATAAAAAAAGAAAGAAAGAAAGAAGAGAGCCACCATACCAAAAAACAAATCCAACGATGATAACAAGCAGTAAAAACTATACTAAAAAAAAAAAAGACCAAAAAAACGGACAAACAGAACCCTAGGACAAATGGTTAAAGCAAAGCTATACAGAGAAAGTCACACAATGAAGCATGCACATATGCACTCACATAAAGAGAAAAAGGAAAAAATATATTTATGTCTATATATAAAAAAAAGGCAGAGAGCAACCAAATCAATAGACAAATCTACCAATCATAATAAACTCTAAATACTAAACTAAGATAAACATAAAACCGGAAACAAATTTTAGATGCAGCAAGCAAACCCCAAGTCTACAGTTGCTCCCAAGTCCACTGCCCCAGTTTTGGGATGATTCATTGTCTATTCAGGTATTCCACAGCTGCAGGGCACATCACGTTGATTTTGGAGATTTAATCTGCTGCTCCTGAGGCTGCTGGGGAAAATTTCCCTTTCTCTTCTTTGTTTGCACAGCTCCTGGGCTTTAGCTTTGGATTTGGCCCTGCCTCTGCGTGTAGGTCGCCTGAGGGTGTCTGTTCTTCTCTCAGACAGGACAGAGTTAAAGTAGCAGCTGATTCGGGGGCTCTGGCTCACTGAGGCCGGGGGAGGGAGGGGTACGGAATGCAGGGCAAGCCTGCAGCGGCAGAGGCCGGTGTGACGTTGCGATAGCCTGAGGTGCGCCGTGTGTTCTCCCAGGGAAGTTGTCCCTGGATCACGGGACCCTGGCAGTGGCGGGCTGCACAGGGTCCCGGGAGGGGAGGTGTGGATAGTGACCTGTGTTTGCACACAAGCTTCTTGGTGGCTGCAGCAGCAGCCTTAGCATTTCATGCCCGTTTCTGGGTCCGCGCTGATAGCCACGGCTCACGCCCGTCTCTGGAGCTCGTTTAGGCAGTGCTCTGAATCCCCTCTCCTCGTGCACCCCGAAACAATGGTCTCTTGCCTCTTAGGCAGGCCCAGACCTTTTCCCAGACTACCTCCCGGCTAGCTGTGGTGCACTAGCCCCTTCAGGCTGTGTTCACGCAGCCAACCCCAGTCCTCTCCCTGGGATCCGACCTCCGAAGCCCGAGCCTCAGCTCTCAGCCCCCGCCCACCCCGGCGGGTGAGCAAACAAGCCTCTCAGGCTGGTAAGTGCTGGTCGGCACTGATCCTCTGTGCGGGAACCTCTCTGCTTTGCCCTCTGCAGCCCTGTGGCTGCGCTCTCCTCCGTGGCTCCGAAGCTTCCCCCTCCACCACCCACAGTCTCCATCCGCGAAGGGGCTTCCTAGTGTGTGAAAACCTTTCCTCCTTCACAGCTCCCTCCCAAAGGTGCAGGTCCCATCCCTATTCTTTTGTCTCTGTTTTTTCTTTTTTCTTTTGCCCTGCCCAGGTACGTGGGGAGTTCCTTGCCTTTTGGGAAATCTGAGTTCTTCTGCCAGCGTTCAGGAGGTGTTCTGTAGGAGCTGTTCCACATGTAGATGTATTTCTGATGTATTTGTGGGGAGGAAGGTGATCTCCACATCTTACTGCTCCGCCATCTTGAAGGTCTCCCCACACCACCTTTCTTGCAAGGACGTTTCAGTCTATCTGAAGGGATTAGATAAGGTCAGATTTTTAAAAATTAAATAATACATAGAGAGAACAGATTGGTGGTTGCCAGAGGTGGGGGGTGGGGTGTGGGCAAAATGAGTGAAGGGAATCAAAGGTACAAACTCTCAGTTATAAAATAAATAAGTCATGGGGATATAACATACAGCATGGCAACTATAGTTAATAACACTGTAGTGTATATTTGAAAGTTGCTAAGAGAGTAGACCTTAAAAGTTCTCATCACAAGAAAAAAAATTCTGTAACAATGTATGGTGATGGACATTAACTAGATTTATTGTGGTGATCATTTCACAATATCCACAAATATCAAATTGTTAGGTTGTACGCCTGAAACTAATATGATGTTGTATGTCAATTATACATCAGTTTTAAAAAGAAAAGAAAAGTAACCAACACAAATAATTCAACTCAACAATTCAAGTCAACAAAACCCTCGTTGAAGGCCTCAGTCCCCATGTAGTCAATGGTAGTTATGGTTACCAAGAAGCACAGGAGGGGTCCAAAGGAGGGATTGGTTGCTGCAACCAAGGGCCAGTTAGGGCTTTGTGGAGGGAGCAGATGTGATATGGGTCATGAAGGATGAACTGGATGTTAATAAACCTGAGAAGAGAAAGGCAGGCTTTGCTGGGTGGACACCCTGTATACAGAGTAATGGGTTTGGGGTGAGGGAAAGAGGGACTACTATAGGGGAAGCAGGAAACAGGATAGAAAAGTCATTGGAGGAAATTTATGTAGAACCCTGAATTCTTGTTAAGCCATTTAGATTTAGTACTGTCAAAATTAGTGAAAGATTTTGAGCAAGGAATGACCTAATAAAAATGCTACCTCCAGATAGTTGTAGGATAAGGAGGAAAAATAAGCATACGCATATTGTTAAATGTATTAAATCACCCTAATAGGACGTGGGTGGGGGACTGGGACAGAGAGGGCGTATGTCAGTCTGATTGACTGAAAATTGAGTAAGTTTCTCAAGAAAGAATGGTACTAACTTTCAAATTAGTACATATAGCAACAATGCTAATAAGAGGTATAAAAAGGTAGTTTAATCCATAAGGACTATTTTCAGAATCATAATAATAATTTAATAATTTGTTTAAAACTATTTCTAACAGACACATTCATTATTTTTGTATGCAAGTGCTTCTCCTGAGTCAAATGATGATTCTAAACAAGTTCCACTCCAAGTAGGGTCAACAGTTTATGATATTGTTTAGCAATACATTTATTCATAGGTATTACAAAGGTAAACATCAAACTTGTAAATTAATAACATTTTGGTGTAATTTCATCTTCTGCACCCAGTGAAATAACTAATAAGGAGCTAAGTAAGCCCTTAAATGATCTTCTGGACAATCATCCTTTCTGCTTCATGCCCACATCCATTAAACAGTAGAACGTTCATTAGTCATAATGTATGACGGAAGGAATATGGAGCAAGTCTCTAACCATAAACTGTGTCTAAACATAGACCTTTAACAGTTTCTCTTATTTTAACATGTCTAAGTCTGTGACACTGCAATATGCAATGAATACAACCTAAGCAGAGTCACGCCTTAGTTAAAATAAGGTTTTGCAATTACAGAAAATTACAGCAAGAGGCAATTATCCATAGGCCCACTCTCCCCTGTGAGTTTCCTACCATCCATTTTGCAAATAAGCATGAACTAAGGGAGTAATCTGGTTATAAATAGAGGAGAGCAACAAGTTCTCCTGATATGTCTAGGGGAAATGCATTTTCCAGTTAAAAATTATCTTTGTTTAAAAATAAGAATTTGAATGGAATACAAAAAGGGGAACAGCAGTTTTGGAGTGGGGGTGAGACTAGACTGCTAAGCTAATAAAGCAAGAACTTAAGAACATAAGAATATATAGTTTAGCCTATGGAATAATCCAAAGGAATTTTAACTAGACTTAGAGATCACTTCACTAAGTCTTGATACTGTTTGGTTTGGGAGGCGGGGGGACATTGTTTTGTTTTGTCTTCGCTTTTGTTTTTTTGAAGACCTACCCAGAGCAAGAATTTTGCAAAGGCAAAACACTTGGTTTGTTCATTTATTGATCTATTTAAGTGTCCATTCTGGAACACTTCATAAACAATAGTCAGGCCTATACTTTTCTTCTCAAGAGTGGGGTCTGCTGGAGATGATGTGTTAGTTGTCTAGATTTGCTTTTTAATTTTATGTTGGATTTGGGAATAATAAGATGCGGGGGAAACATTTTAACAATTGCTCTGTTACTTACAGTTTGGGAGATAGCACAAGACCACAGAGGTATCCTGTAGCTGGATCCCTAAACATAATTTCAAAGTGTGAGATTATTCAACAAGCCTGAGTAGAGTAACTACTGTGTGCAAAGCACAGTAGGTGTTGAGAATACAAGGATGAAAGCTTATGGTGCCTGCCCACAAAGAGCTCACAGTCTGAGCAAGTAGACAGTAACAGCAATGTGAAATTTTGAGTCCCGTTTCAGAAACTTCCCAGAGAAGGTACTACCAGGCGTCAGTCTTGGGAAGTTGTGGGAATTAGCCCTTAATGAACTGGGGGGAGGAAAGGAGGGAAAGAGAAAGAGTGTTCTAGGCAGAGGGAACAGTATTTGCTAAGGTCGTTAAGTAGAATACAGAAGAAGCAAGTGTTCTGTACAATTCAGTGAGCAATACAAGATGACAGGTTAAAGTCAAATAATGAAGGGCCTTGCATGTCATGTTAAAAAGTTTGCATACCATCCTGAAGTTAATGGGAAGTGGCATAATCAGCTTTGCTTACAGAAGAGGTAAACACATCATTTGCTTTTAAAACTTATTTCTGAGTTCTAAATTTGTTAACCCAAAAAGATAATTTTATTGTAGTTAATTAGGACTGGTTTTATTCTTCATTTATACCAGTGCTACAAACGCAAATTAAGTATGAATTTCATTATAAAAATAGCACAGTTCTGTTTGTAAGTTTAAATCTTTATCAAACATAACACAGTGGGGAAAATACCTTAGCTCAAGGAAAAGCTTATATAAAGTCAAAACCAGCCTTAAAATTCCACTCGGCATGTAGTCATTTTTCCAGGCCATTACGATTTTATCCACACAGAATATAACTGTATACTCTTAAAGGATTTTTACTACTTGAGATTTGTTCCATCTTAAAATTTGTACTAAAACTTACTGGAAAACTAGTTTGAAAATAAAATTGTAACTCAGCCTTTGCAGAAGCTACAAGAGGTTCTACACATTTCCTTTATTTGGCATAGCATCCCCTAGTCTTGTAAAAAAATTGTTGTAGTGACAATATAATTGTAGAAATACTATGGAAGCATTGAGTGTTATTTATCTTAAGTGTTTTGCCACTTTATAATATAATAGTGCTAGAATTTACACATCAAATCTAATGGAGAGCTCAACTGGTACCTTTAACAAATAGAGGCTATAAAATTATATAGGCCACTGATGTGTGCCTAGGGATATTCAGCTGCTGGTTTCCTAGTGGAGGATGCCAGAATTCAGTGGTCGGAGAAAAACTTGTTTAGGACCCTAAGCCACACAGAGTGCCAGAGGCACCCCTTCAACCTTAAGGTGAGTCTAGTTAAGGAGAAGAGGGGTGGGATAGCTGTCCAAGATCTCTCCAAGGCAGTTGATTTTCCACAGATAGCAAGTATGCTGCTGTTCCTCTTACTTAGCAAGGATAATCTGTAGATACAGCAGTCCCAGAGGTCAGTTGGACAAGCTGCTTTCTGCAGTCATCTTACCTTGGCCAAAGGAACCCGGGAAAAGAAACTTAAACAAGGTGGATGTGAGCTGGACCTAGAAGGGGAATCTATCCTGTTAAGGTAGAAGTGTTGGAGAGAGACTTATGGTCAAAGGCAGACAAGTGGCAACATATGTTTGCACATGGCAGTATATTGCCTGGCTGATATGGAGGGCCATACAAGATGGCACTGATGAAAGGACTAGTTTTTAGATGAAACTACCTGTTATATTGCAGTGAGGTTCATCCAATTATACAGGACCTTCTGCATTTTACTGACATCTATGTGAGTAGTCACAGGATTAGGTGGCTGGTGTTGGGGTTCTGGGGGCCTGTATAGCAGCCCACCTCCCTGAGGAGATGAAGATGGTGGGGACAGCCTGCTGAGCTCCTGAGGGGTGCAGTGGAGAGTCACAGCACTGAGCTAGGGAAACAGCACTCACAAACCATTGCTGAAGCAGCAGTGCCCAAGGCCTGCACACCAGTAGGAGATGGTCCTCACATTACCTTGGATGTGGCAGCAGTCAGAATTCTCAAGGTAAAAGAATGGTCTGCCCAACTGAGGTGAAACTGAGAAAGGGCAAATGCAAAAGCAAATACTGAAATAGGAAGAAGGAATCAGAAATGCAGGATGGAAAAAGGTGGGATAATAAGACAACAGAGAAGGAAGTCAGCCCTGTCACCTGCTAATTTGTCACACTGCCACCGTAAGCATAGTGTTTTTCCTCAGGCTTTAAATTCTTTAATTTTTCCTATTAATTTTCTCTGTTTTACCTTTAATATGGGAATAAGAATCTATCATATATACATATATAATTTTTGTAAGGCCATAATGAAAGCATTTGGAGGTCATTTGGTTTCCAAAGAAACTAAAATTAATTTTCCAAAGAAAATTTTTCTAATATGCCATGAGTTTTTACTATATTACTAGCATAGCTTTTAACAAACAAAAATTGGCTCCAGATCAAATCCTCCTGTGTGATATGATTGAATGGATGCTTCATCAACTACAAATGATATAGATCACTATTATGTTTAGTGGAGACTCCTCAGACCTGCTCATTTGACTCATTTACATGCAGTTTTTCCCACTACGTTTGAAAATATTCCCCATCTGTTCTCTAGTTCTGATTTATAATTTCATCACTGTCTTGAAAGATGATGACCATAATATCCTTGACATAGTCAATATAATAAATAAAAATTGCTTCTGAAATTTACATTTTCACAGCTTTTTCATAGCTAGAACTTGTTCACATGAAAGTTCTCAGAGTTACACATAGGTTCTAATTAGAGCTCTAGTTAAAGCTATGTTTGCTAAGTAGTCTTCATAAGCATTAACATTCCATTTCTGTGGCTGGGTCCTATTGCCACGAACTGTCCTTTCATATCACAAAATATTATAAAATGCAAAAGGTTCTAGATTCTTTTTGTTTTGCCAGATCACATTTGTGTGAATGTTTGCAATTTCCCTAATGAGAAATAACTTTAAGAAAGAAAGGCTGATTTTGCCTGTTCTTGCATCCATTCATCTGGAATATGTCAAAGCAAGGGAAGTCATCCGATGCTATGGTTGTTCCTCCTGATTGGATTTCAGTGTCACATTCAAAATACGACACTGAGCAAAGAAACCAAGATAGGATGTGTAATTACATGCAAGGACATAGAAAACTATATTAAAAAGCCCTGCCTTTCTGCAGTTTTCTTGCTTCCTTCCACTTGTCTATAACAGAAGTACCACCCTTACATATAGCAACTTCACAGTTTTGTTAAATACAATTTATTGAGCCCCTGGTGTCAACCAGGTACCATTTGGGGTGTGTATTACTTCAGTTAGTCCTCACAAGAACATTAAGAAATGCATATTATCCCTACTTGACAGACATGGCAGTGAGACTTGGAAAGGTTAAGTGACTTTCTCCCGACACATACCAACGGTGTTGCTTGGGTTTGAACTGAGACTTATTTGACTCTAAAACTCACGATCTTACCCACTCTTCTGTCTCAATCGTATTTCATATCTTTCTGTCAGGGAGTTGTATAAGAAAAAAATTTATTCTGTGGTTCTCAGACTTTCTAAAAAGGTCAAGTCTTCCCGTAAACTCTAATTCTTGGTATAATAAACTCTTGGTATAATAAGGCTAGAAAAAAAGCTAGCACAAGCAACTAAAGAAGTAAACAACCACAAATAAAATAATTTAGAACTTAAAAATACTATGCAGTGAGAAAATAGTATGGTTGTTCTAATTCTGAAAGCCATGGAAAGAGACCTGTAGTTGAAGGTCACTGACAGGACCTCCTTACACCTACCTGGCAGCTTCACAGTCATCCATATTGACCACATATGTGCCTGAAGCCAAAGGTTTTCATTTAAAGGTTTCCACAAACAAATTATTACATCTCTAGGGAGAAATAATTCTAGGCTAATTTTTAAATTAACAATATGAATTGCTCAATTTTTCCATTTTCTTCTAAAATGAAAACTTGGAATATGATGGACTCTATGGATGTGCTCCATGCAGTAACCATTTTAAGTGTATATAACAGATCTAAGAACACAGACTTTTTTTTATCTGTTTATTCATGCCAAGAAATTCTCTTAAAGACTGCCTTAGTTTGGCATCTACCTTTAACACATCAACTACATAACTGGCACACGTCCATCTCCCTTTGTACTCTACAGACAGAAACCATGTATGGGGCATGTTTCCCCACAAGATTTTTTTCAGAGTTTATGCTGCCAAACAAGCATTAAGCTACTCTAAATTCCGGGCAAGTATGTAACCTTACAGGTACACAGTACTGCACTAAAACATTGAAGAGAACTTTCTATTCATCCCACTCTGCTAACAGAGCCATTCAATCCTGTCCAGAAAGATGAGTCCATTTTAAACCCTCCTTTGATTCTACAGATTAGGAGGAGGGAGAAGTTACTGCTGAAAAATAAAAAAGAAGGGAAGAAGAAATGGTCATGGCCCCCAAGAAGCAAGAGCATGTTTTTCAGGTTTCCCAGGTTCCAACATTTTGTGTTAGAGAGGGCAGAAGAGATAAGAGCTGGAAAATGAATCCTTTTCACAACAGCATTCAGGATTTCAGCAAAGTGAGTTTTAATTTCAGATTTTTTAATCTGAAAGAGATTTCAGAGAATATATAGTCCAAATGTATTTTTGCTTCTAATAGAACTGTAAGGTAAAATGCCCCAAACTCATTTAAAAGTCCAAAGACTATTTTATATGCTAGTTTGAGAAGTCTTTAGCATCAAAGACTATTTTATATGCTAGCTTGAGAATTCTTTAGCATCAAAACTCACCAGGTCATAGTTTTAGGAAACAGTATTTTCTTTTGTCCCCTATTGCCTTTAGGTACTCCTCAAACTAATACTCAGGAGTTTTTTGAATGCTATTTCTTCACATCACTGAAAGTGTTTTAACACAGGGGCTGGGGGATATCCCACAGCCTGTGTATGTCAAACACAATTTATCAGCAAATTAAATTCAAGTATGCATGATAATTCATGAATAATTTGAGGGAAATGGTAACTATAGTATCAATTTGGAACAAAACCAAAAAGTCAAATCTCACTTGGTTTAATGGCATATGAAACACTTGGGCACAAGCTGATAGTTGCTTGCATTTAACATTTTGAACACCAAATAATCTTATGCCTTAATATGATGAAGCCTGCAGAGTCCCCCTTCCTGAAAAATTCTTAATACTTACAAGGAATAATAAGTCTAGGATTTCTTAACTACCTCCTTGCTCAAGGAAGAGAGAGAGAATAAATAACCACTTAGGATGAGATCTTTCCTTGTTATACTTTATCATAGAGTGAGTTTTTCATATGTTAGCGGAAAAATTATAAAAGTATAAAAGTAAGCATCACAATATATATTATATATATACAAAGATATATGTATGTACACCATATGTCAAAGAGAGAAAGTATAGATATTCAATCTTGTTGAATCCTCACAACTTTCTATATTGGGGTGGATGCAGCATCTATTTTTCAATGTTTTTTAATCAAGTTTTCAAACTTGAAGTTGAAGGTATGACACAGATTCAGCAACTGTTAACGTTCTGCCATATTTGCATGCCGTGCTTTAGCACCATCTTTAAACACAGGTAACTGGTCAAATCCCTACCCCACCCCCCCACTACTGGGACTCACGTTGCACCATTTGCATATTTCCAATGATAGGAACCTCATTATCTCCTAATATATTAAAATGTCCAATGACCACAACATTTTTTCTTTCACTGAACTAAAATCTGCCTTTCTTAGATTTTTACCTGCTTATTCTAGTTCTGTTCTTTGGAAAGACATGGTGAAGATCTTTTCCTTCTTCTCTAAACAGCCTTACAAAATCCTCAAGTCCACTCTCACAACAGACTAGCTCAGATACAAATCTCATCTTGTAAGTTGAGTACAGTCAGCGGGGTTGGGGGAAAGATAGGATGATGTAAGGAGAGGAGGGACTATAGGCCTTCTTAAGGGTTGGCCTTTTTTCCCACAGGTTTTGATACATAACATTTTCATTTTCATTCAGTTTGAAATAGTCCTAAATTTCAATTTTGTTATCTTCTTTAAATCATGAGTTCTTTTGAAGTGTATTTCTTCTTTTCCAAAAGAGAGGGATTTTTTAGTTTTGTCATCATTGTTGTTGCTGTTTCTATCTTATTTGCATTGTAGTTAGAGAACAAAATCTGTATATTGCAATTTTTGAAGTTTATTTAGACTTGTCTTAAGACCAGAATATAGTCATTTTATTTTAATATTTCCTCAATACTTGAAAAGGTTATGTGTTCTGTACAGTGTTCTGTGTATGTAAGTTCAAAGTTTTTAATCATGTTATTCATATTTTCTATTCATTTCTGAAAATGTGTGCTTATTCTTTTAGTTACTGAGAGAGATATGTTAAAATCTCTTACTGTGTTTATTCATTTTTCCCTTTAGTTTTATCCATTTTTGTTCTATCTATATTGAGGCTATGTGATTAAATGAAGTTAAATTTAAAATTTCTACATTTTCCTGGTGAACTAAACTTTTATCATTACACAGTACTACTTTTTATTCTTTGTAATCTTTTTTCCCTTAAAGTCAACTTTGATATTGCAAAGCTAACTTTCTTTTGGTTAGTGTTTGCATAGCATATTTTCCATCTTTTTTCTTTAATCTACCTGTGTCCTTATATTTAACTCATTTCTCTTGAAATATTTGGGTTTTGATTTTGTAATCAACCTGGGAATTTTTAGTTTTTATAAGAGCATTTAATTCACTTACCTTTAATGTAACTATTGATATGTTTAGGTTTGAACTACCATTTTACTATTTTCCTTTTTTTTTTCATTCTGCACATTTTAGTTTCTTTTTCTTTCCTTTCTTGCTTTCTGTCTAAAATGATGGACTGTTTTGTATTATTCCATTCTCCCCTGTATTAGATTTGCAGTTTTATACTCTTTGCTATTCTTTTAGTGTTTTCCCTAGGGAATACTTTAACATGTACCCTTGACTTAATCAAAGTCCAAAATAAATTGGTAGTTTTACCTCTTCCCAGACTATAGAAGGACCTTAAAAAACTTAAGCTCCATTTACCTTCCTGCCAACCCATGTGCTTTATTCCCATGTATTTTAATTCTAATTCTTTGTAAATCACAAAAGACCTTACATTTTTGTTTCATATAGTTGGTGTTCATTAAGATTTACCCACATATTTATCCTTTCATTGCTTTTCATTTTGCTGGAATTTTGAAACAGAAAGAGACAAGAAAAAGGAATTTAGTACAAATTTGATGAGTCACACCCCTCACTCCCTTCATACTACCTATCCATTTGGAATTCAGAAAAATATAAGGGCCCTGAGGCATATGGGGAAACATTGTGCAGAAACCTCATAAGTACGATGTAATGAAATGGGCAGGAAAATACACACAAGAATGTAACATGCTCTGAAGGCAAGAGGCACAAAGATACACTTTATTTTCAAAATCTTAGGCAGTTAATGATTTGGAGATGTATTGCCAAGTTATACTCAGCAAATTTAGTAGTATGCCTCAATTTAATGGGCACAAAAGCTGTTTATTGTTGAATGAACAACAAGTATAATGTTAATTGGTCTCATACAATTAGGAGGTCACCAAGCCATGCTTGTTATAATTGGCATTGCCATAGCCAGGGGCTTATGTGACCTCAAGTGATGATTGGCCTGATGGAGTAAGCCAGGAATGTGTGTGCTTTGGGCTAGAGAGACTGACTAATCTGACTGTAAGGCCTCAAGGAGGGGGACAAGGAATCAAGCCACAGTGCTCACGGAGGGCATGGAGGACTCAGTTGAATGTACTCAGTCTCCATCCAGTTCATCACTCTCCAGGGGTTTGATCTGGAGCTGGGGATAGGAGGGAGGTGGGAGGGGCAAGGTGAAGCAGTGGAGCACCAGGAAAACACAATTGAAATATCAACGCAGAGGCATCCCCTAATAAGACGGGATCATAATTCCTCTGAAGGCCATCCAGTTTGAAGTAGATTCCCAGCTTGTATGGGGTGGGCTTGAACTTTCACACAGTCTTTAATTCCTGGTACTCAGCCATCCTAGAGCAAAGACTAATGGTGCTGCTTCTTTCAAAACACAGTTTTACCTCCACAAGGTTGTAGATTGATGATTGATTGTAATATCATTCCAAATACCAGGGTCATCTTTTCCCAAACATTTTTTAATGGATAATTAAGTTTAAGAAGAAAAAAGGGAGTTTACCTGGGTATGACATATTCTCAGAGATGCCAGAGAACACTCCTGACAATTAACAATCATTTATCAGTAGAAAATGTCTTTCCCTTAAGGTTCTGAAAGCAATAAGCTTCACTTTGCCAGTGTGCAAAAAGAGGGGAAGAATGAGGATTAAGGTCTTTGCGTCCTTGCTTTTCTCTGTCTTAGCCTATGATTGGTCCATTTGGTTTGTGTGTAGTACAGAGGAGTCACGAGTTGATCGCTCATGTTCACCAGTTGGTTTTCTCCCCCACATTCATGAATATTTAATATGAATTCACGAGGTTAGACATGAACTGTATGTCTAACCTCATCCAATCATCTTGCAAATGAACGCCACTAGCCACAGAGGAGACTAGGTGAGAGAGGGTCGATTTGCAGTACAAATCCATCATCACTGCTGGTGAAGCAACTCCAAGTACATGTAGCACGATTTTTCCACATGGAAACACAGTGCAATGCCAAGGACTTCCAGAACACTTGATTCACCACTCTCTAAAACAAAGAAATTAACTATCAGGGAGGCTGATATTTGTTGATTTGGGTGATATTTTTGTTTATCATTTAAAGCACACCAAACTATTAACAATCTGTTTTGCCAGAACAGATAAGAATTTAGAACCATAAATCTACTGCTGGCCATCAACGAAGTCAGTCCTCTTTTGTTACTTAATATCAGTATTTATTTTCTCCGCTAGAACTGCTTAGCTTGGGTGAATTCTAGCTGATAATTTCAGAAGGGTGAAAAGCTAACTAGAACTGGGCATTTTGCCCAGATAAATCTGATTCCAGTACTATGAAAGAAGCAGCAAGGGAAATAGAAAATCTTTGACAAAAATTGTTGATAATTGGCTAAGGATTGGGGAGGGAAACAGAAGATTTGGAGAGCTATGAAAGTTATTCTAATGTAGAAGAAAGATGCAAGGGAGGAACCAACGCCCTAAAGATTAACAACCTTCTCTTTAAATCTAAGAAAAATTATATATTTATATAATATATATAAGAAATTTATATACATATATGACTACAATAAAACTTCTGCTATCCCGAACTCTTAAGAAATAAGCCTTTCTAGAAACCTAAATTGCAGAAGCAAAATAGAAATCTTAAGTTTGAATCTCTGCTCTGTGTGACCTTGGGCAGGTCACTCATCAACCTACATTTCAGTGGCAACTCCTGCCTCATCCAAAAATTATGGATAATGAAACCATTATTCCACAGGGATGTTACTAGGATTAAATCAGAGGCTTGTAGATCTAATTTCCTAACCAAATAATAGATGTTTAAATACTGTTAAATATTTGCCTATTTTTATGCCAGTTAATTTTAGAATTTTAACAAATTTGTATGTGAAGTTATATAAAATATTACACACCTTCTCCTTAATCAGATTTCAATCAACATAATTTAATGTCTTTATTACTCAGGTTATCATTATTAATAGCCATTAATGGATGAGGCAGCAATAAAATAGCAATGCCTCAGCACTTGTTGAAATAGTTGCTACCTTCCAGGATTATACTGAAAAATAGGATTAATATCCAAAATAACTGTAAAATCTTCACCCAATGAGTCCATTTTATTCAAAAAGTTTCATAGATGAAGTAGAAAGAGTACTTTGCTGGGAACTAATTTATTGTCCTGTCACTAGAGAAAGGAAGAAAGGAAGAGAGAGGGAAAGAAGGAAGGAAGGAAGGAAGGTAGGAGGGAGGGAGGGAGGGAGGGAAGGAAGGAAGGAAAGGAAGGAAAGAAGAAAGAAAGAGGGAGGGAGGGAGGAAGAAAGGAAGGAAGAGAGAGAGGAAGAAAAAAAAAAAAAGAAAGAAAGAAGCCAGGAGTAAAGTAGCTCATCCTTATAGCAAACATGAATCTTGACCTTTTTTTTCCTATTTTACTCCATTTATGAGATTAAAGTATGGTTGGGGAAGACATAAAATAAGGTTTTAGGTCCACACAGATCAAGAAATAGCAGCAATTTGAACTTAACCACTACCTTTTCTTTACCATCAAATAATATTTACAAAGCATGCACAGTGTCCCACTCAGAACTAGTCAAGATATGGTTATTTTACTCTAAGCATTTACGGTCTGGAAATAAAAAGATTTATTTTGAAAATTCTGAACTTTTTAAAATCTGTGCATTATCATTAAGGATAGACAGTCTATTTTACAGATGGAGAAACAGAAAGAAAAAGAATTGATGCCATGGCCCTAGATCACAGAGGCAGTGACAGAATAAAAATAATTATTTTTATTTTTATTATTCTTATTTCAGGAATAATATTCCTATTTCAGTGCATTATCATCAAACACACCATCTGGTCAATGATGGCTTATTCCAAAGTAGTTCTGAATTATTCCCTAAATGTAAAGCAGCACAAATTAGAAAAGTTTAAGTGGTAATCTAAAGCATTTAAGGTACACAAAGTCTTTGCCCAGGAAAACACAGTGAAGTGACTCCATGTCGTGGTAAGTTATCAAATTATGGAAAGAACATTGCAGAGATTAAAATGTTGCATAAGAGAGAGAAAGCAGCATGAGTCAGGGGTTTGGGAAATATGAGTCAGACTGAAGGGCAGGAGCCAAAAACATAGAGAATGTGGGCCTAAGTAGGGACTTAATGGACACGACAGAGATGTGGACACAGTTGCCTCCATTAACTTTGAGAGAAAACCAAACATGCAGTTCCATAGACTGGGGATCATTGTGATAAAGAGGCTAGCAGTGAGAGCTGAGCGAAGATCAGCTGGATTATTTAATGCAATGAGGATGCCAAAGTCAGCAAGAGAGGGACCTACAATAGTATAAATCACTAGAAGGGAGAGTGTGGGCACATTTTTGAAAAATGAGGAAATCACCAAATATTGCCATTAGCTATTCTTAATGCATTAGAATGATGAAATGTGAGTTGATTTACGTGTTGTGATATTTTAGGAAGCACATTCTATTATTTTGTACTTTGGTAATGTTTCCATTAGGCTATGCCTACATAGTTCAGAGCTGCTTCCTGTGGTGTGCAATCCAAACTCTAATCGCACCTTTAAGGCCTTGAATTTTGCTCATGACTTGAGCTACCATTTTATGAGGGCCTTCAACCAGGCACTGCACCAGACTCCTCACACACAGCACCTCCAGCCTTGCTAACTCCAGCTGTCTGCCATTCTTCTCATGCAAACTGCTTTTGTCTTATCAGCTTTTTCTAATGTGATCTCCCTTCTGCCTAGAAATAGCCTCCTATTTCTGCCAATCCATGTACCTTACCTTCTTCAAAATGCAGCTCAAAATTCACCTCCTCAGGCCAGCCTTCCACCTCTGATGCTGCCATCTTCCTAGCTTTGCACTTCTCCACTCCATTGCTTTACAGCCATTTCCATTTACTGACATCTTGCTGTGTTTCTTACGTCTTGCCTGTTACTCTGCCTTGTAAATGTTTAGTTCCATGAGATAAAACACTGATCCTACTTTCTTTAAACTCTAGGCATCAGTTCTTAGCAAACAATTTTGATTCATTCATCCATTTATTGAACAAATATGTTTTGAAAACCCACCCTGTTTCTTGTACTCTGCAAGGTGCTAGGAATACAGAAAAAAGTAATACATAGACCCTGTCCTCAAAGAGCTTGGGTTCAGGGCCCAGGGAATGTGTTAACTGTCTGCCTAAAGAACCTAGTGAGCTTAACTGTCAAGGATAACTTACAGATAGTTTAAAAACAAAACAAAAGGGCTTCCCTGGTGGCGCAGTGGTTGAGAATCTGCCTGCGAATGCAGGGGACACGGGTTCGAGCCCTGGTCTGGGAAGATCCCACATGCCACAGAGCAACTGGGCCCGTGAGCCACAATTGCTGAGCCTGCGCGTCTGGAGCCTGTGCTCCGCAACAAGAGAGGCCGCGATAGTGAGATGCCCGCGCACCGCGATGAAGAGTGGCCCCCACTTGCCACAACTAGAGAAAGCCCTCGCACAGAAACGAAGACCCAACACAGCCATAAATAAATAAATAAATAAATTTAAAAAAAAAAAAAAAAAAAAAAGTAGATGAATTTAAAAAAAAAAAAAACAAAAACAAAACAAAAACTCCTCTCCCCAGAGTACTGTTTCCTAGATTATCAGGAAAACCATAGCTGATGTGAGTAGTTTCCATTATGAATAAAGAATTGCTTTTGCTAATACAGGTATTCCCACCACAGAGGACTTTCATAAACATACCTGGGAGAGCCAGGTCTTCTGGTGCATCTGCACAGAGATAGATATTCTGCTTTGAGTTTCTAACATAGTAGTATATTTTAGTGATTTTCTTATTACATGATATTTAAGATATAGAAATGCATACAAGTAGAAAAGATAAGCATAAAAGAGTTTAACAATGTAGGGCTTCCCTGGTGGCGCAGTGGTTGAGAATCTGCCTGCCAATGCAGGCGACACGGGTTCGAGCCCTGGTCTGGGAAGATCCCACATGCCGCGGAGCAGCTGGGCCCGTGAGCCACCAATTACGGAGCCTGCGCGTCTGGAGCCTATGCTCCGCAGCAAGAGAGGCCGCGATAGTGAGAGGCGCGGCGCGCGCACCGCGATGAAGAGTGGCCCCCGCTTGCCACAACTAGAGAAAGCCCTCGCACAGAAACAAAGACCCAACACAGCCATAAATTAATTAACTAATTAATTATTTTTAAAAAAGAGTTTAACAATGTAAAACAGTTCTTACATGATTTTGTATAGATGTGTGAATAAACAATAACAGGATCTCAAAGTACAACTTCCAAATTAATAAAACCGTGTTATTTAAATAAACCAATAAATTGATGGTATAATTGAAGATAGTTCAAAGAAATCCAGTCTATCTACACATCCTTCAGCATTAGATAACCTGCTAAGAGCAAAGAGGATAAATATTCTAAACTCGAATCGGAAAAGCCATAAATGAAAATGTAGTCTGTTCGTTTACTAGCAGATCCAGCTCAAGGTATAAGATGAAGCATCCATTCAACTCCTTTGGAATAATTTCTTGAAGGGGATTTCATGCAACTGTGTTTTATTGAATTTCAGGGAGGTTTCCCATCTGAAAGAATTAAAACTAAAAGTGAATCCAAGTAAGTAGAAAGTGTATTTAAAATACTACCACTCAGGGACTTCCCTGGTGGTCCAGTGGTAAAGAATCCACCTTCCAATGCAGGGGACACGGGTTAGATCCCTGGTCGGGGAACTAAGATCTCACATGCCACAGGGCAACTAAGCCCGCGTGCCACAACTATTGAGCTCGCGCAGCTCAACTAGAGAGGCCGCGTGCCGCAAACTGGAGAGCCCATGCACCCTGGAGCCTGCGTGCCACAGGTAGAGAAGAGAAAACCCATACACCGCAACTAGAGAGAAGCCCGAGCACCACAACAAAAGATCGTGTGTGCCGCAACTAAGACCCAATGCGGCCAATAAATAAAATAATTTTTTTGTAAAAAAAGCTTATTCTATAAAATAAATAAATAAAATAAAATACCACCATTCAATCCTAGGTGAGGTGAGTCCTGTTGCAGTTTTGTTTGTTATTGATAGAGAAAGGAGAAGAATATAGCGGCAGTAGAGACAGTGGTATTTTTTTTGGTTTTTTGTTTTTTTAGTAAATTACTTTAACTCACCTAATAGTTTTATTAAATAATCCTTCTTAGAAGGTAAGCAGACCTGGTTCTTAAAAAGGAATAAGTCCAGGGATCATGGCTTTTATGTTTGAAATCTATTTAATGATATATTAATTCCACTGGAAATGTTAGCCTATTAATCAAAGAGAGAACTAAACGACAAAAAAAAAAAAATAGGAAGGAAATCACATCAGGAATGCGATGGGGTGGAGGCAGTTTGCAGAGGGATGTCTCAGAAAGAAAAGCCACAGTCACTGGTGAAGCCTCCTTTAGAAAATGTAGCAGCCAGCCTGAGCCCTTGATCTTCTGCCAACATGTACCGAGGAAACTTGCCACATCTGAATCTCACATTGCCGTATCTCTCAGGGCTATTATCACTGCAAATGCTGGCAAATGTTCTTGACATAAAACAATATGAACTCTGCTGTCATTTCTGCATTAGCGGGTCATAAAGCTCTGAAGAAACCCCAGTAGACATGTTTTCATCAAGTGCATACGAGAAAATAATAAAAGACACAAAAAGAGCAGATAATTTCAAAGCAAGATTGCTGTATCTCTGCATAGTACCTGAAAAGGACAGAGTTGTAATCACCGATTTGAAAATAATAGTAATAATAATAAAAAATTTCAAAACAAAAATAAAAAACAATAACAAAAAATTCGCCAAAACTTTAAAACCAGATAATAAGAATTATGTAAGTAGATGCTTTTATAGGTTATTATCCAATAAACAGCCATACATCCCTCGAGTATTCTTTATCTCCCCTCCCTCCTTCTTTTGGAGAGAATCTCTTATCATTTCCACACCTAGCTAACTAAAGCCGATATCTGAGGACAACTCTCTTATAACCTGAGCTTCCTACATTATTACACTGGGTGTAATATTACTGGGTGTAATAATGTGCATTTATGTGCACAGTGCAGCAGTTATGTTTGAAAATAAAGAAAGATGAAAGGCAACACACCAGGGGCTACTCTCTGAGCTTCTTAAAGGGAAGGCAGGATTTAAGGAATAAATTCTAATTACCGATGATTCATTTTTGGTACTGATTTTTGCCCCACTATTTCTTCCAAAGCACCACCATGGGTCTGCCACAGTGATCATCTAAACACCCCTAAACCTTTCTCAGTTTTTATGCAAAATTTGTCATCTAGGAATTACAAATTGTAGATATTTTTTAATGAAGCTTAGAGTCTTCAGTTGTTGAAGAATGCCAAAATTTTATAATCCTTTCATCTGTGCTATTTAACCTCATAATATGAGAGATTTGATGAATGAAAAGGTGATGTGGATAAGGCAAAATTATATTTCACTTATAAATTACTGTAATATGAGAGACACACACAAGTGCCCATCATATTTTGATCTCAAAGAAATTTGTTATAACAAGTTCATATTATGACTGAATATTTTTTACTTTTCTGGAACTATAATCTACTTACTCCTTAAGGTACATTTAGTAAACTATTCCAAGAAGTGAAATGCTTTGGGAAAATATGTATTTTAAACTACACCCACCTATCTCTCCTAGAGGAATGTGATTAAATTGAATCCTTTTTATTTTGAAATTTGCAATGAAAAGTTTATACATTTATGTTGTGCTAAAGTTTACCAAAAAAAAAAAACCAGAAATAGAGAATGCATAATATTAAAGTTTGATTTTTACCTAGTTATTGGGCAGATTTTTAGAGATTAGTTACTAGAAATTATTTCAAATGTCATACATTGGATACATTGGGTGGAAAAGCAAGTATCATACAATTTATTTACATTTTAAAACACAAAAAACAATACTGTATACTCTAATGGGTGCATAACTGTATAATAAAAGTATAAAAAAGTCTCAGGGAAGGATTCACACCTACCAGGATGGTAATAGGTGGGTGGGTAAAGGGATGAGGATGGAGTAAGGCTTTAGGTACATCTCCAGTGTTTCACTTCTTAACAAAACAAAGTGAGCTGAGGCACGCATGGCAGAATGTTAGCATTTGTTAAATCTAAGTGGTACACACTGACATCTATGAAATTACTTTCTGAACACTTGAAATAATGTACCATTTTAAGCATTTCCAATATAACAGTATTACAGAGTAAAAACTTGGTTTCTTTAAGAAAAGTATGATGGCAAAATGGAGGAACTATCAACATCTTTACAACCGACTCAAACTATTTTTGTGCTGCATGTCTTTAACAGACATAGATGAGTGCACTGCAGGGACACACAACTGTAGAGCCGACCAAGTGTGCATCAATTTACGAGGTTCCTTCACCTGTCAGTGCCCTCCTGGGTACCAGAAGCGAGGAGAGCAGTGTGTAGGTAAGTACAAGAGTGCACTAAGCCAAGTCCTGTCTGGAGCATCTTAACTGTTTAAACCTCAGTCCTTTAAAACAAAGCACTCATCTTTATTTGGAGAATGATAGTGCTTATTTTTTCATTGACTACCAATCCATTTTCCACATTAAGAAAAAAACTAGCCTTAAGGTTGAGCATATTCTGGGTATCAAAGTGTTGGTTACATGTTAGACTAAGCAAAAGCAGAAATTTGGGGTGTGAATGAGACCACAAAAGCAACCGGGAAAATCATTTTAAATTAGTTATTTGGTACCCTAGCACTAAAACACTGGTGCTATGGGCTTCATTCACTGGTTGTAGCATAGCATAGCTTATAGGGCAAATGGTGAGGTTCAAGTCCCAGCTCTACCCCTAACTCACTTTGAGACCTTGGGCAAGTTACTTAAATACTCTGTGTCTCACTCTTTTCCTTTGTACTATGGAGATAATACCAGCCCCTATCTCAGGAGCTCATGTGCAGGAGTGCTTAGAATGGCTCCTGGTCCTGGGTTGTACAGCTGTGTGCCATCATTATGTAATGAGTTAACAGACTCGTACTAAACATTCTTTATGTGGCAAGTGGGTGCAGTGCTAGGGATGCAACACATGTGCCCTCCTTGAGAGCTCTACTTGAGCTCTCTGAGGACGGGGGCCAGGCCTGGTTTGTGTCATTGTTGTCTCCCCAGTCCCTGAAGAGTGCCCACCAAGTAGGTGCTCAATGCATGCTTTTTCAATGACAGGAAGAACACGATATGGGGAGGCCAACTGGCAAATGAGAAGTAAACTAAAGTGTTCTGGGCTCAATCTTGAGGCCCAGCACTAGGATGAAACTCTGTAATTGACTCCCTCTGTCCACTGATTTACATAACACCTCTTACCATAAGATCAGTGAAGAGTCCTTATTTTCTCTTAGGAACAGACTATAATGATGTGGGGACAGGCAACCCAGCATCAATTTTCACCTGAGAATGTGAGCTCTTGGTGTCAGGATGTCAACACTGAGCTCCTCATGGGCCCTGGCCCTGTTCTTCCTGCCATGGGGTTGTGCATAGGTGCTGGGGCTAGTGCCCAGCCTCTGAGGAAGGACCAGGGCTTGCACTGACTGAAGCTGTGACTTAAGAGAAAATTGTGTGGAAAACTCCACAGGCACCAAAGTTTTGCCCACTGTATTAGTCAGGAAAATAAACAATTGAGGGTATAAAAAGTATAGAAAAAGAACAAACCCAGCCTACTATGGGAAGAATCAAAGCGAATGGAACTTATGGTTAGAGCCCTTTATGGTATGGCAGGAGATGTCCTTCAATTCAGATCTAGGACTTCCCTGGTGGCCCAGTGGTTAAGACTCCATGCTTCCACTGCAGGGGGTGCAGGTTCAATCCCTGGTCATCCCTGGTAGGGGAAATAAGATCCCACATGCTACGTGGTGCAGCCAAGAATTAAAAAAAAAAATTCAGATCTAATCAGGTGGCTTCCTCACTGTTCCCCTCACCCATAGAACCAACACTACATTCCTCAACAGAGCATATAAAGTCTTCCTCCATCTAGTCCTTGCGCAGCTCTATTGTATCAACAGCCCTCTCCTGCCAAAATAATTACACTCCAGCTTTGTCCCACTAGTTATAGTTCCCCAATACATCACACAGTGTCACACTTCGGTGCCTCTACCAGAGACATGCAGTCCTAACAAACTCCTGTTCAACTCTCAAATTCTAGCTCAAGGTCACTTCCTCTGGGAGGTCTTCCATGATATACCCAAATATAATTAGTCACTCCCTCCTATATTCTAGTAATTCTCAAACTCTGATGGATCCTTTGTAAATTTCCAACCTGTTATAGATCAATACTTATGTAGAGTACAGTAAGAATGTTGCAGTAACACCAAATTGTTATTCCTAAACACTTGCTCCCAATTTCTGTACTTATTCATTGCGGACTGGTCCAAATAGTCCGTGGACCAGTAGTGGTCAGCATGTCACACTTTGAGTAGAATGGTGCTCCCTCTCTCCCTTGTACACTTTTCTATTTTGATCTTATAATTCCATGCATTAATTTGTTTTCATGCCTGTTTTCCATACAAGACAGGGGTAGAATATATATATGATTATCATCGTTATAAACCTACATTACCAAACACAATGATAGCAAATAACAATGGTTCAATGAATGTTTACTGGTTGAGAAGACATGCATTATTTATTCATCAAATATTTAGTGAGGGCTGACTGTGCGCCAAGTTCTAGGTATTGGGCCATCGTAGTAAACAAACAGATTTTACAGAATCGCAGCCCATGGAACTATTAGAAAGTACCACTTACATAATTTAGCTATTGATATTGGCACCTGGCTGTAACACTAGGTACTAGGAAGAACTGTGCTAAAATTACTCTTAATTAGTATGAACTTTCCATTCATTCAGCTAATGTTTATTGAGCACCTACTATGCCAGACCCTGTTCCAGGTATTAAGCACACAACAGTGAACAGACAAAAAATACTTTACCTCTACCTCAAGAGGAGGAAATGGGTCTTATTTGCCTTGCATTATAGGGAGGGACACAGACAAGAAGCAAATAAACACATAATACAATGTCAAGGAGTGTCACTGGCTACAAAGAAATATAAAGCAGGATAAGGGGGTAGATGGGGCAGAAGAAGTTATTTTATATGGATGGACAGAGATGGCCTCCCTGAGGTGACAATTTGATCAGACACCTAAATAAATTAGGAGGGAAGCCATGTGAACATCATTACTGTTTATTTCAATATTCAAGTTAAATCAAATATATTTTGCAGCTTATTCATAATAGCTCCCAATTTTTTTTTTTTTTTTTGCCTGTTTTGTGCAAGGAAGTTCACCGAAACCATCTCATGTAAGCCTCCCAACAATCCTGCCACATTGCTGATTATTACTCACAGAAGAGGAAATGGAAGCTCTGAGAGGTTAAGACCAAGCTAGTAAATGCCAGAACGAAGATTCAAACTCAGATTACCTTGCAGCCACTTGAGCACACTGTCTTCCACACTTTTAGTTATTAAAGTACTGGAAGGGTTCAGCATAAAGTTTTGTTTTGTTTCATTTTTTCCATGAGATAGTCACTCCATAGTATTACAGTGATTGTGAATAATAGTTATTTTAAATTACACATGCCATATTGGAGTTGTCACAAAGTGTAGAATCATCAATTAATGGAATTCTATTATGCTTTTAAAATATTAATCCTACTTTGCAAGTTCCCAATTGAGCATTTTATAGTTGGAAATATTTATACGAGAAGGACACAGGCTGGAACACATCATCAATGTGTCAGAAGGGCACTCTCAAGAAGTAACTTGTTTAGCGTCCCATTCCTTCCATAGCGTTCTTTCACTTGATTCTCACAGAAACTTCATAAGATACACACGCAGCATTACTATCCACATTTTACAGAAGAAAAAAACCTAGATACTGAACATTTAAGTGACTTCGCCAAGGTCACCAGCTGAGCAACAGCCCGTACCTCCTTTTATTAGTTTTACGCTACATCACTCAATTCTTCCATAGTTCTTTTCTACTTCTGTCATTATAAATAAGCTTTTAGATTCCCAGCCTGACATTCTCACTTATGTGTGAAATAGTTTTAATTACTTTTCCCTCTTTAAATCTCAACCAACCCAACCAGGTTTATGAAGTCTTTGTTCTTAACATCTCATTTAACTGCAGAGGGGAGACCAAAGTGTATTTAAAGCACAGATACCCTAATTTTTTAAAAAGAAAAATAATTACTTTTAAAAGGATGTCTCTAGATAGGTTTTCTAGATAATGCTCTGCTGAGAACTTGAGATTAAACAGCTCAATAATAGTAATTTGGATAGTCAATAATTTGGTTCTCTTTGTGTATGCTTGATAACCTAGATATAGACGAATGTACCATCCCTCCATATTGCCACCAAAGATGCGTGAACACACCAGGATCATTTTATTGCCAGTGCAGTCCTGGGTTTCAATTGGCAGCAAACAACTATACCTGCGTAGGTAAGACTTCTGGAAACAGTCATCCTGACTGATTTCTGTCTTCCCAAGCCACAGTGCAGTACTTCCAGTTTTCTATGTTCTTGAATGAACTGGTTTCCATCAACTTCCCTGCATAAAGCTGAAAAGACAGTAACCAATCTGGTTTTTTAAAACACATCAAGATGTGAATGGAAAAAAATTTTAACCTTGGTTTTAGTTCTCTTCTGTGAGTGTATCAAAAAAAAAATTTTTTAACTACAGATCAATTGATATACACACACCAATTAGTCAAGAGTGTGTGATATAAACGCTGAAGGTGCCAAAGGGGTTACTGCAAGTTCAAATACATAAACTTGCCGCTGAAAGTGCATCTGATTTTTACATGCTTCTTCTGCCCTTTCAGAATGCAATGTCACGGCACACAATTTTAAGATTGGCATGACATGGAAAGAATCTAGTGCAGGAAAAATGCCTTTTCACAATATTTTCAGTGCCTTAGAGCATTGCAAAACTCTGTATGGGTCTCAAAGGCTTATGTTATAATTGTAATGGAATTTAACAGGACCCATTTAAAAAGTACTAAATAGCACAGATAAATCTTCACTACAGCATGCTGAGAGACCGTATTAGTATGTGTCTTATATCAATTATTTATAGACTTGGCATTTTGCATCTGAACAACAATACAAGAAAATAGATACTGGAATGTATATTTATTAGAATCATTAAATTCTTTTGGAAAGATTCATCAAACACCAAACTAACTGTCATTCCCAGAAAAAAAAATATTCTGGTATTTTTAAAAGAAGTATATGACAGATGTTTGAAGTTGTTCCAACAAATATGAAACCTGAATGGATGTTCTCCAGTGAGCTTCTGCAGAGCAAAGAATCCAGCTAGGGAATTACTCACTTATCATAGGATGACATAGGTACAAAAGAGCAAGGCTATGTTTAAAGACATAGATATATAAATGTGTATAACCTTGCCTTTCAGACATAAATGAATGTGATGCCAGCAATCAATGTGCTCAGCAATGCTACAACATTCTTGGTTCATTCATCTGTCAGTGCAATCAAGGATATGAGCTAAGCAGTGACAGGCTCAACTGTGAAGGTAAAATATTGTCCAAATAATTAGTAATCATGGTCCAATTCCTGTGATTGCTGTTGCTTTAATCCAAGTATGTACCTGTTTATGAAAGCAAATTTTTATCCATGGAAATTCCGTTCTAAAATCCAGTTAATCTAGTTCAATTATAACATTGACTTTTTAGTATGTTTTCAAAAGAAAGGAGAAGAAACAAAATAATTGAAATATTAGATGTAGGCTGGGTCTGATAATTAGCAAGGGTGCTCTAGTGTCTTGTTTCTCAAGTGTGATGCAACGGCTAGCAGCAGTGGCACCTCCTGGGAGTCTGTGAGAATTGTAGAATCTCAGGCCCCAGCCCAGACCTACTGAGTCAGATTCTGCATCTAATGAGAACTCCAGGTGACTGGCATGCACGTTTAAGTTCAAAAATGGCTGATTGCATGTCAAGAACATTAGAAGAGAAACCAAGAGACCTGGCCCCTAGTCATGCCTGCCACTGTGTAATTCAAAAGCCATAAGACATCCTGAGGGGGATGCCATTGACACTTCATGCTCCCGACTTCCTCACAAACGCTCCCACCTTTACTTGGGACAGCACCATTGAGAAATGCAAAGCATTCTGCCAGGGCATCACCTCTAGAAGCTAGCACAGGGATGGAACTTGGAGTTCAAAACTCAGATGAACTTGGGAGCAGAGCCACCCAATTTCTGAGAAGGCAAATATGAATCTGCATCACTGGGTGGGTCTGCCAAGCACAACATGAGGATCATCAACCACAAGCCAATTCATTCAGTCTGCTCAGCTAGTATGGTTAGTTCCAGGATTCGCCAAACTGTCAGCAATAAGTGAGTAAAACTGATGGTAAGAAAAACTCTCTGTGCTGTGAAGCTCTATGGGAAATGAGCTGATATTGTTAGAATTTGCACTTGAGCTTCTTATAAAGTATTGTATTTCTGTTTCAGAGTATGCAGTGTTAAAAAAAATTACCAAAATAGTGACATGTAAGTTTTCAACTCTGTCTTATTGCTCTTGTCTGGTTCAACAGACATTGATGAATGCAGAACCTCGAGCTACCTGTGTCAATATCAATGTGTCAATGAGCCTGGGAAATTCTCTTGTATGTGCCCCCAGGGATATCAAGTGGTGAGAAGTAGAACATGTCAGGGTAAGTTTATTGTTTTCATATCTGTTAAGTTTTAACCAGGAAAAGCAGGGAGGAAGTTGTAAGATTCTCTATCACAGACTTTCATTTTTTACAATTTGAGCTCTTTTTTTTCCCCTGTTGATCATGAGACATGCACATCTCATAAAAAGGATATTCAGTGTTAACTCTCTTTGAAATTTAAAGTAATCATTTTTCTTTCTTAAAATAAATAATTTTAATAAAATATTGGTATGCCTTCTATATAGCCTACATAATCCCTATGATATATATCCTCTAATCATCCACCAGAAAAGATTCAATTATTAAAATATTTCACCATGAGTTTCAGTGTAGAGCATAAGCTTAATGTGTGGTTAGGTGCACCTCAAACTGATCTGAATTCTCTAAAACACCAGGAGTATAAATTGGATAGTAATTTAAGTGTTGAGAAAATCAGCTTCATGTGTATTAAAAAGTGCTTGAATACTTCAGTAAAAAAAACTATTAATCCAAAAATAGCTAATGTCTTTGGGTCCAGTTTTAAAATAAATGTTCAGGTGATTTTCACAGCTACATGTTGGTGGAAGAAGTGGTTCTCTACATGGTATGATTTCAGAGTCTCTTTGAAAGATTTGAAAATGTGCACCCTCTCCTCCCTACCTCCTGCATGTAGCTTAAAATTTCTTTAACAGGCAAAAGACTATTCAGGTAAAACTAAAACTAGATAATCCTGGAAAAATTGGTATAAACACAGGTTTACATAAAGCAGTGAGAGAGCAAAAAAAAAAAATGACTGAACTTGAAGACACAAAATCTGTTGGAGACCTAGCTGTATGGCATTCTATCTATACAATTTGAACAAATTATCAAACTTCTCTGAGCCTCAACTTTCTCATTTGGAAAAGAGAGTTGAGGGAATGAAATGGAATAACATACAGAAAAATTATTTATAAACTATAAAGCCTGTAAAGTTCAAGATGTTTTTATGAAATTTACCCAGCAATATAAATGACTAGTAGCAAATCTTCTCTAGAAGAAGGGCAGTAAAATATTAAGAAAGGAAAAGATCAAGGAAAGGAGACACTCAGGATTCTCAGTCTATATCATGATTTTACAAGGGAAATATTAATTCACAGGAACATCCATGACCTGAGATTTTATAGCGTGCATGTGATCATTCAACTAGAATCCAACCACTAAATATGAGCATAATCAGAATGTAGTTCATTGCACAATAAACATCTTTCTACCCCTTTCCATGTTACTAGAGACTCTGTAATGTTAATTGTGGAGAAACATTGCATTCCAATGGTTTTACTTTCTGAACCCTAACTGAGACTTTTAACATGAATATTACATGCAGGAAAATGTTAGCCAGTGGGATACCTTAACCAATTTCCCTGGAGTCCTGAAACAAATGTCTATGTGTTTCTGATCATAAATGGATTTGACACCCAGCAAAAGACAGAAACAAGTTAACATTCAGTGGAATCTTACCAGCCTACTCTATTTATATCTGTTATAACGAAAGGTGAAAATGCAATGGAATTGCAAATAGGAGATTCATTAGTGTTACATCTTGAAGAATGTTTGGTTAAACCAAAACATTTTTTGTGAAAGAGACTTACCATTCTTTTAGGGTACAAAACAATTGGTTTCCCCCACTGAAACCATTCCTTCCCAGCCCTGTCTACAGGTTAAAGTAAAACCAAAAGAGTCTGGATTCTTACCTTCCCCCAAAAGGTTTATTTTAGGGATGAAATAACTGTTCTCATTTCCACAGTCTTGCAAAAATTAAAACTCTGTGTGTGTGTGTGTGGTGGCAGGTTGTGGGGAGGGGAGAGGGACAGCAGGGAAGGAAAGAAACAGAGGGAGAATACACAGATACACAGACACACATTCATCAAATATTTTAATACTATTAATCACTTCTGAAAAACCTTCCAAAATGGTTAAGGAGTTGATTATGCTAGGCTCTAAATTACTGGAAGTAATAAATAAAATTATCACATAAAGTTTCCTTTTGCTGCTGTTGAACTCCATATAACAAACCAGTCTTCACTTTCCCTGTAGCTAAACAGCATCTTTATTTTTCAAAAAAGTGAAAAATATTGAAAGGACAAGTCAGTTGTGATTTCTTCTGAGGAATCTAAGTTCTTTCTTTAGCCATAGCCAGTCCAAAAGAAGATACTTTTTGTAACTGACTCTTGGAAACTGCATAGCTTTTCCAGTCTCCTCTTGGGTTCCAGATAGCTTTTGCCAGTTTGGAAGCTAAAAGAAAATTTTTTCTCCAAAGACAAGGAATGGAATTACTCTCATTTAGAGGATGCAATACCTTGCAGTGGAGAGATGCCTGTCACTAACTATATGAACTTGGGTCAGCCACTTAACCCTTATTTGTTTTCCCTTCATGCCAAATAGAGATAATATATTTCTCACCATCTCCATAGGGTTTGTGTGAAGAGCAACTTGGTTCAATTTAATATTTCTTAAAATCTAGGTGCCCCCAGTGCGCTCATGCTAGGTGATACAGGGATAGAAAGATGTGCACAATAGCCTTTGCCCTCCAGGAGCTTACAAGCTAATAGAAGGATTAAGACAAACATGCAGATTTCAATAATGCAAAGCAAAAGGCAATAAAGGTCCCAAAAGAGGAACGTGAGATATAAGAATTCAGAGAGAAGAAAGAGATCATATCCCAGCAACTAGGCAATGACTACCTGTAAATTAATGAATGGAAATATCTGATGGTGGGGAAGGAATGATTCAGAAAAGGCTTATATTGGATAAAATCTAATCACTATTCAAATGTAAAGGGAGACAAACATACATAGGGATGTGGATATTAATATAATTTTCATTGTCATAAATGTAATGGTTCTCTAGCATTGTAAACTCTTCTCTCAGATGTCATCTGGGAACTCCTAATTCCCAAATCTAAATTCAGTCTTTGTCCATCCTGGCCTTCCCACAACCCTCCTTCCCGGGACCCTCTCTAGCTCTGACCTCCTTGCACTGCCTTTTCCTGGGTTGCCTCTCACCGCTGACACTGACAGTCCCTTCCTTAATTCCCCTTCTTCCCCATGGTCTTTAAATAGCCATGCTCTACATGGTAGGATACTTCATAGCTTCATTTCTTTTGCTGTGAACCGCTTCCTATGGACAGTGTAATCCACTCCCAGAACATTAACTATCCAGCAGCATGCTACAGCTTACTGCAACCACATTCCAGCCTTTCCCTCTCTCCCAAGCCCCTGAGCCTGACAATAAACTTCCATCTCCATAGTTTTTGTTTGCTGCTTTCTCAGCCTGGAAGGCCCTCCCCACTGCAATCTGAAAATCCCATCTAACCACCACCCTTTTCAAGGCCAAGGTGAGAGGCCTCCTCCTTCTTTCAGCCTTCCTTAATTCCCCAGAGGGCAAGAAATAGTGTCTTTCATTTTTATTTAAGCAAAGTCAATGGCAAGCATTTGGCTTTGAATTCAACAGATGAATAATAGGTGCTTGATAAAGTACCATGAAATGACACATATTAATCTGTCGAGAATGGCTCCACTTCATCTGTCGTGAATTAATGCAATGAACCCAGGTCCCACCAAGTCTTGTGTCTAAAAGCAAATTAAACACAGTCCAGATTCTTATACACCTCCTTCCAGTGGCAAACTGGAATCTGCCACTTACGCAATTTACTTATATCAGTAAACTCTTCGACTCTACATCTCTACAGATATAAATGAGTGTGAGACCACAAATGAATGTCGGGAAGATGAAATGTGTTGGAATTATCATGGCGGCTTCCGTTGTTACCCACGAAATCCTTGTCAAGAGCCTTACATTCTAACATCAGAGAAGTAAGAAAAATCAGACCTTTTGAAACTGAGAATCTTCTGGTTTTACCAAGCCTAACTAACACTTTTGTTTGTCTCTGCAGCCGATGTGTTTGCCCAGTCTCAAATGCGCTGTGCCGAGAACTTCCCCAATCCATAGTCTACAAATACATGAGCATCCGATCTGATAGGTCTGTGCCATCTGACATCTTCCAGATACAGGCCACAACCATTTATCCCAACACTATCAATACTTTTCGGATTAAATCTGGAAATGAAAATAGAGAGTTCTACCTAAGAGTAAGTATCCTGAGGGCAGCCTTAGCTGTTGAGAAAGTTCCAAGTTTGTTGTTGTTGTTTGGTAGTAATTCACATAGAAAGAAAGCTAACAGTTAAAGAGTTTTTATGTGCAAGCATTGTGTAAGTCCTTCCAGTGTTCATTATCTCATTTAATCCTCTTGGTAATGCTTGGTCAGATTAATATTTATCTCCATATTTTATAGAAAAAAAAAGTAAGACTCAGGGAGATGAAGTAGCTTCTCTAAAGTCACTCAGATAAAAGTTGTACACTCTAACAGAGTTGTGTGTGACCACCAAAACACAAGCCTACACACACACACACACACACACACACACACACACCTCAAATAGATACCACAAATCAGTGATAGCTATTTAATTGTACATAGAAAAAATAATTCCTGGAGAGCTTTTCAAAAACGCTGAATTCCTTATTGTTACATTCGCAAGATTATTTACATCTGCACCAAAACTAAGACCCAGAAGTATCTGAGAAGTGACCCCAACTCCCCACCCCCCGCACCATGTGTACAACAGATAGTTGTACCATTCTTGCAAATTTCCAGGCAGGCAATGTGAGGTCACGTTTATGTTTTCTCTTTCTTTCATTGCCTATACGAAATCTTTCTCTGAATTCTGCCATTTCTCTCTCCACAGTGTCCCCTGGGTTATCTTTGTGTCCTTGTGTCTCTGCCTCTCTTCCTTTAAACTGGCTCTTAGCACCTCTCTAATCCCTCCAAGGGCTTCCCAGCAGATCTCCCTGACTCCAGTGCCTCAGCCTTCCAGTCCCCCCTGCAAAATCTTAGCAAGTTCATTTTAGGTTAAAATTCCGACATATTTCAAATACGGCTCACCACTTCATGTGAAAATGATGGCACCCCACCAAGCAGTTTGCAGGGTTACGGTAAGTCTTTCACGCTAAGGATGTTATTCATCCAGTTCCAGTTTTCTCAAAACTCCTTTGGGCACTCTTCATTTTTAATCAGATTTTAAGGTCAATATTTCATTTTGAGAATATGAAAAGTAAATTGGGAAATTCATCCTCGTGGTAAAGTTTACAGATTTTTAATGTTTACTCGTTTATCCTGTTCTTTGATATATTAAGTTCCCTTCCAGCTCCAGAATTATGTGACTCTGTTTCTTTGCCAGTAAATTAGAAATGATTAATCTCTCATGACCAACTTCTGAAGAGAAAAACCCAACCCAAAATACAATCTATTACTATTCTTTTTTCTAATAACTAAAAATAAACGTCTTTAACATTTGATGCTTTAAATTTGAGATATACTAGATATTTGTAAGAAGTTTACTCTAAATGAATTTCACACAGTTCAGATAATAACAATTTAATAATTTTAGCCCAAAGAAATAACATTATTTGTAACCCATGGCAGTCAAATAGGTTCATCTCAAAATCATCTTTAAAAATAATTTTCCATTTTGAACTCTTATCCAAAATTTAAGAAAGTAAAATTTCCTAGCAGAATCAACAAAGAGTTAAGCAAAGTACCTGCACGGGTTTTTTTTTGAAATAAACATGGCACTTTTAAAGTTTTATGATTCATATCAGTGAACTTATTGACTTGATATTTTCAGATATAAATACAGTGTTTTTCTCAAGTAAAATCCTTTCTTATGAATGATATAAAACATTGCCAATTTTGATAATCCCAGAATTAAATACTACTATTTGAAAGCAAAAAAGCATTTAAAATAAGAAGATATTTCAAGACTATTTATTATCACATAATTCAAAAAATAGTTGGACCAAATCCTACGAAATTTCTCCAATGAAGTTCCACTTGCGCAGAGGGCATTTAATCATAAGACTCCATCAGGAGGCCTTAATTAAGCACCTATTATATACTCAGCTTCATGCTAGGTGCATGTAATACACAGTTCCTTACACTTCAAAGAGCTTTAAATACTACTTTGTGGCATAGTTAACATCTATGAGAAAAGCAGAGGACAAATTTGTGTTTAACTCCATGCTCCAAGACATCAAAGAATTAATGTGGGCTGCAATAGTCAAAGAATGTTTCTTGAGAAACATGAGGCTGGACCTTATCCTTGAAAGGATCTGTGGGATATAGGATTTTATTTATATTCCTTTTGGGACAATACTGAGAAAATCTTCTTCCCTAGAAAAGGGAACATATTAGAAAGAAGTAATACATGAAATTAAAGGTAGAATACCATCCTCCACCCACACCGACCAATATCTATCCTTCCTTACTGAGACTTATTTTTCTTCACAGCCCTTATCACCACGTTGCATAGTATTTATTTGTCCGTGTCACCTACTACCTACTAGAGTGTGAGTGCAATAAACAGAGACATTACCTGTCTGTTCACTCTTGTATGCACAGCACATAGAATGAATGGTACCTGGCACATTGCAGGTGCTCAAAAAATATTTTTAAATGAATAAATTAATTCAATCAACATCTTGAGGGTATCACTGTTACCTATAAGAGGCAAGCACCATGCTAGGTTCTAGAGACATAGCAGTGAATAAAACCAAGCCAATTCCTGCTCCAGCGGGGCTTATAGTTGAGACATCGAACAAGTGTTCACAAGTATGCTGAACGTTACAACTGAGCACTTCAAATTGTTCATGTGTACACCACAAGTTAACCCCTAACCAAGACAGCAGTAGTCTGGGAGCTTCCTGGAAGAAGTAGATTTAAGCTGAAGACTAGCAAATGGAAGGAATAAAAAGCAGACAAGTTAATCTGGAACTCCAGGTGCTACAGGCAGAGTGGCTTGAGAGGGACCTGGAGAGATGAGCAGGGCCTAGATCACACAATGCCTGACAGACCATACTAAGGGTTTCAAGTAGAGGAGTTGCTATCAGATTTTCATGTTAAAAAAGATACCTGGGCTTCCCTGGTGGCGCAGTGGTTGAGAGTCTGCCTGCCAGTGCAGGGGACTCGGGTTCGAGCCCTGGTCTGGGAAGATCCCACATGCCGTGGAGCAGCTAGGCCCGTGAGGCACAACGACTGAGCCTGCACGTCTGGAGCCTGTGCTCCACAACAAGAGAGGCCGCGATAGTGAGAGGCCCGCGCACCGCGATGAAGAGCGGCCCCCGCTTGCCGCAACTGGAGAAAGCCCTCGCACAGAAACTAAGACCCAACACATCCAAAAATAAATAAATAAATAAAATTAAAAAAAAAAAAAAAAAAAGATACCTGGCTACACTGTAGAGCCTGGATTGGAGTGGAGCAAGAATGGAAATGGAGAGACCAGTAAGTAGTTCAAAAGATGGGGGACTAGTGTGGTAGCAGTGAGTCCAAAAGAAGTGGACAGATTTATGAAGATATAGGAAGAAGGACATGGCTTGGTAACCCATTTGCTATGGGGAGGTGGAGGAGAAGGAAGCGTCAAGGATAACCTCCAGGTTTCTGTCCTGAGCAACAGTAAATGGTGGTACCATTTACTGAGATAAGGAAGAAGGAGCCAGTGGAGAGAGGAGGGTGAGGAGTTCAGTTTGGACATACTGAGTCCTGGTCGCCATGAGACATCCAAGTAAAGATGAGTAGAGAATTGGATATGTGGGCTTGGAATTCATAGTATAGACTTTTAAGTCACTGGCAGATATGTGATCATTGAAGCCATGGCTATGGATGAGATCACTCAGGCAGAGTATGTAGGAAGTAGGTGAGATCACTCAGATCTGGGCACTATTATAGTCACATCCATTACCTCAGCCTACAGTTCTCTGGCCATCTCATCCCCCATGACCTTCAGCTTCATGTCACTCTGCCACCACCCCATGGCCACATGCTGGATTTTGTTATCCTGCAGAACAGTTCCACATCATCATCTGAGTCTCAGGTGACCCCCTCAGTGACTGATTCTCTTTCCTCTTTTTCATGCCCTCACTCCCACTCTATCTGCTCTTCACCCTCACAGTGATGCTAGTCCTCTGACCCCTCACTCATCATTTTCTCCCACTCTATCAACTTCTTGGTGGACCCTTGAACTACTCTGTCACCAACACCTCAATTCCCTGTCCAACAACTCTAGATCAATCACATAATCCACATCTATTTTCACACCCAGCTTGTCAGCACAGATTGGTAATACTATAAATCTCCAACTTCAGATGTGCCCTCAACAATCCTATTACTTTCTTTTATTTCTTCTCTTCAGCCACTGATTGCAAATGTCCCCATACTCTTTAAGTTCTTATACCCTTCATTTTCAGTAGGTGACCTCATCTCCTACTCTTCTGAAACCACTGAAACCAACAGGCATAAATTACTTGAACTTCCCATCCCATCCCTTGCAAACTTAAGTCCATGTGTTCCCCTTCTAACCTTCTCCTTTGAATTTTCCAAAGACAAGGTTTCACTTCTATCAATCAAGGCCAACCCACCACCTGTATTCTTCACTCCATTTCCTCTGGAACCTTGTTCTATCAAACTCTAATATACCTCCTACATATTTAACTTGTTTTCCCTCTAGATGTTGCCTCCTCTCTCTCTTCTCTCTTCCCAGCCAAGGTTCTTAAAGCACAGTCTGTAATCACAGTCTCTATTTTCTTATTTCCTAGTTACTCTTCTGTCTTCCAGTCCCACTACCCTACTGAAATTGCTCTGGAAAAAAGCCACCAACAGCATCCATACTGCTATATCCAGAGGCATTTTTCAGTTCCAGTCACCCCCATCCTCCCCTGCTGTATTGGAGACTGCTTGCCATTCATCTGTTTACCACTTAATTATCTATTTCTTCTCAGCTTCCTTCAATGGCTTCTCTTCTGCCCATTCTTTAAATGTTGGTCTCTCACAGACCCAGTCTTATCACATATACGTTCTCTTCCTTGGTTTAATGTCCACCTATTGACGTGACTGCTAAATCCTAATCCACTGTTTCTATCCCTGCCCTCCTCTTGGCATTCAGATTCACACATCTACCTGCCTGCCTGTCCAAGCTCATCTCCCTGCACTCTCTAGCACCAATCACATTGTTCATCAAAGTGAAACTGCATCCAGTTCTCCAGAACATCCTTCTTTACAAAACTCCCACTTATTCTGGGTGACTGTCCTCAGGCATTCAAAGGCCTTCCCTCAATGCTTCAGAGTCCCTCTGTTTTTCTCTGTGAGTACACACCTCTGTGTATCTTCATATATACCCTGCATATCCCCATATATCTTAGCATTTGCCATATTCTATTGAAATTAACTACTTACATGCCTCTTCACCTACTAGAATGTAAACAGATCCACAATGTTGAGAAGTGAAAGATGACAACCTTGTTTACCAGTTCAGAAACTTATCAGATTCTCACATGAACTCCAATCTCTATAAAGGCTAGAACTACTCAATAAAAGTGAAGAGAAACATTAACAGAGAGGGATGAGTAGAAAACAAAGAACTATCAAAAACAAGCAGGTCCCTGTACCTGGAACTAATGACTATGTGTGGATAAGGGATAAGATCCAGAAGGATTAGAACCAAGAAAGGACTAAGTAGTGACTTTAATCCTACCTCAAAATTCTTCACTTGGGCTTCCCTGGTGGTGCAGTGGTTAAGAATCCGCCTGCCAATGCAGGGGACATGGGTTGGAGCCCTGGTCTGGGAAGATCCCACATGCTGCAGAGCAACTAAGCCTGTGCACCACAACTACTGAGCCTGCGCTCTAGAGTCCATGAGCCACAACTACTGAGCCCACGTGCCACAACTACTGAAGCCCGTGTGCCACAACTACTGAAGCCCACGCACCTAGAGCCCATGCTCCGCAACAAGAGAAGCCACCGCAATGAGAAGCCTGTGCACGGCAATGAAAGAGTAGCCCCCACTCGCCACAACTAGAGAAAGCCCACCTGCAGCAATGAAGACCCAACGCAGCCAAAAATAAATAAATAAATAAATGTATTTTTTTTTAAAAAAATTCTTCCCCTAATTCTTATAGGAAGTGTATTCACAAATAATAGAAACTGCAACACAAGAAAAATTATTCTCTCACTCCCTCTTTTTTCTTTTATTTTAGCAAACAAGTCCTGTAAGTGCAATGCTTGTGCTGGTGAAGTCGCTATCAGGACCAAGAGAATATATAGTGGACCTGGAGATGCTGACAGTCAACAGTATGGGAACCTTCCGCACCAGCTCAGTGTTAAGATTGACAATAATAGTGGGACCATTTTCATTTTAGTCTTTTAAAAGAGTCCACTATAGGCATTTAAATCAGCCAAAGAATATTGTTATCTTAAAGCACTATTTTATTTATAGACATATCTAGTACATCTACATCTATATACTGTACACTCACCAATAATTCAAACAATTACACCATGGTATAAAGTGGGCATTTAATCTGTAAAGATTCAAAGTTTGTCTTTATTACTGTATGTAAATTAGACATTAATCCACTAAACTGGTCTTCTTCAAGAGAGCTAAGCATACTCTTTCCGGTGAAACTTGGATTCTTTTCTGTAAAAGTGGGACCAAGCAATGATTGTCTTCTGTGGTGCTTAAGGAAACTTACTATAGCTCCACTGATAGTCTCATAAGGAGGCAGCCATCATAACATTGAACAGCATGCAAGTTCAAGAATGAGTTTTTTAACTGCTTGTAAGAAAATGGAAAAAGTCAATAAAGATATATTTCTTTAGAAAATGAGGATCTATCATACTTGTGTTGGTTTTTATTTTCATGATCAGTCTAAATGTAGTTGTTTATTACATAGTAGTAAATCATTATCATATAGTATAGTGGTTTCTATAAGATATTTTAAATTTTGTCAGAAATTTTTGTTATGAATGTAAAAAAGGACAGTAAGTAAAATTCCCTGAATGAATAAGATATCCCCTAGAAAATCATTATATTGAGAAATCTATGGGGAGGAGATGAGAAAACAAATTCTTTCTAAACCACTTTGGAGTTGACCTGAAGAAGCAAACTTGGTGTACTAGTCAGTTTGAGTTGCTATAACAAAATATTATGGACTGGGTAGCTTATAAACAACAGAAATTTATTTCTCACAGTCTGGAGGGTGGAAATCCAAGATCAGGGTGCCAGTATGGTCAGGTTCTGGTGAGAACCCTCTTCTAGGTTGCAGACTCATATCCTCACATGGCAGAAAGAGAACAAGAGAACTAATCCCATTCATGAGGGCTCTACCTTCATGACCTAAGTACTTCCCCAAGGCCTCAGGTTCTAATACCATCAGGTTGGGAGTTAGGACTTCAACATATGAATTTTGGGAGAACACAAACATTCAGTCCATAACACTCAATAAATGTAATAACATTCCTGAATTCAGGACTTCCACAAGACGTGGAGCAAAATGAAGAAAAGTTATTTTTCTGAAAAAGTTTTGATTTCTGAATAAAATTAAAACCCTAAAACTTCACTAACTTATAACTAAAATTTCTCATCTTTATATTTGATGCTCACAGAGTGAAGAGATGGTGATGGTTCTTATTCTTGGCATCCAGATTGACAATGAACTAAATCAAATTACCCTCCCTCCTAACTCTATGAAAACATTTTATACCTTCCTGTTTGTTTAAAATGTAACTGCTTCACTTTGATGTATTATATTTTTAAATAAAAATAAGTATTCTTTTAGAGGTTTTTTTTCTGTGTAGCTAATAACAGCCAATATAATTTTTGTGTCTGGGAAAAAATTATTTGTAGCTGCCAGAGCAAAAACAACTATTTGCTTTTTTAAAAAGAAACAATCTAAAGTTGAGGAAACAAAAGACTGTTAAAATCATTCCACAAAAATATATGCAGTCAATTTTTCTCTTACATCCAGTTTCAAAGCACATATGAATAACCAGGTAACCTTGCCACAGAAACAAATGTTCCTCAAAGAGGTGACAAAATGTGCAGTAATTGTCAAAAAGAAAGTTCACCAAGAGACCAAGGAACAAAACACAAACTTCTTATGTGAATAGGGCACGGGATGGGCTTTTAAAGGATACAGGGGCATTGGAACAGTGATGAGAGAACAGGTGTGACCAGGAGTCAGACAAGGAAGCAGAGTAAACAACCAGCCACAACACAGCAGGACTGTTGCGTACGTTGTCACCCTGTTCACATGATTACTTATAGTCCACGTAAATTCAGTTTTGATCTAAACTTTTCCATTCTTAATCAATCTACTGATTTTTCTACATATAGACACAGTTCTCAAGTCAGAGCTGGGAATGATAAGAGTAAAAAAAAAAATGCCTAAGACCTTCCAACAGATTTTTTACTCTTAAGCAAGAAGGCAGAGCCTTATCTGTACCTCCACAGAGGATTGTAGGAGAAACAGGAATCTATGAAATATTTATGCGTAAGTCCTGACCCTCCACCCCTACCTCTAAACATATATATAATTACAGAAGTATATATAATCTATATATTAAGAAACATAGATTACATATAGATTATATATACTTCTATAATAATATATTCTATAAATAATTTATATATTATAATTTATATAATTTAAATATAATCTATGATAAAGTAATAATATATTTTATATATATTTTTTGGACCTACAGAAGCCATTAACTGCAAACAAGATGGTTTCCCTTTCATCCCAAAGCTTAGTCCTATTCACAAATCATAAAGACATGAAAAGGGTTGATAAACTAAAGTGTCACTGATGCAATCCCTTTTCTTTTTTTAATTGTAAAATACACATAAAATTCAGATTGCAAATCATTGTTGCTTTTGTTGTGGTCATCCATGTACAATGCTTGGTGTCAGTCTATTTATGTCTTGTAAAAATAAAAAAAAAAAAAAAAAAAAAAAAAAAAAAAAAAAATTCAGATTGCAATGTTATGCAAATATCACTACTATCTAGTTCCATAACATTTTCATCACTCAAAAATAAATCCCATACCCATTAGCAGTCACTCCTCATTTCCCCCTCCCACAAGTTCTGGTGTTACCACTAATCTACTTTCTGTCTTTATGAATTTGTCTGCTCTAGACGCTTCATACAACTAGAATCATACAGTAAGTGGCCTTTTGTTTCTGGCTTCTTTCACTTAATATAATGTCTTCAAAGTTCAGCCATGTTGCAGCATGTATCAGACTTCATTCCTTTTTATGACTGAATAATATTCCATTGTATAAATATACCACATTTGTTTATCCATTCATCAGTGGATAGACTATAGTTGATAGGTTGTTTCCACCTGCAATTTCATTTTATCTGACTATTCATCTACTAATTCCTAGGCTATTCATAGATTAGGAATATAATCCTAGACTATTAGACATTATTAGACTATTATTAGACTATTAGACTGTTACATGTCTATCCTAGACATATAGATTCCTAGACTATTCATCTACTAATTTTACAGCCTAAATCACCCATTTTTAATTTCATTTTTAACTAAAAAGAACAGCAAGTGAAAAATCATTTTTCATTCACAGAAGCAAAGTCCTGGAAAGAACTTTGAAAAGCTAACACATGAGTTCCTTTACAGGTACAACAGTCCTCAGTAAACATAAAAATCTCATGCTCTCTTTAAATGTAATTTGAAATTCAAAATAAAGTAAATATCATCACTGAAAACAAACCAAAGCAGTAAGACAAAGCTGTGCTTTGTTTTCAAACTACACATGACTCCCTCCTCCCCTCCTCCATGAGAATCACTGATTTAAACCAGCTCCCATAGATGAGAATTATGAAAATAATTCATCATCAGAATCATAATTGTTCAGCAGCAAACTTCATTGAGCAACTTCTATGGTAATTTCTTCCAACATCTAACAGCCTGATGAAGCATAGAAGAACCAGGGTTCTAGTCTCAGTTCTAACCTTAACTAGTTGTGAGACTTAGCTTTTTGGGACCTTGGTTTCTTTATCCATAAAACTGGGATATTGAAACAAGGTGTTTTTCCAGCTTTAAAAACTGTACCTATTCCCTATGCCAGAGCTGCACTGAGAGAAAAGGTGACTCTATTTGCCAAACTTTTTAAAGCATTTGAGTATTCTTTGTATGTAGTGGCTGTTGGGAAGCACTGGACATTGGTGAAAAAGAAAACTATAGTTCCTACCCCAAAACAGATCTTCAAAATGAGGGTTTGTTATTGGGGACAAGGACATGAGAAATAACCCAATTTAGCTCTAAGTTTTTTGAATTACAATTCAAAATAATTTTTTTTAGTATTCACTGTTAAATTGTGCATGCTTTACTCCTTTCCACTGATTCTAACTGAAGTATTATTTCTCATGTTAAACTGTAAGTCATTTTACCTTGTTTCACTAGCAAAAAAAAGTCCAGCCATGGGTTCCCCCACTTCCAAACATGCTTCCAGGAAATTCACATGTTCTTACTCAGTAAGCCTCAATAATGAGGACTGAACTAGTCATTTCCATCACTTCACCATTCCAGTGCCCATACCTGGATTCTCAAACTTCATGCTCTCTGACTGGACAGTGTTGTTTTCTGACAGCAGTTAGGAAAGACCTCTTGGTTGTTAAGACTTCTCAAAAGGAGAATAACTTCACTTCAGCTGCCAAATTTCCCTCTTAAATAGTTTTGTTTTTTGACAGCTTGCAATCTCCATCCCCTCTAAACTTAAAATCAACCATTACATACGCTTCCTTTTAATAATAACAGGATTCTAAACTTAGATGCCACCTGGTCAAACCATGTTATTAAGACTTGCTCAAGGTCACAGTTTGTTGAGCAAGATCACTGTGCCTTGAATCAATGTCTTATGACTTAGATTAGGGCTCTTTTCATTGGCCATGCTCCAAATTTCAGCAACAACAAGCAATCCCCTTCCTTCCAAGGCTTCTTCCTGCAGTGCCCACCCCAAACTGTGGACCAGCTTTGCTCATTGCCATGACTAGTTGTCACCACTGCTGTTAACTGCAGTCGGATTGAAATAGAACAGATACCAACCTGATTCTGATTTACTCTGTTAAACTTTAGCTCATTTGTTCTCTTTAAAAACTCCAGAGAGGTGGAAATAATTGTGTTACACAAAATACTCCTGAACTCTAGAAACTGAAATTCAAGGACCAATCATGTAGACCTTACTATACTTGAGAGGATAGCAATTTCTAAAAGAAAAAAAAAGCCTATTCCTAAAGATACAAACAGAGCTCTCTCTATGGGGGAGCTTTGAGAGCAACAGTAAAGATGGAATGGGGCTAGCATTCTCCTTGTTCAAAAGTTAGACCAAAAGGCTTAAAGAGTCCTTCCTTCCATAAGATTAGTGAAAGGTAAGGGGTTAATGAAAGATTGCTGCCATTCCTGACATTGGTTAATATTCATTAGGTGATTACTGAAGGAGCAAACAGTGAGCATCATTACCTCATCTCCTAAAGGATTCTTGCTTTAGAGGCTTGAAATAAGATAAGAGATACCACATTTTATTAACAACTCAGCCCTCAATGGGGCTTTTGGTTCTTTCAAAATGTTTAAGTTAAAATGACCTCCCCCCCCAACAAATTAGGGTTTTTTATTGTGATTAAAAATATATAAATATTGGAGGGTGGAAATCACCTACAAAGCAATTCCCATTTTTATCTAAAAAAATGTAGTCATCTCTACCACTCTGCCTCTACAAGGAAGGTGTTTTAGTGAATCTAAATGATGGAAATAGAAAGATTGTTCAATACCCTACGACCACCTGAACACAACCCAATGGGATTATTATTTGGGCGGAAGCTTCACAAATACAAGTTTATTGTTGAACCTTGTTTCCACAACTGCAAGCAGTTGCTTATGTTTTGAATAGCCATGTATGCTTCTAACTTTCTAACTCTGCTTTTAAAATATGGAACAGCTGCTGGTCTACTCATATGTTACGCATAAGAAGCCCACAAGGGACAAAGCCTTCCATTAATATGTCGAATTATTTTTAACACATTTATATTTCTATCCTGAATCATCATCTCAGAAAGATGGCAAGTTTCCATCTTCCCAGCTGGGGGGAGCACCTGCAAAATACAAGCACAAACTGTGACACATCTGGTACCAAAAAACCAATCTTGTTTCATCTGGCCAGCAGACTAAAATATCAAGATCGTTGAACAGAAACAAGGCAAAAAGTTAACTGCCATTTATATGTAGTCAACACAGATGTCTAGTTAAGCTGTTTATATTGTAAGCGCATGTGTATGTTAATGGAGCACAGACCCCTTTAATAAGCCAGAGTTGGAATATAAACGCAAGAGAATTTTAAAGACCTGAATGCAATAATTCAGTTCTTTTTTATCTTCCCATAGAAACTAAATTAGTTTCATCAGAATCTCAGCATTCTTTTTAAACAGATGCATATAACACGAATAAATAATTTTGTTGAGTATCTCCAAATTGTTTATTTATATCTTTTAAAACTGTATTCCATGTTTTTGTATCTTAATATTTAGATTGTTTCTTTAAGTGGTAAATTACTTGCACATGACCTAAACCAGGTGTCCTCGTTTGTGTTGCCTCAAAAGAAGACCCTGTTACAGAACTGAGTGTTGGTAGTTTGACAGGGTAACTTACAAAGCACAGGTGAGAAACTAGGGAAAGTGAGTCAGGGAAGGGAGAGATGCCAATCAATGAGTGAGTTAATGAGTGGGTCACTTCTGTGGGCAAACTAGCACTTAGTATCTTTGGGGATCCTCTGAGAAACAATGTGGAACTCACCTCAAAAGCATCCCACCAGAAGCCGCCTAGACTGGGCTGTTTATCTGCAACTCCCATCCCTGTGGTGAGGGTCGCCTCCTGGGGCACTAATGCCACACCCACTTATAACTACCTGCAGGTGGGTGAGCTTCCTGGCACTGGAGAAAGCCCTCAGGCAGAGGAGAAGAGAAACAGAGGCTTGATATGGGATGTTGTCAGTGAGCTAGAAACTCCTACTGCAACCCCCAGTAAGCTCCTGTTGCTGAGGGGATGTCTGGTGGGCAGCAATATCCACACTGCTTGGAGTCTGACAACAGAAGCACATGTAACTGGCCTGCTGGCTTCATACCTCATGAGTCTTTCCTTAACCTTTTTCTGTTGGCTCTCCACCTTTTTCTTCCCTCTTCCTTTCTGTAGAGAAAACGCTAGTCTTCTCCTCTGTGTATCACTCACTTAGCAAATCAGGCACCAAAAATGTCCATTCGATGCAAAGACACATAAGACATTACATAAAGTGGTACTGTATACTTAACACCATGAGCCTATCTGATTCCAGAGCACATCACAAGTCCAACTACAGAGTATTATATAAAATTGGTTGCCCTTCAAAGATGAATTTCCAAGGAAGCTAGTGAAGCTAAAACTTCAAGTCCCTTCCCTTGCACCAGTCCTTTCCAAGGCCCTGAAGGGACCCTACAATGTGTTCACAGTGTCATATTATTTTTGTAAAATTTGAAAAAGTAATACATTTTAGCTGGATGGGTTAGTATTGATCTTTCCTCTTAGGTTCCCCCCTTCACACTTCTCCTCGTGTTAGGTAGCACTGGGATGGTCACAAGGATTTTTGGGAATCCAGCCCAGGAAATTGAGTTAGGAGGGTACATTTAACTTGGCCTTAGTGGAATATACCTATATAGTTCACAGTCACTTCTATGTATGTTTAATTTCAGTTCCTGTCTGGTGTAGGAATAGCTTCTAAAAATATTCCCACCACCTTCTGTGTTGATTTTACCTGACAGCATGCACAGAGTTTCAAGGCCAGGGGTCCTATCACAATTTAATGTGTCCTACAGTATCCAGCACCAGAGTAGGTAGTAGAAGAAAAACAAGTCTTGAAATATGCAGAGCCAGAAGCTAATCTATGGAAAATTCTCCCAATCACCAGAGGTATAAAATGAAAAGCAGAGGATTTGGTTTTTATTCAATGCCTTTTCAAGAATATATTTAATTATGTAGCATAGGCAATTATAAATGCACCATACCATGAAAATATTTTTCATATATTTCTATAAGAACTCACTAGAAATTATTCTGACAATGAGAAGTGAATTATAACCCCAAAAACTCTGTTTCAGATAATACCAAAAACTGTAATTCATTGAGACGAAGAAATAAATTTCAAATAGAAGTAATGAATAGACTCTTGGGTTGATCAAATTAATGAAAAGGAATGAATCATGTGAACACACTGGGAAGGAATTTGTGTCCTGCTGCTTTGATATGAACACTAACACCAGTAAAGAAAACATAAAATTGTAATCTTACTACCACAACAAGGGCACTGTCAACTCACTAGTTAGTGTGACCATTTCAAAGGGTGTTTAACATTAGTCCCTGCACAAGAAAACTTAGAGTGATTTAGAGTTGTACATATCTTATGTGATAGAAACTTGATAGAGGTTTCCCAAATTTGATGACAATTCTAAAAATTTGTATGTCATTGCCAAAATGGCTTGTGAAACCAAAGAAACCTTTCTGTAAACTGTCAATTTAACATTTTTTCTCAACCATTCTAGAAGATAGTTATCTTTCTATTGTCTCTGTAAGAAAGGACCTACTGTATAGCACAGGGAACTCTGCTCAATACTCTATAATAACCTAAATGGGAAAAGAACTTGAAAAAGAATAAATACATGTATATGTATAACTGAATCACTTTGCCATTCACCTGAAACTAACACATTGTTAATCAACTAT